>NC_141696.1:1105454844-1107854844 GCF_964263255.1 Lissotriton vulgaris
GGTGTGTGTGAGTGCTCCTGGAAGTGTTCTACCAGGGGGGCTCCCCCCGTTTTGCACCTGATCCTGCTGCAATGTTGTAGCACACGGTTCTTGATCTTTTGTTTTGTCTGGCCTATATATATCATCCTGCAGGGGCAGAAGATGGCATAGATCACTCCCTCAGTGTTACAGTTCGTAAAAGTTTTCAAAGATACAGACAATCCATTGTGTGTGATAGTTCCAGTTTCCAGACATAAATGACAGGCCTTACAACTTCCGCACTTATGATTTCCCAAGATGGCAGGAAGGTTCCACATTGATTGTATTGTGGGAGTGGTGGGGTTGTCTAGCATCGAACGTACCACAGTGTCTCTGATGCTCTTTGCTTTTTTGAAAGCATGCATTGGTGGGTTGGGCATCTGGATGGTCTCTGATACAATGTTCCAATACTTGTTCACTGTTCTGCGTACCGCATTACTTTTGCAACAGTAGGTAGTCACGCAGATCATCCTGTCATCCAAAGGTTGGCGCGTCTTCGGTGTCAGCAATGATTCTCTGTCGCTGAACCATGCCCTCTTACGTGCCCTCTTCACCAACCTTTTCGGGTATCCTCTTTCAATAAGTCGAAGGATCAGTTCGTCAGATTCACGGAAGTAGTCGTCTTTCCTCGTGCAATTCCTCCTGATCCTGAGGAATTGTCCGAGCGGTAGATTATCCCGGAGAGCCCGGGTGTGGTGACTGGAGTATTGAAGTAAGGTGTTTCTTTCTGTCGGTTTTCTGTATAGAGTGGTAAAAAGGGTTCCCTCACTTTCCTTGATGGTTATATCTAGAAAGTCTATGGATTCATTATTACAGGTGCTTGTGAACTGGATGTCGCTTGATTGTCCATTAAGCCAGTGTGTAAAGGCCTCTAAATCCTCCTTATTGCCTTCCCATATTATCAGTATATCGTCTATGTACCGACGGTACTCCAAGATTTTTTCACGGTATGGGTTATTAGGACAAAGGATCTTGTGTTGTTCATACTCGTTCATGTAGAGTATTGCCAGATCTGGGGCGAAGGCCGCCCCCATAGCTACTCCTTTCATTTGCATGTAAAAGTCATCTTGAAATAGAAAGAAGTTTTTGGTCATAGCAATTTCCAGTAAGTCAGAGATGAATTCAGTTGGCACTTCCGCTGGTTGAGGACGGGATTCCAAAGCCCTTCGTATGGTTATCAAGGCTGGTTCTTGGGGGATGCTCGTGTATAAAGACACGATGTCCATGGTTACCAATAGATGTTTCTGTTTGTCAAAAGGCCGTTGGTCTATCAGGTTTATCACCTGCATTGTGTCTCTCAAATAGGTGTCGGTTGCTTCCGCCAGGGGTTTCAGGAACACATCTATATATTTACAGAGGGGTTCGAGGATGGACCCGCATCCCGATATAATCGGTCTTCCCGGTGGTTGAGTGGGGTTCTTGTGAACTTTAGGCAGAACATAGATTGTTGGTATGCGTGGTTGCTCCACATTGAGGTAGGCATGTTCTTTCTCAGACAAGAAACCGGCTTCTTTTGCTTTAGTTGTTAAAGCGACAATCTGTCGTCTGATCTCGTTGGTGGGGTTGGTTGTCAGGCGTCGATAGCTCACATTGTCTCTCAATTGTGAATATATCTCCTGCTTGTAGTCCTCTGTCCCCATGATGACAATTGCTCCGCCTTTGTCCGCCGGCTTGATGACCAGCGATTTGTTGTTTTTGAGGGTCTCCAGCGCCGCTCTTTCATCCTTGGATATATTGTGTCTTATATAAGGTCTTTCTTTCCACATCTTAAGTACGTCATTCATCACCAGACTTTCGTATGTCAAAATACGGTGGTTGGTCATGGTAGTATACGGTGTGAAGGTGGAAGGCGGCCTTAGTTTGGTGAATGCTCTAGATTGGGAGAATGGTTTATCCAAGAAATAGCCCCGGAGGCGGACCTTACGGAAGAACCTGGTCAGTTCCGTCTTGATGGTAAAAAGGTTTCCTTGGGAGGTTGGTACAAAAGAGAGACCCTTACTCAGGACTGCTGTTTCTGCTGGTGTTAGCGTCTGTTGGGATAGATTCATGATGGGGCTGGGTCTGGTTACCAGCGGTAAGTCTTCCTTCGTGTGTTGATTTCTCCGTGGTTGGCTTGTTGGAATCTCACCTGCTTGCCGGTGTTGTTGTAACCCTGCTGCCTCGAATCGTCCCAGTTCTGATGGCCTTGGCCTCTGTTCGGTCGTCTGTTCCATCCACGGCCTCTCCCTCGGGGAGGTCTCCACGAATCGTTCTCTAAAAAAGGTTGTTGTTGTCTGTTGGAAGGTTCTTGTGCCGGTTCGTACCATTCCTCCTGATTTTGGTAATTGCTTGGTCCAGCCGCCTCGCTGTCACTGCCTCCGCTATACGAGGAGTCTGAGAAATTGGTATATCTTCTTCCTCCTCTCTGTCCACCTCGATACGACCCTCTGCCTCTGTAGAAAAAGCGTCCCTGGGTGTCTTGTTTGAAATAATCCTCAGCTAGGTAAGGATAGGTCTTTTTCTTGTTATAATACTGTATGTCCTTTGCTAATTTTTCCAGCTTTTTATTTTGAGTTTCAACATCAAAGTCTTTCAATGTCTTATTGAGGCGATCAAGTGTGTCTTTCGCACTCGCATATGCTGAATGACTGGCAATTTCCTCTTTCAGTTCTGCAATCTCTTTACTTAACTGTTCCACCTGGCTTTTTGCGGTTTCGACTCCCAAGACCATCCAATGGCGGGAACAGTTATTGGCCACAAAACTGAATCCCTCCTTGAATTTTGGATCATCCACAAAAATTGCCGGCTCGTTGCGAACTTGCAATCCCGTGGGTATAACGTTTGCCCTGAGATATCCAGTGAGCAGGTGGCCGTGTAGTTTGGTGCGGACTAATTTCTTCTCGAGACGTTCAAGTTTATTGATTTTCTCATTGAGTGAGAAATCAACTGTGGTGGTGTTGGTTGAGAGAAAGGCTGAACCTGTGTCTTCCCCGATTAATTCTCTAATATGATCCTCAGTGTAAGAGAGGGTTTCAGATTGAAACATGATAGAGCCCTCAATTAGAGATGGTGCATAAATGTCAGGAATTTGAGAAATGAACCCTCGCAAGACAGCTCTTGCACAAAGAGTGGTGAGTTACAACGGGGTGGACCCTGAGAACTCCTTGACCTAGGTCAATTAAAGTAGGTACATATATGAAGGGTCGGAGTCTGATATCAACAACATAGATCCAGACTGAACTACTGACCAGAATACATATGACATGTAGCAATAGAGGTCTATTCTCTGAATACTCATATCATACTTGTTGTAATGTATACTGTATCACGCTGTGGCAACTAACATGGGAATAAGGCATATGTGTGTAACATTCAGGTGCAAACTGAACAAACCCATTTTAATTTGATATGTACACTATATAAATTGATGATTTACCTCTGACGTTTTTGAAACACTAATCAATCAATTGTATAAACAACGCTGTGCATGACTTCATATTACTCTTACATCAAATCGAGCAATTCTCAATGCCCCACGTGAATAGCTAGTTTCTATACCAAACTTTTAATACTCTTACATCAAATCGAGCAATTCTCAATGCCCCACGTGAATAGCTTGTTTCTATACCAAACTTTTAACACTGTTCGGACAAACAATGGGCTAAGTCTGTATTATTCGGGCCTCCCGTGGGCCACAGACGTACAATGCAATCACGATCCCTTAAGAACAAAGTAACAGATCTTTCTTGAGACTCCCTGGGCACCCGGCAGCTGATTGGCCAGAGCGGGGCGAGCCTCCCGGTAGCATCTAGCGCCGGCACCTCGCGGTTCATTTCACTGCTGACAGCCAGAGGAGAGCCAGGAGACAGATTAGCGCTACGGACAGGTGAGCCATTACCCAGGCCTCTACCTCATTGTAGCGCGTAAAACATACTCTGCCCAAGTGATGGAGATTCTCTCCCTTTTCCTTTGAGTCGGACTCTAATCCCGTTTTGCGCTCGAAATTATGCAATGTTCCTCCTGAGCATTTCGAGTGCGCTACCGCCCACTCGAACACCCTTCACTTACAACCTTGGGCATGTTAACACAGACCTATACGCAGACAGGTGGCCCCTGTTTTTAATATAATGCACTTTCGATGCACCCTGTGACATTTTAGGCGCGCAACTACAGATTAACCACCACAATTGAGTTTGTTACTCTATTTCCAGAGACACAAGGTGTTCCACCACGGACCGGCCGGTCCAGTGAACGACGGAACCCCACAAGTATGAATAACGTTGAGACAGGCTACCAGTAAGTTTCTTCCCCTACTATCCTTTCTCTGTGTGGATATAGCGCAAGTCCGCTTCATCCTAGGTGGATCAACTACTTTCTCACTGACACCACCTTCACTTAATTTCAGATTTCACGCATCACTAAGGAACCTTTGAAGGTCCCCAGGCTGCAGGCCCAAACGGGCCGCATGCGAAGTAGGTAAATCTTCTGTCCACTTTCGAGTGCTCTAATTAATATATATGAGTACAATATACATTCATGGCTTCTGCATTATTTATAGGCGCTCCTGTTCTATCCCAACGTCCTGATGAAGACCCCACCCTGAGGTTCTGAATCACCCACACCTTTCAGGGGTCGAAACGTCGACTAGCATTACTCCTCATGTCTCCGAACATAGGATAAAATAATGAACGATTACGTAACCTATGTTTGAGAATGTTTGTTGGAACCTTCTGACCGATTTAGGCTGTAAAGGCTTCTCATTCTTCACTGTGATTCTTACTCAGTCACACCACCTTTACCCGGTCCCCACCTTTACCCCCACTTACCCATCCCTTCTAATTAACCCTTTTCCTCTATGCACCTTGAGCGCGTTGACATGTTTTTGAGTATATTTAAGAACTTAGAAATGTGTTGATTCTAAATTTATATTGCCAATGCATTAATTGCAATATCACCTACCCTTTTGGTTGAAATTCATGCAGTTTATATATACAAAATGTGCTGAATAAACATGCACCGGATGTACTGAATCTCTTTTCGGTCTGTTGAGCTATATTGATGCCTTTGTTAAAAAAGAAAAACATGAAAGTATTTTTTTACTGAGAAAATAAGTACTACTTTGGGATTTCTTTCCTATGTTGTTGATATCAGACTCCGACCCTTCATATATGTACCTACTTTAATTGACCTAGGTCAAGGAGTTCTCAGGGTCCACCCCGTTGTAACTCACCACTCTTTGTGCAAGAGCTGTCTTGCGAGGGTTCATTTCTCAAATTCCTGACATTTATGCACCATCTCTAATTGAGGGCTCTATCATGTTTCAATCTGAAACCCTCTCTTACACTGAGGATCATATTAGAGAATTAATCGGGGAAGACACAGGTTCAGCCTTTCTCTCAACCAACACCACCACAGTTGATTTCTCACTCAATGAGAAAATCAATAAACTTGAACGTCTCGAGAAGAAATTAGTCCGCACCAAACTACACGGCCACCTGCTCACTGGATATCTCAGGGCAAACGTTATACCCACGGGATTGCAAGTTCGCAACGAGCCGGCAATTTTTGTGGATGATCCAAAATTCAAGGAGGGATTCAGTTTTGTGGCCAATAACTGTTCCCGCCATTGGATGGTCTTGGGAGTCGAAACCGCAAAAAGCCAGGTGGAACAGTTAAGTAAAGAGATTGCAGAACTGAAAGAGGAAATTGCCAGTCATTCAGCATATGCGAGTGCGAAAGACACACTTGATCGCCTCAATAAGACATTGAAAGACTTTGATGTTGAAACTCAAAATAAAAAGCTGGAAAAATTAGCAAAGGACATACAGTATTATAACAAGAAAAAGACCTATCCTTACCTAGCTGAGGATTATTTCAAACAAGACACCCAGGGACGCTTTTTCTACAGAGGCAGAGGGTCGTATCGAGGTGGACAGAGAGGAGGAAGAAGATATACCAATTTCTCAGACTCCTCGTATAGCGGAGGCAGTGACAGCGAGGCGGCTGGACCAAGCAATTACCAAAATCAGGAGGAATGGTACGAACCGGCACAAGAACCTTCCAACAGACAACAACAACCTTTTTTAGAGAACGATTCGTGGAGACCTCCCCGAGGGAGAGGCCGTGGATGGAACAGACGACCGAACAGAGGCCAAGGCCATCAGAACTGGGACGATTCGAGGCAGCAGGGTTACAACAACACCGGCAAGCAGGTGAGATTCCAACAAGCCAACCACGGAGAAATCAACACACGAAGGAAGACTTACCGCTGGTAACCAGACCCAGCCCCATCATGAATCTATCCCAACAGACGCTAACACCAGCAGAAACAGCAGTCCTGAGTAAGGGTCTCTCTTTTGTACCAACCTCCCAAGGAAACCTTTTTACCATCAAGACGGAACTGACCAGGTTCTTCCGTAAGGTCCGCCTCCGGGGCTATTTCTTGGATAAACCATTCTCCCAATCTAGAGCATTCACCAAACTAAGGCCGCCTTCCACCTTCACACCGTATACTACCATGACCAACCACCGTATTTTGACATACGAAAGTCTGGTGATGAATGACGTACTTAAGATGTGGAAAGAAAGACCTTATATAAGACACAATATATCCAAGGATGAAAGAGCGGCGCTGGAGACCCTCAAAAACAACAAATCGCTGGTCATCAAGCCGGCGGACAAAGGCGGAGCAATTGTCATCATGGGGACAGAGGACTACAAGCAGGAGATATATTCACAATTGAGAGACAATGTGAGCTATCGACGCCTGACAACCAACCCCACCAACGAGATCAGACGACAGATTGTCGCTTTAACAACTAAAGCAAAAGAAGCCGGTTTCTTGTCTGAGAAAGAACATGCCTACCTCAATGTGGAGCAACCACGCATACCAACAATCTATGTTCTGCCTAAAGTTCACAAGAACCCCACTCAACCACCGGGAAGACCGATTATATCGGGATGCGGGTCCATCCTCGAACCCCTCTGTAAATATATAGATGTGTTCCTGAAACCCCTGGCGGAAGCAACCGACACCTATTTGAGAGACACAATGCAGGTGATAAACCTGATAGACCAACGGCCTTTTGACAAACAGAAACATCTATTGGTAACCATGGACATTGTGTCTTTATACACGAGCATCCCCCAAGAACCAGCCTTGATAACCATACGAAGGGCTTTGGAATCCCGTCCTCAACCAGCGGAAGTGCCAACTGAATTCATCTCTGACTTACTGGAAATTGCTATGACCAAAAACTTCTTTCTATTTCAAGATGACTTTTACATGCAAATGAAAGGAGTAGCTATGGGGGCGGCCTTCGCCCCAGATCTGGCAATACTCTACATGAACGAGTATGAACAACACAAGATCCTTTGTCCTAATAACCCATACCGTGAAAAAATCTTGGAGTACCGTCGGTACATAGACGATATACTGATAATATGGGAAGGCAATAAGGAGGATTTAGAGGCCTTTACACACTGGCTTAATGGACAATCAAGCGACATCCAGTTCACAAGCACCTGTAATAATGAATCCATAGACTTTCTAGATATAACCATCAAGGAAAGTGAGGGAACCCTTTTTACCACTCTATACAGAAAACCGACAGAAAGAAACACCTTACTTCAATACTCCAGTCACCACACCCGGGCTCTCCGGGATAATCTACCGCTCGGACAATTCCTCAGGATCAGGAGGAATTGCACGAGGAAAGACGACTACTTCCGTGAATCTGACGAACTGATCCTTCGACTTATTGAAAGAGGATACCCGAAAAGGTTGGTGAAGAGGGCACGTAAGAGGGCATGGTTCAGCGACAGAGAATCATTGCTGACACCGAAGACGCGCCAACCTTTGGATGACAGGATGATCTGCGTGACTACCTACTGTTGCAAAAGTAATGCGGTACGCAGAACAGTGAACAAGTATTGGAACATTGTATCAGAGACCATCCAGATGCCCAACCCACCAATGCATGCTTTCAAAAAAGCAAAGAGCATCAGAGACACTGTGGTACGTTCGATGCTAGACAACCCCACCACTCCCACAATACAATCAATGTGGAACCTTCCTGCCATCTTGGGAAATCATAAGTGCGGAAGTTGTAAGGCCTGTCATTTATGTCTGGAAACTGGAACTATCACACACAATGGATTGTCTGTATCTTTGAAAACTTTTACGAACTGTAACACTGAGGGAGTGATCTATGCCATCTTCTGCCCCTGCAGGATGATATATATAGGCCAGACAAAACAAAAGATCAAGAACCGTGTGCTACAACATTGCAGCAGGATCAGGTGCAAAACGGGGGGAGCCCCCCTGGTAGAACACTTCCAGGAGCACTCACACACACCAGAATCAATCAAGTGGGTGGTGATTGAGAAAATTACACTGGGACCACGGGGTGGCAATCTCAACTCCATTCTAAATGTGCGCGAATGCAAATGGATGCAATTCTTTGACTCTGTGAAAACGGGCCTGAATGAACTGGAAACCACCTTCTCCCAGATGGCCCTTTTAGATCCAGACTGAACTACTGACCAGAATACATATGACATGTAGCAATAGAGGTCTATTCTCTGAATACTCATATCATACTTGTTGTAATGTATACTGTATCACGCTGTGGCAACTAACATGGGAATAAGGCATATGTGTGTAACATTCAGGTGCAAACTGAACAAACCCATTTTAATTTGATATGTACACTATATAAATTGATGATTTACCTCTGACGTTTTTGAAACACTAATCAATCAATTGTATAAACAACGCTGTGCATGACTTCATATTACTCTTACATCAAATCGAGCAATTCTCAATGCCCCACGTGAATAGCTAGTTTCTATACCAAACTTTTAATACTCTTACATCAAATCGAGCAATTCTCAATGCCCCACGTGAATAGCTTGTTTCTATACCAAACTTTTAACACTGTTCGGACAAACAATGGGCTAAGTCTGTATTATTCGGGCCTCCCGTGGGCCACAGACGTACAATGCAATCACGATCCCTTAAGAACAAAGTAACAGATCTTTCTTGAGACTCCCTGGGCACCCGGCAGCTGATTGGCCAGAGCGGGGCGAGCCTCCCGGTAGCATCTAGCGCCGGCACCTCGCGGTTCATTTCACTGCTGACAGCCAGAGGAGAGCCAGGAGACAGATTAGCGCTACGGACAGGTGAGCCATTACCCAGGCCTCTACCTCATTGTAGCGCGTAAAACATACTCTGCCCAAGTGATGGAGATTCTCTCCCTTTTCCTTTGAGTCGGACTCTAATCCCGTTTTGCGCTCGAAATTATGCAATGTTCCTCCTGAGCATTTCGAGTGCGCTACCGCCCACTCGAACACCCTTCACTTACAACCTTGGGCATGTTAACACAGACCTATACGCAGACAGGTGGCCCCTGTTTTTAATATAATGCACTTTCGATGCACCCTGTGACATTTTAGGCGCGCAACTACAGATTAACCACCACAATTGAGTTTGTTACTCTATTTCCAGAGACACAAGGTGTTCCACCACGGACCGGCCGGTCCAGTGAACGACGGAACCCCACAAGTATGAATAACGTTGAGACAGGCTACCAGTAAGTTTCTTCCCCTACTATCCTTTCTCTGTGTGGATATAGCGCAAGTCCGCTTCATCCTAGGTGGATCAACTACTTTCTCACTGACACCACCTTCACTTAATTTCAGATTTCACGCATCACTAAGGAACCTTTGAAGGTCCCCAGGCTGCAGGCCCAAACGGGCCGCATGCGAAGTAGGTAAATCTTCTGTCCACTTTCGAGTGCTCTAATTAATATATATGAGTACAATATACATTCATGGCTTCTGCATTATTTATAGGCGCTCCTGTTCTATCCCAACGTCCTGATGAAGACCCCACCCTGAGGTTCTGAATCACCCACACCTTTCAGGGGTCGAAACGTCGACTAGCATTACTCCTCATGTCTCCGAACATAGGATAAAATAATGAACGATTACGTAACCTATGTTTGAGAATGTTTGTTGGAACCTTCTGACCGATTTAGGCTGTAAAGGCTTCTCATTCTTCACTGTGATTCTTACTCAGTCACACCACCTTTACCCGGTCCCCACCTTTACCCCCACTTACCCATCCCTTCTAATTAACCCTTTTCCTCTATGCACCTTGAGCGCGTTGACATGTTTTTGAGTATATTTAAGAACTTAGAAATGTGTTGATTCTAAATTTATATTGCCAATGCATTAATTGCAATATCACCTACCCTTTTGGTTGAAATTCATGCAGTTTATATATACAAAATGTGCTGAATAAACATGCACCGGATGTACTGAATCTCTTTTCGGTCTGTTGAGCTATATTGATGCCTTTGTTAAAAAAGAAAAACATGAAAGTATTTTTTTACTGAGAAAATAAGTACTACTTTGGGATTTCTTTCCTATGTTGTTGATATCAGACTCCGACCCTTCATATATGTACCTACTTTAATTGACCTAGGTCAAGGAGTTCTCAGGGTCCACCCCGTTGTAACTCACCACTCTTTGTGCAAGAGCTGTCTTGCGAGGGTTCATTTCTCAAATTCCTGACATTTATGCACCATCTCTAATTGAGGGCTCTATCATGTTTCAATCTGAAACCCTCTCTTACACTGAGGATCATATTAGAGAATTAATCGGGGAAGACACAGGTTCAGCCTTTCTCTCAACCAACACCACCACAGTTGATTTCTCACTCAATGAGAAAATCAATAAACTTGAACGTCTCGAGAAGAAATTAGTCCGCACCAAACTACACGGCCACCTGCTCACTGGATATCTCAGGGCAAACGTTATACCCACGGGATTGCAAGTTCGCAACGAGCCGGCAATTTTTGTGGATGATCCAAAATTCAAGGAGGGATTCAGTTTTGTGGCCAATAACTGTTCCCGCCATTGGATGGTCTTGGGAGTCGAAACCGCAAAAAGCCAGGTGGAACAGTTAAGTAAAGAGATTGCAGAACTGAAAGAGGAAATTGCCAGTCATTCAGCATATGCGAGTGCGAAAGACACACTTGATCGCCTCAATAAGACATTGAAAGACTTTGATGTTGAAACTCAAAATAAAAAGCTGGAAAAATTAGCAAAGGACATACAGTATTATAACAAGAAAAAGACCTATCCTTACCTAGCTGAGGATTATTTCAAACAAGACACCCAGGGACGCTTTTTCTACAGAGGCAGAGGGTCGTATCGAGGTGGACAGAGAGGAGGAAGAAGATATACCAATTTCTCAGACTCCTCGTATAGCGGAGGCAGTGACAGCGAGGCGGCTGGACCAAGCAATTACCAAAATCAGGAGGAATGGTACGAACCGGCACAAGAACCTTCCAACAGACAACAACAACCTTTTTTAGAGAACGATTCGTGGAGACCTCCCCGAGGGAGAGGCCGTGGATGGAACAGACGACCGAACAGAGGCCAAGGCCATCAGAACTGGGACGATTCGAGGCAGCAGGGTTACAACAACACCGGCAAGCAGGTGAGATTCCAACAAGCCAACCACGGAGAAATCAACACACGAAGGAAGACTTACCGCTGGTAACCAGACCCAGCCCCATCATGAATCTATCCCAACAGACGCTAACACCAGCAGAAACAGCAGTCCTGAGTAAGGGTCTCTCTTTTGTACCAACCTCCCAAGGAAACCTTTTTACCATCAAGACGGAACTGACCAGGTTCTTCCGTAAGGTCCGCCTCCGGGGCTATTTCTTGGATAAACCATTCTCCCAATCTAGAGCATTCACCAAACTAAGGCCGCCTTCCACCTTCACACCGTATACTACCATGACCAACCACCGTATTTTGACATACGAAAGTCTGGTGATGAATGACGTACTTAAGATGTGGAAAGAAAGACCTTATATAAGACACAATATATCCAAGGATGAAAGAGCGGCGCTGGAGACCCTCAAAAACAACAAATCGCTGGTCATCAAGCCGGCGGACAAAGGCGGAGCAATTGTCATCATGGGGACAGAGGACTACAAGCAGGAGATATATTCACAATTGAGAGACAATGTGAGCTATCGACGCCTGACAACCAACCCCACCAACGAGATCAGACGACAGATTGTCGCTTTAACAACTAAAGCAAAAGAAGCCGGTTTCTTGTCTGAGAAAGAACATGCCTACCTCAATGTGGAGCAACCACGCATACCAACAATCTATGTTCTGCCTAAAGTTCACAAGAACCCCACTCAACCACCGGGAAGACCGATTATATCGGGATGCGGGTCCATCCTCGAACCCCTCTGTAAATATATAGATGTGTTCCTGAAACCCCTGGCGGAAGCAACCGACACCTATTTGAGAGACACAATGCAGGTGATAAACCTGATAGACCAACGGCCTTTTGACAAACAGAAACATCTATTGGTAACCATGGACATCGTGTCTTTATACACGAGCATCCCCCAAGAACCAGCCTTGATAACCATACGAAGGGCTTTGGAATCCCGTCCTCAACCAGCGGAAGTGCCAACTGAATTCATCTCTGACTTACTGGAAATTGCTATGACCAAAAACTTCTTTCTATTTCAAGATGACTTTTACATGCAAATGAAAGGAGTAGCTATGGGGGCGGCCTTCGCCCCAGATCTGGCAATACTCTACATGAACGAGTATGAACAACACAAGATCCTTTGTCCTAATAACCCATACCGTGAAAAAATCTTGGAGTACCGTCGGTACATAGACGATATACTGATAATATGGGAAGGCAATAAGGAGGATTTAGAGGCCTTTACACACTGGCTTAATGGACAATCAAGCGACATCCAGTTCACAAGCACCTGTAATAATGAATCCATAGACTTTCTAGATATAACCATCAAGGAAAGTGAGGGAACCCTTTTTACCACTCTATACAGAAAACCGACAGAAAGAAACACCTTACTTCAATACTCCAGTCACCACACCCGGGCTCTCCGGGATAATCTACCGCTCGGACAATTCCTCAGGATCAGGAGGAATTGCACGAGGAAAGACGACTACTTCCGTGAATCTGACGAACTGATCCTTCGACTTATTGAAAGAGGATACCCGAAAAGGTTGGTGAAGAGGGCACGTAAGAGGGCATGGTTCAGCGACAGAGAATCATTGCTGACACCGAAGACGCGCCAACCTTTGGATGACAGGATGATCTGCGTGACTACCTACTGTTGCAAAAGTAATGCGGTACGCAGAACAGTGAACAAGTATTGGAACATTGTATCAGAGACCATCCAGATGCCCAACCCACCAATGCATGCTTTCAAAAAAGCAAAGAGCATCAGAGACACTGTGGTACGTTCGATGCTAGACAACCCCACCACTCCCACAATACAATCAATGTGGAACCTTCCTGCCATCTTGGGAAATCATAAGTGCGGAAGTTGTAAGGCCTGTCATTTATGTCTGGAAACTGGAACTATCACACACAATGGATTGTCTGTATCTTTGAAAACTTTTACGAACTGTAACACTGAGGGAGTGATCTATGCCATCTTCTGCCCCTGCAGGATGATATATATAGGCCAGACAAAACAAAAGATCAAGAACCGTGTGCTACAACATTGCAGCAGGATCAGGTGCAAAACGGGGGGAGCCCCCCTGGTAGAACACTTCCAGGAGCACTCACACACACCAGAATCAATCAAGTGGGTGGTGATTGAGAAAATTACACTGGGACCACGGGGTGGCAATCTCAACTCCATTCTAAATGTGCGCGAATGCAAATGGATGCAATTCTTTGACTCTGTGAAAACGGGCCTGAATGAACTGGAAACCACCTTCTCCCAGATGGCCCTTTTAGATCCAGACTGAACTACTGACCAGAATACATATGACATGTAGCAATAGAGGTCTATTCTCTGAATACTCATATCATACTTGTTGTAATGTATACTGTATCACGCTGTGGCAACTAACATGGGAATAAGGCATATGTGTGTAACATTCAGGTGCAAACTGAACAAACCCATTTTAATTTGATATGTACACTATATAAATTGATGATTTACCTCTGACGTTTTTGAAACACTAATCAATCAATTGTATAAACAACGCTGTGCATGACTTCATATTACTCTTACATCAAATCGAGCAATTCTCAATGCCCCACGTGAATAGCTAGTTTCTATACCAAACTTTTAATACTCTTACATCAAATCGAGCAATTCTCAATGCCCCACGTGAATAGCTTGTTTCTATACCAAACTTTTAACACTGTTCGGACAAACAATGGGCTAAGTCTGTATTATTCGGGCCTCCCGTGGGCCACAGACGTACAATGCAATCACGATCCCTTAAGAACAAAGTAACAGATCTTTCTTGAGACTCCCTGGGCACCCGGCAGCTGATTGGCCAGAGCGGGGCGAGCCTCCCGGTAGCATCTAGCGCCGGCACCTCGCGGTTCATTTCACTGCTGACAGCCAGAGGAGAGCCAGGAGACAGATTAGCGCTACGGACAGGTGAGCCATTACCCAGGCCTCTACCTCATTGTAGCGCGTAAAACATACTCTGCCCAAGTGATGGAGATTCTCTCCCTTTTCCTTTGAGTCGGACTCTAATCCCGTTTTGCGCTCGAAATTATGCAATGTTCCTCCTGAGCATTTCGAGTGCGCTACCGCCCACTCGAACACCCTTCACTTACAACCTTGGGCATGTTAACACAGACCTATACGCAGACAGGTGGCCCCTGTTTAAAACGGCAGCATGCTGCAGGTCATGTGCGGCAGCAGTTTCTGCTGCCGCACAGAGCCACTTACAGCTTGTCATGTTTTTAAAAGAAGTTGGCAGCTTTTTACTTTACAAAGCATTTACGTAATGAGCTGGCAACCCTAATCATAAGACTGGAAGTTTGTTGAGGGATCAGTACATTATTTCCTCCACCCTGATCCCTGGTTACTGCCATAATAAGCCTCTGTCATTTCACCACACTCACAAACCTGCAGTTTACTAAACACTCTTATTGTATTGAACATTATTTGCTGGATATGCCCGGAATGTGCATGTGGCGGTCGATTCCAGAAATTTGTCAGGTGGTGGGGGGGCCCAACATCTAAAAAAAATCAGCTGGGGGGGCTCAACCTACAAAAGTTTGAAGACCTCTGCCCTAGAACCTAAATAGATCACCAGGCTCTGCCCTCTGTCGCACCGGAAGTGCGTCCTCCTGCCCCGGAAGTGTTAAGCGGCCGGTCGCCCATTGGGGCAGACTGGCCATCCCTATCTAGATAAGGGTGGGGGCGGGGGCCGGGGGGCCGGGTCCTAAGTGTGCGCTTGCCGATGCTCTGCTCGCGCTTGGCAGGAGTAATTAGACAGTTAGAGAGCCCCTTTGAGAGGGCTCTGTTCTAGTGTATATTACACAAGGGGCACAGTGTCACACATTGTTTAAGTAGGATACTGTCGCAATAAAAGTCAACCCTGTAAATTATGATTCGATGCTTGACAACTGGAAACCTATGATCTTGTCTAAAGTGTAATTTCCACCCAACATGGGCATGACTGTATCCGTGTATGCGTAGGTGCATGCGTAAATCAATTCTTACGTCTGTCCTCGCTTTGCAAGCTAAGAATGAGCTTACGTGTTTGCGCCTTGTGTTCCTCCCTGAAATAGAGCCAGATAATGAATTTTAAAATAATCTCGCCGGAGCAATGCGCAAGCGCATTGGCTCAGGCGAGACCTAAAAAGGACCCATTTAGAATACGGACGTCATCATGGGCACCAGGTGATTGCAACTTTCCTCGTGGCCTTGGGACCCCAACGTTTTTTGCTTTTTTTCAGAACATCTAGTGGCTCCATGTACATTAAACCAAACAGTGCATGATTCATTACAATAGTGCACAACAGATTCTCCGCGCTGCCAGCCACTTTCAAGATTCATCTGCAGTGCTGTCACACGAAAACAATGGGAAACCAAGGCTTAGTTCAAAAATCTCTCTTCACATCACCATCTCCCCCCACGCTGTGACGCCGTCATGCATTTTCTGACAAATCATGCTGAACTTCGCTAAATCAAAAAAGAGGAGCGAGTGAATATTCTATTGAAATAAATGCATTAGCATGTAATATATATTCCGAAACTGTAAAATGGAACAGGAATATAATATATTTAGTTGGAAATGTATTCAAGTTGTTCATTTGGATTCATGCCACAGTGACATTATACCTGTCTTGTATGGTATGTCGTTCATTTAAAGATTTTTTCTTCCTCCACACTGCAAACCTTGTTAGAAAAATCCTTTCATGGAACATCAACTGTCTCCCCGGCTGCCGGGGGCATTTGCATTTTAGGAATTGCTTCCAGATAGAATGAATATATGGCTGATATCTTTCGAATGCCACATTTCATTCCGCGCCTGCAGTATTGTAATCAGAGTCGCTTTAAGTTTCTGTGGCTGAATTCAGCAAAAAACCATTTTCTGCTGAGGGAAGAAAAAACTGAAAGGATTCGCAGGCCTCATTCTGTTCTGCAGGCTGGCCGCCGGTTCTCCTTGGCCACATAATGCAGCCTGCTTCAGGTTTTACTGAATCTCTTAAGTAATTTGCCGATAGAAAGCCATCTCTGTCTCGTTCGTTCCCACTTTTAATTTGTTTCTCTGTGTGCACGCGCGCGGCGCTCCTTTTCAGCGCTTTTAACTGGCGCTTTCCACTCCGAGGAGCTTCGCCAAGGTCTCAGATTAGCTGGTGTCTGACCTTTCACGGGTTTGTACTTTCCCGGAATGTTAAACTTTAAGCAGGAGGACTTGGGTGGATATTTAAAGGAATGACTTGTGCTTGCTTTGACTTTTAGAGATAGAGGAAGTGACGTTTTAATTTGCCAGAACAGATTCCGGTATTGTCTACAGGCTATTAGTGCTTGTGTGCACAAGTTATTAAGGGCACAAAGGGCACGGGGTGGATGCAATTAATAACAATCATCGGTTTACTTTCCCCCATCTGATTTGGTCTTTGAAGAGCTCTTTATTGCACCGTTTAGCTCTTCCCTCAGCCACGCTCTGCGGCAGATGGCTCCGGCACCCGCGGCTCCGTGTGCCGTGACCTCCCGCAGATGCCCGGGTGGGCGCGCAATCGCCCCCAGGCCTCGAGGAGAAAGCGGCGCCCTAAATGTACCATATCCAGGGCTCCGCGGGAGGCGTCGCTAACTGCTTTTTTATTACTGTCACCGAGCGGGCCGGATTCGCCCGCGTTCAGAGAGTTATGTCAGCAATTGTGAGGCAGCTGAAAGGAGGCCGGGAGGCCCGTGGTGGGGAAGCATTACAGGAAAGCAGGTCAATAGAAACCGAGTGAAAGATTGTGAGGGGGCAAACTCCAGCCCTTGGCGGAGCTGTAACAAACCAGACATTGATATATTGTCCCCTCCCAGCATCCTGCGGGGCTATTATCCTCCCCCTAATGAGCTTGTCATGCATTTCTCTTTATGTAGCCATTAAAATCTTGTCTACATCTGCTGATATGTTTCTGCAAAGGGGGCGCTGGATATTGTTTCTGTTCTGCAATCTGCCCCTGTTTTCTGGCATGTGCCACACCTGACCTTGCAGCAGGCGCATCTATTATCAAGATGGTATTCTGGGAGCCAGCATGGCTGTGCTTTGTCCATGCAGGCAGAAGAGAACCATTTCAACGGCACTCCACAGCTTTCAAAGGTGTTACACTAAGAAAACAATTAAATAATGCCTAAGTGGAAGTAGCTGTTTTATACAGCACGTAACACTGGGAGCTATCTTGTTACCGCGCAATGTTGATCTCATGAGATAATGGGAGAAGACACAAACACTCTAAAGAGACTTGTTGAGGAGTACGCAGTTCGACAAGTGGGAAAGCCAGGGCTACATTTTCGTTCTTCCAGTGTCACAGTCAGGAACAGAGTTAGCTTCTCTGCTATTTCTGCTTTTCTTTTACAGACAAGTGGCTTCTTGACTACGGTTGCCACATGACTGTGTGTCAGTGAGACAAACGGCACTCAGTCATGGGCTTACACTTATTAAATCAGCGTATTCTTAGGGTTGTAATGTTTTGTAATAGTATTTAAGTAGCACTTCTAACACTTAACGAGGGACTGAAACACTTTGTCAGACAGGCAGATTGTGCTTTTTTGAAGAGTGTGGATTTGTAATGTGGTCGTGTTAGAAGTATTTTGATGTAGGATTGTAGGGGTTGAGCAGATTGACACTGTTATGGAGTGATGTATTTTGATGCACTTGACTAATGTAGTGGAGTGAAGAATGCAAAACATAACATTTAAGCGTGTACAGTAGTTCAATGTCTGGTTGGTAGAGCATGAGTTTTAAGCGTAGTTTGTATGATAAATGTTTTGTTGTCATGGGTTACAGTAACCAGCCCAAAACGTGGTACTGGTTGTGTGGCTGCGCTTATGTGTGAAGTGGAAATAAGACGAGTAAGAAATACATGGCTATATATTCATACCTATGTGGGAGACAAACCTAGGACGTCAAACGAGTAAATGACCAATTACACCAAAATCAGTAGTGTGAAGAAATGACAAAAAATAAACTGTATACATATATATATTTAATTAGTATAGATAAAAATCATATAGTAACACAAGCTATATGATGAGATAAAAATATAGATCATAAAAATGCAAATACACAAACTTCAGAATAATCTAGTTCCTATAAATCATACATTATATATCACAAGGCACAACACAATCACAATAAGTAATGACATAAGGAGTATGAAATTATTAATCATAAAACACTCGACGCGCGTTTCGGCAGAAAACCGCCTTCTTCAGGAGTCTCTGCTGATATTCTAAAAGAAAATATATAAAAAAAGAAAAATATATATAAAGATGGGGTTTTGTTATTTTAGTTTAACATACATCATTCTCAAACAGCACCTATATGTTCTAAGTAGCATATATATCATTATAAATAAAACTTCATCTTATATCTAGAAACAGTATCATTCTTCACAACCTACCAAAAAAGGACATTAAATTTGGTCATTTCTTGTCATATAATTGACAGATATTTATAACTCCATTGTACAGTACTTAGTCATACACAAAACACTTTTCTGTGTAGAAGTAATGAACCCTTCTGATTTAGGTTACATGACCTGTAAAACATTGAGCATAGAGACACATGGTCTAACTTCTACGTGGACCGTAGGGTCCCCTTTGATATCGATGTACACTTACATTGATACAGTTCATGGAAGCTGAAAAAACATCTTCATACATGTGGGTAGTCAGAGCCACTTGATAGAGGCTAATACCTGATAAGAGATAATAATATAAAGATAGTTTTTAGGAGAGGGAGGGATAAATGGCCAGGGTAGTTAGAGGAAAAATGAATAAGTCACTTTGAACATTCAACGCCATATAGATACAACGTCTGACCCATTTTTACTATCTCTCTATTTAGGTGGTGATGTCTAACAGGAGAGAGAAACATATGATTGTAGGGAGTAAGTAAGTAGAGGTATGATACCCTTCTTCGTATGATCCCCTGTTGGGAAGAACTGCTTATACAGATGACACAATGTCAATGCTATAGTCAGACAAAGCCCAGATAAAAACAATAAGCAATCTTATAAGTCAGGCAAATCCTTGGTCATACACCTCTAATTGTTTAACTGTATAGATACTACTCGTGTCTAAAAAATGCCTAACTACATAATAGAAGTGAATGATATATATAAAGACGCCTTATAGGGTTGGCGAGATTACCTGGAATAGCAAAACATCGTTTTTATATGCCAAACCGGCAGTCACGAACAGCACCAGGAAAGATATGACCAAGGCTGAAGGGCGATTCTAGACACCGTGTGGCTGAAGATAAAAGGGATAATAAGAAACAGAGGGCGGACATTAGGGGAAAATGCTTAGCGTATAACCTTATATTAGCAGAATACGCTTGTAACAGCTAAACAGAATGTTTAAGATACAAAAATGGAAAATACCTAAAGGGTTCTGATGGAGGCGTATAGGTTCTTGAGCGGGATATATAAATGTCCACAGGAGGCCAACAAATTTGTGGCTGTAATTGATTAGATACTTGAAATAAGCATATATATATCGTTCTTTCTTTTTTTTATATATTTTCTTTTAGAATATCAGCAGAGACTCCTGAAGAAGGCGGTTTTCTGCCGAAACGCGCGTCGAGTGTTTTATGATTAATAATTTCATACTCCTTATGTCATTACTTATTGTGATTGTGTTGTGCCTTGTGATATATAATGTATGATTTATAGGAACTAGATTAATCTGAAGTTTGTGTATTTGCATTTTTATGATCTATATTTTTATCTCATCATATAGCTTGTGTTACTATATGATTTTTATCTATACTAATTAAATATATATATGTATACAGTTTATTTTTTGTCATTTCTTCACACTACTGATTTTGGTGTAATTGGTCATTTACTCGTTTGACGTCCTAGGTTTGTCTCCCACATAGGTGTTTACCCTGCCCTAGGAGTCTGCATTGATACCCAGGGGGTCCTTGTTTTTCTCATACTATATATTCATACCTATCATTCAAATGTGGAAGAATAAGGTCATACTTATGAGCCCAGTTGCATCACTCTTGCACCAAGCAATGTGGTGCAAGAGCGACTCAACTTAAAAATCAGATTTATGAAGCCTTGTAAGGCCATATTGCATGGCCCTGAGTGGCTTCATACATCTGGAATAATGCAACGTGGCACAAATCATTGCATTGCATCACTCTGCCCTGGGAAGGTGTTTCATGGGCCCTGCATGGGTGTTCCCACAGAACTCCAAAGGTTTTTGACACATTCTCAAATGTACCAAAAGTGGTAGACCTGGGAATGCACCAAAAATATACGCCTTCTCATGGAAGGTGCAACAAAGAGAAATATCTTTATTTCTCCCTGTTACTTCCTCTTTCTATGTGTGTTGCATTCTGAAGCACACATAGAAAGAGGTATGTCCCACTCAGTAATGTTTTTGTGCAGGAAGGTGTCCCTTCCTGCTCAAAAACAACCCTGCTTGCAATGCAGGCGCCCTTGCACCATGGTGCAACTGTGCCTACGTTGGCACTAGGCAGCTCATTGTGAACCAGCAACTGGGAAAAGCATAGGAATACACTGTATTGCAATACATATAGCGCATTCCTTACCTTTTCCACCCTTTTCCTGTAACAAAGCACAGCAAGGTGACTTGCAGCGCTGTGTTGCGTTACAATCCAATAACTGTGCTCCTTAGTTTATAGTTCTCGGGTGGGAATCACCCTTATTCATCCGTATTGCATATCCTCCATGTGTGCGAGATTGATTCTTGTCCTTACGCTCCCTGCTGTCCTGGTATCGTAGCGCTTTGCTGTTCATTGCTGGCAATACCTGATTTGCTCTGCTCTCACTGCTTATAATTATAATAGTGCCGATTAATAGCATAGCGCTATATTTGCATAGCCCACATAGCGTGTATTTTCATTTGTGCCTGCTTGAACTCGTAGCGCTTTAGTGCAAAGCTCGCATTGCCTGTTAATTGAATTTGTGCCTGATTGTGCCGGTGCCTCTGCCCACATCATAGCGACATTGCTGCTTGTGCCCCAATCTCGTCCTGTTTCGCTTTTGCTTTGCTGCCATTTTGTTGTTGTGCCTCCCAGCCCGTCTCTCTACCCCGCTCCCGCCTCCCAGCTGACCCTCCCTCCCACTGAAAGATTAGGACTGACCCGTATGCCCCAGCGCTGTGACCGTCCTTACTCGTGCAGAAGCAGTCGCTCCCCACGCTCCCTGCTGTCCTGGTATCGTAGCGCTTTGCTGCTCATTGCTGGCAATACCTGATTTGCTCTGCTCTCACTGCTTATAATTATAATAGTGCCGATTAATAGCGTAGAGCTATATTTGCATAGCCCATATAGCGTGTATTTCCGTTTGTGCCGGCTTGAACTCGTAGCGCTTTAGTGCAAAGTTCGCATTGCCTGTTAATTGAATTTGTGCCTGATTGTGCCGGTGCCTCTGCCCACATCATAGCGACATTGCTGCTTGTGCCCCAATCTCGTCCTGTTTCGCTTTTGTTTTGCTGCCATTTTGTTGTTGTGCCTCCCAGCCCGTCTCTCCACCCCGCTCCCGCCTCCCAGCTGCCCCTCCCTCGCTCCGCCCCCCCACTATCCACTTATGTCAGATGCACTTGCGCGCAGCGTTCACGCGCAGCGGACGCACCTCATGTGCGCCGAAGGTGCGCCAAAGGTAAGCCCGTATACGCCCATCCGCGCCTGGACCGCGCCCAGCGCCAATCCCCCTGGCCCCCGCAAAACCCACTCCACCCGCATAACGTACGACGCCGCAACCCTCTCAGCACTCAACTCCGGCCGTCTCCCAGAATGCTACCCAGCTGCCCCAGGACACACCCATGGATCCTTCACCTGCCACTCCTGCAAGTTCGACTGCATCAGAACCCACACCAAATCCACAAACGCCAAACAGAGCTCTGTAACTAACCACCTGAAGGGCATCCGGCTCAATACCCACTCGGTTCACAAACACGCAACTGAACTATGGAACCTACTAGACACCACATCGCCGGACGTCGCCTTTCTTACGGAAACCTGGATGAATGCCTCATCTGCGCCCGACATCGCCATAGCCATCCCGGACGGCTACAAGATCATCCGAAGGGACCGCATCAACCAAACAGGCGGAAGCATCGCCATCGTCCATAAGAACACCATCCGCATCACGACCAGTTCCGACGATAACCTCGCAGCCGCCGAACACCTTCACTTCCAGATCCACACCGACCCCAAGACCACACTCAGAGGCACCCTCATCTACAGGCCACCAGGACCCCACACTCAATTCAGCGAAGACATCACTGACTTCATCAGCCCACAAGCCCTCCCCTCCGAGGACTACATTCTACTGGGAGACCTCAACTTCCACCAGGAAAAGAACAACGACAGCAACACCACCACCCTTCTGGACAACCTCGCCAATCTCGGACTCAAACAACTTGTAGACACCCCCACCCACTATGCCGGACACACGCTCGACCCAATCTTCTCCTCCAGCAAGCACATCTCCTTCAATCACGCCACAGGACTCCATTGGACGGACCACAGCTGCGTTCACTTCAACTACAAAAAGACCACGACCCACAACCAATTCCCCGCAGGAACTGGAACAAAAATACCACCGACCAGCTCTTCTCATCCCTTCACCAAAACCCTCCTGCCAAATCATTGGACCCAAACCAAGCAGCCATCAACCTCACACAATGGATCACCCACAGCGCTGACGAATTAGAACCCTTGAAAAACCATCACATCAAGCAAGGTAGCAAAAAAGCCCCCTGGTTCAATGATGACCTTAAGAAATCCAAGAAGGTTTGTCGCACCCTCGAGAAAGCCTGGCGAAAAAACCCAACCACTGACAACCTGGCCACCTTCAAGAACGCCACCCGCAAACACCACCAACTGATCAGATCCACCAAGAAATCAGCATTCAAGGATCGACTCGACAACAACGCCCACAACAGCAAAGAACTATTCAACATCGTCAAAGAGTTTACCAACCCCACCGCCGGCACCAACAACATCACTCCCTCTCAAGACCTCTGCAACTCTCTAGCCTCGTTCTTCCACAACAAAATCGCTGACATACATAACAGCTTTGGCGACCAGTCCACCCCACCCACCTCCGAACCAAAACCCCCCTCCAACAACCTTTGCGCCTGGAACCCAATCACCACTGAAGACACCATCCGCTTGATGAACTCCATCCACTCAGGATCGCCAACCGACCCATGTCCCCACCACATTTTCAACAAAGCAGACTCCATTATCGCACCCCATCTCCGAGATGTCATCAACTGCTCCCTCAACTCTGCTACCTTCCCGGAAAGCTGGAAACATGCCGAACTCAGCGCCCTCTTGAAGAAACCCACAGCAGACCCCACTGAACTTAAGAACTACCGCCCCATTTTGCTCCTCCCATTCCCTGCCAAAGTCATTGAGAAAACCGTCAACAGTCAGCTCGTCGCCTTCCTCGAATCCAACGGCTCCTTTGACCCATTACAGTCTGGCTTCCGAGCCTAAGCGTGGAAGGGTATACTCAGATGTGAGTCCCTTGCTCATTGCACCATCAGGATTCAAGCAAGCCGGGCCGAAGACGGCTGAAATGCCAGAAACCGGTCCCCGGTAGCTTGTTTCCTTCACAGTGTAAGAATTGGCTTTTGTAGTTTGGTTTGCCCTGTTCCCATCATGCACTGGGACAGGAACAGACTAATTTGCATACAGCCAGGTTCTGAAACTGGGATGGTGCAGTGAGCTAAAAAACGGTGTTGGATCTAGCCCTGATCTCTTGACTGGGTGAGAGTATTCTGTTTAATTCAGAGACTCTGTCCCTCACCACCCCTTGTTGTAAATATTTTTGTCCACCCTAAGCGTGGAAGGGTATACTCAGATGTGAGTCCCTTGCTCATTGCACCATCAGGATTCAAGCAAGCCGGGCCGAAGACGGCTGAAATGCCAGAAACCGGTCCCCGGTAGCTTGTTTCCTTCACAGTGTAAGAATTGGCTTTTGTAGTTTGGTTTGCCCTGTTCCCATCATGCACTGGGACAGGAACAGACTAATTTGCATACAGCCAGGTTCTGAAACTGGGATGGTGCAGTGAGCTAAAAAACGGTGTTGGATCTAGCCCTGATCTCTTGACTGGGTGAGAGTATTCTGTTTAATTCAGAGACTCTGTCCCTCACCACCCCTTGTTGTAAATATTTTTGTCCACCCTAAGCGTGGAAGGGTATACTCAGATGTGAGTCCCTTGCTCATTGCACCATCAGGATTCAAGCAAGCCGGGCCGAAGACGGCTGAAATGCCAGAAACCGGTCCCCGGTAGCTTGTTTCCTTCACAGTGTAAGAATTGGCTTTTGTAGTTTGGTTTGCCCTGTTCCCATCATGCACTGGGACAGGAACAGACTAATTTGCATACAGCCAGGTTCTGAAACTGGGATGGTGCAGTGAGCTAAAAAACGGTGTTGGATCTAGCCCTGATCTCTTGACTGGGTGAGAGTATTCTGTTTAATTCAGAGACTCTGTCCCTCACCACCCCTTGTTGTAAATATTTTTGTCCACCCTAAGCGTGGAAGGGTATACTCAGATGTGAGTCCCTTGCTCATTGCACCATCAGGATTCAAGCAAGCCGGGCCGAAGACGGCTGAAATGCCAGAAACCGGTCCCCGGTAGCTTGTTTCCTTCACAGTGTAAGAATTGGCTTTTGTAGTTTGGTTTGCCCTGTTCCCATCATGCACTGGGACAGGAACAGACTAATTTGCATACAGCCAGGTTCTGAAACTGGGATGGTGCAGTGAGCTAAAAAACGGTGTTGGATCTAGCCCTGATCTCTTGACTGGGTGAGAGTATTCTGTTTAATTCAGAGACTCTGTCCCTCACCACCCCTTGTTGTAAATATTTTTGTCCACCCTAAGCGTGGAAGGGTATACTCAGATGTGAGTCCCTTGCTCATTGCACCATCAGGATTCAAGCAAGCCGGGCCGAAGACGGCTGAAATGCCAGAAACCGGTCCCCGGTAGCTTGTTTCCTTCACAGTGTAAGAATTGGCTTTTGTAGTTTGGTTTGCCCTGTTCCCATCATGCACTGGGACAGGAACAGACTAATTTGCATACAGCCAGGTTCTGAAACTGGGATGGTGCAGTGAGCTAAAAAACGGTGTTGGATCTAGCCCTGATCTCTTGACTGGGTGAGAGTATTCTGTTTAATTCAGAGACTCTGTCCCTCACCACCCCTTGTTGTAAATATTTTTGTCCACCCTAAGCGTGGAAGGGTATACTCAGATGTGAGTCCCTTGCTCATTGCACCATCAGGATTCAAGCAAGCCGGGCCGAAGACGGCTGAAATGCCAGAAACCGGTCCCCGGTAGCTTGTTTCCTTCACAGTGTAAGAATTGGCTTTTGTAGTTTGGTTTGCCCTGTTCCCATCATGCACTGGGACAGGAACAGACTAATTTGCATACAGCCAGGTTCTGAAACTGGGATGGTGTAGTGAGCTAAAAAACGGTGTTGGATCTAGCCCTGATCTCTTGACTGGGTGAGAGTATTCTGTTTAATTCAGAGACTCTGTCCCTCACCACCCCTTGTTGTAAATATTCCGAGCCAAACACAGCACTGAGACCGCCCTCATCGCAGCAACAGACGACATTCGAACTCTACTGGACAACGGAGAAACAGCGGCCCTCATCCTACTTGACCTCTCCGCAGCCTTCGACACAGTCTGTCATAGCACCCTTATACAACGCCTCAGCAACGTCAGAATACAAGGAAAAGCATTGAACTGGATCATCTCATTCCTCGCCGGAAGAACCCAGAGAGTCCGCCTCCCCCCTTTCAAATCGGAAGCCACTGAAGTCATCCGCGGCGTTCCACAAGGATCATCACTCAGTCCCACCCTCTTCAACGTATACATGAGCCCCCTCGCATCCATCGCGCGCCAACACAACCTCAACATCATCTCCTACGCAGACGACACCCAGCTGATCCTCTCCCTCACCAAAGACCCAAACACGGCCAAAACCAACCTACACGATGGGATGAAAGAAGTGGCCGAATGGATGAAGAACAGCCGTTTAAAACTGAACTCGGACAAAACGGAAGTCCTCATCTTAGGATCATCCCCCTCCGCTTGGGACGACTCATGGTGGCCACCGGCCCTGGGAAACGCACCCAAATCAACGGACCACGCACGTAACCTGAGTTTCATCCTGGACTCCTCCCTCTTGATGACCAGACAAGTCAACGTCATCTCATCATCATGCTTTAACATCTTACTTATGCTCAAAAAAATCTTCTGCTGGATCCCCACCGAAACAAGAAAGACGGTCACCCATGCACTTGTCACAAGCCGACTGGACTACGGAAACACCCTTTACGCCGGAACCACAGCCAAACTACAGAAAAAACTCCAATGCATCCAGAATGCCTCAGCCAGACTCCTCCTAGACATCCCCTGCCAAGCTCACATTTCCGGTCACCTGAAAGACCTCCACTGGCTCCCCGTCAACAAGAGAATAACTTTCCGTTTCCTCACCCACGCACACAAAGCCCTTTACGACCTAGGACCCGAATACCTCAACATGCGCCTGACCTTTTACACCCCCACCCGCCAACTACGATCGTCCAATCAAGCCCTCGCCGCGATTCCACGCATCCAAAAATCCACCATGGGGGGAAGATCCTTCTCCTACTTAGCGGCCAAGACCTGGAATTCTCTCCCCACCCACCTCCGCCTTAGACAGAACCACCTCTCCTTCAGAAAACAACTAAAAACTTGGATATTCAATAAGTAACGTACCCCCCCCCCCCTCCCTCAAGCGCCTTGAGACCCTCTGGGTGAGTAGTGCGCTATACAAATCTTAACTTGACTTGACTTGATCTTTAGTTTTCTATTGCGGAACAGCCAGGTTCTCGTTTCTTTCTTGAATTCCAGGTGGTCTTGGATATTCCTGGTCTTTTCTGAGATGGCTAATATAAAATTTTGCTGCCTTTAAGGAGAAGGAGTTTACACTATTTTATGGCATCTTTTAGGGCGAGCCTGTCAGTGGGCATGCTTGTCTAGACAGAAAGATTAACATTTTTGAGTATCTCTGAAATTTCTCTTGAATAAAGGGTTCAATAGACAGCCCCAACGACAGTTCAGAGCTCTTTGATGGAAGAGTGTTTTGAGTAGCCAGGAAAGTGCTTGCAGAGCAGGTACGATGTAGACCAGTATGGATAGGTGAAGTCGGAACTATTTTGTTGCTGCAGTTTCGATTTTTGAAGTTTCAGAAAAGGAAGAGTGTGGCCCTTAGGTAGAGTATTTTTGCATAGTGTAGGTGAGACAGCACTAGGGCAATGGCGATATGTTGCATCTTTGGGAAACCTGTGTGTGGTAAGATGAGGTGAACATTTCCCATGAGATAGAAAGGTCTTTTTGTGACTTGGTTCACTTGAGGGATGAGTGATAGGCTGTGGTTTCTGGTCTCACTTGGGTTTCTCACTTCAGATGATGTTGCAGGGTGTTTGAATACCCAGAGACTGAAAGTTGAAGGCTAGTGACTATTTCATTGTCCATTGTTGAGTATCTCAGTATTGGATGACTTTAGCTTTAGGAGTCTCCTCAGATTTCCTTCTCCATATGGATAGGTTAACTCATGGATGTCAGTACACCAAAATGCCTGAGGTAGCAGAAGTGACATCATATACCCTTTGACCTTATTGATGTCACAGGAAGTGACATCATATGACTTTGACCCTGCTTCGCCCCAAGAAGTGATGTCACATAACCTTAATTACATCACAATAATTAATATTGCTGAAGTTACATGATCGCATAATTAATATTTTGTATATTCTTCTAGGGAATAACAAAGGGTGTGGGTTTCTCTTGCCCAGAACATTTTGAAGTAAATAGGCTTTACTCGTGCATTTTAATGCTCAATTTTCACATAAATTTGGAGAAAAAAACATAGGCTCTAAAAAAACACTCACTATATATTCAAGTCTTTTCATGGTGTGCCAAGCTACTGAAATTTGACAATCCTCATGAACTTCACCCAATTAAGTTTTAAAATGTTCTATGGGTGCCCGCTTATGTCAAAAATGACCTCCATTGCTAGGAGCAGCATTTTGCCATGATGGCCCCTTTTGGCCAAACATTACATGTAATATGCCAGTGTCAGAATTGTCCTAATACTGAAATACTTGCACTATAAAGGTCCCTTGTGCCAAAGGTTATGTCTAATATGTCAAGGATCACACTTTGTCATTGATGGCCCCATGCCATGCCACAGTTGTCTTCCCATTAGCCAAGAATTCCCTCCAATGTGCCATCATATGCATTTTGCTACAGGTGCCAACTTTGCCAGTTATATCCTTCAGAAGGGCCAGCGCAGGCAATTTTACATGAGTGCTCAATGCCAAACTTTACCTACAGAGTGCCAGCAGTAGCATTTTGCCGAGGGTATCCCATATGCAAGAATTGCCTCCAGTATTCCAGTGCCAATATTTTGTCAAGGGTGCTTCTTTAAGTCAACAAGCATGCCAGGTCCAACAGCAAATCTGCAAGCATAACACATGCTCACTTACATTCACTTATTTACACTCATCCTATCATTAGCACTTAATTGCACTCATTTATTTTCACCTACTCTTGTCAGACCCTCCAGGATATAGCGGCTTTTGTAAAAATGCCGCGCGATTTCTACAAAAGTGCCGATTTCGCGGGCACTTTTGTAAAAATCGCTGCATTTTTACAAAAGTGCCGATTTCGCGGCAAACCGCGAAATCGCAAAATCGCAAAATCCTGGAGGGTCTGTCTTGTGCACTCACTCTCACCCTGAATCACTCATTTGCACTCTCTCACTCACTCTTACTCCGACTCACTTATACTTACTCCCTTATTTTGAAGCACAGACACACATCCACGATCCCAAATGCAAACATACATGTTCTCTCTCACTCAAACTCACTCTCACCCACATGCACGCAGACAACAAATATTAAAACCGTTTTATTCTTCTTATCTGAGTTGACAGTGAAGGTCCAGATATTGCTGCTTCACTTTTTAATACACTAATAGTTAATGACAAACTATAATTCTCTATTAATGTAATAACAATGAGCAGAAAAACGAGGTTAGAGCCCTACTCTGATAATGTGAGACACTGTTGTGTTCTTGGCACTGATTTTGCCACCTTTGAGACCAAGGGTTGCAAAGGCATTGCCTGGGGTAGCAAGGGGTAAGCTAGGGGTTACTACTGTGACCCCTGGTGACCCCTAAATTACATTCAGGGGTTAACCTCTGAACCCTTTTCGACCTTCTGCATGGCAAGAAGGAGTGAAGATCTGGTACAGGCATTGTCCTCTTATGTTCTACAGTCCAATGGACAAGCTGGATGGTGCTCCTCAAGTGGCCAGGAGAGTACACATTGCCTGAGTCCAATTACAGGGACTCAGGTAATGTCCAATTACGTAATAACCATGAAAATTGTGCAAATGCAGGGAATAGAAGAACCCATCTAAATGTAAGGACTTACTGGGTGACGCCAACAGGCTGTACCTAATAAGGGAAATATACCTGTATGTCTCTCACTTGTGGTATATGTATACTGGTTAATATTAACAATGCAGAGCTGCCTCTAGAGCCCGTCCGCGCTTTATAAATACAACAAATAAATAAGTACAATAAAATAAATTAATAGTGTGGGTGACACACTTACACAAGGGAGTTTTGTAACACCGTTGTCTTAAAACTGCCATCTCTACCTTCAAATAAAATACTTTGGTCAAAACCTATAGTGTTGATCTCATCAGTACACTGTGTACTTTTTTAATTTAAAAAATACACCTTTTGTATTTTGCGCATTCCATATGTGTTCAAAACCTACCTCCTAGAGATGAGTGTCCAGTTGCTTCCGTGTCACAATGCGCAGCTTCTGAAAGCATTCCTATCCAATAAGAAACAGCACTGCGCCACTATATTTTACATTTCATTGTTAATATGCAAATGTGCCACTAGGCCTTCATGCCCTCTTCAAATAGCTGTTTAACTGTTGAAATAGAGCTTTCTTGTGACAAAGGATATATTATTTTTTCCATCTTGTTTGAAATATTTAGGCCTCTCTTGTAGACAAAAGCACAACCCAGTCTGTCCATCAGTGACGTTACCACATTCTGTGAAGATGCCACACCTCGCTACTGGCTGAATTTAGCAATCAGTTGGTGAAAGATGACATGTTTTAGGGACTGCAGTGCAACCCCTTTGCAAACTTATTAGTATCTTTATTCTGCTTGATTCAGAAAGTAAATCAATATATCTGTAGATTGTGCAGCAAATTCACAAAAATAAATACCGATGCACAAAACACAGTGGATGTAGAATTACATAATTCCAGTGACTCTGAAATCCATCTATGTACAAGCAAGGTGCCATCTATATTGTACAAAAGTTAGTGTGAAGTTCAGCACATAAAATGCCACGTACCAGACAGATTTTATGTAGACGTGTGCAAAATTTTCGTTATGTTTATTTGTAAAATATTTGGAATTTTGCATTACTTGAAATACGTGCTATTTCGGGAAGGAATTGCACGAGTGTGACATTAACACACCAGTGGGGTATGGATCCAAGCAAAAATATCTTGCAGGAGAGTAGTACAGGGAGAAAATATATTGCAGGAGGAATTTTCTCCTAAAGCTAATACCCTTGTACATATCTTTGGAGTTACTTTCGAGCGCCAAGTATGGCAGGTATTCATTCACTAGAGGCATCCAAAAGTGCATTTTGTGAAATGTATGCATAATTTCACATACATTTCACAACATTTTTTGAAATTATCAAAAAAAAAGTTTTGCACATCCCTAAATGTAACTTTGTGTTTATGGCGCTTTGGTCAAAATGTTAGTGATCTGTCCTCCGAGTTTTCAGAAACAGGATCTTCTGTGAGCTATGAAACGGACGTCCTTGCACCACCAGAGATGGAATAACCCCATCAATCCCTTAATGAGGCAGATCGAAAGGGTGAATACATTTTGATACACAATGCATCAGTGTCTGGCTTGTTTTAGTGAACCAGTCACCTCGCTCCCTTTCTCTGGATAAACGCAGCTCAATAGCCCAAAACCGCATGCATCTATTCTGTCCTAAAAGGCCTCGGGCGGCCAATGACTGTTTAAGCAAGCGATGACACGGGCAGAATCCACCCCCCGCACCGCGGATGAAAGGAGAGCGCCGACTGATGCCGCGCACCGGCCCAGCGCTTTATCTTGGAAGGAGAGCTTTCAATGGGCTGACTTGGTAAAAACTAACAATGGCGGGCCGCGCTGCCAGGGCTGGAGCCATCTGTCACTCTAAAGAGGACATGCATTTACTGCTCTCCCGTTTCCCAGTCTGAAGCCACCTAATCCACTGTGTGATTACTTTTTTTCTCGCCCTTCTCTTGGGACATATTGATCTAAGTGGAGGGTGTGGCGTAACAGCTATACCTGTCGACTTTGGAGTTGTGGAGCCAGGTTCGAGCCTCGGCGTCGGCTCAATATCCTGTAATTCTGGGCAAATAACTTAATATCCCCTTGCCTAACAAAAATGAATGTGTCCTTGTGTACCGTAACTGCTGCTCGCGTAAAGTGCTCCAATACCTTGGTGCAGAGATCGCGCTATATAACACGGCAATAATAAATAAATAAAGAATTACGGATTAAACAACACTCATTGTGTAAAATCAGGTTCAGAAAAAGCTCCAGTAATTTTTGCTGGAGCACGTCACTATCTCCCCCATGTTCACTTAGTTTCACTCTGAATTTGACAATGTGAGATTGTTTGATGTATATTCCTTTTCCTTGATATTTGTTACTATTATTGTAATCATTAGATAGTATGTGCCTCCTGACATAAATTCATATTGTCACATGAGTTTCCAGGGCCTGTTGATATCAGGGGCAACTGGGCAAAGGCTGTAACAAGTTTGGCCTTTTCTCCCTGGTACCTCAAAAACCAGATCCTACTGCAAGCTCACTGAGTGCCAAGGAGGTCATCAGCCATGATTGGGCCTTGATCAGGGGTTACCAGGCGAATAGAGATTACGGGCCATATGTAGCAAGCCTTTTGGGAATCGCAAAGGTCGAAATTCGCCGAATTTCGGCCTTTGCGAATCGCAAAAGGCTATTTTGCATGATTTGAAATGTATGAAACATTCACATCTTAAGGAATCGCAAATACTTGCGATTCCTTAATTTGCCATAGCATTTAATGAATCGCAATTTTGCGATTCCTTAAATGCTATGTATGAAGCTTTTAAGAATTGCGATTTGAGGTTTAGAAATTGCAAATTACCACCAACTTGTAGTTGCTGGTAATTTGCGATTTCCTGTAAATCTGCACATTTGTGCATTTGTGAGGGTGGCATATGACGCACATACATGCCCATTGGGAATGTATGCGCGCCATATGCACACACATGTAATTTACAGGGGTGCAGCAGTGTGTCCTTGAGACACCCCTGCACCCTTGCAATATTTTTCAAATTGCGATTAGCAAATTGCGAATTCGCAATTTGAGAATTATTTGGAAATCATTCCTATGGGCCTCCTAGCCCATAGGAATGCATTGGAAATTATTCCTTAATTGCGAATTCGCAAAATGCGAATTCGCAATTAAGGAAGCTTAAGGAATCGCTAATAAAAAGCGATTTTCTTCATACATACCATTTTGGGATTCCTAAATAGCGATTCCTTAAAAATCTCTATTTAGGAATCGCAAAACGGAACTATGATACATATGGCCCTACGAGTGTAGGCTGTGGTAGAACCACACACCTTGGGAGAATTTCACCAGGGAATTTTTCTGCCTAAAGGAGGAGAAATGCTAGATGAAAATGGGGAATAAGACATGGGGATCAGCACAGAAACTCCGAACTGTATGTTATTCCCCATTCCAACAGGAATGTGACCACCATAAGGTACTCGCAACGTCCTTCTTGGAATTTCTGTGCCCCATATACCAGGCCACTCATAATCAACCCAGGAAGTTTTCAAATCTGCCTGTTTCAATATTGTAGTAGTAAGCTGATGTTTGGGCTGAGCCAGGAGGTGTAGAGGAAGAAGGAGTCTAGGAAGGGTGTTTTTGGAGATTTTACGGTAGAAAGGGTTTGGGATGAAATGTTGATCAGCCAATGCTTTCTCTTGGACGGTGGAGTAGAGTAGAAGGTTAAAGTACAGGGAATATTTGTATAGTGCAAAATAGATGTACTGTCCTGCAGTATTATGACTTTATAAAAAAATATAATACTTTAGTCACAGCTAGGGGGTCAATAGTGCAGTAAAATGATGTTTATTCTTAGCTTCACAGTAAGTTATTTATATGTTATTAGTCTGGCTTCCCTACACAGTGGAGGGCCCCTGCAGGCATTTATATTATCTATTGAAGCCGACTGTAAGCACATTAGTGTTGTCATGCAGGTGTGGTGTCTGGTCTCTGGTAAAGTCAGAGAGTTCCGTACGTGCAGTTGTTATTGGTAAGTACACACCCTCTTGGGGATCACATGATTAGGAGTAAACGCTGGTGTCAGGGGGGCCCCTGTTAGATTTGGGGGTCTCTAGTTGGCACAGGTAGGTACTTGTGACAAATAGGGACCCTTGCCTCTAGTCAGGATAAGGGGATTACACTCCTAAAGAACCCCTGCTCACACCCTTGGTAGCTTGGCACGAGCAGACACACTTATCTCAGAGGCAGTGTGTAAAGCATTTGTGACCACATACAGTAACCCAGTGACAACACTACAGCTGGACACCACACAGTTGTATATTAAAAATAAGTATTCTTCATATAGACTTAACACAAGACCACAAACGACAAAAATCCACAATACTATACTTAAGATGGTAGGTTTAGCTTAGTTCAGTTCAGTTCTTAAGATGCAACACTTTAGGTCAATGTACCTTACGATGCGAGACGCTTCCATAACTAGCAATGTTGCAGCGATGGACATGTGACAAAGTTCCGGTGCAAAGGAATAAAAACGTTCCAGATGTGGCACGCTTCTCCGATGATGCAAGAAGTCTCGATTCGATGTGTCAGCTGCACCCTTTTTCAGCAATGAGACGACAACAGCCTCGCTGCGGCACTCTTCTCCGACATTGCGAGAGGCTTCCGCACAATGCGACAACTACAGCGTCGACATCCAAGATGCGACTGCAGAACCTATGATGGCAGCGTGCTTCTCTGTGGATGCGAGGCACATTTCTTGATGCGGTGCAATATGACAGCTACAGCGGTGACATCCAAGATGCGACGGCAGCAACAGCGATGGCAACACGCTTCTCCTTCATTGCGAAACCCTTCTCCTGATGCGGTGCAATACGACAGCTACAGCGCAGACATACACGATGCAACTGCAGCAGCAGCGAAAGCGGCACACTTCATCTTCGTTGCGAGACGCTTCTCTCGGTGCAGTGCAATACGACAGCTACAGCGCCGACATTCAAGATGCAACGGCAGCAGCAGCGACGGCGACAAGCTTCTTCCTCATTGAGTCACAATTCCAGCTTCTTGCGACATGCAATCCCTCAAAAGGCCCCAAAACAGTAGCAGGCACTTCCAAAGAACTCTGAGGAGCTGGGGGGTGAAGTCTGTTGTCCCTGAGACTTCAGCAGGAGGCCAGCTCTGTTCCAAGCCCTTGGAGATCCTTCACAAGTTGAAAGCAAAGTACACAAAGTTCCTTTCTCCTCTCTTTGGCAGTAAGGCAACCACTGCAGGCCAATCCCCTAAGCAGCACTTCAGCTTAGGAACAGTCTCTCCTCAGTTTCTTCAGGTTCCTCTCCTCAGCAGAGGTTTCTTCTTGTAGTCCAAAAGTGATCTAATTTCTAGGGATCATGGTCCCAATATTTAAACCCCAAAATCCTTTGTCCTCTGAAGGCAGAGGGGCTTCTGCCCAGTCCAAAACAGTTCTGGAGCACTCTGTTTACATGACTCCTTCTTTCCTTTCTCAGTGCAGGGCAAAAACATCAGACACCCCACAGGAGGTGGAGCCAGCAATGTGGAAGGCAAGCACAGCCCTGGAGCACTTTGTTGACATGATTCCTTCTCTTCTTTCACAGTGCAGGGCAGAGACATCAGACTCACCAAAGGGGGTGGAGCCAGCACAGTGGGGGGCGGGCACAGTTCTATTCAGGTCCCAGGTGCAACTTCTCCCCCCATCTAGATGCAGATCTCTCTATTCACCACTGGGCTGACTCATTCTGTCTCCTGGAATCCCCCAGCCCTGTCACTCAAACTCCAGACAAGGAGTACACAACCTAGCAGAGGCAGGCTTTGGATAGAAAATACCTACTTTCTAAAATTGTATTTTCAAACACAGAATGTTAAAATCAACTTCACTAATATATATATTTTATCATTCTGAGTTCAGGCATACTAAACTCAAATTTCTACCATATTCCCTGAGTCAGTTAGGATTATAATAATGTAATAATCTAACTGCCCATTCTAGCCTATGGAGAACAGGTAGCCTTGCAATAGTGAAACACGAAAATGGCTGTAATTCACTATTAGGACATGCCACACACACCAGGGCATGTCCTACCTTATACTTACAATGCACCCCACCCTTGGGCCTACCATAGGGGTGGTGTCTGATATGAAGTAAAGGGAAGGTTTAGGGACTGACAAGTGGGTGCACTTGCCCAGTCAGCATGACAGTACCAGACTACACACAGGCTCTGCAATGGCAGGCCTTAGACACATTTTATAAGGCTGCTTCTGTGGGTGGCACAACCAGTGCTGCAAGCCCACCAGCAGCATTTGGTTTACAAGCCCTGGGCACTCCTGGTGCACTGTACTAGGGTTTGACAAGTAAACCAAATCAGCCAATCATGGAATCACTAATTCATACATCAATGTATAATAGGGAGAGCAAATGCACTTTAGCACTGATCATCAGTGGTAAAGTGCCCAGAGTCATAAAACCAACAAAAACAGGTCAGACAAAATACAGGAGGAAGGCAAAAAGTTCAGGGATGACTCTGCAAAAAGGGCCAAGTCCAACACAGCCCCCTTCCAGCCAAAATGCAGGGGAGACCAATCACTACCTTGATGGGCTTCTCTGCTTGGGGCGATAGAGCATGGACCAGGCCCGCAACAGCAGGGGCATATTCCAGTTCTACGCCAATCTGCACACATTTCACTTCCTCTGTCCATACTCTCAGGGTCCACCAAGCTAACCCATGGGGAACTCTTCTCCTCACATGTGGACACCATCTGTGCAGCACCTAACCTTAGCTTGCTCACAGGTGTGTCCCAACAGACAGACAGAAAGCCACAGTGACCACTGAGAGTAGTCAGTTATGAGACCCAGGCCTTATGCCTCTCAGGGCTCTCAAACCTCTGTGACATTGGAGAGCGGAGGACAGTAGCCCCAGGTGCTTGGCACCCTTTGTCCACTCTCCCTCCTGTCAGGTCAGGTATGACATTCTGGCACTGACCCACCCGCCCTAGGCCTGTACCCGGCGGCTGGACCAGAGACTGGGTTGGGCTCTCCCACACCAGGTCCTCCTCCTTGGGGCTCTGTAATAGGGAGAGGATATGCACTTTAGCACTGATCATCAGTGGTAAAGTGCCAAGAGTCATAAAACCAACAAAAACAGGTCAGACAAAATACAGGAGGAAGGCAAAAAGTTCAGGGATGACCCTGCAAAAAGGGCCAAGTCCAACAGCCCCCATTTTGCCTGTTTCGAGGGAAGGTCAACACACCCCTCAAGCAAGGTTGTGTCCTTGCTCCTATGCTTTTTAACCTGTCCCTGTCTGACCTCTCTGCAGTTCCTGATTCAGTTAATTCGGATCCACCCAAACTGGACAGCCTCCGTCTGTCCAATTTCCTTTATTTGACCATCTGGTTCTTCTCAACCATACAAAGATTGGCTTACAACATCTCCTGGATGCGACCTCCACATACTCTGATAGGAATGACTTACAGATTGTTAGACTTGGCATCTTTTGGCGAATTTCCCCAGAGTTTTTGCTTTCTGCCCTCCAGATTTTGACTCTGTTTTTGCTGGTATAACGTTTTTGCACGCTTTTCGCACTGCTGATCAGTGGTAAAGCGCTGGTGCTCCTGTGGTAAATTGTGTTATGATTGGATGTGTGACTTACTTGTCAGTCCCCAGTATAGGGCACTGCCGGTGCCGGGGCTTGTGAGACAACCGCTACTTGGGGGCCTGCAGCACAGATTGTGCCACCCACATACGTAGCCCGTTAAAGGTATAAGTGAAATAACTCAGCATCTAAAGATACAGCCTTTAGCGAGGGTGCCCTTTTCATTCTGAGTTCATAGAGGCCACATTTAGAAAGTGGGTATTATTTTGCTAGGTCCTCCCGTGTGCCTCTACTGGAATGTGGATTGCCTGTCTGTTTTTTGGATGACAGATGGCTAGGAAGCTGGGTTATTGGACTACAGATGGCTTGGTAGGTCAGGAAAGGGATAAATAGACCTGGGTTACGAAGGAGGAAGAGGGAGGAGATTTCCTTGCTCCTCAAAGGGCCTGTTCTGCCTCTGACAAAGCCGTCTCCACCTCCTGCTAGGAATTCACGCCAGAGAAGGCCCTACTGGTTCTGGCTGGACATCGACACCCTCTGCCGAGAAGATCAAAGGATTTTTGTGTACAAATGCTGGGTCTCAGAGCCCTGAACTTTAGAACTCATCTGGATCAAGAAATCTGCACAGAAGAAGAGCCGGAAAAGCTGCTAAAAGGAAGAACTGCTTTGCTGCGTGCTTTGCTGGGCTGACCTGCAGTGTCTGCTTCTGTCTTGGGCAGTGAAGGGCCTGGACTGGACTTTCTGCAACCAAATTGGTGAGACTCTCCAAGGGCTTAAGGTAGAGCTTGCCCCCTGTTCACAAAGTCTCAGGAACAGCAAAGACTTCAGGTTCTTTGACCGCAGCACTGGGGAGTGTGTGTTTTGTGCTGCAACCCGAAGAACGCCACTCAACAGCATCTACGACGAACCTGGCGAACCGTGTCCTGAAGGCACCGCATATGGCACCACCGCAACGCTACACTGCTACCCGGGTCTCACCGACGATGCCTGCTGACTCTATCACCGGGCCGCTGCTCACACCACGACCTGTGGGCATCGCACTCCACACCGCCTTGCCTCATGCCGAAGCATTGGCACCCCAGAGGGCACCATTGCCACACCGCACCGCAACCCTGGTCTCACTGACGATGCCTGCTGATGCCATCACCGAGCCGCTGCTCCCAATGTGATCTGTGGGCCTGCACTCTGCACTGCCTCACTACAGGATGATGCAGTGGCCTTCCTGATGCTGCCGCTTCCCGCCGAAATTGACGGTGCTGCTTGCACCATGGTTCGGGGGTACCGCTCGTAAGTTTACATGATGCACCGCCCTCATCCCACACCGCAGCCTTGGTCAAGCGAAGCCGGTGTCAGCAACTCTAGTTCGTCAGCCGACGCCAGCGCTTCAGCAATGACAACGCCGCTGCTTGCACCCTGATTTGCAAGCACCGTGACGAGCACCGCCTCCATCTCGCACCGTGACCCTGCTCTCACCAACGCCGCCATCTGACGCCTCCACCGAGCCGCTGCTCGCACCGTGACCTGCAGGCACCGCACACCGCACTGCTGCGCTTCACATCGCAGCACCCGACGCATGTTGGGGCCAGTGCTCCAGATCCCAATAGAAAGGAGCTCGACCTGCAACGTGAGTGACTTCAAGGGCCCCATCGCCCTGCATCTCTGAAAGGTACTGTTTGTGGGTCTTCCCAACACCGTAGTTGGCCTGCGACCCCGCGGTCAGCCTGAACTGTTTTTAGACTTGTGTGTTCATGACGCAGTGAAGCCCGGACAGAGCTATCCAAACAAGGAACTCTTTTCAATTAACGTATCTTTGAACTTTGAACTTTTAAGTATAGTATTGTGGATTTTCATCGTTTTTGGTCTTGTTTTAATTATATAAAAATATTAGATATTTTCTAAACTGGTGAGGCGTCCTTTTGTGATGCATACACTGTGTTACTGTTGGTTATGTGCAAATGCTTTACACACTGCCTCTAAGATAAGCCTGGCTGCTCGTGCCAAGCTACCAAGAGGGTGAGCAGGGGTTATTTTAGATGTGTAACTCTGTTATCCTGACTAGAGTGGTGGTTTTTGCCTGGCTTTGGCCCGCTTCCTAGCCTACCAAAAATCCCCTTTCTAACACAGAGTTTTCTATAGCGCGAACTTGAACCGATTAGGTTATCAGAGCGCTTTACATAGCACCAGTTCCGTTACAAGTTATCACAGCAGTTTACAAAGAATCAGTTACGTTACACATTTCAGGAACTTGAACCGATTAGGTTATCAAAGCGCTTTACATAGCACCAGTTCCGTTACATGTTATCCAAGCACTTTACATAGAATCAGTTATGTTACACATTTCAGGAGCACATTTCTTTTGTTCTAGTGAATAGGGTTATCTCTTCACACGGGGGAAGGGATACACCTGGCTATATTCCAACAGTCACACAGGCGACTAGTCGTTACAGCTATAACTCTAAACACAGGGAGGGGATACACATGGATACAATCTAAGAATACAGAGGATACTAGTCGTTAGAGTTATCTTCTATCTACACAGGAGGGATATGACTGGAAACACTCTAAGGGTCACATAGGGGTGGTAGAGAGTACAAAGGTCCACTGCAAACACTAGTGATAAGAGTCAACTACATACACATAGGAAGGGATATGACTGGTTAAGCTCTAGGAGACGCATAGGGGTGGTATATGGTGTAAGGACTTCAGCGAGTACCAAAGCTTAGCATTATTGCAATCGGTCAAAGATGCAGTCACAGCATAGAGGAAGGGTGTGTGGGATGCAAGGTATGGAGGGAAGGGCTAGAGTCCAACGAAAACTGTCCGAAAACCGCAGCATTCACAGCATAGAGGAAGGGTGGGTGGGATACAAGGTATGGAGGGAAGGGCTAGTCCAACGAAAAACTGTCTGAAAAACAGCAGCAAAGTGTCATTCAGGACAGTAAGCAAGTCGAGAAGTCCAGGAGAGAAGTCCAGGAGAGAAGGTGGGAGCCCGGGATTGAGATGGAGGCCAGCTGCAGGCGCATCGCCATCTTGGAGAGCTTGCGACCATCAGAGTTCACCAGAGGCACTATCCTCACAGCGTACCGGACACAGCCACAGGCAGCAGAAGGTGGTGGATTGGTTCGGGAGACCTGTGCCCAACAGAAGTAGTCGATGGCGCTGCGGGGCGCGAGGGCCAGGGTCCCCTCGAGCAAGGCCCCCCCCTCGGAGGTTGCTTTGCCGAACGCTGTTCGGGGCTGGAGGCAGGTGTTGCTGGGCCCAGTCTGCAAAGTTGATGGAGCAAGGACCCACCCTGGGGGACAGCCTGGAAACAGATCGGGGCTAGACCAGAGGCAGGGGCGAGCCAGAGGACGCAGTGAGCCAGAGGAAGCGGCGATCGGCATTCTAAAGTCGCCGCCGGCCGCCATCTTGAAGTCAGGCAGGCGCTGATTCCCCGGTGAGTGTTGCCGTCCCGGTAGGGCTAGATGGTGCCAACTCCCATCAGCAGCCGCCGCTATAGTCAGCGAGAGTCTGGCCAGGCCGGGGGAGCGCAGGTCTCAATCCTACCTCCCAGCGGCGGACGGATTCGAAGGCGAGGTGCCGCCCGCCATCTTGAGCGCCATCTTGAGCGCCTTAATGCCTTTTATTTATCTGTTTTGAAAATTAACACATAAATGAAAGGCATTGCCATTTACAATGCCAATAGCTCAAACTTTTGCAAATGCAAGACCTATTTAATTTCAAAAAAGCGTCCGCTATTGTCCCGGTTGCTTGGAAAGAGAAAGAGCGCATAGCGCACTGAAAAGAAAATAGTGCTTACAGACTAAATAAGACATACCGTCTAACAGTAGGAGTAAAAGGGCCAGTCTTCATTGGAGGTTACAAATGAAGACACGCTGGTACTAAGGAGGGACTAATAAGCCTATTAACGAATCAGAAGCCAGCATTTACAAAGGACAATGACACAAGCCAATGACAATTTTAGGTGGAGAGTGTGCGGAGTCCATACTCGACAACAGCAAGCCTTGCAGAGCAGCACATACGCTGTCCAGGCCCGACCTAAAAAGACACGTCGTTAAGATTTGGAGACAGCAATCCCAGAGTGTGCAGTTAAAAGGCAATAATGTGTTATGGGAGACATTGCCAACTAACAAACATGACCCTTCAGTCACCAGTTTTGGTGACAATATCGGTCACAGTGACCTTATTTTATGCTCAGTGATGTTTCATATCCTTTTACCTGTCTTCATGACTTAACAAGATTGACAGTGGTTCGTGGAAGGGCACTTGCAAAGCACCTCAAAAAGTTCATAAGACCGTGTAACAGTGGTTCAATTATGATACGACCAGCCATGGTCATGTGGCTCTATATACAATATAGGGTGACACCCTGAAACCAGTCCGAGGATGCTTGTTTCCGGTCCAAGGAGGACCTGAGCTGACAGTTCAAGTTGAACTGTTCTCATGGGGGGGGGGGCAGGGTGAAGACTAGTTTGCAAATGGCTGGTTCCAAGTGGAGTGGCAAAGTGAGTTAAAGAGCAATGGATTTTACCCAGATCTATTGACTATGGTTGAGTGTTTGAAAAGTTTAGCACTTTTTCCATCATCGTTGTTGTTTGCTGGATATGTTCAGGACAATAAACATGAAACAACATATACAACAATGGTCCAAATGAATGCAAACTCTACCAGTAACTGCCCATCCGCAATTATGCCCTGAGCAAAAAGTCTGAGTGCATAATGAAAGGGAAGGGCAATTAGCTCCTGTTAACACCAACAGCATGTGGGCAGGAAGGCTAATAGTACCAGTTCCCATACACGGGCAAACATGCCAGCCCTCCCTGCCTTCCACATGACCCTGCTTCATGCTCTCACTAAATTCAAATAGAGGATAATTTATATTTTTCACAGTTTGCTGGGCAGAAAATATGGATTTTATTAAAGACACAGATGCTAATATTATGCAATTCTCCTTTATTGCCACAGCTCAGCAGTAACAATGAAGAGAGTAGAGAACTTCGAAACATTCCAAACATAGTATATAATCCATGAGCACACAGCCATTTTCCTTCTTTGTTGCTGCTGCTCACAAGATGGTTACGTCATGTACACTCTAAATTGTAATTCAAGAGGCGGCGGATTAGCGGCTGTGATTAAGGCATGCTATCCATGTTCATGGAAGGCTATTGTTATAGCCGGCTGTGAAAGCGCCCATTTTGCTATTTCCATTAACCCTCATCTTACCATCTCCGGACTTCTCATTTACAGACCCCCTGGCCCTGACGCCGCCTTCCGGCTCGCCCTTCCTGAAGTTATTTCCTCACTGGCCCTTAGATCGGTGAAATTTTAGTATTGTAGGTGACCTCAATCTCCATATGGACGCTCCACTTTCTTCTACAGTTAGTAGCTTCCTCGCGGACCTTGAAGCCTTACAGCTACAGCAGCTTATTAACCATCAGACTCATGTGGGCGGCCATATCCTCGATCCCTTTCTAACGAATCTCCACAATGTTATTACTTTTCCACCTAAACCCATGGCCTGGACAGATCATCACCTGATCGAAGTTCGGCTTATGTCTAATATCTCTCCTTTTAAAAGCTCCACTCCGCCGATTTTTAAGCGCCCCTGGAGGAAACTGAGACTGGTCGACTTCCATCAGCTTCTGTCATCACACCCACTAAATCCTCCCAAGGATGTCTCGTTGGGTTATGACCACTTCTGTGAGTGGTTGACCCAAGCCCTTGACACCTTAATCCCTGCAGGATGGAGTAAAGTTCGATCTGGCCCCTCTAGCCCGTGGTATGACGACTCCCTCAGGCTTCTTAAGACGGCATGTAAAAGGGCTGAAAGAGTCTGGCGTAAGACTTACGAGCCCGATCTTAAGCAGACCTACTTGGCCAGTATTAAAGTATACCATCGAGCCATCTGCAAAGCTCGAGCCACTTTTTACACAGCTGAGTTTAAGAATAAGCATGGGCGAATTTTGCGAATCTGGCGTTCGCGAATTTTGCGAATTTGCGAACTCGCAATCCGCAAAATCCGCGAATTCTAGCGAATTTGCGGATTTTTTTGTGTGTGTTCGCAAGGATTTCTGTCAGTTCGCAAGGATTTCTGACAGTTCGCGAGGGTTTTGTAACAGTTCGCAATTGCGAACTTACATGTCGGCTCGCAACGGTCACAATTATGTTGTTTCTACGTCTGGTTCATCATCACAGGTTCCCAGCACCCCTCTGTTTCACCCATGCTACCCTCTGGTACATCAATGCCACCCTCTGGTTCATCATCACTGTAGATTATGGGTGGAAAAAGCAAGCACACCTGCCTGCTTCAACTGACATGAATTAATTTGGGGGTTGATTTATTAATGTGTCACTGTTTTAAAATTCAAGTCTGGCACCTGCTTCCTTATCTGTAATTTGCTTTCTGTTGCAGTGCAATTTTTTTTTCCAGGACCTTTGTGGCCTACTTGTAGCTATTCTATGAGCCTGCTGTGAGGGTCAGAGCAGGGTCATACAATTGTTGCAACTAGCAACTGAACTCTGGAGGGGCCCTTGTCAGGAAGCACTACAGGGAACGGTTACTAATGATGAGTTTGAACTTTTGAACCTGCTTTCACTTTTGCAAAACTCGTTTTTCTGCAGAACAGCATTACAGCAGCTGTAATGCCCCACCAAGCTTATATGAGAAAGTTGATTTCTAATCCAAAAGTTATCCAAAGAAAATCAAAAGGCCTCAAATCCAAAAAAGTGCAGGCAAATGTCAACCTGAGGAGTTATTCTGATAAAAATCATAATTTTCAGAAGGTCTATGCTGCTTGCTAGTAGATTTCTTGTGCAGAATTGCAATTTTTGTAATTTCGCGAGTGCGAGATTGTTGCTGCCCGCCGCACCTACATGTTCGCAATTGCGAACTTACACCGCAAAGAAAAAAAAATCCGCTGCGTGCGAATTTGCGGATTTTCGGTAAATTCGCGAGCGTTCGCGGATTGCGAATTTACCGAAAATCCGCAAAATCCGCGAGCGTAACGGATTTTCCGCCCATGCTTATTTAAGAACAGTCCCAACCCCATAAACTTATTTTTAAGGTCTGCAAAGATCTTACTAGCAAAAAACTGCGGTTATGGAAAAGCGCTCCCTGACTCACTGTGAAGAGTTGGCGGCCTTCTTTGTGGAGAAAGTCGAAGCGATCTACCGTACATTCCCCCCGCAAACTGTGCCTGCTAACAACTTAGAATGCATCCCTATGACCTTTAGGTCTCTTTCATCAATACCTAAACCATCTCAGGAAGAGTTTAAATCTCTTGCTATAAAAATTAAATCAGGCTCGCCCGCCGATCCACTAAGACCTGCACAATTCAAAGAATCCGCGGAGGTCTGCTTTTCTTCAGTGTATGATCTTAATGGGTTATTCTTTGAGTCCGGGACTGTTCCCAGTAAATGGAAGCAGGCTACGGTCATCCCAATTTTAAAGAAGCCTACTATGGACCCATCAAAACCTGAACATTATCGACCAATCTCTCTCCTCCGATGGGTATCCAAACTTGCGTAGGCAAATGCAAACAAAATCCTGTCTTGTCATCTCCAAAGCTCAGGCATCCTAGATCCATCCCAGAATGGTTTCCGTGCAGGTCATAGCACGGAGACGGCCTTGTTGGCGATGGTGGAGCATCTGTGGAGGATGATGGACTCAGGACAGACGGCGCCACTGATCCTCTTGGATCTCAGTGCCGCTTTCGACACTGTCTCCCACTCCATCCTTCTTCAACGGTTGCGAGAGGCCGGTGTGGAGAATACAGCATTTGAATGGTTTCGCTCCTTTTTATCAGGACGCACCTTCAAAGTATCCACCCCTCCTTTTAAATCTGCCCCACGCAACATTTCCCAAGGGGTCCCGCAAGGTTCGGCACTCAGCCCGACCCTTTTTAATTTGTACGTGCAGCCGCTAGCCACTGTCGCTAAGAGATGGGGTCTAACTATGGTGTCGTACGCCGATGACTCCCAGCTAGCGGTTGCACTAAATGGGGACCCTGCGGTTGATGCCCCCAATTTCCAGACCGTCCTCAAGGAGGTGGCAAGTTGGATGACGGAGAACTGTCTCCAACTTAATGCAGCGAAGACAAAGGTCTTAGTTCTGGGCAAGCAGGCTCATCTCTGGGGAGACCGCTGGTGGCCACCGGAGCTAGGTCAAGCCCCTATCCCTGTGACAGAAGCAAAGAACCTCGGGGTCTGGCTCGATTCCAACTTGACCTTCATCCCCCACACTAAAAAAGTGGCCGGCACCTGTTTTGGTGTCCTTCAGAGCCGTAGACCCATTTTTTGATGCTCCTACAAGGCAACTCATTGTCCAAGCTACAGTGCTATCTAGATTGGACTACGCCAGCTCGCTTCTTTTGGGCGTTAACCAAGCTGAACTGACACGCCTCCAGCGCGTGCAAAACGCGGCTGCCAGAATGTTGGTAGGCTTGCCTAAATTCTGTTCTGCCAGACGTACCATCTATGACCTACATTGGCTGCCTGTCGGACAGAGGATTAAGTTCAAAGCTCTGTGCCTGGCTTTTAAGATCTTAAAGGCTTCTCCCCCCCCCATTCTCGCACAGGCAATCTCCTACTATACTCCTTCCAGAGTTCTACGTTCAACGGGTCAATTCCTGGCCTGTGTCCCCCGCTTCAGGAAAACCAGAATTGGTGGACGCTCCTTCGGTGTCCTGGCAGCGAGTCTCTGGAACACTCTTCCCGTTGACATTCGTGCCCTACCGGATCTATTGTCTTTTAGAAGAGCTATCAAGACCTTTTTGTTCCCATCTCTTTAATTCTGTCCCCTCGCTTATCTGGTCTTTCTTCTGGTTGTGTTATTTTCCAACATAGCGCCGGGACGCCACTTTGCTGTGGCAGCTGAGCGCTCTACAAAATTTATAACATAACATAACATAACATAAGATAAGTACCCTAATTTTATTCAGGATCATGAGATACGTGTATTTTTTCTTGATTGTGTCTGTTTGTCGCATGGATGGTCCTATTGACCCTATCATGCGATTCTACTCTCTCATTTAGTGGTTCAAAATGCTTTCTGGCATGTCACCCTTTTAAACTCCTTCGTACCTCTAGCCTATACCCTGCTTTTCCCCTGGGCCCTATCGACCCTTTGCTGCTCTGCGCTATATTTCGCTGCACCTTAACACCTCATACTTTTGTGTATTACATAATTAACCATGCATTGGTAGCTGTACACAGTTTGAAAGACGGTCCCGCATTTCCGTTGCTTGCCAGCGCCCTGAGCGCGAGCCAACCATATCGACTTGAACGCGGACGCACTCTTCGCTGTTCCCGAAAGCCTTGAGCCCCGATGGGCATAAAGGCTGGTGCAGCAGAGAGAAAATGAAAGGCAATTAAATACCTCTTGCTTTCTGGAAACCATAACCCGCTCCTATTCCACGTGATGCGCGTTTCTATCGTGCCGCGGAAGAGAAGAAAAAGTCAAGGAAAGGCCATAAGCGACAACCACACACGCAGAAGACGTGCGTGGTTGCCTTAGATACACTACAGCATTTGGCAGTTACAGCTCTCAACTCCACCGGCGACCAAAGAACATTATTATTCAAGACTTTTACACGCCCCTTCTCAAATTCTGACCCCTCTTGCTTAAAAAACCACTTTTCACCTCTCTAGAACGAGATATTCATTTTATATCTCTACTTTAAAAAAAAAAGGGGAAATGACTTCCTAACATTACAGTAAACTCTAAAAATGAATTAAAAAAAGGTAGGGTTGGACACAATTGCCTTAATAAACTATACATTTTCTTTCATTATGTCTTCCAATCCTGATGCCACCCTAGAAGGGAAATTAGAGTCAATGATTACCAAGGCCATGGATAAAACCGTGGACTTATTCAAAGAAACCATTAATTAAAAAATGTAATGATACTTTTATCAAAAATTTTGAAATGCTCACAAGGACATGGCCCTCTACAAGTGGTGCGCACACTCTTGGCGCCAAAGAAGGGGCAATTAAGGCCCCAAAGAAAAAAGCTGCAACAGAATACCCTACCCAAATCACCTAAAAGACAAAAAAATCAGCAAAAACTACTCAATCTCGCTTCTCAGGTGGAGAACAAAATGATGCCCCAGGCATCATAGAAGGGCAACAGATAGGCCCACAACCCCCTATGCATATTGATAGCGACGAACAAGATGAAGCAGAGATAGATCTCTCATGTTTATCATCCTTTGATTCGGACATCGAGGGCCAATCAGACAACTCTCTGGAAAACTCAGAAGAGGCAAGCAAGGCCTCAGGTTAAACAAGCATTGGAAATGCAATAGGTCTCGCACCATTAGAGTTAGTGCTTTTAGAATTGTTTATGGGTTTTTTTTGTAAATGTTTAGCATTTTTGTTTCCTGTAGCCAATGCTAAAGAATTACAAATAAAAAAAGCCATAAACATTTCTTAAAGCTGTAACTGAAATGGTCTGAGACCTATTGCACTGTGTGAGGGTGAGGGGTTGAGGGTGAGTGAGGGTGAGGGGTTGAGGGTGAGTGAGGGTGAGTGAGGGTGAGGGGTTGAGTGTGAGTGAGGGGTTGAGGGTGAGGGAGGGTGAGGGTGGGTGAGGGTGAGTGAGGGTGAGGGTGAGTGAGGGTGAGGGTGAGTGAGGGTGAGGGTGAGGGAGGGTGAGGGTGAGGGAGGGTGAGGGTGGGTAAGGGTGGGTGAGGGTGAGTGAGGGTGAGTGAGGGTGAGTGAGGGTGAGTGGTTGAGGGTGAGTGGTTGAGGGTGAGTGGTTGAGGGTGAGTGGTTGAGGGTGAGTGGTTGAGGGTGAGTGGTGGAGGGTGAGTGGTTGAGGGTGAGTGGTTGAGGGTGAGTGGTTGAGGGTGAGTGAGGGTGAGGGTGAGTGAGGGTGAGGGGTTGAGGGTGAGTGAGGGTGAGTGAGGGTGAGGGGTTGAGGGTGAGTGAGGGTGAGTGAGGGTGAGGGGTTGAGGGTGAGTGAGGGTGAGGGGTTGAGGGTGAGTGAGGGTGAGGGGTTGAGGGTGAGTGAGGGTGAGGGGTTGAGGGTGAGTGAGGGTGAGGGAGGGTGAGGGTGAGTGAGGGTGAGGGTGAGTGAGGGTGAGGGAGGGTGAGGGTGAGTGAGGGTGAGGGTGAGTGAGGGTGAGTGAGGGTGAGGGGTTGAGGTTGAGGGTGAGGTGTTGAGGGTGAGTGAGGTGTTGAGGGTGAGTGAGGGTGAGGGAGAGTGAGGGTGAGGGGTTGAGGGTGAGTGAGGGTGGAGGGTGAGGGGGTGAGGGTGAGGGGGTGAGGGTGAGGGTGAGGGGGTGAGGGGTTGAGGGTGAGTGAGGGTGAGAGGTTGAGGGTGAGTGAGGATGAGTGAGGGGTTGAGGGTGAGGGGTTGAGGGTGAGGGGTTGAGGGTGAGTGAGGGTGAGTGAGGGTGAGGGATTGAGGGTGAGGGGTTGAGGGTGAGTGAGGGTGAGTGAGTGTGAGTGGTTGAGGGGGAGTGAGGGTGAGTGAGGATGAGGTGTTGAGGGTGGGTGAGGGTGAGTGAGGGTGAGGAGTTGAGGGTGAGTGAGGGTGAGTGAGGGTGAGGGTTTGAGGGTGAGTGAGGGTGAGGGGTTGAGGGTGGGTGAGGGTGAGTGAGGGTGAGGGGTTGAGGGTGAGTGAGGATGAGTGAGGGGTTGAGGGTGAGTGAGGGTGAGGGGTTTAAGGTGAGTGAGGGTGAGTGAGGGTGAGGGTGAGTGAGGGTGAGGGGTTTAAGGTGAGTGAGGGTGAGGGTGAGTGAGGGTGAGTGAGGGTGGGGGGTTGAGGGTGAGTGAGGGTGAGTGAGGGTGGGTGAGGGTGACTGAGGGTGAGGGTGAGTGAGGGTGAGGGGTTGAGGGTGAGTGGTTGATGGTGAGTGAGGGAGAGGGGTTGAGGGTGAGGGGTTGAGGGTGAGGGGTTGAGGGTGAGTGAGGGTGAGGGGTTGAGGGTGAGGGAGGGTAAGGGGTTGAGGGTGAGGGGTTGAGGGTGAGTGAGGGTGAGGGGTTGAGGGTGAGTGAGGGTGAGGGGTTGAGGGTGAGTGAGGGTGAGGGGTTGAGGGTGAGTGAGGGTGAGGGTGAGTGAGGGTGAGTGAGGGTGAGGGGTTGAGGGTGAGTGAGGGTGAGGGGTTGAGGGTGAGTGAGGGTGAGGGTGAGTGAGGGTGAGGGGGTGAGGGTGAGTGAGGGTGAGTGAGGGTGACTGAGGGTGAGGGGTTGAGGGTGAGTGAGAGTGAGGGTGAGTGAGGGGTTGAGGGTGAGGGGTTGAGGGTGAGGGGTTGAGGGTGAGGGGTTGAGGGTGAGGGGTTGAGGGGTTGAGGGTGAGTGAGGGTGAGGGGTTGAGGGTGAGTGAGGGTGAGTGAGGGTGAGGGTGAGGGGTTGAGGGTGAGGGGTTGAGGGTGAGTGAGGGTGAGGGGTTGAGGGTGAGTGAGGGTGAGGGTGAGTGAGGGTAAGGGTGAGTGAGGGTGAGGGTGAGGGGTTGAGGGTGAGGGGTTGAGGGGTTGAGGGTGAGGGGTTGAGGGTGAGTGAGGGTGAGGGTGAGGGGTTGAGGGTGAGTGAGGGTGAGGGTGAGTGAGGGTGAGTGAGTGTGAGGGGGTGAGGGTGAGTGAGGGTGAGTGAGGGAGGGTGAGGGGTTGAGGGGGAGGGGTCGAGGGGGAGGGGTCGAGGGTGAGTGAGGGTGAGGGGTTGAGGGTGAGGGGTTGAGGGTGAGGGGTTGAGGGTGAGTGAGGGTGAGGGGTTGAGGGTGAGTGAGGGTGAGGGGTTGAGGGTGAGTGAGGATGAGTGAGAGTGAGGGTGAGTGAGGGGTTGAGGGTGAGGGGTTGAGGGTGAGTGAGGGTGAGGTGTTGAGGGTGAGTGAGGGTGAGGGTGAGTGAGGGTGAGGGGTTGAGGGTGTGTGTGTGACAGTAACTTGTGTGTGTGAGGGCAGTGTGTGTCAATGCAACGGGGCTCATGTTATCGACCTCAGAAGCATTAAAAGTGTGTGTCTTGGAACGTCTGAGGGCAGCTCGTGTTACAAGCTTGCTTTGAAGATGGTCATGCAGTGCTGGGAGTGGAGCAGATGGTCCTGTTTATGACCTGCAGAGCGCGTGTGAAGTGGGCGCGGATGAAGTGACTGGGGGGTGAGGGGTGTGCAGCCTGGTGTGCTGAAGCCTGGCAGCAGAGGCGGCGCGCGCCAGCAGAGGCGGCGCCTGCACACAAATTGGCTAAGTGGCTAAGTGGCTGGTGGCAAATGGACGCACATCAAAGGAGCCGCGAAAGTAGCATGCAAGCAGAGGGCTTTTTTATTTATTTCCACTCATCTGTACTAGTGTTCGTGCTCAAATGACCCCAGATTACACGTAAATTATACATGATGAAAGGCCAAGAAATGATGTTGGGTTACTCCCACAATATATGTACAGTTCATGAATGTGCAATTTGTTGTTTGCTGATAGCTGGATTAATAAAGCTAGCTCAGAGGGTTAAAGCGCTGACGACCGATCTACCTGTGATATGCAGTTAACACGCTGGAGACCCTTAGGGCCGACGCAGCCTCTCATGTTTCTGCGGTCGATAAAATGAGCAGCTGGGTTTATGTGCACATATAAAATAAATTAGTCTCTATTTTCTTAGTATTATTACAGTTAAAGTGTAGGCTGTTTTTCTGCATTTAGTTCAATATACACTGCTATAACCAGTGTCGCACGTTTAGTTATAATGTTTCTGATTGTCAGTTAGTTTTCGGGTGGATTAACTTTCTTCTTTAATCCTTCAGTGTTGTCTTGTATTGTTTTATACGCATGTCAATGTTTGTTGGTGAGTTTAGTACACAAATTCGGTATGTCTGCATTTGCTACCGTTTTGGGTCTTTCGTGTTTTTTAGAAATGGATGGAAGGCTTCTTGTGGTGATTGTGAGTTAAACAATTGCCCGTGCGACTGTTCCTTGTGCGTTGTTTCAGAGTCGTAAGAAAGGTAATTTAAAGGGAAAAAAGAAGGAAGAAAAAGAATTACGCATTGAGAGAAGGAAACTGTGGAGTACAGGGAAAGAAGAAGTAAGCCCTGAAGTGAGAGAAGGACTGTCATAGGGAGGATGAGGAAGACGAGGCAGACTGAGGCAGCTGGAGAATAATGGAACGTGAGAGAGTGATGCGTGGGCAGAGAGAAGGCAGGCGCTGGAGAGGGAGGGGGTGGGATGCCTGCGAAAGGGACGACACACAGAGCGAATAGAGGTTACAATGAGGATCAGAGAGAAGAAAGGTAATTTAAAGGGAAATATTAAAATAAAGAAAAATAATGAAGAAAACAGAGCACTAATTAAAAAGTGAGAGATGGGCGAATGAAAGAAACCGTGAAAAGAAATGGAAAGGAAGGAAGCAGTAAATCGGCCGGCTGGGAAATGCTCTCGGCATTGCGATTTGCAGAAATAGAAGACAGACGCATTTTGTTGACAGTGGTGGGTGCGAAACAAAACCTCTAAAATGTAAAATGTAAGGACTGGAATCCGCAGTTGCACAAAAACAAGTAGGTTAAACACATCATAAGGAGTATTAAGACCTTAAGGTGTAGTAAACCTTTTTAAAGTGGAATTCCCAAAATCCCCAATGTGAACATGTTAAATAAAACACATGAGATAGTAAAAACGTCTGTTAATTATTTTAAAAAAACAACTAATCAGAGCGTAGTGAAACCCTTGTAAAGCATAACCCAAACATTTGGGTCCCCAGTATGAACATGTGAAAAAACATCACAGGGTGAAGTGAAAACAACTGTAAAGTGAAACAGAGACACTGAAGGCTCTCTCTGTAACACCAACATGTGTGATAAGCAAAGTCCCAGAGAGAAGACCTAATAGTAATCGCCTCAACATGAGATTTGCTGATAAGTGAGAGATTTTATAGGGATTATTGGGCATGTCTGAGATGTCAGAGAAGGGGATATTAGTACAAAAACCGCTCTTGGCAAAGTCAATATATCTCGCCCTTGCCCCAATTGACGTTGCTAAGATTGTAAGCCCTGTCGTACAGCATCCCGATTTTGTACAGCGCTGCTTTTTTTTTTATAACAGGAAAAAGGGTACAAGCAGTCGGCTTTGTAATTTGTAGGCGCAAGCACCAAGCATGCATGCACCTACACACAGGCAGTTTTAAATAAAAAAGATTTTGCTTGCTGGTTTGAGTTTGACTGGTATAGAAAAACAAAACTGTGGAGCGGGAGGAGAGAGCAATAACAATGTGGGGGTTGTAAGGAATCAGAGACGGCATTTTGTAAAACCATATGAGGGCACGGGAGGGGGAAGGAACATAGGTGATGGGTGAAGAACACGTAGAAAGAGTAACGTGAGGGTGAGATCATGTACTGGATAATGGGAGGGTGAGATGCTGCACTGGATAATGTGAGGGTGAGATGCTGCAACTGACGTATTGAGCAGTTGTAGGAAGGGCTACAGCTGCCGTTTTTTGGAACTGTGGAACCAGGCTTTAGTCCTTGCGTCTGTTCAAAACCTGAGATTCTGGGCAAGTCACTTAATTTCCCCGTGCCTAAAGCAAAATGAATGTGCCCTTCTATTATATAAGTGTTGCTTTTGTAAAATCCTTCAATAGCTTCCACTCGAGCTCAGGTACATAGAAAACATAGAAAAAGAAGTAAACATCATGTGAAAACCGACTAAAAACACAGAATAGTTTAAACATACAGATATCACCTGCCACAAAAAGCCGACTCTCTAGTCAGCTAAGCATACCTGTGACTTAGAAGCTGCCCTTAAGAAGAGTGCCGAACAACTCACTCCAAATCAACGATAACAATAAAATACAACACACCAACCCCTCAACTCTGACTCACGCGCTGCACTGCTGGTAATGATTATTGGGCGGCTGGCGAGGCGCTCTACACAGTGTGTTTGCGTGCAGCACATGGTTCCTCCGGTCAGGCTGGAGTATATGTGTTCCTGGCTCTATGTGCGCCCTTTTTTGCAGTGCATTGTTGTGACTTTAAGGCAGCTGCTTATACCATGCCTACCTTCATTGGAGCTGCAGGAAGGGCGCTCTGGAGAAGCCCAAAGCCAGTCAAACAATGGGAGGGAGAACTAGCTTCGGTGGGAGGGGACTCTGAATGCTGGAGCCAGGACTTCTCCAGGAAGTGGTGGTCTGCTTTCCTGGCCGGTGTTTTGGCTCTGGAGCAAATGAATCTGAGGGAGGAGGAGCGCAAAAGGGGAGGCTGAAGCTAGCGGTGACAATGGAAAGCTGCATCTAGTCTCTAATACCTTCCTGTTCAGTATTAACAGAGTGTGGACGGGTTCTCGGTATCAGCTCTCCCCATTGAAAATTAAAAGGAAAAGTGAATGCCTTTGTGTTTTAAAAAAATGCCTTCAGCGGACCACGTTTGTTTTAGAGCCTAGACACACCAATAACCATGTGTTTCTCCCCAAAAAAATAAACGTAAATGCCGAGTGTGAAGAAAAAAAACTGCTGGAGCTGGATTGATTTCTAGCCAAGCCAATTAAAGTAAACAGTGTAAACAAAAAATGTTCTTGCGGATTAGCTCAACAAACTCACCCTAGGGATGTATGGAAATACAATTTTAAAAAGTGGACGGAGACACGTATTTGCTCAGTGAGAGTCACAAGAAAGCACGCAACAAATTACCTCAGCACAGAAAGACACAGACACAACAACCTGGACAATGTTTGATAGAATTAAAGTTGGCTATTGTGCGCCGGGGTTTACACTACTTCAGTTAGGGCCGCACACTGCATGTCAGAGATCCGTGTAACATCCTAACAGAGCAGTTGGTGAATCAATTGGGGCAGAAGTGTTCTAGAAACAAGTTAAACACGTTTTAAAAGTAGATACGGCCTCCGGCCGTGAATAATTAGGGGGTGAGAAATGCGCTGGGAGGGCTGCCTTTGATGTGGGAATGCGAGGCAGGCAGGCAGGCGGCTGGTGGCATTGTGCACGCGCTTCATGCACTGCAAGGAATCGCCAGCCAGTGGTGGTGTGGATAAAGACTGGATAAGCCCCTATAGAGCTTGCCAGCTGTGCTGCGCACAACAGGCGAGCCCTAAAAATGGGCATTACTGATCATTTCGGGGACGATATGTTTGACCCCCTCCTAATCAAACACCCCCTATCTCCCGAATGGCTGCTGTCCCAGCATGTAGCAGACTTTATTAGTTTCTGGCTAAGAAGGGAGATTCCGAAAGAAGTAAGATCTAGACTCAGGTCGGAATGCCCTCGCCCATCCCTCCCAGACAAAATTGCTTTCACACCTGAACTCAACCCTAAGGTCGTCGTATTCATAGCCAAGAGTGCAACGGACCAAGGAAAGGGATAGACAAAGGTCTAAGGTCATGTCAAGACCGCCTGCTCGATATAACTGGTCCACTAACCAAAATGTTTGACCTGGCGGAAAACGCCTACGTGGACGGAACACCTATTGATCCTAAAGAGTTACGTGAGTGGGTCCACCAAACCATCTGTCTCCTTGGAAATGCAAACACTGTAATTTCAAATGAACGAAGAAAGGGGGTACTCCTCAAAATAGATCCTAAACTAGTAGAATTGGCTAACTAGGAGTCAGGGCCCACCTCACAGGGACTCCCATTTGGAGAAGAGTTTATCCGTGATATGGCCAAATCTGCAGTAGCGTTCAGCTCGATCCAAAAATCCCAGCCCGAGATTAAAAAAGTCTTCCAAGCCGAAACTTTTGGAAGGGTAGGGAGAATGCGGGGTCGGTTCCCCGGCCGTGGACAATCTACCTCAAGACCCTTTCTGGGACGAGGATCTTGGTTCCAACAGACATCATTCTACGGGAACCAAACCTTCTACCCCTAGAGACAACGCAACAGGGGAAGGTCTTTTCGAGGCAAGAGAAGAAGCAGAGGATCCCCCACAGGTAGGTGTATTAAAAGACCATTCAGATACCCCTATAAAGGTGGGAGGGAGAGCTCTCAAACAGGTTTCATCAGCAATATTTTCTTGGTAGAAAAGAAAGACAAGACACAGAGACCTGTCATAAACTTAAAAAGCCTAAAGGGGTGGGTATCCTACCACCACTTCAAGATGGAGGGAATACACCTCCTGAGAGATGCATTGAGAAAAGAGGACTGGCTAACATGCCTAGACTTAAAAGACACCTATTTGACCATCCCAATCTGGCCCCCACACAGGAAATTCCTCCAGTTCACTTGGGAGGGAAAAGATTGGGAATTTTGCAGTCTCCTATTCGGACTATCCTCAGCCCCTTGGTGCTTCACCAAGGTCTTACATCCGGCAGTAGCATGGCTAAGGGAAAGGGGTGTAAGACTAATAATTTATCTGAATGATATCCTTATCATGGGTCAGTCCAAGGCGACAGTCTGTCACCACACGGACCTTACTATCTGCCTCCTGGAACATCTAGGCTTTATGATAAATACAAAGAAATCTTGCACTACCCCAACACAGGAAACTCAATTCCTGGGCTTCATGGTGAACACAGTGTCGGCAGAATTGAAATTACTAAGAGAAAAAATAAAGAAACCTCAGAAAGGAACTCAAAAAGACACTTTCTTTGGAAGTCTTCGCTTTGAGACTTTTTGCCAGGATCCTGTATCTCTCCTCCACCATTCAGGTGATCTTTCCAGGTCCCTTACACTACAGGGCCCTCCAGAGACTCAAAGCAAAAGCTCTGAAATCAACTCTATCTTACACTCAGATGACTTCCTTAGATGAAGACTCAAGGAAAGAACTATTTTGGTGGCTCAAAAATGCAGAAGCCTTGAATGGCAAGGCCATCTTTGGGGAATCCCCAGATTTGATAATAGAATCAGATGCGAGTCTAGAAGGTTGGGGTGCCACATGCGGCAACTCCTCGACAGGAGAAGAAAATACATATCAATTGTCTGGAACTTCGAGCATTTATGATTCGAATCTTCACCCAGAACTCACTGAAATGTTGTATAATGCTGCGCTTGTGGTTTACGCTACATTGGAATGACAACACGGCGCATAAAGTTGAGGATCTGCGAGCATCGCAGTAATATCAGATGTAAGAAGAATACCACAAAACTTACCACACATTTCATCGAAGCTAATCACAATCCTAATGACATTAGGTGGCCAGTGGTAGAGCAGATACACACTGGCACACGACTACATGAATCACTGTTTGAAAAAGAACAGCGGTGGGTGTACCGATTGTCTACCCACCTACGAGGCTTAAATGATAACATCCCATGGGGAACAGTAATGCATCGCTGAAATGACACCTTCAATCTGTTCCACTACCATAGTCATGGACTTAGTTATGACATATACAGAGTAATAGACTTGTCTGATAACTGAATTCTACTTGGGAATGTTTTTCGAGGTGGGCGCATTGGGTCTGAAAAAGGTTCATAATCTCCCATTCTAATACCTCTTATTCTGGTCTTAATGGTAGGCAAAGCATACGTTCCAATTACATCCTTTTCAAATGTACACCCATTTAAGATTAATAAAGCTACGTCTTTACTTATACATAACTATCCCTTTAAGAACCTAACACCATCTACAAGCGCACTTCAAAGAGATGTGGGATGGGATTTGCTGCTATAGACACGTGACCCACGTGACTCCATATCTCCCTTACGGGAACACACATTGGTTAACATTTGGGCGGTGGACGTGAACCTTGCAGGTCACAACGCGGGGAGCCATCGGAGTGAAAGTGAGTAATGTCTGCCCTAATTGAACACCACGCCGAAAAACTACCACCCCCGCCCTCTTCCCGATTTAGTAGCGGATTGTGGCTGCCGGTGTGTGTCTTGACGGTCTCTCCTTTGCCCACAGGTTCCTCCGATGTGAAGTAACCCCCGCCACTTTGCCCATGAAGTGAGACAGATACGGGTTTCACGTAATTACATTAACGGAATTCCTTTGGTGTGCTAGCGCTAATGGGTCCACATTGCTGGGTGTTTTGGTTATCTTAAAGTACCCTGCTGGGTACTGACACGCCATTCCTTTCTTAAAATACCTTGCACAAGGTCTTGACGAAAGTCGTGATGATTTTGAAAATAGTAGCGGTAACTTATTAGATTGTAAGACGCTACTTTGTCCAAATATTTCTGGGCTTTATGGGGGACGATCGCAATAGCATAATGAGCCTATCTTATCTCCCCACACAATTGATCATCATTATTCTGTAGTAATTTTGATCACAATTTGCTTACTTACCCGTGCATGGAACTAATAGTTGTACACCCATGAGGGTTTGTAAAGTGGAGTGCACGTTGATAGATTGGTTTGAAAAAATGTACACATAGTACTCTCGATAAAATGTCTGTCTGTATGGGTCTCTTTTTTCTCCCTTTCTCCACAGATTGTAAAACCTGGAAATACCAGGGTGAACCGGTATTAAGAACCGTGAGTTTTGTAAAGTTTAAAGGAACACTGAGGTTAGGGTACGCCTTAGAGTGCGCACACCGCCCAGTGTTTGTGTTGTGTTTGGTCCTGAAGAAAGCTCGGCCAAATTGGCCTTAATGAGCAGAAACATGTCGACCATTTGACCCAATGAATAGGACAATTTGACTCAAAATTCAAGTCAAGACTGTCCTTTCATAAACTTTTAACCTGGCGCTCATATTGATCTTTATTAAAGACTGGTTTTGATCAATGTCCGCACCTTTTAATTTTCATCACGATCACATTCTTGCACTGTTTTTATCTTCACCCAGCTCCACTGCAATTGCAGGTGTCCTAGCAAACCAGGTAGGTCTTTTACCTGCCTGGTGAAAAAATACCCAATGATGAAGCATGTCACCCAATAGACGGGTGAGTGAGGGTAATACAAAACATTTTTGTTTATTTTTTCACGTTTCACTCCACTTTAGTCACTTGTTTGAATTTTCAGCCACTCCTTTGTTGTTGGTTAATGCTGCGCATGGACAATGTCTCTGCAGTGAAATACGTCAACAAGATGGGTGGACCACGTTCAAAGGGTCTGACCGAAATAGCGAAAGTTTTCTGGGACTATTGCTTGAACAAAGGACTGTCAGTCATTGTGGAACACAACCCTGGTTTAAACAATTGGGTAGCGGACTGATTTTCCCGGAATTACAGGGATTCCAGCAACTGGAAGCTACACAGGGAGATATTCTCGATAATCGAAGACCAATGGGGTCCCTTTGGGACAGATCTTTTCGCAGACAGACTGAACTCTCAGATGACAAAATTTTTCAGTTGGAGGCCGGACCCTCTAGAAGCAGGGGTGGATGCCTTCCTCCAAGATTCAAAAACAAAAGTTGATGGACAGAATGCAGAACAAAGTCATACATTCACCCCAGTACAGAGATCTGGGCCTAAATCCATCGTTTTTTTGCACTCCACACCACCCCATTTCAGACATGGCCATATGCAAATCAGCCTGAACCCTGTGCCACATGGGAACAGTCCAGCCCGACTGCCAAGCCATGTCTTTCCTGGACCGGAATCAAGTATCCTAGGACCGGTTTCTGGCTATCAGCCGTCTTCAGCCAGGATATCTTGACTAGGCAAGGTTTAAAGCCATATCCCTTCCCGCCATTTGTCATGCTTCCGTGCCTTCTTCTACTCGCTCGCCGGTACCTTCAGAGCATGGTGGTGATAACCTCCCTCTGGAGGTCTCAAGCATGATTTCCGGTCAACCTGGAGATGACCATGGACTTCCCAATTCTAATACCACCTTTCAGACGTTTGCTCGTGGGTCCTCTGGGTGAATCACATTCTCTTTTAAACCAAGGCCTGTTTGTTCTGACAGCCTGGAAGATTTCAGGCGACAGTGGTGGAGAGGCTAGCGGTGTGCGCCCATCTTGCGTTCTACTTAAGGGCTTTTGCGAGCCTCCAAGCCGACAGGCTTTTGGGAAACGCACCTGCGTGCTGAGCAGGCAACAAAGCCCTTGACGGATCTACAGCGGCTTTCTTCACCACCCCTGAACTTTATCTCTACTGATGAGGGATACAAATCCCGAAACCCGGGCCATGTCTCGGGTCTAGAGATTACTGAAGCTTCAAGAACTGATTTGCACCATCCAAGGTGATACACTTTGAACTTTCCGGTTTCTTTGCTACTCGCACTACCACTCCCAGAATGCTGAGGGGCGATCCGGTGGAGAGGCTAGCGGTGTGCGCCCATCTTGCGTTCTACTTAAGGGCTTTTGCGAGCCTCCAAGCCGACGGGCTTTTGGGAAACGCACCTGCGTGCTGAGCAGGCAACAAAGCCCTTGACGGATCTACAGCGGCTTTCTTCACCACCCCTGAACTTTATCTCTACTGATGAGGGATACAAATCCCGAAACCCGGGCCATGTCTCGGGTCTAGAGATTACTGAAGCTTCAAGAACTGATTTGCACCATCCAAGGTGATACACTTTGAACTTTCCGGTTTCTTTGCTACTCGCACTACCACTCCCAGAATGCTGAGGGGCGATCCGGTGGAGAGGCTAGCGGTGTGCGCCCATCTTGCGTTCTACTTAAGGGCTTTTGCGAGCCTCCAAGCCGACGGGCTTTTGGGAAACGCACCTGCGTGCTGAGCAGGCAACAAAGCCCTTGACGGATCTACAGCGGCTTTCTTCACCACCCCTGAACTTTATCTCTACTGATGAGGGATACAAATCCCGAAACCCGGGCCATGTCTCGGGTCTAGAGATTACTGAAGCTTCAAGAACTGATTTGCACCATCCAAGGTGATACACTTTGAACTTTCCGGTTTCTTTGCTACTCGCACTACCACTCCCAGAATGCTGAGGGGCGATCCGGTGGAGAGGCTAGCGGTGTGCGCCCATCTTGCGTTCTACTTAAGGGCTTTTGCGAGCCTCCAAGCCGACGGGCTTTTGGGAAACGCACCTGCGTGCTGAGCAGGCAACAAAGCCCTTGACGGATCTACAGCGGCTTTCTTCACCACCCCTGAACTTTATCTCTACTGATGAGGGATACAAATCCCGAAACCCGGGCCATGTCTCGGGTCTAGAGATTACTGAAGCTTCAAGAACTGATTTGCACCATCCAAGGTGATACACTTTGAACTTTCCGGTTTCTTTGCTACTCGCACTACCACTCCCAGAATGCTGAGGGGCGATCCGGTGGAGAGGCTAGCGGTGTGCGCCCATCTTGCGTTCTACTTAAGGGCTTTTGCGAGCCTCCAAGCCGACGGGCTTTTGGGAAACGCACCTGCGTGCTGAGCAGGCAACAAAGCCCTTGACGGATCTACAGCGGCTTTCTTCACCACCCCTGAACTTTATCTCTACTGATGAGGGATACAAATCCCGAAACCCGGGCCATGTCTCGGGTCTAGAGATTACTGAAGCTTCAAGAACTGATTTGCACCATCCAAGGTGATACACTTTGAACTTTCCGGTTTCTTTGCTACTCGCACTACCACTCCCAGAATGCTGAGGGGCGATCCGGTGGAGAGGCTAGCGGTGTGCGCCCATCTTGCGTTCTACTTAAGGGCTTTTGCGAGCCTCCAAGCCGACGGGCTTTTGGGAAACGCACCTGCGTGCTGAGCAGGCAACAAAGCCCTTGACGGATCTACAGCGGCTTTCTTCACCACCCCTGAACTTTATCTCTACTGATGAGGGATACAAATCCCGAAACCCGGCCCATGTCTCGGGTCTAGAGATTACTGAAGCTTCAAGAACTGATTTGCACCATCCAAGGTGATACACTTTGAACTTTCCGGTTTCTTTGCTACTCGCACTACCACTCCCAGAATGCTGAGGGGCGATCCGGTGGAGAGGCTAGCGGTGTGCGCCCATCTTGCGTTCTACTTAAGGGCTTTTGCGAGCCTCCAAGCCGACGGGCTTTTGGGAAACGCACCTGCGTGCTGAGCAGGCAACAAAGCCCTTGACGGATCTACAGCGGCTTTCTTCACCACCCCTGAACTTTATCTCTACTGATGAGGGATACAAATCCCGAAACCCGGGCCATGTCTCGGGTCTAGAGATTACTGAAGCTTCAAGAACTGATTTGCACCATCCAAGGTGATACACTTTGAACTTTCCGGTTTCTTTGCTACTCGCACTACCACTCCCAGAATGCTGAGGGGCGATCCGGTGGAGAGGCTAGCGGTGTGCGCCCATCTTGCGTTCAACTTAAGGGCTTTTGCGAGCCTCCAAGCCGACGGGCTTTTGGGAAACGCACCTGCGTGCTGAGCAGGCAACAAAGCCCTTGACGGATCTACAGCGGCTTTCTTCACCACCCCTGAACTTTATCTCTACTGATGAGGGATACAAATCCCGAAACCCGGGCCATGTCTCGGGTCTAGAGATTACTGAAGCTTCAAGAACTGATTTGCACCATCCAAGGTGATACACTTTGAACTTTCCGGTTTCTTTGCTACTCGCACTACCACTCCCAGAATGCTGAGGGGCGATCCGGTGGAGAGGCTAGCGGTGTGCGCCCATCTTGCGTTCTACTTAAGGGCTTTTGCGAGCCTCCAAGCCGACGGGCTTTTGGGAAACGCACCTGCGTGCTGAGCAGGCAACAAAGCCCTTGACGGATCTACAGCGGCTTTCTTCACCACCCCAGAACTTTATCTCTACTGATGAGGGATACAAATCCCGAAACCCGGGCCATGTCTCGGGTCTAGAGATTACTGAAGCTTCAAGAACTGATTTGCACCATCCAAGGTGATACACTTTGAACTTTCCGGTTTCTTTGCTACTCGCACTACCACTCCCAGAATGCTGAGGGGCGATCCGGTGGAGAGGCTAGCGGTGTGCGCCCATCTTGCGTTCTACTTAAGGGCTTTTGCGAGCCTCCAAGCCGACGGGCTTTTGGGAAACGCACCTGCGTGCTGAGCAGGCAACAAAGCCCTTGACGGATCTACAGCGGCTTTCTTCACCACCCCTGAACTTTATCTCTACTGATGAGGGATACAAATCCCGAAACCCGGGCCATGTCTCGGGTCTAGAGATTACTGAAGCTTCAAGAACTGATTTGCACCATCCAAGGTGATACACTTTGAACTTTCCGGTTTCTTTGCTACTCGCACTACCACTCCCAGAATGCTGAGGGGCGATCCGGTGGAGAGGCTAGCGGTGTGCGCCCATCTTGCGTTCTACTTAAGGGCTTTTGCGAGCCTCCAAGCCGACGGGCTTTTGGGAAACGCACCTGCGTGCTGAGCAGGCAACAAAGCCCTTGACGGATCTACAGCGGCTTTCTTCACCACCCCTGAACTTTATCTCTACTGATGAGGGATACAAATCCCGAAACCCGGGCCATGTCTCGGGTCTAGAGATTACTGAAGCTTCAAGAACTGATTTGCACCATCCAAGGTGATACACTTTGAACTTTCCGGTTTCTTTGCTACTCGCACTACCACTCCCAGAATGCTGAGGGGCGATCCGGTGGAGAGGCTAGCGGTGTGCGCCCATCTTGCGTTCTACTTAAGGGCTTTTGCGAGCCTCCAAGCCGACGGGCTTTTGGGAAACGCACCTGCGTGCTGAGCAGGCAACAAAGCCCTTGACGGATCTACAGCGGCTTTCTTCACCACCCCTGAACTTTATCTCTACTGATGAGGGATACAAATCCCGAAACCCGGGCCATGTCTCGGGTCTAGAGATTACTGAAGCTTCAAGAACTGATTTGCACCATCCAAGGTGATACACTTTGAACTTTCCGGTTTCTTTGCTACTCGCACTACCACTCCCAGAATGCTGAGGGGCGATCCGGTGGAGAGGCTAGCGGTGTGCGCCCATCTTGCGTTCTACTTAAGGGCTTTTGCGAGCCTCCAAGCCGACGGGCTTTTGGGAAACGCACCTGCGTGCTGAGCAGGCAACAAAGCCCTTGACGGATCTACAGCGGCTTTCTTCACCACCCCTGAACTTTATCTCTACTGATGAGGGATACAAATCCCGAAACCCGGGCCATGTCTCGGGTCTAGAGATTACTGAAGCTTCAAGAACTGATTTGCACCATCCAAGGTGATACACTTTGAACTTTCCGGTTTCTTTGCTACTCGCACTACCACTCCCAGAATGCTGAGGGGCGATCCGGTGGAGAGGCTAGCGGTGTGCGCCCATCTTGCGTTCTACTTAAGGGCTTTTGCGAGCCTCCAAGCCGACGGGCTTTTGGGAAACGCACCTGCGTGCTGAGCAGGCAACAAAGCCCTTGACGGATCTACAGCGGCTTTCTTCACCACCCCTGAACTTTATCTCTACTGATGAGGGATACAAATCCCGAAACCCGGGCCATGTCTCGGGTCTAGAGATTACTGAAGCTTCAAGAACTGATTTGCACCATCCAAGGTGATACACTTTGAACTTTCCGGTTTCTTTGCTACTCGCACTACCACTCCCAGAATGCTGAGGGGCGATCCGGTGGAGAGGCTAGCGGTGTGCGCCCATCTTGCGTTCTACTTAAGGGCTTTTGCGAGCCTCCAAGCCGACGGGCTTTTGGGAAACGCACCTGCGTGCTGAGCAGGCAACAAAGCCCTTGACGGATCTACAGCGGCTTTCTTCACCACCCCTGAACTTTATCTCTACTGATGAGGGATACAAATCCCGAAACCCGGGCCATGTCTCGGGTCTAGAGATTACTGAAGCTTCAAGAACTGATTTGCACCATCCAAGGTGATACACTTTGAACTTTCCGGTTTCTTTGCTACTCGCACTACCACTCCCAGAATGCTGAGGGGCGATCCGGTGGAGAGGCTAGCGGTGTGCGCCCATCTTGCGTTCTACTTAAGGGCTTTTGCGAGCCTCCAAGCCGACGGGCTTTTGGGAAACGCACCTGCGTGCTGAGCAGGCAACAAAGCCCTTGACGGATCTACAGCGGCTTTCTTCACCACCCCTGAACTTTATCTCTACTGATGAGGGATACAAATCCCGAAACCCGGGCCATGTCTCGGGTCTAGAGATTACTGAAGCTTCAAGAACTGATTTGCACCATCCAAGGTGATACACTTTGAACTTTCCGGTTTCTTTGCTACTCGCACTACCACTCCCAGAATGCTGAGGGGCGATCCGGTGGAGAGGCTAGCGGTGTGCGCCCATCTTGCGTTCTACTTAAGGGCTTTTGCGAGCCTCCAAGCCGACGGGCTTTTGGGAAACGCACCTGCGTGCTGAGCAGGCAACAAAGCCCTTGACGGATCTACAGCGGCTTTCTTCACCACCCCTGAACTTTATCTCTACTGATGAGGGATACAAATCCCGAAACCCGGGCCATGTCTCGGGTCTAGAGATTACTGAAGCTTCAAGAACTGATTTGCACCATCCAAGGTGATACACTTTGAACTTTCCGGTTTCTTTGCTACTCGCACTACCACTCCCAGAATGCTGAGGGGCGATCCGGTGGAGAGGCTAGCGGTGTGCGCCCATCTTGCGTTCTACTTAAGGGCTTTTGCGAGCCTCCAAGCCGACGGGCTTTTGGGAAACGCACCTGCGTGCTGAGCAGGCAACAAAGCCCTTGACGGATCTACAGCGGCTTTCTTCACCACCCCTGAACTTTATCTCTACTGATGAGGGATACAAATCCCGAAACCCGGGCCATGTCTCGGGTCTAGAGATTACTGAAGCTTCAAGAACTGATTTGCACCATCCAAGGTGATACACTTTGAACTTTCCGGTTTCTTTGCTACTCGCACTACCACTCCCAGAATGCTGAGGGGCGATCCGGTGGAGAGGCTAGCGGTGTGCGCCCATCTTGCGTTCTACTTAAGGGCTTTTGCGAGCCTCCAAGCCGACGGGCTTTTGGGAAACGCACCTGCGTGCTGAGCAGGCAACAAAGCCCTTGACGGATCTACAGCGGCTTTCTTCACCACCCCTGAACTTTATCTCTACTGATGAGGGATACAAATCCCGAAACCCGGGCCATGTCTCGGGTCTAGAGATTACTGAAGCTTCAAGAACTGATTTGCACCATCCAAGGTGATACACTTTGAACTTTCCGGTTTCTTTGCTACTCGCACTACCACTCCCAGAATGCTGAGGGGCGATCCGGTGGAGAGGCTAGCGGTGTGCGCCCATCTTGCGTTCTACTTAAGGGCTTTTGCGAGCCTCCAAGCCGACGGGCTTTTGGGAAACGCACCTGCGTGCTGAGCAGGCAGCAAAGCCCTTGACGGATCTACAGCGGCTTTCTTCACCACCCCTGAACTTTATCTCTACTGATGAGGGATACAAATCCCGAAACCCGGGCCATGTCTCGGGTCTAGAGATTACTGAAGCTTCAAGAACTGATTTGCACCATCCAAGGTGATACACTTTGAACTTTCCGGTTTCTTTGCTACTCGCACTACCACTCCCAGAATGCTGAGGGGCGATCCGGTGGAGAGGCTAGCGGTGTGCGCCCATCTTGCGTTCTAAATCCCTGACCTTTTGCACAATGCTTTCCAACTCATATCTGAATCTTGGGCATCTAGAACAAGAAAGGAATATCAACTGGCATGGAACAAATGGGTTTGCTGGTGTCTTCAATGACATTACGTTCCTGTTTCAACTGATCTAGTTCATGTAGTCAATCTCCTATTGGAACTCTTTGCTTCTGGCCTTAGCTACAGAACCGTTAATGACTATAGGTCTGCAAAAGCTCCAGGACACTTCTTAATCGATGGTGTGTCAGTGAGACAAAACCTTTTAACCACTTTACTACAGTGTGAATTCTGCCGCGGTGCTCACGATGGTCGTTGGTCGACAGAAGCAGCGAAGGGGTTAACAAAAAAGATTATGAGAAGCATGCGGGTTCTCAATCCTCCAATTCCCAAGTACACTGCCTTATGGGACGTAAGAATCATGGGGCATATTATCAAGGGATTTATCTCCGCTTTTTTGGCTTTAAAAGCCAAGAAAGTGGAGATAAAATTATCTCCCTATTAGCAACAGGGTGCTAATACGCAAATTCGCATGTTAGCACCCTTTTTCTCTACGCTTCCCCTTGCATCTCTAATGAGATGCAAAGGGGGCGTTCCAGAGAAAAATAATAGGAGAAATGTTGTTAAGCGACATTTCTTCTATTATCAAGGATTTCGCTAACCCTGTTAGTGATAAAAAAAGCAGTGCTAACCGCGGTTAGCACTGCTTTTTTTACACCTGGTATTTTCCTGACTTAGCCATGATATCCTATGGAAGGTGGATATCATGGCTAAGTTTGTGAGCCCCTATCATCAAGCTAACACCAAACTTTGAGAGTTTATCGTTGGTTTTCCAGCGATAATCTCTCAATTGGCAGTTAGAGCGAGGATTTTTATCACTACTGAGATAAACCTTGCTAATAGCAAGTTATCTCTGCGATAATTTCCGGCGATGCTTAGCATTGAAAAATTCGTTGCTAAGCATCGTTAGCGGTAAATATCGCTAAACGTTGGTAATATGCCCCCATATTAATACTTATTTCCTCCTGTGGAGATAATTCTACCCCCTCTCTCAATTGACAAAAATTGAAATTTTAAGACTTTCGGTATTCACAGAAGGCATTTAGGAGTCCTAAAGTTAGGAGTCCTAACTTTACTACTACTAAATTGAGAAAAATCCTAATTTTAAGACTTTCGGTATTCACAGAAGGCATTTAGGAGTCCTAAAGTTAGGAGTCCTAACTTCTGTGAATACCGAAATGAGTAAGTTCATTCTGTGAATACCAAAAGTAGTAAGTGCATTCTGTGAATGCCAAAAGTAGTAAGTTCATTTTGTGAATACCAAAAGTAGTAAGTGCAATCTGTGAATACCAAAAAAGTAGTAAGTTTAGGATCGAGTCTTAAGTTCATTCTGTGAATCGGGCCCAGTATGTTTAAGAAGTGTTACTTTAGACCAATCAACAATGTGATTTACAATGTTCCTAATTCACTTTATACTTGCATAATGTTGGCCTCCGTGTCATGCCATAAAATTTAGATTTTTCATAGCCTGCTGGGCAGAAAATCTTGATTTTATTAAAGACACAGAGGCTAATATTATCCCACCATTGATTGACCCACCTTTTTTTAATCTTTTATCATTTTGTATCTTTTCTTTTTCAGATTAGAATAACTACACTGAATTCAAATAGAGGAACATCAGAGTTTCCAGTGCCATTTTATTAAGCTTTCTAACTGAATGAGCCAATCTCAAAAATCCATACAAGATTCAAATATATAAATGCATATTAAAGATGTACAATGAAGGTGAAGATTCTTGGAAACCAGCAGTATTCATAAACGTCTCGAGAAGCATGCTGCTTGCATGCTAAATGTATTGGCATTGGTTCTCTCTTTTGCAGAATACACAGGTATGGTACACAAAAAGTATCTTCTCAACTTTAAGGATGGCAATGGAGGAGGTGATACTAAGCATTATGCGCACGCTGTGTAGACGTGTAGCTAGGTTCATGCCATGCCAGTGTCCCAATCAAACCAATAACAAGTTACACTTAGCTTTTTCATGCACAGGTTTAGCTGCTTATGAACATGGCATGCATATATATAGTCACCTTACAGCGGCCTCTTTTCATGTATTTGCCCTGATATTATTATAAACGTTGCAATCAGCAAGCTCAAATCCATGCAATATTCTATACCTTGCAAAACATATATACAGTGTCTCTTTACACAAAACTGCCTCAATTTGAAAAACATGGGCCACTTTTTTTTATATTTAATTGACGAATGAGGACACTTTTTTGGTGCCCGGACCTACTTTCTGCTCCAGTCAAACCCTGCTAAAAGGGACACACGGGGCAAGTTAGACTGCTAATGCTAGTTTAGGATGTTGATGGAAAATAAACCCCACTTTGGCACTTTAGAGCACTATGTTTCGCACGGAGAAAACAGACTTCGAGGCAGTTAGGTACTGGTTGTTCTGCTGTAGGAAGGTAAGTATAGCAGCGTTATTACCCCTACATACACAGTGATGGCAACAGCTCATTGCACCAATGATGGAATAACATCAAACTCGGAACTCCGCCTCACCACAATAAAAAGTGTCAAATATTGTATTCTGACTCCAGTTCCCATACTATAAACTAGAATGTTTCCATATTTCTTGATTGGAACACTGCAGGCGCCCGTCGTATTCTAGGTAAAGATGTGGCTTAAAATGACTCGGCAAATCAAAACCACTATCTTGTGAACACGCGATTCAAGAACCTTTTGATAAGATGTACTTATTCTCTGCCACGCACATATTGTACATTTATAACACATATGTGCCAGGAATGGTACTATGTCAGACATTTTATGTCTGGTCTCTTCCTGCAAAGGACTCTGGCATCACCGTACCATGCTGTGCGCTATAAACACCCACACAAATAAAGAATACACATCCCAAGATGTGTTGAATGCCAACTGGCTGCTGGAGTAGGTACAGCATCAATTTGACGGCTGGTGCAACCCGTTACCAAATGCAGTTCAGAATACCAGAAAGCAGTGGCATTAGTAGTGTATTGTCCACTTAAAGGCAGTGTCTGGGGGAGGCGTCTGTATAATCGAGGGTAACAGAGGCCCACTAAGTGCCTTTAGGTCGTCACTCACTGCTTACTACTGTGCACTGAACACTACTTAACCTCTGTTCTGGCTTTACAGTAGGATTCTCGCCCCCACCCTGTGCCTGACAAGCCCACAGCCAATGCTGGAAGAAGCAAGGTTGCTTTTAAAAGCCTCAGCCTCCCCTAAACAAGTCCCATCACACAAAACAGGGCTTTGAAAGCAGTCTACCGCCTGAAATGATAAAAATGAAACCGGGTTTGTGAGCTACACCTGTAATATCCCAAATCTGATACTTTCAGCCCCTGTCCTAGGTCTGCACTAGACTTCACTCTACAGACCTTTTTACCATAGGCTGCTCCAGAGGGCGCCTGCGCTGCTGCTGTGTGCCCCACAGAGCGAGCTTTATTCTACTTGGAGAAGGCAAATTGATACTATCTTTATCCCCATGTGTCTCTTGAATGCTTGATTCAGAGTCTAGGCCGCCATCTCCTGGAGACGCCTCAGACGAATGCAATGAACTGAGTCTGGGTGCTTTCAAAGAGTTTGTGATCCTCTGCACCTACGCCAGCATGGGATACTGCTCCCAAGGGCAGACAAGCAAACATCTTTTCAACCTTTAGCACAAAATGTCCTCTTCGGGTTATAAAAGGGTAAACTAGGTAAACATTACCCATGACGGAATAGCGAAGGTGACAAGTGCTACTGCCAGGCAGACGATGGACAGAGAGCAGCCCACGACAGCACCACCTGGTGGTCCTTGCTGAGCTGTACAGTAACAGAAGACAACAAGCAAAAGTAAAAGCACTTTGTGCTGAAACACCCGACCTGTACACGTGCATATGACCCATACATGTGCACATCTTCTGTCAGTACGCATTCACATCTCCTGTCCCCCTTTGGAAGAAAAATCTTTCACAATAGATCTTGCAAGCGACTGCGCATGCGCTGCGTCACTAGGTGAGACCTGAAAACTAAATTGCCCTTCCTGCAGCAATCAAGTGCCCTTCATCAGGCTTCTTGAGCAGCCCGCTATCCAAACCCTTCTTTTAGAGATTTTGTCTGATGTTATGGTCTTTATGTTTAGGAATTTGTTTACCAGAATGGTTTGGGATATGAATGTAATGCTATTTCTCCTAATGTGGTAATTAGGGGCAGATTTACTAACATTCCTCACAACGCAGCAAAAGATCTTGCTGCGCTGAGTGGTGTGAAAGGGAGACATCAGAAATGCACTATATTTACAAAGATATGGCTCATTTTTGCTGCCTCATTGCTCTGGCGAGCTGTGTGCAGCATAGCGAGAACACAGGGAACCCTGCACCATTTTGCAAGGATGCCTGCATTATGAGAATGATTGTTTTGTGCAGAAAGGAACCCCTTCTTGCACATAACATTACTTAACATTTTCTTTTTTCTATGTGGGATGCAAAACGCATCACACATAAGAAACAAGCATTTACAATGCAACGGTCTTGCCTTTGCAAAAGTTAGAGCTACTGGAAAATGTAAATGACACTTTTTTTATTTATGTGTTGATTTTGAAAATGGATAAATAAATGGCATTGTCATTTACAATGCCAATAGCTTAATCTCTTGCAAATGCAAGACCTATTGCTTTTGCACCCACACACACAGAGAGCCACACACACACACAGAGCCACACACACACAGAGAGCCAAAAACACACACAGAGCCACACACACACACAGAGCCACACACACACACACACACACACACACGCACCCCCACACACACACACACACACAAAGAGCCACACACACACAGAGCCGCACACACACAGAGTCACACACACACAGAGCCATACACACACACAGCCCCACACACACACACACAGAGCCACACACACACAGAGCCACACACACACAGAGACACACACACACACAGAGCCACCCACACACACAGAGACACACACACAGACAGAGCCACACACACAAAGCCGCACACACAGAGCCACACACACAGAGCCACACACACACACAGGGGCTCCCTGGGACTTGGCACAGCTAAGGCTCTGACGCAAGCAGCATATCTGCTTAGGGGTGGACCTGCATCTACCAAGTACAGTAGTGTAGCCGTTAGGTACGCCACTGAGCAGCACATCTGGGACAGGCGGGACTTCCCCACAATCATATAGGGGAGCCCACAAGTAATGCACGCAGATGGGGGTGTGTAGCACAGTGGGGAAAGCACTAGTAATATGCACGGCAGGAAGTCCATCCCTTGTGGCAATCACACGAGGAGTACACTAGTAATGCGCACATGAGCAACACCACAGAATCATGCCCACACTAGTCACAGTCACTTGCTAAAAGCCAGGAGAAATAGGGATAGCCATCACTTCCTTACGCTCACCCCAATCAGAAATTATCTACTTTGTGATCTCCCAAAAAGTTTACTTTCCTTGTTTTTTACAGATAGACCTGGGTTACGTTAAGGACAGAGATTCAGGCCTGGGTGTGGGAATTGGTGCCTGGTCTGTACACAATCTGCCAAGACCCGGGCACCTCAGGCCTGGGGATGGGAAGCTTAAGGTCGATAAACAGAGGGCGACTCTTGCTCCTCCTCTGACCTGACACTAGCCCCAGAGGTCACGCTTGCTGCGTGACACACGCAGCCTGCAGTGCCAAGGCAGCGGCTCCATGCATGCCGCGAGCCCAGTGTGTCAGACTTGGCAAACTTCCGGAACGCCTGCCTGGTGAGGTCGTGGTAGGACCTGTAGCTCTGCGGCTCGGCCGAGATGCCCTGCGCCTGGGTGATCCTGGGCCCTATGTGCGGGCTGGTGGTGGGCATGGGCAGCACAGACTGGTACTAGTGCATCTTTCGCTTGAGCTCCTGGATCTCCTCGTCCTTGTCGGCCAGCTGGCTCTCTGGGTTCTTGATCCGCTTCTCCTTCAGCACCAGGATCCTGGCACAGTCCTCCTCCAGGACGCTCATCTTCTCACCCTGTAGGAACTTTGCGATGCCAAAGGGGGTCTGAGGGGAGCGCTGGGCATGGGGACAGCCTGGCTTCAGTTGCAGGTGATGAGGAGAGGGGTGGGGCGGCGGAGGATGAGCAGAGAGGGAGCGCTGCCACTGATGGGAGGTGAGGGGCTATCTTTGATCCGTTCACTCCCTGCTGCCGTGAATGGGCTGGAGCGGAGGGAGGGCGGGGGAGCAGAGGAGCCTGAGGGCTGTGCAGCGGGGATAGGGAGTGCTGCTAATCCGCTGGGACCTCTCCCGGGACTGGCTGATTAGCTTTCATTGAGAAACCAATTAGAGCTGCCCTCGCCCACCGAGGAGCCGGTGGGATATTCCGGGAAGAGTCCTCTGGAGCATGGAGCTGCCAGGCTGAGTCAGGGCAGCCCCCCCCACTTCCAACACGGGGTGCACGGGAGAGCTTCATGACACTTTCAAAGACTTAATCCTGGAAATGGAAGCGATCAGCATGTGATCCCAGGCGCCGCAGCCCCTCCCTGTAACCGGCTCCCGGGACCGGGTGATCCTGTGCCCGCATGGGGGCGCCCCCCCCCCCGATGCTGCTGGAGCGGGCTGTCCATGGAAGTCAGCCAGCTTGGACTAATTCCAATTGTTACCTACTCATATGTTGTGCATCTCACCCCTTAACCACTCCCCAAAAAACCCTAAAAAACACGATGACTCTAAGTCTCCTCATTGACATTTAAAAAACACTTAGAGATCGCGTGCAAAAAAGTAAACTCGACAATTGGAGACGATCTGTGTGTTCATTGCCTCGGGAAAGCAGGTCAGAGCTGCCGAGGGAACACTCGCTGCTGCCTCAGTCCCACTCTGCTGTTTACTTTTGCACTTTCATTAAATGAACCCCTCACTGTGCCCAGACTGAAGTTATGTCCGAGGTTCACTTACAGCCTGGAGAAGCGAGCTCTGTGTGCCACCGCCAAAAGCTGTGCTTGCAAAACTTCACTCGAGCCCGCCTTTGCCTCCGCCCCTCCAGCACTCTCAGTCTACGTCAGACCTGCCCACACACGCATGGCTCCAGCGGCCTGCAGAGGCAAACACGGCAGTCTTTAAAAAACAAGCGCTCGGGATGACGTCAACTTTCCGCATTATTATTATATTTAAGTTTATAAAGCGCTCAGCTACCCGAAGGTTTCCCGGCGCTAAAACCAACTAATAAAGAGGGGAAGTCAGAGGGGAGGAGGCTACATGTTGAATAACCAATTTTTCACCTGTTTGCGAAAGCTAAGGTAGTTGGGCTCTTTTCGTAACTGAAGGGGAAGAGAATTCCATAGTGAAGGGGCTAGCCAGGCAAAAGAGCGGCCTCCCATTCTGGCTTTTCTGATTCTGGGCACTGAGAAAAGGTATTGGCTAGATGAGCGCAGAGTGCGGGGGGGGCAATGGTGGTGAACCAAGGATGTCAGATAAGGTGGGGCCCGGCCAGTGTTTATTTTGTGCATGAAACAGAGAGCCTTGAATTTTGTGCGGTTTTCGATACGGAGCCAGTGTAGTGAGCGGAGGGAATTAGAGGTAGGAGAAGTGTTGGGGAGTTTGCAGAGCAGTCGTGCTGCCATATTCTGGACTGTCTGCAATTTGCGAGTCACCTCTTTGCTGGCACCCAGAAGAAGAATATTGCTGTAGTCCAGCCTAGAAGTGATTAAGGCCTGGACTACAGTTTTCTGGGTGTCCGCAGGCAGCATCCAGATGATCTTGCGCAACCACTTAATGATTGTGATGCAGGTGGAGGAGGTTTTGACCACATGGTTTTTCATTGACAGCTGGTCGTCAAAGATCACGCCTAAGTTGCGTGCTGATTTAGAAGGGGTAGGAGGAGTGCCCATTTGAGTGGGCCAGTGTTGGGGTCCCCATAGAGTGGTATTGTGGCCAAACAGCAGAAGTTCTGTTTTTCCACCGTTCAGTTGCAGTTTGTTGTCCAACATCCAGGCTGCGATGTTTCTCAATCCTGAACATAGAGCGGATGAGGGGGCAAGAGAGTCAGAGGAAAGAGAGTAGATGATCTGGGTGTCATCTGCGTAGGAGTAAATAGTGAGCCCAGCTTGCTCTGCAACAGATGCCAGAGGTCTGACGTATAAGTTGAAGAGCAAGGGACTCAAGATGGAACCCTGTGGGACTCCATACGCAGATGTAAAAGTTTGGGAAGCGGATGATGAAGAGAAGACTTGGAAGGTTCGGTCGGATAGGAAACTGACAAGCCAGTTAAGGGCTGAACCGGTGATGCCAGATGATCGGAGGGCGTTGACAAGAATGGGGTGGGAAACCGTGTCAAATGCGGCGCTCAAGTCCAGCAGAATGAGTGCCACGGTTTCCCCCCTGTCAACACGGTGACGGATGTTTTCTGAGACTCCCAGCAGAGTGGATTCCGTCGAAAAGCCTGATCGGAAGCCGGATTGTGACGGATGTAGGATTCCCCTTAGCTCAACGTGGGTGGACAGTTGAGAATTAATGTGCTTTTCTAAGATTTTAGAAAATACCGGAATAAGCGAGATGGGACGGAAGTTGGCTGGAATGCTGGGGTCGGCATTAACTTTTTTTAATAACGGCATAATCATCGCGTGTTTCCATGCGGAGGGTACAATAGCTTCTCTAAGGGAGGAATTTAGAAGGTCCATAATGGGTTCTAGGGAGGATTTGTCCAGTTTTTTTAGAATTTGAGGGGGAATAGGGTCCAGTGGGGAACCGGATTTCATTTTACTGATGATGTCGGAGAGGGTCTCAATATTGAGCGGATCCCATGTGTCGATCAGCTGAGTGACCGAAGGACAGGTATCAGATGGGGGCCTAAGGTCACAGGAGGGCGTGGGTGGAGAGGGGGGGATCGATGAAAAGTGGATGGGACTGTTGTCCTCTGGTGTCCCTAGATCGGAAGATGAGATTGTGGCAGGTAAGTTGGGTAGAGAGGGAAGGGGAGATGAGTTCTCAAAATTTGAATAGATGTTATCAATTTTGGCGACAAAAAATTCGGCCAGTGAGTTACACTGTACCTTGTTGAGACATGGAGGTTTGGGCTGACACAGTGCGCCCGAGAGTTTTTGTACTGCCTTGAAGAGTGCCTTTGGACGATTTTTTGCTTCAAGGATGGTATGATTGACATGGTCAGCTTTAGCAGTTTTACATAGGAAGTGATATTTTGTTAAGGCAGCTTTATAGGTTTGCTTAGAGCAGGAGTCATATTTTATGCGCCATTTGCGCTCCAGGCTTTTGCAGATGGTTTTTTCTTTTTTTAAGGCTTCAGTAAACCAGGGTGCAGGTGGATGATGAAAATTGTGCCTTTGCATGCGCAGGGGTAGGCATGCGTCGGCAGCCTGTGCAAGCCAGCTGTTTATAGCGGCAGAAGTTGCAGTACTAGTATCTTCCATGAAAGGTCTAGTTTTCTCGAGACAGGAATTAAATTTGTTCAGGTCCAATTTGTTCCAATTTCTGGATAATCTAGGTTCTGTAGGGTTAGAGGGAGTGGTCGATTTCTGACCTAGTTTAATAATAAAAGACACTATGTAGTGGTCAGACCATACGATGGGAGACGGAGCCTTACAGTCAATGGCCTCTAGATTAGAAAGGATAGGGTCCAAAAGGTTACCTGCTTTATGCGTAGGGCCATAGTTGTGTAAAAGAATGTTTAAAGCAGCCAGATCTTGTAAGAGATTGCTACTGATAGTACATGAAGGATCATTCAAGTGTAGGTTGAGGTCGCCGATAATGGAAAAATTTGTAGAGCTCTGGATTAGCGGTGCTATATACTCCGGAAGGGAGGCTGCCCAAGAATTCGCTGGGCCCGGGGGGCGGTAGATAAGCAGCCCAGAAAGAGTAAGGGCATTAGCCCCGTTCTTTTAAGACTGGGTGCCCGACTTCCTGCTTGGGTAAAAGGTTCCTTGTCTTCTTTATGGGGCCATCTGGACCCATAAAGAAGATAAGAAACATTTTACTTCAGCAGTAAGTCAAGTAACCCAGTCTGAAAAGGATGGGGCTTAGAGAGAAAGAAGAACGTCATTAGGACCTCTTCTCCAATGGCTGGGCACCGTTTAGGATGCCAGCCAATGGAAAAGAGGGGCAGGGCTTAACCTCGCTAGTAGAAAATTCCTCATATTTTTAAATATTGCCAGCTCGACTGTGCATGTGCGCAGTCTTTCGCAGGCTGAGACCTAAAAAGAGTAAAGAGGAAGAATAAATATATTTCCCCTCGTTACACCTGGAAGGTGTTCCATTTTGATGCATTCCCAGGTTTACAACTCATTGTAAATCTAGGAAAGTGCCAAAATCCATGGGTGGATGAGTTGGACTGCCCACACTCCACCCATGGAATGCCTCCCTGTGCAAGGTAACTGAAGGTAGTGAAAGGTGCTGCCTTGCTACACCTTGGATTTACTAAACCACGCAGACCCATGCAAGGTGACTTTGTGTGCCATAGTAAATCCAAGTTAAGGCCTTGCATCATCTTGCATCATGCAAGGGAAATGCAAAACCTTAGTAAATCTTGCTTTTGTTTCTAGAGCAGCCATGTTTCAATAGGGTATTACTTTAGAAATTGGATGTAATAGGATAATCAGGTAGGCTAATGGTTTGCATTGATCTGTGTGTATGAACAATTCTTCATATTAATTTTACCTTCGCTGTGGCTCAGTGGGTTCTTACTACCAGGGACTGGGGGTTGGTAGCACATCTATTCACAATTGCACAAGGGTCAGCCTTTCTGATGCAGTTGTCCAGGATTGTCTCCCACAATGGTGGCGGGGCAGGTCTCTTACAGGTAATGTTCTTTCATGGTTTTGGTCCAATTAGAATTTCTGGACTGTATGCCCCAGGAGGGGCTTTTGAGTTAAAGAAAATAATTGAATTGGGCGCTATGCCCTTGAAAAGTTGAAAGGGTTGGGCATTAATTTGCCTGACCGGTGATGGAGCGAAACTCTCATTTCATTTCTGTAGGGATGAATCATAATCACGTGTAGAGCGCACCCACATATAATCCTGCATTGTGTAAACGTAAGGTGCTAGAATTATGAAATGTATTAACATAACTACGTGACCCATTTGAGGCTACTAACAAGTAGCATGAAGAATTAACGTGGGAAATGATTGTAACTAGTAGAAAATGTTAACATAAAGAACTTGTGTTGTGAAGTCTTACATTACTCATACTAAATGTGTATATTAATGACAATGCTTTTCATAAGTAGGTAAATGTATTAGTCGAAATGTATTAATAGTTATGTGAATTCGTAATGCTTAAGTGACGTTCTTATGTTAGCCGTAGGTGTAGGCCTGAAAGGCAAGCACCTCATAAACTCTTGCTTCAAGATTATTGTTTTGAATTTCATATGCACTGTGGAAGCGGTTCATTCTCACGTTTTTCATTGCAAGTGGAGAAGCATTCTTTGACAAAGTAATGTCATTGTTTTAGCAGCTAGTCAAAAGAAGAGTAGAAGTTACAGTTACATGGCTTGAAGGTGATAAATAGCGAATTTGGTGTCATCCGGGAGAAGACACTGGAATCAAGGATATATTGTTGCAAAGTATGTACATGGAGAACACCATAAACAAGTACGTTCATGACAGTACCCATTGTGGAGCACATGCCAGCTATGCATCATTGGAAATCTACATGTGGATAACTGATTGTTGGAATTAAGGAAAGGGCCCCTGTTCGTTCTTGCCTTCAGAGATGGAGCATTGCAGAACAAGCTCTTTCTCTTGTGATGGTGGCTTTATGCTTCTTGACCCATTTGATGGTGGAGAGACTTCTTAGGAAGATTTCAGGTACTGACACCTTTCCTCCTGATTTTAAATGCTTATGTAGGGATGTCATCTTAGCGACAGAGTACAGATGGATTTAAAGCTTTTAACTTTGTAACCTTCAAAGCAGGGAAATTTGGACCCATGCTTCTTGATTGCTGGTACTTGAACTAATAGTTTTTTTTATGCTGCACCATTTGAACTAGGTGCATAGATTTGTCTTCATGCTAATTCCTTTGCATTTGTATACCCTCGTGTTGAGGTGTCTCTATGTTCAGTTATTTTTGACTTGGTAATAAATGAACTTACCTTACTCCATTGTCCTTTGGTTATTTTGTATCCAGAAGTGATGCTATTAAATTGAAGGTGCATTGCTGATGTTCTCCCCTTTACCCCTGCGGGCTGCTGAAAGATTTATCGGAGTGTGTCTCCAGAAAACTCCTTAACGAATTGAAGTGGCCCCTTTCACAGGTGACATAGCAACATTGAAAAAACCACAGATAATCTGAAGAAATCAGGAAGACTCCAATGGGGATTTATCAAAGTGAATATAGAGATAGATCTATTGATCTGATAAAATATATGCAATAAATCCTGTGAAGGTGGCTGCTGTGGAAATCAGCACCCCTGCGTGGGACCAAATTAATTATTTGTTTGTTCTTTGTGCCCGATCTTTAATTCGGGTTGGGTTCTGGCGTCAAAGTGCTCCTGTATCAAATCCAGTAGTATGCTTTTTTTAAACACCCTCCAAGGCATTATTAGGAGGATTATCTTTAACAAATGCTCTGTCTTCCCCTACATCCTTCTCCTGCAGATGACCCGCCATGACGCTTCCCTAGATAAGGCTTAAGCCAGGGTCGAAACGTTGATGTGTTTGGTCCAGTTTTTTCGGGTCATCTGGTTCTTAATTAGCAAGCAATTCTACCAGAGACACTGATTCCCCTTTTATACTGACCACTGTAGCTTATTTTTCGCTTGTATAAATTGTACATAAAATTGTTTTACCCATGTATGTATGACACTCACTTCACTCATGTCATAGAGCACCGTAGTTTCACTCTATTTAATGTCACTCTTATCTTCAATTGAATTGTTGACAGCCTTTTTGTAAAATGCTAATGCTCCAAGTAAATATGATTGACGCAGTGCATAATTGTCTGTCTTTTGTGTTCCAACGTAATCACTCAATGCAACATGATTATAAACCAAAATGGAATTTTGTAGTTGTTTTTTTGATTAATTTCTTGTATTTCTAAGCAATTGTTATTTCCCAACAGAACCAATTGTAGCCTTTGCACATGTGATTCTGAAGCACACAGTAAGACATTTCCAAGAGGCACACATATGTCAAATGTATATGGTCAAAATTACTTGTAAGTTTTGGGCAGCAAGAGATGCAAAGGCATCAGGTTAATGAAACAGGGTCCTATCTGGCTTAACCTTTCTTCAGTCATAACCCTCAAACAGTAATGCAATTCTTGGTTAAATGTTCTATGCATTGGGGGTAAACATAGAGTGCAGGCCTCCAAGATGGGACACAATCTGTGCAGTTGACAAGGGACTTTCTTGGATCAATATATGTGTTGATAGTACTCTAAGCTCTAGGCAGTGCATTATGTTTTGATACCAGTGCATAATCCTTCCATAAAGAAATGCCATCATCCCTGAATGATCATTCATTATACAAACCATAAAGCTACAAAAGGTACAAAAACAGACTTGACCTGCTTTTGTGATATATTCATAATAATGCAGGTAGAGGCAGGGAAAGTCAGTTGACACTACACATTGCCTTAGACTGAAGCTTCCTCAAACTCTATCTCAGGGCCTTGTGTATCAGCATATGCTGTTTAGGTGTCACAAGGGCAATGCCAGGGCTGCAAAAGGGCAAGGCAATGTTAGCAGTCATTGACTCTGGAGACACATTTGATGTCCATCAACCCCATCACTGTGTTAAGCTCTTCTCACTCCTGGAATCAGGTGCAGGGTAGGGTACATCTGCTCCCCAGTGACTATCTCAGGTTTGGCTGAGCAGTAGTATGATTGTCTGGTCTTCGTGAAGCTCCATGCTTTGGGCACTGAACCACATGACAGGCACAGAATCAGCAGCTGTCCTTTTGTTCTCAGGGCTGGTAAGGCAGGTTCTGATCCTGCATGACAGTCTGCCTTCCCTCCTCTAGTCCTCATGGAGGTTGCCTGCCAATCATCCAGTCCCTGATGCAATATTCTCTCACTGGGTGCAGAGCTTGTACTGTAAGTAATGGTGAATACTTCTTCGGGAGCACAGTGAATGCGAGTCACCAAAGAGGGGCAGGTGGCAGCCCTCAACCATCCACTCACTATTTGTGTAGCACTTGAGGTTATGTGGAATTACAATATGGTTTTAGTGCATCCTGCTTAAGTCTCTGTTCAGTTACAAAATGTGTTTGCACCAAAGACAATTGCCACTTTAGACACAAATAGGGCTGTTGCTTTTTGAGAGATGTTGTTTATTCACATCCTCAAACATAAATAAATTATGTATACGTTTGTTCAAATACTTAAACATTTAAATGCCCAAAGAGAGGCGAGGGTGAAAGGGGTAGAGGGAGGGGGAAGCAAGTGCTTTGTGAGGATCAGGGTAGTGTAAAGAGGAATAAACTGAAATCACATGTGGTCACATTAGTACATTTAACAAGTTGACAACACATGGGCATGTTGGTATCGCCATTACACAATTTAATACATATATATTCCTATCCCAATATTTGAAAACACAGTCAAGAATGTTCTGTTGAGCTTGAGTAGGATATGTAAAAGGAGTAAGTCGACGTTTCAACCCCTGGTGGTGTAGGTTCATTTGCACCTTACTGCGGGGTCTTCATCAGGACAGGAGTAGTGGTGGGCAAGGAGGGGGTGGGGGGCCAAGGAAGGGCACCTATAATTTAAAACATCAAGGTGAGCTGAAGAACAGACACCTTATGCAAATTGTAATCCTTGAAGTAAATTAAATTACATGAATTACCAAGAATGCCACTATCAATTGTGTGGCAACGTGATGAAGGGGAAAGTATATGGGCCCTTGGGCTCCGGTCATCAAAGAGAGCAAAAACCTAATAAAAGGTGAAATAAACAAATGGGCTGTCATCCAATAGGCCAACAGAACAGATTGCCAAAGACATACCAGCGTGCAACGGACAACCGCATCATTATTACCCAGCCGGGTTAAAACAACACACACTATCACAGTACAGAGGACAGACTGTAGTAATGATTAAAAATACGAGCCAATAAATTTCAAAGGCCCAAAGTAGCGACATCCCATGTGAAGATACATGTATAACCCGATAAATGTCCGTGTGAGGGAGAAAGTGGAAGAAGGAACCATTGCCTCCAAACTAACCAAACTCAACCTGTGAGCGCGTCAGATAAATCAAAACACAATAGCAACATCACATGTGAAGAAACATTTGTACAAAAAAGTAAATGCCCGTCTGAGGGAGAAAAGAGCCATTGCCTCCAGGCTGACAAACCTCACCACATGAGCGGTCAGATAAATCAAGGTACACCAACCCAAATGTAACAATCACCACTCCATGGCATTTACTCATTTAGAAGCACCGAATGCCAAACCAGCATTGGCGAAATAGCAATCATTACCTGGGGGTCTAAGTAGTCAAAGGATCTCATCAGTGGAAATTAGAGTGAATCATAGCCGTAAAAGCGTCCCGTTCCGTGCATTAATCTGGACAAGGGAGAGAAAGAGGGGGGGGGAAATACCTATCCATATCTCAACGATGATTATTACAGACAGGACACACAGGGACGCTTCACAGGAAGAGGGAGAGCTGGCTACCAGGGACGGAGGAACTTCACTACCTTCTCAGACTACTCCTATAGCACTGATAGTGACAATGACCAGGGAGGACCAAGTACAAGCCACGGCTACCAAGGTGAGTGGAACCACCCACAAGGTCCCTTCCAACCTCAGTCTTCTTCTTTTTTAGGGGAGGGACAATGTCGACCTCCACGAGGCAGAGGCAATTGGCAGAGGGGCATTCCAAGAGGCCAATAACCCCCCAACACCACCTGGGAGCAAGGACGTGGGAAGACCCAGAAGCAAGTACATTTCCCCTAGGAGAACCACGGGGAGATATCGATGCGTCACAAAGTCTACAGGTGGTAACGAAACGATCCAGCCCTTTACTGAACTTTTCTTCACACACCCTTATTGACCACGAAACTGATGTCCTTACCAAAGGCCTATCTTTTGTATCTACATCCTACCCCAACAGATTTGCCATCAAAATGGAACTTATGAAGTTCTTTCGGAAAATCCGATTGCGATACTTTTTTAAGAACAGCCCCCCATCTACGATCTCATCCAATACGGGAGTCAGGGTACCCTCAACTTTTGTGCCACCAGGCAATACCATGACCAACCAGATTTTAGCCTATGAGCACACGGTACTAAAGGAAGTTGACAAGGCCTTGTCAACACACAAATACACTAAACTCAATGTGACCGGTGAAGAAAGGAAAGCCTGGACCACCCTAAGAGCAAGCAGAGACATTGTAATCAAACCCGCTGACAAGGGGGGAGCGATTGTGGTGCAGGATTCCACGAAATACAAGGATGAGATCTTCCGGCAACTTGGTGATGGAGTGTGTTACAAAAAACTACGCGGAGATCCCACCAAATCCCTGGCATGTGAGATCCTGAACTTGACCGTGTCAGGGAGAGATTACGGTTTTGTCAGTGAACTCGAGTTTAAATACATCAATCAGAAGGATCCACGGACACCAACAATATATACTCTACCCAAGATTTACAAGAGTATGCAGGAACCCCCAGGCCGACCAATAGTATTGGGCTGTGGGTCTTCTTTACAGCCACTCTGCAGATATATCAATGTTTTCCTGAAACCCATCGCTGAAGGGACAGCAACTTATCTACGTGATACAGTTCAGACTAACAAACTTGTAGACGGAAGTAACTTTGACACCGCAACGCAACGTTTGGTAACATGTGACATAGTCTCGCTGTATACCGGCATCCCGCAGACAGAAGCCTTGAATATCATTAGAGAAGTTTTGGACAGACGTACAGAATTTGGCTGTACCAACAGAATTCATTGTTGCACTCCTGACTATTGCAATGACAAAGAACTTTTTCATATTCCAGGGTGATTACTACCTGCAGACCAAGGGCGTCGCAATGGGGCAGCCTTCGCGCCGGACCTGGCCATTATTTATATGGACAATTTTGAACAGAAACATGTGCTGAGCCTGACCAACCCCTACCAGGATCATCTAACCATGTGGCGTTGTTACATCGATGATGTGCTCATGCTATGGACTGGTACAAAGGAAGACCTTGACTTTTTCTACCACTGGCTGAACCAGCAGAGTGAAGATATTCAATTCACAATGCAATCCAACAGTGAGAAAGTAGACTTCCTTGACATCACCATCTTCCATGAAGATAACAAGCTCCCCACCACCCTTTACCGAAAACCAGCAGAACACAATTCTCTATTACTCTACAATAGCCATCACCCGCGAGTATTGAGGGACAATTTGCCTGTGGGACAATTCCTACAAATACGACGTAATTGCACCCGGAGAGGAGACTACTTCAAGGAATCAGAAGATTTGAGTGTCAGACTACTGGAGAGAGGATACCCACGATCCCTTGTCAAGAGAGCACAGAAACGGGCATGGTACAGCCCTCGAGAAGACCTCCTTACAAAACAAGAAAAGGATGATGGGAAGATGGAGAGAATGATTTGTGTAACCACCTTTTGCACCCAAAGTAACACCATCCGCAAAATCATTAATAAACACTGGACATTTATTGCTGAGGAAATTGACCAATGTGAACTACCGATGCACTCTTTCAAGAAATCTAAAAGCATAAGAGCCTATGTAGTATCCTCCTTTCTTGACACTCCAGAGCCACCAACCATTCAAACCATGTGGAATTTACCTATAGTGATAGGACATTTCAGATGTGGGAATTGTAAGGCCTGCCCTATGTGTATTCAAACTAAAAAGTTCACTTACAAGAACTATAGCGTAGGCCTTAAAACATTTACCAATTGTAATACCAGTTGTGTCATCTACTGCATCACGTGCCCCTGTGGCCTGGCCTACATAGGCCAAACTCAACGAAAAACTTAAAGCACGCATCCTGCAACACCAAAGCAGAATATGTTGTGATGTTTAGGGGGCACCCCTAGTAGAACATTGGAAGAACGCGGGTCATGGAATAGATACACTGAATTGGGTGGTGCTAGAAAGAGTATCCTTAGGGCCCAGGGGCGGTAATGTATGCTCCCTTCTTAATGCACGTGAGAGTAAGTGGATGACTCGCTTTGACACAATTATGAATGGGCTAAACGAACAAAATGCTAGTTATGCCCAACTAGCGTGCCTTAACTGAGCTGCCTCTGTATATGAGATGTGTATTGCATTTTCCTGTCTCTCTTATTTTTTCCAGGTCAAATACAGATGAACATATGTAATGTTGATGTGTCCTCTGTCTCTTGGATTTAATTCAATTTTTTTATGTGGTGGGTCTTCTACACTGTACTCAACAGCCTACTGTACATTTGTTTTGATAAGAGGGAATTTGTTAAAATTGCACCTCACATCATGTCAAACTGCTAATCTGTTTATATCTAATTTTTATCAACACACCTGTATGACCCTGAGCGACTAACAACCTCCCTTTTTCTGAAATACACAGTGCTTGCCAACACACATAACTCCCTGTATTTCCCTTTTGTCCACCCTCGGGTTATTACAAGTTTTTTCACACTTCCAGTTTTATTCGTTTTGATTCGTACTGTTTTGACCTGGTCAATGATTATACAGTGTTAAAGTTACAGATCAGCCTCATTATTTCCCACACGAGCGCCATTGCAAGTCTTTTTACTGAGTTTTCTACCCGGTAACACGGTTACGTGATCTATGGTCATTTAGCTGCTACAACCACATGCACTGGTGACGCGCGGTGTACCCGTTTAAATAGCTTCCATTTACAGTGCTCGCTCTCTCATTGATGCGAACCTGTGAGCTGCTACCGCCACGTCCACGGTAAGTGTGTGATGCGAGTTTCCCCATTCCTTTCGTTTGTAGATTGATTTGTTGTTTTTTGGCTCAAGTGCTGTAATGACGACTGCCCCCCTCCCCCTCTTTCTCTCCCTTGTCCAGATTAATGCACGGAACGGGCCACTTTTACAGCTATGATTCACTCTAATTTCCACTGATGAGGTCCTTTGACTACTTAGACCCCCAGGTAATGATTGCTATTTCGCCAATGCTTGTTTGGCATTCGGTGCTTTTAAATGAGTAAATACCATGGTGTGGTGATTGGTACATTTGGGTTGGTGTACCTTGATTTATCTGGCGCGCTCATGTGGTGAGGTTTGTCAGCCTGGAGGCAACAGCTCTTTTCTCCCTCAGAGGGGCATTTACCTTTTTGTACAAATGTGTCTTCACATGTGATGTCGCTATTGTGTTTTGATTTATCTGACACACTCACTGGTTGAGTTTGGTTAGTCTGGAGGCAATGGTTCCTTCTTCCACTTTCTCCCTCACATGGACATTTATCGGGTTGTACATGTGTCTTCACATGGGATGTCGCTACATTGGGCCTTTCGAAATTTATTGGCTCGTATTTTTAATCATTACTATAGTCTGCCCTCTGTACTGTGATAGTGTGTGTTGTTTTAACCCGGCTGGGTAATAATGATGCGGCTGTCCGTTGCACGCTTGTATGTATTTGGCAATCTGTTCTGTGGGACTATTGGATGACAGCCCATTTGTTTATTTCACCTTTTACTAGGTTTCTGCTCTCTTTGATGACCGGAGCCCAAGGGCCCATATACTTTCCCCTTCTTCACGTTGCCACACGATTGATAGTGGCATTCTTGGTAATTCATGTAATTTAATTTACTTCATGCATTACAATTCACCTTAGATGTCAGTTCTTCAGCTTAGCTTGATGTTTTTAATTATAGGTGCCCTTCCTTGGCCCCCACTTCCCTCCTTGCTCACCACTACTCCTGTCCCGATGAAGACCCCGCAGTAAGGTGCAAGTGAACCTACACCACCAGGGGTCGAAATGTCGACTTACTCCTTTTACATATCCTACCCAAGCTCAACAGAACATTCTTGACTGTGTTTTCAAATATTGGGATAGGAATACATATGTATTAAATTGTGTAATGGCGATACCAACATACCCATGTGTTGGCAACTTGTTAAATGTACAAATGTGACCACATGTGATTACAGTTTATTCCTCTTTACACTACCCTGATCCTCACATAGCACTTGCTTCCCCCTCCCTCAACCCCTTTCACCCTCGCCTCTCTTTGGGCATTTAAATGTTTAAGTATTTGAACAAACGTATACATAATTTATTTATGCTTGAGGATGTGAATAAACAACATCTCTCAAAAAGCAACAGTCCTATTTGTGTCTAAATTGGCAATTGTCTTTGTTGCAAACAAATTTTGTAACTGGGACCCCTGTATATGCAACATTGTACTACCCAGGTCCCAGTAACAATGGGTTAACCCTTATTCTGTAACTAACGGGCACATGAATCAACGATATTTGCATTCGCAAACGGTGCGAATCGCTAAATTCGGCCGTTTGCGAATGCAAAATCATGTTTTGGGATGCATCATTTCATTACTAATTTCGCAATTTTAGGAATCGCAGATATGTTTTGCGAATTCATTAAATATTCAGATTTTCTAAGGAATTGCATTTTGAAGGTGCAAAACTGCATGCATCAAAATCGCAATTTGCGAATCCTTAAGAAATCGCAAATTGCATTTCTTATATTTAGAAGCCCTCTGACCAGGTGGTAATTTTTTTTACATTTTGAAAATCAGGTGAAACTCATTTCTAGTGTATAAAAGGTGTGTGATAATGCAGTTTAGACTTTTCCACAATGGCTGCTGTCATTGCATTTGCACGTCGGAGGAGGTTGAGAGCTGCTGCAAGGGGAAAAAGGATGATCAATGAGAGGATTTTTAGAGTGCGCATTACTTTGTTTGGGCAGACTGAGGCAGAAATTTATGACAAATACAGGCTTAATGGGGATTCAATTTTAGAGCTAATAGCACATGTGGACCCTTTTCTGCAAAGACAAACCCTTAGAACCCAAGCCATTCCCACTCATGTCCAAGTACTGTGTTCCCTTCACCTTCTTGCCTCAGTGTTTTTTCAGGGTGTCATTGCAATTGCTGGTGTGGTGTCGCAGAGTGCCCTATCTAGATTTTTCAGTAACTTTTTAAATGCCATGCTACATAGGATTAGACATTACATCTCTTTTCCAAATACACAACATGAAATACTGCAAACTAAGTTAGACTTCTACAATATTGCTAACTTCCCTCATGTAATTGGCTGTTTAGATGGCACACATATCCCCATATGCCCACCCTCAGAAAATGAGTATATATTTTGCAACAGGAAATGCTACCATTCCATGAACATACAAGCAGTCTGTAATGCCAAAACAATATTCACAGATATAGTGGCTAGCTACCCTGGTAGTGCGCATGACTTATATTTTCAGACATAGTGCCATCCATAGGCGACTGCTAGCTGGAGAGTTTCATGATGGTTATTTGCTTGGTAAGTAACATACATTTTTTGTAAATTAAAAACAAAACATGCTACTATAGGGTCATAATCATGCATTTTGTTTCCTTTTCCTTAAACCCAAAGGTGACAGTGCATATGGAGTGAGATCATTCATACTTACACCATTTCTAAATCCATCTACCCGCAAAGAGCAGCAGTATAACCATGCCCATATTGCCATTTGTAATGTCATACAGAGGGCTTTTGGTGTCATGAAATCCAGATTTCGAATTCTGCATAAAACAGGAGGAGCATTGCAATATAAGCCAGATGTATGTTGTAAAATTATTGCAACTTGTGCCATGCTTCACAATGTAGCCACCAAGAGAGGCCTGGAACTTGATATAGAGGAGGATTTTCCCAAAAATGACAATCAACCTCAGCAACCTCTAGCAAGAGCACATGGACCAGACGCAGCAGAGGGTAGGAGGAGGAGGGCGGAGATCACTCAACATTACTTTTAACAGAGGTATGACGCAGCAAATGTTTATAGTGTGCTAACATGTTTTGTTTATTAAGTTCATAAACACAAGTGTACTTTGAAAAATTAAGACATAATTTGTTTCTCCACAAACTAAATTATAAAGCATTACTTTTCAAATTGTCAAAAAATCTTTACTTCTCAATAACTAATTAAATGAACTGGAGAGGTCAGATATTTAATTTTTTTCTACCACGCACCCCTAAAGCCTTAGCTGATGTAGCAGCTGTGTCAATGACTTCACCAACTGCTGATTCACATTTTCTTTTGCTACGGCGTTCCCCCACTTTACTGCTACTTCCTTCAGCAATATTACTTGCAGTAACATCAATTAGAGACCCTTCCTTGCACAATGTATTTGAAGTACTATTTTGCATCTCATTTGCAATGGTTTCAAGTGCATTCATCCCTCTGGAGATGTCCCCACAGCACTGTGAGACATCCTTCTGCATGTCCAGGATTGATTTAATGAGCTGAGCATTGGTGCGGCACATCATATTCATTGACCTACAAGAAGCCTGATTACTTAACATTGACCTAATACATCTTTGGGTATTTGCAATTTGCTGACTCTGCATTGTGCTGCACATAGCTTCCATGGCATGTGCCATGCAGTCAAGTTTGTCTGATGACACAGATTGGGCTTTTTCAAATACCTTAGTCATGTGAGTGAGAGTACTGCTAATGGCACTGATGTCCTGAGTGACCTGATTAAATTTACCCTTTATCACCCTTAGGTCTTTCCCCTGCAGACGCTGAACTTTGAGCAGCTTCAGTTCAACTGTACTGGCACGTGTGTCTCCATCTGTGGCTGTACTGCGCATTGAGGGGCGTACCCTCTGCCTCACAAATGGCTGGATCCTCTGTCGCCTGCCTAGTTGACTTGGTCCCCAGAGCTGGGTTTCTGACAAGTTCTGAACTTCAACTGTGACATTAGTATCCTCATCACTATCTGACTGTTGTATATGACGCACTCTGCGCTGTGAAGTTGTAGGCTGCACTGTGGGTGAAGATGATCCTGACTTCATTCCAGCAGAGTTCAGTAGATTCTCAGTAAATGACTCAGAGTAGTCAATGAAGTCAGTCTCCACTTCTGCATCTAAGATTGAAAAGAGTTGAATTTTTTTAACATTTCTAAAGTGTACCACATGTGTTGTCATTTGAAATAAAATCCTTTCAGAAACATACTCTTGTGTCAAGCCTAATTATTTTCCACAAATAAATCATGTCTGGGTAATGTTTTTAAAGTTTCTGAAAAAGCATTTTGGTCAGCTTACTGTGAATGAAACTACAACTTCCATGATGCACTGCTTTTCCCACTGAAGAACTCATTAAATTAACAGACTTCCTGAAAAAAGCACAACTACAGCACAGTATAACACACCAGATCATGTGTGTCACACTAACAATAACTACACATTAAAAAATGGCAAGTTCTTACCTTGAGATGGTCCTGGTTGATCTGAAGTATCAATATCAATTACACCAATGACTGCTTCAGTTGAAAGGGTTCCTTCAACAAGGTCCTCCAGAGGGGTGTTTGGCCTGTCACTGGGAGTCCCTCCGCCAGTTTGCTTTGCAGATTTGGTGTGTGTTGCAATTTTCTTCTTGGCCCGACTACGCAGGTCATACCATCTCTTTTGCAGGTTGTTGATGTCCCTTTGCGCTACACCAACTGCATTAACTTTGGATTGTATTCCAAGCCAAATGTTCCTTTTTACCCCTTCAGGCACCTTCAGGGAAAGCTTTCCAAAAAGCTTATCATTGTGTGCAGATCAGAATCTCCAGCTCCTGATTGCTAAATTTTACTTTTCTTTTCCTGCCATGTGGCTCCTCTGAAAGATTTTATGCCATTACGAAATCCACAAAACACACAGAGAGCCTCTTACTGCTCCAGCAGGTTGAGTTCCAACTGACAAATGCCTCTCTAGAAGTTCAAACTGGGCCTCAGGTGGGTCTAATTGGTTTCAGAGCTTGCAGGCTGTGATTTGAATGAGATGCATCATGTGCGTAAAATCGCAATTTGCGAAATCGCAATCTGCGAATTCGCAAATAATAATTCACATTTTTCCTGCGATTCGGTAAAAATTGCGATTTTTACCGATTCGCAAGCAAAATGCGAATTACTTGATGCATACCTTTTTGCGAATCGGTATTTGCGATTCCCTATTTTTCGCAAATACCGATTCGCAAAAACTAACATTGATGCATGTGGGGGTTAGTCTCTGTTCAGTCTCATAGACCTAAATATCCTATATTGTTACTAAAGTCATAGTCTTATGGTAAAGACAGACATTCCATATTATCAACATGCTTAGTTGATTTAACACTCACAGTTCTTTAGTCATCAGTCAAGCAGATTTGCAGAACCTCAAGCCTCTTCTGCTAGAGTTGATTATATGGTGTTGAGCACAAAAGTCAGCGACGGCTCGTGGAGGGAGTTACGGTGGGGCAGGAGGGCGGGGAGGGGGAGGGGCAGGGCGGAGGTTGCTAAAAACCGGCATATGGATAATTGCAGGTAAGTAAACAATTTAATTAAAAAAACGAATTTCGTAGCGCGCACTGCATTGCATTTTGCGATGCAAGGCGCACTACGAAATTCGTTTTATTAATTAAATTGTTTACTTACCTGCAATTATCCATATGACGGTTTTTAGCAACCTCCGCCCTGCCCCTCCCCCTCCCCACCCTCCTGCCCCACCGTAACTCCCTCCACGAGCCGTCGCTGACAAAAGTGTTGTGCTGATGTAGTCGTCATGTTGGCCAGCTTTTGTAATGACGATGCTACCTTAGAGGCTGCACGCCGATCTGTCCTAACTGGTCTGAACCTCAGGTGTATGAATATTATCATGACTTGTGTAAATCTGAATCAGATAAATGACATGCAGACTACATTGGCCTCACTATGGTGATGAAAAGGGGTGATTGTCATATGCACATGCAGAGTAGCTGGGGAGATAGTGATCGTCTCTATCTGTGCTGATTGTGATGCCAATATATTTCATCTTGAGGCTACACAAACACTGTGGGAACCATATCCCTGGTGAGTCTCAACTACATAGATTAGTAGTCATCCTTCTCAACTGGAGGGCATGTGAAAAAGCATACACCCCAAGAACTTGCAATCAGTTGTTACTACTTGTTAGTCATGTCATGGTCTAGACATGGTAAATTTAGTAAACAATGTTAAATCAGTACCACTTTAAGGGGCCCCACCTCCTGCAGAGTGGAATACTGTGGTGCTGAGTAATTCACTCTGCCTGGAGATTCAGTACACAAGTCTTCTGTGCTGCTAACATGAATAGTACCTAGGAACATTATGAAATCAGCAGGAAGGTACTATAATAGCAACAGTGGCAGGGACATTTAACCCTACACATACTCCAGAAAAGTAATCAACCCTTTTCAGTGCTGCCCTTATTTTTATCCATTATGTGACCTTCAACCTAGGGTTTGGGCATGCGCATTTTCTCGAAGGTTTGTTGACACATTCCAAATTTCATCAAGTTGACAAACCTTTGATTGTACATACCCTTTTTTTTCTAACAAAAAAACCTTGCTATTTCAATCATCAAGAGAAGACCAATTTACAGCTAGCTTAAGGGCATTATAATTCCAAGTAGTCAATTGACTCCATATTTAAAGTTCTCCAAAATAATTACTTGTTTTTTTGTAGTTAACATCCTAATACAATTTCAATTCATAATTAAATTTTGTTTACATACCTATGACAACTTTCACAAATCTCAGGATTTTTTCCTTTGGGGCCGTGATTCACTTTAGTGCATTAAATTACATTCATCTGGATGATGTCCATATTTTCAGTCGGTTACCTTACGGGAAGCAGATAAAAACATTTTACACTAGATTCAAACCATTCAATAGCTTCTTCTTTTTTTGCAACCTTTTTTATTGATTTTCCAGAAACTTCACAGATTGAACAAGCATGGGTTTTCAAAAAACAGCAAGGAGAAGAAATGGTAAGCAAAAATCCTGGCAGAGACCAGCGCAAGCAAACACAAGCTACAGGTCCATCCCTGAAAGTACTTCAAAAGCAGGAACAGTGCAAAAACCATCAAAGGGTGAGACCGTAGGTGAAGCAAAAGGTCTTCCAAGGCTACCAAGGAAGGGGGAAGCATTGTACTATTGGGGTGAACAATGGAGAGCAGTAATGAGGGGGGACAAGGAAAGGTGTCCATGTGGGATAGGGCCCATGTGGGAGTCCAGGATGGGGGAAAAGGCCAGGTTGTGACTCTGGGGCAAGGGAAGACCATCAAGAACAATGGATGTGGTAATGGTAGTGCAGCCTTTAGGTTGCAAGAGAGAAGAGCTAGGAATATGTGACTCCAGGTTGGGTAGTCTCATCTATTGTTAGGAAGGGTCTCCACACTGGATTGAAAGCTTCCAATTTGTCATTCAATTTGTATGTGGTGTACCCATGGCTAGCCATCGTGTGAATTTCTGTCTGCCATTCATTGCACTTAGGTGTGGTAGGCTGCTTCCAGTGCCAGAGAATGAATAGTTTGGCCACAGTGAGGGAGGTTGCCAATCATTTGTGGCCATCAATTGTCAAGTCCACTCGGCCAGAAATATCATGTAGGAGTGCTAGATGGGGGTGGTTGTGACGTGAAATGGGCATGAAGATGATGGTAGGAACAAAGCTCTGCCCAGTAGGTGCTGAGGTTTGGACAGGATCAGAGGATATGGTTTATATTTTAGTGATCCACATTGCGATTCTAACATCTGTCATGTTGCAGCAAGTGGGCTCCCTTGAGTTTCCACTGTGTCCATTACTGCTCTTGGAGTACTTTAAATTTGAGAAACTTTAGACCATATAGTGGACCACCAGTAGGGTTGCCCAATCATCTGGTGAGTAGGCTTTGGCCAGTAATAGTTGACAAGCCAGAATAGTCGTTTTGCTGGATGGATCAGAGTGTAATGATAAGCACTCCATACAGTCTGGAGACCACATCCTGTTATAGTTTCAGGGCAAGAAGATATTGAAGAATAGGCAAGATTGTTAACACCACCGGCTGGCTGTCGAGAATGGCTTTCAGACAATGGAGCAATTAGTGATAACACCACTGATCAGCGGTGCCAGATTCCGACCTCCATCCACAGAGCGGGGATTGACTTGAGGAGGCCACTGTCATACAAATGATTCACCATCTGGAGGCTCTTTGAATACCAGCATGCCCAAAAAGAACAGTCTTCCACCTATATAGAAGGGTTTATTGTGCCACAGTGGCATCTTATGGTGCAGCAATGGTGGGATTCTCACATGTTTATGCACCTCTTTTGAAGATAACACTGTTGTCGTAGGGACCTGATTGGAGGCCACCATGCAGGTGGAGGTGGTCAATGATGGTATTAGAGAAGAACATGTAACATTGAGAAGATGTCATTCGGCACAGACTCATAAGGGGACTTCCTGTAAGGGTCCCAGGTGCCCTGCCAATTGTAATAAATGGAAGGCCAGACTGTAGGATCTGAAAAGTGGTGTAGTTGCAGACCCCCACCTGTTGTGACTCCCAATGATGGAACACTCAAAGCTGTGGTCTGTGCCCACTCTGGAGGTAGACGCCAAAATCCGCCTCAATGCCCACAAGTAAACACTAGTAGTTTACTAGGGATTCGAAGGGGAAGTATAGCAAAGATGTAGTGAAACTTGAAGTCCACTGTCATTTTAATAGTCCGTACCTTCCACTAAAGGGATAGGTTGAGGTGCTACCACCTCAGGAAATCTCACTTCATGCTGTCTATGACTTGAAGGAGGCTGTCCTCCACTATGCATAAGACAGGGGTGTTGATTCAAACACCTAGGTGGAGGAGCCCTGTGGAGACATACCTCATATCGTATCCATATATACACCCCATCGTAGCATCTCGCACTTCAACCAGTTGATTCTGTATCCTAATAACCATGAGAAGTTGTCAATAATGAACATCACAACTGGTATTGAGGCATTGGGTTCAGATAACATGAGTCGAACATAATCAGCTTACCAGAGGGCTTTGACCGCCCCTTCAGCATTGCGGATTCATTTTAGCTTCTGTGCCTGGTCGAGCGGTGCAACAAGAGGTTCTTGTGCCAGAAAGAATACTGCAGGTACAGAAATTGTAAAAGCCAGAGTGAAAATTTATAAACCCACTCCTAAGCTGAGATCTCGCAATTTGGCTCTAGCTAAAACCAAACCTATAAGGAATGTCAAAACACGAGGCAGTTCCTTCTATCACCTAGCTGCTGCTCAGTGGGATTCCCTACCTATGGCTATTTGCCTCACTGATAATCATACTAGGTTTAGAAAATAATTAAAAACATGGCTCTTTCTAGGTTAATGGACTGTATGATATTTCGGTTCTTGTTCAGTGAAGATCTCTCAGTGGATGGTTTGGGCAACTACTCAGTGCAGTGATATCCCCTAGGAGATAAGTGTTTGGCTTTACAAATATGCTAAATAAATAAAATAAGAAGAGAGGTGGGGACAGAGGACACCCTTTGTGAGTGCCCCTCCCAACCATGAATGGTTCTGAAAGGAAGCCTTGACAGGAAAAGCCAACCAAAGCATATTGTTTAAGTGAAATGCTTTTCCTATGAAATCCTCACTTAAGCACACCTGGGACATGACCTCAAAGAGGAAGCACCAGTCCACGTGGTCAAATGCCTTATCAGTGTCCAGCGAGAGTTCGAGCAGTGTGGTCAGTTCATCTTTTGATTGCCACACAAGGTTTGCCAGTGTCCGTAAATGGTCATGATAGCTTTGACCTGCTAAAACTTCCACATAGGATTCATGAATAAGTTGGGGGACCACTTTGCCAAGGTGCATTGCCAGCACTTTGGTCATAAGTTTCAGATCTACATTGAGTAGGGAGATTGGATGGTAACTGGCATAATCGAATGGGTCCTTGTTGTCTTTGGGAAGAAGAACAATAGTGGCCTTTAAATGATGGCCCCCCAAAGAATCCTGGGAATCCATTTCCCAAAAAGTGTCGGTAAATTGGGTACCGGTAGGTCATTTCCAACCTTATAGCATTCCCCCAGGAAATCATCTTCTCCTGGAGACTTGCATGTGGGGTGGGTTGATATAACATCCTTCTGTGGACATGCCGGTGGCAGCCCTGCTACTGAACAGAGGGTTTGCCTTTACGCCAGCAAAGATTTGGTTACTGGCAAGGGGACTCACTTAGCCTTCAAAGAATGGTTTTACTATACCACGTCATCATTGTTCATGATGGATTTATGACCTATACTCACAAGATCCACACTTAAGAAAAGAATTCTAGAATACACTAAATCTTGGACACAGTAATCACTGTTGCCCTGTAATGTGCAAATATCACTGAACTACTATAACCCATTCCGGGTCGGAAATACAACCGGAACTGAGGATCCATACAAAGAGATTAGAGCCCTGAAGAAGTCGCTGTACACAACAATTAAGCACGACAAAACATGGGTTGGCTAAGGATATCAAGATTAAACTGAAGTGACTGTTTCAACGGAGGAACAATAGTGTTTGTTATTATTGTCAATTATACATAAGATATACTGTTGACGTGTGCAAAGGACTGTTGCATGTGGGGACGGTCGATACAGTGTCAGCCACCTTATACTCTGTGAACACTCCCAACAGTACAGCCCAACTCTTCTCTGAAAACAGCAGAAGGTATAGGGAGCCAGAAAAGTGCTCGCATGTGTAAGTATAGCCCTCTTCTCCCAGTGCAGAGGGAGGCGAAGAATAAAGGAAAACGATTCAAAATATCAACGCAATGTATTAGTAATTCCCTATTGAGTCGTGGATAGCTGAAATGGCCAGGAGGGATTGTTTCTGATTGAGTTCGGTGGCTAAAAGCCAACCTGCTTTTTATCCATGCTCATACTGCCACCATCGTAATTTTCCTGGGGCTTTATAAATGGCACTGGAAAAGTACGATTTCAAGGGTAACTTACTTGACAAGCTCCAGTTGCTTTTCAAGGGCCAGGGAAGGGGATGCTGTGTACTGTGACATAAAAGTGTGAGCAATCGTTTCTAACAGATGGTGTTTGGCGGCGGCCATGTTGAATTAACAATCGTATTGCCTCATTGCTTTGGCTTACTGGCTGCCCAGAGCACTCTGTACACAAGTCTTCAGATCCTGTATTTTCAGCAAAGGAAGACCAGATTTGGGTACACAGCTGGTCTTTGCCCTCAAGCTGTAAACAAAGACTGGTATTTGCCATCGGCAAGGGGGCAGTGCCACGTGCCCTCTGTCAGCTTGTATATGGAGCGCACAATGAGCAATTTGCCTAGGATTTGGAGCTTAGCCAGTACCCATCAGACATCCTCATATGGACAGGTTTTATTGGATTTACATGCAAGACTTTTCCCTATAAAGATCGCTACTCCATATTTTTTCAAGCAACAGTTTGGGGGAGAGTCCTCTCCTTGGTCGTTGCCCAATCTGCTATACTGTTGATAATAGTTCCCACTAATTCCCATTTGAGCTTAACCAACTCCACCTGAGACAGGTGTGTCTCCAGCAGCAGGTCCAGCAGCAGGGCTTTATCAGTATCTTTCATGCGCAGGTAGTGTATAATTTTCTTCTGTTTGATGTAGTGGTTCATGCTGTTGGCGTTCATGGAGACCAGTGTCAGAGTTGTGGGCAGCATGTGAGGAGCTGTGGAGGACTGGGAGCAAGCTGGGGAGGATCATGACTGGAGGGACAGGGGTACTCCCCAAGGGGTGGGAGGGCTTTAAACGTAGTGCCCCAAAGCTTACTAACTGTAAGTTTTGGACCTGAGCTCGATCCTGCATCTGCCGCATTGGGGCATCACAATCATTCGTGCCCAAGGGGACATGTTGAAGCCTGTATTAGGGGTATAGAACTGGGCTTGCAGCCACCCAGTTTAGGGTGTCCCAGCAGGAAAGCGGCGACCCATTGCAAGTCAGTCTGGAGGGAGAAGGAAACATAGTGAACAGGGTCACTGGGTGGCCTAGGGACAGATCAGACCACCCATCAAGCCCCAAGGCGGTCGGTCTGGAAAAACAAATGGAGCATCCTTTCTGTTAAGAAGGGAGTCCCCCTGAGAATCCAGGAACAGCTCTAGGTCCCCGGGTTTGCAAAACCTCTATGTCGTCCCATCCACCATTACTACTTCTATGCAGGTTCTAGTGGGCCATATTTGATATCTATGTGCTTCAGGTGACTGAGGGGGCAAGGAACCTCCTGCGTTTGCTGTTAGCTGCAGAAAAGTTAGTCAAAAAAAGAAATTTTATTCCCATCGATCTGTACAGGTTCATGAAGTGTCTGGGCTGCTGACAGAATGGCACTAGAGTGTTGGTGGCGGGGCACACAGGCTATAATTGGTCATGGAGAGTTGTTTAGGAGGCCTGGTGGGACCTGACTCTGTGGGCCCTCTGGAATTTCGATATCTTGTCGCCAGTCTAGGAAAGGGGCATATTGGGACTCCTCCTCTTCCATTCTGTGATCCACCATGTCCAAACAAGTATGTACTGAGGACATCTCCTGTCACATGGATTTCATTCCTGACGCGAGGTCTGTCATCCTTATGCCCATAGTGGTGAGGATAGCTCAGATGGCCGAGATCTCCTTGAGGAGGGTGATCATGGTGGTGTTAGGAGGGTCATGTGGGTGGTATTCAAGACTGGCTGAGAGCTTCGACAGCTTTTGAAAAATGTAGCTGACATGCTTGTTGTTCCTTGGTTAAAATGTGGGCATGCAGCATTTGCTCGGCGACTTGCCATCGATATAGCAGTCCCCAGGCCCTCAGGGACCAGCACTGGAATGGTGTTGGGCACATTGTAAAATAGTAAGCACTAGGCGCTTGAAGGGGATCCCCGCCAGGTCCCAAGTCCAGCCAGCAAGTCAGTGCATGCCACAGGGAGGGACGCCCAGTCAAGGCAGTCTGACCACCACAGGTAGAGGACAGACTGGTGAAATGTCAATCAGGTGATTAGGGCAGTAGGTGGTGCTCTTTGTCCTGCGTAATGACTCCCCAAGAATAAGAGGCTAAAGAGCTGCTGGGTTGAGGCAGGTCCTTCACAGTGCGGCAGGAGGGAGGCAAGGTTCACTGCCCCCACCTGGAAAGGAACAAAAGATAGGAGTCACATGAGTGGCCTCTGCGGCTGAGCCTCTGTTGGTGGGGCGTTAGTCCCACTCACTAGTGCAGGAGCACTAGCCTGGTCTCGCTCCTCTACCAGGCCCCAGCAATGTCACTTCAACTTGTGGGCTGGACTCCGCTAGACCATGTGTCTGAGTCCAAGCTCTGCCTCCATCAAGAGCTGTTTCTGAGAGGACAAAATATGTTCCATCTTACACACTAAGGGCCAGATGTAGGTAGGCTTTTACCGGTCGGTAACGGCCGAAATCGGCCGTTACCGACCGGTAATAGCCTTTTCCCATGTAGGTGGTATATTTACCGATTCGGTAAATAACGAATCGGTATTTACCGATTCGGTATTTACCGAATCGGTAAATGAGATGCAGGAAGCACTGTAAAGAGTGCTTTTGTGCTTTAAGGATTCGTTATTTACCACCAACTATTGGTTGGTGGTAAATAAGGAATTCCTGTGTAAATGCAAATGTGTGCATTTACACCTGGGCCATGTGACAGACATACATGCCCTTAGGGCATGTATGTATGCCACATGTGCACACCAGCACTATTCAGGGGTTCAACAGGGTGTCAAAGTGACACCCTGCCACCCTTGATTATTTCCCTATTTTACCGAATCGGTATTTACCGATTCAGTAATTGAGATTCATTCCTATGGGCCTCCAGGCCCATAGGAATGAATGGCAATTACCGAATCGGTAAATACCGATTCGGAAATTACTGAATCTTAACGATTCGGCAATTTTTACCGCATAATTACCTACATAGGATTTACCGTTTCTAAAATACCGAATCGGTAAAATTCAGTATTTTTGAATCGGTAAAACTTATTTACCTACATCTAGCCCTAAGTATCCACACAAAAGGTATCTTTTTCTACGTCTCCCAATAAACATTTGACAAAATCACAAAAGGATTACCCTTACATTCTTTTCCCATAAAGACCTTTCTGTTCCTCTTCTTTCTATTTTATACCATTGTATAAAAAAAGCCCCTTTAAGTTTTTTTTCAGTCCCTTGGCATTCTTCTCCTATGCTGGCTATCCAGCAGGTATTCTTATTTCTTTTTGTATTGGGACATAGTGCCTCTTCTATCTCTGACCTGTAACGCAATACTCATTACTTTTGATACATTCTGCTAGCATGCATCGTGTACCATTTTGGGAGTATTACTTGATTTTATCCGATCCCAGTGGTTGGAATCCACCATTTTGAAACTGCAAAGTCTGTCGATATTTCCCTCAATGATCAAGATATTAGATTTTCACTGGAAACATAAAAATATTCTTGATCATTAAGACTTCTCGGTGAAATGGTTTATAATTTAAAGGTAATTTGTGTGATAATCATAGTTTCCTACTATTTTGAGGATTTCACTTGTTCAACTATTTGAACTCGTATGTGCTAAAGAGTGGCCATTTGTTTAAAGATGTTGTGCGAAAGCAGATTTTCGGTTATTTTTTCTAATAACAGTTTTATGTTTCTGCCAATGCCCTTTGGCCTTCCGTGACATTTTACTTATATGATAATGTTCACAAAGACACCAAAGGGATATATTACTAATGTGCTACCACCTGTGAAAAATCTTTTATTTCATTTACATTTCCGGCACATAGATGGTGCACAACCCCCCTGTATTGTGCTATTCGCAATCTTTTTTATTCGATTGTGCGTTGTTCCTCACTCATATTGTCCCTCTCTTATTTAATCAGGATGTATTTTAAATTAGTTGGCAACTGATATGCAAAAGAGGGGATTCCTTAAAGAAGTGCTATAAACTTTTATATGTTTACAATGTTTCCTAACCAGCTCATGATTAATTTGAACTAGCTTGCTATTGTTTAATATAGGTTATTCTAATATACCCATTCTTAAAACATTTTTCCTTCAATAATTGCTCTCTAGTAATCATAGACAGTTTTTCAATTGCAAAATTCAATAATAATTTGTCATATTACCTTTTTCCAAACTGTTGAATCAAATTCAATAAACCATTCATTAATATCAGCGGTTTTGAAAAAATATCTGGACTGTACGATCTACTAAATAGAAGTCATTTCTGTTGGTTACATTTATGAAAACTTTGGTAATGATGGTATATCAATCTGTGGGTTTAAAATAAATGTCTTTAATTATTTTCTGTGTGTCCAGTGTTATAATATATCCAAAAAGTGTAATGTTGTTCATCTGACTGTGGTGGTACATTTTATTCAGTCATAACTTTCATTCAACCAGTCATGAAATTTTATTAATTCAGATTAATTTCTTGGACAAATTCCGATTCTGTCATCAATGTAACTTTTCCAAAATAAAATCATGGGCATTCACTTTGCATTATATAGTACACAATCCTTTTGATTTTGTACATACATATAATTGCATGTGACAGGACTCCATTGAAGGCCATCATGTTTCATAAAAAACTTTCTAAAATTGACATTTGCAGAAATATAATCTAAAATCTGACTTTACAATTAGAGTTGTTTTTTATTTATTTATAACTCATTTGAGTGTAAGCAGCATACCCCTATCTGCTCCTAATCTGTAGTTAGCACTTATGTATAAAATGGCAGCCCCGTGTTAGCCCATGGGGAGAGAGTGAAAAAAACATGACTTTTGAACTTTTCACCATCAGGACATGTAAAATGTAAACACACATGTCCTACATTTTAAATACCATGCACCCTGCCTTAGGGTCTTAGGGGTTACTTATAAGTAATACAATGGAAGGTTTGGATCTTGCAAAAGGTTTCGTTTGTCAGGTCGAATGGCAGTTTGAAACTGCAATAAATGCTGCAGTGGCAGGCCTGAGACATATTTAAAAAAAAGCCTACTTTAGTGGGTAGCTCAATCAGTGCTGCAACCCACTAGTAGTTTTAATGTACATACCCTAAGTACATGTAGTACCATTTACTAGGGACTTACAAGTAAAGTAAATGGGCCAATCGGGTGTAGGCCAATTTTAACATGTTTGAAAAGGGAGAGCACACGCAGATTACAGCTGGTTAACATGGAAAAATTGGACAGAGTCAACAAAAACGAGTTCAACAAAGGAAGGCAAAGAAGGCAGACATCTGGGATGGCCCAGCAGAGGGGGACAGGTCCAACAGATAACATGACTCATACTATGTGTACGCATCAACGTTCAGTGCATGGCACATTCAGGTTCTGCTTCTAAGACACTGCTTATGTTTCCTCCAGGCTGCACGCCTGCACTTGCAGGCACCCAGCCTTCATCAAGCTTCCGTAGCTTACCTGAAAGCACTCAGGTCGTTCAAGACATTAGGAGATATTCTGCCTTTCGCTAGCTGCCCATCTTTTAAATTGATGATCAGTGTGAAAGATAGTGGCTCCCGTGAGGCTCTGCAAGGTAGATAAAGCAACCCAGCTAGGAGGCGATCAGGTGTGTCAAACCCCTGTGGTGGGAGAAAGCTGCACAATAGCCTGGGCATGCAGAGCACATGGGGGCTACTGGGGGACAGAGCAGGCGACTAACACTAAAATTGTCTGTTTTACAATTAGCATGGGGTGGAAGCTGCACAGGGGGGCTTTTGCAAGGTCTGTCTCCTGACCAACATCTGTGTGGCATGGAGCACATAATGTCCTGTTTTTAAGAGTAAATGAAAAGGGACGGAGCTGTTAAGTGACAGCATTTATTCACAGGAGTGTAGACAAGAAGGAGCTGCAGTTAAGGTTGATACCTTTCAGGGAGAAAAATAGTGGCAATTTGGTGTTGTTTAAGAGTCTGCAAAGGCCCAGATGTGATACTAAATAGGACTGTAAACAAAATCGAATGTGCTCATGTAACATGACATTTCTGCCTTTGTTTACCTTAATTACTTTTAAGGGATCATTAACTCCTCTCTAGAACACATTTAAAAGTGTTTGCTAATTATGCATCACCTGGAAATTATATGGTACAGTATTTATGAACCCTACTCAAACACTGACGATGCACTGAAGCACTTGGATGCTGCTGAGAAATGTAAAGAGTTTCACTGAACGGAAAGGGTTTGAGGAACGTGTTTAATGTTGCCCTTTGCCAGGGCCACTGGAATTATGAGGCAGGAGAGGATCAAATTATGCAGCAGGTTGATTAAATAATGGGGCACAAAAAGGCACATTATGCAGCATAATGCTGCACATTTTGTTATGGTAATACCTCATTATTTTGTCATTTTTACACTTGTCTGGGCATAGGGTGCACCTCATTAGTAGTGGCTGAACACTCACATTTAGCAATAAACAACAGAAAGATGACCAGTCAACCTTTGCAGTGGGCGTTCTACTTTAAAGCAACACATGCCACTATGTTTTTAGTAACTTTTGAACCGTTTGAGTTAGAAATTAATTTTTTTCAAGTTAAAATCTGCAGATTATCAAGCAGATGATAGATTATGCAGCAAATCCATAATTATGCGAAAAGCTCTACCGCTGTAATATCATGTAATTCTAGTGGCCCTGCCCTTGGGTTAGAGGTCACTGACCAATACCCAGTACAAAAAGTAGGCAGCGCTGGGAGACCTATAATCACCTGGTGAGAGGCTAACTTGAAACAGGTGGCAACCTACATTATTCACTGACAGCACTCCCCTGTCTTACGTTACTCACTGCCTCCCAGCCTAACCATTCATCTGAATGCAGACCATCGTTGTAGCCATTGAAATAGTTCTCCCTCTTTTTTTCAACAGTATGTGTTTATTTTATCTTTTTTTTCCTCATTCGCCTTCAACCACAGTAAACAAACTGTCTGTTCGGACCCCTACTCAACGACCTGAGATGACGTCTCTCAGTGCCTTCAGCCTGTAAGGGTTCATTGTCAGACCTGAATGTTACTTACCCTCAAAAAGGGGATAGGTTTCACTCCAACTTGGTCCGTAAAAACAAAAAAAAATGGACGCTTTTGATAGCCCTGGGAAGTCCAACATAGTCCATGGAGTATCCAAGAGGCATAATCGTCGGACCCGCCCTTCATTCAGATATAGGTCGAATAACAAAGTATAGGTAAAAAAATTGCTAGTTCCCTCAAGTTCTTTCCATTGGAGCAGTAAATCCCAATACGCAATCTTTTTCTACTGCAAGTCCTGGATGAGTCCATCTTAAACATTTCATATGGTGAAGTCAACCACTCGTAATGCTTAGGAGGGGTTGAGTCTAACCAATGTTTACATATTTGTCTCCTGTCCAATAAAACCAAATAAAATAGCAGGGATCTGGCTGGACCTACGACGTGGCTATTAAGGCCAAAGATTATCAAGATCAAGTCTATCTGAATTGGTGTTCTCAAAATACTCTCCTACATCACCCATATTTCTTCCCAAAATATGCTAATGGGAGGGCAGTCTTTGAACATATGCAAGTCTGAAGCTACAACCAGCCCGGATTTCTTACAATTGACCTGAGGCCCTTTTAGTATGTGTTTATTTTGTTAACTTTGGGGACAGCAAACAAAACTATTTTTCAAAAACATCATTTTATTTCCTAAATGAGACCCTACATGGAGATAACTGAAAGTATTTTATTACTAAAACACTGGAAAGCAGGAGATCAGAATGAGAAAAAGGGTTTGAGTTTTCTGAGATTTTGTGGCAGCTATAGTAACAGAAAAATTACACGCCAGGTCTGGTAGCTCAGTGGAGTGCCGGATCTGAAGGCTCAGTGGACTAATGCATCCACTTCAGGAGCCTGTGTTTGACCTCATGGTCACAGGATCAAATCCCGGCGGGTCCACTCAGCCTTTCATCCATCTGAGATAGATAAAATGAGTCAAAACTGTATGAGTCCGGTACCACGAACCCTAGGATTCGCGCGATTTTACATAGAAACAATTGGTTTCCATACGTTTTTTTTCATTTCTATTTGACAAAAACTTCACTCAATTATTCTGTGTTTGAGCAATGAGTTCATTTATTCATCCATTAATTCATGGTGAAATCTCAAAACAAGTAGTGTCATCCAACAATTTCATAAAACCCAATGCATTTCGGGTCTAAAAGGAGACCCTTCCTCAGGGGTCTGTAGCAGAAAAATACATGATACAAGATCAGCCTTACATTAAACCAATTCAAATTCACATATACAATAGAGATATTTAACCAGAAACCCGCGTTGTTATGTGGTCACGTTTCAATATTTGGATATGCAAACACAGTCTGTTCAAGTTAAACGCTTCATATTAAACCTGGTGAATCTACGGATTAACATGCTTCTGAGTCATGAAAAAAGGGTTCGTGTGATACAAAAAATTATAATAAACTAAAATTTTTGTTCATACTCTCAGTGCGATGTGATTAAATGCAACTACGAAGTTCCAAGATAATGGTTAAGCCTGCATAGAAAAGCTATCCTTAAACGCTATATAACGGAAAAGCCGATACAAAATGACTTACGTCCTCTGCTTCGTTCAACTGCTTGTACTTCCTGGTTAGTGTTCTCGGAAGTGTGCAACACGTTTTATCCATAATCGCTAAGCGATTTCAAATGTTCCCTGTGCACGTGACAGGGGCTACTTCTTACATGACAGCTTTTTTGTCACATGTCTAAGGATTAACCTATCTTAGCTGCCAAGATCCGAAACGGACACAAAACAAAGTTCTATTGGTGCCCGTGATGAGGGTAAACCTATTCTTGTCAACTTCAAGTCACATGTTATGAAAGACCCAATCGTGATACTCTAATCTTGGGGAAACAAACAAACATAAAAACAACGAATTATGCCATGATAAACTTGACCAAGGGTTGTGTAATTAAATTAAAAAAGCCATTTTGTTGTTATGGTATAGTTGCGCTAAACGTATTCAAAACATGGTGCTCGTTCTTACGCTTGCATAAACAAATATTGCGACACAATATATGAATAAAATAAAAAATAAAAAATAACTCCATGTTAAACAATATACATATATGCTGTGCAGAATCCAATAAAGCAAAGTTCCGGAGTTTACAGGTTCATTATAGAAAACAGGCGAGTTCAACGCAATCATTCATTCCATATGGTTGTAAGGAATTCAGCTTTTTTATCCAAAAAAAGTCAGCTCTTAATAACTGTTTATGCGGATCTATGTATCATCTCTGTTCTATGGCTTCTAGCACAGTGAATATATTTTGAGATATCTGATGAGCCGATTCATGCCAATGTGCTGCAACAGTTGATTTAAAGTTGTGCGTTCTTATGCTGCTTTTGTGTGTCACGACATACAGCAGCCTCTCCAACACCATGAAAAAGAGTATAAATAAACACTGGAGTATTGTAAGAACCTTTAAAAAGGATTGGGAAAAACCCCTTTTTTCCTTTAAAAAGGGACGCAGTCTAAGAGATACGCTGGTCCACACACGCCCAAAAGAGAATCCACTGAATATCACACCATCAGTAACAACATCGTGGGGACTCCCTAAAATCACCGGGCATTATCCCTGCTCGGATTGTAGTGTTTGCCATTTAACACAGCCTACAAAAACCTTGACATTGGAAGAAGGGAAAGTGTGGACGCAACGTGTTCATACTAATTGCAACTCATGCAATGTGGTCTACCTGATCACATGTTCCTGTAACCTTCGGTACGTTGGCATGACCACTAGAAAGGTGAAACAAAGGATCTGCGAACACCGGAGTAACATAAGGTGCAAGAAAGTAACCACTAAGCTGAGCCGCCATTTCCTAGAAAAGAATCATACCACCAATGACATGACGTGGACTGTCATTGAAGCAATTGATGGCACAAGGAACATACAAAATAGACTGTTCGAAAAGGAACAGCGTTGGGTATACCGTCTGGGGACAAATGTCAATGGGCTCAACGACGACATCCCCTGGAATACAGTCCTAACATGAATTCCTTAACTCCAGATGGCTGTCAAATACTACACAGATCTGATCTGTTTAAAAACGTGCAATAATTGATTTATCTTTCAAAAACTCTGTGTGCATTAATATCTCAGTCCACAGATCAATTTATGTGTTCTAAATCACAATCTCCTTTTTTTGCTAAAATGTGTTCCTTCACACTGTCCCTCCCTATTTATTAACCCAATGGTTTATAGCTGTTCCGAGTTCCTGGAAGCTAAGTAAATCTTGCCGACCGTAACAGCTAATCACTCGCTCCACTGGTCGTCATAACAACTATCAGCGTGTACACACCCCCCTGAGGCTTAGCGCAGGGATAGGCTCCTTAATTCAAGCCTCGGTCCGATCAGTAACGCGCATCCGCCTTAGTGGGCGTGTGCGTTTCAAGCCTCGCTTTCGTCGAGATACGCCCATCGCGAAAACAGCGAGGCACGCCCAAACCCGGAATCGAGCGCGTAAACAAAGCGCTCTTATACTCATTCACCGGCCCCGCTCCCCATCGTCGGGGTCCGGTCTAGAGGATCGCAACAGGTTTAAAAACGGGCTGTGAGCGCTGAGGGCGTGAGTCTACATCTACAGTGGAACGATTACTACGACTAACAAAGCTAAGTGCCTGTGTGTTGTATGGGTTATGCTGACATTTCAACTCTGTACTTTTTCTTAGGATGTGCCAAGCGCGCTCCAACCCCCCTCCCGAGACCCATGGTGCAAGTAGCGCCCATTTTTAAAGTGAGATGTTCTCCATATTTCACCATCTTGTGGGGGTCACTGACCATTTGGTCAAATTGATCCCTTCTCATGGAGAGTTCACATCGCGTTTTTATCTCCTTCACTACAATAGTAGTTTTTAACCACCTCTAGCACTTCACCTCCTAGCAAATACTAATACTCCCAAAGGGCTACTTGGATGGTGCATAAGTTATCTGTTATTGTGTGCACACATAGGTTTGCCACCATCTTAGGAGCACTACGATAAGTGTACGCTGGCATATACTAATTGTATATATGTCTTTATGTGTTTGTCTGTTTATCTTTTTCCACAGGTGCTGATACACCCCTAATTTTGGGGTTTTTGGATTGAGCAAATTGCTCTCCCAATTTTTAAAGCACTTTTTTCACTTTTCTTTTTTCACTTTCACGCCCCCAGGTCAGGGTGGACTATTAGAGTGTCCATACCGCCGGGGTTATAGTCCTGAAGAATGCCATGGTGAATATATACCATATTGAAGGCAGAAACATGTTGACTGATTTTAATAAATTTGTGGTATTTAGCTGAATTTAAACTAAACCCTAAAACCTTGGCTATTAAATTCAGACACATATACCACTTACACGTGTCTTAGGGATCACTTATTAAAGTTTTTTCGATACCCTGTTAGTCACTTTTAATTTGAGAATCTTCACAACACATCCTCCCCACACAACCAGCTCCGCAGTCTTTCTGGCGTCGCAGCACACCGAAGAGACACTCGGTCTCTTCGGTGGGGCCCGATGATGAAGCATGACACTGACTAGGTCGGTGTGTGAGGGCTTTCCTACTCAAATAGAGTGACTGTGATCCCACTCAACTAGAGTGACTGTGATCAATACTATCCGCTTATCTTTTTGCTCCACATTTCTGGTAGCCGTGGGCTTGACCAGTTCAGACCTCTCTCTTTTTTTGTTGTTTAGCTTTTGTGTTCGGTCATCCTGATTTTGATTTTTCTCTCGGTTTGACTGACATATATTTTGCCACATGGGCATTTGATGGCATATATACCATTCTTTGTGTCGCATGTACTGGAATGATGAAGTGGTATTTTGTTTCCTTTCATTGGATGCGTAAATGTATTGCCTACCATGACATTATTGCAATGAACGCAATTTTCACATCTTTGCATTCCTTTCTGATTGATTTTCTTAGGTTTCTGTGTCTTTAAACATTCTTGCAGATTTTTTGAATGTGGGAATGCAAAAGTTATTTTTTCGTCAAACAAATGTTTGAGATCCGGTTCGGAGTTGATCAGTGCCCACTGCCTCTTGATCATACTTTTGATTTTGTTGGCTTGTGTGGAGTATTTCAGAACACAGACTGTCAGTGATTTTTCTTTGGAGGTTTTCGAGGCGTTAGCAACGATGCTCTGCTCAATGAATTTACCTTTTTGATAGATTCTTCTATGATGTCTTTAGGATACCCTCTTTTCAAATACTTGGATGCTTGATTTTTGATTGTCACTGGTACTTTGGTCAGATCTGAAGTAATACTTTTAAGCCTGATGGATTGTGAAAGTGGTAAATGAGATTTTAGCGATTCTTGGTGAAAACGTTGAAAATGCAAACAGGAATTGCGATCCGTGGTCTTTGTAAATACCCTGGTTTTAATGGTGTTTGCTCAATTGTTACCAGTACATCCAAAAATGGTATTTGATGTTTATCCAGTGTGTGGGTGAACTTAATCCGTTCATGGTGCTGGTTCAGTTCTTTTCTAGCGTGTCTGCATTACCTCTCCAAATGATGAATATGTCACCTATGTACCTTTTAAAAAGTACAAGATTGTCAGTCCACTGTGGATTCTGTAAAATGTGTTGATGTTCAAATTTGGCAATGAAGATATTTGCTAGGGACGGTGCCCCTGCAAAACCCATTGATGCCCCGTTACATTGACTGTAGAATTTTCCTTGACACTGGAAGTAACTGTGGTATAATGCAAAGTGCATTCATTCGAATAGAAATACTTTATTTGCATCTCCTGCATCGTTATTTATCAAACACCATTCGAGAGCTTCTAATCCCTCATTGTGAGTTTTTGTCAAATAGAAATGAAAGAAACGTACAGAAACCAATTGTTTCTATGTAAAATTGCGCTCATCCTAGGGTTCGTGGTACCGGACTCATACAGTTTTGAATTTGCTTGAGGCACCGTTGGACACAGTGCAACGGATGTAGCAGCATAAAAGAGCTTGTTTAATCTTCAGTTGGTAAACCTGTTGACCAAGAGTGCACGGAGATAAAATAACTTTGATAGATAAAATGAGAACCATTGAGTTGGGTAACAATAAACATCTGTTATTCAGAGGCAAGATACCTCCGGGTGAACGTGTGCTTTACAAATACACTTTATGTTATTTTTCTCCTTTGCAGCATTGGTTTAAGGTTAACTGTAAAGCCATTAGTTCTATTTTCAGTTTATTGCAAAATGCAAGATCATCATTTGCTAGTGGGGCCAGACATTATTATGTTCAAACCCCTTAGCAGGGTGTGCAACCGAATTGGTCATATAAATAATAGCTGTGGACCAGCTGCATGCCTGCTTGCAACATTGACTGTGCATTATACAGAGACAGAAATCTCAAGTTAATGGTAATGGGTTTGCACATTACACCCGATCTGACAGGAGCTGTTGCTATGTGTCTGTTTAATAATACATAATATACTTTAGAATGAGTTGAAAGGCATCCAATGCTCCATCAGTGTACCCAGCCTTTAGCACATGTGCTTGAGCAACAAACGCAGTGCTTCACATCAGTGTGTCTGGAAAGAGCTAGTTTTTAATCTTACTAAGACATTCATGTATAGACTTTTTCAAGCTACCCGTACAGTATGAAGCTTCACCATGTAATGTAATGTTAAAACCATAACTCATGCAACCCTTTTACCTCAACAATTGTTATTTTATTTACCTTAAATGTATTTGTTAATTTATAATTAATACCATTTCATATGATGTATTTAGAGTGAAAGGATGCTTAATGTTAGTTCTGCTACTTCAGGAATTTTGGCAAGACCCTTTATTCAACTGTATGAGTTAAAAGGCGGTGAGTTTTTGGAAACAACAATAGCCTGAAAACACTTCACTCACCCATGGCAAACAGCGTAAAGTGATAGATCATATATAGGTTGAAAAGAAAATTACAATTTTGTGTTTTTCATGAATCTTTGGAATCATTTGGAATGTGTTTGGAGGTATTTATTTTCAACAATCTTTATTGCAACCTCGTTAGAAAAAAGGCAGAACTTGAGGCCAAGTAGTGTTCGATCAGCTATAGTTTTTAGGCAAGAAGGTCCCTGTTTGTGAACAACACCTTTTTAGCCATGAAAATTTGATCAAATCATATAGATGTGTGAACGAAAACTGTGCTGGTGATATGTCCTGGCAATATGTCATGGTGTTCATTTATTCCATTAAGCTTAGTTCAGACTTTCACATATTTGCAGATTAGGGGATAGAGTTTGGTAAGTAGAACTACGGTGGCAAAATAATAATGCTAAGTGTTTTGAGGTCCAGTTTTTATCATACACTTACTGGAAACATTTAGGCTGCTTCTAAGTACTAGCAAACTAGGTAAAAATGGGATCAGAGGAAAACATTAATACAGTGATTATTCAAGAGCACACAATTTAACCAAATCGGTATTCCTACATTTTGAGGTGTTGTATGCCCACATAACTGTACTGCTAAACCGATGAGGGTTACTGTGAAGGTTTTTTTTTTTACAGCGTGTGGTACCCAAATTGAAGCAATGTCAAAGAGCTCTTTCTGTTCGAGGCAAAGGAATAAAGACAGAACATTGAGATTTGAACACAAAATCTACATTGGTTACTCGCGGAATCTGAGGTTGGTACTGTTGTGTATTTTTGATCTCGAACAGCCTAAGATACTACTTCATTCCAATGAAGTACCAGCTTTTTATTTTGTACAGGTACGTCTTCATGTAGGACATAACATCAGTAAAGGACTTGATGAAGCTGGACCATGTCTCAGCCTGCAGAGCCATACACTGTCTCACAGTAAAGGATTGCACTCATATTTATACCCTACATCTGTGTCTCCTTATTTATTCTAGGTACTCATGGATGTTGAATGCACCTTAATTTTCAAGTGATCTCATTAAATTGATAGAACTAAAGAAGACACAAGCATTTATTATGTATTATTGTACTGTAGCATTTGTACAGAGATGTGTACTCCTTATGACGCCCCTAAGCGTGTGCTGGATGTTCAAGTAAGTAATTCTATTCTATTCTATTCTGGGTTTGGTAAAGCGCGACAGCTGCCCCAGCAAAGGGGCGTCCCGGCGCTGAGAGAAGTCACAGAACCTACCAGGAAGGGGAAAGGGGGGGGAGTGAAGAGCTAACCGGAGGGAAATAGGAGGGTCTTGATGGCTTTTCGGAAAGTAGGAAGGCTGTCTAGGGAATGGATGTGAAGGGGTAGAGCATTCCATAGCTTGGGTCCCAGGACCCTGAAAGAGCGACCTCCAGTGCGGCAAAGCTTTGCACGGGGAACACTCAAGAGGAGCTGGTTAGAGGAGCACAGATCACGACCAGGAACGTAGGGGCTGATGAGATTTTGTAGAAGAGTGGGACTTCCCTGTTTGAAGATTTTGAAGATCGTGATGAGGGCCTTGAAATGAATTCTGGAGTCAACGGGCAACCAGTGAAGTTTGCGGATGGTAGCTCTGGCTGATCACCTGCGGGGAAGGCTGACCAACGCTCTTGCCGCCGCATTTTGCACGCGTTGAAGCCTAGCAATTTCTGCTTTGTTTGCCCCTAGGAGGAGGACATTCGCGTAGTCCAAGCGAGAAAGGATAGTCGCTTGGACGATCAGCTGGCGGACCTTCGGGTCAAAAAAGCCAAGTATAGAACTGAGATTTCTCAATAGACCTATACAGGTGGCGGCCACCTTTTTGGTGTGTGTCTGGAAGCTGAGTGTGGCATCCATCCAGACTCCAAGATTTTTTACAAGGGATTTAGGGAGTGGGATGGAACCAAGGGATGACGGCCACCAGTGCTCGTTCCAAAGGCTGGTGTTTCTACCAAGGAGAAGCACTTCCGTTTTCCCCGCGTTCAATTGTAGGTAATTGTCCGTCATCCATTGTGCCACTGCTGCCAGGCCATTTCTGAACCTGGAGGCCGCGATGGAGGGGCTTTCCGTGAGGGTGATGACCAACTGGGTGTCGTCGGCATACGATACCAGCGTCAGCCCCCACTCTTTGGCCACCGCCGCAAGAGGCTGCACGTAAAGGTTGAAGAGGTTGAGCCCTGAGGAACTCCCTGTGTTATGGGATGGGGTTTGGAAAGAAAAGGAGGGGCTGACACCCGGTAGGATCTGTCCTTAAGGAAGGAGCGGAACCAGGTCAGAGCGAGGCCAGACACACCGGTCATCTCCAGACGCTTAAGAAGAATGTCATGGGATACCGTGTCAAAGGCTGCGCTGAGGTCGAGAAGGATCAGCGCAGCACTCTGACCGGAATCTAAGATCGTCCGGAGATATTCGGAGGTGGCCAAAAGGGCAGACTCTGTACTGTGGCCTGGTCTGAAACCATTTTGGGATGGGTCCAGGATGCCATTCAGGTCCACATGTTTGGAGAGGATGCCGTTAACGTGGGCCTCTGCAATTTTAGACAGCCAAGGGAGTAAGGATATGGGTCAGAAGTTTTCCGGTTTAGATGGATCCAGGGAGGGTTTTTTGATAATGGGCGACACCCATGCCTGTTTCCAGGTTGCCGGAACAGTAGCGGATGAGAAAGAGAGGTTAAGTATGTCAATCATGGGGGGCAGGAAGAAGTCAAGCGAGTCCATGAAATGGGTGGGGCTCATAGGGTCCGCAGAGGAGCCTGATTTCACCTTTCTGCACAGTTTGATTAGGTCATCAGCAGAAATGTCGGGGATTTGAGTAAGAGGGGTGAAGTTGGAGGTGAAATTGGTGGGTTTGATGGGGTGGAGAGGGTGCTGAGAGAAGGTTTTGTAGATATTCTGAACTTTCTCAACGAAGTATGTAGCGAGTTGCTCACATTGTTCAGCGGATGCAATATTGGGAGAGGGTGACCTAGAGCTCTGAAGTTCTTGGACTAGTTTGAAAATTATTTTAGCAGGATTTGGGCTTGAGTTGATTTTGTCAGCATAGAAAGCTGCACGAGCCGTATGGATAGCTTTTTGATATGATTTAAGTTTTGATATATAGTTGATTTTGTCCTGACAGTCAAAGTCTTTTCTCCAAAGACACTCAGCTCTTTTGCACTCCTTGCGCATGGCTTTGAGAGTGTCATTGTACCAAGGGTTGGAGGGTGTGGTACGTCCTTTGGTCAGTTTAGCTGGAATAAGAGTGTCAAGTCCACCCGTGATCCAGTCCTTAAAGGCGTTATAGGTCGTGTTAATGTCTTGGTTGGCTTCCCGATGGAATTCTCCTAGGGTATTGTGGAAGACAGCGGTGGATAGTTTGTGCCATGGTCTTTTAAGGCGGCGGGTAGATTCAACTTTGTGCGGACGTCCAGAGACTAGGATAGTCAATTTGATGAGGTAATGGTCCGTCCATCCCATGGGTATGGGCATCTCTGTGGTGGCCTCTTGGATGTTGGTAAAGACCGGGTCCAGAGTATGTCCAGCTAGGTGGGTGGGAGCCTGGATGAGGGAATTAAGTTGTAGGGCAGAGAGATCAGTAAGGAGATTTTTAATAGTGTGGTCATTAGATAGGTCAAAATGAAGGTTGAGGTCGCCCAAGATGGTAAAATTAGCAGATTTGGTCACTAGTGCGGTAGTCAACTCAAGGAGGGCGTCAATAAACCTGGGAGCAGGGCCAGGTGGGAGGTAGATGTAAAGACCAAACATTGTGAAGTGTGGGCTTGTTGTAATTTTAAATCGGGCGCATTCGCAGTCAGGAAGAGCTTCTTTAATAAATAAGCAGGTAAATTGCTTCTTATAAATTACCGCAATGCCACCGCCTCTCGTGTCGCGATTTATAGTTGACATGTGATAGTCGTCTGGGAGCGTGAGATTGGGAATGGCAGACGCGCCATCCCGCAGCCAGGTTTCGCAGAGGAAGAGAATGTCGGGGTTCTCATCTAGTATGAGGGAGTTGATTTCTAGATAGTGTTTGGTGATACCCTTCTTGACTGCACACACAGGAACAAAATTAGAGGGAACATTGCACATGACAACAGAAAGTTCCATAACATAACTTCTTAAAGTACATTGAAGGTGTATAAACATTTGGCAACTTAAGTTGCACAGATCACAGGTTGGGATATTTAATTGTATGCCTGCTATCTACTTCCTACTGTGCCAGATTGATATAGCACCATTATACAGAGTAATGTATGAGGATTGGGTTGTCCGATTTACTAGACTCAGACATTTGTTGGTGCATATGGATGGCATGACTATTTTGACTTCATGAGAATTTACCGATTTGAGGTCCTCGGACAACTGAATGCGGATCAGATACAATAGAGGCATTCAATATAACTAAGCTTTTTGGAATTTGGTTTATAGGAGACCTATTTTAGCAACTGATAGACCATCTGGAGGGAGGGCTGTTTGAAAAGTTATGATTTACATATAGGAAACCTATGACTAGTAAGTCTGAATATGATACTGGTCATAAGGACGAATTCTGAATCAATACCTTGATTCTTTTAGGTATCATCTTGGGTAATCACATTTTGACCGTCCAGAATTGGATTACTCTTCTATGGCACAAAAAGCATCTTCTTTTGCAAGATTTGGCAGTTAAACTGGGAGACCGGATTGTACACTTACATTTTGGAGGAACAAGTACACTTACAAATCAAGAGGTATGCAGCTATAACTCAAACTATATGTTATTGTGAACATCAACAACTGGGAATATAAGAAAAATGTTGTTATTGTATTTAATACTCTCCAAAACTCTTTAGATATTAATTATACCCACTAATTTCCAATACGTATTATACGTTTTGTGCTCCTCTCTTCTTCACGTCATGACTCCTGTTATACATATCAAATGATAGTGAAACTGCAGACTATGTGGGAAACATTGCTTTAGGTTCCCTTCTTCTGTGGGACCTCCCTGCCTGGTGGACTTTAATCTAGATTTTATATGTGGACTTTGTATATCTATTAGTGTTGGTTATATTTGTGGTTTATGTATATATAGGAGGGGCAGGGAACATAGCATCCATTTAGATATTTCAGATAAACCGAAACAATATGAATTATCGGCAAGTGGAATGTAAAATGGAAAGCAAGTTTGGGTATTTGATGGCCCATTCAGGGCACAATTATGAATTTCTGCAGTGATTTCTTATTTGAAATGTATTGAGGATATTGCAGAATACTTAATTTAATAATTTTTGCCACTACTTGATAACCTTGAAAACGGCGGCTGTACAGTTTGTCGTATTTCAATTGATTGATGAATTACAAGGGTTTGTCGTGCATTGAAATGTTTTTTAGGGCTAAAATCATGTCTCTGTGCCTTTTTGATTGAGTATCTAACATGCAATGATTAACTGTTCAAAATGGCCGCCACATTGAACTCCCTCTACCTGTAAGCCAAATGGCTCAAGTCCTTTTTTGATTTTAGTGCATTTGAGTTTGTTAATTTGGATGAACTGTTAACCAATGAAATGAAGAAAGGTTGAAAGGGTGATCACCACTTGGAGTCACTGACAGTGAGAAAGGCCAGGAGACCGGAACACTTGTGTCAGTTGCATTGTGGTTGCACTAGAGTATGAAATAAATATATAATTAATCTACAAGCCCGAGAGTGCCCGGTTTGGTCTTTCAGATGGCTTCTTTGATATATATATATATATATATATATATATATATATATATATGTATTACCTACTGGCAGTCGCCAGTACGTATATATAGTTAGGACCTAGTTTCCATAGGAAATCTGCAACATTCTATTGGGAATGACTTTGGCGCCGGTTGATGAATCTCCGCAAATTTCCCAAAGAAGATAGTCCGCTCCTTCCCTGAAAGTTTTGGGGGGATTCGTCAAGTGGGGGCTGAGAAAAAAGGGGGGTCCCAAAACGTGTTTTCCCCATGTTATTTTCCATAGGACGATTAGACACTGCTACAGCCCGAACCGCTGAACAGAATTACACCAAACTTGGCAAAAAGGTAGAGTTCTGTTTGCAGATCACGCTTTTTGTTACATGGTGTAAATCCCTCCAGTAGTTGTTGAGAAAATTGAATTTGAAAACATGTATATATCTATAAGCGCGCACCGTGCGCGCACCGTGCGAGCACCCCGTGATTTTTCGGAAAAAAAATATTTTTGGGGGGCCTTGGGGGTCCTTGTGGGACCCCCTGAGCAGGCCTAGAGGGTCAGGGTGCTTCTACCCTGCCCTCTTTTTGAGTTCTACAAGTTTGTTTTTCTGCTTTCCTGTGCCTAAGTCTACCGAGGCACAAGATGGCTGCCAACAATTTCTGTTTTGGAGTGTTGACAGACAGTGGCAGCCAATCAGCATGCCTTCCAGAGAAAGCTTCATGCTCATTGGATGTCAACACTTCAAACCAGGAAGTGTTGGCATCCATCTTGTGCTCGGTAGACCGAGGCACAAGAAAGCAGAAAAACAACCATTTAGAACACAAAAAGGGGGCAGGGTAGACACACCCTGACCCCCTAGGCCTGCCCAGGTGGTCCGAAAAGGACCCCCAAAGCCCAATTTTCTTTTTTTAAAACCCGTTTTTTTTTTTTAAATTACCCCCCCCGGGGGGACTAAATCGCAGGGCATAGTGATAAAGAAGTGTGGGGGGTCCCCAATCCCCCCCACACTGCCCCGGGGACCTCCGCCCCCCAGGGCAAAGCAACGCAGCCCCCTGGCGCATACTGGAGGTTCCTGATGGACTAGGTGGCCCCCAGGGACCCCCAGTATGCAAGGGGAATTAGTTCCCCCTCTGAAACCGCGCCAGGGGGCTGTCTTGCAGAGACGTGTAAAGAGACCACGCCCTTTTTCACACCTCTCAGCAAGGCAGCCCCCTGGCGCATACTGGAAGTTTGTATAGGGGGCATACTGACCCCCTAGGCCTGCTCAGGGGGTCCCACAGGGACCCCCATGGCAAAAAAAAACTTTTTTTTTTTAAATCGCGGGGTACGCGCACCCTGCTATTTCCCCCCCAAAAAAAAGATTTGGGGGGTGGCCTTGTGGGTCCTTGTGGGACCCCTGAGCAGGCCCAGGGGGTCAGGGTGCTTCTACCCTGCCCCCTTTTTGAGTTCTAAAACTTTCAGAGCAGGAGATGCATGCTCATTGGCTTTCAACACTTCAAACCAGGAAGTGTTGGCCTCCATCTTGTGCTAGTGTTGACAGACAGTGGCAGCCAATCAGCATGCCTTCCCGAGAAAGCTGCATGCTCATTGGCTGTCAACACTTCTAACCAGGAAGTGTTGGCATCCATCTTGTGCTAGGTAGACCGAGGCACAAGAAATCAGAAAAACAAACGTGTAGAACAAAAAAAGGGGGCAGGGTACACACACCATGAACCCCTAGGCCTACCCAGGTGGTCCCACAAGGACAAAAAAGCGAATTTTTTTTTAAACCCTGTCTGTTTTTTAAAAAATAACCCCCCAGGGCGATCAAATCATGAGGGCATAGTGATAAAGAAGTGTGGGGGGTCAACCATCCCCCCCACACTGCCCCAGGGACCGCTGCCCCCAGGGCAAAGCAACGCAGCCCCTTGGCGCATACTGGAGGCTCCTGGTGGGCTAGTTGGCCCCCAGGGACCCCCAGTATGCAAGGGGAATTAGTTCCTACTCTGCAAACACGCCAGGGGTTGCGCTGCAGAGAGGTGTAAAAAAGGGTGTGGCCTCATTACACCTCTCTGCAATGCAGCCCCCTGGCGCATACTGCAGGTTCCAGGTGGGCTAGTTGGCCGCCAGGGACCCCCAGTATGCAAGGGGAATTAGTTCCCCCTCTGCAAACACGGCCGGGGGCTGCGTTGCAGAGAGGTGTAAAAAAGGGTGTGGCCTCATTACACCTCTCTGCAATGCAGCCCACTGGCTTATACTGGAGACTCCTGGTGGGCTAGTTGCCCCCCAGGGATCCCCAGTATGCAAGGGGAATTAGTTCCTTCTCTGCAAACGTGCCAGGGGTTGCGCTGCAGAGTGTTGTAATAAGGGGGCGTGCCCTCTGAACAAATGCCTGCAAAAATGTAGTAAATCAGTATAAAAAAATAACAATTAATACATTTAAAAATTGTCATTTAAAAAACTTTCGAAATTCAATGAAAAAACCGTAGGTTTCAGGCCTTATATAGTTAGGAATTAGCATTTAAAAAACCTTGCAAATTCACTTAAAAAAAACATAGGTTTCAGGCCTTATATAGTTAGGAATTAGTATTTAAAAAACCTTGCAAATTCACTGAAAAAAAACATAGGTTTCAGGCCTTATATAGTTAGGAATTAGCATTTAAAAAAACCTTGCAAATTCACTGAAAAAACCTTAGGTTTCAGGCCTTATATAGTTAGGAATTAGCATTTTTAAAAACCTTGCAAATTCAATGAAAAAACCATAGCTTTCAGGCCTTATATAGTTAAGAATTAGCATTTAAAAAACCTTTGAAATTCACTGAAAAAACCATAGGTTTCAGGCCTTATATAGTTAGAAATTAGCTTTTAAAAAACTTTGAAATTCACTCAAAAAACTATAAGTTTTAGGGCTGTTATAGTTAGCTGGACATTTCACTCATACAAATCCATTGAAATTGCTCCTATATAGTTAGTTGTACTAACTATATTTCGCGCACCCGCAATCCACTGCTGATGATGTCACATATTAGATCATTCATGACATGGTCAGTGACATCACTGATGACATCTCAAATGACTCATGAACGATCTAATATGTGACATCAATCGCAGTGGATTGCGGGTGCGCGAAATATAGTTAGTACAACTAACTATATAGGAGCAATTTCAATGGTTTTGTATGAGTGAAATATACAGCTAACTATAACACCCCTAAAACTTATAGTTGTTTGAGTGGATTTCAAAGGTTTTTTAAAAGCTAATTCCTAACTATATAAGGCCTGAAACCTATGGTTTTTTCAGTGAATATATATATATATATATATATATATATATATATATATATATATATATATATATATATATATATATTATATATATATATATATTCACTGAAAAAACCATAGGTTTCACACCAGTTATAGTTAGGAATTAGCATTTAAAAAACCTATTAAATTCACTGACAAAACCAGTTATAGTTAGCTGGAAATTTTACTGATATAAAACCAATGAAATTCCACGTTATAGTTAGTTGGACTCACTATAACTTGCGCGTGCAATGCACTGCTGATGACGTCACATATTACATCACTCATGACATGGTCAGTGACATCACTCATGACATCACTGATGACACCATCCAGTGAATATGTGTCTTTCTGAAAAATAAATATTAGTGAGTAATGTTTAAATATTTAAATATATATATTATTGTTTCACTTTGTGTATAAGTGGCTACATGTGTTGGTAAGTAGCTACATGCGTATGTATATGGGTTATTAGATGTTTCTCTTAGTATCAGTATGAGTGTCTATATGGTTTGGTGGGGGTATTACTTAGCACATAGATGCATGAGTGACTGACTCGCTGTTTGTATGTGTTTTGAAGACAGCATATGTGCAGGACTGTATGGATGGATGAGTGTGTATATGTGTTTGTTAGTGAGTGAATGACTGTCTCACTAGTGTCTTTATCAGTAACTACATATGTTTTAATCTAGTATATGTGAATATTGATGTATATAAGTGAGTATATGTGAGAGTAAGAGATTGTAAGAGTTCCTGTTTAAATAAGTATGTGTTTCTATAAGTGATTGTTTAAGAGAATAAATATGTGTAATTTTCAATACAAGTAAGGTGGAAGTGTGTGTATAACTCTATATTCAAATAAATGGATGTTCAATAGTTTATTTGCACGTGTGAGTATGTGTGTGAGTAACTTTTGGATGACTGTCGGTGTGTAACAGGATGTATAGGTGTATCACTTCATATGATAAGTGAGTATATGTATGAGTGACTATATAGAACTGTTGGTGAATGACTGGATGTGCATATAGATGGTGGAATTACTGAATTGCTTGTTGTAACTGATATGGGTATCTCCATTTTTTTTTAAATTTCAGTTTCTATTTTTGAATATGTGTTTCAATGGTTACATTACAGTGAAAGGAGGTCTGTCACTATGTCACAAGGATGGTGTCATCAGTGATGTCATGAGTGATGTCACTGACCATGTCATGAGTGATGTAATATGTGACGTCATCAGCAGTGCATTGCACGCGCAAGTTATAGTGAGTCCAACTAACTATAACGTGGAATTTCATTGGTTTTATATCAGTAAAATTTCCAGCTAACTATAACTGGTTTTGTCAGTGAATTTAATAGGTTTTTTAAATGCTAATTCCTAACTATAACTGGTGTGAAACCTATGGTTTTTTCAGTGAATTTCAAAGGTTTTTTAAATGCTAATTCCTAACTATAACTGGTGTGAAACCTGTGGTTTTTTCAGTGAATTTCAAAGGTTTTTTTAATGCTAATTCCTAACTATATAAGACCTGAAAGCCCACCAGGAATCTCCAGTATGCGCCAGGGGACTGCATTGCAGAGAGGTGTAATGAAGCCACAACCCTTTTTACACCTCTCTGCAACGCAGCCCCCGTGCATGTTTGAAGAGGGGAAACTAATTCCCCTTGCATACTGGGGGCCCCTGGGGGCCTATTAGCCCACCTGGAACCTCCAGTATGCGCCTGGGGCTGCATTGCAGAGGTGTAATGAGACTATGCCCCTTGTTACACCTCTCTGCAACGCAGCCCACTGCCGCGTTTGCAGAGGGGGAACTAATTCCCCTTGCATACTGGGGGTCCCTGGGGTCAACTAGTCCACCAGGAGCCTCCAGTATGCACGAGGGAGCTGCATTGCAGAGAAGTGTAATGAGGCCACACCCTTGTTACACCTCTCTGCAATGCAGGCCACTGGCGCCTTTGCAGAGGGGGGACTAATTCCCCTTGCATACTGGGGGTCCCTGGATCATATCTGCCCAAACACCGATATTCCGAACGATTGTAAATGACTTTTCTTGAGAAACATTTGGATTTGGATTATCATGTCCTATACTTTGGAATTTTTGAAAGACTGACTTTGAGGATGCTATAAATTACTCAAGTCTGCCCGAATTGTGTGGGTAAAATTGATACCTAGTCACTTTTAATAAGAATATACTTATGTCTCGTCTAACATTTGGAAGAAATATCTAGTTATATGACAACGGGATACCGACATAACTTGAAGGAAATAAGAACGCCCTGAAGAAGTTCTGTTGTACAGAACGAAACGTTTCGGCTGGCTGTGGTACATAAACTTAAGGAAAATAAAAGCATTTGAATATACACCAAGATTCAGCGCTTCAATAAGTACTCTAAGTGATATGATTTGATTGGACTCATTGTGAAAGTGGTGCTGTGCCAAACTTTGGAATATTCTCCACTACTCTCTACTACTTACTCTCTCCCACTCTCTACTACTCACTCTCTACTGCTCTCTACTACTCACTCTACTACTTACTCTCTACTACTCTCTACTACTCAGTCTCTACTACTCACTCTCTACTACTCTCTACTACTCACTCTACTATTCACTCTACTACTCTCTACTACTCACTCTGCTACTCTCTCTACTGCTCTCTACTACTCTCTACTACTCACTCTCTACTCTCTATTACTCACTCTCTACTCTCTACCTCTCTTCCTCTCTACCTCTACACCTCTACCTCTCTACCTCTCTCTACACGCACACATATAGACATATATGCATATATATATGTGCATATGCATTTATATATATGTATGTGTATATATAAAAAAACAACTAAACATTTTTTTTTCTAATCAGCTACTTTTAAAACTGTCATTCTTTTTCCCCATGGTACACTCCCCGGTACGCTTACCGGTGCGCGTACCGGGCGCTCACCCCGCGAAAATAAAAAAATTTTTTTATTTTTTTTTTGCCCCGTGGGGCCCTTTTATGGCCCCCACATCAAACCTAGGGGGTCAAGGGGGGTCTACTCTGCCCCCTTATGGTCATTTCCCCCTTTGTTTTGGCCACCTCTTGTGTCTCGATCCTACCGAGACACAAGATGGCGGCCGCTCCGGACTGTTTAGAATGTTTACAGACACCCCAGAGCCAATCAGCTTTCTCCGCGCAAGTCGCGTGACGCGCCCGGTGCGCGTACCGGTGCGCTTACCGGAGCGCTGCTATAGATATATATATTTTTTTGAACCTTAATTACTCAAAATCCACTGGAGCACATATCTTGAGACATAGCAAAGGCACATCGGGCTACCAGTCCCTACAATTTTGCCAAGTTTGGTGGAAATCCATTCAGCCGTTCGGGCTAAAAGTGAAATCGACCGCCCTATGGAAATTAACATGGGGAAAACGCGTTTTGGGACCCCCCTTTTATCTCGGCCCCCGCTTGACGAATCCCCCCCAAACTTTCAGGGAAGGACCGGACCGCCATGAGACCATTTTCCTGAAAATTTCAGGCAGATTCGTCAACCGGCGCCAAAGTTATTCAAAATAGAATGTTGAGATTTAACATTGAAAATTATCCTAACTATAACTACCTACTGGCGACCGCCAGTAGGTAATATATATATATATATATATATATATATATATATATATATATATATATATATATATATATATATATATATATATATATATATATATATATAAACACCAGGTTGCCCAAGTGAGGAGCTGCACACGTAAGGACACACACCACTCCACAGGCGGCAGTGTGGTTTTCCAAGCAGCACAAGTTTTCTTCAGCCATACGCGTTTCGAGCTATTGACGCTCTTGTTCACTGGCAATGAAAGGCAGGAAGCGGAATGAAGAACTGCCATTTATTACAATACAAAGTCCCGCCCCAGTGGGCGCTCATGGCATGCTGGTTAATGTAGTCCCGAAATCATGCCATCACTAGACTTCGAAGTTCACTCGCCAAGTGGCTTCACTCCTGCCCCTCAAATAATAATAAAGTTCTGTGCATGCTGGACTTCCCGCTGCCAATATCTCTGCGGGCGAGGCTCCTTACGTCCAAGAAGCGCTGATGTTGTTCAGCACTTCGGGTCCGCCATCCGGCGTCGGAGCTCCTCGCGGCCGGACTAGCCGCTATACAAAAAAACACCAGGTTGCCCAAGTGAGGAGCTGCACACGTAAGGACACACACCACTCCACAGGCGGCAGTGTGGTTTTCCAAGCAGCACAAGTTTTCTTCAGCCATACGCGTTTCGAGCTATTGACGCTCTTGTTCACTGGCAATGAAAGGCAGGAAGCGGAATGAAGAACTGCCATTTATTACAATACAAAGTCCCGCCCCAGTGGGCGCTCATTATTATTATTATTATTATTATTATTATTATTATTATTATTATTATTATTATTATTATTATTATTATTATTATTATTAAAAACTCTTGTAGAGCGCGTAGTCACCTGAAGGTATCCCAGCGCTAAGAACCCTACCCTAAGCCTGGCAAGGGGGCCAGAAGGAGGGGGGTGAGGGATGGGGCTGAGATACAGTGGTTCGGGTGGGAAGGGATCATTGGGGAAAAAGAAAAGTTTTCAACCGCTTTCTGAAGCGGAGGTAGTGTGGTTCAATTCTCAGGTCGCGGGGGAGTGCATTCCAGAGGCTTGCGGTATGGACTGTGAACCGCCTTCCCCCTGTGCGTGCCTTCCTGATTCTAGGGGCGCTGATGAAATTCTCCGTGTCCGATCTGAGGGATCTGCAGGATTTATAGGGTTTGATAAATTTTCTCAGAATGGGAGGGCCTTGATTTTGTAATAATTTGTGAGCTAGGCACAAGGCCTTAAATTTAACTCTCTCCCTTATAGGAAGCCAGTGGAGGAGTTTCAATGCTGGTTTGGCCGAGTCTCTGGCAGGGGTCTTAGTGAGAATCCGGGCGGCTATGTTTTGGATTCTCTGAAGTTTGTTCAGTGTTGCTTCCGGGGCGCCCAGATATATCACGTTGCTGAAATCAAGCCTAGAAATTATCAGGCCTTGTGTAAGCAGTTTTTGGGAGTTGGGTGGCAGGAGGGGCAGGATCTTTCTCAGTGATCTCAGCAGGCCGAAGCATGTCCCGGCTACTTTTTTTGCTTGTGAGGAAAATGACAAGGTAGTATCTAGCCACACACCCAAGCTTTTTACTTCTTGCTTTGGTTCTGGAATGGGACCCAAACAGTCAGGCCAGATATTTGGGGGGAGAATGATTCCTTTCTGACCAAGAAGAAGGACATCTGTCTTTGCTCCGTTTAGTTTCAAGGCTGAGCTGTTCATCCAGTTTTGAACCTGCGTAAGGCAGTTAAGTAGATCTGCTGGTTTTCGATTGGGATGAGATAGTGATACCACTAATTGTGTGTCGTCAGCATAGCTGACGATGCTCACTCCGAACGGGGTGATAACCTCCTCCAATGGGGACATGTAGATGTTAAATAATGTGGGGCTCAGGGAGGAGCCCTGAGGCACACCACATTGGAGGGGGGTTTCGGAGGAGCAGGTGTTGTTTTCCCAAATCTGAAAAGTACGCTGGTCCAAGAAGGATGAGAGCCAGGATAGGGCAGAACCTACCACACCGACTCTTTCGAGCCGTTTAATGAGGAGTTGGTGATTGACGGTGTCGAAGGCCGCACTCAGGTCGAGGAGGATCACTGCCACTGATCCTCCCTCATCTAAGAGTGTCCTGGCCTCCTCTACCGCCGCCAGGAGGGCGATGTCAGTGCCCTGCCCTGGCCGGAAACCTGTCTGAGAGTTTTTTAATTTGTTATTGTCTTCCAGGAACTGAGACAGTTTTTTATTAACCAATTTTTCGGCAATCTTGCTTATCCCAGGGAGAAGGGAGATTGGCCTAAAATTGGCCAGGTTTTCGGGATCAAGGGAAGGCTTCTTCAATAGGGCCTTCACAACTGCAGCCTTCCAGTTCAGGGGAACAATTCCCTGTTGGAGTGAGGCATTGATCAGGTGGGTAAGAGGGGGAACAATGATGGGGGTCACCTCTTTCAGGGTCCGAAGCGGGACGGGGTCTCTAGGAGATCCACTTTTAATGGAATTTAGAGCTCATGGCATGCTGGTTAATGTAGTCCCAAAATCATGCCATCAATAGACTTCGAAGTTCACTCGCCAAGTGGCTTCACTCCTGCCCCTATATATATATATATATATATATATATATATATATATATATATATATATATATATATATATATATATATATATATATATATATATATATATATATATATATATATATATATATATATGTATATATATATATATATATATCAAAAAAGAAGAGTTACCCCTATGAAAGAGCCTCACACAGGTAGGTATTTTCTGAGCGTTTTATTGGTTGAAAGTTGCAGCTCAGGTCACAGGATAACATTCTCCATCTCAATTAAGCCGACACTTTTCGTGCTCCATTGCACTTTGTCACAGGCTAATAATTCCAACAGCGTGGAACATCGATGAACACCTGAAATAGTCCAGAGTCCCGCCCTAGTGGGCGTTGGCAGAAGCATTGCCTGCTGGGATCTGTAGGGTTCAAAAAAGTATTGCTCCAGTGAGCTGTTACCATGTTGTGAAGATTGTTCAGATTAAAATACCCCAGTGGGTTGGTTCAATGTCCCGCTTTCCTTGGGCTGCATCGTAGATCTTTCAACACGCACCCCCTGTCCAATTCGCTGCTGACATCAGGTGACACCAGCATTGGTCCGCATCCACACAGCGGGGCTCTTTCACGGCTGGTCCAGCTGTCACAAATCACCAAAAAAGAAGAGTTACCCCTACGAAAGAGCCTCACACAGGTAGGTATTTTCTGAGCTTTTTATTTGTTGAAAGTTGCAGCTCAGGTCACAGGATAACATTCCCCATCTCAATTAACATCATAACTGGAACATTCCGCTGGCTGAGCAAGTGGTGAAAATAGCATAGCATTAACATGGACAGGATACTACAAATCCCCCTTTCTTATATAACCCAAAACAATTAAGATGGTAAGCAGAAAAGGAGAACCATAAATGAGGCAAGAATAAGATAAAAAAAAGGAGAACCATAAATTAGTAAAGAATAGGAGGAATACAGAAATAGCATAAACGATGCAAAGAAGAGAAAAACAAGGAGGGAACAGAAAGATAGGTGTGAGTAGAAAAAGAGGAGCAGATAAAAATAATTCATCCTCCCTTCTATAAATAACAACAGAAAAGAATAGAAAAACACAGCAGGAAAGTACTAATGACTACCCCCCAGACACACCTGCTGGACAGGCAGGCAAGCAAGAAGGCAAAGCATGGCACAAGACAACAACACACTGGACTACAATCCGACACACACACAATGGAGAAGGAAGAGTAAACACAGGTGGAAAGAAGAACAAAAAAAAAGCACTATGTTAAGAAACATACCAAGGACAAAGAAAGACTGACAACAAGAACAAAGTCCACAATCCACATATGACAAGAAGGAAAGACATCATGAGGAAAACTGAACACACGAAAGAAACAGGAAAGATGAGAGGGAAATACAACAGGATCTCTCGTCCAAACCCCATTACCATATTGACAAAGTAATTTAATATGAACATAACATTACGTTGCAAAATTGACAATTTAATATAAAGAAAGTATAACGTTACCCTATGTAAGGGTAAAGATGTACCCAATATATGCAAGAATGAGAGGACTAAAACCCAAGACCAACCCCTACCACGAGGAAAAGGGTTCCGAAACTATTATGAATGGAACTAAAACCCATAATGATATCCCTTGTAAAGACAACATCATGTAGACGTCACCGTGCAGTGTAGTAATGGGACTAAGACCCATACACCCAAGTAAGAGAACATGGGGGAGAAACCACTGACCTACCTTAAGACGAAAATGAAGTAAGGTATTGTTAACTAATGTAAATGAGTCTGAGCCCATAACCATTCCCTAAGAATAGAGATGGTTAACCAATGCAAAAGGACTGAAACCCATGCATAGATTCCCCGAAAGAAGGTAGGCACCATGAGTAACATCAGAAGGCAAGTGTATTGTGAGCAAATGGGACTACACCCCAATGCCACCCTGTTAGAAATGGGGGTCTCTAGTTGGCAGAGGTAGGTACCATTGTCCAAATAGGGACACTTGCTTCTAGTCAGGGTAAGGGGGATACACACTTTAGATAATCCCTGCTCATCCCCTTGGTAGCTTGGCATGAGCAGACAGGCTTATCCCAAAGGCAATGTGTAAAGTATTTGTACCAACACTCACAGTAACACAGTGAAAACACCACAAATGGACATCACACCAGTTTAGAAAAATCAAATATAGTTATCTAAACTAAACTAGACCAAAACAAAAAACAATCCAACATACTGATACTCAGTAGAATGTCTTTAGAAAGGTTGTTGCAAAAATAAACTTGTAGATGATGAAATGCAACACTTTACTCTTAAAGTACCTGGGATGCGTAATGTAAAACAAACAAAAGGGTCACAGAGAAGGCGAAGCATCGATTCTTCCTGCGAGCCTGTTCCGATGCGACAAGATGGCTCCTCGATACATTGTTGCGAACCTGTGCCATGCCAGAAAATGGCATCTTGGCTGCGCTTCGACATGGAGGCGATGCATGCACGCTTGACGGCCATGCGGCAAACTCTGTGGTTTTCTGAGCCGTGACAGGCCCTGCGACACGCTTGCCCGGTGATGCGATGACACCCTCGGTGACTGCGACACGCTTCTCTGGTGTTGCGGCGGCGATCAGCAGCAGCACTTCCGCAGCGACAGCCCTGCGACAAGCTTCACCAGGTATTGTGACGGCACCCTCTGTGCGGTGACACACTTCTCTAGTGATGCGATGGTGAAAAGCTGCAGCGGCGACACTCTTCATCGATGATGTGACAGCGGCTGCTGCGGCAGTGTCATGCTTCTCTCGTTGTGTTGCGCTTCCAGCTCCTTTCCACAAAAGTGCCTCGCACACAGTTACAGGCCCTCCTGGCAGACTGGAACTCCTAGCAAGGAAGTTCAGATAAGCTGGGGGTGAAGTCCTTTTGTGCCTAGGACTACAGAAACAGGAGGCCAGCTCTTCTTAGGCCCTTGGAGACTTTTCTTCAAAGGGGCACAGCACACAGCAAAGTCCTTCTTCAAGCAGGAGACACCATACACAGCAAAGTCCTTTAGTTCTCTCCTCAGTAGAAACAGCAAACTGCAGGCCAACCCCAGACACGCAGAAAGGGCAGTACTTCTCCTCAGTTTCTTCAGCTGATCTTCTTTGGCAGGGATTCCTTTTGATCATGAAGTAGTCTTGGAAACATTTATATCCCTGTGTTTCTACAACAGGAGGCCAGCTCTTCTTCTGCCTTTGGAGACTCTCTTTTCAGGACAAAGCACACAGCACAGTCCGTTCTTCAAGCAAGGGACACAGCACTCAGCAAAGCTCTTCTCCTTCCTTTGGCAGAAATAGCAACTGCAGGCCAACCCCCGGCACACAGCAAGGGCAGTACTTCTCCTTCAACTCTTCTCCTCAGCAAAGGTTCCTCCTTGATTCCAAAAGTAGTCTAACTTTCAGGGGTTTCAGCTCTGATATTTATACCCCAAAAGCCTTTGTTCTCTATGTCTGAGGGGTCCAGTACCCAGTCCAAACCAGTTCTGGGTACACTCTGCCAGTGCACAACTTCTTCCTTTGTCAATGTGAGCCAGGGTCCTCAGACGCACCACAGGAGGTGAAGCCAGCTTTGTGGAAGGTAGGCCCAGCCCTATTCAGGCCCTGGAGCTACTCCTCCCATCACTCCAAATGCAGATAGGGTCTATTCAGCCTAATGCTGACTCACCCAGACTCCTGGAGCCACCCCAGCCCATGCCACTCCCAAACCAGACAGTCAATCCACAAACAGGCAGAGCCACACAGAAAGGTTGAACAAGAAAATAGCCAATTTCTAAAAGTGTTATTTTCAAGCACAGAATTTAAGAAACATCCTTCCTAAAAGATGTGTTATTAAATTCTGAGTTCAGGGATCCCAGATTCCAATTTTCCATCTTGGTTCTATGGGAAGATATGCAGGTAAACATGTTACACAGCATTCCCCATTCTGTCCTATGGACAAGATAGCCTTTCAATAGTGAAAAACAACATTGGCAGTATTTCACTATCAGGACATGTTACCCACACTTGTACATGTCCTATCTTTTACATACACTGGGTACCTTGGGCCAACCATAGGAGTGTCCTAGGTGTAAGAAAAGGAAAGGGTCAGGCCTGGCAAGTATGTACACTGGCCAGGACAACATGGCAGTTAACAAACTGTGCACAGCCACTACAGTGGCAGGCCTGAGACCTCTTTTCAGCGCTACTCATGTGGGTGGCACAATCAGTGCTGCAAGCCCATTAGTAGCATTTGAATTATCAGCCCTTGCACACTTAATGCCCTTTACTAGTGACCTACTGGTAAAACAAATAGGCCAATCATGGATAACCAATCACAATAACAATTTACAAAGAGAGCATATGCACTTTAGCACTGATCAGCAGGTGTAAAGAGCCCAGAGTCCTATAGCCAACAACCACAGGTCAGGAAAAACAAGGGAGGAAAACGCAAAATGTTTGGGGATAACCCTGCAAAGAGGGCTATTTCTAACACATCCCAAATGTAGGGAAGACTAAAAAGTAGATAGCATGCATGTAAACTGAAATAATGAACTCTCGAAGGTGTGCACCTAGGGTCCATTAATAAAATGATGAGCCCAACAAAACCCACAAAACCATCCTTTTCAGGATAAGTGAGGCAAACTAATGTAAATGAGACAAAAACCCATTTAGCAGGTACCCTGTATGAGGGTAACACAACTAGATGAAGAGTTAATGGAAGGAAACCCCATAAGAGGCAATTGGAAGAGAACAAATGAGACTAAGGCTCATTGTCACCCCTATGTAGGGCAGCGTAAAGTGTATAGTGAACACATGGGAAACAATGATTCATGAAGGCCTGTTCCCTAATTACAAGAACGTAATATGAAGGACCCACAAAACCCACTAAACAATCCCCTGAAAGATAAAGGTGGAGATAGACATATCCTTCATGTAATGTACCAATAGCAAAAACATACATAAGGTGTAATCACAGCCAAGCAGACAATTGGTTTAAATAAAGAAACACATTAACATCTGCAGACTATTAAAGACCAGAGTGCGCACGTCACCGTAACCGTAACACACACCAGGGTTCGTGAGAAGATGGAAGGATTAGACAAACCAACATGGTAAGGAAATCCTTAGTTCACACTAGTGGACTGCCGGCTGAAAGAAGTGTCAAATGCCATGGTAAGAGAAAAGCTTGCCTCCTGACGGATAAAGTGTGCGTGTCCCTGAAAAATAGACCGACTCGCAATTCAGCCTAGTAAGATTCTTTTAAGTACCATGCGCAGAAAACTGAAGGGCCAGGTCAGTGCTGCTTAAACTGTCCTCCGTGAGTTTAAAGTTTCTTTAATAAAACGGCTTGGAACAAAGACATGACGGGAATTAACATCAGCACAAATTGTTACAACTCCGTAGCTCTGGGCAGGTAGAAACATTGAGTAGGTTCCGTGCATGTGCCATTCCAAGATGGCAGTACGTAAAATGTGCAGTGCCGGGAGGTCCCCAGCGCGTTGGTGTAGCAAAGCATCCATGTGCAGCACAAAAAGCTTCCTAGCAACATTGACGACGACTCTGAGGCTGCACGCGACAAGGAACACAGGTAAAGATGTGCGCACTAAAACTGTTGAATCGTTAGGATTCCAAACCGCCATGCAGCGGTTTAACGGGGCAAGACTCAGAAGAGAGAAACAATAACAGTCAGGAAATTACTGACTAAGAAAGTCCTGCACTAGTCAGAAGTAACACAACAAGGCAAATAGTAAATGCTTCAACTTCCTTGAGTAAATGAGGGGAATATAACAACACTGCTCACAATGACATTCTCAGTAGCGGACAGCTATTAGATGCCAACTAGAGCAGAACCTTATCATGAGAAAACACCGCATCGCTACAAAAACTTGTGACATACCGATTTCTTGAAGTCACCTAAAGTGGTCCGGCATGGCCCCATAGATATCCAAATGCGAGATAGAGCCATGAGACAAACATTGCAGTCATAAGCTTGTGATGTAACTGATGAGCTCAGTCAAACTTCGTGCATATACACGACTCCTCAGAATCCAGAGCACCATTGTTGAAAATAGTGTCACTTGCCATGGAAGATTATTGGGAAAGACAATTCCTCACATCCTTGTAGACAGGATAGTGATCCCAAACTCTGTGATGTATCAGACCGTTCTCTGGGTGAACAACTCCCACAATCAGCAGACCGCTACATATGAAGACAGAGTCAGTGCTTGAGAAATGTAAAGTCCCAAATAAGGGATGGAGATGAGAACAACATGCCTGGGCAAGTCCCGTCCGATGGTGAGGACACTGGTGGGGCTGATGGGCGTAGTGCTTTATCATAACTTGTTTCTTGCTATCTTCTTTGCTTTTCAGTGAAGGATTTCTTTCTTCCTTGTTGACATCGTTGTTGTTCTGTGTAGAATACCCTTTTATTTTCTTAGAAGTCTTACTTTCCTGTGGATACCTCACAGTGTTCTTTGTGTTGAAAGAACCTGTAGGCTCTGTGGTTTGCTTCATACTCAGGTCCACATTTGTACACCAGGTTCCTGAGATCCACTTGAACCACGTAAGTTCTTCACCAGCTCGTTGCCAAATAAGTGTAGTTAGGAGGTCCAGGCAGGTAGATGTAGTTCAAGATGTTTTATTGTAGATATGTAGATCAGCCCCACCAAGAGCAGCCAGCATGCTGCTCAGCCCAATCTCAACTGTGGCTTTTCCTCACAGCCTCCCAATATTCTCAGCACATCATCACTGGAACATTCCACTGGGTGAGCAAGTGGTGAAAATAGCATAACATTAACATGGACAGGATACTGCAGATATCTGGAGCATTCGAAGGCCTTTCGAGAGAGACTTCTGAACTGCTCGAGGACTCTTGGGTACCAGGTACCAGATGTAGATACAAAGGAATATAGAGAATCTGGGATAGTTCGTACCTGGAAAGGAGTGTGGATCCCGTGGAGGCATCTGTGGTAGAAGTTGTAAACTTCTTAGTTGAACAATTTGAAAAGGGATTGAGTTGCAGGAAATTACATTGTTATAGATCCGCAGTTTCTGCAGGTCAATGTTTCAGTATGTAGTAAGTCAGTTGGTAGTAATCTTCTGGTTTGTAGGATTATGAAGAGCAAGGTATGATTTGTTGTGGGATGTGAAAATTATTTTGAAGTCATTTCTCTCATGGTCATTGAACAAATATTTGAATACTAAAAAACCTTCCCATTAAAATGGCATCGCTTTTGTGTTTGGTGTCCTGCAGAAGAGGGTCTGCTGTTAAATATCTAGAGGTTAATAACAGGATGTTCAGTCCAGAGGAAATCTTTATTGACAGACTATGTCTGCATTGACTTTTTATACAAAGTATGCCAAAAGTCGAAAATTATGAGTAATTAACTGTTAGAGAGAATATGAGTTTAATGTACTGAAAAATAAAAGGGATGGTGAGCATCAATTATTAATCGCTTATGTGAGGCCATTTAAGGTAGTAAGTAATGCAACAATTGCTAGATGGGTGAAAATGACAATGGAACAAGCAGGGGCGAATGTGGAAATGTATAAAGCCCGTTCGTTAAGAGGTGCTACGGCCAGTAAAACTTGTTGGTCTGGAGGTAAGTTGCAAAATATTTTTAAAGCAGCTGATTGGTAAGGTGTGGGAACATTTACAAAACAATATTTTGGACCAATTGAACACATGTCAGAGGCGGTGTTGAAGGCTTTCAACATGCATAATGGTAGCCTCCGGTCGTGTAATCAAATAGAAATTCTCAGATTAACATGAATAGAGAATCAGGGTTTCATTAAAGATATGGAGGCTAACATTATCCCTCCTGTCTTGCCCATATGGAATAAAAATAATAAGGATACTGAAATAAAAAATAAAAAAAAACATTTTAAGTAAGCAAGAAATTAAGGATGTGTAATTTTATGATGCTTTCGTTTGACCACAAGATGTTATTAATCATGCTATTTTTTTCTTATAGATTTACAGTCTTAAGAATTTTGAAACATGGAAGTTTTGGATTGAAGGAAGGCTTTCGATTCCTTCACAGCTTCGCATAGAAAAGAGGAAACGTGCTCTATTACAGTGACATTTAAAGATAGTGGAGTTCTAATTCTGGATTGTTCTTGTTTGGAGAAGTTATTTAAAGGTGCTGCTGGTTGAAGTAGCAATAAAAGAGTATGCATAATATTAGCCTCCGTGTTTTTAATGAAATCCTGATTCTTTATTCATGTTAATCTGAGAATCGCCATTCTGCTCACACACTCTGAAGCTGCATTGACATTGCCTATCTAGAGGAAGTGTCAAGATGGGACCAGAATGAAAACTGTTTCCCTCTGTAGAACGTTAGTGATTAGGTACGCTTAAGAACTGTAGAACCTATGGCCATGTCCCAGACACATCAACAGCCGGTGGTAGGTTAGGAATAATAGGTTGTGAGGCAGCGACACATCAGTTTGGTGGGATTTCCCATCACTTTCTTCCAGTTCCAGTTCCACTCTGAAAACTGCTGTTTCCTCTCATCCTATGACGTAATTCCTGCGTGTACTTAGTCATAACAACCAGCATCTGAAAGGAAGAGAGGTGAGTGAGACACAATTCTAAAAGTTTCGTTTTTACATCGAATGTTTTAGAATCGTGTGTGCCTGTCATGCTCACTCTGCATTTCTCCATCCCATTGTCCAAAACCCAGCTCAGGCAGAACTATTAAGAATCTTTAGTAAACTTCGGGGAAACTCTATTGTGCAATAGGAAGTGATATATGGGACACATAGAAGCAAAGAAAACTGTCTCTAGTCCACCAGACAAGAGGTAATTGTCTCTCTGTTTCACAAAGCTCCAACTGTGATGTATCAATCATACTGTTTTCTGGCAGAATTAGTGATGCTCACATCTTTGAGCAAAGCTGTGATGAGGCTGCCAATGAATTTTATTTATCAAGCTAACTGTGATGAAAAGTGTAGTAGTCATTTGCTGTGTCATTCTTAATAAATTGCATCACCAAATCCTAAAGTCTAATTTCTGCTGTTGAAACCATAATACCCAACGATGCCCTGCCAAGCCTTTCCACCCACTCTCTAGTCCTACGACAACACGTTCCTTCCTGTGATAGATCTCTAAAACTGCAGACAAATGAGTGGATGATTCCCAAGACAGCTACCGAATGGGTAAATCATTTCCTCTTTTAATACTCTCATTGATGCACCTGTATCTCCATACCTCATTGTCTTAGCAGAGTTGTATTTGTCTATCTCAATATATCTAGAGAGAGCAGGCATATTTGCATTTTGTGACACCAGATGTTACGGTCACCCCACGAACTTTATTATGAGACCTTTTCTACCATTGTATTTTTCCTGCAAAAGCATTGTATATATCTGGAAAGCTGTAGCAAAATTGTGATTTTCGTAATATCAACTACAGCATTGCCAGTGGCAGTACCACTGTCCATATTTCAATCATCCTCGTCTGTAACATGACTCCTGGAAGATCACTAACATGCTTTTGTGAGATTTGCTGGGGCCTGCATATCTATATAAAATGAGTGGATGGCAGAAAGTTATTTGTTAGTAAACAGATTTGAACACTCAACAAATCAAGCATGCTTGAAACTAGCAACGCATGCATCATTGATGCTATTTAGTTTTATTAAAGCTGACAAACACTAATGATTCCCTAGTTCCATGTTTCTCTGAAGATTGCTTTCATTACACTTCTAATTTCCTGATGTAAACCCAACCATATTCGGTGAATCCCCTGATGGGTCCTGACTACAAATCATGGGCGGCTACTCCGCTGAGGTGGAGGAGTGTTGCCCCATTGAGCAGGTAAAAAAGGTAAAAATAAAATGATAACTCATTGTTCTTATCTTTTTTTTTTTCCGTTGTTGCTCAGCTCTGTTGGGGTGGGGCTTGGCTCTCCGAGAGGAGCTGGAGGAGGAGTGGTTCGCACTCTCTTCAGTGCAGACAGCGAATTGGCTGGCCGTCCTGGGCCGGCCAAAACGCCATTAGCACCTTGCATTTTATCCACCCAGGCTGCATTACAGCCTGGGTGGAGAACATCACCAGGCTCCCTGTTCCCATCTGAGCACTGAACCACAGTGCTAAGACCAATCACAATGCTAATTGGCTATGGGGAGCCTAGAAGCCTGGGTGCTTCCTGTTCCTGCTTCCTGCCCTGGATCCTGGAAGCGTGTGAAGAGGACCGAAAGGTGGCAGCGGAACACAGGTAAGAGATTATTTAATTGTTTTTCATTCCCTCTCCCTTACCCCGCGACACACCCCGCCACCCTTAAATAGCAGCCGCCACTGCTTGTGCAAAACCTCATGCATTGAGTCCATTAAAATGCATAGACTGGTTGGCAAAATGGGCAGCCCTGTGGTAACTGAGAAGTTATTTCCCCAGATATTTTCCTAAGTATCACCTTTTTGCTGGGTACATGCCTGACACTGGCACCCATCCATCTAACCTGTTGTTGTTGCCCTTACTTACCTCCTCATGTCACTGCACGCATTGCATTTGTGAAGTGCCTTTGTTGTTGCTATCCACTCCTGTTGATGTGATGAGTCATTCACAGGGCATAAGGGCTGACAGGATAAGACTGCCTGGGTATTTCTGGTGGTGACTCCTCGAAGTGGAGGACGGTCCCTAAAGTAATGTAGGAGTATTTTAAAGAAAGGTTAAATGAGTGGTTACTAAAGGAATAGCGGTAAATGTTAGTGATTGGACTTAAAATGCCACAGATACATGCTTGTCCATATTTTATATTAGTACAAAACATTTAGGGGAATATGTAGGTAAATGCAATTTTGCGATTCTGAAAATGCGATTTTCTGCGAATCGCACTTTCGGAATCGCAAAACGTGATGTAGATAAAAAATCGCTATAAAATAGCGATTACCCAAAAAATCGCAGAATCAAAGAGCGTTTACTCAAATAGCGATTCCTTATTAGCGAATTCGCTATTAAGGAATCGCAAAAACGGAAATAGCAATTCAGGTGCAGAATGATGACATCACAGGAAATGTGACTGCCCATGCTGCACCTGATTGCCTGCACCTGTTCCTGAGTCAGTTGCTGTCTGAGAGACTGTGAGGAGGGAGTGTGGTTTTGTCTCTGCTTCTTATACAAGCTGAAATGGATTCCCAGGGTGGGGACAAGCAGGCAGAGGAACACAGCAGGAAGAGAAAGCAAAAGTTCTCTGAGAGGGAGCTCGAGGTGTTGACAGAGGAGGTTGTGAGGCAACATGACCTCCTGTTTGGGAAAAGATCACTCCGTGTTCCTGAGGCCAGGAAGAGGAAAATTTGGAGTGACATCTAAGAAAAGGTCAATGCCATAGGCGTAACCCACTGCACCACTGAGGACTTAAGGAAGAGTTGGCACAACATGAGGCAGAGATCAAAGGAGAGGGTGGCCACCAGATTGGCAGAGGCAAAGACGACTGGAGGTGGGACCTCAACTGCACCAGAGCCGACGCCCCTGGAGGAGTTGGTGGAGGGCACACTCATGCCTGAGTCAGTGACGGGCGTGGCTGATCTTGACAGCTCAGAAAATAGAGACACCAGAGATGGTAAGATGCACACCAATATCCCCAAAACATACCCATCCCACTCACAGCCCAAAACACCCATGCATGAGTAGAAATCCAGTCCATGTGTTCAGGGTCACCCAGAATTGCATTATAGGAAATGTAGTCCCATGCCCTGAAACTTGGTCCTGTGACACATACAAAGGGTACATAGGGAACAGCAATGTGCAAAATAGACAAGTAGTCATGTCATTAGTAGTATCAAGAACTTTAATGTCTTGAAAAAAAACCATGACACACAACTCATGTGTGCTATTAATTTTACAGCTGGACCAACAACACAGGACACAGTGGCTGAAGTGGGGGAGACAGCAACAGATGAAGACCGGGCAGGGCAGGAGAGGCAGGGTGCAACAAGGGACACACGATCTGCGCCACCCAAACGGCGCAGACTTGTTCCAGCACTACAACCAATGGCGTCAGAGTCAACGGATGCTGATGAGGACTCACAGGCGTCTCCACCCCAAATCCCAAGGCAGAGAACACCACAATCCAGCGCACCAACCGCAACCGGCAGAGGTGCAAGACACAGGGCACGGGCCACCACTAGCAATGACTCCTCGGGAACAGACTCGGTCTTTGCAGGCCTGGAGGGCAACATGTTGCGTGCACAGCTCCTGCAAGGCAAAGGGATAATGTCAATTCAGCGCTACATAGCGCAACATAACCGCCACATGTCAGAGCTGAAGTTTGGGGTGACTACCATCACACAAGCTTCGGAGGCTAATCTGAGGGAGAACAGAAGAGATAGGCTTGCCAGGCGCAGGGAACAACATCGCCTACACACCCGCCTGGACCAGTTCACTAGGGCTGTGACCCGCCAATCTACTGCAATCTCCATGCTAGCTCGGAGATGCATTAGCATGCAACATGAGATGGCACACTGCTGCCAGGATGTCACCAGGGGCCTGGTACAGGTCACACCTGCACTAGATCAACTGTGTGCTGTAGTTACTGGTGGCATTGGAACACCAGGGAGCTTGGACACTGATGGCCAGTCCAGCACCAGCATCCCGACTCCACCAATCACTGCTGAAAGGTGCAGGAGTGGGCGTCAGAGAACAAACAAGGGAGGTACCCCATGTACCAATATGGGACAGGGTGAAACAATCTTAAAAGGAAAAACAGTCCCTAAGTTTAAGGATATCCCTTATGTCGAGGTGTCCCTTGTCACAACTAATCCCTTGAGACACACCACGACTCAAAGAACAACCCTATGGTCAAAAGACAGCAATACGACTCAGTTGACCAATAGCTGAGCGTCAGTTTTGTTGGGTACTCAATGTCATATACAAGTCCTGTAGCATTACAAAAACAATCCTATGTGCATATGTGATAAAAATAATAGTTTATTAAAAAGAATTTTTAATTACAGTACATAAAATTCAATATTGCACATTCATACAAACAATGACATTAAAAACCAAAAGGTCGACGCGGCGTTTCGGTGTCTTGAAAGGATAGGTACACCTTCTTCAGGACGGTTTTTAAAATCACTAAAAAAAGAATGCCACAATTACAAAAAATTTCAGACTTATGACAGAGTCCCTAATTCATCCTAACAAATACGTTTTTTATCACATAATGTAATAAAACAAATCTGTGGTTAAATCTTATACCAGAGTCTTAGTCCATCCTATTTTTCAACTATACTCCATAGTTTCATACCTTTGTAGTACGGTATCTGTCAGCTATATTCCATTATTATGACAGTTCATGATTTTTACCACCGATAAATATTTAAGGAGAAAAGATTGAATCACTTTTTTATAGTCATCCCACCAGGATTTACACGATTAACACCATTCCGGCTTTCTCTCTTTACCTTAAATACAAAAGGATTATGACTAGTCATATTGCATAGCCATACTATATCTCCTTATGACTATAAATGTCTGTAATCAACAGTGATGTTATTGTTATAACAAAAACACGGGGGGTGGAGGGTCCTAGGGGAAAGTTTACCGACCTAAACTGCTATAACCCCTAATTCTATAACTACACCGACAAAGAATAGCAGTAAGTCAAACAAATAACTAATGTATGTATCGGTGTGTGCCAGGAAAATCTAATTGTGGAAGCTCATCCGAAAAGTTCTAGTTCCCATCAGTCAACTAATGAGACCGCCCTTCATCATCTGGAAACCCTCATCGTTAAAAGGTCAAGTATCCACAATAGATTGGCTGATGTTTTGGAGCCTAATCTATAACACATATATCGTGAGGGAGGGCAAAAAGTGTCTGTAGCTGAGTGAATAGCAGTGCAAAGAGAAGTGGTGTGAAAAGTGAGTAAGTGAACAAAAATAGGTTAAAAATTGGGTAGTGACAGGGGAAAAAAAATATTTATTCTGTACCCCATTCAATCCCAAAGACAAATTAAAAAACAGTGCAAACAGTAGTGTAACAAATAACTACTGGAAAAGTATGTTAGGTCGACATGTTTCTGCAGACAATTGGAGCCAAAAGGTCTCCTGCTGCTTCTTCAGGACCATTAAGTGCTACTGCTAATAAAAAAGGAATTATATCACCTTAAATGTGATCTTTTACCATCTTCCTGGCTTCATGAGGCCAAAATCCAATGTGGGACACCAGATACATACAAAAGAAGAGACAACAGACAAGGCACTATTAGTATATCGTTCGCCTTATCCCATGAACGCAAATTATATAGTGATCAATATATCGGCTGTGATGCCATCAGCCACAATAGGCAATTATATTCTTCTGCCTAACTTTCCTACTTTACTGACCTTGTTAGCAGGAAGGAATGGCCCCACCTCACCTAGCTTCAGCTCAGGTACATGGAGCACCGCTCTGACAAAGGAGATAGAAAATGAATCGGTCATACTACAGCAATACACTAGTCCTTAGAGACCCACCCTAGCACTGACACATATCCTCCATACATTTTTACATATATGTGGCAGATGGAAAAACAAGGTTCCACAGCAATTTGTAGTTTATGGGTGCAATCCTTAGGGTGCCGTGATCTCAATAGGGTAGATTTTAACAGTGACCCTAGTTAGATGAATCACTCATCGTAGCTGTGCTCTAACAGATATAAGTATACAGAACAAAACCGCTTCCGTTAGGCATCTCTAAAGTTGAATTACAACCATATTTGTAGTCGCGACCCTGATTAACAATGGCTATCCTTAAGGATCTTAAAAAGGCATAGTTCCCCGTGGCCGCACGATGTCCAACAGGCACCAGCTCCTAGAATGGGAGCGAATATCGCAATGCCCGTTTAGCGCCAAAACACGTAGTGAGAACACACACTCACCTCTCCATCGGTACCCCTGGCGTCCCTCTGGGCTGTCTGTTGGGGAGGTACCGACGCGGCGAGAACTCGGGACATTTCTACGTTCTGCCGGCGCATTACGTCTGACGTCATCAGAGCGTTCGGCGCAAAGAATGTAGGGTAATGTAGTTCTAAAGACGCTTGTCTGTAGTTTGTACTAGACGAGCGGCGACTATTGCAAATCCAGGCATGTTTTGTGGCATTTCGTGTCACCATTGCCAAGCCTTCATGTCACAGATAATAATACAGCCTGATACAGATGCTGAATTTTGTCGATGTAGAGTTAGTAAAAATTGGTAAAAATTAACAGACAAATGTCAGTCTTACAATCTACAAAATTGCCTTTGATTGTTTATTTAAGATCGATATCTCTCAAAAGAATTACTGTTTCTGTTAAAAAACTTTTTTCAAGGAGCATGTTCGAGTACCAGAACTAGCCAGCAATGAATCAGACTTAGGTCAGTAATAGATAGCCAGAACACACATACTCCATACGACCCCTTGCTGAGGCATGACATCATATTCTGGTTGTATACAGACTTAAAGATTACAGCGACATCCAAGGAATGTCTTCATTTAGTCCTATTTTGTCAGTTTTAAGTCTGAACACCCATTTTTGTTCGCACCTGAAGAGGAAGGGATACACATCTACCCCAGGTGGGATCAATGGTTGGTCTAATACCGTCCAGTGAAGGTCGGTTGGTAAATGACCTACTGCCAAGAAATGGTTGGTGAGTTTGGTCGCCTGTTTGGAACACCTAATTGAACTCTTATGCTCAAGAAAGGTCAAGGTGAGGATTCTTGAGCATGAGAGTTCAATTAGGTGTTCCAAACAGGTGACCAAACTCACCAACCATTTCTTGGCAGTAGGTCATTTACCAACCGACCTTCACTGGACGGTATTAGACCAACCATTGATCCCACCTGGGGTAGATGTGTCTCCCCCAGCAAGGGGTCGTATGGAGTATGTGTGTTCTGGCTATCTATTACTGACCTAAGTCTGATTCATTGCTGGCTAGTTCAGGTACTCGAACATGCTCCTTGAAAAAAGTTTTTTAACAGAAACAGTAATTCTTTTGAGAGATATCGATCTTAAATAAACAATCAAAGGCAATTTTGTAGATTGTAAGACTGACATTTGTCTGTTAATTTTTACCAATTTTTACTAACTCTACATCGACAAAATTCAGCATCTGTATCAGGCTGTATTATTATCTGTGACATGAAGGCTTGGCAATGGTGACACGAAATGCCACAAAACATGCCTGGATTTGCAATAGTCGCCGCTCGTCTAGTACAAACTACAGACAAGCGTCTTTAGGACTACATTACCCTACATTCTTTGCGCCGAACGCTCTGATGACGTCAGACGTAATGCGCCGGCAGAACGTAGAAATGTCCCGAGTTCTCGCCGCGTCGGTACCTCCCCAACAGACAGCCCAGAGGGACGCCAGGGTACCGACGGAGAGGTGAGTGTGTGTTCTCACTACGTGTTTTGGCGCTAAGCGGGCATTGCGATATTCGCTCCCATTCTAGGAGCTGGTGCCTGTTGGACATCGTGCGGCCACGGGGAACTATGCCTTTTTAAGATCCTTAAGGATAGCCATTGTTAATCAGGGTCGCGACTACAAATATGGTTGTAATTCAACTTTAGAGCTGCCTAACGGAAGCGGTTTTGTTCTGTATACTTATATCTGTTAGAGCACAGCTACGATGAGTGATTCATCTAACTAGGGTCACTGTTAAAATCTACCCTATTGAGATCACGGCACCCTAAGGATTGCACCCATAAACTACAAATTGCTGGGGAACCTTGTTTTTCCATCTGCCACATACATGTCAAAATGTATGGAGGATATGTGTCAGTGCTAGGGTGGGTCTCTAAGGACTAGTGTATTGCTGTAGTATGACCGATTCATTTTCTATCTCCTTTGTCAGAGCGGTGCTCCATGTACCTGAGCTGAAGCCAGGTGAGGTGGGGCCATTCCTTCCTGCTAACAAGGTCAGTAAAGTAGGAAAGTTAGGCAGAAGAATATAATTGCCTATTGTGGCTGATGGCATCACAGCCGATATATTGATCACTATATAATTTGCGTTCATGGGATAAGGCGAACGATATACTAATAGTGCCTTGTCTGTTGTCTCTTCTTTTGTATGTATCTGGTGTCCCACATTGGATTTTGGCCTCATGAAGCCAGGAAGATGGTAAAAGATCACATTTAAGGTGATATAATTCCTTTTTTATTAGCAGTAGCACTTAATGGTCCTGAAGGAGCAGCAGGAGACCTTTTGGCTCCAATTGTCTGCAGAAACATGTCGACCTAACATACTTTTCCAGTAGTTATTTGTTACACTACTGTTTGCACTGTTTTTTAATTTGTCTTTGGGATTGAATGGGGTACAGAATAAATATTTTTTTCCCCTGTCACTACCCAATTTTTAACCTATTTTTGTTCACTTACTCACTTTTCACACCACTTCTCTTTGCACTGCTATTCACTCAGCTACAGACACTTTTTGCCCTCCCTCACGATATATGTGTTATAGATTAGGCTCCAAAACATCAGCCAATCTATTGTGGATACTTGACCTTTTAACGATGAGGGTTTCCAGATGATGAAGGGCGGTCTCATTAGTTGACTGATGGGAACTAGAACTTTTCGGATGAGCTTCCACAATTAGATTTTCCTGGCACACACCGATACATACATTAGTTATTTGTTTGACTTACTGCTGTTGATTACAGACATTTATAGTCATAAGGAGATATAGTATGGCTATGCAATATGACTAGTCATAATCCTTTTTTATTTAAGGTAAAGAGAGAAAGCCGGAATGGTGTTAATCGTGTAAATCCTGGTGGGATGACTATAAAAAAGTGATTCAATCTTTTCTCCTTAAATATTTATCGGTGGTGAAAATCATGAACTGTCATAATAATGGAATATAGCTGACAGATACCGTACTACAAAGGTATGAAACTATGGAGTATAGTTGAAAAATAGGATGGACTAAGACTCTGGTATAAGATTTAACCACAGATTTGTTTTATTACATTATGTGATAAAAAACTTATTTGTTAGGATGAATTAGGGACTCTGTCATAAATCTGAAATTTTTTGTAATTGTGGCATTCTTTTTTTAGTGATTTTAAAAACCGTCCTGAAGAAGGTGTACCTATCGTTTCAAGACACCGAAACGCCGCGTCGACCTTTTGGTTTTTAATGTAATTGTTTGTATGAATGTGCAATATTGAATTTTATGTACTGTAATTAAAAATTATTTTTAATAAACTATTATTTTTATCACATATGCACATAGGATTGTTTTTGTAATGCTACAGGACTTGTATATGACATTGAGTACCCAACAAAACTGACGCTCAGCTATTGGTCAGCTGAGTCGTATTGCTGTCTTTTGACCATAGGGTTTTTCTTTGAGTCGTGGTGTGTCTCACGGGATTAGTTGGGACAAGGGACACCTCGACATAAGGGATATCCTTAAACTTAGGGACTGTTTTTCCTTTTAGGAGTGGGCGTCAGGCCAGAGCTGGGGAAGACAACAGTGAGGCAAGTGCGCAGGCTGAAGGAGGGGCATCAGGGCGTGAACGCCGGAGGTGAAGGGGCAAAAAACACAGTTGATGGACAGAATGTAGAACAATGTCATACATTCACCCCAGTACAAGGATCTGGGCCTAAATCCATCGTTTTTTTGCACTCCACACCACCCTGGGTTAGACACTGGCTATATGCAAATCAGCTCTGACCCTGTGCCTCATGGGAACAGTCCAGTCCGAACTACCAAGCTATGTCTTTCCCAGAACGGAATCAAGCATCCAAGGACCGGTTTCTGGCTATCAGCATTCATCAGCCTGGATAGCTTGACTCCAGTGGTGTGGAGAGCCTGGGACTCACGTCTGAGCATACCCAGCCCACTCGGGGTGAAAATTGCAAAAAACACAGTTGATGGACAGAATGTAGAACAATGTCATACATTCACCCCAGTACAAGGATCTGGGCCTAAATCCATCATTTGTTTGCACTCCACACCACCCTGGGTTAGACACTGGCTATATACAAATCAGCTCTGACCCTGTGCCTCATGGGAACAGTCCAGTCCGAACTACCAAGCCATGTCTTTCCCAGACCGGAATCAAGCATCCAAGGACCGGTTTCTGGCTATCAGCCTTCATCAGCCTGGATAGCTTGACTCCAGTGGTGTGGAGAGCCTGGGACTCACGTCTGAGCATACCCAGCCCACTCGGGGTGAAAATTGCAAAAAACACAGTTGATGGACAGAATGTAGAACAGGAGGTGAAGGGGCGGCATGCATCTATGGCATCTTGTGAGGCAACACATGCCATAAGGACTAACTGACTCACTACTATGATGGCAGTGTGAGGACAATAACATGTGCTACCAACATGGTTACAGTCACACTGTGTGACATTACACATACTGCTGTTAAGGGAATAAACCTATTTTCTTTGCATCAACATTTGGCGTTGTGTTCTTTTTTCTCACCTAGAAGTAGTTCTGTGTGATATCATCACGTCTCAGGCGCCCGGCAGCTGCCCCGGCTCCACCTCCACATCTGCGTAAGGGAGCTGGATCCTCCTCATCTGATGTGTCTGCATCTGACAGATCCACTGGGGTGCCCTTCTTGGTAGCGATGTTGTGTAGCATTGCGCAGGCCACCACAATTTTGCAACACGTCTCCGTGCTGTACTGTAGGGTAACCTCCACTCTTACGAGGCACTGGAAATGGTTTTTGAGAATTCCAAAGGTCCTCTCAATTGTGCATCTTGTGGCTCTGTGGGCACTGTTGTACCTCTGCTCTGCTGCTGTGGATGGATTGAGGAAGGGTGTGAGGATGTAGTCCTGCACAACATATGCACTGTCTCCTGCAGGGATAACGTATGTTGATGTTTAGTGATATACTGCCAGTTCAGACATTTCATACTGGTGTTTGTGTGTGCCATACAATTACCTAGCAGGTATCCCACTCCCAACTCGCCATTTGTGAGTCTGCAATGTAAACCACAGTGTCGGAAAATGAAGGAATCATGAGTGCTTCCTGGGAATTTTGCTACTATATCTGTGATCACATGTTTAGCATTGCAGACTACCTGGATGTTTAAAGAATGGTATGATTTTCGGTTTCTGAACACATACTCATTGTGTGATGGGGGGACAGTGCGACATGGGTTCTGTCTACGCAGCCAATCACGTGGGGAAATTGAGCTATTTGGTAAAAATCTTGTTTGGTCTGGTCAAGTTCCTGCTGTGTGTTTGGGAATTTGATGTGGTGATGCATCCTCTGCATCATAGCATTAAGGAAAGCATGAAAAAAGCACGAAAGTGCACTCTGGGAGACCCCTCCTGCTGCGGCTATTACCCCCTGAAAACTCCCAGACGCTAGGAGGTGCAGTGAGCACAACACCTGTATGTGGGTGGGAATGGCGTGTGCCCTGTGTGTGGGGTGCTCCAGCATGGGTGTCAGCTCCTCTATCAGTTCCAGGATACTTTTTGGGTGCAGCCTGTAGTGTACATGGATGTCCTCCTCAGTGCGCTGGAGGAGGGTGATGCGTGTTCTGTAGATTCTCTCCTGGCGTCTCCTTCTCTCTTCAGCCTCTCGGATACGCAGCCTCCTGGCTATTAAATACAGCCCAGCCATTGTGAGAAGCCACTGTGGTATTGTGGGCCAGTTTAAAATAGGTTGCACCTGGTTACCACCTGTTCGGAGTTAGTGGTATTTGAGAAGTGCAAATTTGCGAATTTCGTAAAATCGCAATTTGCGAATTTTACCTACATAGCAAATTGCGAATTCGCTTTTTGCGTGAAGCTTTTGCAATTTTTGCAATTTTTTGGTAAGCAGCTTGCAAATTACCAAATTTATTCGCAGAATCTATGACACGCAAAATTGCTAATCGCTAATTTTGCGAATACCAATTTTGCGTGGCACAATACTTACCTACATCGCATCACACACTTTTGCGATCGCAAACACCCCGGATTCTCTCGAATCACAGGGTTTGTGATTGCAAAACACCTACCTACATATGGCCCTTAATCTTATGCAGGTATTTTTTGTGCCCCCTTATATATACATAATTGGATCCTTGCTATTAATTCAACAATTGCTCTTCTGTTTTCTATTACAAACCTAAAAAATCTCTAGGGTTTGGTGGTTTATCCATAATTTTTGAGATTACTGTAACTGCCTTTATTGTAGTGTTTGTAGGGAATAAAGTCAACATACAGACAGCTCCAACCGTTGTAAAAATTATTCCCTGTTTGTATGGAGACTCCTTGTTAGAGTGAGACAGGGGTTTTCCTTTCTTAAGAATGCTATAATAGCAATGCCTTAACAGCAGCCTTGACGTTTCTGGCCATAGATTTTCCCACAGGCATTCCCGATTCTGGATGATTGCTTGGCCAACATCCAATTGCAGCCCATAATTAAGAATTTGTGGGTCATCTTTGGTTTTCTTGTTCTGGATTTCCAGATACCATGATATGCTATGGTAGAGGTTTTCCAACAATATCTCAAGGTCTGATGTAGTAGCAGGTTTTGATTGACTACTAAAATTGCCTTGAATTCATAGCTTAGGTTTTGGATTCACTCTGCTGTGGGAAGTGGGATAATTCTGAAATGGTGAAAGGTGGAGAGAGATAATAGAATGGGGCAGCCCGACAAGTGATTCCACTGCCATTTTGGAGGTTACCATCTTGTACATGAACATGAGGGGTAGTGGAGGCCAGTTGTCTGCTTTGGATTGTTTATTACATATTAAAACCCAGTGCCTGCTTGTTTTCTAATATGCTTAATGTTTGTTTTCACTGGGCCTTTAGGCTAAAACCCCAAGTCATCTATATTTGATCACAGCTATGATGTGTGCTATTTAGATTGGATGTTCAGCAGGCGACTACCCATTAAAATGAAAGGGTAAAGGGAAACAGAATATATCACGTAGGTTTGTAAATTTGTATGAGTAGGATACACTCCTTTCTTTTCCTGTGGTTCATTATAAATCCTGATGGAAAAAAGTCATTGAGATCATTGATTTTATTGTCTCCAAACCATGGCCCTCCTTTATGGGGATTTAGCGTAGGGCAACAGAGCAAGTCCCCTTGCTGCGCTGCCCTATGCCAAAGTGAAAGAGCAGGAAAGAACCGTATTTACAGCCACGGTCCGTGCAGGTAAGAGCGATGGGGCCAGATGGGGGGGATTTTGACATACAACCACGAGGGAAAATGTATTATTTATTTAATTTTCCCTCGCAGTCGTATGTTGAAATCCTCACCACCACTCTTGCATGCATGGATCACGGCTGCGTATTTATGCAATGTAGTGCATTCCTGTCCTTTTCCCCTGCGCTGGTGCCATTTTGGCAGCATAGCAGCAACGCAGGAACTTTTGCACCATGGCGCAAGGGTGCCTGTGTTTTTGGCAGGATTGTTTTTGTGCAGGAAGGGACACCTTCCTGCACAAAAACATTCCTGAGGGTTTTTTCTTCTTTCTATGCATGCTGCAGAATGCAGCACACATGAAAAGAGGAATAAAAAAGGAGAAAGAAAGTTATTTCTCCTCTTTACTCCTCACCTCAGGAGGGTTAAGGTTTGGCACATCCCCAGGTTTACACAGTTTTGTAAATCTGGGGAAGCATAAAAAACCATGAGTGTTGCGTGGGAACACCCACCGCAAAGCCCATGGAATGCCTCCCGAGTGCAGAGTAAGTGATTTGCTCTACCTTGCCTTACTCCATATCTATCAGGCCATTCAAACACATGCAAAGCGGCTTTTACTGGCCTCTTAGATATGAATTCAAGGTTTGTGTCACCGGAGCGTCACAAAAAGTGACACTCCAGTGGTGCAAGGGGCTTATAAAAATAAGCCCCTTAGTGTTGCAAAATGGAGAAAGACAGTCTGCTACAGTTGCTGCTTTTCCTTTAGTCGTAACACAAAATAACACACAAAAAAGCCCCTTGCTGATGGGGATTTAGTGTAGGACAGCACCTTGCTGCTCTGTCCTACTCCAAAGTGAAAGGGCAGGAATATAACTGATTTATCTAACATGGTGCATTCCCCTGCCCTGGAACCGTTTTGGCATCCTAGAGCCAGCACAGTCACCCTTTCACTATGGTGAAAGGGTGCTTGCATTGCATGCAGGATTGTTTTTGATCATGAAGAAACACCTTCCTGCACAAAAACAATCCTGCGAGGCATATCCCTTTTCCTATGTGTGCAGCAGAAAGTAACACACATAGAAATACATAGTAACAGGGTGAAGTAAAGCTATTTCTCCTCATTATGCCTCACCTTGGGAGACGACATTTTTGCTTGTTCGCGTTCTCAAAATGCGTGTTTGCAAGATATTTCTCCACGAGCACGCAAACAGCAATTGCGAACAGGAAAAAAGCATTGCGAACAAGCAATTCTGCGTTTTTGCGGAATTTCTGCGTGTTCGCAGAGATTTTTTTACCGTTTCGCGGAGATTTGCGTAATGCGATTACGCAAATTCCGCCCACCCCTACTTGCTTTACTCCATACTTATGAGGCCATTCAAATCCAAACCTAGTGGCTTTGCATGGGCTCATAGATATGATTTGCGCTGCCGAGGCATCACAAAACCTGATACTCCAGCACCTCAAAAAGCTCATAAACAAGCCGCCATGAATCTTTAAACGAACAATGTTGCTTTTGTTTTCAGGTATTAGGTTGTTATTGTTCAAAGCGGGATTTTGGTCAAAGACAGTGAGGATGAGGCCAATTTTCATGGTCTGACTTGACAATGCAACTGTCACAGACAATTATGCGAGATTCACCAGAAGAGCGACTTTTGCCCAACCCACATGTTGGAAGCCAGGACTACAGGTTTTAATATAGCAGAAGTTGGGTGCTTTCCCAAAAACAAGGGATTGATCTTTTAGAGGCACTTACATGCCACTGCAATGCTATTAAAATTTCTTAGATAACTAGATAATTTAAGGCACTTCTCCCTGGCACCAGCACAGATGGGAGGAGGGCAGTAATTAGTTACCTTACATGTATATTTAGGTCTGGTTTGCATTCATAAGTCAGTCCTATTTACATTGCCAATGTTTGCTTATGTAAGGGTTGATTTTTATTACATGTTTGCACTCATGTGGAGCAATGGGAATAGACTGCAGCTATTCATGTGCTGTGATTGGTGGGATTATTTCAACAGCAGCCAGAGGGAATACTGAGTTTAGGTCTGATGGCAATTTTTTTTAAAAAACGGTTTGTAGGGGAAGTTGCAGATGCTGGGGTGACTGGCTTGTACAGAGGGTGGTGAGGCACAAAAAATAAAATTAAAATAAATAAAATTGACGTACCTTCCTAACTTACAGCACAACATTCTCCTCCTTCAGGTGTCTTCTGGAAGCTCCAGTTGCAGGAAACTGTACTACCCAATCCTGGCACTGCTCTCACAGCATGAGAGCCGCACCAAGATTGAATAGAGCAGGTTCTCTCAGTGCTCCTAAGAGCACTAGAGGCCTGTGCTTTCTCTAACCCAGCTGTCTAAGACAGCTAGGTTAGAGAACTTTAAAATGCGCAAGTCCGGCTGGGCGTCCCAAAGCGGCCGGCCAAATAGAAATGCACATTTTAAAGCGCACAACTCCCTGCTGCTGCCCCTTGGCACCACTAGCTACACATTTAGTTCAGGACGGGTTGGTGAAAAATAAAATGGTAGTGAATGAACGTTATTACTATTTTATTTTTCAGCTCTGGGGCTTGTGGGGAGACGATCCTCCACTCAAATGGAGGAGCCGCCCCTGTGTAAATGGTGGATTTAATTTGATCAGGCCTGGCCTGTTGTGTGTTAACGTAAGACAACATTGGTAGTAATTCCGTGAAAGAGAGGTAGTGTTGTGTTTCAGAAAGTCTGTGGATGTGCAGTGTGTTTGGATAGTAGTAGGGACATTTTCTTTCATCCCCTATGTTTATGGAATTGTTCTTGGAAAATAAGCTATTTTGTTATAATTGGTCTAGATTATGACTATTCTAATGTTGAAGATGTGGACTTGACACTTTAGAACTGCAATAATGCACTACAACATGATGACTGTGCCTTCCACCATGGGTTGCTCAGGTCTTTGTTATAGGGATTTCATTGTGTAATATCTTCTACCATGTTATGTGATATTTCTGGAAAAGATGAGTTCAGTGTTTGTCCTTACAGCCTGCAGGCTTGTAAATACATATGCAGTGTGGGTTTAATGCTGATGGTGGCATCATTTAATATTTTATTTGTATTTGTAGATGTTGTGTATGTCAAAATCAGCCTGTTCACAATCTGAAGCTGATCTGCTGCTTTTAATGATGATGAAGTCTATATGGCAGGGGTCGGATATCAGCATAAGGTGTTTCAGGGGCATTTTGGACATGTTCATCTACGAGGAGTGGGAGATGGCAGTAAATGGTGGATTGGGTGCCTTTGAACTCAGACGATCTGCCAGATATGATTACCATGTTGCAAGATTTTCTAACATTATGTTGAAGAAGTCTTGAATCCCATTTGCGTGAGTTGAAGCTTTGCCAGCTTGGCAAAAGGAGGGCGTCTTTAGTCAACCAGAATGCCCTATGCCACAAATGGGCTATTGATGAAGTGTTACATATAATACTAGCAGTGTCTACTATCTGAGGTGCTTCGATATTGCTAAGGCCAAATCACATATCTGAATTTACTCGGGCAAGAACTCATTCATCTAAAGATACATGATTAGATATGGTAGGTGCAACTAGGTCTTTGCCTAGTCATTGGACAGGATTAGAGATCCTTTAATTCAGCTAGAAGCAGAATGGCTGTGATCAACTGGTTTCAGTTGCACTTCCTTCTGGGATCCACAAGATCGGTGTGATAATATTTGTGGTCAGTGGCGTAACAAAAAATGATGGAGACCCGCTGCAGAATGTAATGAGGGGGACCTAGTCTCCTACATGTCCCAGATTACATTGGCCTTGGCTGAGTTGCATGGAGCCCCTTGAATGGTTGGGATCCCATGGAGGGTTGGGTATGCTCCTGTATTTGTGGAAACTCATTTTCAAACTGCTGATAGATTTACCTTCTGGGTTCTGAAGCAGCAGTAATAAACATCTAGGCGGTTATATGTAAACATATCGTCTCAGTGTATTTCCATAATTGAGCATGTGGTAAGAGGTAAGATAAGATAGGATAGATCTCGCCATCAGCTCCTTGGTACTTCCTGTTTTATAATAAACCATGATTGCTGCTGTGGTGTTGCTTCAGTTGCATGGGGTATTTTTCTGCACTACACTACACAACACATTCACAGTTGTATACTCATGAACAATAGGTTAACAAAAGTGTGCCTGTTTTGACTCTCACTGAGAAAGGAGTTTCGTGGTTTTGCAGTCCTAGATCTCTGTTTACTAACTGTTACTGCCTGGGGATTGATGGAGCAGGGGTTCTCAAAAGGAAACCTGCTCAAATAAATATCCCCATAATACGTGCTAACAGTAAGTAGTAGTAGAAAACTAACATGCACCTTCCACAAACCCGCAGGAAATAGCTTTGCGCATGTATACACTAATGTGAAATATTATATGAAATGAAAGCACTAAAAACATATTTACAAGTGTGCTTTGAAAGAAACAAGAAATAATGCATGACTGGGCCGCAAGTGCATTTTGTAATTTGCATGTTGCATCTTGCTTGAAATAATAAATAATACCGCTTTTGCCTAAAGCTTATGCAAGGAAACATTCATGAGGAATAGTGCAAAGTTGGGTGGTAAACAGTGAAAAGAGCATTATCATATAATTAATGAATGTTCATGTTCCATTTGCTATCATGAGTTGGATGAAAGGTCATCTACCTTAACTTAGCCGGATAGAGGAGGGGTGAAAAAAGGAGTTAAACTGATCTGTCAAAAGCAAGACAGAAGCACTGAGCACAGCAGAAGAGACACAGGGGTTGAATTCCAATGTGATGATCGCCTGCCAAGGGATGTGACTGACCGTGGGACAAAAAGACTCCTCCTGTGGACATTGCTTAAAATAAGGTGCAATTGTAACATGTAATAAATCGTGTGAACGGAACCATTATGAAATCATGGGAATAGGTGTAGAAGTATGCATATGCTTAAAGTTTGAATGAAGTCACAGTGGTGTGGCACACCACCTCCCAATTCATCCAATCATCTGTCGAGTTACTTGAAAAGTTTTAACTGATGTGGGACAGACATGTAGGTTTTAGGTTATAACTGGGGTGCCTTTGGGGGTGTGGATAGGTTAGACTGGCTATAGAGATAGAGAGGGGAGATGCGTTGCTGTCCGTCAGTTTGCAGAGGGGTCCAGCTGTTCCTGTCCTCTCCTTGTCCCAGTAATCTTCATTCCCTGACTCTTTTTCAGGGGTCCCCCACCATCACTTTGGCCAGAGGGATGGTTTTCTATAGATCCTTTAGGTTTGTAATATTTTGACTTGTTCTTGCAAAATTACTTGCAAATGTATTTTGTCTCTTAAACATTTGTCTCTTCACCTATCCACTCTGTCATAATGTATTGTTTTTGCATTATTTATGCTGAAACTGATGTCTCTTAATCTATCCACTCCTTCATGTGTTACTGTATATTGAATGACAAAGTTTTACTCTGGTTGCATTCCTCAATGTTTTCTCTCCCTTTGATGAATTTCATTATGTGCATTTGTGACTGTATGCATTGAGCATTTAAGTATTAATATGAGATAACGCTTTTTTAACTTCACAGAGAGTCTGTGATTATCTAGCTGACTGAATAGTTAGATAGATAATATCATTACCATCAACTATTCAACTAATTTGTTCATCGATCAAGTAGAAGGAAAGTTGATGCATAAGTTAGATAAGTATTTTGTGATGTCACACCTGAATCTTAAAAGGAAAAGAATTGAGCGTATATAAATTAACCCTAGCGCATCAGGGATTTGGGTGAATGAGTATGGACCTTTGTTCTGTGATATTATTGAGTAATGATCCCTGATCAGGTATTGGCCTTGCGCTGGATCAGTTTCTTGGTAGCAAAGGATGGTTTATTATTGATTAGCTTGGTGATGATTATTAATTATTGATTATATGTTCTTCCCGGTGTAGGAATTTAGTCTGAAGTAGGCAGAAGAAGAGTGTGGTAAAGAAATCATACTGCAGAAGTACTTTGTCTGTTGTAATAATACCGAGGTTATGGAGAGCTGTAGGTGTTATATAGGGAAATTTTGTATATAAGTATAGTGTCTGAAATAGTGAAGGGTCAACTTCCAAAACTCTAGCCTTATCCCCAGGAGAGTAACAAGACCTCTTTTCACACCAAAAGTCCTCTTGTGAAATTTTGGCCTTTTACCTAGAGGAGTACCAGGTCCTCCCGGAGCTCGTTAGAGAAGTGAGATAACGCTGGTCGTTATTATTGCTTGCAGTGTAAGAAAAATCTCTTTGGGAAAAAGTGAAGAACAATCTCTTTAATTAGTCGAGCAGACAATGCAGCATTGTTTTGTGTTGTTACTAACCAAAATTTTGATTAACCGCTTCGCTGCGGCGGCTTTTCCCGCTGTGCGCGGCAAATTCAAAATTACCGCGTTACGTGACGAGCTGGCCTTGTCATCCGCGCAGGACAGGTAAGCGCGATGACGAGCCCAGCTCGTCAATAGCCCCGAAGGGGTTAAGAAAACTCAGAAAAATATTGGCGTAATATTTTGTGAAAGGAGGGTCAGTAGAAGGAGTAATACTGATGTCAGAAAAAGCTGTGTCGGCATTGGTCAAGCAGCAGGTGTGTACTGAGCTCTGATTGGACGGTTGGTGTGAGCCGTGCTAGGATTGGTCGAAATAGTAGATACGTAGAGAGCCATAATTGGACAGTTGGTGTGAGTCGCACTGGTATAAGACAAGAGTTGACCATTGGAACAAGTAGAATTACGGAAAGGTTGTTTTGTTTGTTTTTGCTGAGATACATTAGCGTAAGGAGTTAGAAAAATGAAGTTGCTTAAGAACTTAAGAAAATTTCTTTAACAAAGATAAACCGATAGTGACTAGAGAGGGAATTCCGATTCCACCTCCAAAATTGCCTGCTTCTTATATGATGTTGGAGGGAGGATATCATGCATGTTTGTGGTTAGAGAATTGGATGGAGTATACAAAGGATGATGGTGTCATAGCTTTTCCACAGTATGGTACCTTTAATGTGAGAATATTGCAGAATTTGAGAAATTGAAAGAATTAATTTGGATTGGATCCCAGACTTACACAGTATGAAGCATTGGAGGGATTGGAAGTTTAGGCATTTGAGAGAGAGAGATATAGAAGTAACAGAAGTTACAGGGGTATGATGTTTAGATACCCTTTTGAGAGTAGGGAAGAAAAGCTGAATAGCTGGAGGAGAGCTGTGATAACAGAAGGTTTGTACCCAGTTTTACTTGCGGAAGATCAGACAGGAGGCATGTGTAAAGAGAAAAAAAAAATATCAAGCTTGAGGGATGATCTGAATGATTTTGAGGATGATGAGTTGCTAGAGGATATAATGTACAAAATACCACCGCCATATGAAAATAATTCAGGGGAGGTGACTCCATGTGCCCGACAAATGTAAACCCTATTAACTCCACAAGTCACAAAAAATAGCTAAAGCAGCACGAGAAAATGAAACACCTTTTTTTGAATGAAGCAAGAATAGAGTACGTCCAGAAATTAAATCAGTTGAGTCTGAACGCAGAAGCATTGACGGTACTATGTAACAAAACTGGTCCTGTAGTTCTATTGTATGGAGAAAGACATAATTTATCACAAGTACATACGTTGACCGTTCCGAGAAGTGGTGTCAGGAGTGAAATGATGATGGTGGCAAATGAGAATAGACAGGCTGATCCGAATAACACATTGTTAGATCTTCCGGTTGGTGAATTGATAACAGAAAGCCCCAGAAGAAGTATCCAAATTGACCAAAGAAAAATAGGGCCAGATATCACTCCAATAGCAGGGAGTTTAGTAGGTCCTTCACCAGAAGAGTTAAATAATTGGATAAAAGAAATGACAAAGCCAAAAACCTCAATCCCAGATTATAAATGTGAGTCAATTGAAAGTAGATTTGGAAGAGATGATTATTGGTACAATAAATTCAGACAGATTAGGGACTTACTGAGATGAAGATGAAGAATTATTGTTTTTGTATAAAAGTATTACTTTGAGAGTGAAAAATCTTCATGAGAAAATATCAGAAGCTGCTAGTGAGTTAGGAATAGACATAGAAAAATCAAAAGTGTTGCAGAAGTCTTACAGAATGGCCTTTACTGACAAGGTTGTAGAGAGCTTTTATGTGTCTGGAAAAAAAGATTTCAAATAAAAGAATTGATGAATATTTTGAAGAAATGGGGAGATGTAGATCAATGGAAAAATAGACGGACGAGAAAGAAGGGCGAAGTAGCTGGTAAAGGAGCATCTATGTTTCCATTAAAAGAGACAGAACAAGTTGAAAGGGCGTGTCCGATGAGAGAAAGGATATATTGACTCTCACAAATGATTTTCCCAGACTAAGAGAAAAACCTGTTGAGTGGTACAAACAGGTAGAGAGGTTTGTGAAGGTTACAAAGGTTTTGTTGAAGGATCTAGATGGATTGTTTGAGATTTTTGTTCCTGCAGATTTATGGACAGAGTGTAAGATCACTGTTGATTGGCTAAAGGAAGAATATCCTAGGGGCCCTAAAACAGGTGCACCATCAGATGAAGTCCTGAAGAAGTATAATCAGGTAATCACTTATTTGAAATTGAAGATTTCTCCAACAAAAACATATTGGGTTAAAATTGACAGAACGACCCAAGAACCAAAAGAATCAGTACATGCCTATTATGAAAGATTGTAGCAGGTATTTAAGCAGTATAGTGGGTTGGAGAATATTGGAGACAAAGATATGGGCCATTTTGTATACCGTTTTGTGTTTGGACTAAGATCAGAAATTAGCAATATGATATAGCAGCATTTTATTTGTTGGCAGAGCAAAACAGTTGATAAAATCCTAAGGTATGCTAAATATTATAGCGACAAAATTGATACCAAACATAAAAAGTTAAAAGAGAAAATGATGAAGATGCAAGTGAAAGTAGCAGAGCAGCAAGAAAACAATAATACTCAAACAGGTTATCAGATGAATGGTCAGAATCAGAATGGTCAGGTACCTAGTGGAGGTAATGGTAGAGGTAAAATAAGCCGAGAGGAAGCTATGAAGAAATGTCCTTGTCATGTGTACGGAAAGCATGCACATTGGAAACACGAGTGTAGATCTGCTAAAAAAGAATAATGGGGTAAATCAAAATCTCATTCCACAGATGCAGAATGAGGTGGGTGTAAACCTACAGCAGCAGATAGTTACTCCACAGTTACAGGTGCCACAAGCTCCTATGCCAAATAATGCTAATGCTCAAGTGCAGAGGTACAGTGCGAATACCGGATTTCACGGAGGTGAACAAGTCGGGAAGAATCAAACTGTGCAATTGGTTCCGCAATACTGGGTGCAATTCAATGAGAGTGATTCAAACTCATCTCAATGACGATGCCTGAGGGGGAGGAAGAGTGCGTACTTGGCGCATCCTTGGCGGTAGATCAGTCAGGTCCATTTGATGACAGAAAAGTGGAAGGTAATTGTTAGACCCCGGATCCCTGGTTTACTGAGGTAGGTACCTTAGGCCAAATAGGGACCCTCGTTTCCACGTCTGGGAAAGGAAGGACACCTTCTGAGATAACTCCAACTCACCCCCTTGTCAGCTTGGCACGAGCAGCCAGGCTTTTCTTCAAGGCAAATGTGTAAAATATTTGTAAACACGCTCACACCACCCCAATGATGACACCACCAATAGACTCCACATAAGTTTTATAAAAACGAGTATACATTTTATAGAAAAAGATATATGATTAGACCACACAATATAAATCCAACATATGAAAATGTGTAATATTTCTCCTGGCAGATTGTTAGGCCAGCCAGCCCTTGTAAGTTCTGGCGATATTAATGAGCACTTCTAAACATTCCACTGTAGTCCTAATACCATGTTATACATTTCGTAATGCTAGAATCAGGCACTTTGCAATGTAAAAATAATGCAATGTGTAACGCAACAATCGAGCACTGTGCAATGTAAAAATATTGCAATGCTTAACGCAACAATCAGGCACTTTGCAATGTAGGAATAATGCAATGCGTAATACACTAATCAGGTAGTTTGTTATGCAGAAACAATGCAATGCGTCATATGTCAATCAGGTAGTTGGTTATGCAGAAATAATAAATAACAAGAAAAGTAGTAGAGGGTCTAGGGGGCAATATTTAAAGACCAGTTATACTCCATACCCCTAAGTACAAACCTAACTGACTGAAGGGAGAACAACGGTCTGAGGAGTGTGACAGAAGGTACCTATGTGGGAGCACATACAGTTCACCAGTTGTACAAAACTTATCCCAACCCAGGCTAGAGTAAGGTTTCCATCAGCCCACCCATTTGGCGGAGCTTCGTCATTTAGAGAACCAAGAGAGAAGGGTCACATATAGCCCAGTGGTACACAGGCTACATGTACAAAGGTAATGGACCTCTTACTCTCTAGATGACTCAGCCTCTGTGTTTGTCCAAGGTTTGAGGACCGGTGGAGTGCAGTGCAAGTGATATGTGCAAGTGTGATAAAAATGACTAGAAGGACAAAAAATATGTTTATTAAGGATTGTCCTAATGCCATGTAATAAAAACCGCCTGATAGTTTGGAAAGATTTTTACTATCATTTGGCTAGGGGTGAGGTCAACATGTTTCAGCCGAGAGGGTTAGTGACCCGGCTTTCTTCAGGAACTTAAGGTGGTATGTGCTAGTGCAAATGTATCAATTTATGTGAAAAAAATAATAATATATTAGTACGAAGAAAATGAATCAGTGGTTTATTAACCACCCTACCAGACATATATCTCATATGTGTGTGGTTTCCAAAGTTATTTCTTCATCCCTGTTGAAAAAGAAATATTGTCAAGGATAATAATACTCAGCTTGAGGAGGTAAATGGTAAACAGTGCTCGAAAACAGGGAGGTTCAATCTGTCACTTGGTTGTGCAAAACATTGAACACAACTAATCCCATTAGCCATAAAGTGCTGATGGTGGGAAATATAATTGTAATGAAATGAAGGTACTCACCCAGCTTTGTGTGGGGGTAAGCCTCACCTCACCCGGCAACCGCTCGGTGTATGAGGCCCAGCTCTGGTGGTAAAAGACAAATCATGGGGGAACAACAAGTGATTACATAATCTAACTTGTATACCCCTAGAGAACTCACTAAAAACCTTTATCTTGAGTGACCACAAGCCGTGTTGTTCCAACAAGTGGACCCAACTGATCCCCACTAAAGGTGGTGTTTATAGTCTGACCATCAATTTCTTAGTGCCAGACTCTGTGGTTATGACCATGAGGACGTTTAAAGAGGGAAGCCATGGTCCTCATAAAAAGTGTTTGTACCATTTTACTCACTAAAAAGGAGATATGGTGGCAAATAGCTAAACATACGTAGTTTTAATAAAAGATGTGCATCAACAATGTTTGGAGAAAATAGAGAAATCATATTAACCCCAATGGTGTTTTTTGTGGCTTTTTTAGCTTTATTTCAGGCTTTTTTTAGGCTTTTTTAACCCCAAGTGACCAGGTCAAGAATATTAAGAATCAAAGGTAAGTTTGATACTTTGCTAGACTGGCTCAAGAGAAGTGAGAAAAAAGTAAAACAACAACAACCCAGGCTAGAGTTCCTTAAGAGCAACAAGGCTCAGGGCTTACCTATCCGACGGTACCTCAGCGCCGTCTGCGAGCGGTGTGGGAGGTACCGAGGAAGGTCAGGAGTCCCTTTTTATACTGGCGGTGATTGGAAGACAAGGGTTAGTTAATCAATTATCCAATCTGGTGACGCCGCTGTCTTGAAAATATCGCGGCTTAATTCAATCGTTAAAGGCACACCGCGCATGCGCATGCCCGTAACACTGACCGTATCACGCATGCTCATGTTATTTCTCTATTATGTGCGTGCGACGTTAATGCCCTGCGCTGCTGATGGAAATCATGCAAAGGGGAGTGCGCGCTTTGTTATACACTAATTTCGTACGCCTGCGTGTTGCTTGTTCAGACACCCGTGTGCGTCTGCTGCCGAAGAGGTTTAGGCAGCGTCAGCACAAGTTTTGAGGAAGCGGCGATTGGTGCGCCCTGTGTGGGTGTCAAGTGTGACCAATAGACGTGGGCGAAATCAGTTGATGTGCATACAGGATTATGCAGAGGTGATCCTGATCAACTCTAGAAAGGCTCCCAATAGCCAAAAATCCAGAACCAACATCCGACTGTGCACAACGGTTAGAATGTGCAGTGAGACGAATTAATGGTTATGCCAGATTTACTGATCATTGTAAAATGAAACTGAGAGTGTATCTATATTTTTCTTTTAGCTTTTAGCATGCCTAATTGTTAAGCAAATACATGAGTCAGGGAATGTGACCCCTCAGAGAAAAATAACTGTGTGGGATCGTACTCTGGGTGTCATGTGGTCTACATCTATCCATTTCAGTCCAGGTCTCAGTCACTTCGAATGAAGTTATGTCTTGCAGCTCGACTCATTAACATAAGGGCTATTTTATGACAGTTAGTCATTGATGACTAGGAATATCCACTATAGATTGTGTAACCATTTGGTGGTTCCAATGATGAATTGCAACAGTATTCAAGGTACTAGAATAGCGTTGTGGGGGCAGTTGTAAGTCCTAAGTCTGGTTCCTAATCTCTCAGTGGTGGTATGGCACTACAGATGTGGCAGGTGTCTGATGTGATTATGCTTTCAGAATAGTTATAATTGACAGTTACTTGATAATGTGACACTTCAAATGTGACAAGTATGGAACTCAGATCTGTACCCAGGGAATATTGTCATTCAGACCTTCCGTATCAGTTTTGAGTCTGAAAATCCATCTTTGCTCCCTGATGAAGAGAAATCTAGAGATGTCAGTCACATGTTGCGGAATTTTGGGATGTTCAAGTATCACCCATCTCATGTCGTCGGGGTGATGTTTAGCACTTAAGAAGTGATTGGTTAGACATGTAGCTTGCTTACAGCAGCGTATAGTGCTTTTGTGCTCGCTGATACGTAATTTAATTTTACGGATGGTGTGGCCCACGAATGTCAAGGAGCAAGGGCAAGAAATCATGTAAATCACACGATCCGTGTTACAATTAGTATGATCATGCAGAATCCACGGCCGGTCAGTCCCGATATCTATAGATTCAGTCTTCATTGTCTGTGGACAAACACTGCACGAGCCACAGGTATAGTGACCGCGTACCGGTGGGAGTCCCCAGAGAGTATTCGATTCAGGTGTCAAGTGTTGCCTAGGTCGGGTGTGCACAAGGCTATCTCGTAGGCTGGGGCCTCGTTTGAAGGCAAACAGCGGAGGCGGAATCTTCTCCGTGGCGATGTTGAGAATGCGCCAATGTTTTCGAAATATCTTCTGTATTTTATTGGACAGTGTGCAGAAGGTGTTGACGAATGTGAGCCTTTCTGTTGCTGGTTTGGTCAGGCTTTGATCAAGCAGAGCATCCCGATTGACGTTGGAGGCTCTCTTCCACGCTCTTCGTACCAACCGTTTGGGGTACTCTCTGGCCTCAAGTTGTGATGACAAAATTTGGGCATGCTTATGAAAGAGTGCTGTGGTGGAGCAGTTTCTGCGTACTCTTAAAAATTGGCCTACAGGCAGATTTTCCCGTAGGGCTCTGGGGTGATGACTATCGTAGGCAAGTAAGGAATTTCTTGACATGGGTTTTTTGAAGAGGTCGCATTGTAATTGCCCATTCTCCTCAAAGATGGAGATATCTAGAAAAGATAGTCTGGCTTTGCTGGACTCAACAGTGAATCTCAAAAATTAGTTTTGTTGATTGAGCCATGTATGGAAAGTAGTGATCTCAGTGACAGAGCCTCGACATATCACCAGAATGTCATCTATATATCTCTTCTACATCAAAACCTGATGGAAAAACGGGTTGCTGTGGTTGAGGACATGGTTCTGTTCAGATGAACGTAAAGGTTGGCGTGGCTAGGTGCAAATACGCTACCCATCGAGGTTCCTGAGATCAGGAGGAAGATCTGGTCTTCAAACAGAAAATAGTTCTTCATCATGGCAAGTCTTGCACATTCCATGATGAACGTGACTGGGGTAATACTGTTAAGATCACGTCTATCAAGTAGACCTCTGATGGAATCGAGAGTCTCTTGTTGGGGGATACACTTATATAATGGCTCCCCGTCAAAACTTACCAATAAGTCTGTAGATGCATTGAACTCGATAGTAGGTAGGATGCTCAGTAAGTCTGCAGTATCCTTTAGGTAGGTCGGCATCTCTGCCACCAAAGGCCGCAGGAAAAAATCAACAAATGTGGATAAAGGTTCTAACAACCACCCAATCCCGGAAATGATGGGACGTCCTGGGGGCGGTCGCTGGACCTTATGAATTTTCGGCAAGCAGTAAAAATACGGTATTACCGGGTGTGTAGTAATCAAATATCTCGCCTCATGAGGTGTGATCCAACCTTCGGATTCAGCTTCCTCCACTAGTTGTTTGATCTCTAGGCTAAGTCTAGGAGTGGGGTCTGTTTCCAACCGTAGATAGGACTTGGTGTCTGCCAGTTGTCTTAAACACTCTGCACGATATGTTTCTGTATCTTGCAGGACAATGGCTCCCCCCCTTGTCTGCTGCTTTGATGATAATAGTATCATCTTGTGTCAGGCCTTGGAGGGTCCGTCTGTCTTCATTGGAAAAGTTGTGGTATTCATTATTTTGTGTACTGCAGAGTGCCATCACCTCATGAGTCCCTGCTTTCTCAAATGTTGTCACCTGAGATGGGACTTGATGAGCCAAAGGAGTAAAGTTAGATTTGGGACGTAGTCCTGTATTGTTAATTCCTGCTTCCTGGGGAGAAGTATCTCTTTCTTTATCTTTGAAAAAGAAGTGCAATCGTATTTTCCTGAAGAAACTTTCAAGTTCACACCTCAATTTAAAGGGGTCTCCTGTATGTGTGGGCACGTATCCTAATCCTTTATTGAGGACCATATTTTCTTTCTCAGTCAAGGTGTGGGAACTGAGGTTGACCACTAAGTCAGTCATTCTGCCGTCTGGTTGGTAGATTGCTGCTGCCCTCCCCTGCTCCTCGTATTGGGGAAGGACGGGTCTGCTTCCCAGTGGACAGTTGGCGTTCCTCTTCTTTTCCCTCGGCCGCGGCCGCCGCCCTGACCTAAAAAAGACTGGTCTTGAAAAAATTGTTGCGGAGGATATGGTTGCATTTGTGGTAAGAAAGGTGGTGGTTGGAAACCCCAGGGGGCTGGTGGCCACCATTGGCCCTGATTCTGATAATAGCCCTGCGTGCCACGTCTCTTATTGGGTCTGCGTAACATTCCGCTGCCCCTCATCTGTGATGTCCCAGCATTATAAGAATCTGAATCGCCAGATTCCTGGTCTGAGCCTGATGTGGAGTAGTTGGCGCCGTAGCACCTCCCTCTGTTGTTATGATCTGGCGCTACGTAGTTGTCATGTTTGTAGGGATAAATTTTCACCAATGACAATTTAGCTAAATCCTTTTTGAATTTATCTATTTTGGTCATTAGGATGTTTTCTCTATAGTCTCTATTGGTTTTATGAGTTTCGTCCAATTGTTTCTTGTAGGCAGTCCCTTTGATTAGAGTATTGATTTTGCCTTCTAGGACCTGGATTTCAATCAGGATGGTGTCCGCATGGCGTTTCGCTGTGCTAATTATGAGGAACAGCCAATCGCGGGTGCATCGCCACGCGATTTGCGACCAATCTCTCAAAAAGATCTTATCTGTAAGGAACAGCCTGGGTGTGTTGGTAACAATTAAACCAGTAAGGGCACATTTGCCCCGTAGATACTCGGCCATGATGACTCCATGGAGCGATGTTCTGGAATGCGATTTTTTAAGGTTCAATAATGTGAGCCAGTCATCTTTTGTGCCTACCGTGGTTTCTGGTAGTGAATCTAGAATACTTGGATTGTTGGTCAAGATATTGTTGAGCATTTCATCATCGAATGTCAAGCCAGCAAAGTCCGCCATTATAGAACTAACGGCAGTGGTCGAAGAGAAAGGTAAGCGGAAAGGGGCTTAGTCTAATTTGTTAAGCCTCTGAGAAAGACCCGCAGTCGAGGCTGTTCTAAAGACAAATAACAAGAAAAGTAGGGGAGGGTCTAGGGGGCAATATTTAAAGACCAGTTATACTCCATACCCCTAAGTACAAACCTACCTGACTGAAGGGAGAACAACTGTCTGAGGAGTGTGACAGAAGGTACCTATGTGGGAGCACATACAGTTCACCAATTGTACAAAACTTATCCCAACCCAGGCTAGAGTATGGTTTCCATCAGCCCACCCATTTGGCGAAGCTTCGTCATTTGGAGAACCAAGAGAGAAGGGTCACATATAGCCCAGTGGTACACAGGCTACATGTACAAAGGTAATGGACCTCTTACTCTCTAGATGACTCAGCCTCTGTGTTTGTCCAAGGTTTGAGGACCGGTGGAGTGCAGTGCAAGTGATATGTGCAAATGTGATAAAAATGACTAGAGGGACAAAAAATATGTTTATTAAGGATTGTCCTAATGCCATGTAATAAAAACCGCCTGATAGTTTGGAAAGATTTTTACTATCATTTGGCTAGTGGTGAGGTCAACATGTTTCAGCCGAGAGGGTTAGTGACCCGGCTTTCTTCAGGACCTAAAGGTGGTATGTGCTACTGCAAATGTATCAATTTATGTGAAAAAAATAATAATATATTAGTACGAAGAAAAGGAATCAGTGGTTTATTAACCACCCTACCAGACATATATCTCTTATGTGTGTGGTTTCCAAAGTTATTTCTTCATCCCTGTTGAAAAATAAATATTGTCAAGGATAATAATACTCAGCTTGAGGAGGTAAACGGTAAACAGTGCTCGAAAACAGGGAGGTTCAATCTGTCACTTGGTTGTGCAAAACATTGTACACAACTAATCCCATTAGCCATAAAGTGCTGATGGTGGGAAATATAATTGTATTGAAATGAAGGTACTCACCCAGCTTTGTGTGGGGGTAAGCCTCACCTCGCCCGGCAACCGCTCGGTGTATGAGGCCCCGCTCTAGTGGTAAAAGACAAATCATGGGGGAACAACAAGTGATTACATAATCTATCTTGTATACCCCTAGAGAACTCACTAAAAACCTTTATCTTGAGTGACCACAAGCCGTGTTGTTCCAACAAGTGGACCCAACTGACCCCCACTAAAGGTGGTGTTTATAGTCTGACCATCAATTTCTTAGTGCCAGACTCTGTGGTTATGACCATCAGTACGTTTAAAGAGGGAAGCCATGGTCCTCATAAAAAGCGTTTGTACCATTTCACTCACTAAAAAAGAGATATGGTGGCAAATAGCTAAACATACGTTGCTTTAATAAAAGCTGTGCATCAACAATGTTTGGAGAAAATAGAGAAATCATATTAACCCCAATGGTGTTCTTTGTGGCTTTTTTAGCTTTATTTCAGGCTTTTTTTTAGGCTTTTTTAACCCCAAGTGACCAGGTCAAGAATATTAAGAATCAAAGGTAAGTTTGATACTTTGCTAGACTGGCTCAAGAGAAGTGAGAAAAAAGTAAAACAACAACAACCCAGGCTAGAGTTCCTTAAGAGCAACAAGGCTCAGGGCTTACCTATCCGTCGGTACCTCAGCGCCGTCTGCGAGCGGTGTGGGAGGTACAGAGGAAGGTCAGGAGTCCCTTTTTATACTGGCAGTGATTGGAAGACAAGGGTTAGTTAATCAATTATCCAATCCCGTGACGCCGCTGTCTTGAAAATATTGCGGCTTAATTCAATCGTTAAAGGCACACCGCGCATGCGCATGCCTGTAACACTGACCGTATCACGCATGCTCATGTTATTTCTCTATTATGCGTGTGCGACGTTAATGCCCTGCGCTGCTGATGGAAATCATGCAAAGGGGAGTGCGCGCTTTGTTATACACTAATTTCGTACGCCTGCGTGTTGCTTGTTCAGACACCCGTGTGCGTCTGCTGCCGAAGAGGTTAAGGCAGCGTCAGCACAAGTTCTGAGGAAGCGCCCTGTGTGGGTATCAAGTGTGACCAACAGACGTGGGCGAAATCAGTTGATGTGCATACAGGATTATGCAGAGGTGATCCTGATCAACTCTAGAAAGGCTCCCAATAGCCAAAAATCCAGAACCAACATCCGACTGTGCACAACAGTTAGAATGTGCAGTGAGACGAATTAATGGTTATGCCAGATTTACTGATCATTGTAAAATGAAACTGAGAGTGTATCTATATTTTTTTTTTAGCTTTTAGCATGCCTAATTGTTAAGCAAATACATGAGTCAGGGAATGTGACCACTCAGAGAAAAATAACTGTGTGGGATCGTACTCTGGGTGTCATGTGGTCTACATCTATCCATTTCAGTCCAGGTCTCAGTCACTTTGAATGAGGTTATGTCTTGCAGCTCGACTAATTAACTTAAGGGCTATTTTATGACAGTAAGTCATTGATGACTAGGAAGATCCACTATAGATTGTGTAACCATGTGGTGGTTCCAATGATGAATTGCAACGGTATTCAAGGTACTAGAATAGCGTTGTGGGGGCAGTTGTAAGTCCTAAGTCTGGTTCCTAATCTCTCAGTGGTGGTATGGCACTACAGATGTGGCAGGTGTCTGATGTGATTATGCTGTCAGAATAGTTATAATTGACAGTTACTTGATAATGTGGTTGTTGTTGTGTTACTTTTTTATCACTTCTCTTGAGCTAGTCTAGCAAAGTATCAAACTTACCTTTGATTCTTAATATTCTTGACCTGGTCACTTGGGGTTAAAAAAGCCTAAAAAAAAGCCTGAAATAAAGCTAAAAAAGCCACAAAAACACCATTGGGGTTAATATGATTTCTCTATTATCTCCAAACATTGTTGATGCACAGCTTTTATTAAAACAACGTATGTTTAGCTATTTGCCACCATATCTCCTTTTTAGTGAGTAAAATGGTACAAACGCTTTTTATGAGGACCATGGCTTCCCTCTTTAAACGTCCTCATGGTCATAACCACAGAGTCTGGCACTAAGAAATTGATGGTCAGACTATAAACACCCCCTTTAGTGGGGGTCAGTTGGGTCCACTTGTTGGAACAACACGGCTTGTGGTCACTCAAGATAAAGGTTTTTAGTGAGTTCTCTAGGGGTATACAAGTTAGATTATGTAATCACTTGTTGTTCTCCCATGATTTGTCTTTTACCACTAGAGCGGGGCCTCATACACCGAGCGGTTGCCGGGCGAGGTGAGGCTTACCCCCACACAAAGCTGGGTGAGTACCTTCATTTCATTACAATTATATTTCCCACCATCAGCACTTTATGGCTAATGGGATTAGTTGTGTACAATGTTTTGCACAACCAAGTGACAGATTGAACCTCCCTGTTTTCAAGCACTGTTTACCGTTTACCTCCTCAAGCTGAGTATTATTATCCTTGACAATATTTCTTTTTCAACAGGGATGAAGAAATAACTTTGGAAACCACACACATATGAGATATATGTCTGGTAGGGTGGTTAATAAACCACTGATTCATTTTCTTCGTACTAATATAATATTATTTTTTTCACATAAATTGATACATTTGCAGTAGCACATACCACCTTTAGGTCCTGAAGAAAGCCGGGTCACTAACCCTCTCGGCTGAAACATGTTGACCTCACCCCTAGCCAAATGATAGTAAAAATCTTTCCAAACTATCAGGCGGTTTTTATTACATGGCATTAGGACAATCCTTAATAAACATATTTTTTGTCCTTCTAGTCATTTTTATCACACTTGCACATATCACTTGCACTGCACTCCACCGGTCCTCAAACCTTGGACAAACACAGAGGCTGAGTCATCTAGAGAGTAAGAGGTCCATTACCTTTGTACATGTAGCCTGTGTACCACTGGGCTATATGTGACCCTTCTCTCTTGGTTCTCCAAATGACGAAGCTCCGCCAAATGGGTGGGCTGATGGAAACCTTACTCTAGCCTGGGTTGGGATAAGTTTTGTACAACTGGTGAACTGTATGTGCTCCCACATAGGTACCTTCTGTCACACTCCTCAGACCGTTGTTCTCCCTTCAGTCAGTTATGCAGAAATAATGCCATGTGTAATACATTAATCAGGTAGCTAATTATGCAGGAATAATGCAATGCGTCATACACTAATCAGCTACTCTGTTGTGCAGAAATGATGCAATGTGTAATATGACAATCAGGTACTCAGTTATGCAGAAATAAGATAATGCGTAATAAAGTCTGGCACCGATCACAGTGCCTTGGGCGGTCTCTTTGCCACTTCTTCTGACTCACAGTCAGCCTCTGTCAACAGTTGCCCCCAACTCGGGTATGGTGTAACAAAAAGTGCTGCTCCGCACTCCCACCCGGTACTGCCACTACCTTGGCAATATGGGCCATGATACAAGCCTAAGCAGAGGCTTGCGCTGCCAGAATGAGAGAAACGTCGAGAACGTCTCCCTCCGAGCCCGCACCCCACCCCGGAGTCAACACACGTTACCTGGGAGGCGGAGACTCACTCTCCTCTCCTCATCCAGCGGCTTGGGCTTCCGATGAAATCTTTGTGAATTGGCAAAGGCGGGCTCGGGCCGGTGGCTCAGGTCGTCCGGGGATGCCGGTCGGAGCCGCTACTGCTAAATAAATATCTCAGGTGGCCACAAGGCACACACACACAGTATCGCTGACACTCACTTTAACTCTGGGTGCACGATAACAAGGCAATCCTCACGAAGGTCTCATGCTGTACAAAGCACACAGACACTGCGTCGATGAGACTCACTTGGATTCCGGGTGAGCACGATAACAAGGCAATCCTCACGAAGGTCTCACGCTGCACAAAGCACACACACACAACATCGCTGATCCTTGCTTGGACTCCAGGTGCCCACGATCACAGGGCACACCTTACGAAGGTCTCAGGCTTCAACAAGCACATGCTCACAGCGTTGCTGAGACTCTCCTGGAAACATTTGTGTTCCTGTGTTTCCGTAACAGAGAGCCAGCTCACCTTGGGCCCTTGGAGATAAGTTACTTCAGGACCCAGCACAGCAATGTTCTTTCAAGCAGGGAGACACAGCACACAGCAAAGTCCCTTTAGCCTTTCCTTGGTTAAAACAGCAAAATGCAGACCAGCCCCAGAACACACAGCAAGGGTCAGTCATTTCCTTCAGTCTCTTCAGTTGTTTCTTCCTTGGCAAAGATTCCTCTTGACCAAGATGTAGCTCCAGTCTTGTTCAATCTTGACCAAGTCATTCTCTAAAGTTCAGGGGCTTCAGCTCTCATAGTTATACCCCTCAATGGCTTTGAAGTCTGTGTTCAGGGGTGCACAACCCCTGTTCAAACCAGTTCTGGGTGCCTCCCTGCCAGTGACACCTTCTTCCTTTTATTAGTGGGGGTTGGATTCTCAATCACTCAGCAGGCGATGGGACAATTGTTTTAAAGCAGCAACCCAGGCCTCTTCACCTCTAGGGTCTACTTTCTCCCTACACTCCAGATGCAGGTTAGCCTATTGCTGTCTCACCTCCTCCCCTGGGTCAAGACATTCCCCAGATCCTATCGCTTTCAAATTCAGACAGTAAATCCACAACCAGGCAGAGACACAAAGAAATGTTAAAGCACAAAAACCCAGCCACTTCTAAAAGAGTGGCTTCTAAACACACAGTGCAAAAACACCTTCACACCTTCATAAAAAGATGTGTTATTACATTGCAAGTTCAGGCCCACTAAACTTTACCTCTCCATATTAAGCCTTTGTGAAGATAGGCTGGAAAACATATTACACAGCCTTCCCATTCTATCCTATGGGCAAGATGACCTTTCAACAGTGAAAAACGAAATGGAGATTATTTCACTGTCAGGACATGGTACACACCTTGGTACATGTCTAAACTTTCAAGTGCACTGCACCCTGCCCGAGGGGTACCCTGGACCTACCATAGGGGTGTCTGATGTGCATAGAAAGGGAAGGGTAAGGTCTGGCAAGTGGGTGCACTTGTCAGAACAACATGGCAGTTTAACAAACTGTGCACAGGCACTGCAATGGCAGGCCTGTGTTCCCTTTTTAAGCTACTTGTATGGGTGGCACAATTAGTGCTGCAGGCCCACTAGTAGCATTTGCATTACCAGCCCTGGCACACATAGTGCACTTTACTAGGGATTTTACTAGTAAGGCAAACATACCAATCATGGATAACCAATTACCATTACACTTTATACAGGGAGCACTTGCACTTTGAACTGTTTAGAAGTGGCAAAGTGTCCAAAGCATCTAAGTTGGCAACACTATGTCAGAAAAAAGGTCTTGGGGAAAAGGAAAAAGTTTAAGGAACTTTAGCCAAAAATGGCCAAGTCCTAGAGTAATGATATTACATTCCTAGTGGATACTGGTGCTTCCCGTTCTACTGTGAGAGCAGCAGATATTCCGAACCTACCCCTCTTAGGAGACATTATCCAGGTTGTAGGAGTGTCAAATAAGCATATTAAAACATTAGTCACAAATCCAATAGAAGTTCATATTGGAAACTTCAGAGATATGCATTGGTTTGTGGAATGTGACTCGAGTCCAGCAACAGGCACATGAATCAAAGAAAGCTTTTGCGAGTCCTTAATTGCGATTATTAAGGAATCACAATAAAGGACTCTCAAAAGCCTATGAATGTAGGAATCGCTATTAAAATAGCGATTCCTAAACATTCCTTAATTTTGACTTGCAAATTGCAAATCGCAATTAAGGAATGCCTGCAGATTCATTCCTACGGGCCTACAGGCCCAACGGAATGAATGGGAGATTGCATGCACAATTTGAGAGTACCAATAGGTACTCGCAAATTGCACATACAATTTCAAGGGTGCAAGGGTGTCTGGACACCCTGTTGCAACCCTGAAATTGCTCTGTGCACACATGATGCGCATACACACATGCCCCAAGGGCATGTGTGTGTGTAACCTACTATTTTGAAAAATGCACTTTAGTGCATTTTTTAAATTTTGGCAAATTACCATCAAGTTCAACTTCATGGTAATTTGCGCCCCCTAGTGGCAAAATCAGTATTTTAAAGTGGTTCTTGCATTGCATTTAAAGAATCGCAAATTGTGATTCCTTAAATGCAATTGCAATTGTAGAAATCGCAATTAATTGCGATTTCTCAAATTGCAAGTGCCTTGAATCTTGATGTATCGCAAATGCCCTTTTTGCGGGCGCAAACAGACGATTTTTGCAAATTGCACAATTTGCGCTCTCAAAAACGTTTGATGCATGTGCCTGCAAATCTCTTAGGTAGGGACCTGTTATTCAAGATGAACTGCACCATATATTGTACGCCATATGGTATTACATTTCAGACACCTGATGAGGATGTTGAATTTAAGATGATGCTAGCATAGCAAGGGACAGAAGTGAGTGAGTTGTTTTCACTTCTCAAAGAAGAGAATTTGCCTGGAGAATTCAAAAGTGCAGTGAGATCAGATGTGTGGGATTTTACAGGAAAAGAAATTGGCCTAATGACAAATGTAGATCCGATTCAGATTACTGTGAAAGAGGGTGCTGTATATCCAAACACACCTCAGTACAAAATGAGTCCAGAAGTAATTGCAGGAGTTGCTCCTGTAATCGATCAAATGATGGAACATTGAATCTTGAAAGAAATACTGAGTAATCCTTGTATTTTGCCTTTTATCAGAATTAAAAAGCCCAGTGGAAAATGCAGAATACTGCAGGATTTATTTTAATAAAGATTATTAAAATTGTAGTGCCCTGTTGTCCAGTAATACAGAATCCAGCAGTGATCCTTTACCAAATTCCCTCTGATGCTGAATGGTACACCGTGATTCATTTGCGCCAAGCCAGTATTTATTTGCTTTTTGGTTCAGAGTCTGTGTTTTGGCATGGTGCTGAGTACCTCAAGAGTACACAGAAAGCACCTCAATCTTTAACCAGATCTTGAAAAAATGTCTGGAGACTTTAGTCAAGCCAGGAAATTCAGTTTTAGTTCAATATATGGATGACATGCTAGTGGCATTGAAGACACGAGAGGCTTCTGTGACAGACAGAGTTGCCCTATTGAACCATTTGGCGGAAGGAGGAGACAAAGTGTCTCCTACAAAACTGCAATTTTGTAAACAGGAAGTCCAGTACCTGGACACAAAATAGAACAAGCATTGGCATAGCCAATGGTCTCGCCTTTGGGGCCTTATAAGTGATATGAAAGCTATTGGCTTTGTTTTTTTTTTAAATATCTTTTCATTGATTTTTTTAACGAAAAATAAACAAACAATCGGCAAATCACATTGAGTTGAAGGTCAGACATGGTTGAATATGGCAGTTCATTAAAGCTACAGAACAATCACGCGAACCAGCACTATAACTGATAAAATACTCAGGGAGACGTTGGATCATCATCAGGAGGAACAGTAGGCCCAAACAGATATCCCCCCTATACGAATTCCACTTGGCCCACACTCTGAACTATTTCTGAGGGCAACCCCTTGCCACATACACAGTCTTCTCCCGAGACATACACCAGTCCATGTTGCGCTTCCACACTGCGATAGTTGGGGGTGCTGACCCTCCCCATAATTGAGCAATGTCCCTTTTGGCCACTGTGGCACCAAGTGTAACCCACAGTTTCTCCAGTCCTACCAAATCAGTGGGCTCCCACACATTAAGTAGACATCCTTTGACCTCAGGGCTGATGGGTTTGTGCGGGCGCAAACGGACGATTTTTGCAAATCGCACCATTTGCGCTCTCATTACACTATGGATTTGTCTCCAATATCCCTGAATGTGTTCACATTCCCACATAATATGCATGAATGTGGCCACCTGTCCACACTGGCGCCTACAATTCATATTGTCACCATGCCCCATACGGGCCAGCTGCGGTCCCGTGATGTAGATCCTGTGGAGAATTTTCAGTTGCATCAATCGGAGACGTGCAGAGATCGCTACCTCATGGGGGAAGGCCACCGCTTCTCTCCAGTCTTCATCATCTAATAGGAGGCCATCCGCCTCCCATGACTCCGCAATCTCAGAAGGGGATCTGGTGCATTATTGACAAGTTTTTTTGTAAGTCAAGGAGATAGCTTTCTGAGGAAGGAGCCCGTCCAGTAACCTATCTTCCAGTGGGGAGGAGTCAGGGAGAGGGGATTCCCTACTGATGGCGGTGGTCAAGGCATGACGGATCTGGAGATAGCGGAAGAACTCTATATACGTGAGTTCGTACTGTTGTTTCAGCTGGTCAAAACTGAACACTTGACCCTGTATCCATGGGTCACCCACCCGAGAAATGCCAATGAGGTCCCACTTATCGAAACCCTTGGAGGAATGGACCACTCAGTTGAGCTGAGTCCCATAGGGCGGTTCCGAGAATCAAACCCTGCTCCCACCCTGAACTTTTGGTAATGGCATACCACACCTGGACCGAGTGGGATGTGGGCCCAGTCAGGTAAAGGTTCTTAGGATTAGCATAGAGGGCTCGGTTGTATGAGCCCCATGGTATTAGCCATCTGTCCATGGCATATCCCGGATCTCCATGAGCTCGATACATACCCTGATTGATGGCAGCGAGGTGGGCCACCCAGTAATATTTTTTTATGTCAGGGAGGCTGATGCCACCATCATACCTATTAAGGGTTAATTTGTGGAGCTCAATTCTAGGTCTCTTGTCCCATAGTAGCTGCCTCTGTAGGCCTTCAATCTCTTTAAAATAGCGTGCTGGAACTGGAACAGGGTAGTTCTGAAGGGCATAGGGGAAGCAGAGAATGGACATCATCTTAAAGAGAGCGGCGCACCCGAGCAGTGAGAATGGAAGCGCCCTCCAGGCAGCCACATCACGTCGCAGGCTCTGCAGGGGCAGGAGCAGATTTCTTTCATATCGGAGCCGGGCGTCAGCTGTGGCAAAAACCCCGTATATTTGAAGCCATCGGACACCACTTGTATTGGACAGTCTCTGGGAAGAGATAGGATTTAAAGGAGTGATTTCCCCCAGTTGATAGAGTAGCCCTAGAATCTCCCGAAGGATATAAATATGTCTAAGACACATCTGAGAGATTTGTTGGCGGAAGCCAGATAAAGCAGAATATCATCTGCGTAAAGGGAGATGCGATCCTCCCAGTTTGCCGACCACTGCCAACCTCTAATGGACAAGTCGTGGCGGGTCAAGGCGGCCAAAGGCTCCAAGGATAAGGCAAAGTGCAGGGTCGACAATGGGCACCCCTGTCTAGTGCCCCGAACGAGAGTGAAGGATCCAGATGGTTTGTTGTTGACCACCACTTGCGCAAGAGGAGCAGAATAGAGGAGCCTGACCCATGAGATAAACTGCGGGCCAAATCCAAATTTAGAAAGTAATGCAAACAGGTAGGGCCAGCAAATACAGAGAGCAGGATGGCACATACAGACAGCTGTGTGGCACACACAGAGAGCAACACAACAAATACAGACAGCAGCAGGGCACATGCAGAGAGATGCAGCTCACATAAAGATAACTGCAGGGACCATACAGACACCAGCAGGGTGTATATAATCACCAGCAGGGCACACCAAGACCACTGCAGAACACATACAGACTACTGCACAACAAATAAAGAAAAAAGCAAAGCACAAGCAGGCTGCTACAGGGCACACACACATAGCAACACAACAAATACAGATAGTAGCAAGGTACATACCAACAGCAATAAGGAACATTGAGAGAGCTGTGCAAGTACTGACAGAAAAAGGGCACATACATAGAGCAACACAACTACAGACAGAAGCAGTAGGGCACAAAAAGACAGCTGCATGGCTATGGCCTAGGAGTACCGGTATCTGAATGGCTGAGGCACAAACTGAAAAAAGACAAATTATATGGACAGCAACACAGTGGGTTGCAGTACAGAGAGCAGTGCTGTGCACTCCGTAGTAGGTTGTAACCTTCCTACCTTTTTACTTGGCAGTGAGGTAACCCACAGAGCTGAAATCAGTGCTGCCATGCAGTTACAGCCAACACCCCCCGAGCCAATACTACAGGCTGCCCCTCAGAGCTGATGCTGTCACCTGAGCTCCCTCTGCTCCCTCTGGAAGTGGCGCCACTGCATTCAGCAGAGGACTGTGCACTTCATGTAGTGATTTGTGTATGTACCTGTGCTGTTTGTGTGCCTCCCACACTGATATGTGCGTGAATGCCCCCAGAAGAGTGATGTATGTGTGCTTGTACATCTATGTCTGTGTGTGCATGTGTGATCTTCTATCACAGTGATGTGTCTTGTGTTGGTTCTGCAAGCGTGTGTGTGTGGGTGGTGATATTCATATGTGGTCACTACAGAGACAGCAAAGCAGGCCAGGGATAGTCACACAGGCAAGAAAACAATGTTCAGCGTGGGGCAGGAGGAGTGCACAGAAGCGCATGGTACAAGAGTAATGAGGAGCTGAGGGGCTAGAGAAAAGCATACAATGACTACTCGGATTGTTGGATTGAAGGGAGGACTGCCACCGCCCTGCAATTTACATGCTGTAGTGAGCAGATTATGGCGTCTTGCACACAGAGGCAGCCTGGGACTTTTGCAACAGAAGTGCTTGTTGGCTTATGTCTCCTTACAGCACACTTGGAAGAGCAAAGGGTGCATCGGAGGCTGGTTGTGGCGAGTGACAGTAATTAAAACAAGCAGCCATGTTGGTGGGGGCAGATGGCTCAAAGCAAAGCAGGAGGATTGGGGGATTGGCAAGCCACACCATGAAATCCTCTTACGTTAAAGTCATACAAAGTAACTAGATAAGAGCAAGACTTACAGGTCTGTTTAACAGTGCTCTCTGAGCAAGTGAGAAAATATGAGCGCTCCTGATTAGGGTTGGTCAAACACGAATAGGAAACATAGAAAACTAGGAGAATGGAGTGCGGGGCAGTGTGAGCCAGGCGAGGACTAGAGCTGTGAAACAGTCCAATTAATGTGTAGGAGAATTGTGCCCAAATACATTTATTTAACTATTTATTTTCAATTTCTAGGCAACGTTATTGCCCACAATGTGGGCATCCTGGCTTTAGGAAAATAAATGAAGTACGAAGGTCAAAAGGAATGCTGCAAACAAAAGTGAAAGCGCGCCGGCAAGGCGACCGCGAGCAGGCTAACAAGCTCGCCTGTGTCCCTTATTACAAACATATGGCCAAATGAAAACAGCTGTTTTCAAGCACTCATGCTTGAGCTGGCATCCCCCTTGCGGGAGCGAGCTGCCGCACGCAGGCCATCTGTTTTCGATTACCTTGTGCAATGCTGCTCACCCCGCAAGGTGGATGCCAGCACAAGCACAAGCGCTTGAAAAGAGCTGACCAATTTCTAAAGGTCATCTCCTGAAGCAGCGCATGTACACTACCTAGGCGAGACTCAAAAAGGAGTCAGGAAAGTGACACCAGAAAGAATTAGTGTGATCAGACAAATGATCCCTCCCAAAACTCAGAATAAAGTACGAATGTTTTTGGGAATAGTTGAATACTGTAGGCAGTGGATCAGTGGTTTCTCACTGATTGCAACACCTCTACAGAGGCTGACACAAAAAGATGTGAAAGATCTGATTGTTCTGGATGATGAAAGTATGGAAGCTTTTACTAAATTGAGATGCAGTCTTTGTCAAGTACCTGCATTGTGAATGCCAGATTATGCAAATGAGTTTGCGTTGTACTGTTGTGAGAGAGATGGGTGTGCACTTTCAGTCCTAACTCATAAACATGGAATTGCACGACATCCAGTAGCATATTTTTCTGCTACTTTGAATGCAGAGGCTTCAGTGTTACCAGGCTGTTTGAAAGTAGTGGCCGTCACTTTTGTGAGTCTGGAACAGAATGAAGCTATTGTGATGGGATATCCAATCAAGGTGTATGTCCCACATTCTGTTGAGATTCTTTTAACTCACACCAGGTCGCAGTACCTGACTTCTAGTCAGCTGACTAAGTACGAGAGAGTGATTCTGGATGCTGAAAATGTGACTGTGGTGAGGTGCACAACTGTAAATCCGGCAACTCTATTGTCAAATTCTCGTTGTGAGGAAGTAAGAGATAAAGCGGATCATGAGTGTTTGAATGTGAAAGAACTGTGCACCAAACCCCGGCCTGATATAAAGGATGTTCCATTGGAAGATTCAGACTGTGAGATATTTGTGGATGGGTCATGTCTACGAAATTCTAAAGGTTAATTATGCACTGCCTATGCTGTTTGCACCATAGAGCTAGTTCTTGAAGCATCCTGTCTAAAAGGGGTAAACTCCGCTCAAATTGCTGAATTTATTGCTCTGATTAGAGCTTGCAAAATTTCCAAAAGCCTGAGGGTAACCATATTTACAGACAGCCTACAGGTACGGGGTTGTCCATGATTTTGGTCAGCTATGGATGCAAAGGAGATTTCTGACTTCTTCAGGTTCCTCTATCAGAAATAGCAAAACAGTAAAAGAATTACTGTATGCTTTGCAATTACCCAAGAGAATTGCAGTGGTCAAATGTGCCACACATAAATCAGGAGGTGATTATGTGACGAAGGGCAACTGATACGCTGACCAAATAGTGAGTTTCTGTGAACGGAATGTTTTGGCCTTAAACAGATCACTTGAAAGGAGAAAGACCGAATACCATCTTATGCTTCCAACCACATTTGAAACTTGGGATGAAGTTGGGCAGATGCAAGAAGAGGCAAGTGATGAGGAAAAGAAAATTGGAGTAATTCAGGCTGTAGAAAGAGAGCAGAGGACGTATTGTGGGTCTATTCTGATGAAAGCCCAGTCTTGCAAGATTCTTTACTTTCCCATATGGCCAGAGTTTACCATGGAATTGTGCATATTGGGAAGAGATGCAATGATCAGACTCTTCAAGCAGTCATGGTATAACCCAAAGTTCAGGGTCATTGCAGAGAGCCTTTGCCAGAGGTACGTCACTTGTCAGTAGCAAAATCCAGGTAGAAGACAGTTGTTAGTTGGGGACGAATTGGAAGAGCAGGAGGACCATTTACCCAACTCCAATTGGATTTTATCGAACTTCCCCCATGTAATGGGTTGAAGTATGTGCCGGTTATTGTCTGCTTGTTCTCTCGCTGGGTGGAAGCCTATCCCATGAGAAGAAACAATAGCCTCACAGTAGCTAAACTGCTTTTGAGAGAGCTGATTCATAGGTTTAGATTTCCAGTCACTTTAGAGACGGATATAGGAACCCACTTTAACAATGAGATAACTCAGAGGATTTATGCAGCAATAAAAATTGAGCAGAAGCTGCATCGTCCCTATCGAGCCAAAGCATCTGGAAAGGTTTAGCAGATCAATGACATTATAAAATTCAGGTTAGGGAAAGGGTGTGCATTCACAACACTGAAATGGCCTGACGCTTTACCCCTTGTACTGATGAGTCTTAGAAGTATTCCTGACAAAAAGATGGGATTGAGTCCTCAAAAAATCCTAATGGGAAGAGCAATGAGACAAGCATACATACCAGTGAACAAACTGGTGAGTATATCTGATGATCTAGTGCTTGACTATTGCAAAGGATTGGCTGATCTGGTGCGTTCCGTGTCTCACCAGGTTAGAAAAGATGCCACTACAACACAGCGAAATAAAGCTCATTATTTGAGTCCTGGTGAATGGGTTCTCGTCAAGATGCACATGAGAGAATCATGTTTAGAACCCAGGTGAGATAGACCTTATCAAATCATACTGTTGACAACAACAGCAATTAAGTGTGGCGGTTTGCCGAATTGGATTCATGCAAACCATACTAGACAAGTCCAAGATCCACTTGAAAGACCAAAAGAGCAACAACTGGTAAATCAAAGTCAAAGACCAGTGGCTGAAGTGTGTGAAGATGAAGAATCTAGAGTGACAGATTCTGAAGAACAAACAGATGATGAACAGCCGAGCACAAGTCAAGTAGAGGGGCACCAGATCTGGGACTCAAGAAACTGCTTTTGCGCCAGAAGAAAGTGAGTTCACTGTTGAACCAGAAGAAAGTGAGTTCACTGCTGAACAAGAAACAAGTGAGACTGCTGTTGAGCCAGAAGAAAGTGAATTCACAGTTAAGCCAGAAAAAAGTGAGTTCACTGCTGAACCAGAAAAAAGTGAGGCTGCTGTTGAGCCAGAGGGAAGTGAGCTCACTGTTGAAAGGGAAATCACTGTCAAATCAGCAGAAACTGAAGTTGTTGAAAATCAGGAAGAAAAACAGATAGAAGAAAGGACAATTAAAAGAACCTGCAAACCAGATGCAGATGGTGATAAAGTAGTCAAAGCTAAGAAACCAAGAAAAGGTGATATTTGGCCAAAGTGGAGTGAAAAGATTGAAATACACTCTTGTGAAGAGAAAGTCAAAGAGAAGACCAGAGCAAAGTAATGAGGTCTCAAGTCAAACAGAACAAGAAGAGTCAGGAGAAGAATTAGTATGAAAGACAAAAAGAGTAAGGATTCCGAGCATAAAATACAGAGCACCTGAATGAACTTACATAATTTTGGAAGAAATTGAAATCTCAATTCTAAGTGAAGAAAAAGACAGTTCTGAGTGACACTGAGCAAGTTGATGAAAGCAAATTGACACCGACTTAAGAGAACTGTAACAAGTTGAGGCGTAACCTTGCCAACCGAAAAGAAAAAAACAAATAAAAGGATTCAGGAAACCTGAAGAAAGAAATAAAAGAAAGTGGTAAAGACAAAAGTCTTGAAGTGTAGGATGACACTACTCATTTTTAGAATTTTTGAGTACATTAGAATTCATGGGTTTAGATGGATTTTTATGTTGATGGCTAAAGCAAGAGTGACTGAACATCCAAAATCTTGTCTAAAACGAAGATGTATTAACGCTTGCTTATGTAGTGTCTTTCTATTAACATTTATGTGGATAGTATTAAATGTTCTTGTAACTAATAATGGAAACAATACTAATGATGTAACAAGTGAAAGAATGAGTGATGTCACTAATGAAACCCCTAATACTAATATAGAACAATTGGATGGAAGCATTCTCCATCATGATAAATCAATTAGTGATTTCTCGTTAAACGTCTTTACTAAATTTTTATATGAGTACATTAATTCAATGAATGTAAGTGATTGTTATGGTTGCCTTTGTCTGTCTCAGAGGGGGTGACTTATCACCACCTACCTTTAACATATGGTGTGTCTTGCAGTCTATTAACTAGCCTGTTTTATGTGACGGGGAAGCTCAAATATCCCTATTCTAATATAGATCTGGTATTTTCGGAAATACCCATTATCAAGGATCTGAATAAAGTTTTAAGTAATGAAAATAAACGTTATATGGGAGTTCGTCCATATTACTAAAACTTTTGATGTAGAATATACTTATAACCTGACTTGTAGTTTGCGGGTTGAAGAAAAGATTTGTATACAAATGGTAGAAGATGGAAGAGAAAGTTTTCAAAGAAAAGCTGCTGAATTGAAGTCATAGCTACCATCATGGTCTTTTAGAGAAGGAAATTATGAGAAAGACGAGACATAAGCTGCAATGTTCATGGAATGGTCACAAAAGGGAAAAATCTGTTTGCTTAGAATGAAAACTAACTATATCAACTATTTTATTGGGTCTAGTGAATGTGAGCATACTTTCCAAATTACTGGAGGTTGGGGATTGAAGGGTGGAACGTATGCTGTCTTTCCAGGAGTCTATTATGTGTGTGGTAGGAATGCCTACTAAAGGTTGCCCTCACATTGGTATGGTAGTTGTGATTTTGCTATTGTCTTTCCAAAGGTCTATCACATCTAAAACAACAACAGACTAAATAAAGTAAAACAAGGACTAACATGTAACAAGAGAGTTTGTTTTTTGAGAAATAGTAAGTGATATTTTTGGTGCATTGATACCCTCGGTTGGAGTCTTCTGAGTTAACACAAAATAAGAAAGTTGTCCACAGTGGTTTATAGTTCATCAACAGATACTGCTGGTGGGTTCTTGATGATTGACACAGAAATGGTTGCAATCATATCAATGGTTTAGCAAAATAAACTTGTCCATGATATCTTATTGGCAAAAGAGGGTGGAGTCTGTGGCATGTTGAAAATTCAACACTGCTGTACATATATCCCTGACAAGAGTAAAGGAATTGAGGGATATATTAAGAATATTACAAAATGACATGAAGATTTGACCCAACTGGAGGTTGACGGTGTTTCGGAGAGACTTGATAAGAGTTTCTCCTCTGTAGGTAAAGGGTTTTCTACTTTTGGAAGTAGTTTATTAGGAAAAATAATAATGCCAATTGTTTCCATAGCTACAGTAGCCTTAGTGAAAATAACAACATATAAATGTTGTAAGTGTAGAGTGGATAAAAAAAGCCACAGAATCAAAGAATCAACGAAGAGCAAGAAAGAGAAAAAGAGAGGAGATAGAATTAGAAGATATGAAAGGAGAATACTATGATATGATGAAAGATTTAAACAAACGTGCCATAAAAAGAAAGAAGAATACTAAGTTTTAAATAAATGAAGATGGCACTCGGTATGATAGGTATTTTAGGACGGCTCCAGAAAGCCATCAGAGGGGGGGATTGATGGAGCAGGGGTTCGCAAACAGAAACCTGCTTGAATAAATACCCCCATAATACGTACTGACAGTAAGTAGTAGTAGAAAACTAATGTGCACCTTGCACAAACATGAGGCAAATAGCTTTGTGCATGTATACACTAATGTGAAATAATATATGAAAGAACTAAAAGCATATTTACAAATGTGCTTTGAAAGAAACAGGAAATAATGCATGGCTAGGCTGCATGTGCATTTCGTAATTTGCATGTTGCATCTTGCTTGAAATAAATAATGTTGCTTTTGCCTAAAGGTTATGCTAGGAAAAATTAATGAGGAATAGTGCAAAGCTGGGTGGAAATAGTGAAAAGGGCATTATCATATAATTAATGAATGTACATGTTCCATTTGCTCTAGTGAGCTGGATGAAATGCCATCTTCCTTAACTTAGCCGGATAGAGGAGGGGTGAAGCAAGGAGTGAAACTGATCTGTCAAAAGCAAGATAGAAGCGCTGAGCACAGCAGAAGAGACGCAGAGGTTGAAGGCCAATGTGATGATCGCCGGCCAAGGGATGTGACTGACCGTGGGACAAAAAGACTCCTTTTGAGCACATTGATTAAAATTATGTGCAATTGTAACATCTATTAAATTGTTTGAACGGATCAATAATGAAATCATGGGAATGTGTGTAGAACAATGAAAATGCTCAGTTTGAATGAAGTCACAGTGGTGTGACACCCCACCTCCCAATTCCACCAATCATCTGTTGAGTTACGTGAAATATTTCAAATGATGTTGGATGGACATGTACGTTTTAGGGTATAACTGGGGTGCCTTTGGGGGTGTGGTTAGGTTAGGCTGGCTACAGAGAGAGAGAGAGGGGAGAAGTGTTGCTGTCCGTCGGTTTACAGAGAGGTCTAGCTCTTCCTGTCCTGTCCCATTCCTGTCTCTGTAATCTCTGTTCCCTGACACTATTTTAAGGGACTCCCACCATCACTTTGGCCAGAGGGGTGGTTTTCTACAGATCTTTTGGGTTTGTATTATTCTGACTTGTTCTTGCAAAATTACTTGCAAATGTATTTTGTCTCTGAAACTTTTGTCTCTTCAACTATCTACTCTGTCATAATATATTGTTTTTGCATTATTTATGCTGCAACTGATGTCTCTCAATTTATCCACTCCTTCATGTGTTACTGTATATTGAATGACAAAGTTTTAGTCTGGTTGCATTTATCAATGTTTTCTCTCCCTTTGGCGAATTTCATTATGTGCATTTGTGACTGTATGCATTGAGCATTTAGGCATTAATTCAATTCAATTTAAATCCACCATAAAAGTACATAAACAATGCATACATTTTTTATATATATAAAACAAGTTTAAAAATGAGTTTAAAAAAGATAAGCTAAAATTCATTTCATTTACAAAGGAGAAGGGAAAATTTACATACTTAAGTCTCTGTTTTAAGGAGCATTACAGTCGGTTATTTCTCTGGTATTCCTTAACCGTATTGCCACCCTGATGAAACTTACTGTAAAAAACAACGTATGAGCATCTGAGGCTTCCTGGAGAAACCTCAGGGCCGTTTTTGCTTGTCTAAGTTTAGTTTCTTTCAGGATCCCTACTAAGAACTTACGTCTGGGAACAGAATAAAAGGGACATAGCAGAACAAAGTGAAGGGTATCCTGCGGAGACCTAGCGTCGCAGCCGCAGGTACCCTTCGCCTCCAGTGTTAAAGTAAATCCAGAGGGGACTGTAAGTAGATGGTGTAACATATTTAGTCTAAATCAAGACATATAGAATCGGTCCTGGGCGTTATGCATCACAACGAAGTATGGTTCCATTCCTTGTTTCTTTGTCAATAAGCAGTAAGATAAAACAGCAGGCTTACACCTTTCCACCTCGGCCCTAGTCATAAGTGTCCATTCTGTAAAAAGTTTTTTAACCATTGGTTTATTCTGGCCGTTAGAAGATTCTGGTGCAGTGAAGAAGTTTTTGCAGCCGATTGCCTCAAGAGAATCATTTACATACTTCAGCCATGGAATATAGCCCCCTCTGTCACGTTTCAAACAGTCTTTTAGGATTTGTCTTGTGAGGTCCGCTTCTGGATTAATCCAGATTTTAATCCAGGCGAAAAGGGGTCTAATTTTGATACGATCTTCAATGTAGGGCTCCCCTACTTCCTCATGGATGATATAGGCCGGGGTACTCTGGGGCAATTTCAAGATTCTTTTAAGGAACTTTTTTTCCTCCACCTGGATCTGCTGCAATTGTTTATCTATAAAACCCCATACTTCTGCTCCGTAGGTGACCTTGGCACAACATACCGATCTATATAGGTTTAGAATTTGCTCTCTGGACCATCTGCCCAGTCTTTTCCCGTAACCCATGATGACCCCCGATGACGCTGCCAGTTTCGCTGCGTGTTTGTCCGTCAAGGGTTTAAAGTTTAACTGTTCATCGAACAGTACAGCAAGGTACGAGAAAGTCTTAACCTGTCCAATCTTATGTGACCAAATTTTGTAGGTAAACTTCCCTTTTTCTTTGCCTCCTGCTGACATGACATACGATTTTTCCAGATTTGCCGATAGGTCAAGTTTAGCCATGAAATCGACAAAGCCATCGATCAGCTTCTGTAGCCCCAGGGGTGTTCTGGCTAGCAACACCGCGTCATCCGCATAGAGTAATAAGGGCACCGCTCGGTGTCCTATTTGGGGTGAGTCCACACGCAATTTGAGTAGTTCTTTGTCCAGCAGATTAATATATATAGAGAACAGAAAAGGCGCCAAGATGCAACCCTGCCTCACTCCAATCGTACATAAAAAGGGCTAAGTCCTGCTTCCCTCTTGGTAGTATCGAACTGTTGCGGAAGTGATCCAGTGTAGGGCTTTTAGGAGGTCTACCAGTGATTGTTCCACTCCTAAGTTTAACAATAGGGTCCAAGGTTTTTCTCTATTTACACGGTCAAAGGCCGCCGAGAGGTCCATGAACCCCATGTATTCAGCCCTCTTGCCAGCGATGGTATATTTGGCTGTCAGGAGGAAGAGATTCAAGCATTGATCGGTGGTAGATCTGCCCTCCCTGAACCCATATTGTACGTCTGTCAGTACCTGGTTCTCCTCCGCCCATTCCTGCAAACGATTTAGAATAACACGGCCCAGTACCTTGGCCATCACGTCTATGAGGGATATAGGACGGTAACATTGTGGGTCATCACGATTCCCTTTTTTATAAATCGGGACTATGGTTGTCGTTGACCAGGAACGAGGCAGCCCTGCCACCGCTGCCTCGTTCAGAACCCTCGTGAGCAGTGGAGCCCACAGGTCTATATTGCTCAGGTAGAGGTCGTGGGTATACCATCAGGGCCCGGTGCTTTGTTTTTACTCAGTCCTGCTATTGCCAGTTCCACTTCTGCCAAGGAAAAGTCCATTTGTGTAGTTGGATTTAACCTTGAACCTTCACCCTGGGTTAGTTGTCCTGTATGGTTATAGAGGCTCTGGAAATGGGTCTGCCATTGTTCTGGTAAAATGGTATTTATTATTTTAGGTACTCCTGGGTCCTGGAAACATGGTGTATTAATGACCTTCTAGAATCCCGAACTTTCTCCCCTTTCTGCCGCCTCCCTTAAGTCCTCCCACGCTTGTATTTGTAGGCTCTTTTTGCGGGATTTCAGGGCTTTTTGTATTCTAATCTGTACTATGCAATTTTAAGGTTATCCCTAGGGCGAGCCTTAAGGCTAAGTTTAAGGTTTTTGTGCGCCTTAGTACAGTCTAGGTCAAACTAACGCGGGGTAAGAGATACTTTACTGCCTTTGGAGGTCTTTAGTAGATTATCTACCTGGCGTGCAAGTTCTTCAAATGCATTGACCACCGTTGATCCCCCCCATACTGGGATCAAGGCATATATTTATAGCGTTTTGCCCTTCTGTTATTAATCTTCTGTAGAATTTAACTCGATCTATCTTGGCCCACTTGATCCTCCTCCCCTGGTCCACTGCCTTTTCTATAATGTCTGTTCTGTGTGAAGGTTTTTTTTTATATGAAAGCCTTTTAGTGCTAAGATCAGGGGGTTGTGATCGCTAAAAATGCTTGTATCAATAGCCATGCTGCTGATACTTCTTTTTATGAAAGGTGAAACCAAAATTAAGTCAATGTACGAATGGCAGCCTCTGCCTTTGAATGTTGGGTTAGGGTCTCCATTTCTACCTAGCTCTATCAGGTCCATAGTATGGGCCAGGTTGTGCCTTTTTGTTATCTTCTCTAAGTCCCATCCCTCTATAGTGTGTGTAAAATGTGGGCCTTTTGATACGGTGCATCGCGACCAATCTTTATTCAGTGGTCTTAGATCCTCACAAAGGTGGCAATTAAAATCCCCCATAAGTATTATACTAGGGGGGTTTGGTGTCTTATTTAATAAATCCTGATTGTCTAGACGGGAATCCAGTTCTTTTATAACGGTCCCCATTCCCATCGTTCCTACAGGGTTATACCAGTTTAGTAAAAGGAGGTTGAGCCTTTTTGAGCGATACCCCACCACTTGTATGTTTCGTGAGTCCCAGTTATGATTAAACCAGGTCCCTTGAATAAGGAGGTCTACGTACATTATTAATCCCCCATCACTCTCCCCGATGGTGATTTTGTGGCCGGGACAGAAAAGCATTTATAACCCTCTATGCTATACAAATTTGGGTCAACCGCCCATGTCTCTTGCAGGCATATGATTTGGAAGTTGTTTATGTACTTCCGCCATTCCTGGGATTCATATTTTGCTGCCAGTCCTGCAATATTCCAAGATATGATTCGGAGGCTATCCTGGTTATCCCCCAAGGGCAACCCTTTTGGTTCCCTTAGTGAGTGCACTTCCTTGACTTCCCCTGTTGTTATTATGTTGGTGCGGGGTTCAGGTATGATTTCACTGTTCCGCCTACTTCGCACGGGGTTATCTTTTGTTCTAGATGCATAGTTGTTTTTGGTCCCCCTTTTTTATTTTCAGATTCCTTGTACTAGCCCCCCTACCATCGCTATGTCCTAGGGTACTCGGTGTACGAATTCCTATCACAGTAATCCTTCCTCCTCTAATCTCTTCATGGGATATAAAATACTGGTTTCCTCCAGTACAAGTCAGTCCACCTCTTCCAGAACACTGAACCTATTCCAGTGCACATGCTGAGTTAGAAAAGGGTCATAAGCTGGGATGCCTTGGCAAGGCATTTGCCAATGGGGAAATGTATGCCGTGGTTCAAGCTGCTGGAATCTGCTCATGGGTGTTCTATTTGCCTGCATAGGTCTTTGGGATATTTTCGGATAAAAATATGATAAATGTAAAGGGTGGATTTGTGTATGAGATCTACTGGGGGGTGCGTTACATATGTAATTCACTGTGGCAAGGTCTCTAAAATTAATTGTAATTATGTCCCCTGCTATTGTTTTTATTCCTCTCCCGATCCACTCCCCTCTTCTTACTGTAAGTATTTCGCCACAGATATTTGGAGGTAGAGGTCTATTTATCTGTAGCCATTGCACACATTTATTTTTTAGTTCGAAGTGTGTTTCCCTTTTTCCCTCTTTCAGGGGTGGGACTCCAGTCAGAACGACCACGAAGGGCAAAGCTTCAGGTGGGAGGTTGATTGTCTGGAATCGGGTCGATCTTATTTTTTCAGGTACATTTGTTACTGGGGGGGGTTTGTGCTGGTCCTTTCTTTTGGGTTTTGCCCTGTTTTGTCATTTGAGTCTTGGAGGGTTACTTTGCCTTGTTTTGTCTGAACCTGTGGGGTGGCACTAGGAGTACAGGGGTTAGGTGGTATAGGGGCTTTTTCTACTATTGGTGTGTTCATTTGCATGACTTTCTTTGGTCTGTTTGCAGTGAGTTTATTAACTGGTACTGCCTTATCTTTTGGTGTCTTATTGACCATTCCCCCTTCTTGTCCCGCTTTAGATAGTATGCAGTCATGTCCCAATTGCCTGGTGAGGCCCACCCCTTTGTTGTTTATTAGGGATGTTAATCTGTCAATTTTTGACATAAGGGGTTTGATCAGGGCAGTGATCGTATCTTCTAGATCTGCCTTAAGATCAGCTACCATGTTTGCCACCCAACAGGGTATTCCTGGTGTAGAAGTAGTTATAGGTGCCACTAAATTGTGATTCATTGTGTTGTTTTGTCCCTTTTTTTTCCCTGTGCTTGACCTTCTCTAGATCTTTTTGCCTCAGTATTACTTGAGATCGCCTTTTCTGTGGCACGCACTGTGCTTGAATTAGTCTGGGTATTCACTGTATCCCAATTGCTCTCAGTAGGGACCTGAGCACATGGGAGCTCGGCGAAGGATGAAGTAACGCCAAGGCTTGTGTTTGGGTCATCTGTGGCATCTAAAGTGACTACTGAGAGATCAGTTGCTGCTTCTTGTGTATCTTGGATGATTGTCATCGGTGGTAGGGACATCCTCCTTTCTGTATTTGCTATCGCAGTGGCTACGACCCCTATTGTCTGCTGTAGCATTTTGTCAGCCGCTGTGAGTGTAGGTACTGGTTGTGGGGTGTCCACCTTCTGTTTGGTACTAGATCTTAAGGTAGGCATCCTAGAGCATTAATTTACCTTCCTCATGCTTAGACACCAATCAGTCACAACGTTGGAAGCTCGAGTAGCCGTTTACTTGTCAGGTTGTATAAATACCTTGTGTGATGTAGGAAGGTAATGTTAGGGGGGTGGCCCAGCCCGGCCTCTTCTGGCCTCTGAGGGCCGTAGAGGGCCCGCCCTTTGCCCGGGCATCGCCCGGCGCTCCCGCGCGCTCTCGCGCAGCGTGTGGTTGGCGTAGTTATATTGTGTTTCGAAGGCGACCAGGGGGCGGGGCTAGCAGGGGGTGCAGACCAGCTGACAGGGGTCAGGCAGGGACTCCTGGGAGAGCGAGTCCCTGCAGCGCAACACCCCTGCTGAGATGCGTCCTCTCACCCCAGGCACACTCGAGGTCACCGGTGACGGTTCAGTGGCGGTTCAACGGCCGCGCAGCGGGTGCGGCAAGTCGTTGCTGCACAGACGTTTAAGGGAAAGCGGTGTCCCAGGTAGGGTCTCCTCGGCTTTTTTCAATAATCCCACTTTGACAAGGGAGTGCAGTTGGATAAATAGTTTATACCGTCCAGGGGGCGGGGCTAGCAGGGGGCGCAGACCAGCTGACAGGGGTCAGGCAGGGACTCCTGGGAGAGCGAGTCCCTGCAGCGCAACACCCCTGCTGAGATGCGTCCTCTCACCCCAGGCACACTCGAGGTCACCGGTGATGGTTCAGTGGCGGTTCACAGGCTGCGCAGCGGCACCCGCGAAGCGGGTGCGGCCATTCGTTGCTGCACAGACGTATAAGGGAAAGCGGCGTCCCAGGTAAGGTCTCCTCGGCGTTTTTTCAATAATCATTAATAGGCATTAATATGAGCTAAAGCTTTATTAACTTTACAGAGAGTCTGTGACTATTTAGCTGACTGAATAGTTAGATATATAGTATTATCATTATCATCAACTATTCAACTAATTGGTTTATCGACCAAGTAGGAGGAAAGTTGATGCATAAGTTAGATAAGTATTTTGTGGTGTCACATGTGGATCTTAAAAGGAAAATAATTGAACGAATATAAATTAACACCAGCACGTCAGGGACTTGGGTGAATGATTATGGGCCATTGTTTTGTGATATTATTGAGTATTGATCCCTGATCAGGTATTGGCCTTGCGCTGGACCAGGATCAGATATAAATGGTGCAGTTATCAGAGGCCCACTGCACCCAAATTATTGCGGTTATTTGTACTATCAAACCTCGGGTAGGTCTCATTTTCTGTACTTGCATTAGGGACCAAGACACCCTTACTACCCTTCTAGCCACTACTTCAATTAGTAAAAATAAAAGTTCGCACCATCAGAAAAAAGAATAATAAAACATAACTGTTAGATATTTTGTAAGACTACAATTAGACAGCCTCACACAAATAACCTTATCCTCCTTTTCGTCCTTGGGGTAGTCTCGCTGCTTTAAAATCACACTCATAGGCTGCCCCGTTGTATTTGAAAATGCTAATAGCTCTTCCCTGCGTGCTGCGATTGGTAATGCCCCGCATTATACAGAGATAAGGCTATCATGTTGCCATGCAAGCAGGCATTTCTGTTATGAAGGTTTCAGCTTCCTGGTACCGGAATAGCTGTTCAGATCGACGGTGTTGCCATTGGTGACATCATCACGCAGTGCGGGAACATTCTTTTCTCCCACCTGCACCCCGGCATCCTTGGCAGTACACAGGCCGTGTAAGACTGGGTAGTAAACAAGAAACAAGACGCGCACAGCCTGGCCTCTAAGTGGTCCTCTTAGAGCAGCGCTGGCTATCTGAAACAGCGCCAATTAAGTTTTATGGGCGAATTAGAATTCAGAACAGTCTGTGATCCAGGAGCGAGTTCACACGTTCCTACATATTCATGAAGCACTAGTTCTCTTTACGACCAAATATGTACATATTGTGCTCTGTGCAGCATTTTATGGTTATTTTCACGTTTCTTTCTTCTTTGGATGAAGGGGTTGAGTTGCTGTGACATTTAAAAGTGCAAAATCCCCGGAGGAAAGTACTGTCTGAGGCATCCACGTGTAACATGTGAGATGCAAAGATTAAAATATGCAGAGCATGGAAGCGAAAAGGGGCTGAGGGATGCGAGCAAAGAAATCAAATGCCTCCCGGGTGTTAATAATGTGCAAGAGGTGAGCTTTTTCTCGAGGAAAAGAAGTAATCGAGAAAAGAGGTCAAAATCAAACTGGAGGGGAAAAGCTGAGAAAGCAGCCTGAATACATATCTATTTTTGTATAACTCCAGTGAATGAATGGCTCAAGGTTACACGCGGGCGTAACTTCTGTTCGTGCAGCAGGTGAAGTAGCACCGGGGTCCACAGGCGTGAGAGGCCCACTGGGCCCTTATTATTGCTGTATTATATATTTCAAACAGGAGCCAAGGGGGCCATCTCCTTCCTTGTAATAAAGCCATGACACACTAACTACGCTACTGGTTAGACAGAAAAATAGCCATTCATTTATAAAAGGATTGGGCAGGCACATAGATTAATGCCAACGGTAAACTGGCAGATATGGGAGCATGTTATATCATAAGATGGCCATTAACACAAGTGCCAACTGCAGTTTCATGTGCAAAAGGAGAGTCATATTTACAAACCCCTATTGCCACAGGAATATCACTTTTTGCGATATGACTGTGGCGATAGGGTCTTTGCCTTATTTACAAGGTGACGTTAAGCCACTTAACATGGTTTAAAGCTGCCTTATAAACAAGGTACCCTTTCATGCTATACTTAGAGTGAAAGGAGTGGGAAATGGTTGTTACAGTGGGTGTTCTGCTGCATCGTCCATTGATTTTCACTCTGCCCCCTATTTACAAGCGTGGCGTAAATCTGAGGCAGCGCCAAAATTAAGACCATGGAAACCTGGTCTTAATATGGTGAACCGAGAGGAAATGCTTTATTTCTCCTCGTTTTAGCTGTTTCTATGTGTGCTGCATTGTGCAGCACACGAAGAAACAGCAAATTGCCATGAATGATTGTTTATGTAAAGGAAGGTGTCCCTTCCTGCACATTAACAATCATTAAAAAAAATTACAGTTTGCCGTTTCTATGTCTGCTGCACAATGCAGCACACATAGAAGTTTCAAAGCACCATTCTGGATTGTTCATGTGCAGGGAGTGACACCTTCCTGCACACAAACAATCATTCCCTCAATGCAGGTACCCTTGCACTATGGTGCAAGGGTGCCTGCATTGGTGCTAGGCAGCTTAACCTAACGCTAGTGCAGGGAGAGACTCAGGGGTACACCGTATTATTGTAAATACAGTGCATCCCTGCATTCCTAAAGTGGTGAAGTGTGGCCTTAGCTATTTTGGAGTTAACCCACTTTCTGCTATTTTATTGGAAATATGCCCATGAGTCTGACTAGGATATCAATAATAAGCAGTGCTTTTGAGACTTTATTTTAGAAAGTGGTGGGGGAGGTGCAATAGGCATGTGCACCCACTTTTTATGTCCTTTTGACACTTTCAATTAGAACATTTATAGAGCGCGCTACTCACCCGTGAGGGTCTCAAGGCGCTAGACGGGGGGGGGGGGGTGAGGCAGCTACTGATCGAACAGCCAGGTCTTGAGGAGTCTTCTGAAGGTCAGCAGGTCCTGGACCTATCGCAGGTGGATGGGGAGGGTGTTCCAGGTCTTAACAATCGAGGTGGGAGAATGATCTGCCACCGGTGGTCGTTCGGCAGGTGCTTAGGATGGTGGCGAGGTCTGCGGAGCGAAGCTGGCAGTTCAGGGTGTAGAAGGTGAGTCGTTCATTGCGGTATGCCAGTCCGGCTTTGTGGAGTACTTTGTGGGCGTGGTTGAAGAGCTTGAAGGTGATCCTCTTGTTGATCGGAAGCCAGTGCAGGTCTCTTAGGTGGACGGTTATGTGGCTGTGGCGGGGATTCCGAGCATGAGGCATACGGAGGAGTTTTGTATGTGTTGGAGTCTTTTCTGGAGTTTGGCCATGGTTCCCACATAGAGTGTGTTGCCGTAGTCTACCCTGCTGCTAACGAAGGCTTGGGTGACCGTCCTCCTGGTGTCAGTGTGGATCCATCTGTAGATCTTGTGGAGCATGCAGAGGGTGTTGAAGCAGGAGGAGGAGACAGCGTTGACTTGCTGGTTCATAAAGAGCGTTGAGTCCAGGATGAAACCAAGGTTGAGCGTGTGGTTGGTGGGTGTCAGGAAGCTCCCAACGCGGCCAGCCACCAGGAGTCGTCCCATGCGAAGGGGGTGGAACCAAGGATGAATACTTCTGTCATGTCAGAGTTCAGTTTCAGACGGCTGGTCTTCATCCACTCTGCGACAGCCTTCATTCCCTCATGGAGGTTAGATTTGGCAGTGGCCAGCTCCTTGGTGAGGGAGAGGATTAGCTGGGTGTCGTTGGCGTACAAGATGATTTTGAGGTGGTGTGCTCGGATGATGTTGGCAAGCGGTGCCATGTAGATGTTATAAAGGGTCGGGCTGAGGGATGATCCTTGGGGTAAACCGCGTGTGATCGTAGAGGCCTTGGATCTAAATGGGATGAGACAGACTCTCTGGGTTCTGCTGGTGAAGAAGCAGGTGATACAGTTCAGGGTTCTGTCACGGATCCCTGCATCATGGAGGCATGTGCGTAGGGCGTGGTGTCAAAGGCGAGAGTTCTAGGAGGATGAGGGCCGTGGTTTTGCCGTTGTCCAGTAGGGTCCTGATGTCATTGGTGGCGGCGATGAGGGCGGTTTCGGTACTGTGGTTGCTGTGGAAGCTGGATTGGGTGGAGTCCAGGATGTTGTTCTCCTCCAGGAAGTGGGTTAGTTGCCTGTTGACAATCTTCTCAGTGGCTTTCACTGGGAACAGTAGCAAGGAGATGGGTCAAAAGTTCTTGAGGTCCTCGGGTCCGCCTTTGGTTACTTGAGCAGGGCGTTGATCTCAGCATGTTTCCAGCTCTCCGGAAAGGTGACAATCTCGAAGGAGCTGTTGATGATCTTTTGGACTTGGGGTGCGATGATGGAGCTTGCTTTGTTGAAATGTGATGTGGTGGGTGCAGGGGTGGGAGTGAAAACTGGAGTGGATGGTGTTCATGATTTTGATGGTGTCTTCATCTTTGACGTGGTTCCAGGAGAGCAGGAGGTTGGTGTGTTTGGTGGGTGTTGGGTCTGGATGTCAGCGTCTGTTGTCTGTGTCTGGTAGTCGAAGCTATCCTGAATGTCTGAGATGGAAGAAGGTGGCCAGGGAGTTGCAGGGTTCTGGCAATGGCGGGATGTCATTCGTGCCGGAGCTGGGAGAGGAGAGTTCATTCACAATGCTAAAGAGCACTTTGCTGTTGTGTGCGTTGTTGTCGATGTGTTTCTTGAAGGAGGTCCCTTTGGCGGATCGGATGAGTTGGTGGTGCTTGCGTCTGGCGTTCTTGAGGGATGTGTGGTTGTCTGGTGTCTGTGTTGCACTAAAAGGCTCTCGTAGTCGATATGCCTGTTGGAGGGTTTCTTGATTGGGACGAGGGTGTTGGCGCAATCGTCGATCCAGTGTCTGAAGTTGTGGGCCGCTGCACTTGTATCAGAGGGCTCAGTTGGAGGATCTCAGTTGAGGGTGGTGAGGAGCTGGTCTTCAGTGACTTTGTTCCAGCTGCGATTTGGGAATCGTTGCAGTTGGATGTGCGTGGTGTGTTTCTCAAAGGAGAAGTGGATGCAGTGTTGGTTGGCCCAGTGGAGTTCAGTGGTGTGGCTGAAGGTGACGTGGTTGCTGGCGGAGAAGATAGGGTCAAGCGTGTGTCCGGCGGAGTGGGTGGGCATCATGCTGAACTTTTTGAGTCCAACGTTGGCTAGGTTGTCGATCAGGGTTGTCGAGTTGCTGTTGTTGGGGTTCTTGAGGTTTAAGTTCAGGTCTCCGAGGAGGATGTAGTCTGTGGAGGTGAGGGTGTGCGAGCTGATGAGGTCGGCTATGGAGTCGCTGAACAGTGGTCCGGGTCCCGAGGGTCTGTAGACAAGGGTCCCTCTGAGGGTGGTGTTGTGATGGACGTGAATCTGGAAGTGTAGGTGATCAGCCATGCTGAGGGAGTCTTCGATGTAGGTTGAAATTCTGATGGTGTTCCTGTGGACGATGGCGATTCCTCCTCCTGGATTGTTGTTTTGATCCATGCGGGTGATCTTGTAGCTATCCGGGATGGCTATGGCTATGTCAGGCGCCGAGGAGGCGTTCATCCAGGTCTCCATCAGGAAGACAATGTCCGGGTACATTGCATTGCGAAGGTCCCAGAGTTTGACTGCGTGCTTGTGGACTGAGCGGGTGTTGAGTAGTATGCATCTGAGATTGTTGTGGCCTGCGTTGGTGGGAAGGGCAGGACGTGCCGGTGTGTGCTGGCTGATGTAGCTGCACGTACAGCAGGTGAAGGGTCCATGGGTGAACTTCGGGGTGGCCTGGAAGCAGGTGGGTATTGGCCGGCTTTGAGTGCGTTGGCATCGTAGCAGCATTGGGTGTTGTGGCGTGCATGGGGGCCAGGGTGTCTGGTGCTGGGCGCAACCCTGGCACAGACGGGCGCATATTGGCTTGCCTTAAGCGCTCTTCGGCATGTCCACTGCACGACCACATAGCGGTCACCAGGGGGCAGGAGGAGAGGTTGGGAGGTGGGAGCGGGCTGAGTAGGGGCGGGCCACAGGGGCATCAGCGGCAGGAAAGTGGGCAGAGGTGAGGGGAGTCAACAAACACAAGGGACAAGTAATTAATCCAAGACTTAAAGTAAATTAAATATCCCAGAAGAATAAAACAGTGCGGGCAATGCAGGGGCAGCAGGGAAGCAGAGAAGAAAAAAACTGACACAGAGCAGGCACAATGCAGGACCTGACGAGCAGCAGGCTCGAACCCTGTACGGTGGGAGGACTCTTGTGGTGGACGGAGTGGCTGAGCTGCTGGGGTGGACGCTGGCTTTGTCCAGGAGGTTTTACAGAAGGGGTGGCGGTGCTTGTGTGGCACCTTCTGTGATAGAGATAGTGCCATCACTGAGTGTCAACATAAACACAAAAGGGGTCTTCCTGTTTTGCATACGGGTACGGCTCCGGAATCCCCCTACAGGGGGATTAATTTAGTTGCTCTTCAACTTGATCTAGTCAAGAAAACTATAATGCAAGCTGTAAAGCAGATTAGTCTTTACAAGAGAACACGAAAAATAGTTTAGCTCCTTTGGTGCTGGGAACGTAATGGTTACATCCTCAGCAGCGGTTCTGCTGTGCCGAGGATGTAACCATTACGTCTTGGCACTGCCCCACCGGGAAGGACCCAAAACATATTGTGGAGGCCTTAAAAAATTATCAATCACAAAACAACCTTGTTATGCAAGGGGGTCACCTACGTTTTTTGTCCTGGCTTGGCCACCAGGTAAGGGAACCTACCAAACTCATACATTTCTGAAAACTAGACACTGTGGAGAGCCCAAGGATGTGTGGCATGTGTGGAACCTCAACGTTTTCCCACCCAGAATCCCTTCAAATGTTTTAAATAAAACACATTTTTCTCATATTTCTGTGGGTTAATTGCAGTACCAGTACAAATTTCCTACCACCCAGCGTTCCCCTGGTCTCCAGAGTAAAATGATACCTCACTTATGTGGGTGGTCCAAGGCCCTTCGACTGGTAAAGGTAAACAACGTAAAGATTGACGGGATAGCACAGCGAGTTCTAAGCTCTATACTTTTGCTTTTATACGTTTTTATGTTGACTCTGCATTGGGCACCCACACAAGTGAGGTATCATTTGTATCAGGAGATCAAGGGGAATCCTGGGTGATAAGAAATTTGTGCCTGTGCGGTGATCCCAGACAGAAATTTAAGGAAAATTTGAACTTTTGTACCTAAATTTGAGGTTTGCATAATATTTTGTGTAGAAAAGAATTGTGAGATCCATGCAATCCACACATCCTTGGACTCCCCGAGGGTCTAATTTTCAGAAATGTCTGGGTTTGGTAGGTTTCCCTATCATAATAATTTTCAAGTCTCCACAGTAAGCTTTGAGCCATTTCCTGTTGTGGGCACTGGACCTACCCACAAAAGTAAGGTAACATTTTTATCGGGAGACTTGGGGGAATGCTGAGTGGTAGGAAATGCGTGCTGGCCCGGTGATTCCACAACTTTCCCACACACAAATGTGAGGAAAATTTGATTTTGCTTTAGCTAAATTTGAGGTTAGCAGGGGATTCTGGGTAGGAAAACGTTGGAAGATCCATGGCAGACACACATCCTTACATGGCCGATGAGCACTGGACCAAAAACGCAGGTGACCCCTTGCAAAACCAGGTCTTTTTTTAATCGATAATTTTCAAGTCTCCACAGTGAGTTTTGGGCCATTTCCTGTCACGGGCACTAGGCCTGCCCACACAAGTGATGTACTACTTTTATCGGGAGACTTGGGGGAATGCTGGGTGGGTGGAAGTTTGTGGCTGCATGCAGTTTCCAGAAATTTCCTTCACAGAAATGTGAGGAAAATGTATTTATTTTTTTAACAAAGTTTGAGGTTTACAAGGGATAAGGTTTACAAGGGACACATTTACACACACACACATTCTAGGTAACAGAACCTGGCAAGAGCCACACAAATCACCCCATCCTTGATTTCCCTTGGTGTCTAGTTTTACAAATGTACAGGTTTGCTAGGTTTCCCTAGGTGCCTGCTGAGCTAGGGCCAAAAATCCACAACTGGGCAGATTGCAAAAAAGGTTCTGTGTTCTGTAGAAAAATGTGATGTGTTCACGTTGAGTTTTGAGCTGTTTCCTGTTATGGGGACTAGGCCTACCCACACAAGCTAGGTACCATTTTTTTCGGGAGACTTAGAGAAATGCTGGGTGGGTGGAAGTTCATGGCTCCTGCAGATTCCAGAACTTTCCAAAACAGAAATTTGAGGAAAATGTTTTTCTTTTTTACGCAATTTGAGGTTTGCAGAGGATTCTGGGTAACAGAACCGGGTGAAAGCAACACAAGTCACCCCTTCATGGATTTGTCCGGGTGTCTAGTTTTTAAAAAAATGCACAGGGTTGCTAGTTTGCCTTAGATGCCGACTGAGCTAGGGCCCAAACCCACAGCTAGGCACATTGCAAAAAAAGGGTCAGTTTTCTGTGGATAAATTTGATATGTCCACATTGCGTATCAGCCCATTTCCTGTTGCGGGCACTAGGCCTACCCATACAAGTGAGGTACAATTTTTATCAGGAGACTAGGGGGAAAGCTGGATCTGTGGGAGTTTGAGGCTCCTAGCAGATTCCAGAACTTTCCATTACAGAAATGGGAGGAATTTGGGTTTTTTCTACAAAGTTTGGAGTTTGCAAGGAATTCATGGTAACAGAACCTGGTGAGAGCCACGGAAGTCACCCCATCCGGATTCCACTGGGAGTCTAGTTTTAAAAAATGTACAGGTGTGCTCGGTTTCCTTAAGTGCTGGCTGAGCTAGGGCGTAAAATTCACACCTAGGCACATTGCAAAAAAAGGGTCAGTTTTCTGTGGAAAAATGTGTAGGTACCACGTTGCGTTTTGGGCAATTTCCTGGTGCTGGCACTAGGCCTACCCACACAAGTGAGGTACAATTTTTATTGGGCGACTTGGGGAAAATCTCAGTATGTGTGGAAGTTTGTGGCTCCAAGCAGATTCCAGAACTTTCCATCAAGTGAATGTGAGGAAAATGTGTTTTTCTTTGCAAAGTTTGAGGTTTGTAAGGGATTCTGGGCAACAGAACCCGGGGACAGCCATACAAGTCGCCCCATCCTGGCTTCCTCAGGGTGTCTAGTTTTTTAAAATGTACAGGTTAGCTAGGTTTCCTTAGCTGCTGGCTGAGCTAGAGCCCATAATCCATAGCTACGCACATTGCAAAAAAAGGGTCTGTTTTGTGTGGAAAAATTTAATATGTCCATGTTGCATTTTGACCCGATTTCTGCTGTGAGCACTATGCCAACTCACACAAGTGAGGTACCATTTTTAACAGGAGACTTAGGGTAACACTGGATAGTAGAGAATTGTTATTACCAGTTGTCGTTCTATGCCGTTCTGCCATCCAAATGTAAGACAGTGTGTAAAAAATAAGACATTTTGAAAATGCCCCTTAATTCGCCTGCTAGTATGGCTACCCACATATTCAGAGATGTGCAAATAACCCCTGTTTCTAAACTCCATGTCTTGTTCCCATTTGAGAAATACATAGGTATCCTTGGTACCTATTTGTCACTCTTTGTATTTTACTAAATTAATTGCTGTATACATGGTACACAATAAAAAACCATTGCAAGGTGTGGCTCACTTATTAGCTCAGTGTAACTCGAATTGTGAGCCTACAAGCCCCCAAACAGAAAGGTCCCGCTGAAGTAACAGTACATTGATTTTAAAAATCTAGCATACTTAGAAAAAGTTACAGGGAAAAAAGTAGGCACAAATGGTTGTTATTTACCACAATTTCATTATTCTTTTATTTCAACTATTAGTTTCTATAGGAAAGCCTTTAAGGATCTCCGCAAATCACCCCTTGCTGAATTCAGAATGTTCTCTTATTTTAAATAATTTATGGCTTTCCAGGATCCATTATTAGTTTCATACCCATTTCCTACACTAACTGGAAGGCGGTTGAAAGCACAAAAAATAGGAAAAATAGGCTATGTCCCAGTAAAATACCAAAACTCCATACAAGAGTTCTTTCCCATTTTTCTCCAAAACTCCCAAAATTAGCTGTATTTGTACTCATTTCTCAGTCCCCTCCAGGGGATCTAGACTCACTGGGTATATTTAGGATCATCAGGATGTTGGAAGAAAAGGACACAAATTTGGTATGAATAGCTTACGTGGACAAAAAGTTATGAGGGCCTAAGCATGAACTACCCCAAATAGCCCAAAAAAGGCGTGGCACGGGGGCCTGGCTGTTAAGGGGTTAATAAAACCATGAAGATTAATAGTATAATAAAAACATTGACCTGCAATATCAGGATAAAATCAGTACAGAAGGTAAATTAACAGTTGGAAGTCAGTTAATTTGTTCTTTATATCAAGAAATAGCATGAAGCTTAGAATACATTTACAGAAAACAATTAAATAGAACCAGAAATAGTTCAGTTCTAGTAAATAAATCAAAGTCACAATTCAGAGGACAGACCAGTGAGGTGCTTCTGTCGGCACACTAACCAGTATCTCATAACCTTACCAAGAGCATGCCAATGGCTCAGACCAGGAGTGGTGTTGTCCCTATTACGACTTTAAGGCTCCCCGAGTAGACCATCTCTATTTCTTATGCTCTCAAATCAATAGTAAGAATAGTGACATTCACAATAAGAATGACAGACATGGGCCAATAATTGTTAGAAGTTTATATAATGGATTATTAAGCAAAATGTAAGGAGTATTATCAGTGTGGTCGGCAGCAAAGCATACAGTTCATAACTACTAAAAAACCCAATGGAAAATACAGCATAGGTCTGCTTTACAAAAATGGGAGATGGGTTTCCAAGTTGCAGAGGAAAAGTGCGTCCTTTTAAAGCACTTCAGATAAGGGATATCGTAAATTACTAAGCAGAATTACAGGAAACATTTAAGGATTCTCGCATAATACTATTGCATTGGATTCAGTTGCTGTCACAGTTTATTAGAGTACTATAATCAACACATTTTACAGAGGATAGACTGAGGCAGTTGGGATGTCTTTGATTAGGTAGAAGAAAGCAAAAGACACACAATTGATGACCGTAATGCAGCACAAATCAAAACATTTACTCCCAGTCAAGAGATCTGGGTTAAATCCATCATTCTTTTGCTCACCATGCCACCCCAGTTTAGACCTGGCCATATGCAAATCAGTCTTGACCCTGGTCCTCATGGTACAGTCCAGCCCGAACTGGCAAGCCAGGTCCTCCCTGGACCGGAAACAAGCATCCTAGGACCGGTTTCTGGGTTTTACCCTCATCAGCCAGGATAGCTTGATTCCAGAGGCACAGTGAGCCCAGGACTCACTTAGGGCGAGAAAGCAAAAGACACACAATTAATGGACAGAATGGGTCCAAACTGGAATGGCATGGTGAGCAAAAAACCTATGGACTTTGGCCCAGATCTCTGTACAGGGGTGAATGCATGACATTGTTCTGCATTCTGTCCATCAATTGTTCTTTTTGCATTTGTCACTATGATTGGGACGGGTATGCCCAGACCTGGGTCATGTGCTCTCCATGCCACTGGAGTCAAGCTATCCTTGCAGATGAGGGCTGAAAGTCCGAAATCGGTCCTAAGATGCTTGTTTCCAGTCCAGGGAGGACCTGGCCTGGCAGTTTGGGCTGGACTGTTCCCATTGAGCGCAGGGACAAGACTGATTTGCATATGGCTGTGTCCAAACCGGAATGGCATGATAAGCAAATAAACGATGGATTTAGGCCCAGATCTCTCTACTGGGGTGAATGTATGACATTGTTCTGCAATCTGTCCATCAATTGTTCTTTTTGCATTTTTCACCATGAGTGGGATGGGTATGCCCAGACGGGAGTGCTGTGCTCTCCATGTCACTACAGTCAAGCTATCCTGGCTAATGAGGGCTGAAAGTCCAAAACCAGTACTAGGATGCTTGCTTCCAGTCCAGGGAGGACATGGCCTGGCAGTTCTGGCTGGACAGTTCCCATTGGGCGCAGGGTCAAGGCTGATTTGTCTATGGCTTGGTCCAAACTGGAATGGCATGGTGAGCAAACAAACAATGGATTTAGGCCCAGATCTCTGTACTGGGGTGAATGTATGGCATTGTTCGGCATTTTGTCCCTCAATAGTTCATTTTGCATTTGATTAGATACAGCATGGTGAGAAGCATCTGAAAATGCTCACCATTTCTAAGGGATGAGCTTGCAATTCTTTATTTACAGTGATCATGTTGTATGCTGCAACATGAATTTAAGATGGGTGAAAACATACGCTCGGATCATGTTAAGCGCAAGTTTGGGTTCTATACCTTTAATGCTAAACAGAATACAGCTCCCACACTGCCTCCCAAAAGTCCAGAGAGAATGAGCCTACCACCTATAAGAAGGTGTTTTTAAAAAAATGTGTTACCCAGTAGAAGTTATACATTTAAATCAATTGCACAAGAGTCACAAACTTTGAACCAATCAAATTGGAGAGAGAATGCTACCGTTTCTGAACTCACACTCTCAACATTATCCCACATGAGGCAATTCCCATCCCTTGTGCCTTTCAACACTTAAATTGTTAATACAAATGTTGTTACCAAATATATAATCATCAACAAAAGGTGAGCAATAGAGGGAGAAATAACCAGGTCGCCCTCCAGTTTACGGATAGCAGAATCTGGCACCAAAATAAATTCAGCAACACCACAAATGTAATTTACAGACTTACTTGTGCGTGTGGATTGCATTACATAGGCCTCACGTCCCGCAAAGTGAAAGTGAGGATACAAGAACATATCAGCACCCTAAGGCAAGGAAATTGACTACACTACTGGTCCGGCATTACCAGGAACAGAAACATAATTTCAGGAATCTGAAATGGACAGTGTTGGAGACACACATAGCGCTGAAGACATACTGATGAGGAAGGAGGCACGTTGGATTTTTTTGGAAAAGGTGAATCAAATAGGCTTCAACAATTGCATTAAGTGGAGTAAGGTGGGCAGACAGGAACCTGTCCCATTTGGGGCACACTTGAGACACTGGCATGTGACGGGCTATGGTAGGTAAGATTAGTTCGAATATATGTCCGTATCATATAGGGCATGCCTGAGAAGGACAGGATGTTGTCCCCATCAAGATTAAAACAGAGGTTCAAATTCATGGTGGGCAGGGTGTGGGCAAACACCAATTCATGTCTGCCAGTGTCTGTGTCAGTCTACACTCAAAGCTGAGTATCTAAACTATGACCATGGGGGCATCAGCATGGATCTCTAAATTTTGAGATACACAGCAGGCATGCATTTATGCACTTGCAGGGACTGCACTATAGGGAGGATCAGGAAAGGCACTGTGTGCGATGTTACACCATACCACACCTTCTCTCCTGATTACTCGCTTGAGGCACACCACACAGGACACCTAGGGATCCATATGGGTATCAGGGGGTGGTGGTCAATCTAATCATTCTTAGTTATTGCCAGGTATACACAACTCAATAGAAATATACATATTTCTCTCTTTCCTAATAAGTACAGGTGTTTCAATGCCTGTATATTACATCAGGCACTCACATAACTGCCCAGGTTGATACACCTTACATAAGCAAATGCATCTACTTCCATGTAACATGTAAAATATATGATGTGTAAAACAGTCTTCTACATATAAAAAAGAAGGCTTTATGAAATATTGAAATCTTGAGAAAAAACGAGAAAGGAATCGAAATGTTACAAGTTAGGCACCTCTTGTATTTAAAAACTACCTCTGTAAAAACTACCCCTCCAAGATGGCGCCTGTGTGTGAGCAGGATTTGCATCATCGCCCTGCCTCATACTACAGGTTGAACGTGAATGTTGACTGAGGTCAGGGGGCGGGCTTCCCACTGTCCTTCAGGGATGCGTTTCTCGCTCATTAAGGAGCGCACAAGCACTCTCAGCGTCCTGTATGGGTCTACGGCAATAACGACCATTTGTGCGGTAAGGGTAGAGTACTGCGGCTGTGGGGAGTGGGGTAACCCAATAATGGTCACTTAACAGTCACGGTAAAGTACAATGGAGCACTGTAGCAATACAATTGGCAGTTCTCCATAGACTGTAGTACACAGTATAGTTAGTGACGCTTTTATCACTTGACAAATGTATTGGAACATTCCCTATCAAGACATACTAATGGATGTGAGGTGGTCACTCACAGATTATAGGATGATTATGGGTGACCCTCTGGAGACACTGTCAGCGCACGTCAAATAAAATGAGTGTTGATGTACATATATATCCACAAGTTGACAATCGGCGACTGCTACTTGCTTCTTTCTGCAGGGGATGCATGGCTAAAATCTGTGCATGCTCCCCTGATGGTGTGTTGCTGGTACACGCTCTGTTAGCAACCACTGTGTAAATATGGCATTACTTCGTACATTTGCGTGCATTAATGTCTTGGCAATATTGCCAGTAAACCATAATTTTAATATATGTTTAAATGTTTGGCAATATCTTTCTTTTATTTATTGTTTGTCAATCACCACAGATTGTGCTTGAAGTATCGGTGAGGTGGAGATCGGTCCCCAAACCCTGATGAAATTGCCGAAAATAAGTGGCAATGAAACATGTCGGCCTTTCTAACTGAAATGGTCTAACACATGCTGCTCTTTTAACCTGAGTGTGATCACTGCGATCAATACAGTATGTATAACTGCAAGTGAGTCACAACTCATTTTAGATTGGAGAAGCAATTTTCTTCTTTTACACCACGGGGTCTGATTGGTTAAGCATGACATAAGCATCAATGCTGCATTCTGTTTCCACTTTCTAGTTCTCTCTTTTTTCTTTTCGTCACCTCTTAAAAACTAGGACACTATCTTTTTTCTGTCTTTACGGTCATGAAAGTTACCAATGATGATATCATGAGCAAATTGATGAGTACCAACCAGCAGCTCCTTTAGTGATGCTTATGTAAGGTACTCTCTGACCTCTCACACCTTTTTTTTGGTTTTGCTCATGAGATGAGATGATATTTGGTGTATTGAAAAACTTTTAAATTTGAACACTGAGAACGAAGCCGGCTTTCTGGCAGAGATAGTTTCAGACTGCCCCCGGCACTCTAAAAAAGTATAGTTACCCCATAATCAGGTCATTTGTACTAAATATAAAATGACAAGTTCTCACTAGGAATCACACTGATAGGTGAGGCCTTGTGAAAATTTATTAGTAGTTGAACATTGTTTTTAACGGAAGGAAACATCATCCTGTACATGGGAAAGTCAGTTAATCAGGGATCCATCAGGGTTCATATAGAGCACGACTACTCTCCTGTAAAGGTCTCAAGGTGATGGGGGTTTCTGCAGTTAGTCAAAGAGCTGGGTCTTGGGGTCCCTACTGAATTGAGTTAGTGATGGTTATTGACTGAGGTGCAGAGATATGGAGTTTCAGATCTTTGCAGTGAGGTGTGAGAAGGATCTTCCTCCAGCTGATGTCTTGTGGATCTGTGGGATATTAGTAAGGGCCAGATGGGGGTGTGGAGCTGTCTGGTTGGTATGGAGACTGGGGGTGTGGTTGAGGTATTTAGGTCCAGTGTTGTGCAGGGCTTTGTATGCATGCATGAGACACGTGAAGGTGATTCTTTTGTTGATCAGGAGCAAGTGGAGGTCTGTCAGGTGACCAGAGATGTGGTTGCAGTAGGGTATGTTCAAGGTAAGTCTGGCAGAGGTGTTTTGAATTCACCACAGTTTTTGATTCATGCCATTGTTGAGTGTGTTGCCCTAATCAAGCTGGCTTTTGACAAGTGCCTGAATGACAGTTCTCCTGGACTCGGTGGGAATCCATTTGAAGATCTTTTGGAGTAGGAGGAGCGTATGGAAGCAGAAGGCTGATACTGCATTGATTTGACGGTTTATAGAGAGTGCAGACTCGAGGATGATGCAGAGGCTGCGTGCATGGTCAGTGGGGGTGGGGGGGTTCCGAGTGCTGCTGGCCAGCAGGAGTCATCCCAATCAGAGGGAGTGGAGTCCAGGATTATGACTTCAGTTTCGTCAGAGTTGAGTTTTAGGCCGCTCTCCTTCATCCAGGTGACTACTGCCTTCGTCCTGTCATGGAAGTTGTTCTTAACTGCTGTAGGTTTGTTGGCGAGAGAAAGGATCAGCTGTTTGTCATCGGCGTCGGTGCCAGACTGGGAACAGTAACCAGCCCTGGCAATTGCTGCCCGACTGGCCCTTGGAGCGGGGGGGTGCTATCAAAAAGCACTGCTTCCGCTTTTGTTACAGGGGGCAGATATTGCAGCACTGCTACAAAACTGGCCCCTTGTAGCAAAACCAGCCCCCAAGGGCACAAAACCGGCTCCCACCACTCCGGCCCACGGACCGTTGGTCTGGATCTAGAAGTGGATGTGTTGCATGTCAGGTGAGTGGTTGTCAGAGCTACTTGTGAAACAGAGAGTGTCTTTGTGTACGATCAAGCAGACCTTAAGGATGATCTTGTAGCTGTCTGGGATGGTGGTTGAGATGTAAGGGCTGAAGTGGGGTTCAGCCAGATTTCCGTGAAGAAGGGGAAGTCGTGGAGAAGGATTTGAGCAGGTCCCAGATCTCTGCGGTGTGTCGGTTAAAGAAGTGGATGTTGAGTAGGATGCAGCGGAGGTGGTCGACTCCTGTTCTTGTGGGTTGTGCAGTCAGTGGGTCTGGTGTACTGAGGCAATAGAAGGTGCATTTGTGGCAGGTGAGGAGGCCTTGGGTGTCCTTCAGTTAGGCGAGGTGGAAGGTGGTGGAATGTCTTGTAGTGTAGTTCCTATATCCATGATAGGCTCTGCACATTGGAATACTATACACTATAGTTTTGACAAAGGACTGAGGTCAGTATGTCTCTATTGAGTACATTAAACTTAATTACTTGTGTGTGCCAGCTAACTCAGATGTCACTAAAATCTTCACGAATAAACACGAAGGGATTAGTTTCTGACAACCGCATAAACATGACAACTTTGTTTCCCTTAGAATCGGAACAGTCTCAGAATCGTGGAAACACTAGATAACAGTTTCACTCAGTCAATCATGCATGCTTTGTTTCTACAGATTGCACATGGAAATAGATAGGCAGGCGTTTCAATAAAAAGGGTTTACTGAACAGTCTTATTTCTCATGCAAGAGATATGAACTGCTACAATCGTAAGACAGAATGCAAAGTATAATACGTACAGCATTAGCAGTAATATTAGATAACACTACAATAGCATGGTTTGTAGCTATGACATATATTCATAAAAATACATACATAAATAGCACAGGCTAAAATGTGAATAGTCATCTGATGCTTCCTGTTAGGTCTACCCCAGTGTACCTAACCTAAATGTAGTAGTACGAGGTAAGAAGTAGGTGTTGTATACCAAAGTATAGCTAGCTATAGTTTAGTTTTGCCAGAGCTGCCAAGAGTCCCTCTAGGTTCTAGTCTGCGCCATACTATACTGTAGAATCTCTTTCCTGGTCTCGATCTCTAACACCCCGCAAGGGGAGTCAGAAACACTGGAGCTGGATTCTCTGCGAGGAGGATGACAGCATCTGGTCAGTGCGTCAGTCGAGGACTTGACTTCCTTCCGAAATTTGCATGGCGAGCCGCGTTGTGCAAGTAATTACAGGGGATCCCAGTGTAGGACCATAGAAGGACACACAAAGAGAGAATGTACTATTCACCCCCGGGGCACTGTTTGTTGGTCAAAATGTTAAGAATATTGAACCTACCAATTAAAAATGTAACGTTTTATACGCATATTGTGCTCTTTGTGGATTCTATGTGAATAATTAACATTGTAATCCGATATTCTTGAAAGTGTGTCTTTTTGAATAGTACATTCTCTCTTTGTGTGTCCTTCTATGGTCCTACACTGGGATCACCTATAATTGTATCACATAGAACCCAGGTCCCAGTGACTGTGTTTGGGTATACCCCCGTCTCTATACCGCGTTGTGCAAGTAGGCAGCTGAACCGTGATTTGCCATGGTAAGTGAAGGTATATTTATACCTTGAAGGTGTTTAGGAATGCCAGTATTGACATAAAAGTCGGGCAGAAGAATGTCATGAATGAACCCCTAAGGAATAGATGTTCATGCATAATAAATGGGTTTCCGGAGAAATCAATAATCCAAGCAAGGGAAGTCCTAAAGGCTTAAGAGTCTGGTTTTTCATGAACTCATTGTGATGTTGATGGACGGATATAGGTGGCCATGCCTGTATTTGGTTAGCATTGATAATGCCTAAATAAGGGCGGGATTTCTATGCCTAATTATGGGCAATGCAAATTGTGGCTGTATAAGGGCATAAATAGGGAAACCTCTGTACAGTATCTAAATCGGGAAACAACCATCACAACGCAGGTATTACAACGCAATACCATTACAACAAATCTATTGCAACGCAAGATCTTTTACAACGCATACTATTACAACGCATGCTATTAGAACGCAGATGCTATTACAATGCATGCTATTACTACGCAAGTTTGGGTAGGTTCATTTTTTTAATTGAATTGTTACTCCTACACTATTCATCACTTAATGTACATATGCATTTCCCTGGATATAGAATAGTAATGAATAGTCCTATACTATCCTGCACTTACCCTAGAGATGCACCCCCTTGAGTTAGATTAGTAATTAATACTCATACACTATCCTGTACTTACCTCAAAGATGCACCCCCCTTGAGTTAGAATAGTAATTAATACTCCTACACTATCGTGCACTTACCCCAAAGATGTACCCCTTTGAGTAAGAATAGTAATTAATACTCCTACACTATCCTGCACTTACCCCAAAGATGCACCCCCCTAGAGTTAGAATAGTAATTAATACTCCTACACTATCCTGCACTTACCCCAAAGACGCCCCCCTGGAGTAAGAATATTCATTGTTACTCCAACATTATCCTGCGCTTACCCTAAAGATGCACCCACCTGGAGTTAGAATAGTAATTGTTACTCCTGCACTATCCTGTACTTACCTCAAAGAGGCACCCCCCTTGAGTTAGAATAGTAATTAATACTCCTACACTATCCTGTACTTACCTCAAATATGTACCCCAATGGAGTTAGAATAGTAATTAATACACCTACACTATCCTGCACTTACTCCAAAGATGAACCCCCTTTGAGTTAGAATAGTAATTATTACTCCTACACTATCCTGAATTTACCCCAAAGATTCCTCCCTGGAGTTAGATTATTAATTGTTACTCCTACACTATCCTGCACTTACCCTAAAGTTGCACCCACCTGGAGTTTGAATAGTTATTCTTACTCCTACACTATCCTGCATTTACCCCAAAGATGCACCCCCCTGGAGTTAGAATAGAAATTGTTACTCATACAATATCCTGCACTTACCCTAAAGATGAACCCACCTGGAGTTAGAATAGTAATTGTTATTCCTACACTATCCTGCACTTACTCCAAAGTTGCACCCTCCTGGAGTTAGAATAGAAATAGTTACTCCTACAATATCCTGCACTTACCCCAACGATGCACCCACCTGGAGTTAGAATAGTAATTAATACTCCTACACTATCCTGCACTTCCCCAAAAGATGCACCCTCTAGTGTTAGAATAGTAATTAATACTCCTAGACTATCCTGCACTTACACAAGAGATGCACCTCCCTTGAGTTAGATTTGTAATTAATACTCCTACTCTATCCTGAACGTACCCTAGAAATGCACCCCCTGGAGTTAGAAAAGTAATTGTTACCACTAAACTATCCTGCACATACCCTACATATGCACCCCCATGGAGTTAGATTAGTAATTGTTACCAAAACACTATCCTGCACTTACTCTAAATATTCACCCCCCTGGAGTTATAATAGCATTTGTTACTCCTACACTATCCTGCATGTACCCCAAAGATGCACCCCCTTGGAGTTAGAATAGTAATTAATACTCCTACACTATCCTGCACTTACCCCAAATATGCACCTCCCTGGAGTTAGAATAGTAATTGTTACCCCTACATTATCCTGCACTTACTTTACTTATACACCCCCCTGGAGTTAGAATAGTATTTGTTACCCCTACACTATCCTGCACTTACTCTACATATGCACCTCCCTGGTATTAGATTAGTAATTGTTACCACTACACTGTTTTATAATTACATTATAGATAATCCCCCTAGGTGTTTGAATGTAATACTAAAGGTATGTAGAATTACAATTCAGAATAAATGTAAAACGGTTAAACAATCTACATCTATCTTTATTTGGTCGCACCAACGTAATCAAAATGGTCATATTACCAAAATTCCTTTATTTGTTTCGTACTATTCCTCTTCTCTTTTCTTCTCTTTTTTTAACAAACTAGATCGAAGCATCTCCAGGTTTCTATGGGGTTATCGGAGAGCCAGAAGAGCCCTCAAATGGTGCATTATGCCAAAACTAAGAGGCGGTTTAGGAGTTCCTAGTTTTCGCTTATATTACTGGGCAGTCTTGCTAAAGCAAATGGGTATTCTAATGTTCCCAGACTATAGTTTAGATAATGCTTTGACTCCATCAATTTACGAAATGTTGCTTGGAGTGGAAGCGCGGCAATGGCTGTTCAAGTTAATAGAACCTAGTTATCACAAAAAAACTAAATTTAAAATTATGACTACCGTATCTCAGATCTGGAGACAAATCAACAGAAGGCTTCATCTTCTGCCAAAATTTAATTACTATACCCCCCTCTTACAGAATCCTATGCTACCCGAGCTTTTTAATGACCATGTCATGCATAAATGGTTTGACTTAAATATAAAATCTTTTGGTCCACTCTATTATGATGGGCAATTTGCTTCCTATTCTCAATTACAAAGTAAATTTGGTCTTGATAGAGCTGATTTTTTTAAATACTTACAGATCCGTAGCTTCTTAATTACAAAAAAATTAATTATATCACAATCTATGAGCAAAATAGACTTGTTGGAATGCTGCTGCCAGGGACATAAGATTGGTATAATATATCAGAAATGTTTGGAAAAGTTAGAAGATAATCTAGACACCTACACAAAAAAATGGGAGATCATTTTTGGCTTAGAAACTGTAGACATAGTTAGATCTCTTGAAGTCTGTAGTAAAGTTATTCTCAATGATTCATTTAAAAGTCAACATTATATGTCTATCTTTAATTTATATTATACACCATCAAAACTATCAAAATGGAAAGCACAGAAAGGAGTGAACTGTAGTCGTTGTGGCCATAATGCGGCCGATTTGTGTCATATGTTTTTTCATTGCCCCAAACTGATCATATTTCTCACCCAAGTACAAGGCTTCCTAAATACCATTTTGGATGTAGCTATTGTTTTAACGCCCGAACTTGTTATACTTGGAATACAAACTGACCAAATCGCCAATAGAACAATTGCTGAAGAAGGGTTCATTTTCATCGCAATGTCTTCCTATCGCAACTGTATAACCTCTCGCTGGTTGGATATTGAACCGCCTGTGTTCAATCAATGGCAGTCAAAATTGTTGAATATTTATCAGTTGGAAAATGCTGTATACAAATTTAAAGGCTTGAGAAGGAAGATACTAGGCCAAAAAATATGGTTACCCATCACGAACTGGTTATGACCATGGTCATTCTTTCAGTAATATTTTTTGTTTTCCTGATTTTTTTCTGTGCTCTCTTTATGACTATGTATCTATGGTATATATCTTTTACCTTTGTTTTGTTTCTCTGTGCAATTTATCCACTGCCAATAAAATAATTAAAAAAAAAAAAAAAAAAAAAAAAAAACAGAATAAATGTGAAATATGTAATAATATGCATGTAAGAAGTATTTTTAAAGCATTTAAAATGCAAAATGTTTCTAAAGTTTGAATATTAATTATAATAAAAATAATACTTAAGAGTTATTTATTAAAAAAAGTCATTTATTTTTTTCCCCACACTTTAACATTGTATTTAATGGTAAAAATTGTCCTTCTTTTATTTCAATAGACGTCAAGGCCATTGCAGCGTCTATGTTATTCAAGTTCATTTTCAGTGGAATGCGGGAGGGAAAAGAAGCTTAATAGAGCATCTAAAAGGTAAGAATGTTTTTAAAAATATAATTACATTTTTTAAAAAGTAGTAGTACTTTTCATATATAATATTTAAAACAAGAATAGTAATAATGCGAGACTGTGTAAAATATGTAATATATATAAATATTTTATTAATAAAATTGATATTTAAATAACTTCAAAAATAATAATAATATATTGGTAATCTTTATTATGAAAATATTTGATTTATAACAATTTTTTTATAGTAAACAAAAGTAATAAATAAATTGTCCTTTTTATTTTTTGGTAGCTCCAGGTGACGTATACCCGTATACGTGAAACTCAAAGGCAGCCATTTTGAGGAGCGTCGCCGGACAAAGCAGAAGCTCGGGAAACCTGCGCTCAGGTAAGAAACGTTTTTAAACTTAAAAACAATAGTGCATGAGGGTATGAGTGACATTTATTGCAAAGAGAGAAGAGGGAGGCTTTTTAAAGTTATTAATATGTTAAGTTTGTATTTTAATATGGATGGATTTTTGCAATGGTGTATCAAATTTTGGAAATGGTTTTTGTTTTGGAATTTGATTTTTAAGAAGATGAATTTTCGAATGGGTTTCGGAATGTGGTTTGGAATTTGGAAAAAAATCATTCATGGAATACATTGTTTTGGATTTTAACAATAAAGAAATGAAAAAAGAAGACATCTAAGGTAAGGTGACCCGACGTTATTTATTGTAAATTTTTTTTGAAAAATGTCAATTAAAAGAAGATGTTTAATTTAGGGCAAAACAGGAAAGTAAAACTTTAGGTTGTATTAGTAATGTGGAATGTGTGCAACATTATCCAGGTAGTCTGAAGCCACACAGAACGAAAATTGTTGTAATGCACCCAATAGTGTTTCAGACATTTCCTTTGCTTTTTTAAAAAATTCGTGGATTTAGACTACCAGTTAAGGCCTGTGACATTCTCATTTCTTGGAAACTTTGCTCCTTCCTCAAAGTTTCCAAAAAATGATAAAAGTTGCGTTGGGCTTTGCCAATTGTGTGGTTGCAGGAGTTGTGCCATCCTCTATGGTATTGTTTGTCTTTGCTCCTCTTCTAAGCAGCTCGAGTAGCAGTTCCACCACTCCACATGGAAACGTGGCTTCCTCCTGCAACCCGACCTGCTTAGATGCCCAATCCATGTGTCTTTAAAATAATTTAGTAAGGGTGCCAATTTTTCTTCATTTGTGGTATAAAAGTCAGATTCAGTAATTGCAGTGTAGTACTCGTCTACACTATCAGGAGGAACAAAGCAAAGTGCAGTTCATTTTTTTAGTTTGAATTGCAGTTTGCTATCCGATACGTAATCCACAACTAAGGATGTTTTTTGTATCTTACGTCAAAATGCCTGGGAAAAGTGGAAAAAACATACTTGAATTTGGGTATTCATGTACGTTTGAGAAATAACATTTATCATTGCGAATTCAAAATCAATAATAATTTTCCTAGGACTTTTGTTTGATGATTTGGTTTTTAACACTGTTAAAAGTTCAGTGTAAGTTGTGGATTGTTTATCAGGTAGCAAACTGTATACTAATGGGACTACTGTATTGTTAATTTTAGCATGAATAGTGTATATTTGGGTGAATGGATGGGGCGTGCTTTTAAACGTCCCATCCATCATCCAAATATCACTATTCTCTAACTTAACTAGATTACGGCGTGTACTAAAGATAATGATTCGTTTTTGAGGGTTTTTGTTGTCATGCAGTAGAAACTGTTCATTAGATAAAGAAATGGAGAGTTTATGAGGAATAAGAATATCAGAAAAGGTTTGTGGTATAACTCTTTGAGGGTTACTTGCCTGTTTTTTGCGTTGTATAATTCGTCTCAGATTGGGTATGATGGGCATACTGCTAGCAACATGACTAGGGACATGTTGGGCAACCTCCCTCAAAATGGAACCAGAGGAGTCATTGGAGGTGCTTGCAATTTCATTGATTGTTTCTCTCACCTCACTCTCGATTGCAGAGGCAGAGTGGTTATGCTCTGTGGTTTTTACAACTGAGTCACCCAGAGTAACCGCTCTGCCTGTGCAATGGGTTGAGTAGTATTGCACACACCTCAAATGTCTCCTTGGTTCTGTAATTCTCTCCTTACAATAAATGTACCCTGCATGCTTCAAAAGGCGGTTTCACTTGCTTAAAGGGATATAATGGGCTGTCTTATTCGTTGACATTATCTGAAATGAAAAGAAAATGAAGGAAAAAATTGCCAGAATAAATATTATAATATAATTTTTTTATTTTTGGTATTTGGTTCAGTTTGAACATTTGTATACAAAAACAATTTTTCAACAATATCTGCTTTGCTTCTTTAGTTATGATACTTTGAATTGTTCCTGTAGAAAGAAATATACATTTTTAAATTTGTTTCACTTTCAAGTACCTTTTGGCTTGGTTGTCTGTGCTTTAAGATGGAGTCTGTTGGTCTTCTAGTTGGTTGTTGCAAATTAGATCATTTTATGCTGGAAGAGAATAGAATATTTCTTTGCTTTATTAGTATTGTCTTTTTGGTATGTTGGTCTTTTTAGAGAAAAAGTTTTTTCTAAAAAACAATTTATTTTGTAAAAGAACTTACCTTTTAAATTTTTGGGGGATATTCAGATGGTTCTGTAAAATTTCTCTAGAAGGAGTTGCAAAGCTGGTGTAGTTTCGATTTTTGGCTGTGCTCTTTACTGAATGTTGATATCTGTTGTAAGATAAAACATTATTTCAGTGAAATATGTCATTAAATTATAACAATATGCATTTACGTAAGCAAATAAAAGAAAACAATATTTTCTAAGAAACATCGAAATATGAGTTTTGCAAACACAAGCAGAAATGTTCTTGATATATTATAACAATGTTTTTATCCTTGCTTCATTATCCATACATTGTGAAATATATAAAAACTGTTAGGCATCTATAAAAATTTGATTTATAGCAAAAATGTCCTTTTACTTATATTGCACATGTTTATTAGGTTTTCTTTTAAATTTACTTACCTTCAAAAGATATGTGTAACTTTGTTGATGGCTTAATTGTAATTGGATGCCTTTCTGATTTTTCAATTCTTAAAAGTGTATGGATGAAATATTTTCTGACTGTTGGAATGATTAAAAATAAAAAAAGTTAGTAATTTTATTGAGAAATGAGTAGATTTAAAAAGAAAATTGTTTTTATTCGCTGTTTGTCATTTTATTTCTAGAAAGCACCACTTTATATTTTTAAAATATAATATTACTACAGCACTATTCAACATTGTAAGCAATTTAAATACCATTCAGCTTTTTGTAAATTAACACGTTTCCCCTTTATTCGCCAATTTTCTCTTTATTGTGAATCATATCAAAACATTTCGTATTTTTTTCAGTCATTATTTCATTAAACACCATTTATAAGTTTTTATTCACACACTTTGGGAGACCTTACATATATTTAAATATAAAGAGGTACAGCAGATTTCATGCTTTGGCTTCAAATGGACCAAGTTTTTTGATATGTGTAACTTTGTTGATGGCTTAATTGTAATTGGATGCCTTTCTGATTTTTCAATTCTTAAAAGTGTTTGGATGAAATATTTTCTGACTGTTGGAATGATTAAAAATAAAAAAAGTTAGTATTTTTATTGAGAAATGAGTAGATTTAAAAAGAAAATTGTTTTTATTCGCTGTTTGTCATTTTATTTTTAGAAAGCACCACTTTATATTTTTAAAATATAATATTACTACAGCACTATTCAACATTGTAAGCAATTTAAATACCATTCAGCTTTTTGTAAATTAACACGTTTCCCCTTTATTCGCCAATTTTCTCTTTATTGTGAATCATATCAAAACATTTCGTATTTTTTTCAGTCATTATTTCATTAAACACCATTTATAAGTTTTTATTCACACACTTTGGGAGACCTTACATATATTTAAATATAAAGAGGTACAGCAGATTTCATGCTTTGGCTTCAAATGGACCAAGTTTTTTGATTATTCATTTTTCGAGAAATTATTATTCACCACCACTATTTTTTTCACATTTGAGTCTGGTTCATTTAAACATTTCAAATTAATTCTATATAAAATTTAGTAAACAGTTATTAATATTATTTGAAAAACAAATACTAATTATATTTAATTATTTCACATACTTTCCACTTCAATTTCCGAAAACAAATATTCTGTTCCTTTAACTAAAGTCTGTCAAGCTGTTTATCAAAAACTGCAAATTAATGAACATTTTTAAAATTATTTTTTGTTGCTTAAAACATAAAGCTAGGTATTTAGTAGCAATGTATTTTACTTACTTGCTTGTTTTAAAAGGATGTTATCCTATGTCACAGTGTGAGCTTCTGTGGGAGAGAGAGAGGCAGCGTAAAAAGTGTGCTCTCACTGGTAGTCAGTTGACCACTGTTTTCAAAATGGTGGTCAACTTCTTTTTATACCATTTTTTGTGTCACACCATTATTTTCGTAAAAATAGTCATTCCGTTTCAAATTTTTTTCTTGTTCATTTCGTGTGAAAACTTATATTTTAATTTTCGGGTAAGATATTGCCTGATTATTTGGATCATGAGTGTTTACTCCTCCATTTTGTGTTTGAGGCTGTATTTCTTGTCATGGAAACTGTTGTAGGACTTGTGTTTGAGCCAAGCTCTTTAAATGGTGGTCCGCTTTCTCTGATTTCCATAGTTTTCCTTGTAATCTATGTAATTGCACGATATGTAAATGTATTTATTATATTTTTAATTATTAACAATTTTCGCATTTGAAAAATGTTGACTTCCCCCCATATTTTTTTATTACTCAATTAATACCTGAGTATTAAAATTAATACCACAGTATTAATTAATAAAATGAGTACGATTTTTAAAACATATGTGCATAGTTACTGCCCACATTTTAATATACTTACCCACCCAAAACCCCTATTTTCCCTGCCTCCCGTGTCAGGAGTTATTGTCCAAATTTAAAAAAAATATATTTTATTGCGTTGTAATGGTATGCGTAGTATTGTTTTGCGTTGTAATGACACTTTTAATGCATTCTATATATATTGAGTGGTCATCGTTTGTGTTGTAAAAACATTTGTTGTAAAATACTTTGCGTAGTAAAAAATGTGTTGTAAAAGCATGCGTTGTAAAAGTATACATACATTCTCTAAATCGACACACAAATGTCTGGTGTTGAGTGCAGGGAGGGTGCTGGCAACATAGCGGTGGAGAACGTGGGGACCATGGTCTGTAACGCTGGAGAAGGTCCAGGTGTGGAAGGGCGCAGATGGGCTTCCCACTAGCAGCCACCAATAAGTAGCCTTGGGGAGGTCAGAGGGCTGGTCAGCTGGGAAGCGAGAGGCGGGAAATGGCACTGGAAGGGGAAGGGCAACAAGGAATGAGCAGGGGTGAGGGAGGGAAGGGGGGACCCGGAGAAGGGGAAAGGAAAGAAAGAAAAGCAAACCAGAGCAAAATTAAAAGGACAGCAAAAGGCTAAAAATACAACTAGAAAATAAAAACAGACAAATAAAAGACAGACAAAGGCTATGAAAAAGAAACAGCAACAGAACAGAAACAGAAGACAGGCTCACCACTGGGTCACCAGGGATGAGGCACATGCGGGAGCTTGCGGGTGGGGGAGGGCCTCCAACACAGAAGCCAGAGTTCAAGAGGGCAGACTACTACCAGGTGGAGTTGCGCAGTGGTGGGAGAATGCATGCTGACAAGGTCAATGAATGAAAGTGACATTACATCTCAAAATATAGGCTGCATGCATGGTCAGTGGGTGTGGGGGGTTCTGAGTGCTGATGGCCACCAGGAGTCGTCCCAATCGGAGGGAGTGGAGTCCAGGATTAGGACTACAGTTTTGTCAGAGTTGAGTATTAGGAGGCTGCTCTCCTTCATCCAGGTGGCTACAGCCTTCGTCCTGTCATGGAAGTTGTTCTTAGCGGCTGTAGGTTTGTTGGTGAAAGAAAGGATCAGCTGTGTGTCATCGGCGCCAGTGCTGGACTGGGAACAGCAACCAGCCCTTGCAATTGCTGCCCGACTGGTTTTTGGAGCGGGGGTGCTAGCAAAAAGCCCTGCTCCCGCTTTAGTTACAGAGGGCCGATATTGCAGCACTGCTGCAAAACCGGCCACCTATAACAAAACCGTCCGCCAAGGGCACAAAACTGGCTCCCATCCCTCGGCCCACCGGGGGAATGCCCGGGGGACAATGTTCACTCTGTGGTTTCTGACGATGACTGTGAGCAGGTAGATGTTGAGGACGGTGGGGCTCAGGGAGGAACCCTGGAAGACTTCACAGCTGATCTATGTAGTATTGAGGAGAATGGTGGGAGCCTGACTCTTTGGGTTCGACTGGTGAGGAAGGAGTGGATCCACTCTAGCACTTTGCTGTGGATGCTGGCATCATGGAGTATTGTGCAACGAGTGTAGTGGGTGACGGTGTTGAAGGTGGCAGAGAGGTCAAGGAGGATGAGGGCTGAGGTTTTGCCTCAGCCAAGGAGAGTGCAGATATCATCAGTTGCGGTGAGGAGTGCAGTCTTGGTGCTGTGCTTGCACATGAAGCCAGATTGTGAGGGGTCCAGAGTGTGGTTTGTTTTGATGAATTCTGAGTTGGGCATTGATGGTCTTCTCAATGACTTTGGCTGGGAATGGAAGTAGGGATAAGGCACATGCGGGAGCTTGTGGGTGAAGGAGGGCCTCCAAAACTGAAGCTAGAGTTCAAGAGGGCAGACTTCTACCAGGTGGAGCTGCACGTTGGTGGGAGAATGCACGCTGACAAGGTCAATGAATAAAAGTGACATTACATCTTAAAATATTAAGTATAAAGCTGCTTGTGCATGAATCATATGTGCACAGGGTGAGACAGGAAAAAAATAATCATATGCTGAAGAGATGGCTGCAAGCCTTACCAGCCATTCTGAAAGCAATGCTTACATTGACCAACTTTAGAATAAGCACAGTTTTCCCTGTATAATGTCTTTGCCTCAACCACATTATTTATTGTGTTAATACTATTCTACATTCCTTGGAAAATAAGTATTTTCAGGTACATCTCACCCACTTTGAAAGTCAAGCCAGTTTCCACCCGCTCTGTGACCGGTGGCTTTAAACATCTTGTCCTCCTTTCACTAAAAAGCTGTTGCTAGTGGAGGAGCTTGTTTGTGCTTGCACAGGGAACAGCACATTTGTTGTGACATGTGGCTCTGTCCTGGTCACCGCATGATGTGCAGATTTGAGTGTGCCCTCAAGTGTAGAGTGTGACAGTGAGGTATGTTTATTTTTAAGCCCTTGGGACCTAAAGAAACGTGCAAGGAGGAGCATGCACCACGCCGCTGTCAGGCTGTGCTGCAAAGTGTCCTGCCATAGAGTGGGACCTGAAGGCTGCCACAAAAAATGGTGTAGTCCTAGACTGCGTTCATTTATGGATCATTCTCAGCCTCCGCTCACAGCCTGCGGTGCATGTGCACCTGCCAATTTTTTGCTCAACCACCATTGGATGGGGCAAGCTGTTTCTGTGATTGATTCCTCCTTTCCATGTCAGGGCCAAAAAGGTTGGTGGTGGCCCTCATGCCTCATTCTAAGCCCCCAGGGCATAATTCTTGTATGGCAGATGCACGTTTCCTATGTTTTTGCATAATCCTGTATTGGGTTCATGATTACATGCAGTGGGGATTGCCTCGTGTTATGTTATGTTTTATTGATTTTTATAGCACACTAATCACCTAAGGGGGTATCCAGATGCTTGGGCAGATGTGCAGGTGATTGGTCCCCAAAGTACTTACATGAAGAGCCGGGTCTTCAGCTTGTTACAGAACGCAAGATGTGAGGATGCGGTTTTGATTTGTTGAGGCAGTTCGTTCCATGTTCTGGGTGTAATGTAGAAGAATGAGTGACTGCCAGTTTTGCTTTTGCAGATGCAGGGAATGTGTGCACGTGAGAATGAGGCAGAACATAGGTGTCTGGTGGGTTGGTGAATGTGTATGGTGTTGTTCAGATATTCTGATCCTGTGTTATGTAGGGCTTTGTATGTGTCCGTAAGAAGTTTGATTTGGCTGCACATGTGAATGGGGAGCCTGTGAACTTTCTTGTGGTGCTGTGTGATGTGGGTGCTGCATGATAGGTTGAGTATGAGTCTTGCAGCGGTGTTCTCTATGATCTGGAGTCTGTGTAGGAGTAGTTTGGAGATTCCAACGTAGAGACTGTTTCCGTTGTCCAGTTTGCTAGTGGTGAGTGTTTGTGCGATGATCCGTCTGGTATTCTGAGGCAACCATTTGAAAATCTTTCATAGCATGCGTAGGATGTGGAATTTGGAGGGGCAGTCTGCATTGAATTGAGCTGTTATGTTGAACTTGCTGTCCAAGATGATTCTTGGAATCATTGCATGGTCTGTGAGTGCGGGAGTTGGTCCTAGCTCCGATCCCACCTGGTGGAGTCTCATGGGGAGGTCTTTTTGTTGAAGACCAGTACTTCCTTCTAGTCGTAGCTAAACTGCAGACAGTTGGTTTGCATACAGTCTGCTACCATGGCCATGCAGTTGGTGAAGTTGGTTTTGGTGGTGGTTGTCTTGTCTGTCAGGGAGAGGATGAGTTGGGTGTCATAGGCATAGAAGATGACGGTGATGTCTTGAAAGTGGATGATTTTGGCGAGCGGTGTCATGTATATGTTGAAAATGGTGGGGATTAGGGATAATCTCTGTGGGACTCCGCATATCAATTTCCTGATCTCTGATGTGAAGGGTGGCACCCTGACCCTTTTGGTTCTTCCTATGAGAAAGGAACAGATCTAGTTTAGAGTTTATCCATGTATGCCAATCACGAGGAGTCTTCTGATGAGGGTGTTGTGGGAGACAGTGTCAAAGGCTGGTGGGAGGTCAAGCAGGATAAGGGCAGCTGTTTCTCCTCAGTCCAGACAGGGGAGCAGGGAGAGGGTCAGAAAATTGCTCAGTTGATTTGGGGCTGTGGCCTTCTTGACAATGGCGTTGATTTCTGCAAGTTTCCATTCAGCCAGGAAAGTGGCAGATGAGATAAAGGTGTGGTGGAAGAGATAGAAATGTTGATGAGCTATCCGTTCAGTCAGGTGGCAGTCGTGGTTGGCAATGGGTAGGTTAACAATGAGTTCTCTGGAGTTGGGTTGGTGTGAAAAGTTGTGTAAATGGGTGCACTTTTGCTATGGAGGAAGTTGGATAGGTTGTTGCAGAGTTATTGGGAGGCAGCAATGTTGACAGGGGTTGAGGGTGTGGTGAAATCCTTAATGAGCAAGAAGATCTCCTTGGAGATTCCTTCAGTGTGGTTCACTGGAGCTGTTTTCTTGGTATCGCTTATTTTCTGGTGATAGCGTCTGAGTGCAGCCTTGTAGGTAGTTCTGTTGGTGGTGTCATGGCTGGCACTCCATTTCCTTCCTCGCTGTTAGCACTGTTTCTTGGTGTCTTTGAGGTCTTCTGTGTACCAGCTAGCCTGCTTATTTGATCTACTATGCTTGTTGGGTTTGATGGGTGTGGGGGAGTCCACACAGATCGAGTTGTTCAAGTTGTTGATGTCCTGTTTGAGGTTGTCTGCGGGGGTACTTAAAATGAATGGTACCAGAACAATTATGATATAGCATTGCTGCATTCTGTATAGTTCCCACAACAATAGGTGCTCACTGCTTTGGCCAATAGACAAAGAGACCCAAACATTAACAAGATACAACACAAGGGGAGTAGAATACAAATAAGAATGAGTCAAGAGTAGAGTTTTCACATGCAGGTCAGTATCCCTCAAGAGAGTAAAAAAATAGAGTTACAACAACATTACAACAAAATAACTAAACGTCACAAAGAATATTAGTTTTCTGAAAGTTCATCTTTTATAATTTTTTATTGCACTTTAAAAGCAGTCCTCCTCCTAGATTGTGAAGGTGGTCCTGTCTTCACTGGGATCGCCTTGGTGATTTTAAGAGTTGATCAGTGGTTGAGCCAAGTCTCTGTGATGAAGAGGATGTTGGGTGTATTGCTACTCAGTAGGTATTATATTTTGGGTGTATGTTTGCTGAGTGTTGAGAAGCATACATGTTAGGGGGTGTTGAAATGTGGGTTTGCTTTGGCATGTCTTGTAGGGTGGTGATGTCAGTGTTGTTGGTGCTTGAGTGGCATGTGTGTTGGGATGGGATGTTGATGGCATTGTTAGTATTTGCATGGGGTGTGGGTGGGTAGGTGGCTGCAGGAGAACTGGCAGTGGGTGCAAGTGAAAGCTCCTACCGTGGTATGAGGCACAGCAGCATGTCACTCCCGCACTGCTGAATACAAACAACAGTATACGTCCTTTTTTAAATGTAATAAAAATAATTGCCATATGAAAAAAAACTTACAGCAACAAAGGACTATAGTCACATATAGACTATAGCTAACGGTTGAAAGACATATTAGCATCATGTGTTTAATATCCATTATTAATTTAACACAGTATCTCAAGCAAGCCTGACGTCTCCCTATAGCTATATAGGTTATTAGAGAATTATCATTAGGTGAAAACAATACTAACAATTCCCACAAGTCAGCATCAAAAATAAACAAAGCGCTTCAACACAGTGGTCATCACTCCACATTATGTACCTGAGAAGATGAATGCTGAAGCCCAATACTATCCTGTCTATTGTGAAGCCCAGGCTCCTCCTCCACAGAGGAAGGCAACAGAATACGTCCTTAGTGTTGCACTGGCACTAAGTTATCAACTGTTTATTCATATGACAAAATAATGACGTGCACACCGTATAGCCCACTATGTAACACCAGCTGGAGCAATAATAATGCTGAAGAAATTATAATACAAAAAGGAAATATGCTAGATAGGTTGCTGACCCTTGAGACAGGTGCTGTTAGTTTTCACAAATTTATTTATGTGGCAATATCAACCCTGTATATATATGTCTATACTTGCCTTTCATAGCGTGAACTTACTCACTGTGGGTTACAGAGCACTGGACATATTTGGAGTAGGTGAGCACAACCCCAAGTTTTAATTTACATTGCTGATAATTGAAGAGCACAGGGGATCTTTTACAGAGTAGTTTATGAATTCAGGTTACAATTACATATGATAAATATGTATAATGTGCAAACATGCCTCTTTCTGCGTGGTCATCCCCAATTCTTTGGTGGACTGTTGTTTGAACTGTCCGTACTGGAGCTCTACTAACCATGCCCCAGTGCAGATACTCTGACCCCTAAAACATGTTAAAATTGGCTAACATCTAATTGGCATATTACATTTCCTAAAAGGCCTCGGTATATGGTGCTCAAGCCAGGCAAAATCAAACGTCACTTATGGAATACCGAAACCAAACAACAGGAGGTATGCCCATGTGAGACCTGGGAAGTTAGTGCATATAACAAATTACAACGTCTCAATAGGTAATATTTGAAAACCGTTATATAAAACATGCAAAATAGTTGCAAAAAAAGGAAAGACCAGGAGGCTTGAATGGTTGTTAGAGCAATGCAAGAAGTGTTTTGTATTAAGAACAAATAGAAATACCCAATTGCCACATTTAATTTACTTATAACTCCCGAGTAAAGGGGTACTGCAAGTGCTCAGCGCATGTACATTAAATACTACCAGTAGGCCTGCAACACTGATTATGTCACCCATTTGGAAGCCCTTTAACCATGTCTCAGACCTGCCATTGCACAGCTTACATGTGATATAAACTGGCATGTTGACCTGGCAAATTAAACCTTTTGCCAGTACCAAACCTTCCCTGTTTATACATATAAGCCACTCCTAAGGTAGGCCTTGGACAGCCCAGAGGGCAGGGTGCAATATATGTAAAAGGCAGGTCATGCACTTATACTTTTTACATGTTCTGGTAGTGAAAAACTCTCAAATTACGTTTTCACTACTGCATGGCCTATCGCATAACATTGGGATTACCTTATTACATTTTCTGTGTAAGGTGCAATTGGGAAGAGATAAACCCTTCAGTACTGCTGTCTCTGGAACGACATTTTAAAATCCAAAAATAAGGTGAAGTCAGATTTTAAATTATCATTCTGAAAATGACACTCTTGGTAAGTTTGCATTTTATTGCTTTAGCCATTTGGTGCTTGTAGCAGGACTCCGGTCACATAACTGGGTGTAGTTGCCATTTGGGCTTTATGTATTCCTCCTAGACAGTCACACACAATGGAAGCTTAGGTGTGTCTCAATCGGCCATTTCTGGCAGGACGGGAGGAAGAAGCTGGGCACAGCCTCACTTACACCTGAATAGGCTATGTCCTGTCTGCACACAGAGGACTGCATAGTCCCCTGTAGTGAGTCTGGAACCAGGGCATAAAGGGAGGACATCTATGCACTTCAACGGCAAGTCCTTGAAGTCCCGCCTACTTCAAAGGCACCACTTGGTATAAATACTGGACCTCAGACACTACCACTCCAGTTCACTTCTGGACCTGTGGATACTCTACCAGGAAGAAGGACTGCAGAGTTGCTGAAAAGGCTGCCACACTGCTGGACTGCTACCCTGCTGGTCACCCGCTTTCCTGTGCTGGCCTCCTGCACTCTTGCCTGGATGAGAAAGACTTGACCTGCATCTCAAACCGAGAACCCAGAGAGAATCCATGGGCTAGTTCGCTTTTCTCCTGATCTGAAGCCTCAGGCTTCCAACCACTCTGCACCTGCTCCTGGTCTCTGCCATCTGTGAGTCTACCCTGCCAAGTGCCTGCCTGCAATCCCCAGCCTGAACCCTTGGATGTGGGCCTAAGGTACTTACTAGCGGAACAGACACATCTTCTCTGCTGAGCTGCACATCCCAGAGCAGAACTGATGCATCTCCTTGGCCAAGTGGCACAACACTGAGCAGAACCAATGCATTAACACTACTGCATGAATTGGACACTGCACAGAAGGCCTGCATTACCCTCTCAGTCCTTGAACCAAATGCATCACTGCATCTCTCATCAACAGCAGCCTCAACGACGAAGCACAACAATGCACTGCAGCCTGGCTGCTTCTCAGAACTGATGCATTGCTAGCTGCATGCTGCATCCCCAATGCCAGGAGTTCACATCGTAAGCCTCGTTGATGGGATCCTTGATGATGTCACAGCAGGGCCTCACACCACAGCCTCACTGCATCTTGGAAATGACGCATTTCCTTGGCTACGCTGCACTTCTTTGACCTGATCCACACAACACTCCGGAACCAGGATTTAAGGTACTTTGTTCATGGTACCTAACTCGGTCCCTGTAGCAGGCCCATGCTCCTTTATAGTCAGCCTGAGTTTGTGACTGATTCCCAGTCCGTCGCAACTAGATATCCATTGGCGGTGCTTGGTGCTTTTATTAGCACAATTTCAGCCTAAACCTCTAAAATTGAATATCCTCGTTATTTTCTGATTGTATTTTTGTCTTTTTGGACTTGTTTTATTTATTAAATTAAGTTCTACTTTTCTAACTTCAGATTGGGAACCTTTCGGTGTGGTGTTTTACTGTTTGAGGTGTTACACAAATACCTTACACATTTTCTTCAAGTAAAGTCTGACTCTTTTGTGCTAAGCTACCAGAGGCTGAGCACAGGATAATTTGGGGGTTGCTTCTGACTTACTCTGACTAGGATTGCGGTTGCTGCTTAATAAAGGCTCACACTTCAGTCAACCAGTAACCAAGGGCCAGATGTAGGTAGCCCTTTACCGATCGGAATCGGCCGAAAATACCGATTTTCGGCCGTTTCCGATCGGTAAAGGGCTATGGAGATGTAGGGGCACATTTTCGGTAATTTTACCGAATCGGTATCATTACCGAATCGGTAAATTTACCGATTCGGTAATATGTACCGAATCGGTAAAATAATTACCGATTCGGTAATATTTACCGATTCGGTAAAATTACCGAAAATGCAATGTAGGTAGGCAATGTACCTCCTGCACATGGCTTACAGAATCGGTATTTTACCATGGAAAACAAATCCATGGTAAAATACCGATTCCGGTGTGCATGCACATGTGTGCATGCACACCTATGCCATGTGACAGGCAGACCTGCCCTTAGGGCAGGTATGCCTGCCACATGGCACCCACGCCTGTTTAGGGGGTGCCAGGGGGTGTCAAAGTGACACCCCCTGCACCCTTGTGAAATTCGGTATTTACCGATTCGGTAAATACCGAATCGGTAAAGCCTATTGATTCCTATGGGCTTTGAAGCCCATAGGAATCAATAGGCTTTACCGATTCGGTATTTACCGAATCGGTAAATACCGAATTTTACCGATTCGGTAAAAGGGAACATCTGGATTCCCTACATACCAACCCCTCACATTTACCGAATCTTAATTACCGAATCGGTAAAATTCGGTAATTTTCGGTAATTAAGATTCGGTAAATGTTACTTACCTACATCTGGCCCTAAATTTATAACAGCCAGCCACTAGTTTTACTAGCCAAATATGACTCTGAATTTAACACAGTAGCCTAGCTGATTCCGTATTAATCCTGCTGCATAACCTGGTAAAATACCTCTTTTTGACAAGGAGAAAACCTTCACCTGAGCTGTTATTAAGTCATCTAATGTCAGCCTTGCAGCTCACAAGACAGTGTAGTGTGCTGGGTATTTTAAAGTAGGACATGTAGAAATATAAAGTTAACATGCACTTACAGAACATAGCACCCAAAGACTATTTTCACAGTAGCAATGCTAGATGGCCCATGAAGAAACAATGGGAAGCGGGATTCAAATATTAATTTTGCTATATTTGGATTGAGACCAGCTAGAAATATGAATACTCTAATCTTTTTTAATATTAATTGAAATCCTAACTTAGGGGGTCATTATGATTGCGTTTTTTCCGCATCCTCGGGGCCGGCGGAAGGCACTGCCGGCCCAGAGGATGCGGAAAAACCGCAGCGGACTGACCAAAGACCCACCGCCACATTAGGATGGCTGGTGGGTCCTGGTTTCCGTCCGCAGCTTTTCCGCCGCGGTCGGCTTACAACCGCGGCGGCAAAGCTCTAATATGGTGACGGTGTCTTCCAGACACCGTCTACCATATTAGGATGGCCTGTAAATTATGCTTTTCCGTGGCGGGTTTTCCGCCATGGAAAAGCATACGGAACTTCACTGCGGGGGCCCGTTGCGGGCCCCCTAGGTGAAGGGGGGGTGGGGGGTGCACATGGGGGGTACCTATGGTACCCCCCTGCATTTGCATTCAGAAAGCGGCAGGCACCGCGCGGTGCCTGCCTCTTACTGCATGCAAATGCAATGCATGCATTGTTAACATTGCGGCGGGTGCAGCTTGAAGCTCCACCCGCCGCAATGTTAAAAATAGAGGATGTGACCGCAACCCTTGCGGTCACATCCTAATTGCACAGGAGGGAACTCCGCATGCCATGCGGAGGTTCCCTCCTGCTCTGGGGTCGCAGACGGACGCAAGTCCGTCCGCGATCCTAATGACCCCCTAAATGCTGAAGTCAGATTTATTAATACAAAGTAAGGAAAAGGTAACTTTTAGAATGTTACCTTTTCCCTGCCTGAAGCTCATGGAGGCAAATTTGCATTACCTCTCCAGCAGTAGTCCAGTGAGTGCTTAGCCCTGAATAGGTGTTAGAGACTGCTCCCAGATCAGAGGCAATGACTTGGTGTGGGGAGGTCTTTTCTCTCCCACTGCTAGGAAGATCATTTGAGGTGTACCCAGGAACCTAATTTACTTCAAAGAGGTCTTCTCTGTCACAAGCAATTGGTAGTTGAAACTTGGGAAGGCCCCAGCATTTATCTTTTCAGTCAGGAAAGTACCAAATCCAGTGGGGAGAGAGCTGCCCACAGAATTGTTTTGATTTTAACTTCCATAAAAAGATTAAGTTCCAAGGTAAAATCTCCGACCAGATTGAACATCGTTGGTGTATCTGACCCATGGTCCATCGGAGAAAGACATAAATTCACACCTAAATCCTGATGTACAGAGGCCATTGTCTATTATTGGAGAATTGTGCTTTTTGGTGCTATTTTTCCTTAAATCTTTAAAGAATCATATATCCGGTTCCCATTATTTTAGTTGATGAATATCACCCTGTGTTTATAAATTGAAAGGCGATTTTTATGGTGCCGTGTTTATGACTTTATAACTGGTCTGGGGCTTCTAAATGCCTTACACATTTGTGTTAGGTTAAACCAGCCTGCTCTGTGCCATAGTTGCCATAGGCTGAGCTCAGGCTTAAATTATTGAAAGCTTTTACTAAACCTACCAGGATAGTGACTGTATTACTTGTGGTGGGCATCAAACCACCCCATCTCATAATAAGGCACTTTCTCATAATAATAACATTTGTATTTCTTTGACCTTAGGTGGGATTTCATTGAATATAAACATAAGAAAAATATTCATTTAATTTAACACTATTTCTCTACCTCCATTGATTTCTATGGAAAGGTGGTGCAAAACAAGTGGCTGGCTATGTGTGGTGATTGACTTACTCCAGATTTCGGTTACTTTTGACTGTAGTAACTTTAGAAGTGCAGTTTGTGAAATGGATGTCACTCCCCTCTGCCATTCTCACATTTACTCCTAAAATGTAAAATATGTATACTAATGTTTGTAGAGAATTTGCAGGCCGGGTGGAGATCCCCTCACTGAAAAAAATAGGAGAGGCAGAACCTCTACTAATAGGTTTGTGAATAGCATTTTGTAATATGTTAGCCTCACTACTAACGCACTACAAAATGCAGTTTGTGAATGATCCCTTACATAAATAGCATGTTTTTATATAACACTTCCTATCACACTTCTGGCATTAATATAGGTTGTATATATTATGTGTCTCATTACCCAGCGTAATGGTACTCAATTTAGCGACTTTGAAGAATTCGATGATGAGGTAGAATTCAAACTCGTAACTTGCAGATCAGTTCAGACAATGGTTTAACACTCTGAACTACATTGCCGACTGAATGTGCTTATTGATGATGCAGTGAAATTTAAAATAGATTTGGGAATATATATATTTTTCTGTGTGGCAGTAGTGACACATTATCAGTATTCAACTGAATTACTTCACAGCCTTAATAGTGGTTCAACAATCCATGTTTCCTAAAACATAAAAATTGGATAACATTAGGCTGCTAAGGTTACTATTATTTAATGCGTGAGAAGACACGAATTATGAAAACTGACTTGTGTACGTGTGCTGATTCCTAAGTAAATATGTTGGACGGTGTGTGCAGGTGTGTCTGAAAATGTGGCAAGAATTAAAGTCATGTGCGTTTTTGTGAGAGTGCAAACGTGTTAGCTCCTGTGTATATATGTATCAAAAAGATCATTACTCTGTGTTCAGCAAGAGTGCTAGTGTTAGTGTATATATGTATAAGGTACAGTAAGTGTGTATTTACCCGTCTAAAACTTTCAATTGATTTGTGTGTGAGTCTAAGTGCTCTTGCTGGGGATTTGGAGGATGTTTATATGCAGGTGTACACGAGTGTCAACATGTGGACAGATGTATGAGGATATTTGTTGGTTGGTTATACCAAGGGTGCTGCAAGAGTGTATATATCTATAAAATATTTGCTTTCAATTGATCTCTTGTTTGCACCTTGGACTCCTGTTGCACCTTGCATCCCACTTTTAACCCTGCACTCCGACTTGTACCCTTTTCTCCTTTGCCATCCACACCATCTTGCATCCATTCATTGCACCCTCCATGCCCCCATGCACTCTGCATTCAACATCCCCTGCCTCCTACGCATACTGGTTCCAGTCACCCTGGTCTCTAACCATCCCCTTCCACCCTGAGCTTCCACCTTGCACTCTGCTCTCCCTCTTTGCACCTTGAATGCCAACTCTGTCCCAACCTGCACTCTCAACCCATTGCACCCTATACTAAAGCTCCTTCTTTCCTGCGTTCCCCGTGTACCTGCTCCTCACTCTAGCAATGCTTTGCACCATGCACCATCCACTCTCATGCCTCCTATATTACTAAGCCCATGATCCCATTTGCTCCAACTTAACCCTGTGCTTCTCCTTTTTAAGCTGCCCGTCTCCATAATATCCTGTCCTTCCACCTTGCCCCCTGTGCTGCCTTTGCACTCTAAACCCCCAACCTACATGTACTTCATACTCTCAACTCCTTTGCACCCTTCACTACCCACTCCTAAGCAGATCATACTCCCCAAATAATTGAACTCTCTACCCCCTTTTACCCTGCTTCCCATAACCCGTTATACCACCTCCCTCCATAGACTTACGCTCTTCTCTTCCCAGTCATTTTTACCCTGGGCTCCCCTGCCCTCTGAATAACACCAACCATTTTGGCTTTTGCAAAACAAAGAGTGCGAGTGCCTGGATCACTGCTCAGAAGCCCTCAGCTGGAGCAACTAAATGTTGGTATAACTAATACGAAGGGTATTAGTATCTGATCCACCTCATGTCTTTGTAATCCACTACCAGGTACTCCCTGCCCCCTAATCTCACTGTTACTGGTCCCTGCTTTTTCCTCTTGTGACGGTTGTGCTTTGTTTCCCATCCACAGACTTATCAATATGTGTGTTTTGGTTGTATGACGGAACCACAATGAATGCCTTTACAACACTGGAACAAAGACAGTGTCTTTACAGAAAAAGTCTTTATAACAACTGTTCTGTTTACCACGAGTATGCCGTTACCACGAGTATGCCTTTACTATGAAAATGTAAGTATTTGACAGGTAAGTATAAACTATCTATCTATCTATCTATCTATCTATCTATCTATCTATCTATCTATCTATCTATCTATCTATCTATCTATCTATCTATCTATCTATCTATCTATCTATCTATCTATCTATCTATCTATCTATCTATCTATCTATCTATCTATCTATCTATCCTACAGGCAGATGTTTGTAGATAATTATAGTTGTGGCCAAGTTTCCATTGACTTGGCACTAACTTTGGCGTTTGACTAATCTTCCTTAAATTTTCCCCAAAAAGTGTCAAGGTAGGTTCTGTGTGTAATGGAAGGTTTTGTGGGTGATTCGTGTAGTGGGACCAAGAATTTGGGATTGCGAAAAAGGGTGCATTTGTAATGTTAATTCTCATAGGAACCTTTAGCCACAGCTACAGCCCAAACTACTGAATAGGCTTACACCAAATTTGGCAGGGAGGTAGATGTTGGTTCAAGAAAGTGCCTTTTGCTTATTTGATGTAAATCTGTTCAGTAGTTGTTGAGCAAATTAAGTTTCAAATTATAGTGATATCTCTGGTGACAAAGTCTTCACAAACAAAGATGAACTTGTGCAGGGAAAGGCACTGCTCTAATTGGCTGCCAACACTTCAACCAGGAAGTGTTGGCAGCCATCTTGGGACTCGGCTTCACCGATCTCCTCCAAGAAAGTGAAAATAAAGAAAATGGGGCAGATTAGGAATATCCTGATCCCCAAGCCATGGTCTTAGGTTCCCCCTCGGACCCTGACACAGCATTTAAGCATTTACAAAAAAAGAAAGAAAGAAAATTGTTGCATTTTCACGATATTTGTGAATTCGCAACAGTTTGTTATAAAAAAGCAATGGCAGGCTCCTGCACTTGCTTTAAAATAACCCTTGCATGCGCCAGGTCCTGGGGCATATAATCTATATAGGAGGGGGGCACACAGTGCCCCATCCTATGGCCTATTAAAGCCCAGGGGACTGCCACCTACCCAGAACAATTATTATTATTAATACTGGTGGGCAAACTGGACCCACTTGCAGCCCTGCAGACTGACAGCTCCCCAGGGCTATTGTGTCTTATGTGGGGGGCTCGCTGACCCCACTGTCCTGGGGACCACCACCTCCCCAGGGCTAATTGAAACAGTATGGAGGACCTCATAGGCCCCCCTGCTCCATGGACCTCCACCTCCTGGGTTACATGAATATAAAAAAAGGGGGCACCGGGATCGCCACCTCCCTGCGGCTAAAATAAATCAATAATGATGCGCAGGGGTCTACGGCCACTCCATATAGCCTTGGAGACTGCCACCTCCCCAGGGTACAAACACACCAATGAAGGGGTCCATTGTGGACCCCGACCCTGGGAACCACCACCTTCCCAGGGCTATCTATATACAAGATGGGGGGAGGGCCTACATCGCCACCACCCCCAGAGCCGGCTCCAGCAATGTCCTAGGGTGCCCACCCCCAGGACATTGCAGTTTGCCATGGGATGGCAGTAGCACTCCACCAGCCATTCCACAGCAAACAGTGTGCTCCGCTTTGAGCAATGTCTGATTGGGTCTGGGAGTGAGTGCATAAGTCTCTCAGTGGGTCTACCACTGGCAGTGTTAATGTATAAGTGGTTCTGTCAGTGGGTGCATGGGTGTCTGAGTGTGACTCTGAGTGAGTACTTGAGTCTCTGAGTGTATAATTGACTGTGTGCATAAGTCTAAGAATGGGTCTATGAGTGGGCATGTGAGTGACTGTATGAGGGGTTCTGTGAGTGGATGTATAAGTGTCTCAATGGATCTGTGAGTGAGAGCATAAGTCTCTGACTGGGTGAGTGAATGGGTGCATGCATTAGTGTCCGGGTGGATCTGTAAGTGGATGCATGAGCCTTGAGTGGGTGAGTGAGTGGGCCTACAAGTTTGCATGTGAGTGACTGTATGAGTGGGTGTGTGAGTGGATGTATAAGTGTCTCAATGGGTCTGTGAGTGAGTGCATTTGTCTCTGACTGGGTGAGTGAATGGGTGCATGCATAAGTGTCTGGGTGGGTCTGTAAGTGGATGCATGAGCCTTGAGTGGGTGAGTGAGTGGGTGCATGTATATATGAGTGAGTTTGTGAGTGGGTGTGTGAGTTTCTGAATATAAGAGTGAGTGACTGGGCCTATAAGTCTCTGGAAGGGTCTGTTACTGAATTTGGGAGTTATTGTATGGGTGTGTGAGTGGGTATATGAGTGTTTGAGTGGATCTGTAAGTGGATGTATGAGTGTCTCAGTGGGTTCAGTGAGTACATACATGAGCATGTGAGAGGGTCGGTGAGTGGGTGCGTGAGTCTCTGAGTGGGTCTGTACATGGGTGCGTGACTCTACCAGTGAGTCTGTAAGTGGGTGCATGAGTATCTGAGTGGGTCTGTGAGTGGGTGCATTCATTCCCAAGTGGGTCTGTGAGTGGGTGTAAATGTCTCTAAGTGGGTATGAGACGTATGCATGCGTCTATGAGTGGGCATCTAAGTAGGTGCATAAGTCTCTGAGTGGGTTTGTGCATGGGTGTATTTACTCTCCTAGTGAGTCTGTAAGTGTGTGCATGAGTATCTGAGTGGGTATGTGACTGAATGTATAAGTGTATAAGTGTCTGAGTGATTTTGTGTGTGCGTACATGAGTGTGTGACATTGACCGGTGAGTTTGAACAAAGGTATATATATATACCCTCCCAGCAATGCATGTTTTCACATGGGCTGGTGGGAGGAGCTGGTTCTCATGACTGAGCTTCGTGTGACAATGACAACCAAAGTTAAACTATGGTTACGTTTTATTGACGACTTGTTTGTCATATGGGATGGTAATGCTAGTGATGCTCAGGATTTTGTACAAGCCATTAATGTAAATAACTTAAACCTACATTTCACAGCCAATATCAGTACAACACATGTCAGTTTACTGGATATCAAAGTTTACACGGCGGACAACAGAATAAAAACTAAACTATACCGCAAAGAAACAGCTGGTAACTCTACACTCCATGCGAGTAGTTCCCATGTCAAACATTTAGTGACTAGTATCCCCTATGGGCAAATGCTTCATTTGAGGCGTATCCACAGCAATGAAAGGGATTTAATGGCTGCTCAAGCAGAGGGCAGGCTGCGGTTCCGGGACAGGGGATACTCCAGACAAGTTATTGACAACACAATTTTAAAATCTATGCGTAGAGACAGATTTGAACTGTTGGCTGGGAAACAGAGTAGTCACTATGAAACCTCACTTAAAAAAGATACCGAGAATAGTGAGGTCAAAAATGAATTCAGAATTATCATTCAATATAGCCAACAACATAAACAGCTCCAATCCATCATATCTCGCAATTGGCCCATGATACTAAATAACCCAGTGATTGGCCCAAAACTACCCAGAAGACCGTCAATCACATATCAATGCGAGATGATTTGGTCAAAACTATTCCTGAGATCATTGAGGCAACCAATTGGTTGCACACGCATACAGGTTTTTTAAAATGTAAAACCTGTAAAGAGTGCCAACAGGGAGACAATAAAACAACTTACATGACTCTATTTTGTACAAGGAACTACAAGATAAAAAAACTACTTACTTGCAAAACCAAATTTGCAGTGTATGTCTTAATCTGCCCGTGCAACATACAATATGTAGGAAGCACCAAATTACAGGTGCATAAGAGGATTTTACAGCACATAAGGGCAATCAATAACCAAGACAACACTTACCCGGTGGCACGCCATTTTAAGATTAAACATCAATCTAGAAGTCAGGATCTCAGGTATTTTGTCATAGACCCGATGCCACCGAGTAGAAGAGGTGGCAATAGAGAATATGGACTGCGCCAGCTAGAAACAAGATATATCTTGGAGCTTAGCACCAAACAACCATCAGGGTTAAACGTGACTGAGGATCTTTTTACTTGCCTTTAATTGTTGAATATCATCTGGACAATTTAAACATTTTCCAAGTAAATTGCTAAATAGTTTATTATGACCATAGATTTTAGCTGTATTTATCCAATATTTATTGCCATTTAGCATCATATTTATATATATTTTTATATGCATTTATTTATATTCAAGCAAATTTTATCTATTATGGATTATATTATTTTGGTTTTATGATGTAGATTGTAATATATAAATGCATTGGGGAATGTCATTAATTATATCAAAGATGCTAGGCGATCTATATACGGTCATGAGAAGTAACTATCCAAAGAAGTCCAAACCTAAATCAGGATACACCCGGTATTAATACCAAAACAATAAACAAAAAATATACCAAAAAATTAAGAACACCATTTAGCTTGATAGTTCAGATCTGTTAACTGGGGCTCCAGGACCAAGATTCAACCGATTATGAATATATCAAAGAATCAGATTATATTGAAAATATAAAGTTAGTATGCTGCTTATTTTTTTATAATGACATAACTCTTAACATTCACTCACTTTTGCACTTTAGCACTATTTTGCATGGTCAAATTCTTTTTAGCCTAATGTAGTTTGCAATAACGTGAAATGATTTGAAGTGACACTGATATTTGAATGAATATGCATTTTGCAACAACAAATATTATGTAAATGTATTTTTAACCATTTGGTTGATGATTGACATTTAGGTATAATGAATGTGTTACAATATCCGAAAGATGAAGGAGATCTTTGTTCAAAATCTTTCTTTTAGGTCCATTGCATAGTAGAATCATGTGTTTACTAATACGCTTGCACTAGTCACTTTAAAAAGCCTATGGTAATGCCGAACCATGTCATGTGATCAAGGCCTGAGGAGGGGCTGAAATGCGTCATGATGACTTGCACCATTAAAGAATAATAAGCACTTAACATTGTGGTCTGTATCAATTTTTGGCACAAAGATTGGGGAAGAAAATGGTACTGATGTAATATATATATATATATATATATTACCTACTGGCGATAGCCAGTAGGTATATATAGTTAGGATTTTTTCCCTATGGGATTTCTGAAAATTCTATGTCTAATAACTTTGGCGTTTGTGGACGGAATTGGCTGAAATTTTCAGGAAAATGGCACATTTTGTTTCTGAGCAGCCCCTGAAAATTTGGGGGGGGTTCTTCAAGGGGGGGCCGAGAAAAAAGGGGGGTCCCAAAACACGTTTTTCCCATTCATTTTTCCATAGGGCGGTTGGACTCACTTTTAGCCCGAACGGCTGAATGGATTTGCACGAAACTTGGCAAAATTGTAGGGACTGTTAGCCCGATGTGCCTTTGCTAGGTCTCAATATATGTGCTTCAGTGAATTTTGAGAAATTAACGTTTTAAACAAGATATATATCTGTTACAGCGCTCCGGGCAGCGCTCCGGTTCGCGTACTTTTCGCGTATCGGAACTTTGCGATGCGAAGCTGATTGGCTCTCTGGTGTCTGTCAACATTCTAAACAGTCCGGAGCGGCCGCCATCTTGTCTCTCGGTAGGATCGAGAGACAAGAGGAGGCCAAAACAAAGGGGGAAATAAAGGAAAGGGGGCAAGGTAGACCCCTTCTGACCCCCTAGGATTGATGAGGGGGATATTATAGAGCCACGCGGGGCAAAAAAAAAAAATTAAAAAAATTCCGATTTTTTCGCCGTAGAGACGCGTCCCGTTACGCGAACCGGGCAGCTAACCGGGCAGCTAACCGGCAGCGTAACGGGAGTCTGAGGAGTAGCTGATTGGCTGTCAACATTGTAAACAGTCCGGAGCGGCCGCCATCTTGTCTCTCGGTAGGATCGAGAGACAAGAGGAGGCCAAAACAAAGGGGGAAATGAAGGAAAGGGGGCAAGGTAGACCCCTTCTGACCCCCTAGGATTGATGAGGGGGATATTATAGAGCCACGCGGGGCAAAAATTTTTTTTTAAAAAAATTCAGATTTTTTTCGCCGTAGAGACGCGTCCCGGTACGCGAACCGGGCAGCTAACCGGGCAGCTAACCGGGCAGCTAACCGGCAGCGTAACGGGAGTCTGAGGAGTAGCTGATTGGCTGTTAACATTGTAAACAGTCTGGAGATCGAGAGACAAGAGGTGGAAAAAAAAAAGGTGTAAATGAAGGAAAGGGGTAAGGTGAACCCCTAGGATTGATGAGGGGGCTATTAAAGTTGCCCGCGGGGCAAAAGAAAAAAATATTGCGATTTTTCGCGGTAGAGGTGCTTTCCGGTTCGTTAACCGGGCAGCTAACTGGCAGCGTAATGGGAGTCCGACATATTGTGTTTTTGGAACGTTTGTGATTTGTGCACGTGTGGATTTTGTCTAATTAAGGTAAAAAACATATATATATATCTTTAAGCGTGCTCTGGCGCGCTTACGTTACGGGTTTGGTTTGCGCTGCAGAGACGATACGTCACGGTTATGCGATGCATAATGAGGCGTCTCATGGGCTACGTGATACGTCACGTAATAAAGAATATATTTTACAGCTATAGATATTAGCTTTTAAAAAACCAATGAAATTCACTGAAAAAACCATAGGTTATAGACCATATATAGTTAGGAATTTGCATTTACAAAACCTTGAAAATTCACTGAAAAAACCATAGGTTATAGACCATATATAGTTAGGGATTAGCATTTACAAAACCTTATTTTACTCGCACAAAACCATTGAAATTCCATATATAGTTAGTTGCACTAACTATATATCGCGCACCCGCAATCCATTGCTAATGATGTCACATATTACATCATTCATGACATGGTCAGTGACATCACTGATGACATCACTGATGACATCTCAAATGACATCACTGATGACATCACTGATGACATCTCAAATGACTTCACTGATGACATCACTGATGACAACACCCAGTGACTGTATGTTTCTGTAAAGTTAAAATATGTCTTACATATTGAAGAATGAGTGGATGTATAAGTGTCTGGATGAAGGATTTAGTAGGTGCATGACTGACTGTATGAGTGAGTGATTAAATGTGTCTCACTGAGTGCATGGGTTAGTGACTAAACTGTCTTAATTTGGCAATCATTATATATGTTGTTCTGTAAACTGCTGCATGTTTAAATCAGTAGCTATATGAGTAACTATATGGGTTATTGAATGGTTGCCCAAGTGTTTGTATGGGAGACTGAGTATGTGTGTGGGTGGCTGGGAGGTGTATGACTCTGTGCATAGATGTGTGAGCAGTTGATTAACTAAATGTATGGGTTCAAAAGTGCATGTGGAAACAGCTGTATGGGCGGTCGACTGACTGCATGAGTGTATTGGTGAGTGAATGGATATCTCAGTGCTACATGTCAAAGTAAGTACATATGTAAAACACAGTCCATGTGAGAGTTGACATATATAAATAACTGAACATAAGAGCTAGTGAATGTGAGAGTGGCTGTATCGATCATTGTGAACTTGTATCAGGGATTGTATAAGAGAGTAAATATGTGTTAGTATATGTTTGAATAAGTAAGGTGTGTATAACTGTATAGTTGAGGAAATGGAGGTGTGATTAATCTTTTGCATGACTGAGTAGGTGTGTGAGTAACTCCATGGATAAGTGACAGTCTGTGAGTGTCTGTTTATACTGATTGTATCTAAGGTTATATTAGAGTCTGAAGATGTTCATTGTATTATCACATAAATGATATCATCAGTGATGTGATCAGTAATGTCAAATGAGATGTCAGTGATGTCATCAGTGATGTCATTTGAGATGTCATCAGTGATGTCATCAGTGATGTCACTGACCATGTCATGAATGATGTAATATGTGACATCATTAGCAATGGATTGCGGGTGCGCGATATATAGTTAGTGCAACTAACTATATATGGAATTTCAATGGTTTTGTGCGAGTAAAATAAGGTTTTGTACATGCTAATCCCTAACTATATATGGTCTATAACCTATGGTTTTTTCAGTGAATTTTCAAGGTTTTGTAAATGCAAATTCCTAACTATATATGGTCTATAACCTATGGTTTTTTCAGTGAATATATATATATATATATATATATATATATATATATATATATATATATATATATATACATATATATATATATATATATATATATATATATATATATATTCTCTCCAGCTCCGTTTGTACCATAGAATCACAGGGCACTCGCGGGCGGGTGCTTCAACGCGCTGGTACCGCGCGTCAAATATCAAGCTCACAACTTCGTTTTTAGTCGACAAAGTAGAAGCACTCAGGTGGGTTTTCCAAACGGTTTTAATCCGGTCAACAAAACAGATGCGTTTCGGACGTCAAGTCCTTCGTCAGTGTTTACCACATAGACAGTATTACCTAATATATATATTTGTGATGATGTCCCAATATTCGTGATGTCCCTGTCACAGGAAACGGGGGGCTGCGCTGGTGATCGTGTTGGCACCACGAATATCATGCTAGATTATTAAAATCAAATTTGGACACATAATTTGTATCATTAACACTCCCATTCCTCAAACGTGGGGTCAACGTACCTCCACCCTGACCACTTATGTTAACTTTCACTGAAATTTTGAACCCCGGGAACTGTCCCCCATCAATAAATGGCAGCCGAAACTTTCTGTTCAAGTTGCATACAGCCAATCAGACCATTACCATTGGCGCACGCATTCGCAACTAATCCCGAAATCGTTGCAAAATATCTGTGGCCAGATATCTCACTATAATTTGTAACTAAATAACTAAATTTCACAAAAAGTAGTGAACGGATTTGTGCCAAATAACAAAAAGCAGAATATGCATAACAACATCCAACTTTCTGCCAAATTTGATGTAATTCCATCCATCGGTTCGTGATGTATGTTCAACACCTCGTTCCTATGGGAATTAACATTACAAACTCACCCTTATTTCATGCCCCTATTTCTTGGTCCCCACTGTATGGATTAAACCCCAAACTTTCCATGACACACAGCATCTACTTTAACACTTTTTATTTTATTTAATGCAGAAGGATCAAATGACACCAAAGAATTAGGCAAGTCAAAAAATGCTTTTCCTATGGTAACTAGGTCCTGATTATAACTACCTACTGGCGGCTGCCAGTAGGTAATATGTAAAACTATATATATATATATATCAATCACACTCTCCATGATCTTCATTTGCCAACAACTGCTGCGGCAACATAAACAGGAAATTGTTGTATGAGACAACAGACTCAGTAAGGTGGATTAAATCATCTTTATTAAGTTCATGTTGTGCACGAAAACGAAAACAGGACGTCTAAATGTTTCGGCATACGCCTTCAGCTGGACAACCTGTGCCCTCTCATCATTGATTTAAAAGCAGTCCCTCTGCTAGTGCACTTCTCCCAAGCCTTGCCTACTAGAATGCTGAATTCGACTTAATTTGACACATTTCTACAGATATTATATATGCATTACATTTTCCTAAGTCAACCCTAGGCTACAATTAATGCTGTCCATTATACAGTTTCAAATATTCTCATTATTCCAAACCCACAATTGATCATAAAGGTTTTTATCCAAAACATGTGCTAGTGATTCAAAATGTTGATTTCAACATTCCAACATATTCTTAAATTTATGTTTATACTTTTGCATCAAGCAATAAGGGAACTTTAATGGAAAGGAGAAAAAGGGTGCCAGAAGGGTGCAATGTTCTTCTTCTATAAAGAAGATGGTTCAACAAGTATAGTTAGGCGTGCTTTTGTGCAGCTATACACCCCAAAGTTAGAACAGTTTTCAGAGCTTAACATGCTGCCCACACATTGTAAAGGAACAAATAATAATCAATACCAAAATCACTATTAAGCCAATTGTTTTGGTGGAAAAATTCGGCTTCAGTCCTATACAGGTCAGCATTTGCTACAGAACACCAGAGGAATACTTATCCATGCATTCTAGTGGCTCCAATAACTGGCCATTGGGAAATGTCATAACTAATTGTGCCATCTTACCTGTATGCTAAAGTATCAGGTTCCAAGGAGTTTATAGAAGAGGACTAAGATATGGAGTCTATCAGTGTGCTCTATTGCTCATAATTACGCTATATGTCTTGAATGGTAAAAATTACCCTTTTATAACCATGGGCTTCTAAAGAGACACTATGTTTAATTGCAAATCCTTTATTGAATTTAAAGTTAAAAAATAGCTCAAAATACAGGAAAAATATACTAATTCTAAAGTGTCATTGTGCTTCTGAGCAAACGCAGCAGCTGTGTGGTGCCTACTGGAGGTACCTGGTGGGCTAGTTGTCCCCCAGGGACCCTCAGGATTCAAGGGGACTTAATCCCCCAACTTAAAATGCCCCACAGGGTGAGTTTGCACACTTGTCACATCAGGCCACTCCCCCCCCGCACCACTGTGTAAACGCACAATGACATATTTTTTTTAAAAACAAGACAGAGCCCTGGGGGATGGGGTCCCTGGGGCTAACAGAGGCCTCAGGAGGGAAGCCACACGGTCCCCCCTCCTTTCTAAATAGTAAATATATATATATATATATATATATATATATATATATATATACATATGGCCATGCCCTGGGGGATGGGGTCCCCAGGGCAGAAATTGGCCTCAGGGAGGAAGGGGCACGAGGCTCTCTTCCTGTTTATAAAAATAAAATTTAAAATAGGGGTGAGGCCCTGGGGATGGGGTCCTCATGACCACAATAAAGGGAAAATAAAGGGGGCCACACAGCCCCTCTTCTGAAAAACAAAAACAAAAAAAGCCGGCATTGTGCCGTAGGCTCCGCCCGTCTCCCTGCATCACTGTGCAAACTCGCCACGTGTTGCATTTTAAGTTGAGGGATTAAATTCTCCTTGAATCCTGTGGGTCCCTGGAGGCCTCCAGTATGCACCAGGGAGCTGCGTTGCATAGAGGTGGTCCAAGGCCTTGGACCACCTCTCTGCAATGTAGCTCCCTGGCGGGGCCTGATGTGACAACTGTGCAAATGCACCCATAGCGGCATGTTTTAAGTTGGGGGATTATATCCCCTTGAATCCTGAGGGTCCCTCTGGGCCCACTAGCCCACCATGTACCTTCAGTAAGTGCCACAGGGATGCATTGCAGAGAGGTGGTCAAAGGCCATGCCTCTTTTTACACCTCTCTGCAACGCAACTCTGTGGGGCTTACTGGAGGTACCTAGTGGGCTAATCCCAGGGATCCACAGGATTCAAGGGGACTTAATCCCCCAGCTTACAATGCACCAGGGGGTGCGTTTGCATGGTGGTGCAGGCTGTGGGCGGGGTGTGATGGGACAAGTGTGCAATGCTAGCTTGCTTTACCTACAATTGGTACAGTCTAGCAGTATCAGTGCAAGCTTCCTGCATATAGAACAGGTACAGTCTGGCAGGTGAAGTGCAATCTTTCTTCACCTAGAACAGGTACAGCCTGGCAGTAGCAGTGCAAGCTTCCTTCATCCTAGAAAAGGTGCAGCATGGCAGCAGTGCAAGCTTCCTTCACCTAGGAGAGATACAGCCTGGCAACAGAGCAAGCTTCCTTAATCTAGAACAGGTACAGCCCGGCAGCAGCAGTGCACGCTTCCTTTACCTAGAACAGGTACAGTCCAGCAGAGGTGTAAGCTTCCTTCACCTAGAACAGGTACAGCCTGGCAGCAGTGCAAGCTTCCTTCACCTAGAATAGGTACAGCCTGGCAGCAGTGCAAGCTTTGTTCACCTAGAACAGGTACAGCCTGGCAGCAGCAGTGCAAGCTTCCTTCACCTAGAACTGGTGCAGTGTGGCAGCAGTGCAAGCTTCCTACATATAGAACAGGAACAGCCTGGCAGCAGTGCAAGCTTCCTTCACCTAGAACGGGTGCAGCGTGGCAGCAGTGCAAGCTTCCTTTTTCTAGAACAGGTACAACCTTGTAGCAGTGCAAGCTTCTTTCACCTATAACAGGTACAGCCCAGCAGCAACAGTGCAAACTTCCTTCACCTAGAACAGGTACAGTCTGGCAGCAGTACAAGCTTCTTTCACCTAGAACAGGTACAGCCCGGCAGCAGCAGTGCAAGCTTCCTTCACCTAGAACAGGTGCAGCGTGGCAGCAGTGCAAGCTTCCTTCAACTAGAACAGGAACAGCCCGGCAGCAGCAGTGCAAGCTTCCTTCACCTAGACCAGGTGCAGAGTGGCAGCCGTGGACGTTTCCTTCACCTAGAACAGGTACAGCCTGGTAGCAGTGCAAGCTTCCTTCACCTAGACCAGGTGCAGAGTGGCAGCAGTGCAAGTTTCCTTCACCTAGAACAGGTACAGCCTGGTAGCAGTGCAAGCTCCCTTTACCTAGAACAGGTACAGCCCGGCAGCAGCAGTGCAAGCTTCCTTCACCGAGAACAGGTACAGCCTGGCAGAAGTGCAAGCTTCCTTTACCTAGAACAGGTACAGCCTGGCTGAAACAGTACAAGCTTCCTTAACCTAGAACAGGTATAGAGGACACTGGAAGCCAGGCTTACCTTTCTCCTCCACTCTGCAAATGCGACTGCTGTGTTATAGTTATAAATTAGCATTAAAAAACCTTTGAAATAAACCATAGGTTTCAGGCACATTATAGTTAGAAATTAGCATTTAAAAAACCATTGAAATTCACTGAAAATAATATAGGTTTCAGGCACGTTTTAGTTAGAAATGAGCATTTAAAAAACCTTAGAAATTCACTGAAAAGGCCATAGGTTTCAGGGACATTATAGTTAGTTGGACATTTCACTCATACAAAACCAAAGGAATTTGGACGTTATAAATAGTAGACCTAACTATAACTTGCACCCCCTCAATGCACTGCTGATGGCCTCACATATTACATCATTCATGACATGGTCAGTGACATCACTGATGACATCACTGATCACATCTCAAATGATATCACTGATGACATCATCCATGTGAAAATCTGTTGCACCTCCTCACACTCTAATATAACCTTTGAATCACCCACTGTAAAATACAGACTACCATTTTGGCAACCATTGACACACCAATACCAGTTACTGCATACTCACTCACTGATTCCTAGGACTACACACACATCTACTCATTCATCCATACAATCACTCATACATACAGTCACTCATCAATACAACACTATCATATGCACTCATACACCTATACAGACACTCACACACCGCCACTCATCCATGGAGTTACTCACACACCTAGTCAGTCATGCAAATAATCAATCACACTCCCATTTACTCACCTATACAGTTATACACACAACACCTCACTTATTCATACAGATACTAACGCATACTTACTCTCCTATATAATCACTGATACAAGTACACACTCATCCATATAGCCACTCTCATAATCACTGACTCTCACATATAGTCATTTATATACTCCAACTCTCACATACACTGCCTTTCTCATATGTAGTTACTCACACATGTACCACTGAGACATCGATTCACTCACCAACACACCTATACACACACTCACCAACCCATACAGCTGTTTCCCCATGCACCCTTTAACACATACACTCAGTGAATCAACTAATCACACATCTATGCAGAGAGTCACACACCTCCCACACACCCACACAAACACTCAGGCAACCGATCAATAACCCATATAGACACTCATGTAGCTACTGACCAACCCATGCAGCAGCTTACAAAATAACAGACAGACTGATACAGACATTCACACAGTTTAGTCACTAACCTATGCATTCAGTAAGACACATTTAATCACTCACTTATACAGTTAGCCACGCACCTACTAAATCCTCCATCCAGCCACTTATACACCCACTCATTCTTCAATATACTTTGGTATATATATATATATATATATATATATATATATATATATATATATATATATATATATATATATATATAACCCCGAAAACTTTCCAATTAATACTCGTTAATTGCAGGCAAGAAGGTTTACAGGAACCGCAACCTTTTGTTCCCATGACACTAAGGCAGTGGGTTTAAAATAACTAACAGTGCATACTTGATTACCGGCTGAGGATGGAAATTTCAGATGGAGAGAGGGACAAGGAGGCGGATGATTTGTTTGGTAATTTACCGACAGTAGATATCAATGAGGAAATTTCAACAGAAAAAACGGAGCAGCACTCCAATGTGAAAACTTTATTAAAACAACTCGAGAAACATCACAAGAGCGAAGTGACTAAATACTGGGAAGCCAAATCCCTCGAGAAATATCATGAAGCAGGAAGAATTCCCCGTGGCCTTCGCATAATGCTTGCCCCGAGTTTTGAAAAACTTAACCCTTTGTTATTAAAAGAGTGGGCTCAATCGAACCTTGAAGCGTCAATGCGCTTAGTCTGCTTATTGATAAAATATGCAAGAATTGACAGGGACACAGACCTCAAAGAAATAAAGAAACTGAAAGAAACCATTGAGTCTCTCAAGGACACAAAAAATAAAGACATGATAGAAAAATCTTTAAAAGACATGCAGGTGCGTAAATCAAAGTTGGAAGACACAATCAAAAAAAGAAAAATATGGAAATTTAGCAGGGACAAAAACGATTATGACAGAGGACAAGTATTCACCTTTGCTAGAAAATACAACCAGGTGAAAAGACAACGATTGAACAAAACTACATCAGTTACTCAAGACAATAAGGATAGCAATAAAGCGACAACATCAAGCGCCACTTTACAGTTAGAAAACTCTAGCTCTGAAGGGATTACTCTAACAAGTGATGAAGATTCTGACGGTGGGAGTATGGAGCGGGCCACTGAACTGATGGGCCCTTTAACCTACGCGGAGGAACTAGAGTACATTCGAGAGCAGAGAGTACAGTCCCTCAGGCCGCGTCAACAACAGAAACAAAACGTACCAATGCAGAAAGGAACAGGAACCGCCGCCAAAGAAGGCAAGCCAACAAGAGGACGCGGAAACTGGCAACAAAGAAGGAGGAACTGGAACAAATAAAAGTCTTTGGAAATACTGATCGTACTATTGTCAATCTAACAGGAATTGATTTGAATGAAGCAGAAAAACAGCTCCTCAAACTGGGTCTCAGCTTCTGCCCTGAAAGCAACTTTGATTTCGTAAAAACAAGAGTGGACATTTACAAGTTTATAAGGAAGGTGAAATTAACAAAATATTTCACCATAAAAAATCCAGAAGGCAAAAACCCTAGGGAAACACAAATAAGGACCACGGAAACAATGGGCATGACGGTAAAAGATATCCCCTTGTTAAGAACACTACATAATCTGAGAAAAGATACATTGAATGATTCCACCCCAGGAACTCAAGAACCTCTACAAGAGGAAGAAATTGAAGGTAATAAACGGGGTACAAGTCCTTTCAAAGCCACATCTACTTTCGTCCCAATCATGCCGAGGGATGCGGTGGATGTCTTCCATGACAGAGTAGTAGATGAACTCAAAACTCTTCATAAAAAACCACCTGTATGCAAAGAAATAACAACTCTGGCAAAAATAAACAATACTTTCAATTAATGGCCAAACTTAAGAATAATGATACAGTGGTGATCAACCGAGCTGATAAAGGGGGCAATATTGTCCTATGGGATAAAAATCTTTACAGAGAGGAAGCAAGTAGACACCTTGATGACACAAACTGTTATGAACTTTCCAATGGAGTAGATGTCCATAAAATGAATGAACAATATAAAAAAGAACTATATAAATGGACACGGGAGGGCTTGATAACAAAGGAAGAAAGCAAATTTCTAACCAATAACTCTCCAAAACTACCTACATTTTACTTAATCCCAAAGGTCCATAAAGGGATTAATCCTCTCCAAGGTAGACCTATCATATCAGCTCAAGGAAGTACATTCGAAAACACGTCCAAATATGTGGATTTTTTTCTGCAGGATTTTGTAAGAACATTGCCTTCATTTATACAGGACTCTAGAGACTTTTTGGCCAAACTCAACCATGTAGATTGGAATGATGATTATTTGTTGATAACATTGGACATTAAATCATTGTACACGTGTATCAAACACGAGGACGGTATGGCAGCAATTGAATATTTCCTCAGTTTACGGAATGTTCAATATTATGAACACAACAAAATGTTGCTTAAAATGATACACTGGTGTTTGTACAACAATAGATTCCTGTATGATGGTAAAATATACAGACAAAAACAGGGAGTGGCTATGGGGGCATGCTTCTCCCCCAGCTACGCATGTTTACATGTGGGCCGGTGGGAGGAGCATGTCCTCAGGCGGGAACATCTTGCATTATATAACCTGCACATTGTACAGCTATGGCGCTTCATAGATGATATGTTTATAATCTGGAAAGGTACCAAAGAAGAAGCTGGTGAATTCATCAAAATAATGAACAATAACACATTGAATTTAGAATTCACACACCAAATAGAGAAAACTAAAATTAGCTTCTTAGATGTACAGGTCAGTATTATTGCAGGACACATAGAAACCAGCCTGTTTGCAAAACCTACGGCAGGTAACACCTTGCTTCATGCAAGTAGTTTTCATCCTAGTCACACAATAGCAAGCCTCCCCTATGGGGAATTCCTCAGAGTAAAAAGAACTTGTAGTACAACTCAAGCATGTGAGGAAGCCCTAGCGCTTACCAAGAGGAAACTATCAGAAAGAGGCTACAAAGAAAAAAACTTAAAAACTGCACTGCATAAAGTGTCACTCATCAAAAGAGAAACACTTTTACAACCTAAAGCAGTAGACACAGTCATTAGCCCAGCACCCAGAAGAGAAACCAATGTTGAGTCAGAGGAGCCCAAGAAAAACTGTAGATTTATTACTACCTACAGGCAGACAGTCTAAAATCATCAATCAAGAAAATCATCAATAAAGAATGGCCTATTATTTTAACAGATGGGGTCTTGTATGAAGTTTATGTCCAAAAACCAACTTTCACATTTAGGAAGGCCCATTCTATGAAATCAGACTTGGTCAAAACCAGCCCCGAAATCTTCAATAAAAAATATCTTGCAGGGCTTGTAAATTTGGCTCTAACACCACCACATATACGACGGAATTCTCAGATCGGCCCATTAAAATCAAAGGGCATTTTACATGTAAGACTGCATTTGCCGTATACATTTTAACATGTATATGTGGACTGAGATATGCTGGAAGCACAAAGCTTCCAGCACAGGCCAGAATCCTGCAACACCTACGGGCGATAGTGAACTCAGACCCGAACTACCCCGTAGCCAGACATGTGAAAGTAGAACATGACAATAATCTGAATGTTCTGACATATTTTGTGATTGACCATGTCCCCAGCAGTAAGAGAGGGGGTGACCGAGAGAAAACACTTCGTAGGCTGGAAACCAGCTACATCCTAGAACTGGACAGTAAAAGCCCCAAGGGCCTTAACAAATGTGATGATCTATACCATTTCCTGTAAATAGTTCAAACGTCACTAACCATTATAGTTATTTCTTTATTAAGGAACTGACCGCTAATACCCTAGGACTCAGAATTGTAACATTAAGCACTCCATTTCCTATAATATTACGAGAAATAGGACACCCTTGTATATTTTATATTAGGGTTTTAAACTATTTATGTATTTATTTAGAGAAATATATATATATATATATATTTAGGTATTGTGTATAAGGGGTTCCAGAAATTCAGGAAATACAGAGTGAAATGTCTATTTTATAACATCACCCAGGATAGGTCAAGACACCTCCTTGAAAGGCTTTTACAAAAATTGAATAAAGTCTATGAAGAAGGGATTAAATCACACCTTCACAAAGAATGGGGAGATTGTCTGCAGTATAAACTTCACAGCACCCTAAACCCATTCAATTGTTATATTTTGCAACTATGTATTTGTACAGGTATAAAAATTATTCATACGGATAACCGCCTCATTGTCCCTCATAAATCCCTCCTTTTATACATAAAAGTGAATCTTAATGCCAATGACAACAACATACTATCTGTTGAAAAAGAGACAATCGTCATCATTGTGCATAAAATTCATATATGTTCTTTAATTTCAATGTATTTTTATTTATATTTCACTTCACAAAACACATGTGCACATTAATGGGTGAAGTTATTGGTCTGCAAACTATAAACAACAAGCGTCAACTACCAGCAAAATAGATTAAAAGAACTCGAGACATACGTTGAGTAATGTTACCACAGTCACATGAAATACAACACAATGTCGATTTTCTATTTTATAAATGTGATTAATAGTAATTGTGTATACTACTGTGGATGTGGTTATTATTTTTAAATTTGTATTCCTAACCAAATGCGAAGGAAATTCATATTGTTAAAAATCAATGTTTAAAGGATACAAGTCACGTTTGTTCGATACTGTTACAATGGGGTTTTTAGTTCGCAATGTATAGTATGTTGTTTATGTTTATTCCATACGTTTTGACCAATCACGATGCACTTTTGTCAGTCAAAAAATGGAGGGAACCTCACACTTACTACCAGCGAGCAAGGCGTCAGGTACGCCGAAACGCATTTGGGGAAGCACGGTAACGCACTTTGAAAAAATGAAAAAATAAAATATCTCAGCGGCTGCTGAAAATAAAAAAATAAAAAAAATTAAAAATGGGGAAGCACGGTAACGCACTTTGAAAAAATGAAAAATAAAATATCTCAGCGGCTGCTGAAAATACTAAGAGTCCGTCTCTCTCATTGTTTGGGGACGCAGTGGTGCTATCGGCGTCGAGAGTGGAATCAGGATATATATATATATATATATTTTTATTCAATGGCCCAAGCTTTCAGAAGGCACACTGCATCAGTGATGTCATTTGAGATGTCACTGACCATGTCATGAATGATGTAATATGTGACGTCATCAGCAGTGCATAGCGGGCGCGAGATATAGTTAGCTGAAGTAACTATAACAGCAGCATTTCTATGGTTTTGTAAGAGTGAAATGTCCAACTAACTATAAGGTCCCTGAAACCTATGTTTTTTTTAGTGAATATATATATGGGAGCCGAAACGTTATGCCGACTACTCTGCGAGGAATACAATAATCTGCACCAACCAGAAGGTCCGTGTCCATTGTTATTGGGCAAGTAAGGCGGGAATTGTTGACCACTAGCTCCAGCTTGGCAAACCGGATATATATATATATATATATATATATTAATGGGAAGACTTGTGGAACTCTGCTGCAATTAACTAACAGGCGCAATCCTTTGAGAAAAGTCCATGGGGACTGAAACGCGTCAGGAATGCCTTAACCAAATCACTCAATAAACCAATTCCTTACTGCTGAGGTAGCGGCTCGTTTCCTTTCTTCGAGGAGGAAGGTTTGTCTTTCATATATATATATATATATATATATATAGATATATATATATATATATATTCACTGAAAAAATCATAGGTTTCACACCAGTTATAGTTAGGAATTAGCATTAAAAAAACCTAATAAATTCACTGAAAAAACCATAGGTTTCACACCAGTTATAGTTAGCTGGAAATTTTACTGACATAAAACCAAATTTTACTGACATAAAACCAATGAAATTCCACGTTATAGTTAGTTGGACTCACTATAACTTGCGCGTGTAATGCACTGCTGATGACATCACATATTACATCACTCATGACATGGTCAGTGACATCACTCATGACATCACTGGTGACACCATCCAGTGAATGTGTGTCTTTCTGAAAAATATATATGTTTTATATATGTATTTGTAAAGGACGATGGAAGAATAAATGGTTAAATAAGTGTGTAAATGGATGTTTGTTTTTAAAAGAATTGATTGGTTAACTGCCTTATTAAGTGTATCTTAGTGAATACATATATTAGCGAATAATGTTTAAATATTTAAATATATTTATCAGTGTTTCACTTTGTGTATAAGTGGCTGCATGGTTTGGTGAGTAGCTACATGTGTGTGTATATGGGTTATTTTAGATGTTTTTTTAGTATCAGTATGAGTGTCTGTATGGTTTGGTGGGGATGTTACTTTGCAGATAGATGCATCAATGACTGACTCACTGTTTGTATGTTTTTTGAAGACAGCATATGTGCAGGACTGTATGGGTGGATGAGTGTGTATATGTGTGTGTTAGTGAGTGATTACCTGCCTCACTAGTGTCTTTATCAGTAACGACATATGTTTTAATGTAGTATATGTGAGTATTGATATATATAAGTCAGTATATGTGAGAGTGACAGATTGAAAGAGTTTCTGTTTAAATAAGTATGTGTTTCTATAAGTGATTGTTTAAGAGAGTAAGTATGTGTAAGTTTCCTTAGAAGTAAGGTGGTAGTGAGTGTATATCTGTATATGTAAATAAATGGATGTTTATTAGTTTATTTGCATGTGTGAGTATGTGTGTGAGTAACCTTTTGATGACTGTCGGTGTGTAACAGGATGTATAGGTGTATCACTACATATGATGAGTGAGTATATGTATGAGTGACTATTTAGAACTGTTGGTGAATGAGTGGATATGTATATAGATGGTGGAATTACTGAATTGGTTGTTGCAACTGGTATAGGTATATCCACTTTTTTGAAAATGTTACTTTCTATTTTTCAATATGTGTTTCAAGGGTTACTTTACAGTGAAAGGAGGTCTGCCACTTTGTCACAAGGATTGTGTCATCAATGATGTCATGAGTGATGTCACTGACCCTGTCATGAGTGATGTAATATGTGATGTCATCAGCAGTGCATTACACGCGCAAGTTATAGTGAGTCCAACTAACTATAACGTGGAATTTCATTGGTTTTATGTCAGTAAAATTTCCAGCTAACTATAACTGGTGTGAAACCTATGGTTTTTTCAGTGAATTTATTAGGTTTTTTTAATGCTAATTCCTAACTATAACTGGTGTGAAACCTATGGTTTTTTCAGTGAATTTCATAGGTTTTGTAAATGCTAATTCCTAACTATAAGTCTCAGTTTATAAGTAAGACTGTTAGCGCTCTAGTTGTTCTTTAGAACACTCTGGGACATTCTGTCATTGGGCTATAGTTGGGCTACATCTGGCTGATATTTGGGCTACATTTGTTTTTTTTGTCTCTGGTGGCCATCTTTGGGCTACATTGGGCTACATTGGGCTACATTTGGGCTCTAACATATATATAGCCCAATATATATTTTTTCAGAGTTAATTTTCGTAAAAACCACTGGAGCATATATCTTGAGACATAGAAAAGGCACATCGGGCTACCAGTTTCTACAATTTAGCCCAATTTTTTTGTTTGTATATATATATATATATATTTTTTTTTTCTCGGAGCGCTCCCGGTGCACGCCCTGGTGAGCGCCCCGGAAAGCTTAGTATTATGAAGCGCCCCAGGGCGCGTACCGGGGAGCGTCCCGTTAGCGCCCATATCGCGAACGAAAACGTGATTGTGATGTATCGCGTAGCCGCGTCCGCGTGACACGCACGGCGTAAGCGCACCCGTAAGTACTCGAGCGAATACGATCGCGCAACGTAAACATCCGACGCGCTTACGCGACGCGACCCGGGTGCGCTCGGGGGCGCGTACCGTAAGCGCGTCGGGTCATGTGACCTGAAAATAAAACTTTTCATTGGTTCATAACAGTTTTGGTTTCATAATGATGAAGCCCCTGGTCTTGTGATCTGAAAATAACACTTCTCATTGGTTAAGGACAGTTTTTTTTTCCAAATGATGAAAGACCCCACCTTTTTTCCTTATTCTGACTTTGTCCTTTGACTTAGGAAGACCTGTTTGTACCTCTCTGTACCTTTTTGATCTTTATAATGGCTTCAGTAGCAGCAGCAGCTGGTGCATCTGCCCCACCACCACCACCACAACCACCAAGAGGACCACCTCAAGATTACATTGGTGGTTAACAAGAGGAGGAGGAGGAAGAGGAAGAGGAGGATGGTGGAAGATGGCTGCCTGAACAAAATACCCCATGCAAGCCCAAGTCACACATTGAATGGGAGTTTTTTCACTCCCAGAGGGCAAGAAAAAAGTGAATGCGGCCAAGGTAACTTGCCTAATCTGTAAGGAACAACTCTCAAGGGCCAACCCAAACAAAAAATATTCCTTTGGTAACAATACCATGATTCAACATATGATCCGTAAGCACCCTAACAACTATTCTCGTGCAGAGCTCAGGGAACTGGCCAGTAACCTCCCCCAGTCTTCAAGGACCACCTCCCAAAGAAACGAACCCACTTCATCGGGACCAGAAACATCAGAGATGATGCCTTGTATTCAGCCCCGATTTGCTGATTTTAAAATCACTTGTACTGCATGTGGCAAGCTTATCGCCTATGGTGAAAAGAGCGTAAAGCTCATCGTCCTTGCAGGTGACAATCACAAGTGCCCCAAAAAGAAGTAATTTTGTTTTTTTTTTGTTTTTTTGCTCCAGTTGAGCCAGTTTCAATTCCTTTTTTTTGTTTCTCCACCTAAAAAAATACAAAAAAAATATAAAACTGTTTTGAAAAGCCCAAAAAAGTACAAAATGTTCAAAAAACAAAAAAAATATAAAACAACAAAAAGAAGAAAAAAAAGTTCTTTTTAGAACTACCTCCAATTTTTAAAAAAAGGCTTCATTTTTTAAAAAACTCTATCATTCATTTTTCCCCATGGGACGCTCCCCTGTCCGCTCCCCGGTGCGCGTACCGGGCGCTCCTCCCGCGCAAAACGAAAAAAAATATATATATTTTAAATGCCCCGCGGGGCCCTTTTATAGCCCCCACATCAAACCTAGGGGGTCAGGGAGGGTCTATCCCTGACGCCTTATGGTCATTTCCCCCTTTGTTTTAGCCACCTCTTGTGTCTCGATTTCACCGAGACACAAGATGGCGGCCGCTCTGGACTGTTTCCAATGTTTACAGACACCCGAGACCCAATCAGCTTTCCGTGCGCTCCTCGCGTGGCGCGCCCGGAGCGCTCCCAGGAGTCGTACCGGGGCGCTGCCATAGATATATATATTTTTTTGAACCTAAATTACTCAAAAACCACTGGAGCACACATCATGAGACATAGCAAAGGCACATCGGGCTACCAGTCCCTACAATTTTGCCAAGTTTGGTGGAAATCCAATCAGCCGTTCAGGCTAAAAGTGAAATCGACCGCCCTATGGAAATTAACATGGGGAAAACGCGTTTTGGGACCCCCCTTTTATCTCGGTCCCCCCTTGACGAATCCCCCCCAAACTTTCAGGAAGGACCGGAACGCCGCGAGGCCATTTTGAGAAAATTTTCAGTCAGATTCGTCAACCGGCGCCAAAGTTCTTCCAAATAGAATTTTGAGATTTAACATTGAAAAAAATCCTAACTATAACTACCTACTGGCGACCGCCAGTAGGTAATATATATAAATATATATATATATATATATATATATATATAGGCAGGCCGCCAAACATCCCAAAGAGTTGCCTGTGAAAAGGAGTCACCACACCACAGGTAAGTATCAGCCACACCTTATTTAATGCAGGTCCAGTAAGGTGACATGACGACCAACACTCATGGTTCCATACAGAGCCTGACGCGTTTCGTGTAACAACACTTTCTCAAAGGCTTCTGGATATAAGCACACAGCTGTAGCTTTTTCCGCACTATTTGTCAGATGAAACAACGTACCGCCTCATTGGGCGTGGCCAACCCTGTGCCCTGCTGGACATGGTAGTGCCCACTCTCGCTCCAGTGAGCTGAACAATGCTGTGTCAATCAAATAAGTATTTCCCCAGTGGGTGGTGTGGTGACTCCTTTTCACAGGCAACTCTTTGGGATGTTTGGCGGCCTGCCTGAGCCGCGGAGAAGCCCCGGTGTTCTTGGCAACACTCCAGCAGCGACGCGAATCACCGCCGCTGCACATGGGACAGGGAGCCGATTTCAGTGCAGAAACAATGAGCCAATGAAGGTTCCATTTGGCGCACCACCAACCCACAACTACTACAACTTTGGCATGGACGTCTGAGGAAGGCACGCTGGTGCCGAAATGCATTATGTCCACATTTAATTAAATGGAAGCTTCCAACAGACCCCGCTGTGTCCTCTGATCCTTCCTAACCTGGAGTGGTCGTTCTTCGATGTTTTCACGCGGTAGCTGGCAACCGCGTTTGGAGGACCCGTTCTATAAGCAGGGCTGCGTCTTTGCTGGTTCCAGTGGCAACGCTGGGCTCTTTCCTTGCACCGAGTTATCGGTACGCTGCAGTCCCGCCACAAGACTTCAGGCTGACCTGTGTCCACCGCACAAGCGGCTCGTGACTGCACGGGGCAGTAGGGTCACAGTATCCGAAGCTGCATGGCTACGTTCATCCTGAGGGACGGTGGCAGAACGACCGGGGACCCGAGGAAGACTCCAACAATTTTAATTTGCACGAACTCACCAAGAACTTTCCAAAACCCCACTCCACCTCGGTACTTACCGAACTGTTGCACTATGGGAGCTGTGGTCTTCACACACGGAACCACAGCTGCATGCGATTTGGGAGGAGTAGCTGACTTCCTGACTACAAAGGCTGCAGCGTGAACCATGAAGGGGTGGTGCAGTTCACAACTTTGGCATGGACGTCTGAGGAAGGCACGCTGGTGCCGAAATGCATTATGTCCACATTTAATTAAATGGAAGCTTCCAACAGACCCCGCGGTGTCCTCTGATCCTTCCTAACCTGGAGTGGTCGTTCTTCGATGTTTTCACGCGGTAGCTGGCAACCGCGTTTGGAGGACCCGTTCTATAAGCAGGGCTGCGTCTTTGCTGGTTCCAGTGGCAACGCTGGGCTCTTTCCTTGCACCGAGTTATCGGTACGCCGCAGTCCCGCCACAAGACTTCAGGCTGACCTGTGTCCACCGCACAAGCGGCTCGTGACTGCACGGGGCAGTAGGGTCACAGTATCCGAAGCTGCATGGCTACGTTCATCCTGAGGGACGGTGGCAGAACGACCGGGGACCCGAGGAAGACTCCAACAATTTTAATTTGCACGAACTCACCAAGAACTTTCCAAAACCCCACTCCACCTCGGTACTTACCGAACTGTTGCACTATGGGAGCTGTGGTCTTCACACACGGAACCACAGCTGCATGCGATTTGGGAGGAGTAGCTGACTTCCTGACTACAAAGGCTGCAGCGTGAACCATGAAGGGGTGGTGCAGTTCACAACTTTGGCATGGACGTCTGAGGAAGGCACGCTGGTGCCGAAATGCATTATGTCCACATTTAATTAAATGGAAGCTTCCAACAGACCCCGCTGTGTCCTCTGATCCTTCCTAACCTGGAGTGGTCGTTCTTCGATGTTTTCACGCGGTAGCTGGCAACCGCGTTTGGAGGACCCGTTCTATAAGCAGGGCTGCGTCTTTGCTGGTTCCAGTGGCAACGCTGGGCTCTTTCCTTGCACCGAGTTATCGGTACGCCGCAGTCCCGCCACAAGACTTCAGGCTGACCTGTGTCCACCGCACAAGCGGCTCGTGACTGCACGGGGCAGTAGGGTCACAGTATCCGAAGCTGCATGGCTACGTTCATCCTGAGGGACGGTGGCAGAACGACCGGGGACCCGAGGAAGACTCCAACAATTTTAATTTGCACGAACTCACCAAGAACTTTCCAAAACCCCACTCCACCTCGGTACTTACCGAACTGTTGCACTATGGGAGCTGTGGTCTTCACACACGGAACCACAGCTGCATGCGATTTGGGAGGAGTAGCTGACTTCCTGACTACAAAGGCTGCAGCGTGAACCATGAAGGGGTGGTGCAGTTCACAACTTTGGCATGGACGTCTGAGGAAGGCACGCTGGTGCCGAAATGCATTATGTCCACATTTAATTAAATGGAAGCTTCCAACAGACCCCGCTGTGTCCTCTGATCCTTCCTAACCTGGAGTGGTCGTTCTTCGATGTTTTCACGCGGTAGCTGGCAACCGCGTTTGGAGGACCCGTTCTATAAGCAGGGCTGCGTCTTTGCTGGTTCCAGTGGCAACGCTGGGCTCTTTCCTTGCACCGAGTTATCGGTACGCCGCAGTCCCGCCACAAGACTTCAGGCTGACCTGTGTCCACCGCACAAGCGGCTCGTGACTGCACGGGGCAGTAGGGTCACAGTATCCGAAGCTGCATGGCTACGTTCATCCTGAGGGACGGTGGCAGAACGACCGGGGACCCGAGGAAGACTCCAACAATTTTAATTTGCACGAACTCACCAAGAACTTTCCAAAACCCCACTCCACCTCGGTACTTACCGAACTGTTGCACTATGGGAGCTGTGGTCTTCACACACGGAACCACAGCTGCATGCGATTTGGGAGGAGTAGCTGACTTCCTGACTACAAAGGCTGCAGCGTGAACCATGAAGGGGTGGTGCAGTTCACAACTTTGGCATGGACGTCTGAGGAAGGCACGCTGGTGCCGAAATGCATTATGTCCACATTTAATTAAATGGAAGCTTCCAACAGACCCCGCTGTGTCCTCTGATCCTTCCTAACCTGGAGTGGTCGTTCTTCGATGTTTTCACGCGGTAGCTGGCAACCGCGTTTGGAGGACCCGTTCTATAAGCAGGGCTGCGTCTTTGCTGGTTCCAGTGGCAACGCTGGGCTCTTTCCTTGCACCGAGTTATCGGTACGCCGCAGTCCCGCCACAAGACTTCAGGCTGACCTGTGTCCACCGCACAAGCGGCTCGTGACTGCACGGGGCAGTAGGGTCACAGTATCCGAAGCTGCATGGCTACGTTCATCCTGAGGGACGGTGGCAGAACGACCGGGGACCCGAGGAAGACTCCAACAATTTTAATTTGCACGAACTCACCAAGAACTTTCCAAAACCCCACTCCACCTCGGTACTTACCGAACTGTTGCACTATGGGAGCTGTGGTCTTCACACACGGAACCACAGCTGCATGCGATTTGGGAGGAGTAGCTGACTTCCTGACTACAAAGGCTGCAGCGTGAACCATGAAGGGGTGGTGCAGTTCACAACTTTGGCATGGACGTCTGAGGAAGGCACGCTGGTGCCGAAATGCATTATGTCCACATTTAATTAAATGGAAGCTTCCAACAGACCCCGCTGTGTCCTCTGATCCTTCCTAACCTGGAGTGGTCGTTCTTCGATATATATATATATATATATATATATTGAAAACCAGTCCAAACTCTCAATTAAGAAAGGCGCTGACTCCGTGAATCATAATCTAAAGAAAATGTATTTTCTCAGTTGCTGCTTATATATATAAACTCGATTTCAGAGAGGACGCCCGCAGCCACTCACAGCTGCGGGCCGGTACGGGCTCGCAACACCCAATATTCCAACAGTCCTCGTTCCACAGTTTGAAAAAACGAAGTCCAGGCCACAATCCTTAGTTTCAGCGTACGTTTATTTCCTGCAGCAAACTCGACGCGTTTCAGAGATCCAGTCTCCATTTTCACGAATGCGAGTATAGGATTCAATAAAGGTATATATACAAATCATGTGACTTTTACCCTGTGAAGACATGAATAACAGGCTCCCGTAAGTGCATTTTAATGGGAGCTGAAAGGCAGACTCATGGCTTTTACTCAAATAAAAAAATCTGAAGAAATTAAATAACATTAGTGTAGAATGAACGGCTTGAATAAATCAATTAAATCTTACAATGAAATGTCATATCATTGCCATATTCATATCTTTTCAACTTTAGTGCTTGAGCAGCATAATTCAGATTGTTTGTAACTGTTCATCTATACAAGATGACACTGATACATTGTGAGATAGCATCAACTCTATCTTGTAGCAGTGTTATGGAAATAATTTCATACAAAATTAATGTCAATCTTAATATCACCCCAGTGGGCCTATCACAGATCTCCATGAAAAATGAACATAACACCTCATTAATCACTGGTCTGTTTCGGACTGGTCTGTAGGGTACGCATACCACGTGAAAAAGAAAAATAACCCTGAAAGCCTGCTTTATTGTTAATTAGCCCCCGGGGGGGCCAAATCCCGGGAGCAATGTCATTTATTATATTGGGGGGCCCAGAGCGGCTTCCAAGCCCCGGGGACCACCACCCCCCGGGGCTTTGATGTTACAAATGCGGGGGCTCACGGCCCCCCCACAGCCCGGGGACTGCCACCCTCGGGCTTTTTTTTTTATAATAATGGGCGCCCAGAGGGGCCCCCCAGCCCTGGGGACCACCACCCCCTGGAGCTTTCACATTATGTATGCGAGGGGCTCACGGCCCCCTGCAGCCCCGGGGACCGCACCCCCGGGGCTTTTAAATGTTGCTAGGGGGGCTGCGCGGCCCCCCTCCTGGACCGCCATCCCCCAGGGCCGGCTCCTGCAGTGTCCCGGGGTACCCACCCCCGGGACACTGAGGTTTGCTATGGTAGGGCGGGAGCCTCGCGGCACCCATCCTACCATAGCAATCTGCTTTGGTTTTTAGAAGAGATTTGGTTTTTGGAAGAGAGAGCAGGAAACCTGCTCTCTCTTCCAAAAACCAAAGCCGATTGCTTTTCTACATGGGGAACAGCATGTAGCTGCTACCCATGTAGAAAAGCTATGCTGACTCTCCAGGATGCAGGGAGTAGGCAGGGACCATGGGGGGCTTGGGGACCCCCCCACGGTCCCCAACGGAGAGGGCCAGCCCCGGGGGATGGGGTCCCCGGGGAAAGAATTGGCCCAGGAGGGGGGCCACGCAGCCCCCTCCCCAAATAATTAAAAAATATATATATATATAAATAAAAGTAGGTAGGCTGGCCCCGGGGGATGGGGTCCCCGGGGCCAGAAGTGGCAACATTGTATGATGAACTTTGGACCTGTGTGCTCAGTTAAGTGTTCCATGAAGTGTTTCTATGGTACCAGGCAGAAGGCAGAATGGGGGTAGGGTTGAAAGTTTTGTCAGTTGGGAAGGGTTCAAATGTTCAAGCAATAGTAATGTGTGTTTGCTTTTGAATTAATGTGGGAATAAATGTGATTTGTTATTTATATGTATATGTGTGTAGATTGAGTGTGTAGATTGAGAGGAAAAATTGCGGGATGCGCGTACGGTACGCGTATCAAGTGAATTAAAAAAAAAAACCTGAAGGTCGCTTTTGTGGTAATTAGACACCGGGGGCCAAGTCCTGGGGGAAAAGTGTTTATTGTGGTGGTGGGCCAGAGGGGGCCCCCAGCCCCGGGGATCGCCACCCAGGAGGCTTTTTTAAAAATAATAAGGGGGGCCCAGAGGGGCCCCCCAGCCCCGGGGACCGCCACCCCGGGGCTTTCACATTATGTATGCAGGGGGGCTCAAGGCCCCCCGCAGCCCCAGGGACCGCCACCCCCGGGGCTTTCACATTATGTATGTGGGGGGCTCAAGCCCCCCCACACGCTACAGCGGACCGCCACCTCCCCCGGGGCTTTTAAATGTTGGGAGGGGGGCCGTGCGGCCCCCCTCCTGGAGCCTTGTGGTGACCCTGGGGGCCGACACCCCCCAGGGCCGGTTCCTGAAGTGTCCCGGGGTTCCCACCCCGGGACACTGCCGTTTGCAATGACAGGGCGGGAGCCTCGCAGCTCCTACCCTGTCATTGCAAACTGCTTTCCTATTTGGAAGAGAGAGCAGGTTAACCTGCTCTCTCTTCCAAATAGAAAATCAGATTGCTTTTCCTCAGGGGAAGCAGCATGTTAGCTGCTCTCCCTGATGAAAAGCAATGCCGGCTCTTGAAGGACGCAGGAAGCCGGCTGGGACCGTGGGGGCATTGGGGCTCCCCCCACGGCCCCAAACGTTTTGTATGAGCCCCGGGGGATGGGGTCCTCTGGAATAATAAACATTAGTGATAGGGGCTATTTTTTTTTTTTACGGTAAAATTAGGGTATGCGTACCAAGCGCAGCTGTACAAAGTATGCTGCGAGGTTTTTAAAACGTCCGGTACGCGTACCTAAGCAAGAAAAAAAAAAGAAAAAATATATATTTTTCAGATATCTATCAAGCTTATGTGTTTAGATGTCGGTTGGTTCTAACAAGAGCCTTTCTCTTTATTGGTACTTATAAGTAAGTACCTATGCAGAGCCTAAACTTGTTGAGGAGGAGTGTTTTTAAGTGATGAACTTTTGACCTCTGTGGTCAGTTGAATTTTGCATGATCTGTTAGTATGGTAACAGCAGAAAGCAAATTGGGGGTAGGGTTCAAAGTCATGTCAGTTGGAAAGGGTTCAAATGTTCAACCAATAGAAATGTGTGTTTGGTTTTGAATTAATGTGGGAAGCAATTTGATTTGTTGTTTACTTGTATATATGTGTAGAATGAGAGGGAAAGGTTGCCATTTTCTGGTTTTGCTTAGAACACTGAAGTACAGAGATTCTGTATAAGAATATCTGCTGTGTGACTGACATTCTTTTCAATCTACAAATCAATTTGAAAGGTGAGTTGTTAACTTTTAAGGGGATGTATGTGGTGCATTTTGTTTTTAATAAGAGTAATGTGTTTATCCTTCTAAAGTGTAAGGAATAGTTTAGTTGTGTAGAATCACATTCTGAGTTTGTCTGCATTTGGATAACCATTGGGATAAAAGCATTTGGTAAGTTAATGTGTTTGGTGAGTCACCTTTGTGCTGTAAAGTGCAGTACTAAATAATTTAGAATGTTTGCAGTCAGTTTTCCAGTTCTAGAGTAGTTAATAGTGTTACTTGTTTAGAATTACACTTGTGTTTCAAATCTACAATTTTCCAGTCAGTATACATACACTACTGCAAACTCTCTGGGGCAGATTTACAAGCTTCTTGCATGTCTTTCTGCTGCCATTGCGTCACTTTTTTGATGCAATGTTGGCACAAATAATGCAGTAAATTGCTTATGTATTTGCAAAATGAGTCAGGGTTTTTCACTTAAATGTAGTAGTTATATACATGGAATATGTGCAGTCACTTTACCGTTTCTAGACTAGTAAATGTGTTTTGGTAAAATGCAAGGTCTAATATTTTTTATCTAGAATCACACTGTGCATTTGTGTGCATTTATGAATCATTCTGAGAGAAGCATTTTTGTACGTTTTGTGTTGGCAGTCACATAACTGCTTAAAAACCTATCCGTTTTTCAAGTTTTTATAGAATTAGAAACCAGTTATTGCTTTTGTATTTGCAAAATGACTCATGGTTGTACACTAAAATGCAGCATGTACATTTCTGGAATGTGTACAGTCATTCTAGCCCTTCAAGAGTAATTAATAGTGTTGCTTGTCAAGAATCAGACTTGTGTTTCAAATCTTCTATTCACAGTCAGTATACATACACTGCTGCATACATTCTGCGGCAGATTTACAAGCCCCTTGTGCCTCTTTGTTATTCTATTGTGTCACTTTTTTAATGTAATGTTGGCGCAAATATTGCAGCAAATTGCTTATGTATTTGCAAAATGAATCAGGATTGTATAGTAAAATGCAGCAGTCATATATATAGAATGTATTTAGTAACCTTACCGTTTCTAGACTAGTAAATGTGTTTTGGTAAAATGCAAGGTCTAATATTTTTTGTCTAGAATCACAATGTGTGCCTGTCTGCATTTAGGAATTATTCTGAGAGAAGCATTTTGGTATGTTTTGTGTTTGCAGACACATAACTGCTTAAATATCTATCCTTTTTTCAAGTTTTGATAGAATTAGAAACCAGTTATTGGTTTTATATTTGCTAAATAACTCAATGTTGTACAGTAAAATGCAGTATTTATATTTCTGGAATGTGTGCATTCATATTAGCCCTTCAAGAGTAATTAATAGTGTTTCTTGTCTAGAATCAGACTTGTGTTTCAAATCTACAATTCCCCAGTCAGTATACATACACTGCTGCAAACACTCTGAAGCAGATTTACAAGCCCCTTGCTCCTCTTTGTGGTTGTATTATGTCACTTTTTTATGTAATGTTGGTGCAAATTGCTTATGTATTTGCAAAATGAGTTAGGGATGTATACTAAAATGCAGTAGTTAGACATGTGGTAGGCCTTAGGACTGCTTCAAACTCCTATGCACTATGGATGCAGTCTTGTATGTACCTGCACACTTGTCTTTTATACCTTCAATTTCCCAGTCTGTATCCTTCCACTTCCATCAAACACTCTGTCGCTGCTGTTGCACTATTGTAGTGACCCATTCAGCAGTATTTGCTTATCTATTCACTGTGCTCAAACTGAAGCACTTATAAATTCAGCCAGGCACTCTCCTTGCAGAACTAAAATCATTCAGTCAGTACCCAAGTACTCATGCAACAAAGTAGGCCTTAGGGCATGGACTGCTTGAAATCCCTATGCACTATGCATGCAGTCTTGTATCTACCTGCACACTTGTCTTTTATACCTTCAATTCCCCAGTCTGTATCCTTACACGTCCACCAAACACTCTGTCACTGCTGTTGCACTACTGTAGTGACCCATTCAGCAGTATGTGCTTATCCATTCACTGTGCTAAAACTGAAGCACTTATACATTGAGTCAGGCACTCTCCTTGCAAAACTGTAATCATTTAGTCAGTACCCAAGTACTCATGCAGCAAAGTAGGCCTTAGGGCATGGACTGCTTGAAATCCCTATGCACTATGCATGCAATATTGTATCTACCTGCACACTTGTGTTTTATTCCTTCGATTCCCCAATCTGGATTCTTACTCTTCCACCAAACACTCTGTCACTGCTGTTTCAGTATTGTAGTGACCCATTCAGCAGTATGTCCTTATCCATTCACTGTGCTAAAACTGAAGCACTTATAAATTGAGTCAGGCGCTCTCCTTGCAGAACTGTAATCATTCAGTCAGTACCCAAGTACTTATGCAGCAAAGCAGGCCTTAGGGCATGGACTGCTTGAAATCCTTATGCACTATGGATGCAGTCTTGTATGTATATGCACACTTGTCTTTTATGCCTTCAATGTTCCAGTCTGTATCCTTCCACTTCCACCAAAGACTCTGTCACTGCTGTTGCACTATTGTAGTGACCCATTCAGCAGTATGTGCATATCCATTCATTGCGCTAAAAGTGAAGAACTTATAAATTCAGTCAGGCACTCTCCTTGCAGAACTGTAATCATTCAGTCAGTACCCAAGTACCCATGCAGCAAAGTAGGCCTTAGGGCAGGGACTGCTTGAAATCCCTATGCACTATGCATGCAGTCTTGTATCTACCTGCACACTTGTCTTTTATACCTTCAATTCCCCAGTCTGTATCCTTCCACTTCCACCACTCTGTCACTGCTATTTCAGTATTGTAGTGACCCTTTCAGCAGTATGTCCTTATCCATTCACTGCGCTAAAACTGAAGAACTTATAAATTGAGTCAGGCACTCTCCTTGCAGAACTGTAATCATTCAGTCAGTACCCAAGTACTTTTGGAGCAAAGTAGGCCTTAGGGTATGGACTGATTTAAATCCCCATGCACTACAGATGCAGTCTTGTATGTACCTGCACACTTGTCTTTTATGCCTTCAATTTCCCAGTCTGTATCCTTACACTTCCACCAAAAACTCTGTCACTGCTGTTGCACTATTGTAGTGCCCCATTCAGCAGTATGTGCTTATCCATTCACTGTGCTAAAATTGAAGCACTTATAAATTCAGTCAGGCACACTCCTTGCAGAACTGTAATCATTCAGTCAGTACCCAAGTACTCATGGAGCAAAGTAGGACTTAGGGCATGGGCTGCTTGAAATCCCTATACACTATGCATGCAGTCTTGTATCTACCTGCACACTTGTCTTTTATACCTTCAATTCCCCAGCCTGTATCCTTAAACGTCCACCAAACACTCTGATACTGCTGTTTCAGTATTGCAGTGACCCAATCAGCAGTTTGTGCGTATCCATTCACTGTGCCAAAACTGGAACAGTTATAAAGTCAATCAGGCACTTTTCTTGCAGAACTGTAATCATTCAGTCAGTAACCAAGTACTCATGCAGCAAAGTAGGACTTAGGGCATAAGGTGCTTCAAACCCTTATGCACTATGCATGCAGTCTTGTATCTACCTGCACACTTCTCTTTTATACCTTCAATTCCCCAGTCTGTATCCTTACACTTCCACCAAACACTCTGTCACTGCTGTTTCAGTATTGTAGTGACCCTTTCAGCAGTATGTGCTTATCCATGCACTGTGCTAAAACTGAAGCACTTATAAAATCAGTCAGGCACTCTCCCTGCAGAACTGTAGTCTTTCAGTCAGTACCCAAGTACTAATGCAGCAAAGTAGGCCTTTGGGCATGGACTGCTTCAAACCCCTATGCAGTATGCATGCAGTCTTGTATCCGTCTGCTCACTTGGAAGCGTGGCTTCCATCTTGGGCTGCTCTGGGGTTGGCGGTGCATCTCCTCTGTCCCTCCCCCCCTGGCTAATTCTTCCGGGCCTGGCGAGTCCTGCCCCAGCTCTTCCTGCCATACAGACCTCCCGAGGCTTCGCCGGGAGCAACAACGCTACCTGCTGTGGCGCTACTCTGCATCAATTTTAAAAATAAACGCTTTTAAGACTTTCACTGCACCTGCACCTGGGGTTGCGCTCTGGACACCGCGCACCCCTCTTGCTGCTACTTCACCCCCCTTGCCTCTCGCTGCCAAGCGCCCCATGCTGAGCGTTCTCCCCCCCTCTGACGGGCAGGTCACCGGGGCGGGGATGGGCGTGGCTTCCATCTTGGGCTGCTCTGGGGTTGGCGGTGCAGCTCCTCTGTCCCTCCCCCCCTGGCTAATTCTTCCGGGCCTGGCGAGTCCCGCCCCAGCTCTTCCTGCCATACAGACCTCCCGAGGCTTCGCCGGGAGCAACAACGCTACCTGCTGTGGCGCTACTCTGCATCAATTTTAAAATTAAACGCTTTTAAGACTTTCACTGCACCTGCACCTGGGGTTGCGCTCTGGACACCGCGCACCCCTCTTGCTGCTACTTCACCCCCCTTGCCTCTCGCTGCCGAGCGCCCCACGCTGAGCGTTCTTCCCCCCTCTGACGGGCAGGTTACCGTTGCGGGGACGGGCGTGGCTTCCATCTTGGGCTGCTCTGGGGTTGGCGGTGCAGCTCCTCTGTCCCTCCACCCCCTGCCACGCCCCTACTGGTTCCTGTGGCCTACTTTATGGCACTTCTATCCCGGCCGCGCAGCGGACGAGCGCAGCAGGCGCAACAAAGGCGCGCCGAAGTTGCGCCTAAGTTAAGCCCGTCTGCGCCCGTCCGCGACAGGCCGGGACCTGGGGCCACACACCCTGCCCCATTGCTTGCATACTCCTCTGAGCAACTCCTTTCCTGCTCGGTTGATGTGCCTCTTCCCTTGTTTCTCATGCAGTATCTTATTTCCCTAGGTATTTACGCCCCTCACCCAGGTCGAGCCGCTTCCCCGCAGTCCATTCCTTCCTTGCACTCCCAGGTTCCCATGCCTTCCACCACTACCTCTTCTCCCTCCCATATTGCCTCTGCCTGCCTCCTTAACACCCGTTCGGCAGGCAAGCATCAATTACAATTATTCAACCTCCTTACCTCAGATTCTCCCGACTTTTTGTTTTTAACAGAAACCTGGTTTTCAGAGGCTTCACTTCCCGATATCCTGGCCATCCTCCCCGATTCCTATTACGCCCTCCGGGCTGATCGCCCTGACGGCAGGACCGGATGGGGTGTAGCCATGGTTGTTCGGACCAGTCTTCAATTCCAGCTTCTCTCTCAACCCTCTATAGCTGGTGTGGACTTTTTAGTTGCCCGTTCCACTAACCTTCCTGTTCCTCTGACAGTCGTCCTTGTGTATCGCCCCCCCCTGAGTATGCCCTTATTTGTGGCCTCCCTGCAGGAACTCCTTGCTACGCTTATAGTTAATAACTCCTCGGTTCTCCTGCTGGGAGACTTCAACTACTGGCCTGGCGATCCAGGGGAGGATTTGGCGTCCAAGGACTTCACGGCCACTCTCCTGTGTCTTAACCTTCAGTCCCATGTCTCTGTTCCCACCCACACTCTTGGCCATATACTGGACCAAGTCTGGTCATCTCAGGGTATAGTTTCTACTCCTAGCATTCTTCCTTGCATATGGTCTGACCATTCTCTTATTTCTTTTACTATTAATCTTGGCTCCCCTCACAAACCCATTTGCCCTAAGAATATCCTTGCCCGCAGCTGGAACCGCGCGGATCTGCATTCCCTCTCTCTTTCCCTTGCATCCTCTTCTCCTGACCTTAATGGCCTTCCCCTTGTTATCCAGGCTGCTGCAGTCAGCAACTGGCTATCCTCCTCCTGCGACCAAGTTGCCCCCCTCAAGATAGTTAAGTCTGTTCGCCCACACGAGGCACACAAATGGTTCAATTCTGAACTTAAGGGTCTTAAATTAGAACTCAGACGCTCTGAGCGTCTCTGGCGCCGTAATTACTGTCCAGACCTCAGGGTTAAATACAAACGTTTGTTGAATGACTACAAGAAAGCCATCCTTGCGTCCAAGACCAAGTATTTCTCTGAGCAAGTCGCCTTGTCCGTGAACAAATCTAAAGAGATTTTCTCTCTGGTTAACAACTTGGCCACCTCTGACCGTGTATGCCCCAAGCTCATTCCTTCCCAGGCCCTCTGCTCCTCCTTAAACGACTTCTTTATCGAGAAGATTGTTAAAATAAAAGCTAACATCCCCACCACGCCCTTCCCCTCCCATCACCCCGCTCCCCCTGCTCCCAATTCCTCCTTCGATTCCTTCCCGCCCATTTCCTTGGACTCTTTTCTCGCCTTGCTTATTAAAATCAAGTCCGGCTCTCCAGTCGATTGTGCTCCTGCTCGCGTGTTGAGAACTCTCTTTACCTCTTGCCCTACCATTCCCCTTTCTCTTCTTAATACTTCTCTTTCTACTGGTTTGGTCCCCTCCTCATTTAAATCTGCGATTGTTTTTCCTATTCTTAAAAAACCTGGTCTGGACTCCTCTCTCCCTTCCAACTTCAGACCCATCTCTCTCCTACCTTATCTTGCTAAAATCCTTGAAAGTTATGTTACCTCTTGTCTTTCCTCTTACGTTGAGCAGAACCATCTCCTCGCTTCCCATCAAGCGGGCTTCCGCTCGGGCCACTCTACAGAGTCAGTGGTGCTTGCGGTTCTTGATGAGCTAAAAGCCAAGGCCGACACCAACTCCCCTCAAGCCCTAGTTCTTCTCGATTTGTCCGCTGCGTTCGACACGGTGGGTCATACCATCTTACTTGACCGTGTCGGCGCAGCGGGCATTCGGGGCTCTGCTCTATCCTGGATCACGTCCTTTCTTACAGGCCGCTCACAAGCTGTTCACCTCTCTGGTTTCTCTGCTTCTCCCCTCCCGGTGTCTTGTGGGGTCCCCCAAGGTTCTTCCCTTTCCCCTCTTCTTTTTAATCTTTATATTCGCCCCCTCATTGTTTCTCTTCTTGATCTGGGGGTCTCTGTGTATAATTACGCAGATGACCTCCAGCTCGTCTTTGATCTTTCCTCTTCTTCTTACTCCCTGTCATTTTTTCGTTCTACTCTGGTTTTTATTTCTGGATGGATGGGTGCCAATCATCTCAAGCTCAACCCAGACAAGACTGAGCTTGTCTTGACTGGAGGCTCATCCAGTCCTTGGTCTTCTGCCTTCTGGCCCCCCATCTTTGGTCCCCCTCCTATTCCGGTCCCCTCTGTTAAAACATTGGGCATCAAGGTCAGCCAGGACCTGTCAATGCATGGCCAGGTCAGTTCTGTAGTGTCCTCCTGCTTTCTTTCCCTCCGTCTGATTCGAAAAATTTCCCGTTTTTTCTCCCTGGATTCCCTTAAAATTATCATTTCAGCCCTTATCACTTCCCGTCTTGATTATGGGAACAGCTTGTTCGTGGGCATTCCGGCCTACGAAACTCGCCGTCTCCAAGCAATCCAAATTCAGGCTGCCCGTCTTATTTTTCATCTTCCCAAAACTCACCACATCACTCCCGTCCTCAAGTCACTTCACGTGTCCAGGGATGGCGAAGACAGCGAAGATAGCAAGATCGAAAGATGATGCATCGCGAACACTCTACTACAATGACCAGAGTCCTTAGGGGCAACTTCCGCCGGTGTGTGAGTAGTGTGCGACCCCACCCCCTTTTTGTAACTTTAAGCTCCCTTGAGCAGCGGGATGACGAGCCTGGGATCCCGCACCTACGCGCCGGAGTGGTACTATACCTGGCAGATATTGGCAGCCATCGGCGACCCCAGAACACTGCCTATCCCTGCTGACGAGGGTTGAAAACCCGAAACACGTGTCCACGGATGGCGAAGACAGCGAAGATAGCAAGATCGAAAGATGATGCATCGCGAACACTCTACTACAATGACCAGAGTCCTTAGGGGCAACTTCCGCCGGTGTGTGAGTAGTGTGCAACCCCACCCCCTTTTTGTAACTTTAAGCTCCCTTGAGCAGCGGGCTGACGAGCCTGGGATCCCGCACCTACGCGCCGGAGTGGTACTATACCTGGCAGATATTGGCAGCCATCGGCGACCCCAGAACACTGCCTATCCCTGCTGACGAGGGTTGAAAACCCGAAACACGTGTCCAGGGATGGCGAAGACAGCGAAGATAGCAAGATCGAAAGATGATGCATCGCGAACACTCTACTACAATGACCAGAGTCCTTAGGGGCAACTTCCGCCGGTGTGTGAGTAGTGTGCGACCCCACCCCCTTTTTGTAACTTTAAGCTCCCTTGAGCAGCGGGCTGACGAGCCTGGGATCCCGCACCTACGCGCCGGAGTGGTACTATACCTGGCAGATATTGGCAGCCATCGGCGACCCCAGAACACTGCCTATCCCTGCTGACGAGGGTTGAAAACCCGAAACACGTGTCCAGGGATGGCGAAGACAGCGAAGATAGCAAGATCGAAAGATGATGCATCGCGAACACTCTACTACAATGACCAGAGTCCTTAGGGGCAACTTCCGCCGGTGTGTGAGTAGTGTGCGACCCCACCCCCTTTTTGTAACTTTAAGCTCCCTTGAGCAGCGGGCTGACGAGCCTGGGATCCCGCACCTACGCGCCGGAGTGGTACTATACCTGGCAGATATTGGCAGCCATCGGCGACCCCAGAACACTGCCTATCCCTGCTGACGAGGGTTGAAAACCCGAAACACGTGTCCAGGGATGGCGAAGACAGCGAAGATAGCAAGATCGAAAGATGATGCATCGCGAACACTCTACTACAATGACCAGAGTCCTTAGGGGCAACTTCCGCCGGTGTGTGAGTAGTGTGCGACCCCACCCCCTTTTTGTAACTTTAAGCTCCCTTGAGCAGCGGGCTGACGAGCCTGGGATCCCGCACCTACGCGCCGGAGTGGTACTATACCTGGCAGATATTGGCAGCCATCGGCGACCCCAGAACACTGCCTATCCCTGCTGACGAGGGTTGAAAACCCGAAACACGTGTCCAGGGATGGCGAAGACAGCGAAGATAGCAAGATCGAAAGATGATGCATCGCGAACACTCTACTACAATGACCAGAGTCCTTAGGGGCAACTTCCGCCGGTGTGTGAGTAGTGTGCGACCCCACCCCCTTTTTGTCACTTCACTGGCTACCTGTTTTGCAGAGATCCTTATTTAAACTAGGGTGCTTAGTCTTTCGGGCTGTTGATCGCTCTGCTCCGGCGTTCATTAATACCCTGATCTCTACCCACACCCCGGCCCGTACCCTCCGTTCTTCTACTTCTGCCCTCCTCACTACTCCCCGTTTCCGCAAATCCCGCACTGGTGGCACCTGATTTTCTGTTCTTGCCCCCCGGTTCTGGAACTCCCTCCCTTTATCCATGCGTTCAATTCCTATTTTCTCACACTTTTGTAAAGCGCTCAAGACCTTCTTGTTTGCCCAGGCATACCCCTGTTAAAACTCCTCGGCCCTGTTTTGTCCAGTAGAGCTACCAGCGCCAGGAAGCCGCTTGGCCACTGTGCGCTCAATAAATACCTTATTCATATTCATTCATTCATTCATTCATTCATCCATTCATTCATTCAGTCTTTCACACCTTCAACTCCCCAGTCTGTATCCTTGCACTTCCACCAAACACTCTGTCACAGCTGTTCCACTGTTGTAGTCACCCATTCAGCAGTATGTACTAATCCATTCACTTCGCTAGAACTAAAGCAGTTATAAATTCAGTCATGCACTCTACTTGCAGAACTGTAATCATTCAGTCAGTACCCAAGTACTCATACAGCAAAGTAGGCCTGAGGACATGCACTACTTCAAACCTCTATGCACTATGCTTGCAGTCTTGTATCTACCTGCTCACTTTTCTTTCACACCTTCAATTCCCCAGTCTGCATCCTTACACTCTCACCGAGCACTCTGTCACTGCTGTTGCACTGTTGTAGTGACCCATTCATAAGTATGTTCTAATCCATTCACTGCATTAAAACACTAACACTTACAAATTCACCAAGGCAGTTTCACCAGCAGTGCAGAGGGAAGCATAGACTTGTAACATATTTATGTACATATGTTACATTCATGTGCTTCGGAAGTACTACAGTATACTGTGAGTAAACACCTTGTAGAGTAATGCTGTAGCACTTCCTTATAGTTCTGCACTTTCACCATACACTACCCATGTATTCTTTAATTCATTTAGGCACTACACATTCATTCCAAAAAATTTTACACACTATCATACTAATATAGCTCTTTTTTTGACCAGTGAAGTTAGTTCTTAAAAGAACTTTTTCTTGTCTTTTTTGTATATTTGTATTTTTTTTGGATTTTTTGAGCAGTTTTTTTTTTTCAAAGCAAAAATAGGAACTGCGCAAACAAAACAGTCTGCAACGGGAACAAATAAACAAAAAAAATTAACGGCGGGAGCAGCGGTGCTCCTGTTTGCGCCTGCAAATCAAATCAATGGACTGTTTGCCATAACATAATGTCGCTTTACAAAATTTGCAAAGAATGATAAGGTCTCCAAAATTGGGACGGATATCCGGATGGTGACTAGATGGTGCTGTGGACGTGCTGGCTACAGCTGGTGGAGGGTCTTCCCGCAGCCTGTCACATGCAGCTCTCGCATAATTGTGGGGATGAAGAGTCTTCACATGTCGTACCATACTGGCGGTTCCAAATGAATATTTTTTATTCGGATCACCTCTAGAAAGCATGGTACCACACTTTGCAGGTGACCTTGGCTGCATTCACTTTCTTTTCTCCGTCTGGAAATGTAAAAAACTTCCTGATCAGAGCTTCCTTCCTTTTTGACTGTGCATCTTCAGCAAGAAATTCTTCTTCTGAAGAGTGTTCAGATGTGTCTTCCTTCTGGCGTGCAGCCATATTAAAGATGTCTTCAAAAAGACAGGAGCTTCTGAAAACAGATGGTTCTTCAGTGAAAGTCAAAGAAGAATGATTAAAATGGGTGGGGTCCTTCAACAGTAAGAATAGGAAGTATAATGAACCAATCAAATCTCTTGTTTTGAAGTCATATGTGGTCCGCGTACGGTGCTCTTACGATGCGCGTACGTACGACGTACACCGTGATTTGCGTAATTGCTTTTAAAAGTAATATACGCTTATTAAAAGTAAATAAATACTATTTTCATGATTATCTCAGATAATGTCTTGCCTTAATATTTACATTAAATACATAGATAAATATTTTTAAACATTAAGAAACTTTCGCAGAGTACACGTACGGTGCGCCGTGCAAAGGTACATTACATCATGCGGAAGCGCGGATGCGACGCGGAACGTCAACGTATTCGTAACTTATGTGTGGGTACACGTACAGTGCGATTACAGATGCAAAGGATGGTGCGAGGACGGTACGTGTGCCGTACGTTTACCACAAAAAAATATATAGAAATTAATTTTAATATATTGCAAAAAAAATAAAAATAAAATAAATCATTTTTGAATTTTGTATTTTTATTATTTTACATTAAAAATATGTAATGTAATTTAAAAAATAAAATAACTAAACATAATTATTATAAAAAATGTAGGAAATTAGTATAAAAAAATAAATATAACAATTATTACATTTAAAAATTGGCATTTACAAAACCTATGAAAGTCACTGAAAAAAACCATAGGTTTTAGGCACGTTATAGTTAGGAATTAGCATTTAAAAAACCTTGAAAATTCACTGAAAAAACCATAGGTTTCACACGTGTTATAGTTAGGAATTAGCATTTAAAAACCTTAGAAATTCACTGAAAAAACCATAGGTTTCACACATGTTATAGTTAGCTGGACATTTCACTCATACAAAACCATTGAAATTCCCCCGTTATGGTTAGTTTGCCTAACTATAACTCGCGCGCCTGCAATACACTGCTGATGAAGAAACATATTACATCACTCATGACATGGTCAGTGACATCACTCATGACATCACTGATGACATCTCAAATGACATCACTGATGATATCATCCTTGTGAAAGAGTAATAGACCTCCTCTCAACTTAATATAACCTTTGATACACACATTGAAAACAATGGAGATACCAATACCAGTTAGAACAACCTATTCAGTAATTCCAAAATCTACATACACATACACTCATTCACCAACAGTTATATATAGTCACTCACTCATCATATGTACTCATACACCTAGACATCCTGTTACACACCTACACTCATACATAGTTACTCACACACATACTCACACATGCAAATAAACTACCAAACATCCATTTACTTGCATATACAGCTATATACACACCACTACACTTACTTCTACAGAAACGTACACATACCTACTCTCTTAAACAATCCCTTATAGAAACACATACATATTTATACAGGAACTATTCCAATCTCTCAATTTCATATATACTCACTTATATACATCAATACTCACATATACTAGTTTAAAACATGTGTACTTACAATAAAGACACTATTGAGACAGTCATTTACTCACTAACACACCCATACACACACTCATCCACCCATACAGTCCTGCTCACATGCTGTCTTCAAAACACATACAAACAGTCACTCATTCATGTATCTATGCACTAAGTATTATCCCCCACCCAACCATAAAGACACTCATACTGATACTCAAAAAACCAACTAATAACCCATATACACATGCATGTAGCTACTCACCCACCCATGCAGCCTCTCATACACAAAGTGAGATACTGATACAGATATTTAAATATTTAAACATTACTCGGTAATACATGTATTCACTAAGATACACTTAATAAGTCAGTTATACAATCAATTTTACAAAAAAAACATCAATTTAGACACGTATTTACCAATTTATTCTTCCATCGACCTTTTGATATACATATATAAAAAATATTTATTTTTCAGAAAGAGACACATTCACTGGATGATGTCATCAGTGATGTCATCAGTGATGTCATTTGAGATGTCATCACTGATGTTATGAGTGATGTCACTGAGCTTGTCATGAGTGATGTAGTATGTGATGTCATCAGCAGTGGATTCCGGGCGCGCAAGTTATAGTTAGGTGAACTAACTATAACGGGGGAATTTCAATGGTTTTGTATGAGTGAAATGTCCAGCTAACTATAACATGTGTGAAACCTATGATTTTTTCAGTGAATATACCATCAAAAAAATGCCTTGCAGCAAGGAAACCCACGCAGAGAAGTGCTTAACAGCTTTAATTTCCAAACCAGCCGAGTTTCATTACATGAGCAAAAGTTCTTTTCCTGACGCGTTTCAGAGCCAGAAGGCTCCTTCATCAGAGGATGACACTGTTTTTTGCTGACAAGCTCGCGTTTCAGGCGCCATTAGCTGCATGCTGAGAAATGTACTCACGTGCCACGTGCCTCACACCCACGTGACTTCCACAGGTGAGACTGTCTTTAGGCATGCTGGAACCTGTAGTCTGATAATTGCGAAGAGGTTTTACCCAAGTGGGTGCAGTTCAAAAACACAGTCTTTTTCTTTTCAAAGGTAAAATCCGAGTGGACTGAGATGAAAGCGCCGGTTCGTTTTCATTACCTCCCACTGCGCTTAAGGTCCGTGATTCAGTGACCTTCAGCTCCATATTTTGCATGGCAGGGCTTCCTTCTCGGCCAGGGTTTCCTTGCTGCAAGGCATTTTTTTGATGGAATATATATATATATATATATATATATATATATATATATATATTACCTACTGGCGGTCGCCAGTAGGTATATATAGTTAGGATTTTTTCTCTATGGGATTTTTGAAAATTCTATGTCTAATAACTTTGGCGTTTGTGGACGGAATTGGCTGAAATTTTCAGGAAAATGGAACATTTTGTTTCTGAGCAGCCCCTGACAATTTGGGGGGGTTTCATCAAGGGGGGGCCGAGAAAAAAGGGGGGTCCCAAAACGCGTTTTTCCCATGTTAATTTCCATAGGGCGGTTGGCCTCACTTTTAGCTCGAACGGCTGAATGGATTTGCACGAAACTTGGCAAAATTGTAGGGACTGTTAGCCCGATGTGCCTTTGCTAGGTCTCAATATATGTGCTCCAGTGGATTTTGAGTAATTTAGGTTCAAAAAAAGATATATATCTGGGCGGAGCCTAACCACACATCTGATCTGATTGGCTGTCAGCACTTCATCCAAGAAGTGTTGGCAGCCATCTTGGGACCAATATACATGATAGCACCTCATTAAAAAGCATTGTAGTTAATAGAGGGTTTTAGGACTTTAGTTACATTATAAATCATTTGTTGATGGTACCATACTCGTTTTAGGAATTGTGGTGGGTTCTAAGGTGATTTTACCATGTGAAAAAACCTTCTGCTGTGATATCATGAATATTGTTTGAAAGAAAACTAATATCTCATGATTTTCCCACAGTGGTTTGGAAGGGGTTCTATAAGCTAAACTGAAAGCATATTTTCTGTAAATTCACATTATCTTTCTCAGTCATGTGAAAATGAAGTCTGACATTCTCAGTAAAACATGTACATCCAACAAGGACAGAGACTGTCAGTTGATTCCTTTGTGTTCTACTGCAGCCTCCTAGAGTGTTCTAAAGAACAACTAGAGCGCTAACAGTCCTACTTATTACAAAGGTATGGCACACCTGAAGCCATCTTGATTGGAATAAAGTGGTAACTCTTAAAACATTTAATTTAAAAAGAAACAACATGAGGGGGTATATTTTGCCATAGAAAGTATGATTAGTGCTGCAGAATGAAAAATTAGGGCACATTTTGAGTGACTTCTCAATCCTTTTCTATTTCATTAAAACATTCTGACATGCAGTCTCCCAAAATGGCCACCAGAGACAAAAGAGCCCAAATGTAGCCCAAATATCACCCAGATGTAGCCCAAGTATAGCCCAATGACAGAATGTCCCAGAGTGTTCTAAAGAACAACTGGAGCGCTAACAGTCCTACTTATTACAAAGGTATGGCACACCTGAAGCCATCTTGATTGGAATAAAGTGGTAACTCTTAAAACATTTAATTTAAAAAGAAACAACATGAGGGGGTATATTTTGCCATAGAAAGTATGATTAGTGCTGCAGAATGAAAAATTAGGGCACATTTTGAGTGACTTCTCAAATCCTTTTCTATTTCATTAAAACATTCTGACATGCAGTCTCCCAAAATGGCCACCAGAGACAAAAGAGCCCAAATGTAGCCCAAATATCACCCAGATGTAGCCCAAGTATAGCCCAATGACAGAATGTCCCAGAGTGTTCTAAAGAACAACTAGAGCGCTAACAGTCCTACTTATTACAAAGGTATAGCACACCTGGAGCCATCGTGATGGGAATAAAGTGGTAACTCTTAAAACATTTAATTTAAAAAGGAACAAAATGAGGGGGTATATTTTGCCATATGAATTATGATTAGTGCTGCAGAAAGAAAAATTAGGGCACATTTTGAGTGACTTCTCAAACCCTCTTCAATTTCATTAAAAAATTCTGACATACAGTCTCCCAAGATGGCCACCAGAGACAAAAGAGCCTAAATGTAGCCCAAATATCACCCAGATGTACCCCAAGTATAGCCCAATGACAGAATGTCCCAGAGTGTTCTAAAGAACAACTAGAGCGCTAACAGTCTTACTTATGACAAAAGTATGGCACACCAGAAGCCATCTTGATTGGAATGAAGTGGTAAGTCTGAAAACACTCAATTTAAAAAGGAACAACATGAGGGGGTTAATTTTGCCATATAAAGTATGATTAGTGCTTCAGAAAGAAAAATTAGGGATCATTTTGAGTGACTTCTCAAATCCTCTTCTATTTCATTAAAAAAATTCTGACATGCAGACTGAAACATGCACTTTGAATACCAGCAGCAGACGTCCCTGGTGAGCAGTAGCTTTACTACAGTGATCTAATGTGCAACTAGAGTGCTAACATTCAGAATTTATGGCAAATGTGTGACACATCTGAATGCCTTCTTGATTGAACCAAAGTAAACAAGCATTGAAAATGCAATAGATCTCGCCCTCGTTTAAGTTAAAGCCATTCTGTTTGTAATGAGGTGGCTTTTTAGCTTTGCTTTTATTAGTGTTTTTTCAACTTTCATGTAAATAACATGCATCTGTATGCATATAAGTATATGTATGCATGCATTTATGTTTGTATTTATATAGATATACAGATGATATATGTTTATATATGTATGTATATATATATATTCACTGAAAAAACCATAAGTTATAGACCATATATAGTTAGGAATTAGCATTTACAAAACCTTGAAAATTCACTGAAAAAACCATAGGTTATAGACCATATATAGTTAGGAATTAGCATTTACAAAACCTTGAAAATTCACTGAAAAAACCATAGGTTATAGACCATATATAGTTAGGAATTCGCATTTACAAAACCTTATTTTACTCACACAAAACCATTGAAATTCCATAGTTAGTTAGTTGCACTAACTATATATCGCGCACCCGCAATCCACTGCTGATGATGTCACATATTACATCATTCATGACATGGTCAGTGACATCACTGATGACATCACTGATGGCATCTCAAATGACATCACTGATGACATCACTGATGACAACATCCAGTGACTGTATGTTTCTGTAAAGTTAAAATATGTCTTACATATTGAAGAATGAGTGGATGTATAAGTGTCTGGATGAAGGATTTAGTAGGTGCATGACTGACTGTATGAGTGAGTGATTAAATGTGTCTCACTGAGTGCATGGGTTAGTGACTAAACTGTCTTAATTTGTGCATCATTATGTCTGTTGTTCTGTAAACTGTTGCATGTGTCGATAAGTAGCTATATGAGTAACTATATGGGTTATTGATTGGTTGCCCAAGTATTTGTATGGGAGACTGAGTGTGTGTGTGGGTGGCTGGGAGGTGTATGACTCTGTGCATAGATGTGTGAGCAGTTGATTCACTAGATGTATGGTTTCAAAAGTGCATGTGGAAACAGCTGTATGGGCGGTTGACTGTGTGCATGAGTGTATTGGTGAGTGAATGGATATCTCAGTGCTACATGTCAAAGTAAGTACATATGTAAAACACAGTACATGTGAGAGTTGACATATATAAATAACTGTGCATAAGAGCCAGTGAATGTGTGAGTGGCTGTATGGATCATTGTGAACTTGTATCAGGGATTGTATAAGAGAGTAAATATGTGTTAGTATATGTTTGAATAAGTAAAGTTTGTATAACTGTATAGTTGAGGAAATGGAGGTGTGATTGATTCTTTGCATGACTGACTAGGTGTGTGAGTAACTCCATGGATGAGTGACAGTCTGTGAGTGTCTCTTTACACTGATTGTATCTAAGGTTATATTAGAGTCTGAAGAGGTTCATCGTATTATCACATGAATGATATCATCAGTGATGTGATCAGTAATGTCAAATGAGATGTCATCAGTGATGTCATCAGTGATGTCATTTGAGATGTCATCAGTGATGTCATTTGAGATGTCATCAGTGATGTCATCAGTGATGTCACTGACCATGTCATGAATGATGTAATATGTGACATCATCAGCAGTGGATTGCGGGTGCGCGATATATAGTTAGTGCAACTAACTATATATGGAATTTCAATGGTTTTGTGTGAGTAAAATAAGGTTTTGTAAATGCGAATTCCTAACTATATATGGTCTATAACCTATGGTTTTTTCAGTGAATATATATATATATATATATATATATATATATATATATATATATATATATATATACACACACAACCCACCCTATATAAAGTATTGATTTATTTACACACACACAAACACACACACAAATACATATATATATATACATATATATATATATATATATATATATATATATATATATATATATATATATATATATATATATATTAAAACATATATACCTTTTTAAAGGCTTCATACTTACCTGCAAAATACTTAAATTTTTGATTTAAAGGTATCCATGGTACCGGCTTACTTGTGGTAAAAATAGTTGTTTGTGGTAACAACTTTTTTCTTGTAAAGACTTACAGGTGCATGCATCAATCTCGGCATTTGCGATTCCTTAATTGCGATTTTTAAGGAATCGCAATTAAGGAATTGCAAATGCCTATGCATTAAGAAATCGCTAAATAAATTGCGATTTCTTAGAATTCCTTAATTGCGATTAGCATTTTGCGAATCGCAATTAAGGAATCCCTTCCCATTCATTCCTATGGGCCTACAGGCCCATAGGAATGAATGGGAAGACAATCTCAATTTGCGATTCGCAATTAGCTAATCGCAAATTGAGATTGCGATTTCAAGTGTGCAGGGGTGTCCAAAGGACACCCTGTTGCACCCCTGAAATCAAACAATGCACATATGTTGTGTACACACATGGCCTAAGGGCATGTGTGTGCACAACATGAAAGTTAAAAAAATGCACAAATTTGCATATTTCTAACATTTCGCAAAATTACCATGAGGTCCAACCTCATGGTAATTTTTTCTCTCTAATTGCGAAATCGCCATTTTTTTCAGTTTCATGCATTGCTTTTAAGGAATCGCAAAATTGCGATTCCTTAAAAGCAATCGCACTTTAAAAAATCGCAAAGATAGCGATTTCTTCACTTTTAGGATAATGCATCCCAAATAGTGATTTGGGAATCGCAAACGGCCGATTTTTGCGATTCGCACCGTTTGCGATTCCTAAATTGCTTGATGCATGTGCCTGTTTGTTAGATAGGCATTTGTGGTTTAGACAGTGTTGGTGGCTCCCACTAGCAATCACTGGCTCAAACTAAGCACTTCCAAAATACGCACAAATACAGGTGAGCAAGCTTCCCTAACAAAAAAAACACTAAGGGCCAGATTTATGACCGTTTTGTGAGTCGTCGATTGGTCACAAAATAATTTGCAAATGCAACATGGGCCGTAAGCGATGTATTACAGACATTCGAAATTCAGAAATTGTGATGCGATCAATTATTATCTCGCAAAAGTTTGTGGGTGGAATTTGCATGTCTGAAAAAACATTCGCTATTTGTAAGTTGCTTACCATCATGTACTAATGGGTTGTAATTTGCAGGTAGTAGAAAAATGGTCAGTTTACACATTTACCATGGATCTAAAACAGGTGGTAACAGGGACCAACCTATTAAAACAGGCCCAGAAAGCATCAGAAACCTTTTAACAATGGCTGCCCAGAAAGTGATAGCCTGGAGGATGCAGGTTTTGGCTGCTCAGCAGGGGAGGTGGAGACAGGAAAGGATTTCCAGAGTCAGGCTGACCATGTTTGAGAAGACAAAGAAAGAGATTTATGTGCAATACAGGCTGAGGAGCAATTTGATTCTAGACCAAGATCAGACGGCGGCACTGATCCTATTGGATCTAAGTGCCGCCTTCGACACGGTCTCTCACCAGATCCTTTTACACCGCCTTGTGGAGGCAGGAGTTGGAGAACAAGCACTTGAATGGTTTTGATCATTTCTTACGGATCGAACCTTTAAAGTCTCTACACCTCCCTATATTTCTGCCTCACGCCCCATTCTGCAGGGAGTTCCACAGGGTTCGGCTCTTAGCCCCACCCTTTTTAATTTGTATGTTGCACCGCTGGCGCAGGTAGCTGCCAGTTTTGGTCTTACAATAGTGTCATACGCCGATGACACACAGTTGGCTGTGTCACTTAATGGCGACTCCAATATGAACGCCCCCACCTTTCAGGCAGCCCTCAAAGCTGTCGCCGGCTGGATGGCGAATAATCGTTTACAACTTAACGCCACCAAGACGGAGGTCATTCTCTTCGGTAGGGACAGCGAGCTCTGGGGAGACCAATGGTGGCCTCCTGAATTGGGTCCTGCCCCCACTCCTGTAGCCGAAGTCAGAAATCTGGGCGTATGGCTTGATGATCAACTGTCTTTTATTCCTCACATCAAGCGTGTCGCGGGAACTTGTTTTGGCGCTCTACAGTGCCTACGGCCTATTTTTAAATTCTTTGACGCGGACACCAGGCAGATCATAGTCCAAGCTCTGGTGTTGACCAGATTGGACTATGCCAGCTCCCTGTTTCTGGGTGTCAATCAAGCTGAGCTAGCCCGCCTTCAGCGGGTACAAAACGCGGCGGCCAGGATGCTGGTCGGCCTCCCTAAATTTGTTTCAGCTCGCAGTACTATCCACGACCTCCACTGGCTCCCAGTAGGCCAAAGAATTAAGTTCAAGGCTTTGTGCCTTACTTTCAAAATTCTCAATTTGGCCTCCCCTCCTATTCTCACCCAGACTATTCTCCACTATGTCCCCTCAAGAGCCCTTCGGTCTGCAGGGTCTAATTTGGCCATTATTCCTCGCTTTAAAAAGTCCAGAATGGGTGGACGTTCCTTTTCGGTGATGGCGGCTATGCTATGGAACTCTTTGCCTGCCTCACTTCGTTCCATCCCTGATTTGTTTCAGTTCAGGAAACTATTAAAAACTCATTTATTCTCCTCTGCTTAGCTTCAGTGTTACCTGGTCCTCTCTGTTGTGTTGTGTGTTTCATCTCCAAAAGCGCCGGGACGCCTCTTGGCTGCGGCATCTGTGCGCTATACAAAATAAAATAACATAACATAACATAACATAACATAACATAACATAACATAACATAACATAACATAACATAACATAACATAACATAACATAACAGATTCTAGAGCTAAGAGCCACCTTAAAGCCACACCTAGAAAGCAGTACTTAGTCAGCAATGCTATCTCAACCCATGTCCAGGTGTTGTGCTCCCTCCACCTATTGGCCAGTGGTTGTCCCCAAGATGTCATTGCAGTGGCAGGAGGGGTGTCGCAGAGTGCAGTTTCATGTTTCTTTCACAATTTCTTAGATGCCATACTCCACCACATACACCAACACATCTAACTGACAAAGGATCATGTGGAACAGCAAAGTACTTAAAGGTAATTCTACTGGATAGCCAGATTTCCACAGGTGCATTGATGGGACCCATGTGCCCATCTCGCCTACAATACATATTCTGAAACCGAATAAACACCTATTCCCTCAACATTCAAGTTGTCTGCAATGCATACATCATCATCACTGACATTGTGGCCAACGTATATAGGGAGCACCCATGACTCCTACATCTTTAGGCACAGTGGCATATACCAGCGACTAGAGAGAAGCGATTTTGATGAAGGATACCTACTAGGTACTGGAATGTTATGTCCACAGTAAAATGTATTAGCACATTCATTACTAGCTGTATGTTGTCTCACCCTAATATGTGTCTCCCTAGGTGAAAGTGAATATGCCTTGCGGCCATGGATCCTCACACCCTACCCATCTCCCAAGAACCCACATGGAAGGCATTACAACATTGCATATAGGCGCACCAGGTCCGTTATTGAGGACGCATCTGGCCTCCTCAAATCACGCTTCCGGTGAATTCACAAGAGTGGCGGAGCCTTGCAGTTTGCACTTGAGACTGCGTGCCATATTCTATTCAACCTGTGGTTTACTACACAACATTGCAAGCTGGAGAGGCTTATCCATGGATGTGTCTGGATCAGACTCAGAGGATGATGACTCTGGCCCACCAGTCCATAGGCAAATCGAGGGAAGCACAGCAGCAGAGTGGAGAAGGCACAGGGACCACTTAGCCAGACTTTTCTTTGCATGGTATGATCTATCTGTTTACACACTACTCTCTACAAATGACAAATCAAAATGTAGATCTCACAATATCACCTTGTTGCTTATAAACGTGTTTGTATTGATATAGCGCCTTCTACCCAGAGGTCTCGTAGCTCTGTATTCATACCACTGTGGAATCCTTCCTGGCTTTCCTGTGAGATGTCCTCTCCTGGGCACTCCCAAGGTGAAGCCAGGCATCCAAGCGCTGCTGGGGCCGTTGTGGAGATTAAGCAAGCTATTGCCCAGAGTCACAGAGTGGAGATTGAGTCCAAGAGCCGCCGAGGTGGGAATTGAACCCTGGTCCCGGGCCAGACCTCTGCATCAGGGTCTGCCGCTCTAACCATTGAGCCACGCTTCTCCACAAGAGAAGCCTTATTTGTATAAGCCTTATTTGTTTTTGCTGCAGGTGATGACCTGCAGCATGGCATCTTTAAGACCACCAAACACTGCCTGATTGCCTGATTCTGCCTGGGAGTGAGCGTCAAGCCTTGATTGCAGCTGCCTTCTTGCTTGCTATGTTGGTTGCAGGTGCTGGACCCTGTTGACGGGACTGCATCAGAATGTGGCTAGCTGGTGGGATTGTGGGGTCTGAAGTGCACTAACCTGAGGTGCGCTAGACACCGCACTGCCCTGAACATGGGAACAACTTGGCTCACTCCCTGTAGCCCCATCCTGTCCTTCCTCCATCTGGCCCCTTTTCTGGTCTTCACCCGCAGCATCAGACCTTTCCTCTCCTCCCAGAGGTGTATCTATGTCTCTAAAGGGGAGGTGAATAACATGAATGTGTGAGACACTATCTCAGTGGTGGTAAAATGTTGTTCAGCTTATGTCAGACCTTAACTGCACTATTAATGTCACTGACCACATTTCCCATAATGCACTTGCTGTGACTTTTTGATCATCTAAAAGGAGCATCTAGGTGTATCTGGATGAGTAGCATACATGTGGAGAGCAGGGGTTTGGCAGGAATGCTCATATAGTAGATGTAATTCACTTACCAGGGAAGTGGGGGTTGAGATGTGTTGAGGGATATAATGCCGCACACTGCCTCTGTCTCCAGTGTACTCTCCTCCATTTCTTCCGCAGATGAGGGTGGGGTGCCATTGGATGGACCTCCTCCTGTTGCCTGGACGTCCGCAGCCATTCTGCCACCCTCTCCTTGGCCCGAGAGCACAGGTCATACCACCTTTTTTCATTTCATCAATGGACCTGTCTACCACACCCAGGGCATTGATGCGCAGCTGCATATTCCTCCAAATGTTTTGCTTCACAGACTCTGGGACAGCCTGAGATGCACGTCCGAAGAGCTGCTCATGATTGTTGCAGCATTCTTCTGACTCGCAAATTGCTTCATCACTAATTGTAATTTAAGTCATTTGCAAATTGCAAATTGGTGGCCAGTTTGATACGCAATTTGAGTTTCACAATGTTTTGCAAATTGTGAGTCGCTAATTCTAGCAGTTGCACATCTGGCTCTAATATACTAGGCGGCACCAGAATGTAAATCCTCACACACACAGACCAGAATATAACGTGCTCCAGCAGTTCAAGCTTCCCTAACACAGAATAGTTCCAAGACAAGCAGTAGCAGTGTGTGTCTCCTGCATACACAGAACAGGTTAACATGTGAAGCAGCAATGCAAGCGTCCCTAACACAGAGAACAATTAAAGGATGGGGTGACAGCAGTGTGTGCTTGTTCACCCACATATACGTCCAACATGTGCAATAGTATTGCTAGATCCTGTATGTAGGAAATAAGCATTGTTACTTCTACCCTTAATTACCCTATGTTTCTCAAGCATATTTCTGATATACAAAAGGATTGCCATTACCAATGCTTGTTTGCCTCCCTACAGCTCATGGCTAAATAATTGCCCAGACTGTAGCTAGTGAAGAAAAGTTGAACTCAGTAGACCTTTATTTCTTTAGTCATGTGTACCAGCTGCACTAAGTAACTTTGGTTGTGCTACAAAGCTGCAGCGCCAGGTTAGGGATTGTGAACTCTGTCCCTGGAGGCCTCAGGCATGCGCGCCTGCCTATTTTTATCCGGGGGTTGACCATTTACCCTGGGGAAGGCTTAATGGCGAAGGTGGCTCTTGTTAGCAGAATGTAAGGAACGAACACCCGCTCAGCAAGTTATGAAAAAGGTTGTAAATGCCAGGAGTCAAGCAAAGATCACTAATCCAACAGAGAGGGAAGGGACGTAAGCGACTAAAAAATGACATGTTTCACCGCTGATGGAATTGGGGAAAAATACGACAACAAAAATATACTGTATATCTTCTCCCGACAATAACCAACCCAAGCAATGCATGTTAAAGCTGTTGACTTTTTAACTACTTTTAGTTTTCACATAGGGATAGTATTTTCTTAAAGGAAACCCTTGGATTTTTTTTAGTTTTGCTTTAGTGCCATGATATTGTATGGAAAGTGATGACAAAGGAAACAAAATGCGCAGAAAAATGGTTAGACAATAAATGTTTCAGCAACATTTTAACAACAAAGGAATATATCAATCATATGTGGAAAGCGTTCCTTAAATTGGAAAACCCGGCGTCGCTGGAGCTGTGATCGAAGCATAATCCATGCACTGGTCTTCTTAAATCTTTCCATCCGCGTTTCAATACCTGCAGGAAATGGGGATTTCTATGTTATTAAGATAAGGCGTTTTGCAGAGCTGCAGCACTTCCTGTCTCCGGAAGATATACTCAGATTCTGAATAAAGCAACTTAATATAGCCATCACAGACATTCTGTGAATAGTAACCTCTGAGACAAGTCTTTTTCTACGTGAAATGATTTGATTTTCTAGCGCTTTTCAATGCAGACACCTTGGCAAAGCATCTGAAGGACTGGTCCAGGTTCAGCCTTGCAGCAGCCTCTGCTACATAGACAAATGTTACTTACTCAAGGCCACTACATTTAATCAGGAACCTCGTGGACGGGTAAGGTCTGTCGCGCCAGCCCCACCGGACCTCCTCGTGGTTTTTAATGTTTCACCTAGTTGATTTGGATAGCCAACAGTGCTGGCCCTGAACGATCTGCCTTCTAACTTTAATGCACTCCATGGAGGACCTTGGCGAGCAAGCAGCGGTGACACTCCATGGCCTTTCTGCAGCTCTTAATGCGCTGCATGGTGGATCACAAAGGATCCGCAGTGCTGGTGCTGCCGCAATATCTGTAGCCAAGGGTACATGCCATTCTACCTGCACCGGTATGGAGGGAATGCCTGTTGCCTATATCTGTGTTTGGTCTTTCTCCCATGTTTAAAGTAATTTGCCTCAATCATGTTTGGGACATGTATGGAGGGGCTTTGCAGGAAAGTGTACGAGCGTGGGTATGTGCACAGTTTCAGGAACTCCTGGAAGAGTGTGTGCACTGACAAGGTGGGGGCTGGCTTTAATTTAGGATACTCAAGGTCCCTCTCAGACCTGGGAGCCTTCACGCAGCCAGTCTCCTTACTCTATCCCTGAAACTATTTGTCTCTTTGGGTGAGGGATTTAGCCAAGGAGATCCTATGAAGTAGCTATTGTTCCGCCCTTCCAGAGAAAACCTATCCCCTTCCCTCTTCCTGCCTGGATTTGCATTGCTTTACAATCTGGCCTCCTGACTGAGGACAATACTAATTACATCAGAGCCAGTTTAAACTAGCCCAGGAGGGGCAGTAGCGCTTTGAGACTGTAGCACAATGTCATCTGACCAGTAAGTGGTTCAACGTTTGACACTTCAACTGATGAGGGGCTGTACACTTGTATAGCTAATAAATGACCAAATATCCAGAAAGAGAACCTGTTTTGGTGTCCTTTCCCAAACCTGGACTGGGACTAAGTTTGGATAAGACATGTTATGTACTAATGTTGCTGAGCTGCATGAAAAGAAAGGCCTGCCTGCTTGTGTAGGCCTGTGGACTAGGAATTCAAGGAGGAATGACAAATGCCATCAGCAAAAAACAGGGGAAAGGAAGGATCTGTAAAGGACAGCCCAAAGGACTGTGTCTGCACTGCTGAGAGCATGCCTTAGCTCAGCTGGCTGACCAGAAACCAAGAACTACTAGCATCACTAGATCTGGGACTAGAGGAAGCATACCACTTTCAGCCATCATCAAGGCAAAGCTTGCTTTATCCCGAATCCCTTTCTGTCTATGGTGAGCCAGTGCAAGCCTCTCAAGTTGCCCCCAGAGGTCTTAAGGAATCCTTGAGTTCATCCTATGGCCCAGGGAGCGATTTGGATATCATAAAGAGGAAGACTTGATTCCAGAACCATAGCTGGAATTATCATTCACCAAATATATCTCCATTTGAGCCTCAAGTTAGTACTCTAGTTCCAACCTAGTCTACAGCTTTCTCTTGGCACCACCAGTGGCTCTGGCTGATGCCTCACAACAAGTGAGTGCCTCCACTACTGGAAAATCTGTACTGTGACTGGTAGATTCTGAGCTACCGCCCTCTTGCCAATTATAATGGTCAACTCCCATTGTGGTCAGAAATTTTCCAGGGTTGGTCCTGAATCTCGGGTAGGGAATACTGTTATACATGATTATGAAAATATCAAGAGCAAACATATCGACAGCTATTTATGCATAGATTTTCCATACTTGGCTCTACATATACATATCTTCAAGGTTTAGGGAGCTACGAATAGCAAATATATACCCCCCCTATATACACTTGCCTTTCGAATGTTTTGGTTCTCAATATATTACATACTGCAACAAGGTATTCACAGTATTTCTATACTCCGTATTCCAGACTACAGGCCAGTGATTCCAACCATTGAGTCCAGTGACTTCTTGTCTCATGGACTACAGTAACAGTGGACACCTTGATTGCCCAATGATACGGTTTGCTTTCCAAGGAAGTTAGGCACTTAGTCCTTTGAGAGGTGGGTTCATTGCAGTCTAGTAGAACACTTTTCAGAGTTTCATGCAAGATGAATTGAAACAAAATGAACATTCCAGTATCAGATATAAAACAGATATCAATCATCGTCCAGGAGAAGGAAAGAGCTCCCACATCCTCCTGATGGAGAGGATGTGGAGCAGTGGCCAGAGCTGCTGAATCAAGAGATGGGGAGCTAGTTTTGCATCTCGGCGGCGAAGCATCCTGTGATTTAATGCAAATCTGTTAATCTCGTCGGATTGTAAATTGTTATATAAATATACTGCAAGAATGAAAAGCAAAAGGAGGCAAAACTTTATGAGAAAATAGTTCCACCGAAGCGGATGTTAACAGCTACGGAAAACTGATCAGAGAAGCAGACGAGAAACAAGCATTGGTAAATGCGGGAAAATATGCTGCAGCCAATAGAAATTGACTAAAAGTAAGTAGCATGCACAGGAATCAATGGGAAGCCAGGAAAGAGAGGAGGCGGAATGTAAGTCTCATTTAAGTTTACATTTCAAACAATAGCTTTCCACAAGCACAGTGCAAGCACTGTGCAGGGGAAACCTAAAAAGCACTGCAAAGCAAACACAAGTGGGTTAAAGTAGAAATGGCCAGACTGAGTGTAGTGACATGATTCAATGCTGCTTCCACCCTGCCCAACTAGCAATTCTCCTACCTATTTGGAGTGCTCAGATTACATTGGTGGAGACTCAGCATAAACGCCTGATGGGCCGTCCACCACAGGGCCGTAGGGTCATAGTAGCCCACACCCCAACCTATTTATGGCGTTAAAACTGTCACTCACTTTCCCTTTGTGGGACCGTTATGTGATGCATTGCAGTACCAGGCAGGGAAAATGAACAGTCCCCACTATGTTCCAGAATCACTGTGATTTTTTTTTGTTCAAGAAACAAAGTGCTGCTATGGGAGTTTGGTTTTTGTACCAAAAAACTGCTGTTGGCTGTGGGGCAACAAACATGCTACTCGTTTGGCACAGCTTCCTTGCCTGCATGGAGCTGCTGCACTGGACTCTCTGAGGGTATGGAGATCCCCACGGAGATCACCACCTGCTTGGTGAGGGATCTTTAAATTTGTCAGATGATTCTCCAGCATGGGAGGAGCCACCATAGTCTTCATTGGTCTGGCTGGCTGCCAATTGGCCCACAAGTGCACAAATCCCCTACACAAGATCGTTACTTTGACTTTAAAGTGTAGCACTGAAAATGTTGGACTTTGAAGTATAGCAATCATAAGTGCATTTCTACTGGTTAGCCACTTTAATACTTTATTTTCTCAAATCTCTGGTTAGAAAAGTACTTGAGACTCCTGATTTCACTGTATTTCTTTATGTGTCGAAGCCTATGCCTATTAAAGCCATTTTCTTTTTCAAAGAAATCTTTATTCTTTTAGTTAATTAAAACCATAACAATGTACTTAGTTAATTATACTAGGGTAAAAAGAATTGTACATTGGATTCCGAGAGTCTAAACTCACAACATCAATGGGGAAAGCCTTTGATGTACAACCTTGCTAACCTGTGTAACTCGAACGTTAAAGTGGAGCATTTATTCATCTACTTTGAGTACATTAGTATTGTGTCCCCCGTTCTCCAGCAGTAAAAAACCTCAGTTGTTCAACTTGAGGCCCAGTAACCTCTGGCTGCCATTTGCCCTCAAAACCAAGGCCTCACAAACACTCGCAGTGAAGCAGCCTTCAACCAGATGAGATAGGGATGTGAACCTGCAGAGGACTGGCCCCACAGTCTTTAGAGCAGCATGTTCCAACTAGTATTAGCTTGAATGAGTTAATGGTAAGTCTGCTCTTGACCTCAGATGCTGCACTCTGCATCTTCCACAGTCGGTTTTACCATGTGGAAAATTAGCCCTTGTGCCAGGCAATTAACCATAAAACCCCAAGGAATGGGGAATTACTGTGGAGGACCGATTTATCCGGCCCTAATTCTACACAGAGTCACCTGTTCCATGTGTTTTTTTGCTACATACATTGACCACCTGCCTTAGTGAGGCGTCTGACCCAAGGGATGTGAGGGAGAGTGAAGAGATGGGAGGAATAGGAGAGGGAAGGGATTTTTTTTTTTGTTGCTGTGGTGTGCGTATCTATTGAAGTTGGCCTCCACTCGAGAATATAAATATTAAATGCTCTTCAAGACAACCACTTGCACTCGAATCCTAATATTGCTCTTACTTATCAACAATACGCATGCTCTTTGGCGACATAAAATCATCAATGCTTGAAAATGCTAGTTATCCTTTTATTTGGAACCTATTACAATATGAGTTTCAGTATGATTTAGGAAATTCAGATAGTTCTGTCTAATACAACTATCATCCTGATCACAATTACAAAAGTCAAGGTTTATGTTTATTTGCTGATTTTTCAATCTTACAGCCTCCGTGTTTTCCCATTGACCTAGAGTTTTCTACTAGAGTGTGGCATGCAGTCGCCAATTTGTTTCACTATATAGTGCATTGTTGTGTCATCAGATAATAACTTGGTGAATCATTTTTCACAATTTTCTGTGGTGAGTGCATTATGTTTTCCAGCCTGATCATTAGCCTGTGCATAGTGGCCATTCGCAGACTTTCCTTCGCCCTTACCCAGGAAGAGGAGACTGAACAATGGGTAGGAGGCATAACTATAGGTGTTTGTCTGCTGTGGGATGGGCAAAAGAGAACATGTTGCTGAGATCGTTGCTGATGCAGCCTGCTTCCTGCGGCTCTCTCTTTCACCCAATCATGTAGACCTGCCACTTTTCACCTGCCCTTCTCTCTGGACACAGCGCTGGCATTTAGGAGTCCTGACACCCTGGCACCTCCAGACCTGCCAACTTGGAAAACGTTGTCACTGTGTCAGAAGGGAGTAAGAGCCTTGAAGGGGGTGAGGCTTGGTGCCAAGCACAGCCCTATGAACTTTTGAATTCACTGCCTATCAACTCATCTCCCCCAACCAAATAAAAGAAAAACCCCACCCCCAGCCAACATCAAAAAATAAAGCTTTTGAGGATCCCGCTGATGTTCTGGGGAGGTTTCCCACCTTGTAAGGGAGATTAGCTGGGAAGAGGCTCCTAACAATCAGCTGGTAACCTGCTATTTGCAGGGGTTTCTAGCTAATTGTGTGCACACTGCGTTATATCGGCTCATTACTCAGAGACCGCATGATGGGAGACAATATTGTGTGACACAGAATGGCATTGTGTGAGTTGGACGGTCTGCATTTCCTTTAACTCTTTCAGGGTGGCCAAGTGATGACCAGTTGATTTGCTACTGAAGGTTGCTTGGTGTCTTCAAGCAACTCCACTTTGCCAGAGGGGAGATCGTGAGGCTGGCAGGGGGTTGAACATAGATAGATTTGTTTGTGAATCGTTGCGCTAGAGCCCATGTGAAGAACTCTCATGATATCTCGATAGTGCTGGGGGTAGTGTCTAGGGGGTGAGCCAGGAGCCAAAGTTTACACCAACACTTTGCAAAGAACATATTGTGAACCTTCCATGGCCTTCCAACCTTGCCACCTTTGTCTGTATTGGCAACTCTGTATTGCTGTATCACCTCAACACCTCCACTGTACAGCTTGTGCTCTTCTTTTGGCATAATATGCACAAATTCTATGATCACTAATCTACTTTTCATACATTTGCAATGTTCACTACGGAGCAAAAGCTAGAAATACTTCACAAATTCTCAATGAAAATAGGCAGCACATGGAGGTCCTGTGTGGCTTGTCTAATCCAATTAAAACGACCAGTCACCTATGAATTGCGACAGAGGCAGTTTTTGGGCTGTCCCCAAGAGAGATTCAGGAATGTATCAAAGGATTAAAGGCGAAATCTGAACCACCTACTACATCCCACAATATGCAATCTGCATGTTTGACTATTTCCCACATGTTTGCAAATCTCATATATTAATCAGCAAGCTTTCTTACAACTACCAGCATTTTCCCCCGGGATTAAAATACAACACACTTCAAAGCCCTCCTCATAATGTACCACAGAGCCCCTTCTCTCGACTTTGAGGTCAGAATAAAAGTAAACTAGGGGAAACTATAGGAGATAGAATAGGCATACCAGGGATGCAGATAGACTCCCACAGACAGCCCTCCATTCCTGAGGTGACATCCTACAATTGATTCTAGAAAACAGTGAGAAGTACACAGGAAGAGGAGGCAGGAGCTAAAGCGATTTATTGCATTAGGTGGAACATGTACTATGGAAAATACAGTTCGTTCTGAAAGAAATTGGTCAATCTAAAATATAAACCAAATCCAGCAAAAACTTAGTTTCTAAGATGAAATTGAGTTGAGGTAAATGGGTCTTTAGAAACTCCAACCCCAAAGCAAGCAGATCCTGTGCTGCATTTTGAACAATCAGCAAGGACTAACAACTGCACAGTACTCCCTTCCTTACCTTTCTTACCAGGCTCACCCCTGGCCCTCGAAGTCTCACAGGAGTGGCAGCACCACCTGTAAACCCAGCAAGATACTCAAACGTGATATGTTCGATTCCCAGTATACCTCTAACCAGAGTAGAGACTGCCTGTGGGCCTCCGAAGAAAACCATAGGGCACACAGGATTGGGACTAGGGTTGGGGAATTTGTGGAACTGGATTGATTGCTACAGACCAGACTGAACTGTTAATAATAGTGAGATCACAGAGCTCGTTGGTTGGGAGTTTACAAAAAGTGCTATAAAGGATGAGGAGAATCTAGGATGAAGTAAGTAAGAAGACGCGCCCATAGGTGTCCACTAGGGCCTCCACCCAGTTAAATTCTGATAGTAAAATTACACAATGACAGTTTGCTAAGAAGGAAACCGAAACAGAGCCTCTTGTGTCTCCATGCAGTAAATCAGCTCATATAGTGGAAAATATGATCTGAAAGTAAATCACCTCAGATAGTGGAAAATGACCCTGTAGCTCAACTAGAACCAAAAAAAAGATAATTAAACAAGACAAGCAAGGCAACCAGGAATGATTGGTGATCTACCTCTACCACATGGCTAAAACAAGGGCCTATGCTTAAAGTGAGAATTCCTGGCAGCAACTTTCCCACCCCCAGATAATGTCACAGGATATCGCGGAGTAAGCTGCATGCCAATCTCTAATTCAGGCCCTAAAAGTAAGTATTTGTAAAAGTCAATCTTCTTCTAAAATGAATCCTGCGGTTCCCATATCCATATGATTGACTTTGCAGGGCCTTGTATAGATTGTCAGCTTAGGTTTAAAGTAAGCCAATCACGATGTAGCCCATGGCAAATGGATCATCTGCATTGAGAAGACTGGAGAAATTTTTGAACCAATTTATAGGGAAAGTGATCCGGTATCCTGTAACATGCTATATGATTCCTATAAACATGATTTACACAAAGCGGGGGCTGAGACCCAGCCCTATTTAGTCCAATTCCTTACCATTGTACACTGAGACAGATGCTTCTCCAAATCTACACCTAGCTCTGTATCAAAGTACCCGGTGGGCAAGGACTGTTGGATGTATGTAAACCAAACCATATTCATTCATTATTTAGCAATGTTTTCCCAAAGGGTTTCTCTTCTATTTTGTCAAATACTACCCGGAAGTCGATGAAGCTGCTATTTAAGGTTCCAGCTTAAGCTGACAACTTCTGGAGAATTGTCCAAAGAGCAAAGTAATAATTCAACATGCAATATTGCAATAAAAAATCCTCGTACTGGTAGGTTGTAAGATTGTTCTTTCAAACCTCTCGCTTAAGTCTACAAAGGACAACTTCAGCACGTGGTTTGGCTATTGCATCAAGAAGACAAATTTGTCTTCAACTAAGCCAGGTTTCCCAGAGCCCCATCTTTGATATAATAATTTTATCACAGACACAAAAAAGGTGCATGTTGGTTTACCCACAATTTCATGTTGTTCTTCCACAGAAACCAGTGGAGGTTGTCAGAACCTTTACAATGCATTCTTTCAGCTTCAGTAATAGATGTTTTATGCTGTCAGAAGACAGAAATTAGATCAGTTCATTATCATCTCCACACCACTAATTTCGTTGCTCTCAGATGCCCTTTATATATTTGCTTCAAGGTCAAGGTTTCCATCAACTTTCTTTGATTCTAAAATGTCTTAAACAGTCTCACTCTGAATTTTGATATCTCCTGTCTCGTGCATTTGAAATTGAACTATCCAATTCTTCTTTCCTTTTGGTCTCCACCACTGCTATTATTACTGTTGGTTACAAATGGCACTATTTGAGTGCCTGAATCATCATGCCGACCTAATGAATCAATATTTTTAATATTATCATATTCTTTCAAATGTGTGAAGGTAATAGTGCTCAGACTTGTTCTCAAAAGCTGAAGCTACAACTCAGTAGGAAACATTTTCTATATTTGAACAGAATATTATCTTTAAGTGTAACTTGCAGTGACAAATAGTCACTCCCATAAATATCTAATATTTAAAGCATTGCTACTGTAGTGAAATGTTCTATAGAAATAACCGCATAATCAATTTGCAAAAGTCAACAGTCATTTCTAAAGGAAGGATGTGCTGACCTGGTCCTCAAAAAGTGACAATGATGTAGATTAAAATATGTTATGTCAAGCATAAGCACTTTGTACGTGCTTTCTCAGATTGAGTAAAACTCAGGAAAGCAGCAGAATCAATGCCATATCATTCACAATTGTCGCTAATTGCAATTCAAAGATGCTTTATTCGAGTTTTTCTCATAAAAGCACATACAATCACAAATATAAAAACATCGGTAAAAAAGCACCACTGCATTTAGAAGACTTTAATTCATAAGTAAAAATTGAGAATAAAATATGCAGGTAAAATAAAATACAGACAATCCCTGAGTACAATAAAAACAATCAGCTGTCTAAAACCCTCTGTCTGATAGTTCATGCCCATCCAAGATATTTGGCTGTAGCTATAACTAGGGGCAAAAAAGTGCTAGTGCAAATAATTCATAAAGCTACATCGCTACTAGTGGTGCCTAGGTTTTTGCACACTGGTGTTAACCAAATGTGCCTGGGTTCTACATAGGTTCTACAAGCAAATAAGAAGTGGCCAATTGTTTCCTTGCGTGCTCCACAGGCTGGACAGTTGCTATTGGATAAACCCCCCCACCTGCCTGTTAGAGACCTAAGGGGGAGAGTACCAGCTCTGATTTGAAAAAAGTGCTTCCTATCCCTAGGCGAGGTAATAGCATCCCAATAGAGTTCTAACCTGGGATGCAGTTTAGCTTCTAGAAAACCTCCAGCCATAGAACCAGCCTAGGTAACTCTCCAATTCCCGGTAGCCACATGTTCCCAGTAGTTTTCCTTTAGAGCTTTTTTGCTTGGGAATGGGGCACCTATCGGATGATCCCAAAGGAGTTGGAGACCAAGATCACCCAGCATAGTTCTAAGGACATCTAGCCAGCCTATTTTATGGGACATATCCGCTTTAATTATAGCTAGAAATCCCTCAGCATAATGGTAAAGCTCGGGAGTGGTCCAGAGCCTCCTCCAGTATAAAATCGGATGGAGCCTCGCTAGATCTACTACAGCCTTCCTGCCCAGATCGTACCTAAGTGGGAGCAAAGGAGTACTTTTGGGAAGACCGGTAATTGCCCTGAGAAACCTATTTTATGATGTTTGTAATGACTCAAGCTTCTCAAAGCCCCACAACTCGGCACTATATAGTGCAGAGCCGTGGGCCTTGGCCTCGTAGACCCACAGTGCTGGCTTAATCGGTTTAGTCCTAGATTTTCTATGCTCCGAACCAAGAGCACCAGCCAATTGTCTATGCCTTAGGACTGCAATATCTATATGCTGGGACCATCTAAGATCATCTGATACATAAATACCCAGATACATAAAAGCTTGGGTTGGGCATTTTGTGGAACTGGATTGATTGCTACAGACCAGACTGAACTGTTAATAATAGTGAGAGCACAGAGCTCGTTGGTTGGGAGTTTGCAAAAAGTGCTATAAAGGATGAGGAGAATCTAGGATGAAGTAAGTAAGAAGACGCGCCCATAGGTGTCCACTAGGGCCTCCACCCAGTTAAATTCTGATAGTAAAATTACACAATGACAGTTTGCTAAGAAGGAAACCGAAACAGAGCCTCTTGTGTCTCCATGCAGTAAATCAGCTCATATAGTGGAAAATATGATCTGAAAGTAAGCACCAGCCAATTGTCTATGCCTTAGGACTGCAATATCTATATGCTGGGACCATCTAAGATCATCTGATACATAAATACCCAGATACATAAAAGCTTTGACTATCTCTAGAGGGCGATCATTCATACTCAGCTTGGATCTAAAACTTCGATGGGGGTAAAAGGCCATTAGCTTAGTTTCGGCCACATTAACTTCTAAGCCATTCTCCCCACAGAAAGGATCAAAGATAAGTAATGCTCGCTGTAGGCCACTTGGAGTCTTAGATAAAATTAGGGTATCATCTGCGAACATTAAAATCGGTATCTTAATACCAGCCAAAGAGGGGGCGTCCACTTGGGCAGATAGCATGCGAGCCGCGACTCCGTTGATAAACAGGGAAAAGAGTGTGGGGGCCATTGAACATCCTTGCCGGACACCCCGCTCCACCGGGAGGTCTACGGTAACAACTCCTTGCCCCCCCTCCCCCCACAGAAATTTGGCAAAATTTGCCTCATGCAGCCGCATTATCATTGTTAGTAATTCTTCTGGTAGACCCAGGTTCCTCAGTACCGACCACAGCTTAGTCCTTGGTACCAGGTCGAAGGCAGCCCGCAAATCGTCAAAGGCCGCGTACAGCCTGCCCTCGGCCAGCAACACAGTTCGCCACTGCAGTAAGATAAATCGGAATACCTGGACCATCGTACTGGTGGACTTCCGAAACCCAGCTTGGAATGGAGACAGGGCGTTGTTCTCCTCCACCCAGATCAAAAGTTTGTTGACAACCATCCTCCCCACCATCTTTTGGATGGTGTCAATTAAGCTTGTAGGTCTATAGTTCCCGGGTTTGGATTGATCTCCCTTCTTGAACACAGGTATTGTAATTGCACCATGCCAGGATGTTGGTACAGGAGCACACTGTGCCACTGCATTAACGAGAAGAAAAATATATTTACACCACAGCTCTTTATCGTTAATAAAGAGATCCGCCGGGACCCCGTCTAAGCCTGGGGCTCTACCGCTAGTCACTGAGCTGAGGGCCATCATTACTTCATTATTACTAAAGGAGTTATCTTTAAAGTATACCGGCCTAACCCCAGCCATCTCTCTAACAAATTGCGTTTCGGCGTACAGGGGCTTAAAGTAGTTGACCCAGTCCTCCTCTGATACATTATTATCAGGAGGGTCAGGAACACCACCCCTGCCCCATTTTACAATGTTCCAAAAGAGTTGAGGAATGTTTTTTCCCACTCGCATCCTTTAGCTCATTCCAATGGAGTTCATCCCACATTTTCTTGGCTGTGAATATACTATCCTTATAGGCCTTTCTAGCAATGCAAATAGCTGTCAGTTCTCTCCTCTTGATTGCGGAGCCTAAAGCCAAAAAGGCGTTCCTGCACTGTGTATTATACCACTTTGCTGGCTTAATATTTACCCTACTGGACCTCTTTATTGATTTCAGAAAATGGTTCCTGATAGTAGAAAAAAGATTATCGTAGATTTCTGTTACTGTGTTTGGGCATGATATGGTTGAATTGACCTGCTCCATGCCCGTTATCGCTTTAACCGCCTCAGCCTTAATGATATCCATAGACCGTTGGTTGGACAAAACATATGGCCATTTTAACCTACGCATATCATTTGTAGGAACAATCGAGGGGACACTAACCTTCCCTGCAGTCGGGGTCTCATTTTCGAGTGTGCTCCATTTGTGCTCGACACACAACGGGTTATGATCGCTTTCGATCCTCCATTTAACTTCCATGTCGCAGACTAATTTCCAGAGTTTCAAGCTACACAAAACGTAGTCTATTCTACTCCTATGTCGCCCATTATCAAAGGTGCATGCCCCCGCCTTGTCACTCTTGGTCCTCCCGTTTAGTATCAGGTACTGGTAGGCGATATTAAGCTACCTGTTTTAATTCTTCAGCTCACACTGAAACGAAGAATAAAGTGATTGAGTGGGTGTGGCTGTTGATTTTATGTCACTCTGTCCGTTATGAGTTAATGTTGTTATACTCTTTATGTTGCACCTTTACACGCATTTCAGTTTATGTGTTGTATCTATTCTGTTTTCTTTCTGGATTGGAAGGCAACCGATGATGAGAAAGGGGCATTGAGTTGGTAACATCTGCCAACATCCCCGAGGGTGTTCGCCCGTGAGGTGCCTTCCTCTCCACCACACATTTTTCCCTCTTAAGGTGTGTACACATGTGGTGAAGTGTGGATAGATGTACTGTCAGTATAGAAGGCAGACATTTATTGGACATTACGCTGGACACTTTTTGAATTGAGACCGCAGTCTTTAATTTTTTGGAACAATAGAATGAGTGGGGACAACCAGACATTAGAGGAGTTTTACCGCACTGCGATAGATAGCAGGGGTCTACCTCGGTATGTAAACAAAGAATACAACCTGAGTGATGTGTACTCATGTCTTTGAAATGTAATAATCGCCCCAGGTATAGGGATCTTGTTGTTGATTGACTGTCTAGAGTGGAGGGCGATCCCTTATACCTTTCCATATCCCTCTTGGCTCCTTTTTGCTATTGTCCTCCCGTTTAGTGCCCTTAAGCCCCTTTCGAGCTATGATAATGTTATTGCCCGGCGAATGGGTTTCAAGGAGGGAGGCCAAAGCCGCTAAAACCTCTGACCTCCGACCCTTATTGTCCCTGGCATAGACATTATAAATGTCAAGCCATCCTAGAGGACCCAAATCCACTTTAATGTATTGGATATCTTTACTTCTAACTTCGACTACCTTGACTGTTAGCGACATGCTTTGCCGGACCCAGATAGTCAGGCCACCCATAGGACGGCCCTTAGGACCTTTAGTTGCTGGAACCGAGAAATTCCAGCAACTAAAGGTCCTAAGGGCTTTTGAGTGCCTGAATTATCATGCCGACCTAATGAATAAATATTAATAATATTATCATAATCTTTCAAATGTGTGAAGGTAATAGTGCTCAGTCTTGTTCTCAAAAGCTGAAGCTACAACTCAGTAGGAAACATTTTCTATATTTGAACTGAATATTATCTTTAAGTGTAACTTGCAGTGACAAATAGTCACTCCCATAAATATCTAATATTTAAAGCATTGCTACTGTAGTGAAATGTTCTATAGAAATAACCGCATAATCAATTTGCAAAAGTCAACAGTCATTTCTAAAGGAAGAATGTGCTGACCTGTTCCTCAAAAAGTGACAATGAGGTAGAATAAAATATGTTATGTCAAGCATAAGTACTTTGTACGTGCTTTCTCAGATTGAGTAAAAAAGCAGCAGAATCAATGCCATATCATTCACAATTGTCGCTAATTGCTCACTCACACTCGAAGGGGATAATAAGAGCATTGAAAACTAAACCTTATATAATAATTTCATTTGTGAACAGAAAACTCCAGTTTGATAAATCCTCATCTATATAGGTTAGTTAGCAAGCCCACCCTTCTTTATAAGAGGGGACATATGTAGTTATAATTTCATCCTAAACTCCACTTCACTACCTGCTTCAAGTTTACAATAGCACACAAGTCAGATTTAGGAATTATTATGTGTGCTTTCTACAACGTGCTTTGTGACATAAAACTAATGAGGTTCCCTGATGGATGATCCCCAACCTATTGAAAGAAATTATATCAGATACAACAAAATAATGAATAATATGGTTAATCCAGATCCAGGTTTCCTGGAATATAAATATTTAGTAACTATGGAGTGCTAGAACATTGTAATTTTAGAAGCTCAACGGAAGTCAATAGAGTGGCTCAGGGCCAATAATGGTGGATACAGACATTCTTCTCCCACTGTCCAATGTTTGTATTTCTGGTCACTTGAAAGTATCTGAAATGCACACCCTTTATAGCATTAGACAATAGGTATTTTAAGTCAGAAATGAGCTTGCATATCTCTAATATTCTTCCGCGATTTATTGAGTCAAGCGTCATGGTTTTCTTCTCCGAGATACATTGTAGAAATACAGGACTTCATGCCACATACCCCAGTGAGGTTTACTGTGCTCCATTCTCAACAGACCTCATTTTTGGATTGTTTTTTCATATTCCTTTCACTTTTGTTATTTTTAAGATGGGAAGTTAAATGTCTATTCATAGTTAATGTATAGGATACACCTGGCTCTTTAACCACTATTCATTGAGGACCAAATGCTTGGTCCAGCCAAGACTCCTTTCTCAAAATTCCTTATGTAAGCTGCTAACATTACCCTTATTAAGTTTTAGTCTCGGATCACCTACTGCATCCTGCTAAGACGCAGATCACTTTTCTTATTTTTTGCCTCATTGGCCTTTTGCTTTGGGAATTTCCTTCAGACCTTGTCTACTAGATATTTTTGCACTACTGCAATTTCTCTTGGCCTTCAGTATGTATTTCTGTATGTCCCACCTGGAACATAACACAGCTAATATTGGTTTGTTCCAGAAGTCAGCACCCCCCACTTCCCAACAAATTAATTGTGTTTCCAACTAACTGCAATGGAGTGTTATCATTGCCCACCGCAGGTCCAATAATGTTCTCTTTTTCAGCCACAGGAAAAAAATGTTATATTAGTTGGATAGGCTGGAGTTGTCAGATTAATTAATCCTATATTTTTGGAGATTCACTTCCTTTTCTGACTGATATCAAGTCCTCTAACCTGGATTCAAGTTTATCTGTAATTAGACCACAGGTGCAAGCAGCTATATAACCACACCAATTAGACAAGTGTGAGTTAATGAAAGCAACTAAAGCTGGCAAATGCTGTAAAATTACCATTTGTAAGTCATGGTTTGATGGTTGCCAATTTAATGATTTGACATTTGTTCTAGGGTACAACACAATTAATTAAACTAACAATTAGCTCAGTGGGGGGCATCTGATTTCCTTCCCTGGTGGTAAAGGGTCCTTCTGTCTCATTACTTTGTACCAAATAGTGCAACACCGCCTTCCTCATTAATATGGCAATCACAACAATTATCTAGCAGTGAAGAAGAGGAAATAATTTCATTATCATTATAAATCAAAACAGGTCAAAACATGTATAATTTGAGGACAAACCTAAATCATTCAGGCTAATTCAGGCTAATATCACTGCAATTTTAGAATAGTGGTAATAACTCCTCTATTGCAGTATCTGCCCTTGTATGTTTCAAATTGATCAATACACCATTATGTAGAGAAGGAGCATTAACTGTGAAGAACGAGAGAGAGCTCTGACTATTTTTTATCATATATATGAGCAAGTAGAAAGTAATCTATTGTTGCTTTTTTAGGTCTTACTTGACAGTGCAGATATACAAAAGACATATTGTTATCAATTCCTTAAAACACATATGAATGAGGTCCATCAAAGGAGTAATCTCTACCAGTCTCACTTCATGTGATTGGCTATTTGGAGTATAATTGCACCTTTGAGTACGTTTTTCTATTGGAATGAGCACAGAAATATTTTATATCTAATAAATACCCACATTCACCATGCTGTGTGTCACACTCTCATTTTTTATGTCATTTTTTATGTCAATCTATGCAAAATGCAATTGTTTTTGCTACTTTTTCCCCATCACTGAGATAGCCTATAGGACAGGCTTTACTGTGATAACCTGTGTCATTGCATATATTCAGTATGTTGTAATGCCTGGATTTACATGCATTGGCACAATAAAGTCAGACTCTTTGGTGTTTTATAATGACTATATTTAGTATTGCAAGGTTTAAAATTTACATGTTAGAAACAAACTCCATCATATGATTTTTACTGTTAGAAAAGAGGTCCTCCAGGACCTATCAGCAGCCTTCGACACCGTCTCTAACCACCAGACTCCATGACGCCGGCATCCAAGGAAAGGTTCTAGACTAGATAAGCTTATTCTTCACAGGCAGAACACAGAGAATAAGACTCCTGCTCTTCCTTTCAGAACCGACAGAGACTAGATGCAGAGTACCCCAAGGATCCTCCCTCAGCCCCACCCTCTTTAACGTCTACATGGCCCCCCTCGCAACCATTATCAGAAACCATGGGCTCAACATTGTCTCCTACACTGATGACACCCAACTCATCTTCTCCCTCACCCTGGAATCCAACGTCACCAGGCACAACTTCCAAGAAGGGATGAAAGCAGTTGCAACCTGGCTGAACAACAGCTGCCTGAATCTCAACTCAGAGAAAATAGAGGTCCTCATCCTCGGCTACACCCCCACTGCATGGAATGACACCTGGTGGCCCTCCACCCTCAGAAACCCACCCACCTGTGACAGATCATGCATGTGACCTCAGCATCATACTGGACTCATCGCTCACTATGAATTTCCTGATCAGCACCGTCTCCTCTGCATGCTTCATCACCCTCCACATACTATGTAGAACATTCAAATGGCTACCCCCCAACTCCAGGAAAATGGTCACACATGCCCTCATCACGACTACGGCAATGCCCTCTTTGCCGGAATCATCAACAGACTCCTATGTAAACTCAAGACCATCCAGAATGCCACAGGCAGCCTAATCCTCAAAAAGCCATAGAACAACCACATCACCCAACACCTCTGTGACCTCCACTAGCTCCCCATCAAAAGAAGAATGACATTCAAACTGCTCATGCACGCCTACTGGCCCCCACAACATAGGAACACAATACCTCAACAACCGCCTCTCCTTCTATACCTCCAAGAAAATCCTCTGCTCAGCTGACCTCACCTTAGCCACCGTCCCATGCTTCTACAGAAACAGAGCAGGTGGAAGGTTCCTTCTCCTATCTACCAGCCAAGACCCGGAAAGATGTCCACTCCATCTCCAGCAAAGCTGGACACTGCACCAATTCAGGAAAGACATTTAAACCTGGACCTTCGAACAACCCCAACAGAGTTGCATACACCCCCCAGCACCTTGAGACTAGGTGAGTAGTGTGCTTTACAAACCCCTAATTGATTTATTGATTAGATGCTAAAAGCTTTAGTTTTGAGCACAACATCATGGCAGAAATCAAACGCAAACCTGAAAAATAATATGCATAACAATAAAAAAAGTTTACAAACTATACCAAGTTGTATAAAATACCCAAACCACCTGGCCCCAGCCCCAGCCCCAATCTGGCAGCCATTTATATTTACTACGATTAGCCCACTGGGCACTACAATGCTGCATCACTCTGTCATGTCACTCAGGGTAAATATGTTCATTTTAAATTCTCTGTAGCCAGTGGTCAGTGCCTTAACACTACCACTCTGCATATGAGCTGATCACCTACAATGCCTGGTGCAGGGTGTCGCTGGTGAATGGGAGCAGGAAAGGGTTCTGTCCTCAAAAATCTGAGATTTCAAAAGCTCACCGCAAATATTTTTAAAAATAGGGCTTCTAGTAATCCAAAATCTGATTTGGAGCACAGACAATATTCAAAGGTTTCAGTATTCACTGAGGAGCTACCATTAATATGCCTGGGAATTACACCTCTTTCCAAACAGGTCAGTGATCTACTATGCCCCGTACATGAGTCCTGGGTGCGCGAGACGCAGAAACAAATGTGATGTGATTGACTCATTAATCAATAAAGGGTGCACCATGGGAAGGGACTGACATATGAGATTAATTTTTAAAATTGTTGAGTGGGGGATTGATTCTCTCCATTACTGATCCAAACGTTATGTGTGGTTTGAGTGAGTAACTGTTCATAATTGTAATTATAATTGCATTTATATAGTGCTTACTACCCCTGTTAATGCATCAAAGCAGTTTTCCGGTGAGTAGCATGCTACTCAGGAACTCAAACAAGATTAGTGCAGAATTAGCATCGGGAAATGTGAAATTGATATGGGTGGTGGACATGTTAGTGTGTTAGTTGGACTGAAAAAAATAGTGGAGGGATAGAAGAGGGAAGGGCCCATAAAGTGTTTTTTATGGAGCTCATAGCAGTAGAAGGAGGTTTGGGATGTGTAAAGGGAAGGTGGAGGGGCGAAGAGTCAGAGGGAAGGGATTAGGAAGGATTCTTTTGGAGATCTGAATAGTATAAGAGGTATGAAATGATGCACATAGGGGTTGAAGAGGGAAGAGTTTAGAAAGGGTTATTTTGTCGATCATAGTAGTAGAATGAGGTTTTGGATGAGTCAGAGTGGAGGTAGAGGATATATTGAGAGAGGTATAGGGTGGGAAATATGGTAATATATTGAAGAGAGTAGTAGAATGAGATGGAAAGAGAAGTTCTATTTGAAAATTCAGCACGAGTTCAGCCCAAATTCTACTTTTGTGATGTGTTTAACGATGAAGTTGATGAAAGGAAGATGACTATAATGTGTAGGGACATGAGGGTGAACACAATTTTAATCAGCTAATAGGGGTTCAGGTTTCATTTCCTGATCATGTCAGCAATTTGTTTTGACAAACCAGCTATTTTCTTCAGTTGTGAAGGGGGCACCTTAATTTTGAGGAAGGTTGGAGGTAGTTGGTAGTGTTTCAAAGCCACAGAAATTATTTTTCACCAGGTTTCAATGTTATCTTGTTCCTGCATCTTTCTGAATATTACTTGGCATGAAGGGAGGGTTTGGAATCGAGAAGGCTTTGTTAAACGAAGAAGGTTTAATGGTATGCTCCCCAGTTTCATTTGAGATAATAATTGCTTACATCTTCATGTCTTGGCATTCAGGTAAGTAGTGTTCTTCCCTGCTCTCAGAGAGAGAGGTAATCTTCTGTTTCCTTTTTTGCTTATGGAAGTGGCATTTCGCCATTTGGAAACCAATAACTGCTTTTCTATTGTAATTGCCGGGCCTCAACTCTGTGAGCTAGGTCCAAGGGATCTTGCAGAGTCCAAAGTTTATTGTCTGATACCCAACTTGGGGAAGGGAGATTGTAGGACCTGTGGTGAAAATGTCAATTATATTGAAGTGATTAGAGAGGTTGACTGTGGCAATATGCTCACATATTTTTTTGAGACTTTGCGTTAGTAGGTGGAACCATCAGATATCAGCTATATTGATGCAGATTTTACATGTAGCCCTTTTACTAGTATGGGGAAACTGGGACAGAAAATAATGATATCTGGTAGATAATAGGGATTAATAGTCACCAAGAATTAGGGTGGATCTGGAGCTATGATAGTTTGTGGCATGTTGCCAAGTGATGCTGTCTTTTTTGATTTGGTATGTTAGGTAAAGGTATTTTTGTTATTGCACACAAATCACCCCAGGAACGGTATCTCAGTGCAGAAGAAGATTGCAGGCAGAAGCAATGCAGAAGATTAGAAAAGCACTGTTTTGAGCATCTTTCTAAATTTGCAGTGGTCAGAACATATCCAAATGTAGTGAGGCAGTTCATTCCAGTACAAGGGGGCTAGATAGGAAAACAACCTTCCTCCTGCTAAAGTCTTACTGATACTTGGAACAGCAAGCAAGGCTTTGTTGTTGGACCTGAATCCTAACTGGACAATAGAGTTTAAGCTTATGGGGAAGGGTCTTGGGACCTATGCCTGATAGGGACCTGGGAGTGAGGCGTAGATTTTGAAAACAACTTTTTCTGGCTGGCAGGCTGTGCAGGGAAAAAGAGAGGGGAGGCTACAACTAAGAGAGGCCACTGTGTTTTGTACAACTTGAGGCTTCGAAAGTGGAGTCTCGTTATCAGCAGCCAGTAAGGCTTTGCTGTAGTCTAATATGCTTCCAATGAGCCCCTGTACCAGTGTTTTCCAGGCTAAAAGAGGAAGAAAAGGAAGGACCTTCCTTAATAGGCGCATCATATGGAAGCATGTACCTTAAGTGTACAGAACCTGCTCTTTCATAGTTAGAGTCTGGTCTAGGCAGACATTGAGTTTCTTCTTAACTATCAGTTTGCAATGGGTGCAGTGCCAAGTTCTGCAGGACACCAGTCTGCCGACCAGAGCTGCTGATCTATATTTAACTGAAGGCAGTTAGTAGACATCCAGGCTGCTATTGCTTTCATGCTTGTCTAGAACTTTGTCAAATGTGAGGACCAATTGTGCATCATCCGCATAGGATAACATTTCAAAGCCAAAAGTTGTGACAGTTTTATGAAGGGTGTTGACATAGATGTTGAAAAGTGTGGGGCTTAAACAGGAGCCCTGAGGTACGCCCTTGTCAACTGACCTAGTATGGAATTTGAATGGGACTAGAAAGATGGTTAGGTTCTATTTTTTAGAAATTCAGGAAACCATATTAGGGCTCTCCCGTAGATGCCAGTTTCATGCAGTCTTTAGAGTAACCTGGAGTGGGACACAGTGTCAAATGTTGCAGTTAAGTCAATCATCCCAAGCATAGATAGTATGTCAGCCTCAATGGCTAAGTGTATATGATTTGGTTATGACAGGTCTGACCTAAGAATGTATGATGCTATTGCTACCTACTTGAAGAAATGTTTTAAACTGTTAATTCTATAAATGGTTTTGTATAATGTTTTTATCTGTATACCTTTGAATTGTTTAAAGACTAAAGTCTAAATAAACATAATCTTGACTGACCGACTGACTGCTACTAAGGCAGTCTCCATGCTATCTGAAGATCGAAAACCCGATTGTTATGGATTCAGGATCATATTAGCTTCCAGGTTAACCGAGAGTTGTTTGTTAATTTGACCTTCAACAATTTTCCCAGTAGTTGAAGCAGACAGATGTGCCTAGACTTAGCAAGATTTGTGGGTGCCTTTTTGAATGGGCATGACCTGAGCTGCTTTCCAGACCAATGGGATCTTCTCAGACTTTATTGATAAATTAAACAAGGAGCATATAGCAGGAGCCAACTTATTAGCATGTAATGCTGAAACTCTGAGCAGGCAAGGATCCAAAGGGGAGCCAGATGTGGCTGTTCCAGTGATATTTTATTAAGTTCTGGAGACACCAAGGAAAACTTTCCTAAGCTGGAAGCGCAGTTGGGATGTGGGGCATTGAAACTGTGCTCGACCAGAGTCAAATCAGAGGCACTAGGACAATTCTGAAAGATGAGATTAATGTTGTCCTCCAAAAAAGTTGGCTGGCCAGTCTCACCACTGCAAAGCCTGAATTTTTTGAGAGCACGCTCTGGGATTAATGAAATTATTCAGTACTTAAAAGAGCTCTTTGGAAGAATTGCCTGGTTTGTTAATTTGACTAGTAATATGGATCCTTCAAGCAGTTTTGATATTTCTGTGATATACTGAGAGGGCAGTTCTATATACGCTTTTTTCATTAGAATTGTTAGTCAGGCGCCAGCATCTTTAAATCATTTGCAGGCCGCTTTCTCTGTGTGTAGTATCACAACAGCTGCGGCCGCTACAGGTAAGAGTGGTGGGGTAGTGGGGCCGTGTGGTGGGGGAGACGACCACAAGAAAAAATTAATTAGTGTTTTCTCTCATGGTCGTTTCTCGAAACCCCCCACCACTCAGCCCCACCACTCTCACCTGCAGCAGCCGTAGCTGTACCACAATGCATGAGTTCTATGTGTGCTTATCTCACAGGTTTTGGGGAGAGCGACTCTGTCAAGAGCCAAGTTAAATGTATTGTGATGGTCTGCTAAAGCTAGATCAACTTCAGCGGTTCCAGAAACTAATAAATATTCAAATTTGTTGAAGAAAGAGTCAGGAATGACACTCTGCCAATGTCTGGCAGTGGTCGTGCTCACCTTAGCGGACTTATTTGTCTTGTCAGTTTTGGGACTCTGAAAGCAGGTCAAAAGTCGTCTGTCCAGACAAGCGGTAAAGGGCTCTCAAAAGTTGAAGAGTTATAAAAAAAAATCCAGTATGTGCCCAGCCACATGGGTGGGCCAGTTAATTTTCTGATGCAACCCTAGTGAAGTAAGGTCCGAAATAAGCTGTACTTTGTCAGCGTTTAGGTAGTCTTCTTCATGATAATTAAAATCACCTGATAAAAGAAAGTGATGACATGCTTAAATGTGCCTCACAATATATTTAATTAAGTGTTGGCTTAAGTTGGACGGTTTACTAATGCACCTTTCGAACATTCATTGGGGGAATGTTCTATTTTAAAAATATACTTCTGCACCAAATAAGTATTTGCTGAGTCAACGAGAGAGACATTTACTGTCTTTAAAAATAATAGCAATGCCGCCACCTGTCCAATTCTCTCTGTCAAGTTTAAATACATGAGAGTTGTCAGGGAGTGCTATAGTAACAGCTAGAAGAAAAGAATGGCTCAGTCAGGTTTTAGTCAGAAAGCCAACCTCTTGGAATCAATCATAGCATTTGTGGGGGTCTAAAGGTGCTGGGGGGTGGGGGATGCTGCTACTGCTTGAAGAGCCAGGTCTTCAGGAGTCTTCTAAAGGACAGCAAGTCTTGAGTCTGCCGTAGGTGGATGGGGAGGCCGTTACAGGTCTTGGCGGTGAGGTGGGAGAACGATATGCCACCGGAGGTCGCTCTTCAGATGCGGGGGACTCTGGCCAGGGCGAGGTTAGTGGAGCGGAGCTGGTGGGTGGGGGTGTAGAAGCTGAGTCAGCTGTTGATGTACGCTGGTCCAGTGTTGTGGAGTGCCTTGTGCACGTGGATGAGGAGTTTGAAAGTTATCCTCTTGTTGACAGGGAGCCAGTACAGGTCTCTTAGGTGGGGTGTGATGTGCCTGCAGCGGGAGATGTTGAGGATCAGGCGTGCAGAGGCGTTCTGGATGCTTTAAAGCCGTTTGAGGAGTTTGTCTCCTGCGTAGAGGGCATTTCCGTAGTCCTACCTGCTGCTGATGAGGGCCTGGGTGACCGTTGTTCTTGTTTTGGTGGGGATCCACCTGTAGATCTTGCAGAGCATTCGGAGGTTGTTGAAGCGGGAGGAAGAGACAGCGTTAACCTGCTTGGTCATGGGGAGGGTGGAGTTGAGGATGACCCCTAGGTTGCAGGCGTGGTCATGGGTGTTGGAACTGTTCCCAGTGCGGTCGGCAACCAGGTGTCATTCCAGGCTGAAGGGGTGGATCCGAGGATGAGGACCTCCATCTTGTCCGAGTTCAGCCTTAGCCGACTGTTCCTCATCCATTCGGCGATGGCCTTCATTCCTTTGTGGAGGTTAGTTTTGGCAGTGTGGGAGTCCTTGGTGAGGGAAAGGATCAGCTGGGTGTCATCGGCATAGGAGATGATATTCAGGTCGTGCAGTCGGATGACGTGGGCGAGCGGTGCGATGTAGATGTTGAACAGCGTTGGGCTGAGGGATTTGCCCTGGGGTACGCTGCAGATGATCTCTGTGACTTTGGAGTGGAAGGGGGGAGGCAGACGCTCTGTGTTCTGCTGGAGAGGAAGGAGGTGGTCCAGTCTAGGGCCTTCTCTTGGATCCCGGCGTCGTGGAGAGGTGTTCGTAGTGTGTGGTGGCAGACCATGTCGAAGGTGGCTGTCAGGTCCAGGAGGATTAGGGCCACAGTTTTTCTGTTGTCTAGCAGGGTCCTGATGTCATCAGTAGCGGCGATGAGGGCAGTTTTGGTGCTGTCGTTGCTGCAGAACCCGGACTGTGATAGGTCCAGGATGCTGTTCTCTTTGAGGTAACAGGTTAGTTGTTTGTTGACATTCTTCTCGATGACCTTCGCCGGGAATGGGAGCAGGGAAATGGGACGGAAGTTTTTGAGGTCCTTGTGGTCCGCCCTGGGTTTCTTGAGTAAGGCATTGATCTTGGCATGCTCCCAGCTCTCAGGGAAGGTTGCTGTCTTGAAGGAGATGTTGATGGGTTTCCGGAGATGGGGTGCGATGGCGGTGCTGGCTTTGTTGAAGATGTGGTGTGGGAAAGTGTCTGACGGAGATCTAGAGTGGATGGCATTCATGATCTTGATGGTGTCATTGTCGTTGATGTTGGTCAAGAAGAGTAGGCGGTTGGTGCGGTTGGTGGTCGTGGGAGCGGGGGTTTCAGTGGTTGTCGTGTTGTTGAAGCTGTCATGGATGTCTGCAATCTTGCGATAGAAGAAGTTGGCCAGCGAGGCGCACAGGTCTTGCGAAGTTGGGATGTCGTTGGTGTTGGAGCTGGAGTTGGAGAGTTCCTTCACTATGTTGGAGAACTCTTTGCTGTTGTGTGTGTTGTTGTCTCGGCGGTCTTTGAATGAGGCACTTTTGGCGGATCTGAAGAGGTGCTGGTGTTTGCGGGTGGCGTTCTTGTGGACTGCGTAGCTGTCTGGCGTTCGTTTACGAGCCAGTTCTTCGCCAGTTTGTGGCAGGTTTGCTTGGAGGCCTGAAGGTCTTCGGCGAACCAGCTGGATTTCTTGCTGGTGTGACTGTTGGAGGGTTGCTTGAGCGGGGCGAAGGTGTTGGCGCAGTTGTTAATCCACTGTCAGAGGTGGCGGGCGGCGGTGGCGGGGTCAGTGGGATCGGCGTGTGGGCTCCGATTGAGGGTGGTGGTTAACTGGTCTTCGGTGACTTTGCTCCAGCAGCAGTGAGGCATCTGTTGGGTGCGGTGGAGCGTGCTGGGCTTCTTTATGATAAAGTGGACGCAGCGATTGTCCATCCAGTGGAGTTTGGTGTTGTGGTTGAAGGAGACGTGGGGGCTTGCAGAGAAAATGGAGGTCGGGTGCCGAGACGGGGTTTAGCCAGGTCTCCATCAGGAAGGCGACGTCCGGGGAGGTTGAGTCAAGAAGGTCCCAGAGTTCAACGGCGTATTTGCGGGCGAATCGGGTGTTGAGGAGTATGCATCTGAGGTAGTTGGGTTCTTTCCTGGTTGGCGGCTTGGTGGGGTGGATTCTGGTGAAGCTGCAGTTCTGGCAGGTGAAAGGTCCGTGGGTGCTCTTCGGGGCGGCCAGGAAGCAGATGTGTGATCGTCCGGTGTTGAGTGCATGGAGGGTGATGGCATCGTAGTGGTGCTGGGCATTTGGGCGTTCGCGCGGACAGGCGCAGACGGGCTTGCCTTAGGCACGCCTTTGGCACGCCAGCGGCTACCAAATAAAGGGAGGTGGGAGGGAGGAGCAGCTGGGAGGCGGGAGCGGGTGGCAAATGGGAGAGCGGGGCGGGGCCACAGGGAGGAGCGGCAGGAAGGGACGGGATACAGAAGGCAAAAGGGGACAGGGCACAATACAGTTAACAAAAAGGGGCAATGAAAAGCAAACAGCAGAAAAAAAGGCATAGAACAGTTAACACAACTTAGCTCAATGAATAAAGGGGAGGCAAAGAAATACACACGGAGAGGGGGAGGAGGTGAACTCACGGCAGCAGCGGGCACCAAGCCAGCAGCTGGCACCAAAGGCAGGGAAACACAGGTGGAGCTGTGCGGCGTGGGGAAAGGCCTAACCTGCAAGCAGGGTCAAGGGTTGCTCCCTTTACCGTGCAGCAGCCGCCATATAAGGGGAGGTGAGAGGGAGGGACAGCTGGGAGCCGGGAGCGGGGTGGCAAGTGGGAGAGTGGGGGCGGGCCACAGGGAGGCAGCGGCGGGAAGGGACGGGGATACAGAAGGCAAAAGGGGATGGGCACAATACAGTTAACAAAAAGGGGCAATGAAAAGAAAACGGAAAAAAAGGCACAGAACAGTTAACACAACTTAGCCCAATGAATAAAGTGGAGGCAAAGAAATACACAGAGAGAGGGGGTGAACTCCCCGCAGCAGCGGGCACCAAGGCAGCAGTGGACACCAAAGGCAGAGAAACACAGGTGGAGATGTGCAGCGTAGGTAGCAGCCTAACCTGCAAGCAGGGTCAGGATAGTGAAGTAAGCAGATACCAGAGTTCTGTAGCATGCTTAGGTAAAAACCTGCTATTGGAGTCAAATTTGTTTAGACCATTAGGTGTCTGAGGGTGTAAAGAATAGGAGTTGGGTCAAAGCCAATCTGTGAGAGACTCCACTTCTTGTGGATGGATAGAGGCGTCCAGAGGCTCTGAGAAGGTGTTAGAACCTTTAGTGAACAAAGTGTCTTTCAGAGGGTACGTGAGACAGTGAAATTTGCCTTTTAGACATGTCACAGGGTCTTCTAGATAATGTGGAAGGCAATTGGTACACTGGGAGGTTGCAGACATTGAGGCTATGTACAGGCTGCCTTTATTATATAATGCATTGGTAGAGTAAGTCATCCTGCCCACGTGACTAACCTCAATTGGCAAAGGAGCAGGGCTCCTGGCTCCTAGAGATGGTCAGTAAGGTTTCTGTCCTTTGCTATGGTTCCAGGGTTTCAGCATTTCCATTAGTGATGTGTCTCTGAGAAATGAGTCTGAGAAGATTAGGGATGTCAGCATTCAAAAACATTTCTAACTATCTAACTATGATGCTTGTGAAAAAAAACTGAATCGACAAAGCAGTGCTGTGAGTTTTACAAAATAGCCTGAAGATGCACTCTAATTGTTAGACCTGTTATGTATCAATGGGGTTACCCGAAATGCTACCAGACCCGGGTGAGAATTGCAGTATAATGAACACTTGGTCACAGTAGCAAACATTTTTCAAAACAAAAGAGATAGAGAGCAGCATTCACAATACCAATGTACCATTGTCTGCAGTGAATGCGATTTATTTTCAATGCAAATATTCACTTCAGTTTCGACAATGCAATTGCTCTTTCATTTAAAGTCAATTCAAGTATTTGCTAGGTGCTCTAGTGTTGGGAAAGGAAAGGATGGGGTGTTTGAGGTAACAGTGAGTAAGTGAAGGTGGTGGACAAGGGAAAGGTGATGTGACATATATATATACATCCGATTCACATAGTAAGGCCAATAATTGTTCCAGTTATACTACCATTGCATAGACACTGATAATAAATTTCAGTAGTCGGGGCTTGTGCAGTAGTAGTGGTCAACGTTTCGACTCCTCAAACGTTCAAGGTGAATCAAGCCTTAGCAAGGGGTCTTCATCAGAACTGTGTGAGCAGGGCGTACCTAGAGGCAATTGGATACTCAGATTAAGGGGATGTGATTTAAAAGGTAGATAGTGAATGCTTTACAATTAAGGGAAAATCTTACCTAAACATTCCACCATTACATGAATTTCTACTGGGCGGTCAATGAGAGAGGGCTCAGCTGAGCTCCTAGATGCAGAGAAGACATACAATCAAATTTAGAACTGTTCATAAAGGCTGGGGTAATAACTATCTATTTAACTACTAGCATAGCACTTAGAATTAGAGTGAGAAGTAAGTCCAGATGTGCACGTACAGGCCTTAGTCTTCAACTGTGGGTCAAAAGATCCCTCACAGTGATAAGAGGAATCTACCTTGACAGGACACCTCCGGAATTAGGGTGGGACCCAACACGTAAGAAAATCTGTTAAACAACCTATTCAAAAGGCAGAAGGCATGGCATACTAGCCCCCAGAGCCTAGAGACCCTTGCGGGTGATTGTGCGCTTTACAAATGTGGATTATTATATAATTATATATTATAATTATAATCTTTCAAATAATTTGCTATTCAGATTAGGGGCTAATCTGAATAGCAAGTTATATGACAGAGCTAATGTCCATTGCTGAATTTGTTTTCATTGCCCTCAGAACTCTGCGCACTTTACCACTGCTAACCAGTGCTAAAGTGCTTTTGCTGTCTCCTTAAAATATGGTAGATTTGGTTTATACCCAATTGGAATATTTAGTTTATTTATATGTCCCTAGTAAAGTACACTGCATGTGCCCAGGGCCTGTGGACTTAATGTTACTAGTGGGCCTGCAGCACTGATTGTGTCACCCACTTAAATAGCTCTGTAGTTGGAAAGTCTGTGAGTGCAATTTAAACTGCAATTTCTGCAAACCTTCCTTCTTATTATGTATATGTCACCCCTAGGGTATGTACTGGAGAGCTCAGAGGCAGGGCGCAATGTATTTAAAAGGCAGGACATGTACTTTTAATTTTTACACATGTCCTGGTAGTAAAAAACTATTACATTTGCTATCCCTACTGAAATGCATATATAGGCTAATATTGGGATTACCTTATTACATTTTATATGTCTGGTTTAAATGGGGAGATAGAACTGGTTTAACTGTGGAATCTCTTGAATCCTAATTTAAAATGTTAACTTATGGTGAAGCCGAATTTTAAATTACAATTCGGAAAATGTCAGTTTTAAAAAGTTGGTATTTCTTTCCTTAGCCATTTGGTGCCTGCAGCTTGTTTCTTGAACACATGACTGGGTGTAGTCAGCAGTTGGGCGTTGTGTACTCCTTGCAGACAATCAAACACAATGGAAGCTTGGGTGTGACTAAGTGGTCTATCACTAGCAGTATGGGAGGGAAGAGTTGGGCCCAGCCTCACTTACACCTATAAAGGATGTGTCCTGTCCCCACACTAAGAGCTGCATGCCCTCAGTAGTTAGTGTGGCACCAGGGCAGGGAAGGCAGGACATCTGTGTACTTCAAGGTCATGTCTCTAGAAGCTTCTCCCCACTTCAAAGGCACAACTGCTTATAAAAGAAGGACCTCTGGAACCACCAAACCAGTAAACTTCTGGACCAGTGGATACTCTGCCAAAAAGAAGGATTGCAGTGCTGAAGAAGGGCTGCCACTCTGCTGGACTCCTGCTATGCTGTGCTGACCTACTGTCTGCTGCCCTCTTACCTGGGTGAGAAGGATTGGACCTGCATCTCTTGAACCCAGAGTGATTCCAGGGGTTAGTTTGGCTGGCCTCCTTGTCTGCAGCCTTGGGGACATAACAGGCTTTTAACTATTTTAGGCCTGCACTTAGACATCTGATAGTCTGCCCTGCCAAGTGGTGCCAAATCAGTCCTGGACCCTTGGAAGTGGGCCTAAGGTGCTTGCCAGCAGAACCGATGCATCTTCTCCGGTGAGTGAGTCAAACCTGAGCAGAACCGACGCATCTCCTTGGCTGACCGGTTCAGCCCCAGGCAGAATCGACGCATCGCCACTGCTGCATGCATTGGACCAGTCGAAAAGACCTGCATCGCCCCAGCAGGGTTCAAAACCTATGCATTGCCCTGGTCCTCGTATCTCTCATTGATGGCAGCCGCAACATAACCAATGCATCATCAGCTGTGCTCAGAATCTCACACCACAGCTTCGCCACATCTCAGACAAGATGCATTTCTTAGGCTGCGCAGCGCATCTTTGAACAGGATCCAACGCTCTGCAACCAGAATTTATGGTACTCTATTCAGTGGGCATAACTGGGCTCCTTTAGTTGGCCTGTTCTCCCTTGTGGTTAGCCTGTACTGGTGACTTCTGTCCGAGTCCGACGTTACCAGATATCCCCAGTAACGCTCTGTGCTTTTTAGTGCTATTTTCACAAAAAATTCTAAAATTCATTGTTGCTTTGTTACTTATTGGATTTTTGTTATTTTTGTCTTGTTTTATTTCTTTACAATTACTCTATTTTTCTAAATCTTTTGTGTGCTCCTTTTGTGTAGTGTGTTTAATATTTTACTGTTTGAAGTGTTGCACACTGACTAGGCTGACTGCTCTGTGCCAAGCTACCAAGGATGCGAGCACAGGTTAATTTGTGGTGTTTTACCAGGGCTTACACCCCAGTCAACCAACCACTCAAATTCAAACTCTGGTTTTCAGCAGTGAAAATTGGACTTGTTTTTTGTTCAGTGTTGTTAGAAAGTGGGTGTCTAGTTGGCAGAGGTAAGCACCCTGTCCAAGTAGGAACCACAATTCTAGTTAGGGTAAGTCAGATACACAACCTAAATTAATCTGTGCTCACCCTCTGGTAGCTTGGCACAGAGCAGTCAGGCATCACTTAAGAGGTAATGTGTAAAGTATTTGTGCACTCTTAAAACAAAGTAACCCAGTGAAAACACCACAAAAGACTACACACTGATTTAGAGAAATAGTACACTCTTTACTGAATAACACAAGACCAAAATTACAATGAGTACTTTTCAATTTATGCACATTTAAAACTGTAAAGGTCAACACAATATTTAAGGGTATGAGAGCTGAGAGAACATTTGCATTTGGAATGTTATTTACAGTCATGCTGACCGGGTTCCAATGTGTAGATCCAAGCAGTGGATTGTCGGGCATGCAGTTGCAAATTATCTGAAAAGCAGGGCTCCACAGTCACTAGTACAGAAGTCTCCAACCGGTCCCTTGAGAATGTTGCATTGAGACAAAGTTAGATGCCTGCAAGATAGTGCACCACAACTACAGGGACCACACAACTCCGATCATACACAATACATTGCGAGGAAGGGCCACTGATGTCAGAGGGAATCCAAGAGGATGATTATCTTAAAGAATAGAACGATAATTTATATTCTTCCTCATTCTGCATGATGCGGATTTTGTTCAAGAATGCTGAAAGAAATGTAGAAAAGCTGAAACTACAAATAAGTGAGCTTGAGAAAGAAATGAAGGATCTGAAATTACAGCATCTCACTGAAAAATGTATGCCATCCTTAAAGAAGTGATTAATAGACATCAATTTCAGATTAAGGATAGAAAATGGAATAAAATCAGAAGAGATGAGAAAGATTACAGTATGTGTCGGGCATTTACATTTGCCAAACATTATGATGAAGTAAACAAACCTAAAAATGTACCCACAGTGAACAACCCGTAGAGTAAAGCTCAGTTAATTATATTAGTTCAGACCTTTCATGAAATGATGATCAGGTTCCAAGTAATATGACCAGATCTGAACCTCCAACTTGTTCCTCTTTTTTCAAGTAGATTCTGGCATGAAGCTAGGAAGGAAAAAAATCTCGGAGGGCAAGGTGGAGCAGGCGAAAAACATCAAAAAATGGAAAACATCAACTACAATATATGCATTGCAACACAGGCTATTACACCGCATGCCATTACAATAAACTTACCATTACAATTTATGCTATTGCAACATGTTTTCAGATAAGTGTTTAGGTAAGTACTGTTTTAAATTTTGAAATGCTAATTATGAATTTAAAATTTGTGATAGCTTGTGACACAATTTCTATGGTAGCAGATGTTAGTATTAATTTAAATAGCCATTTATAAAAACATTTTATATTTATGTTTAATTCTAAAATAAGTATTTCAAATAAATAGCTAAATTAACATAACAATTATTTAAAAGGGTTGACACCTTTTGTCTGGTATGGGATGCCAGGGAAAATGGGGGTTTGGCTGGGGAAGTGTATTAATACTTCGGTATTAAATATAATACCCTAGTATTATTTTTAATAGATCTTATACTAGTTTTAAAAGTAAAAAATAATTATTTTAAATAATTTGCTCGTTCAATTTAATTTTGTTTTTTAAAAGGTTGACACCTTTTCTCTGGCATGGGATGCCAGGGGAATAGGGGTTTTGGGCGGAGAAGTGTTTTAATATGTAGGTACTAATTTCAATACCCTGGTAGTAATTACTAAACATTTGGTACTAATTTAAATCTAATTTAAAACATTTGTTTAAAGGAATTTTAAAAGGATTTGACACCTTTTTCCTTCACAGGATACCAGGCAAATAGGGGGTTGGGGATGGGAAGTGTATTAATACATGGGCATTAATTATAATACCAGAGTATTAATCTTTTAAGTGCTATTACTATTTTTAAACAAAATTATAAATAATTATATAAACATTTTGAGAGGGTTATATATCTTTTCTCTGGCGCGGGATGGCTAGGAAAATCGGGGTTTAGGTGGGGAAATGTTTTAATACCTGGGTATTAATTGTAATGCCCTGGTATACATTTATTTATCTTTATTACTAGTTGTAAACTGATTTTAAAATACATTTGAAATAATTATAAATAAATATTTTTATTTTGTTAAGAAATGTATTAAGATTTATTGTTTCAACTGCAGTATTTTGACATATTTAAAAAGTAATATAAACATCTTTCTTAGTATTCTTTTAATAAGTTCACACACACATATATTTATAAATACAATTTCAAAAATAAAAAGTACAACAAAGATGTACATTTACATTTTTAAAACACATTTCTAATATTTTTCCCATGGTTTACAATTGTATTTCAATGGGTGAAAATGTCCTTTTTTTCCTTTTTCCTTTTACAAATGACGTACGCAGTTAAGCGTTTCTTTCTACAGTCAGTGGAACGGCGCGATCAAGTTTAGAAGCAAAGAAGAGCTTGCGGTCAGGTAAGACAAAACTTTATTTATTTAATAGACATTGTTGCTGGCAAACTTTATTGTAAGGAGAGTGGAGGGAGGTAGTTAGATAGATGTAAGTATTTAGAATTGTGTTTATATTTTTTTAACAACAATTTTATTCCTTTGCAGGTAGCAGTTGTATGCTCACATTGGGGTGATTGTATTTTTTTTTTACACTTTTGGTTTAACACCTCCAGCGCGGCGCGAATTTTCGCGCTGTGCTGAAGGTTCTAAATAACGGGCGTGGTCGCGACGGTTCCGTCATGAGCACAGCCCAACCGGCGCTCATGACGTAACCGCTCCGTCATGAGCATCGAAGGGGTTAAAAACAAAGTGAACTCTGTGAACAGAAGTATTAATCTTTCTTTTAACCCAAAGTGAAAAAGAAACAATATTTTTCTAAACCATTTTTGGATGTATCGTAATTTTTTTCAAAGACAAGCGTTTTCATGGATCTTTGACCACATGCAATTTTGGAGTACACGGATGGCATGGATCACCAAAACAAAAGTATTGCACAATTCTGCAGTACTTTTTTATGATTTTATTTATATTTGAAGCATTTCAACATTCTAGTTTTGTTTTTTCGCACACCATGGAAAGAAAATTGATGGAAAGAGGATTCCAACAATGGATTTGTTGTTGCATTTTTTGCTAATCTTTTTTAATTTTTCGGGATCTTTTTTGGGGGGGGATGCATTTATTTTTAGTTAACACAGATTCATTTGCAGCACTTGAATTGCAGATACAAATTGCTAGGCCAATCGGTGAATTTTTGGATAGTTATGCACGTGCTTCGGATTGGATTATTGCTAAATAGTTTGGATATTGGGGCGCTGCAGACTCTTGCTGGACTTTGGATATTTAGAGAAGAACAAGAGTCAAAGAAGGAAGGCAACTGAATATTTGTACAAAAGATATTTTAGAAAAACATCCCATTTAATTTTAATAAAAAAACGCAAAACAGGTAAGTACGATAGAATAGGGGTTAGTTACAGTTAGAAATGTAGCATGGGTGCAAAATTGTCGAGTTAGTCTGAAGCCACCATCAATTAAAACTGTTGGATTTGTCCTAATAGTCTCTTGGGCATTTCTTTTGTTCTTTTGGAAATTCGTGGTTTCAGGCTACCAGTCAATGGTTGCACTATTCTCATTTCTTGGAAGCTTTGCTTCTTCTTCAAAATTTCCCAAAAATTATAAAAGTTTAGGTGTGCTTTTCCAATTGATTTCTTGAAGGAGTTCTGTCATCCCTCTATGGCATTATTAGTATTTGCTCCTCCCTCTACGCAGGTTGTGTAACAGTTCCACCAATTGACAAGAAACGTCCGATTCCTCCTGGCACCCGACCTGCTTAGATGGCCAATCCAAGTGTGTTTGAAGTAATTTAGTAGGGTGCCCAACTTGTCTTCATTTGTGGTAAAATAGTCGGATTCAGTAATTGATGTGTGGTATTCAACCACACAGTCTGTAGAAACGAAGCACAATGCTGTTATTTTTTTTTAATTCAAATTGCAATTTACTATCGGATATGTAATCCTCAACTAAGGATGTTTTTTAATTTTTTGCCACTGTGCCTGTGAAAAGTGAAAACAACATCCTTGAATTTGGGTTTCTGGATACATTTTACTTATTGTGTTAATGATAGATAATCCAAAATCAATTATCACTTTTCTAGAGCTTATGTTTTTTGTTTTCGAATTTGGCACTGTTAATAAATCAGCGTATGTTGAGGATTGCTTATCAGGGAGTATACTGTACACTAAGGGAACTACATTGTTATTAATGTAGGCATGAATAAGTCATAAATCAATTTTATTGTATAAAATTATTAAAAATCATTACAAAATGCATCTAGATCATCATAGGACATAAGACACTTTTTAAAATATTGGCAATTAAAACTGTTTGTCAAGTGGCAAAGTAAGTGTCAAATATTTCAGTTTGGTGGTATAATTCCAAGGTCACCTTGCTGTAAGAGAGATTGGGCTTTCATCATAAATTTGACCCCCCTGCAGGCCAACATAGGACATGATCCATCTAGCCATCGGATTACGGCTTGCCTACAAGTCCGAATGTTCAATTTGTTAAAAATGTTCTTTAAAAGTCGTCTCCTCAGGTCCTTAAGTGCCGGGCACACACATAGTAAGTGCGTTAGAGTAGGCATGAATAGTGTATATTTGGGAAAATGGATAAGGTGTAGAATTGAATTTCCAATCCATCTTCATAGTGTCCACTTTGACAAGGTCACAGTATGTGCTAAATATTAGTATTCTTTTTTAGGCTTTTTGTTGTCGTGCAATAGAAAGGTTTCATTAGTAACAGTGATAGTAAGTCCAGGAGGAAGGGTAATATCAGAGTATGTTTAGATTGTTACACATCGAGAGTTACTTGCCTGTTTTTTACGCTGTTTACTTAGTTGCAAAGTTGGGATTGTGGGCATAGAACTTGCGACATGCATAGAAATGTGTTGTGAAACCTGCCTCAAAATTGAGCCTCAGGGTTCATTGGAGGTGGATGCCAGGTGTTTCATTTGATTTATGTTTTCTCTAACCTCAATCTCCAATGAAGAAGTAGAGTGATTATGCTAGGTGGTCCTTTCAACAGTGTCCCCTAGAATAACCCCTCTGCCTGTGTAATGGAGTGAGTAATATTGCACACACCTCCAATGAATCCTGGGCTCAGTTAGTTTCTCCTTACAATAAAGGTAGCCAGCATGTTTTAAGAGTCTGTTTCTTTGGGATTTGATGTATGTGGCTTGTCTTTCTTATGCCATTTTGTAAATATCTGTAAAAGAAGGGGAAAAACGTTTTTTTAGTTATATGTTTTTCAATGAACGTTTAATCTGGATTGGAAAAATGTATTAGTTATACATTTTGACTAGTGGGATTTCATTAAAGTTTGTTTTTCAGTAGCTGTTAATATTTCCATTTCTGAATTTGACATTTTTATTGTTTTGAACCTGTAAAAAATGGTTAATCGTTTCTTAGTTCTCATTTGAGAATTTGAAGAACATGATCTTTGTTATCTTGTTTGATGTGGAATTTGTGAGTTATGAATTTCTAATATGGTTTGTAGATTCTGCTATGAGAAAAAGAGGCATTTTATATTGTTATAGTTGTTTTGCTAACTTTAGTAAGGTTGCTATGGTTGTTGGTTTGTGTTTTTGCTGATATAAAATTCTTTCTCCTGAAGTTTTTGTTGATTTCACATTTCTCCCTTCTGGGTGATGTTGTGAAAGTCTAAAAGGAATAGTACATTTTAAATGATTGATGTTTGCTTTGCTTTTGGCTATGTAAAAAGAAATGTTTTAGAAGAAATGTTTGTGCTAGTTTTTGTTCCAACATAATATTTTTCAACTAGTTTATCTGTTTAAAGCCTTTTAGTTGTTGAAGTACTGCTGGAGATTATATTTTGCAGTTCAGATTATAGTTTTCAGTTTTTTGAAGGTGTGCAAAAAAAAATTACTGTGTGTTTAATTATTTTTTGTTTGCATTTGATAAAGCAAGAACTGATCAACTGCCCCCTACTACTGACCAGCAGCCTCAGGCTAGCACCCATTTTAGCTAGATTTGTAATTTTGCCCCCCAAAACTGACCAGCACTTCCCTGAGGTAAGCACCCTGCGACTTATAAGAATAATTTTTCACCCCACCAATGACCAGCACCTTCCCTGAGGCAAGCATACTGCAGAGTTAGCACAGTTGTTTAACCCGCCCACCACAAACCAACATCCTCACTGAGGCAAGCACCCTGTGGTGTTAGAATATAATGTTTACACACATACCGTTACAGCATCTTCCCTGAGGCAAACACCCTGTGGAGTCAGATTAGTAATTTTTCACCCCACCAGTGACCAGCAACTTCCCTTAGGTAAGCACCCAGAGGAGTTAGCAAAGTACTTTTGCCCCCAACAGTGACCTCCATCACCTTCTCTGATGCAAGCATCCTGTGGAGTTATAATAGCTATTTTGCCCCACACCACTAAACATCACGTTCCATGAGGTAAGCACTCTGTCGAGTTAGAATAGTAACATTGCTCCCACCACCAACAGCATCTTATGGAGTTAGAATAATTTTACTTTTGCTCCCCCAAAAGTGGCCATCACCTTCCCTGAGGTAAGCATCCTGTGGTGTTAGAATAGTTATTTTTCAATCCCAGCACTAACCAGCACTTTCCTTGAGTAGGAAAAGCGTTGGATAGCCTTACGGGTAAAAATTACTATTCCCACTCCAGAGAGTGCAACAGTAGGGAAAGCGTTGGATAGCGTAAGATTAAAAATTACTTTTCCCACTCCAGTGAAGGCAACAGTAGGGAAAGCGTTGGATAGCGTAGGGGTAAAAATTACTAATCCCACTCCAGTGAGTGCAACATTAGGGAAAGCGTTGGATAGCGTAGGGGTAAAAATTACTATTTCAACTCCAGAGAGTGCATCAGTAGGGCAAGCATTGGATAGTGAGAGTGTAAAAATTAGTGTTACCACTACAGAGAGAGCAACAGTAGGGAAAGCGTTGGATAGCGTAGGGGTAACAATTACTATTCCACTCCAGAGAGAGCAACAGTAGGGAAAGCATTGGATAGCGTAGGGGTAAAAATCACTATTCCCACTCCAGAGAGTGCAACAGTAGGGAAAGTAAAAACTTCATATCTAAATATAAATAACACACTTATTAATACCTATTACAAAATAATTAAAATATTTTACAATTTTATAACACATATTAATTAATCAATTAAAATCATAAAGAGAAATTTAATAATAATAAAAATGACCTACTAATACTAATTATTTACCAATTACCAATAAATTAATTTACTTTTTTTAAAAATATTTTTATTTTCCAAATTATGCAAACTTTATACATTATACATTATTCATCATTAAATATATCATATTCCATCAGTTCATATCATTTATACGTATACAGTACATTTAATTACATAGTCCAACAGACAAACTAAATTATAATTTCATTAAAGACATAAATTCCTGCCATCAATTTCTATATAAACCCAGACCCTCCTTCCATCTCTTTATGGGATCCCATATTCTCAAACCTAGGATCCTTCTTCTTCTACCTTTCCGTGCATAAATATTCTTCTCCATATTATATAGAGCCAGCAAATTAGCCAGCCTGGATTGTAATGCCGGCGGTTTTTTTATCCAACCAAGCCCTAGCTATAGTTAGGCTGTACACTGCCATTGCTACAAACATGAATTCCCGCTGTGTGTCATCCCCGTCCAACCCAACCCCTAGAAGAATCCAAGATGGAGTGAGTTTAGTTTGAATCCCCAATGACCTACCAAAAAATCCCTCTATGTCTCTGACCAGTGTATGCAATTGGGGACAGTGGCAAATATGTGCACACTATCAGCTTCAAAAGCATTACAGCGGGGGCAGGTGATACCCGTAGTACCACCCCATTTTGCTATCCTGGCTGGGGTAAAATAAAGTGAGTACAAGGTTTTATAATGTTGAGCCTGCAGAGGGGATGAGCACAGAATTGTTTGACCTAAGTCCAATGATTCCTGAAACCAAGTTGTTTTCCCACCCAGTTTCTCCGCCCATTTGTTACCGTATTTTTTCAAATCATCAGTTTTCCCTTTTACTAAACTTGCATAGAAAGATTGAATCGTACGATCCCCCATTAGTCTTATTTTCTCCAAAATCTCATCCCTGTTAAATCCAGCTGGCCCTCCCTGCTTGTTGTTTAAAAAACTCCTAATCTGGAGGTACTTAAAGAAACCTCTACTACCAATACCGTATTTATTTCTTAAATCTATAAACTGTACAATCCCCTCAGAATTAAATAAATCACCAATTTGTGCAATCCCCCTTACCACCCATTCTGACATTGTTTGATCTGCAAATATTGCTGGAGAGAATGATCTATTTTTATACAATCTGATGTATCTATTGTATCTCCCCAACTTAGATTTCTTCAAGAAAGCATTCCAGACCTTAACAGCAGACATAATTGTCTTGAATCTTGTTCTTTTAAAGTATCCAAAATCAATGCAGTTGAAAAAGCAGTTTCCCACCTCTGTCCCTAATACTGCTGTATATACTTCCGTAGAGAAATTGTTAACTCTTTGATCAAGGTCAGTCCCTCCTATTTACCCCTGCATATATTGCAATGCTGCTGCCATGTAGTAGAGTCTGAAGTCAGGGGCAACCCACCCACCCCTCTCTCTTGGGAGGGAGATAAACCTGTAAGCCCTGCGAGTCTTACCCTGCGCTCAAATGAACCTATTGCAGATTGCCTCTAGTGCATTAAACCAACTGGCTTCAAAAAATAAAGGTATGGATCTAAAAAAGTAGAGAAACTTGGGGAGAATCATCATCTTGATCACATTTGTGCAACCCACCAGCGACAAATGTAAATTGTTCATCCTCTCTAAATCTACTTTTACCCGTGACATTAGTGGAGCCATATTATTTCCTACCACTGCATCCAAATTTTCTGATATTGCTACCCAAAAATATATCGCCGACCCAACAACCCTAGCATCATTACATCTAGAGTAACTGTTTTCCACAATCTGTGTTTTAGAACTATTCAGACTGTACCCCGAAACCTGTCCAAAACGTTGAGCCTCTACTTCCATTGCCCTAATACCAACTGTGGGGTTGGGTGTCAAAATGGCCACATCATCTGCGTATGCCAGCTTTTTTATTAAGCAACCATTTATATTCATTGCCAGAATCTCTGGGTTCCTTTCTAACCTACACAGATACGGGTCCAAGCATAGCGCAAATAACAGAGGAGATGACGGACAGCCTTGCCTGGTCCCTCTGCTGATCTTAACTGCTGTTGAGTGTCCCCTGTTGACCCTAATCTTAGCCGTCGGATTTTTATATAGAATCTGTATGGCCTTCATGAAGCCCTCCCCTATGCCACTCCACCTCATAACCGACCATAAGTAACCCCAGGAGACCCTGTGAAACGCCTTCTCTGCCTCTAAAAATAGTGCTGCCTTAGGGTCTCCCAGCGTACCTGCTGCATCAAACATAGTAATTACCTGCCTGACATGCTGTGTCGTCCCTTTACCTGGAATAAACCCATGCTGGGACAGGCTTATCAGATTCTCAATGACCCTTGACAATCTTTTGGCAAGCATTTTAGAGTACACCTTTACATCGGCATTCATCAATGTAATCGGGCGGTATAAGCCTGGAGCGGTAAGAGGTTTACCTTTCTTTGCTATTACAATGATGTCAGCCCCTCCCCAGGACTCGGGAACCGATTCACCCTTCTGTGCCAGCATCATAATGTTAAACATATCATCTATGAGCGCTGTTTTGAATACTTAAAAAAATTCCACAGAAATCTGATCCGGGCCCGCCGCCTTCCCCGAGGGTAGGCTGCCCAGAGCCGAGACCAACTCCTCTAGCTGGAGTGTAGCATCTAACCCCGCCTTGTCATCCAAAGGGAGCTCTGAAGGCAACACCTCCCTCAAATATCTTTCTATGTCCACAGCACCCCCAGAATTATCTGACGTATAGAGATCTGAGTAAAATTGTCTAAAAACTTCCCTTACCTGTTCTGGTTCTATAACAGAATTGCCCTGAGCATCTATGATTTCCTTAATATCAGACGTCGCTCCCCTCTGCCTGATCCGAGTGGCTAGAATATGGCCCTCTCTTTCGCTAAGCTCATATGCATTCTCCTTTTTAGCCAGGTATTTCTCAGTTGTTTTTTAGGCAATTCCTTCCAGGGCATCTGCTCTAAGCGCAATAACCCTAAGCATGTTTTGATCTATCGGGGAATGCTGTCGAATAGCTGCTGCTAAATCTTCCTCAGCTCTCATCAGTTTTTTACGTAATTCTTCTGCTTCAGCTCCTTCTTCTTTTGAGTGGACAGTACAAAACTCAGAGTCTCCCCTCTAACCCCGGCCTTGAAAGTGTCCCAAACTACCCCTGGAGATGCTGTCCCTCTATTTATATCCCAGAAATCCTTTATCCATTTTAACATATATGCCAGATATTCCTGATCCTGCCACAGCGCCCTTTCAAAAGTCCATTGCACCTCTTTTCTTTGAGCCTGCCCCAAACTTAGTGTCTAAACTAACGGGCTCTGATCCGATATAATACGGGGTTGCCTTTCAATTTTTGACCCGGTAATCAAACTAATTTGAGATTAAAAAATAATCGAGTCTAACCAATACCTGGTGGGGGGCTGAGAAAAAGGTACTACCGTCTAGATTCAGGTGCCCCTTTACCCATGGATCTTCCAGGGAGTTATGAGTCACCATATCTGAGAGTGCTCTATAGATTTTCTTTTTCCTCCCTAGATACTGTCTTCCAGGTTGCAAGAATGATCTATCTGGATCATGCAGGTTAAAATCACCACAACAGATAAATGGTTCAGGCCACTGTGCCAGTTCAACATCCAGATACTGAAAGACATCCGCATCGTCTTCTGTGGACCCATAGATTGAAACCAATGTGAAAGTCTCCCCTTTAAAAAATATTTCCACCAACACCCATCTCCCCCATTGATCTTCTTTTTTTCGTTTTCACTATTGTATCTCTATTTTTACCCAACACTGCGTCCCTCTAGTTTTGGTCCCTTGGTTAGATTTCGCTAAAACTGCAAACCCCAACTGCTCCAGAAGATATTTTTTGGTACCCTCTATATGGGTTTCTTGTAGACAGACCAAGTCCAGCCGCAATGTTTTAAGAAGTGCAGCCACTCTGAGTCTCTTATTTATTTCATTAAGCCCACAGACATTTATTGAGGCTATTCTCCAAGCCATCTAAATAGATCCTGTATCCGACAAGTAATACTACTAGCTCATTGAGGAATACCCGCAACTGTTAAAGCCATGCATTTCCTTTCATGTACTGTATATCATGTACCTTGTTTCCTACCCAAGTGTGCTGTGCCATCAACCAATCACCATAACTTTGTGTACCGTTTCCTCCCTCTTTCCCCCCTGTGCCCCCCCAACCACTCTCACCCTCCTGACTCCCCCCCCCTTACAGGCAAATAGGTCGCGAGACCTATGTGTGGTCACCTTAAGTTGTGCAAATCGCTTCCCTCTCCCACCTTCCACCACCCTGTGCTGTGCTACCCCAGAATTCTATACCTATATACTTCATAGTGTTTTGAACAGAAATCAGATCATCTGCAGAGCCTGCCCCTTACCCGCCTTTCTGTTTCTTAATTTATTCCAAAAATTGCTGGGCTTTAATTTCTGAGGAAAACATCCATACTTTGCTTTTTACCACTACCTTGAGCCTTGCAGGAAAGAGAAGATATGCTTCCAAGCCGAGGGCCTGGAAGGGTGCTATCAACTGTCTAAGTTTCCATCTCCTCTCAACAGTGACATGACAGAAATCAGGTCTAGCAGAGAACATGGTACCTTCAAATGAGCGCCTGCCGGCTGGTCTTGCCTTGTCCATAATCTCTTGTCTCAGAAGAAAATTCCCTATATTGACAAGAATTGCCCTAGGTAGTGCGCTCTGACCCCCTGAAGCTTGACCTTTCTTCTGTGTAAAAGGGAACCGGTGCGCCCTCTGTATCTCTCTTTCCCACTGCCACTGGGATTCTGGAAATGCTCCCCTTAGCAGATTTCCCACAAACTGCCTAATGTCTTGCCCTTCTGTCCCTTCTGCCATGCCCAAAAGTCTGACATTGTTCTGTCTCTGCCTGTTTTCAAAGTCTTCCATCTTCCAGTGCATATCTTCTGCCAATTTCTCTTGCTCCGATTTAAATGATTGCCAGTTCCCAACGTCATCCTCCAGTTTGCATGTTCGTTCCTGGACCCACCCTATTTCCCTATAATCCCACAACCTGCTACAGAAAATAAATTACTAAAATTAACATATTTATCAAATAATCAATTACAATTAATTACCAATTATATTTTAATAAATTACCAATTAATAAATAATTAACAGTTAATTCTAAATAAATACCAATAAATAAAGTGACATATTTAATTAATTATAATTAAATTACTTCCCACCCTTTTCCCCTCTAAACCCACAACCCGCTACAGAAAATAAATTACTAAAATTAACATATTTCTCAATTAATCAAATAACATTAATTACCAATTATATTTTAATTAATTACCAATTAATAATTAATCAACAATTAATTCTAAATAAATACCAAGAAATAAAATAACATATTAAATTAATTATAATTAAATTACTTCCCACCCTATTCCCCTATAAACCCACATCCCGCTACAGAATTATATTACACACAAATTACAAATTAATATTAACTTACCTTAAATTTGATATTTTTGTTGTCTATATTATGTCTAGTCGGTATTATCTCCATTCTATATTTTTGATTTGATATTATGTCCATTCTATTCGATATTAAAGTGTTCTAGTTGATATTTTGGTAGTCTATATTATGTCTAGTTGATATTTTGTCTATAATATATTTTTTACTCGATATTATGTCTAGTCGATAATTAAAACTCGATATTTTGTCTCTATACCCCCTGCGGCACACATAATGTTGGAGTTAGATAAGTAATTTTTGCCCCTCCACCACTGACTAGCACTTTCCTTGAGGCAAACACCCTGCGGAGTTAGAATACAATTTTGCCCACCACAGGTGACCATCATCTCCCTGGAGGTAACAACCCTACAGAGTTAAAATAGTAATTTTGCCTCCCACCACAAACAAGCACTTTCCCTGAGGTAAGTACTCTGTGGAGTTGGAATATGAATATATTGCCCCCAACAGTGAGCTGCACCTTCCCTGAGGCAAGCACCCTGCAGAGTTGGAATGTTTTCTTTGCATTCCACCACTATCCAGCAGCTTCCCTGAGGCAAGCACACTGTGGAGTTAGAATAGCAATGTTACCCCCGGCACTGAACAGCACTTTTCCTGAGTCAAACACCTATTGGAGTTAGAATAGTAATTTTTACCCAGTCACTGGCCAACACTTTTCCTGAGACAAGCACCTTGTGGAGTTAGAAAAGTAATTTCCTCCCCACCACAGACCAGCACTTTTTCTGAGGCGAACACCTATTGAAGCTAGAATAGTAATTTTGCCCCCCACACTCAATCAATCAATCAGAGTTTTTTGAAGTGCACTACTCACCAGTGAGGGTCTCAAGGTGCTGGAGGGGTGTGCAGCTCCGTAACAGTCGTATTGCCAGGAATTGAGGCTTTTCCTGAAGGTATGCAGAGTGGGGGAGCTTGTTCCAGGTCTCAGCTGTGACGTAGGAGAAGGCTTTTCGAGCTGCTCTGGTTCTGCATATGCGTGGGGTCTCTGCCAGGGTGAGGTTGGCGGAGCAGAGGTTCCTTTTGAGTACGTGGAAGGAGACTCTTTCGTTGAGGTATTTGGGTCCGGTGTTGTTGAGGGACTTGTAGGCGTGGGAGAGTAGCTTGAAGGTTACTCTCTTCTTGATGGGGAGCCAGTGGAGGTCTCCTAGGTGCTGGTTCATGAGCTTGTGTCGCGGGGTTCAGAGCGCGAGTCTGGCTGCGGTGTTCTGGATGGTTTGGAGCTTGTTAGCAGGGTTTTGTTGATTCTGGCATAGAGGGCATTTCCATAGTCCAGTCTGCTAGTTACGAGTGCATGTGTGATGGTCTTTCTACGTTTGGGGGTGGATCCATTTGATGGTCTTGCGGAGGATGCAGAGGGAGTTGAAGCAGGTGGAGGCGATGGCGTTGATCTGGCGGGTCAAGATGAGGGAGAGTCTAGAATGATGCTGAGGTTCTGGCGTGGTCAGTCGGGGTTGGTGGGTTTCCATGGGCCAGGGGCCACCAGGAGGTGTCCCACGCGGTGGGGGAGGGTCTGAGGACAAGGACCTTTGACTTCACCGAGTTCAGTTTTAGGCAGCTGTCACTCATCCATGCTGCGACGTCTTCCATTCCTTGTTGGAAGATGAATCTGGAATCTTCAGTGTTTTTTTTAGAGAGAGGATGAGCTGGGTGTCGTTGTACTATGCTGAGCCCATGCTGTCTGACTAACCAGCGCTTTCCCTGCAGCCAACACCCTGCTGAGTTAAACTAGTAACTAGGAAGGTGACAGTCACTGGAGGTGGGTAACATTTTGTCTCCCACCATTCACCAGCACTTTTCCTGAGGTAAGCACCCAGCGAAGTAAAATTACTGTTCTAACTCCGCAGGGTGCTTACCTCAGGAAAAGTGCTGGTTAATGGTTGGAGACAAAATGTTACCCACCTCCAGTGATTGTCACCCTCCCTCAGGCACCAACCCTTCAGAGTTAGAATAGTAACTTTGCCTCCCACCACTAACCAGCACTTTCCCTGAGGTAAGCACCCTGCGGTTTCAGAATAGTAATTTTACCCCCCCCCACCACTAACAATCACTCTTTCTGTGGCAAGTATCCTGTCAAGTTAGATTAGTTATTTTGCACCCCAGTTCTAACTTGCACCTTCCTTGAGGTAGGGACCCTTTGGAGTTAGAATATTAATTTTTCCCCCCAACAGTGACCAGCACCTTCCCTTAGCTAAGCATCCTATGAAGTTAGAATAGTAATTATACATCCTACACTAACCAGCGCCTTCCCTGAGGCAAAAACTCTGTGGTGTTTCAATATTATTTTTGAGCCACATCACTCTACAGAACTTTCCCTGAGGCAAGCACCCGAACCTACATTACAGAGTTTAAAATATTCAAAGGTAAAAACATAAGTTGATTTGTATAAAGAATATTTTACAGTATACTCACAGTAGATTTCCAAAGGATTTTTTAGGCGAAAATTGATTTTTATAGGTGTTTGGGGATAAGTTGTTGTTAAAATTGAAAAAACACATTAAATCTCTGAATTTGAGTTTTAAATTAAATGTATCTGTAGTTTTAAACCCACTTACTTTTGAAAAAAGAAATCTATTTTTTGCTGGGCAGTTTTTTAAGTTCTCTGAATTAATTAATGAAAATTTTTAAGGTATTTCATTTAATTGATTTCCTTTTGAAGCTGTTTCGTTTAAACCGTGCACTTACTTTGGTCAATAGATGGCAGTGTTTGAACTTGCATGTCTCATTTATCTCCCCTTACTTCAGCTGTGTGCGGTCACCATGGAATCAGTACACCACTGAGCACAAAATGGTGGTCAGTTGCATTTATACGTATTTTGGGTGTAAACGACATTTTTGAAAGAAAACATGTTTTGGAAACGATTTTTCCGCATGTCTTAGAAGCTTACAGAATGTATATTTATTATGTGCTATGTTAAATATTGATAAATATGTTCTGTTTAAGAATAGCGGCAATTTTGAGTAGATGATGGGTTGGCTGCTGCAATGGAGATAGTGAAAGGACACCTGTTTTGTTTGCTTGATTGACTCGTATGTATAGGCTACGTCTGCCACTGAATGCAGTGGTTTTCTTGTAAGAAATGTTTTGTATGTACACATCAATGTAGGATTTTTGGGGGGATTAAAAACAAATATGTTCAAATTATTACACAGGTTTTAATTTTAATACACAAGTATTAAAATTAGTACCTGGGCACCTAAAAAATAAATTAATTAAAAATCAGTATACAGCATTAAAATGAATAAATACACAAGTATTAAAGTTAATACCTTTCTATTAATAGACTCCCCTCCCAAACAGATATTTCTCCTGCATCCCATGCCAGAGGATGGGTTACAAAAACAAAATAGGCCGTTTTCTTTTATTCATATTAGGATATTTATTATCCGTTGTAATGGTATGAGTTGTAATAGTATGCATTGCGAATATATGTCCTGTAAAGGTAGTTTCCACCTAACCCTGTTATTATGCATTGTAATGGTTTGTGTTGTAAAAGCAAGCGTTGTAATGGTGGTCGCGTTGTAATAAATGTGATGTAAAGGTACGCGTTGTAATGGTAAGTGTTGTAACGTCATATATTCATAGACAATATCATAATGGTGACCCGCAGGCAAAACAGGAACAAACTACTACTTTGCAAATGCTTAACCTATCAGATAGGGATCCTAACCCAATTGAATTAAAGATTATTAAATGGGGGCACACTTTTTGGCCTGAGATTTCATGGCACAAGTTTGCCATGAGACTTAAGTTACGATTTTTTTGCAGTGAATGACATGTATAATGTACCTAAAACCAGTGGAATAAAAGGATCAGATATGATTATTGCTCATGTCCATGATGTGCACATGCTTTTATCTTTGTCGAATCAGGAAAATGCAGGAGTAGAAAAATTACCTGCTATATCAGACATAGAAATGGATTATGATTGTACTAGTGGTCTAGCAATCCCTAAAAATGTGTTGCTCAGGGTAATCAGGGTAATCAATTTGCAGCCATAGATCTTTTTGTAAAAAGATTACAGAGGAATTGGATAGAATCAAAGATCATAAGTGATTACAAGAGACATTTCATAGTAGATGAGCCAATATTTCCACAGAGGAAAAAAAAGCTCTCGAACATCTAGGTAGTGATCAATCAATAGTAAGTGGATAGAGGGGGCAATATCATTGTCATGCACAAGATTGACTACAGTAATGAAATAAAAAGACAATTGGGAGATGCCAGTGGCTACAAAGAACCGATAGGCAATCCATCTTGGGAAGCAGGTTCACTGATTGCTGACAAACTTTTTTCCTGGAAAGAAACAGCACTGTTAAAAGTAAGTCAATTTAAATATCTTCCCAATCTCAATCCCAGATTTTTGTTTATCTACACACTTCCAAAAAGGTACAAGTCACAAGAGAATCCCCCTGATAGATGTATTATTTCAATTATAGGGAGGCTGACGGAACATTTATCAGTGATACCATGGATGTTTCAAACACATTGCAGGATGTGGTTTGGGATCCGAATTAAGCATGGGTGAATTTTGCGAATCTCGCGTTCGCGAATTTTGCGGATTCGCGAACTCGCAATCCGCAAAATCCGCGAATTCTCGCGAATTTGCGGATTTTTTTTTTTTGTGTTCGCGCGGGTTTCTGCCAGGTCGCGAGGGTTTTGTACAATTTCGCAAACGCGAACTTACCTGTCGGGTCGCAAGTTTTGCGAACTTGTTGTTTCTACGTGTCCAGCCTGTTTGGGACACTCTTCTTCATCACTGCCACTCTCTGTCACCACTGCCACTCTCTGACTACTCATGCCACCCTCTGGCCCACCCATGCCACCCTCTGTTTCATCACAGCACCCTCTGGTTGTCCAGTCAGTGTACATTATTGTGGCAAAGCAAAGCACACCTTCCCTGCCTCAAGTGACCTGAATTAATTTGGGGCTGATTAATGTGTCACAGAATATTTTTTTAGCTGGCACCTGCTTCCTTAGTGCTTCCTGATTAGTGATCTTTTGCACTTGCTAAGTGCTTTCATTGTTGCAAAATTAGTTACAACACCTGCCCTGCCCCAACTGACAATAATGAATTAGGGGCTGATTAATGGATTTGAACTTCCAGCCTGGCTCCTGCTTGTCTCCCTTAGCTGTAATTCAGGACCTTTGTGGCATATGTGTAACTATTCTGAGGTTCAGAGCAGGGTCACATAATAGTTGCAACTGGCATCTGAACTCTGGAGGGGCCCCTCAGGAAGCACTACAGGAAATGGCTACTAATGATGAGCCTGAACTTTTGAACCTGGTAAGTAGTTTCAGTTTTGCTAAGACCGTATTTCTGCAATTTAGCGCTTATTCGCGGGGCGCGAAGTTGTACTGGGAAGCCGCGAACTCATGCGAACAGTGCGAGCAAGCCATAAAATCCGCTGCTCGCGGATTTGCGGATTTTGCGGGAGATTCGCGAATCTCGCGGATTGCGAATTTACCGAAAATCCGCAAAATCCGCGAGCGAAATGGATTTTCCGCCCATGCTTAATCCGAATAAATGTTTTGTAACATTGAACGTAGTTAGATTGTACACATGTACAGAGAAAAGCTTTAAATCATTTTTTGGTTCATAGCAGTGCTAGTCAATTTAAACATTCTAAAACGCTGTTGGAAATGAGTGACCTGATCCTAAAGAATATTTTTTTTCTATTCTATTTTAAGGAGATTGGTCCCATCTGATCAAAGGTACAGCCCTGTGATCCAAGTTTGCTCCCTCTTATGCTAACCTCTTTATATGGTGGTTTGAGAGGGAGAATGCCGGGTCCATGAATGCAGGCAAATGGATGGATTACATCCTATGTTGGGGTCATTTTATAAACAATGTCTTGATTATCTGGAGAGGTCCTAAGGTTGATTTTACAGAGTACGTCAATTATCTGAAAACCTTTGGACACAATGAATGTTTTATGATGTGTCATAGTCTAAAACATTATTTGGGGGGATGTACAACTTAACATAGCTAATGAGGGGATTCAGAGCAGATTATTTTTTAAGTAGACTGCTACAAATAACATTCTAGGGATGGATAATTCCCATCCCTCATCAGTGATTACAGGTATCCCCTATGGGGAAATGATAAGAATTAGAAGAAACTGTAGTAAACATGAGGATTTTACAGCATCTCTGAAGGAGCTGAAAACTAGATTGAAGGCACGAGGTTACCCTGAACATATCTTAAAAGATTATATATTATCAAATGAGAGGAGACTTTGGTACAAAAGCCCAAAAGGCAGTCACAGGATAGATTGGCCTATGTGTCTACATACAGTATAGACCACAACAAAATTTGTAAACTGTTGTGTAAAATGTGGGATTTATTGAAAGGTTTTCCTGGGTTAACCAACATAATCACCAATACACCCTTGGTAACATAAAGCAAAAAAAATAATGGGAAACTATTTGTAACCTAGTACTAATCTTGGATCAAATTGGTTGCTCTCACAAGCAAAAGGTTTCTATACCTATGGATCGTGTGTGATATGTGGTAACAGGCACAATAAATTGTGAGATTTCAAGTACAACACAAGGAAAACATACCACATAAATGTATTTATTAAGTGTTACAGCTGTTTTGTGGTATATGCACTTAAATGTGACTTCAGTAAAATTTACAGTGGAAGTTCAAAGAGAACCTTGAAGCTAAGGATTCAACAACTTCCCAGGTCTATTTTGAACAATGATGCCAGATCCCCAATAGTGCAACATATGAGAGATTGTCATACAACCAATATTAACTTTAAATTTCATGGGATCAAAAAAAAAAGTGGAAAATATTAGAGGGGATAAGATGGAACTGAGGGTAAGACAGGAGGAGGTCAAGTTGATCAGTAGACTAAGAACAGTACAATAGGAACTCAACGTAGAAAATGAGCTGCATTACTTTTTGTACGATTTGTTTCTTATCACAGAGATGGTTGATTGTAGTATAGATAATGTGTGATGACTTGTGAACGGTTTTCCGTTCTTGAATTAAAGAAACTACATTTGAAATTTAAAATATATTTTGACCATGCAATTTTGGGAAGTGATCTGGAGTATATATTGCGTGAGTTGAATGGTTCTAGTCATAAATGCCGGGAAAGCTTGCGTACATCCGGGCTTGTGTCTGTTCCGCTGGGGTCTTGACTGGACCAGAGGGGACTGTTCTTCCTTTAAGTCTGCCTGGCTTTTGGAACAGTCGAGCACGGTGCTTAGCATATGCATTATATCAGTTGGGTCCTCCCTGAACACAATGGGAAAGGGGCGTATAGTAATGGGATAGTCTGTGGTTAACTTCTGGGTACCCCGACTGGAGGCCAACCATTGGCTAACACATCTGGGTGAATGAGAACCTTTCCTGAACATAGAAGGAGGCAAGGTATGTTTCTTTGGATTTGGCAATGGGGCCTGATAGGCTTTGGTAATTTATACAGATTGAATGATTCACAGAGGGAACGTTTTTTGATTGATGCATTATAGGATGGACCGGAGAGGGAACAGGCAAAACAGGCTGACACTTGTAACTGAATTCATAATTGGTGGATTTCAAAAAGGAGAGGGAGATGTGATTTTATTGGTGGGCTGCGGAATATAAGTACCAATTATCCAGAGATGACTGGATAGGCGCTTTTTCCGTAGCATTGCGAATTTGAAGAACGAAGGAGGAAGGTTAGAGTTGAATAAGGAATTAGATGGTTAGTAAAGCTATAACATATTTGAGGGAAAATCTTTGTATATGGGATGTGGTCTATAGGGGTTAATATTATGATTATTCTGATTATTCAATACTCTTGGATTACCACAGATAGGAATATGGGGATTGTTAATATATGTGACTTTATGTGTTTATAAGGAGAAAGATATGTAGTTTAGACATCAATTAGGTTCCAGGGTACTGAATATCTCTCCCTCATATTTTAGATAGAACAGGGGGTAATATACCACCTGCAACCATGAATGTTTCTCCGTAAAGATCATTGGATTGAAGAGAAGTTCATACCCATTCAGTAATTTGATACAGAGGTAATACACAGTGTGTGCACTAATGCAAGGTTGAAATGATTAAAAGCTTAGTTGAAGGGTTTTAAGGGAAGGTTGTTTTAAGTAAACCAAAAGGAAATTGAAATTGGGGGTTCATAGGATGACAACTAATAGCTGGCAGGCAGAACAGTACTTGCAAATATTTATGTGCAAATTTGTCTGTAAGAGTCTGCTCTAGTGGGATATTATGGATGAGCGCTTGCAAATTATTAATATCAAAAGCATAATTTGTACACATGGGTGAAATTCAAATTGTGAAACATTTAACTGATGAAAATGGTTTGCTTGAGATTGTATTTAGGTAGGGAGTCTTGCAGAGTTAATTTTTTTAATAATATGGTTATGTAAATATTGTGTATACATTTTTGTAAATGTTGTATATATAGTACATATTTGTGATATGTTTTTTAATTTTCAGCCCTGATGAAATCCTAATGGGATGAAACATGTTGGCTGGGCTGTATGGACAACTCCTTTGTATTGATATATTGAATAAAGTAGGATTTTAAAGAGGCATACAAGACTACTGAATGATCACAATGTGTTGAATCATCAGTATTGTATTTCTTCGGAATAGTATAAACTTGTTGAGTAATAGAATTACACTTTTTGTTATGTAAATCCACGCTTCATTTCAGTTTATGAAACAATCAAGTCAAGGCAAAGTCCAAATCATCTTTATTCGATTCAAGATAAAGAATCATAAAAGCCTACATTGCAGATGGATTGCAACCTGCACCTTGAGACCCTTACGGGTGAGTAGCCACACTTTACAAACACATGATTGATTAATATTACAAAATTGAAATTACAATTTAAAAACGGATACCATAAAAAGAAACAGAATTTAACATATTTCAGTTAATGTCTTTCTTCTTGTAATGACAGCCCTCAGATATCTTGCAAATACCACACATGTAAGCAAAATAGGGGGAAGTTGTAGAAATAGGTACGCCAGTCTGCACTGTCTAAAAGTTAAGGATTTCAATAGGGGGCTTGATAAAAATGGTTCTTAAACCAGTATAAAATTTACAGAAAAACAGTACGTGAATGGTCGAATGGCTAGTCAATTTAATATGCTTGATTAATTAAAACCATTGCATATACAAAGCATATAAAATACCTAATAGAACAGATTTAAATGTATTAAGTAGTCCTTATGTTTTTTAAATTAAAATGTGTCTGATTAAGAGTATCCACTGGAGAATGTCTCTTGATTCATTTACATCTTTTTGCCAGCTGTATTTGTTGGTATGTGTAGGTGCTTCTCTACTATATTAAGAAATTTTGTGAAGCGGCAGATCAATTGTGTGCAATCTGATTTGAAGCAGGTGAGTACCGCTTGTCTGCAGCTACAGATCCCTGCCTGTTTGAAGAGGGGTAGAAGTAATAAACGTCTTTCTTTGCCCATGTTTGGGCAAGTTCAGATTATATGGACAAGGTCTTCCAGTCCTTGATTACATAGGCGGCAGATGTTATCATCTGGCATCCTATTCCAAGGTGGAAGGTGTGACAGGATTGGCATTGAGCCTAGCCGATTCTTTAAGTATTTTTCTTGCAGCGTGATGTTGAACCCTGAAGGTATGGTTGTAGTTTAGCTGCAGCATAGTCATTGAGTACAAGCCAGTCATGAGCCCTTTTTCACAAGTGCGGCCTTGTCTTCTACAGTTGAGAACACCTTGATCGATTTAGAGACCACTTTCTTAAAACTGGTGTGTGTTGCTGCCGATTCCCATGCAATTTCCAGGCCTAGCTGTTTTAGAGGGTCTCTGCGGTATACTGCGGCGGGCGTTTTCCCTTTTTGTTTCAGGTAGACCCAAAAATGCCTGTTCAGAGTGTTTTCCTCTGCTTCATTGATTTTGTGGCAACATTTTACATAGCCCCCCCCTTCTAGCCAGGGTCCGTTTTTAGAGCCTGAACTCTAACCTTATTTGCAGAGGAGAGGTGTATTTTAGAAAGTGGAAAATCGCTCTATATGTCCTGGTTGTTATCCTTTCTACAGTTAATGCATCTATTCCTTGCATTGCCTCAGTCCCATATGTTATTGTAGGGATGAGCTTTGTTTGAAGGACCTCTAGGAGAGGTGTCAGTGAAGGTCTGCAAAGTGATTTTTTTAGGGACTTCAAGGCGAAAGTTATGATGTTACCTTTTCATCATAGTGCTTTTTTCTGAGGGTGAAAATAGCCTTCATTGTCAAGCAGAACTCTTAGGTATTTGTATTCCTTTACCAGTTCTAATTGTTGGGTGTCCAGGAACCAGTGGAATGTTTTCTTCTGACATCTTTATTGCTATTGTTTTTGTTTTCCCTCAGTTTATAAAACAGGCAATCCAAGCATTGTTACCGATGCATGAGCCGAGCTGGGGGTGGGGGGGGGGGGGTGTTGGCGGACCTCGGTAGTGGTGCCCACGTCATCAGGCTTTGTAGCTTCCTGGAAAGAGGTTGCAGATGTAGAGCACTCCATGCTGATCCTGTTGGCAGAACTAGGCAGACAAGCCTCATGTTTCTGGCCGGCCCCTGGTCACCCGGGCAACGTGTAACTAGGGAGCCATGCTGAGAGGTGCTGTAGTGCCGTTGAAAAAGGTGGTTGTTGCAATCAGCAAACACTGCTTCGGAAGAGGGCAGTGAAAGACTAGTATGAAGCACTGTTTGTGGGCAAAATTGAATGCTTGATCCTTTGGCAAAGGTAAGCATTGGTCTTTTAGCAAAATCAAATTGGCAATCAGACATAGGCTGATCTTTGTCAAATCCCGCTGCCACACTCCTGTGGAGCAGAATCTTACAAGAGGAGGGCGAAGTCTTTGATGATGCAGTGACTTCCTGAACAGGGGCCAAGCCAGCAAGTCCTTGGAGATACTTAGGATTCAAAAGGTGGTTGAGAGTAGGTTCAGTCCCCCTCACTCGCAGGCAAGAGGCAGCAGACAACAGCCCAACACAGCAGGGCAAGTTGGAAAGTGGCAGTCCCTCCTGGCAACACAGCAATCAGCAAAGAGCAGGCAGACAATGCAAAGAAGTTATCAAAGTGGTAGTCCCTCATGCAGCGATCCTCCTCTTCTATGCAAAGTCTTCTTAGGATTCAAAAATTCAACTGAATACATGGTGTGGGAGACCCAATATTTATACCCATTTTAGGGGCTGATTACGATGTCTGTAAGAAACTCACCCTTGCATCCTGTGGCGTGCATCCCATGGTGCCTGCCACATTGTGCATGGTTAGAAAGAGGGGTCCTTTGCGTACCCCTACAGTCCTCAATCCGGAGGCCTCAGGGTAAAGGGGGGTCTGCAACAGGAACCCAAAGTCAGATTACAGCAACCGTTACATGTCGGGCAGACTGAATCGGACCGCTGTCTGAATTGCTCATCATAATCACTCACTCGGAAACCGTGTCCATAGAGTTGTACAATTTGGCTCTAAAAGACTCAGGCTGTCTGAATGCCTTTCAGAACCGAATCGGACAGCCCAAACGATTTCCAGGCATCGTAATCGCTCAGTTGGAAAGGTGTACGATTCAGTCGGAAACATAGGTTTTAAATCGGATTCTGGGATTCCAAATCCCATTCGGAGCCTTTCTGAACGTCATCATAAACGGCCCCTTAGTCTTTGAAGTAGGCAAACTTCAAAGAGACTTTTAAATCTCACAAGGTACCTGCCCTTCCTTACCTGGCTCCAGACGCACTACAGGGGAGTATGCAGCTCTTCATGTGGGGACAGGCACAGCCCTATTCAGGTACAATTGTCAGCTCCTCCCTCTCACTGTAGCTCGAGGAGCCCATCAGCCTAGTGCAGTTTAAAACTATACACACAGACTATGCAATGGCAGGCCTGAGCCATGTTTAAAGAGCTACTGAGTGGGTGGCCCAATCAGCGGGGTATGCCCACTAGTAGCATTTCATTTACATGCCCTGGGCACAGGTAATGCACTTTACTAGGGACTTTTTAGTAAATCATATTTGCCAATTGTGGATAAGCCAATGTTACCAAGTTTTGAGTACAGAGAAAATGCACTTTAGCACTGGTTAGCAGTGGTAAAGTGCCCAAAATCCTAAAGCCAGCAAAAACAAATTCAGCAAAAGGGGGGGAGGAAGGCTAAACGTTTGGAGGTGAGCCACAGAAATGGCAATTTCCAACAATGGACTATACAGTAATTTTGTGTTGCACTACTATCCATCATAAACATTTTAAGACTAATTTGTTTTTTTATTCCACCTGATTGGCCGGGGTCTTTTCGCTTTTTCTAAATTCTTTCTCTGATTGTTGTGCTTGAGAGCACACCCACAAGAATGGAGTTTGATCTGACCAACATGGATGTCAACACTGTGGCCCAGTTCCCTGAGTTCTGCAAGGAGAGGGGGCTTCCTGCCAAGAGCACCACCAGGAAGGTAGAGTTACAAAAGGCACTGAGGGCCTGGGCAAACAACCATTGGTTGAAGCCACAGGAGATGATAATAGGATGGAAGGGCCTGGAGAGGACCTTTCTGAGGAGCCACCTGTAGTGGAAGGTGATGACTTACCCCCTGGAATGGAGTCCCTTGTCAGGGCAGAGAACAGTGTATCTTCCCACACCCTTTCCTCAGAGGAGCTATGCAAAGAATAGGGAGGAGAGCGATTTCAAGCTGCCGATGGCCCAGTTAAGGATGGAGTAGATAAAAGTGATTGATCTTGGAAGAGAAGAATGTTGAAAGGGCCTTGGAGGTGAACAATGTGTTACTGACTCATGAAATGAGTCTTAATGAGTTAGGCATCAAAGCCAGACAGAGTCCTGCAGTGATGGTATCAGCATACCTGCAGTGTCAGAAGGAAACAAAAAGATCTGCATCCTCAAGGATCTGGTGCCGAGTTGTATGATGGAGGGTGATATCAACAAATTGGTTTCTGCCTATGAGGTAACCTTGAGGGTTCACAAGATCACAGAAGAGCATGGGGGGGTTTGTGGAAACTCATGCCTACAGTGGGGAATGTCACACGTCTTACTTTAGAGGTTGGGGACAAAACTAGGTACACTCCCATAAGAGCCATCATGATTGCTAAGTTTAAACTGAGCCCTGAAATGTACAGCTAAAGGTTTAAGGACAGTCAGAAGTTCCCCAACCAGTCCTTGGTAGATTTTGTGGAAAACTCCAACAAAGCACTGAATGTTTGGGTGTGGGGCAGCAAAGTTAATGACTACGATGTGTTGTAAAATCTGAATGTGAGCTAGCACATGCTCCGTGCTGTGCCAGCACCTATTTGATAACAAGTTTACCCCAGGAAGCCTCCTGAGCAGAGGGACCTCTGGGTCAGAGCCATAGTGCCCAAGCAGGTACCTTGGCATGACCCCAAGAAGGGCGGTTCAGGTTTGTATTTGTATTTGTATTTGGATTTGGATTTGGATTTATAGAGCACCTTATCACCCAGGGGTCTCTAAGCGCTTGTCAGAGGGTGCACACAGTCCCAGTTGGAGGGCCAATTAGGCAATGCCCCATGCCTCTTAAAACAACACAGTTTTCAGCTTTTTCCTAAAGAGTAGTAAGCTTGTTTCCTTACGCAAGTTATCTGGTAGATTATTCCAAACTATGGGGATTGTGTAGGAGAATGCGCGCCCTCCTAGAGAAGATAGTTTGAACGGAGGGCAGGCCAGAAGTGCGGCATCGGCCGAATGTAAATACCTGCTGGGGACATACGGAACTAGACGTTCTCTGATGTATTTTGGGGCTTGCCCGTACAAGGCTTTATGCGTAATGCAAAGGCCCTTGAACTTAGCCCGCTGCCTTACTGGCAGCCAATGAAGTTTGTGAAGGAGTGGAGTGGCGTGGGTCCTTCTTGGTTTGTTAAAAATTAATCTGGTAGCGTCGTTCATGACTATTTGTAGTCTGGCCAGCAGTTGTTGAGAGATGCCGGCATACAGGACGTTGCCGTAGTCCAGCCGTGCCAGTATCAAAGCTGACACTGCTCGTCTGAGCGTGTCCACAGTCAGAATGGGAAAAGCTTACGTAGTTGTCTCAGTAGGCCCACACAGGTGCCCACTACGGCTGAGACCTGGGCTGACATAGTGAGTTTGGTATCTATATACAGGCCTAGGCTTTTCACGGCCTCTGCTGATACTGGGGAGGGCCCTAGTTCAGTGGGCCACAAGAGATCATTCCAAGGACTGGATGCTGTCGTAATTGCAAGCACCTCAGTCTTGTCTGGATTTATTTTTAACGAGTTGGCCGTCATCCAATTGACAATACATCTTTGAATGTTTTGCATTCTCTGATATGCCGTTGGAGAATTGTCTATTTGGATGATGATCTGAGTGTCATCGGCGTAGTTATAGATCCTGCAGTCCATCTGGTTTAGTGCTGAAATCAGGGGCTGCAGGTAGGCGTTAAACAGTAGGGGTGAAAAGGCTGAGCCCTGTGGAACTCCACATGTGAGACCCATTGCCTCCGACACCAGGTCAGCTAATTGCACTCTCTGAACCCGATCGCCAAGGAAAGATTTCAGCCAGGCATGAGCAGGGCCCTGGATGCCGAGGTCCCACATCCGCAACAACAGTAGGTCATGATTGACCTATCAAATGCCGCGGAGAGGTCCAACAGCACCAGGGTACACAGGTTTTTTTATCTGCTCTGAGTCTCAGGTCATCCAGCACGGAAAGCATGACCAATTACATGCTGTGATGGGCCCTGAAACCGGCCTGGTTTGGTTCCAACAAGAGGTTGTTTTCGAGGTGGTGTGAGAGTGGGGGCAGCACATGTTGCTCCATTATTTTTGCCAAGAATGGCATTTGTGAGATGGGCCTAAAATTTTTCAGAATCTTAGTATCTGCCCCTGACTTCTTTAAGCGAGGGATCAGCCAGGCTTCCTTGAGGTTGGTAGGGACCTGTCCAGTTGTCAATGAGCTATTCAGGAGCGATAATACGTCATCCTCCAGCCCTGGCCAGGCTTGTTTAAAGATCCGCGGAGGACATGGATCAGCCGGTGAGCCTGATTTGACTCGACCCATCACTACTCTCAACGTCTCCTTGGTGAATAGGGGCAGTGTGGTTAGGGGCTGAGTGACTACTGGAATAGTTCTTGTGATGTCTCCCAGGCAGCCTAGTCTAGGGCTGATCTCAATTTCCGTCAGGAGGTCAGCTATCTTGGTGGTAAAGAACGACTGAAATTTTTGACTGTCTTCTTGCGAAAAGGAGGGGGGCTGTTCTTTCTTTTTCCTGAACTCTGACAGGACCTTGAAAATTTCTTTCTGGGGATTGATTGCTGCCGAAATTCTATCCTCATAAAACTCTGCTTTCCTAGCCCTGATTGCTTGTTTGTAGGTGACAAACTCCTTTACATATACAGCCCGAGTGCTGAGATCATACCCCTCACACCAGGCTCTCTCACTCCGGCGTAGGGAGCATTTCAGTAGCCTCAGTGCATCATTGAACCATGGCGCACCTTTACCCGTATCCACGATTTTTACCCTCCGGGCTGGCGCCACTACTTCAATGGCACTTTTGAGTTTTTGTGACTGCTTGAGGCTGGCCGCCTCAATATAATACTCTGGTAGCCTATTAAGGTGGGAGGGTTGTTTCCCCAGAGTGGAGACCAGTATGTCTGTGCTAATTTTATTCCAACTTCTCATGACCTGCCACTCGGCAGGAGAGGATAAACTTTGCCCTGGAAATGCCATTCTCCCCTGCAGCAGGTGATGGTCTGACCATATACAGGGCGAGATGGTAATTGGGCTCAGCAACGGGACCGATGTCCGGATCAGGTCCAGTAACTCCCCAGAAGAATGAAGGGGGGGGTTAAAGATAACTCTGACAAGTCCCAGAGGAAAGGGTTCCCATTCCCTATCTGAGAAGCAGGGGCCAGTTCTGGTAGGCTGTGGCAAAGGGTGCCCCAGTCCATTACCTTCTGCTTTGAGTGCTCCCAGATACACATAAGCAGGGGGACTCTATCTGTCCAAAGAAACCACCCACTAGTGGAACCTCTACGGGGGTGGCCAATATGCCCTTACAGGTAAGTAGTCCCCAGAGTCAGGTCATAGACCATGCCATGATCTCCCTTAGTTGGAAGATAGACTCAGAAGGTGAGCTTGTGATCCTTGACATTGGGAGTCATCACTTCTATCAGGTGAAAGGGGATGGGGTCCTGGCTATGTCTCTAGAAAGGCTAGTTTCCTAAGTGCAGTACACTGGCCAGGTGTGTATAGTAGCTCAGGCTCATGTGTGGGACTTGTTTTATCCTTGGAGTGGGTGGGGAGTTGATCCAGAAGAGGGCCATAGTTAGTCTTCAGATTCCCATAGACTACATTCTGGTGAATGAGTTGCCCCGGTGTCAGGAGAACTTAGAGGGGCAGCTGCCAAGTGTTCCCTGACAGTTTAGTTTTATGGGGTTGCCACTCACAAGCAGAGGTTCTAGGAGCCCAGATGAAGGGACAGGGTGAGGGAGAACTCACCCCTGTCCTCTGTTCAACCTCAGGGTACAGACCCTGGGTTGATTGGGCAGTTACAGTATACCAACACTGAACTGGTGGGAGGTAGAATGGAAGTAGGGTGCACAGCACCTGGGGCTACTGCCCCCCAGACAGAGACACCTTAGAGGTCAAAGAAACCTCAGCAGCCCACAGGATACTCCTTGCCAGCCCCGTGGCTAGAATAGAGCCCTACCCAAAGTCCTTGCTTAGACCCTCCACCTAGCAGTGGATGGCCCGGGCCTGGTTACTGACACTGACAGCTGTCAGTAGCCTCAGTTGGTTAGTGTTCTTATGGGTAGTGTTTTCTTTGGGTTGGGAACAGGAGTCTGATCCAAGGAGGGAAGTGGACCACAACACTTTGATGGAAATGGCAGTACTGTAGGTCTACTGGGAGGCATCTGTGAACAAGTCATGGTTAGCTGCTGTACAGATGGGGTCCACGGATGAGGAGATGGGTTTTCCGTGGGTCAGTTCAGTGGCTCAGGAAACTATTGACAGAGAGGTCAAACTGAATCCAAAAAGGCATAGAACTTGCAAGTGCCCTTGCATTGGAGTGTCGTCCACATTCTATCACCTAAGCAGGGAAGTCCATCATGGTATTGATGTGTTGCATAAACTCTTTACTCACTGCCTCTGGGTTAAGCTGAACTGCTCTGTGCCAAGCTACAGGGGGGGAGGGGCACGTATTAATTTGGGATTTGCTTGTGTCTTACCCTCACAAGGATTGTAGATGCTACTTGACCAGGGCTTACACCCCAGTCAACCAACAACACAATTTCTAACAGAGTGCATCAGGTAAATAAAGGGTCTTGTAGATACTAGTGTCGGCAGCATAAAGCCTGGGTAGTCAAAATCTCTGCTTACTAACTTGTGAAGTGCTTTAATTCACCTAGGACAAAAAGAACAATTGCCACATCTGGGGTGAAAATGAGCACATATATGACAATTGCATTTGTGAAACCCTGTCCCCTGAAAACAGACACTTATCTCAAAATCATCACCGTGTTTTCCCTTTGTCTCAGATGAGCAGTACAGCCACAACAACATACCCACACACATACAAAAGAACGAATACTGATTTAATAGTGGCCTTGAAGAATCTCACTGTCACTAAAACAAGAACAAAGTAGGTGTCTCTGACCGCTGAGCCATTCTACTTTAGTGATTTACTGTGTCAAAACTTGTAAGCTGCCCCCCACCCCAAAAAAATGCACAATTTTGTCTCCAAATACTGTGAATACTCTCTTTGAGAAGCTCAAGATAGGCACCATCAATTGCTTCATTGTTGAGGAGATCAAAATCTGTATGAAATAGATCAGTCACACCCTTATGGGATAAACTTATGCTAAGAAAGTCCCCACTAAAACCATAGAAACCATCTGTGTCGTGAAATAGAAATATTGTGAATAAGCACAGTACACGTGTAAGAAACCTTGAGATAAAAATGCCATCATGCACAAAACAGGGAGATAAGCGCTGAGGAGAAGGGGTCCAAAGAGCTAACTACAAGTACATCAACACGCTAGTTAAACACACTTAGAATGACTTAAAATACTATTTACTGCAGTGAAACACTGCACTACAGTTCAACTCTATTGTTCAAAGATTTCAAACTTCTTCAGTCAAAAAATAATCCTGTGTGATGAAAGGACAGGCATAATGTATTTATTGACAAAAGAGCGAGGTCAGAAAGGTGTCAGTGCGCTGCACATAGAAAAACAGAGAAAGCTGACTTTTAAATACATTAAATTCTAACGGCATATGAGTATTTACATATTTACATAAAGGAGGAAACCAGCTTTAAAGCACTTACAAACGTAGGCCATTGAAAATTAACATACAAAGAAATAGGCTTAACATAAAGAAGTGTTTAATATTCGAATACAGAAACAATTTATGGAGGGTTCATAAGTCACCTATCCAGAGACGGTAGAGAGATGCAATTTGAAAAGAAATTATGTGCGGTGTAAAACACTTTATGCAAGATATGTTAGTATGAACACATGTTTAAATATTTATATATAGAGGTTAAAGGGAATATAAATTATTTACAATTCTCCAATTAAAGGATTACCTTGGAGGGAATAAATATTGGACTGAAAAGCTCATGGATTTAAAGAAAGAGCAGATGAAAAGGCGATATTAAAGAAACTGGGGCATTCCTACGCCCTTGCACGGAAATGAAGTGATGTTCAAAGTGAGGATGTTTTAGGTTTTTCTTGAAAACAAGTGAGCTTGTTATCTGTAACTCAGGAGGGATGCAGTTTCAACATTTTGAAGTAGGATCAGATAAGGAATGCAGGGCCATATTAGCAAGAAACTCGATAAAATTATCGCCGTTTTAGCGGCAGGAAACTGCTGCTAAAACGGCGATAATGGGATTAATAATATGCGCTATAGAATTCCAATAGAAGCCCAGGTTAAATGTGCAGGACATCTAACCTGGGCATCTATTGGAATTCTATAGGGCATATTATCAAGCCCATTATCGCCGTTTTAGCGGCAGTTTCCTGCCGCTCAAAAAGAGATAATTATACCGAGCTTCTTGCTAATATGCCCCGCATACTTTCTAATTCTAAGGGTGGCACTACACCCACACTAAACCAGTAAGTTGTTGCCCTTCCACCGTCTCTTTATGAAGATCAGATATTACACATTGGCTCATAACATAACGTGTATTTGTAAAGTGCACGTTCACCCTTAGGCGCCTTGGCGCTGAATAACAGATGTTTATTGTTACCCAACTTAATGGTACTCAATATGAGATGGAAACCCTTACAGGGAATAAGTTTCCAACTCATGTCTGCAAGTTCTGCAAAGATGATGTGCTCTCACCAGGACATCAGAGGCATCCTCCAAAGCTTTTAATTGTTTGTTTTTGGCGGGAAGTGAGTACAAATGACCTCACATTGTTGTTCATGCTATTTATAGGGGTTCAAAGTTCCACTCTCTTGCCGAGTGTGGTGCCCAGGTCTTATGGGGCATATGTACAAATGTTTTGCGATTTGGTTATCAGTCACAAACTGAATACCGGTTGAAAAATCAAGGAATCAGTATGTAAGAAATGGATTTGCCGCCCTAATTTTAGTGTTGCAAATGAATAACGATTCCTTATTTTACAGACTCCAAATAGCAAATCGCAAATAGGAAATTGCTATTTGTTATTCATTAATTGTATGTTTATTTCATTCACTAATAGTAAATAGCAATGAAAACACAATTTTACACATACAATTTACTACCACCTCAAATCAGGTGGTAATATTGTGCAACATATATAAACAGCCCCAGAATGCATCAGAGTTTGCAAAAACAGCTGCTCTCTACGTCATGGCACGGAGAATGAGGATTTTGGTGGGTTTACAGAGAAGGAGGAGAAGACAGGACAGAATATTCAGAATGAGGATGACACTTTCTGAACAAACAAAGGAAAATATATACATCAATTACAGGCTAAGTAGTGCAATTATCCTTGAGCTAATTGCTGATGTAAAGCCTCAGCTTGAGAGGCATATCGTGTGCTGTAAGTCCATCCACAGGTGTTATGTAGTCTACTTCCATTATTGACTGGCAGCTATCAAGGTGTGGTTGCAGCAGCTTGTGATATTTTACAGCGTGCCTTTTCACATTTTTCTGGTGAGTTTCCTAATGCTCTTTTAATGCACATTAATACCTACATATATTTCCCTAGAAATGCACAAGAATTGCACACAATCAAGGTAGAGTTTTATCGGATGACCAACTTTCCCAATGCCATATGCTGTGTAGATGGTACACAAGATCCAATCTGCCCACCATCTGTCAATGAGTTTTTCCTTCGCAACGGAAAAAAGACATTACTTAAATAGTGGTGTGTGATGCTAAACATGCAGTAGTGTCTTTTTCCGGGAGCACTCATGATTCTTTCAAATTCAGACACAGTTGCATTTATAAAAGGCTACAAAGATGAGACTTTAACGATGGACATATTTTAGGTAATTTGCTTATCTAATTAGTGTTTCTTTTAACAGAAATGCAAAATTGATGGACAGAATGCAGAACAATGTCATAGATTCATCACTGTACAGAAATCTGGGCCTAAATCCATTATTTTTTTGCTCGCCATTCCAGTTTGGACCCAGCCATTTGCAAATCAGTCTTGACCCTGCGCTCAATGGGAACAGTCCAACCAGAACTGCCAAGCCAGGTCCTTCCTGGACTGGAAACAAGCATCCTAGCACCGGTTTCGGGCTTTTAACAGAAAAGCATATATAATGCTAGTATGATGTCTAAAAGTCTACATTGTTATTGTAGGTGATAGTGCATAGTGCAAATGCCGCACAGCCATAGATACTGACTCAATATCTGAATCTATCCACATGGAGTGAGGTATTGTTGCAATGTTACACATTGAAAAACAATAAGTGTAATTGAGCTCACATTTGGAATATTGAAATGTAGATTCAGTTGTCTGCACAAGACTGACTGTGCCCTACAATACTCTCCTGAAATCAGCCGTAAAACTGTAGCAACATGTGTAATTCTGCACAATGTAGCAACTCACAGAGGCTTAAAGGTTACTGTATCTGAGTCAATCTGATGACCAGGATCAACAGCTACCACCACATTTAGACTGTTGGACTTGGCCCTTTTTGCAGGGTCATCCTAAACATTTTGCCTTTCTCCTAGCCTTATTTCTGACATGGTGTTAGTGGTTTTAGGCCTCTGGGCACTTTAGTACTGCTATCCCCTGAACCAGTTGCATCTGGTTCTGCCAAGCCCTGCACTGCAGACAAAGGAGAAAAGGAGTATAAATATAGGGGCTGTGAACCCATGTTGGTGAGCTGTTTTTGGACTTTTTGGGGGCCCAGGAGGAGCTGCCATGAGGGCTAGCCTCCCTGCTGGAGGGTCCTGTGTGCTGGCCTCCCTGGGGCCAGCTGTACCCCTGAACTTTGCCCGAAATTACTGGTTGTGTTCTACAGGAGGTTGCAAGATCTGCGCCAGTCAGACTGTCATACGACACATTCGTTTTGTGTCACTTATGGGGAGGGTATTTATTCTCCCTAGGAAGTCCTGGTTCACCAGTCAATTGTCTAACCAAAGGGTTCTGTCCCTGGGTTGGGAAACTAGGTTCATGGTATGCCTGACCTGGATGGAAGGGCAGCTGTAACCAGTGTCCTGACCAATGTAGCTTCTAGGGGCACCACTCCAGGTGGGTAAGAATGGTGCAGGGCTCTGAAGGGGGTGCAGATGGAGGGAGTCCTCCCCTCCCCTCTGACCCCGGTGCAGCTTGAGGGTTTAGATCCCAGGTTGGTAGACCGGTTGATGGAGAGAGGTCCTGAACTCTGGGTGAATTGGGGTCTGGGTGAATTGGGTTCTGAGGTTGCCTCTCATAGGAGGAGAGTGCGGAACCCCAGATTGAAGGATCAGTGGCAGTTTGGAACCACACTGAGAGGAAGGGTGGAGAATGGCTATTATGTGCCAGGTGTTACTGCCCCACTCTGTGGATTGGCAAGGACCAGTGACATCTGGGTGGCCTGGTGTCTGGTGCCTGGTCCTGGTCGTGGACAACTAGGGAGTACCAGTGAGGTAGCCTAGTTGGGCCTGAGAGTTTTGTACAGAGGGAACCACATGGGTTCAGAGTGGCGTAGAACCAGGGAGTGTCCCTGCAGTTGTGGGCCGCATCCGTGTTCTATCACCCAAAGCAGGGAAGCCCATCAAGGTAGTGATTGGTCTACCCTGTGTTTTGGCTGGAAGGGGGTTGTATTGGACTTGGCCCTTTTTGTAGGGTCATCCCTAAACTTTTTGCCTTTCTCCTACCCTTATTTCTGACATGCTGTTGGTGGTTTTAGGCCTCTGGGCAATTTAGCAGTGCTGTCCAGTGTAAGGTGCGTGAGCTCTCTGTGTTACATATGGTAAGATTGGCCTGTCCTCCCATAGGAATGCATTGGGGATTCCCTGATAAGTTTTTAAGTGGTAATCCTTGATATGAGAGGAGCAGCATGGTCGAGTTTAGTATATTTGGAATTGTAATAATAAATGTTGCGCAATGGTGTGCACAGATCTATTATGACTATTTTAGAAATGCCACTTTTAGAAGTTGGCACTTCTGTGCACTATGTGTCTGCCTGCCTGATGTGAATTGCATGTCTGGCTTTCGAGTGACAGGGGCTGGGAGGTGTGTGTGGCTCCAGGATGGGCAGAGTGATTCAGCACTATGCTGAATGGGACATCTGCATTGGGAGTAGTGGGAGGAGTAGTCCCCTGACCCAGAATAGGTATGTGCCTAACCTGTACAATGCTGGCTCTGCCCCCTGTGGTGTTTCTGATCACCGAGCCCCCACCTGAACCTGACAAAGGGAAAGAAGAGTCTTGTAAACAAAGTTCCCCAATCCCCCCTAAACCAGTTGCATCTGGTCCCCCCTAGCCCTCCACTGCAGACAAAGGAGAAAAGGAGTATAAGTATAGGGGCTGTGACCCCATGTTGGTGTGCAGTTTTTGGACTTGCTGGTGGCCCAGGAGGAGCCGCCACGAGGGCTTGCCTCCCTTCTGGAGGGCACTGTCTGCTGGTCTCCCTGGGCCCAGGAGCTCCCCTGAACTTTGCCAGTAATTACTCGTTGTGTTCTATATCTACTACTTTCACTTTGTGATGCTTTTGACAGAGGTCCAATTGGCCCTGTCATGTGTATATCATCCCCTGTAAATATTGCCTACTGCCAGTTGGCACAGTGTATATTGTGTGATTACTTTTTTAATGTGTTTATGATAATACAAAAACGAACAGACAGTATGGGCACCGTATCTTTTACTGTTGTTCAATGAGATACTTCATGGCCTTCCATTACCCTCAACATGGGCGGGGGCAGAGTTTGTCCCCATTTTTAAAAAAGGGTCGCAAATCGAGCCTGCGAATTACAGACCAATCAGTCTCATTGATGTCACACAGAAAATCTATGGAAGGATATTACTGGGCAGATTACAGGAATGGATTGAAGACCGAGACATATTAACTCCATTACAAGCAGGGTTCAGATCGAAAATTTCGACTACAGACCAATTATTCAGGCTCCAGTTAATTTACTGGAAGCATGTAGTTTTAGAAGGTGGAGATTGTATCTTACATTTGTATATCTGAAGTCGGCATTCAATATGGTGAACCGTGACTAGTTGTGGAATATCTTACTGGACATGGGGGTATCTTTGCTTTCAACTTAAACGCCTCCATGAAAACACCTATGCCAGGGTAAGATACCTGAAGAAAGTTTTTTTTAACAGCGCCCTTCCCAGTTGGGAAGGGTGTTAGACAAGGCTGTGTACTGGCCCCAACCCCCTTTTCTCTATTTTTAAATTGTCTGATAGATGACCTGATTCTCGCAAAAGATCTTGACGCTCCGAGAACCTCGTCATCTAAATTTCCTGCTCTACTGTTTGCAGATGACACCCTGCTCCTCTCCAAGTCATCAATGGGGATGCAGAAGGTGCTGAATTAATTTACCCAGTCCTGCAAGAAGCGAAAGTTGGTAGTTAATATTAACAAAACAAAATATATGGTATTTAATGCCACCACCACTAACTGCCCATTTCCCTTGATGGACGATAGACGTTAGAGCAAGTTAAAACATTTGATTATCTGGGTCTGTCATTAAATGACAAGATGGGATGGAGTACCCAAATCGCTAATGCAAATTTGAAATTAATACAAGCTGTAGGAGGTTTAATGAAAGTCCACAAGTCCTGTACAACAATGATTATAAGCCTGTTACTTGAGATTTATAAAGTCCAAGCTAGGGCGGCTGCCCCATATGGGGCAGAACTCTGGGGCCACTGTACGCCTACATGCCTCCAACTTATGGAAAATAAGCTTATAAGAAATATTCTTGCTTTACCAACAAGCACCCCCCTGGTTCCACTAGGAATGGATCTGGGTATTCTCTCGATAGATGATCTTATCATGGCTAGGCCGCTGCTATATTGGCGGCGGGTGTGGAGTACACCGGAATTAAAGCATTACAGGGATGAACTGAAAGTGGTACTTTCATTGTTGGGGGCCGCAGGTCGCATACCGTGGTTGATGTTTATTAAGGATTCCTTCCGCGCCATGGGCAGGGAGGACCTATGGACCACGCCTGAGGAAGCATGTCCAGCTATCTCCAAAAGTCAATTAGCTAAGATTGTGAGAGCTTACAAACTCACAAGAGTAATACAGGGAGTAGCTACGACAAGCCTAACACAAGTGTTTCTGGATTTTAAGTCAGTTTATCAATTTGAATTGATTTTAAACCAGATTCAGCCACTGTTAGCAAGGAGGCTGTATTTGCAATTCAGATACGGAACACTTCCGCTTTATGCAGTAATTGATAAGTGTGCTGGATACACAAAGTCTCTATGCCCAGGCTGCATGGTGAAGGAGGAAACACTGACCCATGTAATGTTCTTTTGCCCTGCGTATAAATCGTCTTGGGCAAAATGGATCATCCAATTGTGTAAGAACATGGGCATTAGAAACTATTGAGATGTTCTAAGGATTCTGAAATCTGATACTGCATTAGTACATGCTGTGGTGTGCTCGAAATTTCTCTTTGCTATGTGGCTTAAACATATGTTTTTGGTAAAGGAAGCTATATAGTTCTAGCGATTTCCTTCTTCTGGAGATATATTTTATGTATCAACGTGGGATGTTTTTCTCTCCTTTTAAAATTATTGTTCACTGATTTTTAAATTGTCTTTTTAACTTTTTATCCTAAATTATGTTTTTATAAAGCCTGAACTACATGGATGATTCACTGCACGCCTACTGCGATTCCTTGCACAATGTATGAATTTAAAATGAAGAGAAACTGCAATTGACAATGCTGACATTGATTATGTTTTAATGTATTGTAAAAATTATTTTGTGCTTTTCTGGCTGAAATAGCCGCAATAAAGCTTAATGAATGAATGATAATACAAAGGCTATTTTTATATATAACCTTGTGTAGAGTTCCTTTTGTGGTGTGCCTAGTATGTTGCTGCTGTGTGTGTTGCACAAATGCTTTACACATCGCCTCTGGGATAAGCCTGACTGCTCGTGCCAAGCTTCCAAGGGGGTGAGCAGGGGTTATCTTCAGCGTGTAACTCCCTTGCCCTGACCAGAGTGGTGGTTTCTGCCTAGCTTAGGCACAAGCCATAGCCAACCAGAAATCCCATTTCCAACATAGACAATATGATGAATTATTAGCAGCAGAGAGCCAACAACTACGTGCAAATACAGCTAGTAATTATTTTTCAGGGTAAGTTAAAAACGCACCAAATAATAAACAAATGAAAACAAATGCGTGTTTGCTGGTAAATAAAAAACAACCTAAATCCTAGGTTTCTCAAGCAGGTCTTTTGTGCCAGCTCCCACCTTGCTGTTTTGCTGTCTCTTTGGTTTAATTTCGTTAAATTGGTTAGTTTGTTTCTTTTGGTCAATTGTGTTTACATTTGTACTGCTACCCTCTTTTTAGTCCTCATTCAATTTGTTTGCTGTCTGCTTGTTACAATGTTGTATTGTATTGTATTGTTGCCCACTGTTAAGTCCTTTTTTGTTATGTAGCTGATATTCTACCATTGTTTAGTTTAGTTTCAATTTATATTGTAAATTGTGTGTTGCCTTGCTTTCTTGCTGTGCACTTCCTATTGTTATTCTGCCGGCTTGACACCACCACCCGCTCACTTTTCCCATAGTTTTTTGTTGCCTTATTTCCCTCCAGCTTCCAGCCTCACATCAGTCGAATCCACCACCACCCAGCATCTCTATCTCCTGCCAGTACTTACCTAATGGAGGTTACAGCACAACCCCATTGAGCAGGTCCATTGCGCCCAATCCCCCTTGCTCTTTCTGGTTTAATTATACTTAATTGGTTAGTTTTTTTATTTTGCTCAATTTGGTTTACATTTGTACTGCTTCCCTCTGTTTAGCCCTCATTCACTTTGTTTGCTGTCTGAGTATTATAGATTTGCATTGTACTGTATTGTTGCCCTTTTATATATTGTTTAGTTCTTTTTATTGATTGATTGATTGATTGAATGCGTTATTTCGATATATAAAAAATATCATAAAAGCAATGTACAGTGAATTTAAAATACAACATTTAAAACTGGCACTTTCTATTTACACAAATAAAACATTGCATAACAGTTAAAACAAGCATTACATAGACAAAGAAAGCCTTTTCGATCGTATTAACCATGACCATTTTAAAAACTTGGACACACCGCCGACAAACAAGGTGCGTGTATCAGACATTAAAATACGCAGTGCCACTTTATGCTGCTGAGTGCCTAATAGTCTACATAAAGGCTTGAGCCAGCGCCGCCTCGGCGCTAAGTAAGCCGGGCATTCGAAGAAAATGTGGGCAACCGACTCTACTCGTGTTAGGCATGTCACGCAGAAGGGCGAAGACTGATGGAAAGATTTCCAGCGAGCAGTCAATTCACCTAAAGGTAAGGTCCCTACTCAAAATTTAAATTTTTTATTGTTATGTTGCTCAAACCATTGTTTAGTTTAGTTTAATTTTATATTGTAAGTTGTGTGTTGCCTAGTTCTCTTGTTGTTCTCTTCCTGTTGTTATTCTGCCGGCTTGCCCGACCACCCTCCCGCTTTTCCTGCTGGATTTTGCTGGCATATATCCCTCCTACTTTCTATCTCACACCAGCCCTCCCACCACCACCCAGTGCCCCTCCTTCCTCCTAGTACCTACTTAATGGAGGCCCCAGCGCAACCGTGCAGAGGCCGCTCACAGTGGGAGCAATGCCAGCACACTAAAGGTGCACCAAAGGATAGCCCATCTGTGGCTGGACAGCACCTAGCACCAGGAACCCTCCTCATGAAGATACACCTCCAATGAGCTCCGAGCCCTGTACCCCAGACTCCACAAAAACAACTGATACTGCTACTCACCTCGAACCACAGCAGGATCTTTTTCCTGCCAGCACTCTCTTCTCCTGCAACACTGAAGCACATGCAAGCACAAGGACCACCACGACACCAACCACTATGACCAGGACAGCCTCGAAACAACTCCACTGCCTCCTGCTTAGCACATGGTCACTCTGCTAGAACGCCACCGAAATCTTGGACACTCTCACAGCCCTCACCCACATCATCTTCCAAAGGGAGTCCTGGTTGAACCTTACCCTACCTCTGCGCCTGACCACCTCAGCAACTCCCAATGGCTACAAGTAAGTACACAGGGACCTCCCCAACAAACAAAGAGATGGAATTGCTATCATCCACAAAGAAAGGATTAATTACGCCACCAATGCAGATGACACCACCCAGATCAAGACACCCCTCAACTTCCAACTCCAAACCATCAGTAAAACCACCATCAGAGACACCCTCACCTCATTCCTGACTTCCTCAGCCCACTTGCCATTGACTCCAAAACTACATCTTCCTCTGGGACCTTGATTTCCACCCCGACAACCCCAATGACACCAATACCACCAACTTCCTTGAAAGCATGAACAACATTAGCATCACCCAACTAGTCATCAGCCCTACACTAAATGCTGGACACACGAGTAACCCCCATCTTCACGGCCTGTGGCAGAGTCAAGTTCAGTCATGTCACCGAGCTCGCCTGAACAGACCAAGCCATCATCCATTTCATCATCCACATCTCCCCCTGGCACTGCCCTCGAGCCACCCAGTACCTTCCACCACAGCTGGAACAAAGAGGCAGATAGTCAGGGGACCGATGCCCTCCAATACCTCCTGCCCTGACACTGCAGCCAACCTAGAATAGGCTGTCAAGAACTTCTACGTCTGGATCCTCGACTGCTCCGACAGGGCTGTCCCATCATACCCACCAAGCTCAAGAGATCCACCAAACAGCCCAGTTGATACGCTACAGAATTAAGAAATACAAAAAGCAACTGAAAGAAACTATAGAGGAAATGGCGCACCCGCAGGGATCCAGCAGACAAAGCCACCTTAAAGACAGCCCTCAGCCAATACCACCAACTCCTGAAAGAGATGAAAAGGAGTGCCCTGGCTGAACACATTGAAGCCTGTTCCAACCCTAGCAAAGAACTCTTCAACACTGTCACACAATTCTCCAACCTCTCAGCCAATGAAAACATCACCCCCTCCCAGGAACATAGCGACACCCTGGCAGACTTCTTCAACAAGATGATCTCAACCATCTACAAAAATTTCAAACCCCAACTCACCTCCTCCAAACTCTACAGCCTCAGTGCTTACATAGAATCAAACCCTGACCACCTGCTCACCTCCTGGGACAAGCTCATCACACAAAACACCACTGCCATCATGAACTCCATCCACTTATGAGCACCCACATACCACTGTCCCCATCTCAGCTTCAACCTCAGAAGCAAGAAGATAAGCAGCAAGCTCACAGCTATTTGCAATGCATCCATCATCATGTCCACTTTCCCCAAAGAAAGGAAACATGCCAAAGTCAAACTCTTTCTAAGAAACCATTTGCGATCCTGGCAAAGGAAAGAACTACAGTTCCATCTCTCTGCTGCCCATTCCCACTAAAGTCCTCAAAAAAGACATTACCCGCCAACTCACTCAACACCTGGAGAATACCAATCTTCTGGACACCTCCCAGTCCAGATTCCACACCAGCCACAGCACCAAAACTGACCTGATCACTGCCATGGACGACATCAGAACACTTCAGTATCAGTGAGAAATGGCAGCCCTGATCCTCCTCGACCTCTCAGCAGTGTTTGGCACCATATCCCACCACACCCTTATGAAAAGGCTTCATCACTTTTGAATCTAAGGAGACGCCCTCAAATGGATCGACTCCTTCCTCACCGGAAGAACACAGAGAATCTGCTTTCCACCAATTACCTCGCAACCAAAGACCATCATCTGCAGCATCCCTCAAGGCTCGTCCCTCAGCCCCGCACTGACATGACCCCTTTGGCCAACATCATAAGGCACCATGGACTAAGAATCATTTCAACGCAGATGATACTCAGCTCATCCTCTCACTATTAGAAAACCTCTCCACCACAAGGGCCTACTTCCACAGACCCATGACAAGCGCCACCAACTGGATGAAAAGCAAGTGCCTAAAGCTCAACACAGACAGAACTGAAGTGCTGATCTTTTTGAACAACACCTCCCTATGGAATGAGTCCCGGTGGCCTTCTGAACTTGGACTCGCACCCACTCCGACAAACCTGGCCTGCAAACCCAGCATTATTCTGGAAAGAAAGCTCACCATGAAAAGCTAGATCAATGCAGTCTCATCCTCCTGATTCCTCACTCTCTGCATGCTCCAGAAAATCTTCAAATGGCTACCCGTCAACACCAGTCGAGCTGTCACTCAAATCCTAATCACCAGCTGGCAATACACACTATATCAGAATCACCACTCACCTCCTGAAGAGAAAGGAGACCATACAGAGTTCTGCGGTTAGACTCACCCCCAAACTTCCAAAATAAACCTACAGACCCTCACCTCAGGAAACTCCACTGACCCCCCCAATAAGAAAAGGATCCAATTCAAGATTCCCATCCGCACCTACAAATGCCTACACAATCAGGGGCCAACCTACATCAATCACCGCCTGAACTTCCACCAACTCTCCAGACTTCAGGGCTCCACCTCCCTCTCCCTTGCTCACACATCCACGCCCGCTAAAGCAATGGTGGATGACACTCCTTTTCCTACCTTATAAAAGACACCCAGATGATGGACGGAATGTAGAGCAAATCAAACCTTTGCACCCTGTCAAGAGATCTGTGTTAAATCCATTGTTGTTTTCACTCACCATGCCATCCCAGTTTAGTCCCAGCCATATACAAATCAGTCTTGACCCTGTTCCCACTGGGAGCCCGAACTGCCAAGCCAGGTCCTCCGTGGAACAGAAACAAGCATCCGGGGAATGGTTCAGGGAATCATCCTTCATCAGCCAGGCTAGCTTGAATCCAGTGACACAGTGAGCCTTGGGCCCATGTCTGGGCATACCAGGCGCAATTAGGGCAAGAAAGTAAAAGACATACAGATGATCATCATTTGTTTTCTCACCATACCATCCCAGTTTAGATAGCTGATGGATTCAACCCAGATATGTGACTGTGGGTGAAAAGGGGTGAGTGGCTGAAAATGTTCAGCGCTCCATCCATCATCACCTTGTGTTTGCTTGCTTTGCCCTAAGTGTGCAGGGTATGCCCAAACGTGGGTCTCTTGTTCACTTTGCCACTGGATTCCAGCTAGCATGGCTGATGAGGGGTGTTACCCCAAAACTGGTCCCAGGATGCTTGTTTCTGGTCAAGGGAAGACCTGGATTAGCAATTCGGGCTGGACTGTCCCCATAAAGAAGAGGATCAAGACTGATTTGCATATGTCTGGGTCTGAACTGGGGTGGCGAAGTGACCTTAAGAATGATGATGGATTCAAACCAGATTTGTGACAGGGGTGAGTGTCTGAAAAGTTTCAACGCTCAGTCCATTATCTTGTGTTTGATTTCTCCTACCTCATGGCAAAATTCGGAAACAACCTCCCCCTTCCTTTTCTGACCTTGTCTTACCTTCCAGAATTCTGGAATGGACTCAGGATCAAGCTGTTCAACTGAGCACTCTTGAAGCAGCAAGATGCTCAGCGCCTGGATACCCTCATAGGTAATTAGTCACACTTTATAAATCCTATTAGATGCCATCATTAGGGCATTGGCTTCTACAGCTAGAGGTACTTTATTGTCTGATAGTAAAATCCCACTTCAAATAACTTAAATTTATATTGCCAGTCAGATTATTCAGGGTCTTATTGTGTTTCTTCTTAGCCTGCTCAAGTTCGTGATTCGCATCATCCTCCTCATCATCAGATAATTGTTTAAATCCTGGATCTGAGCTTGCTAATTTGTGGCTAGCCTCAACAGCATAATTATTTGAGGAGACTTCTGATAGAGAAAAAATAATTATGTTGTCTCAATTTCTTTCCTGATATACGTATTCATGTTTTTTTCTAGAGCAATCGTACATAGCTCCTTCGTTGTAGTAGTAGTCATAGTAGAAAACTTTATTTGATTTTTCAAGAATATTACAAAAGTCTATCCAATAAAATAACTGTACGAACACAGAAATATAAAAAGGTCTAAAACACAGCGACAACAATTTTCAATAGTCAAGTTACAAACACGTGTCTAAGAACAAAAATCTAAAAAGCATTACACAAATCATGTCAGTGCCAATTTTAAACACAGTATAAAAGTTCAATGCCCATGCAGGATCCCAGATAAAAAGCAAGTCATGAAAAAACAAATAGTGGGAGACTTTGAGAATTGCAGAAACAAGAAGGCTGGTCTTACTTGGCTGAAATTCAAAGGCAAAAGAAGTGGATGGATATTCTTATGACGGAGGCTATGAAATCTTGAGCAGATCATGAAATGTGAAAGGTATCAGGAATAGAAAAATCATTGCAAGGACATGATTGTAAGTCTGAAACTTTAGACCAAGTCCTTATAGGCAGCAACAATTGATAAAACAGATTAAATCTAAAATAGGTTACCAACATGTGATGGAAATTGAACATCTGAATTAATCAAAAGGGAATGGACACTGGTGTCTACTAAACCTTCGGTTAGTCTTTGAAAACCCTCATAGACAGCCTGATTTAGTCGATGCGGTGTATCTTTTATCCGCCCCGTCAGGCGTCATGGCATATTCATAGGGTAGTCAAATAACGTGTGGTATGCCTGCCTCACCCGAGGCTACCTCTGGTCCAGGTAGACGTGTCCAGAAATAATAGGAAAGGGAAAAATATAAAAACAGTGTGTCACCAAAAAAGAATTTTTAATGAAAAGGTTGGCACTGTTGTTAAAAAATTCGATATATATGTAATCGGGCAACTAGATTACCACATATCTATATATATATGGATGCGTCAACATGTTTCAGCTCTATGAGCCCAGCCGCGTCTGTAGAGCTTTCGGCAGGACAAAAAGACAAAAATACATACACAGAAGGTACTTACACAACTTGTGTAGGTTCCTATAGCTATTATGGAATTTCTTATACAGTCACCTATAATGTGGGAACACAAACCAATACACTATATTATGGTATGTTAAATGCGGTGAGTAGGCATAATACTTTTCTTAAAGCACACAGACTAGAATTACTAGTAAAAGGTATGCACCTAATTGTAGATACATTAATAGTGAGAAGGAAGGAGGGCAGGGGAAAACAGGTTTCAAGTCTCTAAACACAGAGAGGAGGCTACTTGTGCAATTCGTGCTTATTGGTGGGGTAGGAGTGGAATGCTAAGAGTGCTGGGTCCCTGTAGTGACAGACTTTTGTAGTTAGACTACAAATCACTGCGTTGGTGTTATTAATGTCGAGCATCTGTTCTACAAAAGCGGGATGTTATGATGCATTTACGCGCTTGATACTGGGGGATGCCTGTTAATATCGTACTTGCACGCATGTGGCAAAACGTCAAATACATCAGGCTATTCCTAATTACATCGAAAGCAAGATGTCCCAAAGCGGGGAATATCTCCTGGCTGTGATTACAGCGGGATGTGGTTCACTCTGGTTATTAAGGTCTCTCAGAGATCTCCAACATCAAAGAGGGTCTGGGCCCAGAGACACTTTTAACCATGATACATTTACGCATAGAGTGCGTGGACTCTTGTTCCATTGCCGCCATGGTGGCAAAAGCCTGTTTTATCAAATAAAAATGTCCCCCTCACAATGCGCTCCAGTTCCACAAAGCAGCAGTATTGTAATCACACTTTTGTGAGACTAAACTTTGTATTTTTATTTAAGAAATATTCATATTGTCACTAACCATAGCTTGGTGAACCAAAGCCCAAGTCTGCTCTGTGTTATCAGTCTCAAAATGCCTGTTTAACGGCACCCCAGTCCAACTACAAGAAGCTAATCCCTCCATATCATTTTCAGAAATATCTGTACCATGATTATTATAAATTGTTTGGTCTATTGAACTTCTCATCGCTGGATGAAACTGATTGCTTGTATTACCTCACCTCGATTTGATTGCATTAATCCTGCTTCCGTGGGGATCACCTTGAATCTTCAGACTTCTGTCTCAGCTAGGATATTCTTGCTAGTTAGTTGCTCTCCAGCTTTGCAAGACTCTCCATTCTGATTTCTGGATTGTATCTCTTGGGCTACATCAGGAGTTGTCAGCTGATCTACTGTATCTGACACTAAGCAGTGCATTGGCCCCAGCAGGAAAGCAGACTTTAAGATAATATATAATTAACCACTGTTTTTGTAAGTAGATGACCTCTCTGTTTTTCTGAAAAGAAGGAAGCAACTCCCTGATTGTCTCTTTAGGAAAAAGTGAACCTCCCTCAGCTACTGTAAAGGGTGCCAGACTCACCACACATGGAGGGGCCCATCCCTCGGGTAACCGGCCGTCATTGCTGTTTAGCTGGCTTTGGTGGCATTGCAAATCCAGTTCCTCTCCCTTCAACCAGATGTTTGCGTTGCCTGAGTAGCTCTCTGGTCTCAGATCAACAGTATACCGTCCAAGCAAGAGCTATTGGATGTAAGTTCCGACTGCTACCTGCTTCACGTCTGATCAGGGCAGCCAAGCCTCGTCGACACTGAATTGCAAAACCAGATCTAAAGGCCAAAAGTGCAAAAAAAGGCAGGCTATACTTTCAAGCTAAACTGAAAATGATAGAGGATCTATACTGCAGTAGCTAGGGGGGGGGGGGACTTAGAGCAGCATGAAGATGATCCTGTTCTCAGACAATATTGTAAAAAATACTTGTGATTTTTAATAGCACATAATTCTTTAAAATATCTACAAAAGCAATTATTATTATATGGTAAGATTGCTCCCTTACTTAGCCTTATCTGGGTGGCATGTTTTAGTCCTCTTCTTGGTACTAAATGTAACTATAAGCTTTCTTCAGGACCTAACTATAATCCTATCAAGACTTTTCCTCACTTATTTAAAATGTGGAAGAATGAGAGGCAGTTTTATCCCTTTTTCCTGTAGGTATCTCCTTTGTATGGTGGTAGTTCTGCAAGGGGATACTATCAAACATACATTTTATTTTTTAATCACGAACCACCAAACCCAGTAAACAGGGGCACCATCTCATATGAGGGAAACAACACAGCAAATGTGGCACTACATGTTCATTGTTCTCACCTAAGCACCTCAACATTGTAGCTACCAGAGACTGGAGATAGTAGTACCTACACCCTTCCCATGATGCACTGTCCAGGCTCTAAAAGATGGTAACAAAAACAGCAATCAATATTGTAAAAACAAAATGTTGTCATTTTATGTATGATTTACAAAAAGGGGGTGGTGATGAACAGAGTGTCTGAGTTAAACAGACCACTCTTACCCAGTCCAAAGATCAGGGCTTGATCCATCACCGTTATTTATCTCACTGCCCCATCCCAGCTCAGAACCTGGCTATATGCAAATCAGTCTGTCCCTGGCCCAGTGCATCATGGGAACAGGGCAGACTATACTACCAAGCCAATTCTTCACCAGAAAGGAGACAAGCTACCGGGGACCGGTTTCTGGCATTTCAGCCTTCTTGCTTGAATTCTGATGGAGCAGTGAGAAAGGGACTCATGTCTGAGTATACCCTGCCACACCTTTAGTGGCCAAAAACGATTTACACCACCCCTTGTTGTAAATATTTTTGTCCACCCTAAGCGTGGAAGGGTATACTCAGATGTGAGTCCCTTGCTCATTGCACCATCAGGATTCAAGCAAGCCGGGCCGAAGACGGCTGAAATGCCAGAAACCGGTCCCCGGTAGCTTGTTTCCTTCCCAGTGTAAGAATTGGCTTTTGTAGTTTGGTTTGCCCTGTTCCCATCATGCACTGGGACAGGAACAGACTAATTTGCATACAGCCAGGTTCTGAAACTGGGATGGTGCAGTGAGCTAAAAAACGGTGTTGGATCTAGCCCTGATCTCTTGACTGGGTGAGAGTATTCTGTTTAATTCAGAGACTCTGTCCCTCACCACCCCTTGTTGTAAATATTTTTGTCCACCCTAAGCGTGGAAGGGTATACTCAGATGTGAGTCCCTTGCTCATTGCACCATCAGGATTCAAGCAAGCCGGGCCGAAGACGGCTGAAATGCCAGAAACCGGTCCCCGGTAGCTTGTTTCCTTCCCAGTGTAAGAATTGGCTTTTGTAGTTTGGTTTGCCCTGTTCCCATCATGCACTGGGACAGGAACAGACTAATTTGCATACAGCCAGGTTCTGAAACTGGGATGGTGCAGTGAGCTAAAAAACGGTGTTGGATCTAGCCCTGATCTCTTGACTGGGTGAGAGTATTCTGTTTAATTCAGAGACTCTGTCCCTCACCACCCCTTGTTGTAAATATTTTTGTCCACCCTAAGCGTGGAAGGGTATACTCAGATGTGAGTCCCTTGCTCATTGCACCATCAGGATTCAAGCAAGCCGGGCCGAAGACGGCTGAAATGCCAGAAACCGGTCCCCGGTAGCTTGTTTCCTTCCCAGTGTAAGAATTGGCTTTTGTAGTTTGGTTTGCCCTGTTCCCATCATGCACTGGGACAGGAACAGACTAATTTGCATACAGCCAGGTTCTGAAACTGGGATGGTGCAGTGAGCTAAAAAACGGTGTTGGATCTAGCCCTGATCTCTTGACTGGGTGAGAGTATTCTGTTTAATTCAGAGACTCTGTCCCTCACCACCCCTTGTTGTAAATATTTTTGTCCACCCTAAGCGTGGAAGGGTATACTCAGATGTGAGTCCCTTGCTCATTGCACCATCAGGATTCAAGCAAGCCGGGCCGAAGACGGCTGAAATGCCAGAAACCGGTCCCCGGTAGCTTGTTTCCTTCCCAGTGTAAGAATTGGCTTTTGTAGTTTGGTTTGCCCTGTTCCCATCATGCACTGGGACAGGAACAGACTAATTTGCATACAGCCAGGTTCTGAAACTGGGATGGTGCAGTGAGCTAAAAAACTGTGTTGGATCTAGCCCTGATCTCTTGACTGGGTGAGAGTATTCTGTTTAATTCAGAGACTCTGTCCCTCACCACCCCTTGTTGTAAATATTTTTGTCCACCCTAAGCGTGGAAGGGTATACTCAGATGTGAGTCCCTTGCTCATTGCACCATCAGGATTCAAGCAAGCCGGGCCGAAGACGGCTGAAATGCCAGAAACCGGTCCCCGGTAGCTTGTTTCCTTCCCAGTGTAAGAATTGGCTTTTGTAGTTTGGTTTGCCCTGTTCCCATCATGCACTGGGACAGGAACAGACTAATTTGCATACAGCCAGGTTCTGAAACTGGGATGGTGCAGTGAGCTAAAAAACGGTGTTGGATCTAGCCCTGATCTCTTGACTGGGTGAGAGTATTCTGTTTAATTCAGAGACTCTGTCCCTCACCACCCCTTGTTGTAAATATTTTTGTCCACCCTAAGCGTGGAAGGGTATACTCAGATGTGAGTCCCTTGCTCATTGCACCATCAGGATTCAAGCAAGCCGGGCCGAAGACGGCTGAAATGCCAGAAACCGGTCCCCGGTAGCTTGTTTCCTTCCCAGTGTAAGAATTGGCTTTTGTAGTTTGGTTTGCCCTGTTCCCATCATGCACTGGGACAGGAACAGACTAATTTGCATACAGCCAGGTTCTGAAACTGGGATGGTGCAGTGAGCTAAAAAACGGTGTTGGATCTAGCCCTGATCTCTTGACTGGGTGAGAGTATTCTGTTTAATTCAGAGACTCTGTCCCTCACCACCCCTTGTTGTAAATATTTTTGTCCACCCTAAGCGTGGAAGGGTATACTCAGATGTGAGTCCCTTGCTCATTGCACCATCAGGATTCAAGCAAGCCGGGCCGAAGACGGCTGAAATGCCAGAAACCGGTCCCCGGTAGCTTGTTTCCTTCCCAGTGTAAGAATTGGCTTTTGTAGTTTGGTTTGCCCTGTTCCCATCATGCACTGGGACAGGAACAGACTAATTTGCATACAGCCAGGTTCTGAAACTGGGATGGTGCAGTGAGCTAAAAAACTGTGTTGGATCTAGCCCTGATCTCTTGACTGGGTGAGAGTATTCTGTTTAATTCAGAGACTCTGTCCCTCACCACCCCTTGTTGTAAATATTTTTGTCCACCCTAAGCGTGGAAGGGTATACTCAGATGTGAGTCCCTTGCTCATTGCACCATCAGGATTCAAGCAAGCCGGGCCGAAGACGGCTGAAATGCCAGAAACCGGTCCCCGGTAGCTTGTTTCCTTCCCAGTGTAAGAATTGGCTTTTGTAGTTTGGTTTGCCCTGTTCCCATCATGCACTGGGACAGGAACAGACTAATTTGCATACAGCCAGGTTCTGAAACTGGGATGGTGCAGTGAGCTAAAAAACGGTGTTGGATCTAGCCCTGATCTCTTGACTGGGTGAGAGTATTCTGTTTAATTCAGAGACTCTGTCCCTCACCACCCCTTGTTGTAAATATTTTTGTCCACCCTAAGCGTGGAAGGGTATACTCAGATGTGAGTCCCTTGCTCATTGCACCATCAGGATTCAAGCAAGCTGGGCCGAAGACGGCTGAAATGCCAGAAACCGGTCCCCGGTAGCTTGTTTCCTTCCCAGTGTAAGAATTGGCTTTTGTAGTTTGGTTTGCCCTGTTCCCATCATGCACTGGGACAGGAACAGACTAATTTGCATACAGCCAGGTTCTGAAACTGGGATGGTGCAGTGAGCTAAAAAACGGTGTTGGATCTAGCCCTGATCTCTTGACTGGGTGAGAGTATTCTGTTTAATTCAGAGACTCTGTCCCTCACCACCCCTTGTTGTAAATATTTTTGTCCACCCTAAGCGTGGAAGGGTATACTCAGATGTGAGTCCCTTGCTCATTGCACCATCAGGATTCAAGCAAGCCGGGCCGAAGACGGCTGAAATGCCAGAAACCGGTCCCCGGTAGCTTGTTTCCTTCGCAGTGTAAGAATTGGCTTTTGTAGTTTGGTTTGCCCTGTTCCCATCATGCACTGGGACAGGAACAGACTAATTTGCATACAGCCAGGTTCTGAAACTGGGATGGTGCAGTGAGCTAAAAAACGGTGTTGGATCTAGCCCTGATCTCTTGACTGGGTGAGAGTATTCTGTTTAATTCAGAGACTCTGTCCCTCACCACCCCTTGTTGTAAATATTTTTGTCCACCCTAAGCGTGGAAGGGTATACTCAGATGTGAGTCCCTTGCTCATTGCACCATCAGGATTCAAGCAAGCCGGGCCGAAGACGGCTGAAATGCCAGAAACCGGTCCCCGGTAGCTTGTTTCCTTCCCAGTGTAAGAATTGGCTTTTGTAGTTTGGTTTGCCCTGTTCCCATCATGCACTGGGACAGGAACAGACTAATTTGCATACAGCCAGGTTCTGAAACTGGGATGGTGCAGTGAGCTAAAAAACGGTGTTGGATCTAGCCCTGATCTCTTGACTGGGTGAGAGTATTCTGTTTAATTCAGAGACTCTGTCCCTCACCCCCCCTTGTTGTAAATATTTTTGTCCACCCTAAGCGTGGAAGGGTATACTCAGATGTGAGTCCCTTGCTCATTGCACCATCAGGATTCAAGCAAGCCGGGCCGAAGACGGCTGAAATGCCAGAAACCGGTCCCCGGTAGCTTGTTTCCTTCCCAGTGTAAGAATTGGCTTTTGTATTTTGGTTTGCCCTGTTCCCATCATGCACTGGGACAGGAACAGACTAATTTGCATCAGCCAGGTTCTGAAACTGGGATGGTGCAGTGAGCTAAAAAACGGTGTTGGATCTAGCCCTGATCTCTTGACTGGGTGAGAGTATTCTGTTTAATTCAGAGACTCTGTCCCTCACCACCCCTTGTTGTAAATATTTTTGTCCACCCTAAGCGTGGAAGGGTATACTCAGATGTGAGTCCCTTGCTCATTGCACCATCAGGATTCAAGCAAGCCGGGCCGAAGACGGCTGAAATGCCAGAAACCGGTCCCCGGTAGCTTGTTTCCTTCCCAGTGTAAGAATTGGCTTTTGTAGTTTGGTTTGCCCTGTTCCCATCATGCACTGGGACAGGAACAGACTAATTTGCATACAGCCAGGTTCTGAAACTGGGATGGTGCAGTGAGCTAAAAAACGGTGTTGGATCTAGCCCTGATCTCTTGACTGGGTGAGAGTATTCTGTTTAATTCAGAGACTCTGTCCCTCACCACCCCTTGTTGTAAATATTTTTGTCCACCCTAAGCGTGGAAGGGTATACTCAGATGTGAGTCCCTTGCTCATTGCACCATCAGGATTCAAGCAAGCCGGGCCGAAGACGGCTGAAATGCCAGAAACCGGTCCCCGGTAGCTTGTTTCCTTCCCAGTGTAAGAATTGGCTTTTGTAGTTTGGTTTGCCCTGTTCCCATCATGCACTGGGACAGGAACAGACTGATTTGCATACAGCCAGGTTCTGAAACTGGGATGGTGCAGTGAGCTAAAAAACTGTGTTGGATCTAGCCCTGATCTCTTGACTGGGTGAGAGTATTCTGTTTAATTCAGAGACTCTGTCCCTCACCACCCCCTGTTGTAAATGTCATTTTATGTATAGCAAATATTTCTTGTTTGACAAAGTTTTATTCATAAAGATGTTTTTTTTCTAGAGTCCAGCAGACATTCTTAGTTTATCTCAGACTGTGGGTGATTTCCCATACTTATTTGCAGAGATACTGTAAGTTAAATCATGCTTTGCTGACGTTTAGAAGAAATCAGGTCAGGAGGCCAGTATATTATAGTGTCGCTAGCTGGATAGCCATCCAGAATATTCTCATTTATTAGTCTGGCAGACATAGAGTCATTTTACCAATCATGATCACCTTAGTTAGTGTCCCCTCTAGAATTGGGCAGATCCCATTTACACATTAGGCCCCAAGTTGGATAAATAACGGCTGAACATAGGTACACTATAATGTCCCTTGTCTGGTTGACATATCGAACTGACTAGCTTATATATGGGCATATTGCAGATAAGTTTCAGTGCCTCCAGTGTAATTGCCACGATAAATGTCCCATTAGGAGTTAGGTCCAATTTTTATAATGGTGCCGCAATCTTAAGTGCCCATAATTAGTATCATCTTTAGAATCAGGCAAAACTCTAGTTACATTTAGGTGCGTCGAGTTTAAAATAATGGACGTCCCATTTTGGAATCATGCGTACCCAGTTGTAGTTTTTTCAATCAGGCAAGTACACATCATCAAAATTATCTGTTTGATCATTAGGTTTAGGACCAATGGGGAACTCTCACTGAAATCATATCTCAAGTTTACCATACTGCAAGCCCCATTTGTGTGTCATCTGACCAAGTTCCAGGACTTTGTTTTGGTGATATTTGCAGTTTCTCCGAAATGGGTCACCGGTTTTGTGGCCAATCAAATTGACAGAGAGAAAAGTCTCCAGACTTCCACAGATATTGAAACAAAATGGCAGAAGAAAACAATTCGGCTTTTCCAAATGAGATCCTAGAGATCATACTTGCCGGAACAATTTTGTTGGAAGAAGGCAATGCACTTACAGGATGGGGGTAATAGTGAAGTCCTCATGCATCCTTATCTGGAAGTCAGACAGCCTGAAACCAAAAATAAACTGCAGTCACTAAAGAAAGAATCTGATTGAGACATCAGAATCAGGCAAAGTGAGGCATAGAACGAAACCAGGAGGCTTATGGTATATTCAGGTGCATGAGTAGGCCTTGGAAGGGGATGAATAACAGAAATAGGGAAAGATCCTTTAGGCCTGGACCTTTAAATTTGTGGTTGGAGGAAGAAGGGGTAAAGGAAAGGCATTAGCTAGATAAGATAAAGCGTCAGCATCCCTCAAAGAATGAGGGTGTGGGGGCAAACAGTGCATAGAAAAGCAGCAAACATTAATCAGGGCAAGAAACTTGTTTTCCCCTCTATCAGTACTATAGAATTATGGGTGAATTTATTCCCAGACACAAATAAATGAGAAATGAAGAAATTATATGAAGTGATGGGGAAAAACAAATTGCCAACGGAAAAGGTAAACAAGAGAAAATAAGCCAACTTATATGAGAACAGGCAGGAAAGAAAGAAAGATAGGCCTGAAGAATAGGTTATCAGGAAAAAAAATGAATGAGAAGAAGAGAGAAGAGTAAGTCATGGCAGCGAAGTACACTTACCTTAATGGTATCCTTTTCTTTATTCAGAGGGAAAATTCATTGAAATAGTAAATCTAAGGCAACCATGGCGAGACCAGATACCAGAAACCTAGGGAGAAAAGAAGATAAAAGATGATAAAAAAGAGGCCATATTTTACTTTTTTATTGGGGAAATGGATGTTCAGTCATTTTGTATAGAAGGGCATACAGTGAATCCATACAAAAATACTCTTTTAAAGCCTTCCTTATCTAATAGTATTGCTTTGCATCCAGCTGAACCCACAAAATATCATTACTTGGAGACACCAAGGTAAACCAAATTTTAACCTACATAAATGAATTGCAAAACCTATAGATATTAACAAAGTAACAAATATAAACTTCCTTACATGGTGGGGTCACAATGAATGAATTTCCTCAGAAGAAATCTACACCACAAGGTTTAGTAGTGACAAATAAGCCAATAATTTGTCTTGAAGTTCTAATTTAAAAAAAGAATGGTTCTATATATCATGGAAAGGCACAAGGGATTGGTTGAACATGACAAAGAGAATATGAGATACAATGCTAATCGCCATCCTGGAGAACAACACCAAATTGATGATCACGATACAAATGAGCATGTATCAAAACCGACTGGAAGAAATCAACAATACAATGTTGGGATTTAAAGCATTCCAAACCAACTTATAAATGACAAAATTAAAAAAAGGATGTAGCAAGGTTTTCTCATGAATCAGTCTACCCATACATCAAAGAAGACTATTGTGCTAACTCTGAAATCAACTAAGGGAAAGACGATTCAAAAAAAGCAGAGACATGGAAACTGGGCATTTTTTTTAGTGATTACAGTAGTGGGGATGAAGGGCCAATGAGAAGAGAAAATGCAGAATTCTGGCTAACCACACCACTGCATCACCTGATTTCTTCCCCAACAGACATTTTTAGGCAGAGGTAATGGAGGATGCAGAGGGAAAAAGAGGACCAGGAGGATGGAGAAGCAACACCCACAAGGAGACTTCAATAGGCAAAACTTCCTAAATGACTACATGGAGCAAGGGAAAAGTACAACAAATGAGCTTAATGTGATTGTGAAGGCATTGAGTTTCAAGCTACATGAAACTTAAATGAGGGTATTAAACAAAGGACTGAATTACAACAGTTATTTTACAAGCTATGATTACATAGTTTCTTCAAAAACATCTAACAAAGGATACAACACAAATATACCAACTTCAAACCAATATCCCCTTTCATCCTGCCATCCCATATGACTCCTCACCAAGTGACAACCTTTGAGTGAGCTGCAGAGCTTCAAAGAATTGAGAAAGAAAAGAACAGAAAATTCAACAATTTGTTCGTCCAAAAAAGAGGGTCCCTCTCAGACCTCGCTATTAATCAGCCCATCATTATTAAAACAGCTCAAAGGGGGAACCATTGATGTGCAGGACAAAAGATCAGATCAACAGGAATGAGAAAGATTACTATTGAATAAAAGCAGCTGCAGGAAACTACCTGCCAATCCATTGAGTGTTGTTGTGAAGAAGATTGGGACACAAAGGGAATAGAAGCAACCCATATGGACTGGATTAAAAAAGAAGAAAGGAAATTTCTGCTAGCCAAAAATCAGAGAGAACCCTATTTTTAGTGTCTTTAAAATGTACTCAAGAATAGAAATCCACTCCCTGGTGGGCCAATAGTATCTGCAATTGGAGTTATCATTAAAACCATTAGCTCAATTTGTGGGCTTCTTCCTCCAAACCATGATTAAGAAGATGCCTACTTATCTTAAGAATACAAAGTACACCACAAACCTCAATGAAAGTATAGACTATGACATGGGAAACCAGCTGTTGATTATGATGGTTGTGAAATCACTTTACACAAGCATTCAGCAAGAACTCATGATCAGGAGGACTACTGTAAAACTACTCTTCGGGTCTAAATGGAATTATTGGATCTGCTGGTAGTTTGTCATTGTGTGCACCAGGTTAACATTGATGCACAGCTTCTTTAAGAATGAAAAATATTATTTCTTTCATTTAGAGGGACAGCATGGAATCTGACTGTACCCCAAGTCTAGTAAATGTATCTGTAAATAATTTGAAAATAACAATAATTTTCAGTGAGACCTTCCAGCTAAGGCAAATATAGCTGTTCAAAAGCTGATCTGGTAAGGAGTAGAAGATGGGGCTAGGGCCTTTCTTCAAGTGCCCAATAAAGAGGACAAACATCTGAATGGTATAACAACCACAGCTAAACAAAACGTAGCATTGTTTTACATTTACAGATTATGGCTCATGAGGGCAAATTAAGTAACTTGAATTATAGGAAAACAATGGACCCGAACTCAAGTTTACTTTTTGGGAGTCACCGTCCATGCACACTTCATGAGAACCTACCCTTTGGCAAATTCCTTAGGATTAGGAGACACTGTTCTGATTCAAACACTTTTGATGAACAATGAGAAGAGTTAAGTGTCAAACTAAATAACGTGGGTATCCAAGTAAAATTATATAGGGATCAAAGAAAAGAGCAAAAAAGAACAATAGAGAAATGTTAATAGAATAATTTCTAAAAAAAAAACTGCAACTACTCAATGGAGAGCCACCTTCTAGACATTACCTAATGAATTAAAGTCATCCAGTATCAAATCAAAGAAAATAGTCAGTATGTGTGGTCAAGATATCAGAAGCCTTTTTATCTTTAAAAGAGGGATAAGCATTAGGAACAAATTAGTGTATACCCAACCTTGAAGAAATATTCATATGCAGCAGCCGACCCTTGTGGGATTTCCCGGATTAAAAAGCCACCATCTCTGTGTTACCTGTAGTGTATGCAAGTACCCATCCACTAGCATGACTCTAAAGCATAACTTGACTGTATCATGGGAAAAATGATCCTTTACAAATTGAAACAGCGGCAATATAATATACCCCTTGTGCTGCCCCGTGATCTATTATATATGATTATATACAGACATGACAGCAAGGAAAATCAAGATTAGAATAACCAAACTTAAATCCAGCATTAGAAAGGGGCCATAGATGACACAGTTAGTGTCACATTTCTAAGAAACTGCAGTTACAGCTGAAGACGTTAGATGGTGTGTCTTTGAGAGACTAAAGTGTTATAACAATACCGTCATGAAGCAATGTTTATTGTTCAGAGAGCAGAAATGAATTCACAAGCAGGGTATTGACCAGTGGCCCCTCAACAAAGGGATTGATTGGTATTCATTGGCACCAAATCAACATCACACATAGTTCAGTGAATCCGTGTATACAGGCTTTTCTTAATTGGAAAGAACTAACTCACTTGTGAAACTATTATTTTTTTTTTTTTCACTACAAGCTAAACGTATTACATTTGGTATGAGGTCTAGTACAAAACAAATGTTACCAGAATATTTTGACTGGCAGTACACTTTGAAGTACAAAGACAGCATATTGTAGAGAATTGTTGTCAGTATAAGATGGCTGCCAAAATAAATGGTCTCCCCATTGACATACCGCACAGATGCTCGGAAGACACACGTAGGTTCCAAGAGAATGAAGCTTTTGTCATGTCATGATTTGTTTCTTCCTTGAGTTTTTTTAATTGAACACAACAGACCAAATAAAATATATTGATAATATTAGCCTGCCTGGTTTAAAAAAAAAAAGCTATACATGTGTCAGCCAGACTCAAGAACAGAACATATAGTAAACTTGAGGCTTGATTTAGGCAGGCGTTCCCCTAGGCTAAAACCTAAAGCAGCAAATCAAACAGATAACGTTGATGGTATGGACAGATTGAAAAGTTAATTTTGATTATATGGACTTATCAAATCGCAAAATTCTATAACTGACTCTACCTGATTACAAATGAGGCATCCATTTCTGGAAACTCAGGGCATCTACATATAAACAGGGTTCGCCTGACTCTGAAGATGATACTGATTATGGCACTTAAGTCTGAGGCATCATCGAATAAATGGGGTCTTTATCATGCTGATTACACTTGGGGCACTAGAACCTATCTGCAATATGCCAATTTAATAAATGTATTAGCCAATTCAATATGCCAACCAGACAGTATGATAGAAAACTTATGACATTTAAAATTAGATAATTTGTGCGAGCACTGTGCATGGTAGAGTGGTGAGTTACTCTTAGTATTGTCATTTGAGATGTCATAAGTGTTGTTCTGAATGTTATGGTTACACATGGTAGAAGTGATGAAATATGAAAGGATATAAGTAAAGGTGCAAGTTATAGTTAATGTAGTGTGGATAGGGAGTTGACAACACTTTGCACAGAGTTGCTTGTTTTATAGTAATTTCTAGGTGCTGCATAAATTATAAATTAAAGTTATAACTATATCTTTAGAATTTTTAATGTCTGTGTAGTTTAAATTTGGTTTCAATAAAAAAATATAGTAATTAGAATTAAATTAAATTATACATTTAAGGTATAACTATAACTTTAGAAGTTTTAAAGTTTAAACAGTTTAAGTTTGGTTTGGATAGAATAAACAAATAAAGTTTTCCTAACTATAGCTAACCGTTAACTTGTCTTTTTTCAATAAATGTATATGTTTCTTTTCAATTTTAATTCTTTTAACATATCACAAAGTAAATCCATCATTGTTTTTCTTTTTATGCACTGGCTTGAAGCGGAATAGAGCAGTGTGGCATACACTACAGGGGCATAAAGTAGAGTGGTGTACAGTAGAGTGGCGTAGAGTGAAGTGGAGTAGAGTAATGTGAGGTAGAGTGAAGTGGGGTATAGTAGAGTGGCGTAGAGTGGAGTGGCATACAGTAGAGTGGCATAGAGTAGAGTGGCTTAGAGTGGAGTGGAGTGGCATAGAGTGGGCTAGCGTACAGTGGATTAGCATACATTTGAGTAGTAAAGAATGCAGTGATGTTGAGTGGGGTGGCATAGGTTGGAATGGCATAGAGTGGAGTGTTGTAGAATTGAGTGGCATAAAGTGGAGTGGTGTAAAGTGGAAGGGCACGCAGTGGAATAGCGTAGAGTTGTGTGGTATAGAGTAGAGTGACGTACAGTGGTATGGCATAGAGCGGAGTGGAGTAGAGTGGAAGGGCATTAAGTGGAGTGGCATACAGTGGAGTGGCCTAGTGTGGAGTGGAGCATAGTGGAACAGCATTGAGAGGAGTGGCATGTACTGGAGTCGCGTAGACTGGCGTGGCATCAAGAAGGATGGAAAACAGTGCAGTGCCGTAGAGTTGAATAGCGTAGAGTGGAGTGTCATAAAGTGGAGTTTGTAGAGAGTGAGTTCTGTAGAGTTATGTGGCATAGAGTGGAGGGGCATAGATTTGAGTGGCGTAGAGTGGCAAAGCCTAGAGTGGAGGGGCATAGACTTGAGGGGTGCAGACTGGACTCCATAGAGGATAGTTATGTACAGTGGAGAGGCATAGACTGCAATAGAGTGAGTGGCGTACAGTGGAGTGGTGTAGAGTAAAGTGGCATAGAGTGGAGTGGCGTACAGTGGAATAGCATAGAGCAGAGTGGCATAGAGTGTAGTGGCATGGAGTGGAGGTGCCTAGATTGGAAAATCATAGAGTAGAGTGGAATAGAGTGGCATTGACACAAGTGGCATAGAGTGGAATACCATTAAATGTAGTGGTGTCGAGTGGCACAGAGTGGAATAGCATAGAGTGGAGTGGCAGAGAATTGACCGGCATAGAATGTAATAGCATAGAGAGGAGTGACATAGAGTGGAGTTGAGTGACATAGAGTGCAGTAGCATACAGTGGAGTAGCATACATTAGAGTGGCAAAGAGTGGACTGGTGTACAGTGGAGTGGCAGTGAGTGGAGTGATGCAGAGTAGAGTGGCGTGAAGTGGAGTGCTGAATGGAATAGAGAGGAGTAATATACTGTGGAGTGCAGCACATTGTCATGGCATAGAGTGGAGTGGTGTAAAGTAGACTTGTGAAGAGTTGGGTGGTGAAGAGTTGAATAGCATAAACTGTACTGGCCTAGATGGCCCTGTATGAATGGGAATGTCATAGAGTAGAATAGCATAGAGTGGAGTGGTGTAGAGTTGAGTGGAGTGGCGTGACGTAGAGTGTGGTAGTGTACAGCGGAGTGGTGTACAGTGGAGTGTCATATAGTGAAGTTTGTAAAGTGGAGAGGAATACAGTGGAGTAAAGTGGAGTGGTGTAGAGTGGATTAGCATACAGTAGAGTGGTGTAGAGTGGCATAGCATTGAGTGTAGTGGAATAGACTAGAGTGGCACCAAGAAGAGTGGCATACAATGGAGTGGTATAAAGTAGAATAGTGTAGAGTTGAGTGTCGTAAAGTGGAGTGGCATAGAGAGGAGTGACGTAGAGTGAAATGGTGTAGAGTGGAGGGGCGTAAGGTGGAGTGGCATAGAGTGGAATAGCATAGGCTGAAGGGGCATAGACTCGAGTGCATACAGTGTAGTGGCATACAGTGCAATGGCATATAGTGCAATAGCATAGAGTGGAGTGGAGTGGTGTAGACAAGAATGGTGTAGAGTAGAGTGGAATACAATGGAATGGCATAGAGTGGAATATTGTAGAGTGTAGTGGCATAGAGTGGAGTAGCATTGAGTGAAGTGGAGTGGTGCAGAGTGGCATTGACTCTAGTGGCATAGAACACTTGTTGTAGAAGGGAGTAGAGTAGCATAGAGTGGAGTGGTGTAATGGATGGAGTGTCATAGAGTGGAGTGGCTGCAATGGAATAGCATAGAGACAAGTGGCCATAAGTGGGGTGGTGTAGAGGGGAATGGTGTTCAGTATCATTGCGTAGGGTGTTGTGGGAGGTTGTAGAGTGGAGTGGTGTAAAGTGGCGTGGCATAGAATGGAATGGTGTACAATGTAGTGGGTTAGAGCATAGTAACCTAGAGTGGAGTGTGGTAGGGTAGACTGGTGTAAAGTGAAATAGCACACAGTGGAGTGGTTAGAGTTGTGTAGAGGGGAATAGCATCAAGTTGAGTGGTGTTCAATGGAGTGACATACAATGGAGTGGTTTGAAGTGGAGTGGCCTAGATCGGAGTGTGGTAGAGTTTAGTATGGTAGAGTGTAGTGTGGTAGAGTGAGTGGCGCAGTGGGGAATAGCATACACTGGAGTGATGTGGCATAGAGCGGAGTAGTGTATAGTGGACTAGCATCAAGTCAAGTGGGGTGGAGTGTAATGGCATAGAGTGAAATTGCGTACTGTGAAGTTGCATTGAGTGGAATGGTGTAGCGTGGAATGGCGTAGAGTGGAGTGTGGCAGAGTGAAATGTGATAGAGTGGAAAAGAGTAGAGTAGTGTCACTTAGAGTGGAGTGGCATAGAGTGAAGTGTCATGTCATGCTGCGGAGTGGAGTGATTTGTCATGTAATGGCGTGTGGAACATAGACTTAGAGTGGAGGGGCATAGAATGGAGTGGTGTGGAGTGTCATAGAGTGAAAATGGACTATTGTAGACTATAGTGGCATGTCACAGAGTAGAGTTTCATGCCATAAAGTAGAGTGGAGTACAGTGTCATCGAGTGGAGTGGAGTGGTGTGCTGTAGAGTGCAGTTTATACCGACATAGCGCAAAAATGGCTGAAGGCATTTAGCTGGAAGTTTGAAAAATTATAGATTATGGGATATTAAGGGTCCTTTGTGATGGTAGTTCTGAATTGATTAGAACTCTTAAAGATATAGGGCCTGATTCACAAAGGTAAACTTACACTTTTGTGTAAGTTAGTGATTATTTGCTCTTCACAAAGGTATTTTATCAGTAGTGAGATACTACTACTAAAGTACCTTTGTGAATAGTAAGTGTATGTTTAGCATTGTGAATCCATTCCATAATACACAAACACTTAGTGCCTGGGGTAATAAGGATGGTTCATCAAGTTAGGTGGGGGCTTCTATTGATTCTAGTATGGTTCTCTTTTCCCCTCACTTAAAATGATACTAGGAATGTTAGGGATAGTTGTATTGGGATTTAATTTTATTTTTCCTAAATGTTTTGCTGCTGTCTACCTATCTCTCATTATGAATTTAGGAAATCTAGAGAGACTAAACAAGAAGAGCTAGGAGCAGTTGCAAGCTATATGAAAACTAAAGGGCGAGGCTTCATACTTTACCCTATAAAAAATAAAGGAAAAAAGGGGTAAAATACAGGGATTTTAGAATTCTCATAAATCTCTTTTAGGTATCTCGAGCACTCCTACAATTTTTCATCTACACTGTGAGTGCTCGGAGGGGGCACTATCTTCTGGACATGTTCCAGATAGATAGGGAAAGGGTTTCCCAGGGGGGTGGGGGGGGGGGGGGTAGTATGGGTCACGGGGTAAGTGGGTGGGTGTTGCAAGGGAAAAAACCCCAAAATATCCTCATTTCTTTTCTGGTTGTACTGGACTTTTTTTTGTATTAAGGTGATCTTCGGCATGGTTGTGTTAATCTTTTGTGGTCTTTTCCCCGTTGTGTATAGCATTAGTAGGGTGGCAGGAAAGCGGCAGCTCTTCTATGAATAACCTGCGGATTCTCTCCTGGAATATCAATGGCCTCAGCACAAGCCCCAGAAGGGACAAGATTCTGCAATATCTTCACCATTGCGATGCACAGGTCAGAGTTCTCCAGTAGACCCAATTAGTAGAGCTAGAGTTGAGTGATTTGGTAAAGAAGAATCCATGGATTGAGGTTTTCATTACTACAACGCAATCAACAAACAATAGAGGAGTGACAATTCTGTTTAAAAAATCTTTACAAGCCCGACTGGTATTTAAATTAACAGATCCAGGTGGTAGATGGATCATCTCCATAGTAAGCATTGTGGGGACACAAATTACTTTTGTAGGATATTATGGCCCGAATGTCGATGATCCTTCTGCCTTGGAATCTGTTTTTTCTCATTTACTTTCTGTTCCAGAACCTATTATATTTGCAGGATATTTTAATATAGTTCTTGACCCCTTTTTGGATAAGTCCCCACACAACCGGGCACTGACCCCTTCTAAAACCAGGTCTCTCCTGTTGGCCGATAAGAAGCAATATGGTTATTTAGACATCTGGAGGATATTATCTGGACAACAACCCAGAATTGACTATATTTTGATTAATCAGTCATTGAAAAGCGTGGTTAAAAATATCACTTACCTCCCTTCACATCTGTCTGACCATTCAGGGATATCTTTGGTAATGGCAGGTTTCCCCCAAGTAGTTCCGAGAAGTTGGTCGTTCGATCGTTCTTTGCTTTCAAGACAAGATGCGATCTCTTTTTTGGTAGTGGAAAGCAAATGTTTTATGGATTGTAACATTGGCACGGCCACTCCAGGTTGTATATGGGATTCCTTTAAGACCTTCGTTAGGGACCAAATTACTAGCATGGTCTCCCATATGAGGAAGACGTACAAAGAGGAGGTATTCTCAAGTGAGGCAGAAAAAGGTAGGCTTCAAACGGAAATTGACATACAATCATCTGCCTCGCCTAGGTTATTGCAAGAACTACAAAATTAACTGTTTAGAGCTAAGGGGGATTTGGACTCCGTGATGAAGGCATGTGTTCTACAAAGATGGGAAACCAGCAAAATCGCCCATTTCCAATATGGTGAAGGTGCAGGGAAACTTCTATCCTGGAAGTCTAAGACCGATCAGGTCTGCAACAATATATGCTCGATTACCCACGATAATGTGGTTTACACTTCAGATGAAGAAATTAAAACAATCTTCCGATCTTTTTCTTAAAATATTTATAAGGAGGATAAGTGTATTAACCAGGATTCGATTATTGATTGGCTAAACGAGATATCTTTGCCAACATTGGCCTCTGATCAATCTGCGTCTCTAGATCATACGATTACTCAGGACGAGGTCAAGAAAGCTATCATGAATAGTAAGTCCGGGAAGGCGGCGGGTCCTGACGGCCTTCCAGCTGAGATCTATAGGCTTCTAGAGCAGGCGATTGTACCATTTTTTACCTCCTTATTTAATCAGATTCTTCAGGAAGGGATGTCACCACCAACTTCCTGGAATAAAGGGTCAATAACTTTAATCCTAAAACCTGGCAAATCAGCTTCTTCTTGCGGGTCATACCGTCCAATTTCTATCTTAAATACGGACTATAAAATCTTTGCTTCAATTTTGGCCAACAGGTTGGGCATGGTCGCGGGTGACATTTTACATCAAGACCAGAGAGGATTTATTAGGGGTCGACAACTCTTTGAGTTGACTTACGACCTAATAGGTGCAATTGATGTTGCATCATCTGCTGGGCTGCCTTTGGCTGTTCTCACGTTGGATGCAACGAAGGCCTACGACAAGGTGAATTGGTCATACCTGTTGGGGGTCTTGGGTAAGTTCAATGTGAGAGCAGGATTTCGCCGAGCAGTTGGCTTACTTTATCAAAACCGTTCAGCCCGCCTCTTCGTTAGTGGATCACCGACTGACCCCTTTAATATCACTAGCGGAACACGTCAGGGCTGCCCTCTCTCCTCTCTCCCCTCTCCTATTCGACCTATACATCGAACCCTTTGCCCTACAGCTGCGGAAGGATAATAGCATCAAGCCTTTTAGGTATGGGGGATGGGAGAAGAGGGTGGCCCTGTACGCGGACGATATCTTGATTTTTTCCTCAGATTTAAGAACAGCACTCCCTTCTGTTATTAAACTGGCACTGGATTTCGGAGCAGTCTCGGTAAACAAGGTTAACGCCTCCAATACTGAGATTATGACCTGGAACTACAGTGATTCAGATGTAGGGGTCCAGTCCAGCCAAAAAATGCGCTACTTGGGTATAAACATGGCCCAAGATATTAACAAAATTGTTGAGACCAACTTCTCTGCTAAAGCGAAAGAATGTCGGAGACTTATGAGTTCCTGGTCATCATTGCATCTCTCCATTTTGGGAAGTGTTAACCTTATAAAGATGACCATATTGCCGAAGATCACCTTTTTGTTTAACACAATTCCTCTTTATTTTGAACCATCACTTTTAGTCAAATTACAGAGCGACATTAACTCATTACTTTGGGGCCAGCGCAACCCCAGAATTGCCTGGAAAAAACGGAGGCTTCGAAGGCAGAAGGGGGGCTGGCAGCCCCAGATTTTCAACGGTACGCATGGGCATTTCAGCTCACCCATTCCTGTATGTTATTGAAAACACCTACAAACTTCGGGATTGGGGGTATGTTTAGTGTCATGCTAAGTGGGGCAAGGTTACCAAAGGATGGGTTTCTTTTTAAATTTGGGGACCCCAAATTTAAAAAATAAATAAAACTGAAGGTCTTGCAGGGCATGGCTAGAACATGGACTAAGGTCAGCAGTGCCATGAAACTAGGATACTTTTCAAGTAAGGCTCCTTTGTGGGATTTACCTGGGGGCCCTAGTTGGCTACATGACAGCCTTGCTTTACCTCTGAAAGAGGGTGGTTTGAAAGTCTGGAGTGATTTATTCGTTGATGGGGTACTTTTACCATGGAAATCGTTAAGTATTAGAACAGGTTCTAATCTGTCAAGGTTCAAGTACCTACAGACAGCAAGTTGGGCTCATGCGCAATCTACCATTAAGTTTAGACCACCATTAGGGTGTGATATCCATCTAGAGTCTCAACTTCTAGATAAAACTCGGGCAAAAAATGAGATATCCTTTTAGTATCACTCATTGTTGGAGGAGATTGAAGGCGAATTTCAACTGCCCGATAAAATCTGGGGGAGTTCTTTTCCAGACCTTGATGTGGAAAGTCTTTGGCTTAGTTCTTTTCAGATATTATGGGAAATAGTTAAACCAGCGTGGCTCCCAAGAAACCATCTTTTTTCCCTACAAAGGGCTTACTATTCGCCGCAAAGGCTTTCAAAATTCTCTATAGATCGACCGGTTGCCTGCGCAAGGTGTGGGGCAATAGTGGCTTTGGACTCACACATGTTTTACGGTTGTCCTGTATTGTCTCAATTTTGGGACTCTTTAAGCATTTCACTTTCAACCTCCCTGGGTCGCCAGATCACAATAAATCCTGCACTGGTAATCTTTCGAGTTATGGAGGGGGTGGCGGGTTCTCCCAAATATCTCCTCTTTTACTCTATGCTTCTGGTCAGAAGAGAAATTTGTAAAAAATGGAAGAACTCCATACCACCATCTCTTTCCGATTGGCAGACATCGATGTTACAGATCTCAAAACTCGATCTATTGAGATCAGGGAACTTAAACAAGAGAGCCTTTTGGCATCTTCTGAAGTGGAACCAACTCTGAAATATATGTTTGTTTGTTTCCCCCCCCCGTTTGGTCCAATGATTATGCTGCCTTCTGAATCCTTTGTTTATTTCTCTGCTGGCATACCCTGGCCTGTTGATCTCGAACTAAGCGCAGGTATACCTGTGCAGCAAAACAGTGCCCTAATGGTTGCGGACTATGGATCCTTGAGATCGCAATTTCACTGATTAGATGACCCTGTAACAATACTGGTCTACCTATCCAGCTTTCTGAGGCAGTGTGTCGCTCTCTACTTGACTTTGTCGGTGCAACCAGGGTGGACAATGAGGACAGAAAAAAACGAAAAAAAACAAACCACTTAGTGATATATGCCGCTGTACACTGCACTAATTTCGTGATGACAAAACAGCTTATGATTGGGTAATGCAAGCACTAACAAAATGTATAGGCAGTCATATTGGTTAGACCACATTTAGGGCCTTATTATGATTGCGGTGAATCCGCATACTCCGGGCCGGCGGAAGCCACCGCCGTCCCGGAGTATGCGGATTCACCGCTGCAGCCACATAGAACACCCACCACCAGATTAGGATGGCGGTGGGATTGCGGATGGACCAGCGGCGGACTGCAGGTCCGTCCGCCACTGATCCGCGGGGTGGGGAGGGCTATTTGGTGACGGTGTCTGCAAGACACCGTCAGCCGAATTAGGATTTGCACGGAGACATGCTTTTCCGCGGCGGCTTTTCCGCCGTGGAAAAGCATGTGGACTTTGGCTTTTGGGGGCCCATTGCGGGCCCCCAGGGTGTCGGGGGGGTTGCACATGGGGGGTACCTATGGTACCCCCCAACATTTACATGCACAAAGCGGCAGGCACCGCGCGGTGCCTGCCTCTTTGTGCATGTAAATGTAATACATGCATTTTTAACATTGCGGCGGGTGCAGCTTGAAGCTGCACCCGCCGCAATGTTAAAAATAGAGGATGTGACCGCCACCCTGGGGGTCACATCCTAATCTGCATGGAGGGACCGCCGCTGCCCCTGCGGACGGTCCCTCCTTCTCTATGGTGGCAGACGGACTCAGGTCCGTCCGCCATCATAATCGGCCCTTTAGTGTGCATTCTGGGTTTAAGTGAGAATATAGTGTACCTCTGAATTGTATGTGGATAGGAAGGAATTATTCTGTTTTTTTAAGTGTGTAAAGGTAGGTAAAATTAGCCTTATAATTTTTAAAGAAACAAAAAACATTTTGCAGAATACCTCATTGCTACCTAGAAAGTACCTTAATACTTACGGAATAAAAAAATAAATAAAGATATACAAATTGAAAATACACTCTGCTACACTATATTTCCCCTTAAATTCTGGAACACAGACAAAGGGGCACATGCATCTAGCTATTTATCAGTCGAAAACGTGCCGATTCGCAGAATTGGCCCCTTTGCTACCTATAAATAGTCTTTTGGGATGCATGAACCTCAAAGGCATTTGCAAAACAGGTAATCACAATTTTTGCGGTTACCTATTTTGTGAATTCAGTTACGGAATCGCAATTTGCGATTCCCTAAATGCAATGCAAGAATCATCCTCAGAATGCGACTTTGCATTAAGGAACAGCAAATTACCATCAACTTCAAGTTGATGGTATTTTACAATCCCTTAGAAAAATGCACAAAATTGCTATCTTCAAAGTGCCATGTGGCGCATACACATGCCCTTAGGGCATGTGTGTGCGCCAAATGTGCACAAGTACCATTTTTGGGGGTGCATCATGGTGGCCTTTTGACCCTCTTTCACCCATGAATCACATTTGCAATTTGCGATTACCTATTTGGTGATCACAAATTGCAAATGCTTTCCCATTCATTCCTATGGGCCTCTAGGATCATATGAATGAATGGGTAAGCTTTCCCTAATAGCGAATCACAATTTGCCAGTCACTAATCTGGAATGTGCAGGAATCTCTATTTTTTCTGCAAAACATACATGCATAAGGAATTGTGATTCCCTAATAGCGATTCCTTCTTAATAATCGCTATTAAGGAATCGCAATTCCTTCGCTGATGCATGTGCCCCTAAGTGTAGTCTGAGCAATATTTCGCCCTTACAGAATTTAAAGGAAGTTAGTCTGCACCCTTGGTTTTTAGGGGAAGTATGATGTAGAACAGTGTTTAAAAAAGTTTTTACATATTTAATTTCATACATTTTGTTCAAATTTTGCAGTACTTTGTAGGCATTTCTGTGGTACTCTACAAAGTAAAAAAATAATTATATATATATATATATATATATATATATATATATATAAAGTTCCACTGGTGCCCAAAAAACGGAGTGCACTCCCTGGTCACTCACTCCAGTTAGGGGAAGACACAGACGCGGTCAGCGCCAGCAGAGCCTGACGCGTTTCAGGTTAACACCCTTCCTCGTAGGCTTTTCTGCATCTTGATGACATCACAAGTAAAAAGCCACCAGTTTCGTAGTCCTTCATTTATTGCTATTACCACAATCAAACTCAGGTGAGTATTTGTAAGTTCAATTCACAGTCAATCATTCCACCGTGAAGTATGCTGGTACTGGTGGTTCTTCATATACAACCCAAGTGGGCTACCTGCAATGACATCAAAAATAAAATGTAATCACAACTGCCTCTGCGTGATTCTTATCCGTTCAAGTTCTATGCAAAGCAGGTCCGCAGCACTGATTGACATACCAGCGGCAGAACCACTCCGTTGTTTGGCGGTGCTCTCCTCGGCCGGGCGGCCGAAATACATAAAGTTCCACAGGTGCCCAAAAAGCGGAGTGCACTCCCTGTTCACACACTCCAGTTAGGGGAAGACACAGGCGCGGTCAGCGCCAGCAGAGCCTGACGCATTTCAGGTTAACACCCTTCCTCATAAGCTTTTCTGCATCTTGATGACATCACAAGTAAAAAGCCACCAGTTTCGTAGTCCTTCATTTATTGCTATTACCACAATCAAACTCAGGTGAGTATTTGTAAGTTCAATTTACAGTCAATCATTCCACCGTGAAGTATGCTGGTACTGGTGGTTCTTCATATACAACCCAAGTGGGCTACCTGCAATGACATCAAAAATAAAATGTAATTCCAACTGCCTCTGCGTGATTCTTCTCCGTTCAAGTTCTATGCAAAGCAGGTCCGCAGCACTGATTGACATACCAGCGGCAGAACCACTCCGTTGTGTGGCGGTGCTCTCCTCGGCCGGGCGACTTAAATACATAAAGTTCCACAGGTGCCCAAAAAGCGGAGTGACTCCCTGTTCACCCACTCCAGTTAGGGGAAGACACAGACGTGTTCAGCACCAGCAGAGCCTGACGCGTTTCAGGTTAACACCCTTCCTCATAGGCTTTTCTGCATCTTGATGACATCGCAAGTAAAAAGCCACCATTTCCCAGTCCTTCATTTATTGCTATTACCACAATCAAACTCAGGTGAGTATTTGTAAGTTCAATTCACAGTCAATCATTCCACCGTGAAGTATGCTGGTACTGGTGGTTCTTCATATACAACCCAAGTGGGCTACCTGCAATGACATCAAACATAAAATGTAATCACAACTGCCTCTGCGTGATTCTTCTCCGTTCAAGTTCTATGCAAAGCAGGTCCGCAGCACTGATTGACATACCAGCGGCAGAACCACTCCGTAGTGTGGCGGTGCTCTCCTCGGCCGGGCGGCGGAAATACATAAAGTTCCACAGTAGAAAGTAAAAAGCCACAAGGATTTTTTCCTAAGGGAATTCCTGAAAATTCTATGTGAAATAACTTTGGCGTTTGTGGACGGAATTGGCTGAAACTTTCAGGAAAATGGCACATTTTGTGTCTGAGCAGCCCCTGAAATTTTGGGGGGTTTCGTCAAGGGGGGCCAAGAAAAAAGGGGGGTCCCAAAACGCGTTTTTCCCATTCATTTGTCCATAGGGCAGTTGGAATCACTTTTAGCTCGAACGGCTGAATGGATTTACACGAAACTTGGCAAAATTGTAGATATGGTGTGCCCGACGTGCCTTTGCTATGTCTCAATATATGTGCTCCAGTGGATTTTGAGAAATTAACGTTTTAAAAAACAGATATATCTGTGACAGCGTCCCGGTTAGCGCCCCGGTTCGCGTACCTGATGCGTAACGGAACTTCGCGAGGAGAAGCGGATTGGCTCCCCAGTGACTGTCAACATTCTAAACCGTCCGGAGCGGCCGCCATCTTGTGTCTCGGTAGGATCGAGACACAAGAGGTGGCAATAACAAAGGGGGAAATGAGCATAAGGGGGCAGAGTACATCCTCCCTGACCCCCTAGGTTTGATGAGGGGGCTTTAAAAGGGCCCCGTGGGGCAAAAAAAAATAATTTTATTATTGTTTTTTTTGCGGGGGGAGCGCCCGGTACGCGCACCGGGAAGCGGTCCGGGGAGCGTAATATATGGAAAAAAAGAATGAAAGAATGTTCAAATATTGTATGTTTATTGATTGCTCTTTTTGTGTTTTGTTTTTTTTTAATTTTTTTATTTAAGTACTAACATGTAGGTACCAATGCAGAGTCTAAAAATAAATATACACCGTTTCCTTTGTAGATATCTTGCATGTTGTTTCAGAAGTTATTGTGGTATATGGAATTCATACCATAGTCTGTCAGGAAAGCAGAAAGAACATGGAGGCAGGAGATGATAAAGAGATGTTAAATACACATTGGAGATAAAATAGTGGGAGAAAGGAAGTAACTATGAGCAAACTTACTATGTAACACAAAAAAGTTGCACAGTATATTTTAACTCTCAGTTTATATTTTATCATTTTGGGTACTATTTCATAATTTAAATATTAAAAAGAATAATGTCTCAATCATTTTTAACTTTTAAAATATAAATTTATTGTTCTGATTTTTCAAAATCTAAGAGAATTTGTAACATTAAATCATCAGGAATGTCCTCCTTTTCATTCCAAGAATCACATTCACATTCTTCAGCATGAAGCAGTGATGTCACTGACCATGTCATGAATGATGTAATATGTGACATCATCAGCAGTGGATTGCGGGTGCGCGATATATAGTTAGTGCAACTAACTATATATGCAAATTTCAATGGTTTTTTGTGAGTAAAATAAGGTTTTGTAAATGCTAATTCCTAACTATATATCGTCTATAACCTATGTTTTTTTTAGTGAATTTTCAAGGTTTTGTAAATGCTAATTCCTAACTATATATGGTCTATAACCTATGGTTTTTTCAGTGAATATATGTATATATATATATATATATATATATATATATATATATATATATATATATATATATATATATATATATATATATATATATATTCCAAGCACACAGGGTCTTGCTGGGTACCTCCTCCCGTCGTCAGGTGGCGCGAAAATTCGGCAAACCCAAAGCCGAAAGATTAAATGAACAATCCACAATTCTGCCAATGAGCAAGGTCGCACACTCAAGGAGATTCAGTCATAAGGTATTTATTCACCGGAAATCGCTACGCGTTTCGACACACCAGGGTGTCTTGATCACACGATAACATTTCCCCCGTGTTCAACAAGTTAAGTACACAGTGAAAATACAAAATAGTAAACATAGATGATGTGCATTTCCCTCAATGCATACAGGTCAGATTGTTGTTGGCCATATTGGAATGGAGTATTTACAAATCATGAGTGAAAAAAATTCGACATAAATCAAAGTGATACATCATTACAGTCTGTAATGGAAAACGTATAAGAAACTAGCATAATTTCCAAATAAGAAATTGATTTGCCTAGTATATTAATGAAATTGACCCAACTGAAAGTTGACAATGCTGTCTCGGTAAGGTTTGCGGACCAATGACGTCAAAAAATAGTACCGGACCGGTAATCATGCTTACACCAGTCAAACAGGGTAAAGAAAATTGAGTGGTTTAGTGTCCTGTTGGTACTTAGTTCATGGTTCTCAGGTTAAGGAACGAGATGAGTTCCAATAATAGGTGCATTCGGTCTAGTGCCTTCGGGGTCATGGAAAGTGAAGGGAAACAAAAATTGTCCCGCAGTCATCTATGTAAACCACGAATTATATCAATTCAAAAAAGAGGAAAAAAGTGCCCATAGTGAAAGTCTTATCTTAAGCAGGATGACGTGATTTCTTCCATTCAGACTGGAGAAAGGTTGGTCGTGGTGAGGTGATGAAAGTGAGTGTTGTTCCCCATCCTACTCTCCTGAAAGAGACATAACATCAACATCATTAAAATGATTTAAAATATATACAAAGGTATATCTATTACACATAATAATAAACTTGCAAGATTCTCAAAAAGAAAAGAACAACTGTACACAGTGGAGGAACATAATGGTTTTTCTACAGAAAGCCTCCAAAACTAGATTATTCAGCAATGAACGAGACCGCAACATACATCGTTATTCATTATGAAGATGAGTTGCCAGTTCCTCATCCATATTGTGCCCCCCCGGGTATCTGGTCTCGAGCTCCATGATCCATCTTGACTCCCTCTTACGGAGGGCCAGTTCCCTGTTACCTCCCCGTTTACCTATATTCACTTGTTCAACTGCGTAGTATCTTAACAAGGAGTTGTTGGAATTATGGAAATCTTTAAAATGTCTGGCTATGGGGTATTTGGTATCTTGGTTAGTAATAGCTCTAAGATGTTTCAGAACTCTTTTTTTGGCCATGCAGGTGGTACTGCCAACGTATTTGATGTTGCAGGGGCATTCTAAGATGTAGACGACATAGTTAGTGGTACATGTAAGGAATTGCCTAATCTTTTTACGTTCAGAGGTACCTGGGATTGCGATGTCTTTGACCATGACACTGGCTTTGCATGCCCGGCAGTGCCCACATGGGTAGAACCCCTTGAGTCCTTCAATATGGTGTGTTTTGGTCTCTGTGATATCACCTTTGACCAAAATATCTCTAAGGTTTCTGCCTCTTCTGTCCAGATTCAGAGAACACCTAAAATCAGAAGTGACTCTGCCCCCACTGACACCAGAATCATTACTACCTTCCATGAACAATCCAGTAAAGTCCAGAAAATCATTAACGAAAACTGGAAAATATTACAAGCAGACAACATCATAGGCCCACAAATCACAGAAAGACCGCAAATTACATATAGAAGAGGTAGAAACCTTAGAGATATTTTGGTCAAAGGTGATATCACAGAGACCAAAACACAACATATTGAGGACTCAAGGGGTTCTACCCATGTGGGCACTGCCGGGCATGCACAGCCAGTGTCATGGTCAAAGACATCGCAATCCCAGGTACCTCTGAACGTAAAAAGATTAAGCAATTCCTTACATGTACCACTAACTATGTCGTCTACATCTTAGAATGCCCCTGCAACATCAAATACGTTGGCAGTACCACCTGCATGGCCAAAAAAAGAGTTCTGGAACATCTTAGAGCTATTACTAACCAAGATACCAAATACCCCATAGCCAGACATTTTAAAGATTTCCATAATTCCAACAACTCCTTGTTAAGATACTACGCAGTTGAACAAGTGAATATAGGTAAACGGGGAGGTAACAGGGAACTGGTCCTCCGTAAGAGGGAGTCAAGATGGATCATGGAGCTCGAGACCAGATACCCGGGGGGGCACAATATGGATGAGGAACTGGCAACTCATCTTCATAATGAATAACGATGTATGTTGTGGTCTCGTTCATTGCTGAATAATCTAGTTTTGGAGGCTTTCTGTAGAAAAACCATTATGTTCCTCCACTGTGTACAGTTGTTCTTTTCTTTTTGAGAATCTTGCAAGTTTATTATTATGTGTAATAGATATACCTTTGTATATATTTTAAATCATTTTAATGATGTTGATGTTATGTCTCTTTCAGGAGAGTAGGATGGGGAACAACACTCACTTTCATCACCTCACCACGACCCCCCCTTTCTCCAGTCTGAATGGAAGAAATCACGTCACCCTGCTTAAGATAAGACTTTCACTATGGGCACTTTTTTCCTCTTTTTTGAATTGATATAATTCGTGGTTTACATAGATGACTGCGGGACAATTTATGTTTCCCTTCACTTTCCCTGACCCCGAAGGCACTAGACCGAATGCACCTATTATTGGAACTCATCTCATTCCTTAACCTGAGAACCATGAACTAAGTACCAACAGGACACTAAACCACTCAATTTTCTTTACCCTGTTTGACTGGTGTAAGCATGATTACCGGTCCGGTACTATTTTTTGACGTCATTGGTCCGCAAACCTTACCGAGACAGCATTGTCAACTTTCAGTTGGGTCAATTTCATTAATATACTAGGCGAATCAATTTCTTATTTGGAAATTATGCTAGTTTCTTATACGTTTTCCATTACAGACTGTAATGATGTATCACTTTGATTTATGTCGAATTTTTACATTCATGATTTGTAAATACTCCATTCCAATATGGCCGACAACAATCTGACCTGTATGCATTGAGGGAAATGCACATCATCTATGCTTACTATTTTGTATTTTCACTGTGTACTTAACTTGTTGAACACGGGGGAAATGTTATTGTGTGATCAAGACACCCTGGTGTGTCGAAACGCGTAGCGATTTCAGGTGAATAAATACCTTATGACTGAATCTCCTTGAGTGCGCGACCTTGCTCATTGGCAGAATTGTGGATTGTTCATATATATATATATATATATATATATATATATATATATATATATATATATACACTGAGAACACCATAGGTTTCACACACGTTATAGTTAGGAATTAGCATTTTAAAAACCTTTGAAATTCACTGAAAAAACCATAGGTTTCACACCAGTTATTGTTAGCTGGTTATTTTACTCATACAAAACCTTTGAAATTCTCCCGTTATAGTTAGTTCAGCTAACTATAACTCGCGCGCCCGCAATGCACTGCTGATGACGTCACATATTACTTCACATCACTCATGACATGGTCAGTGACATCACTCATGACATTTTCAGTGAATTTGCAAGGTTTTTTAAATGCTAATTCCTAACTATAACGTGGCTGAAACCTATGGTTTTTTCAGTGAATTTCAAAGGTTTTTTAAATGGTAATTCCTAACTATAATGTGGCTGAAACCTATGTTTTTTCAGTGAATTTCAATGGTTTTGTAAATGATAATTTTTAAATGTATTAATTGTTATATTTTTTATACTGATTTACTACATTATTTAACAATATTTATTTTTCGATATTTTATTTTTTAAATTACATTACATATTTTCAATATAAATTGAAAAAAAAGGTTTTTACACCTCTCCCTGGGGGCCAACTAGCCCAACTGGAACCTCCTGTATGCGCCAGGAGGCTGCATTACAGAGAGGTGTAATGAGGCCACACCCTTTTTTACAACTCTCTGCAATGCAGCCCCCGGGCGCGTTTGCAGAGGGGGAACTAATTCCCCATGCATACTGGGGGTCCCTGGGGGCCAACTAGCCCACCTGTAACCTCCAGTATGCACCAGGGGGCTGCATTGCAGAGAGGTGTAATGAGGCCACACCCTTTTTTACACCTCTCTGCAACGCTGACCCTGGGGGCGTTTGTAGCGGGGGAATTAATTCCCCTTGCATACTAGGGGTCCCTGGGGGCCAACTAGCCCACCTGGAACCTCCAGTATGCACCAGGGGGCTGTATTGCAGAGAGGTGTAATGAGGCTATGCCCCTTTTTACACCTCTCTGCAACGCAGCCCCCTGGCGCATTTGCAGAGGGGGAACTAATTCCCCTTGCATACTGGGGGGCCCTGGGGGCCAACTAGCCCACCTGGAACCTCCAGTATGCGCCAGGGGGCTGCATTGCAGAGAGGTGTAATGAGGCCACACCCTTTTTTACACCTCTCTGCAACGCAGTCCCCGGGCGTGTTTGCAGAGGGGGAACTAATTCCCCTGGCATACAAGGGGTCCCTGGGGGCCACCTAGCCCACCTGGAACCTACAGTATGTGCCAGGGGGCTGCATTGCAGAGAGGTGTAATGAGACTATGCCCCTTTTTACACCTCTCTGCAACGCAGCCCCCTGGCGCGTGTGCAGAGGGGGAACTAATTCCCCTTGCATACTGGGGGTCCCTGGGGGCCAACTAGGAGCCTCCAGTATGCACCAGGGGGCTGCATTGCTTTGCCCTGGGGGCAGCGGTCCCCAGGGCAGTGTGGGGGGGATTGGGCCACCCCACACTTCTTTATCACTATGCCCCCGCGATTTGGTCCTCCCAGGGGGTAATTTGAAGAAAAAAAGCCCGGGTTTTAAAAAAAAACAATTTTGGGCCTTGGGGGTTCTTGTGGGACCCCCTGAGCAGGCCTAGGAGGTCAGGGTGCTTCTACCCTGCCCCCTTTTTGAGTTCTACATGTTTATTTTTCTGCTTTCTTGTGCCTCGGTCTACCGAGCACAAGATGGCTGCCAACACTTCCTGGTTTGAAGTGTTGACAGTCAATGAGCATGCAGCTTTCTCGGGAAGGTACGCGTACCGTATGCGTACCGTAACCGTACGGTGCGCGCACGGTACGCGCACCCCGGGATTTATCAAAAAAAAAAAAAAGGGGGGCCTTGGGGGTCCTTGTGGGACCCCCTGAGCAGGCCTAGGGGGTCAGGGTGCTTCTACCCTGCCCCCTTTCTGAGTTCTACATGTTTGTTTTTCTGCTTTCTTGTGCCTCAGTCTACTGAGGCACAAGATGGCTGCCAACAATTTATGTTTTGGGGTGTTGACAGACAGTGGCAGCCAATCAGCATGCAGCGCGTGCACGGGAGGGTACGCACACCATGCGCGCTTATAGATATATATATTTTTTCCTTTCCATTTTCTCAGGAACTACTGGAGGGATATACACCATTTAAGCAAAAGCGTGAGCTGCGAATCAGACTCTACCATTTTGCCAAATTTCTTGTAATTCCGCTCAGCCATTCGGGCTGTAGCCGTGTCTAATCGTCCTATGGAAAATAACATGAAGAAAACACGTTTTGGGACCCCCTTTTTTCTCAGCCCTCACTTGACGAATCCCCCCAAAACTTTCAGGGAAGGAGCGGAGCGGAACGGGCCATCTTCTTTGAGACATTTGCAAAGATTCATCAACCGGCGCCAAAGTTATTCCCAATAGAATGTTGCGGATTTCCTATGGAAACTAGGTCCTAACTATAACTACCTACTGGTGACTGCCAGTAGGTAATATATATATATATATATATATATATATATATATATATATATATATATATATATAAGTATTAACACTGCGCTTACCTACCTTAACACACTTATATAAAGTGACTTATTCCTACCTAACAACTTTCAAACCAGTAGTACACTATATTTACAGGTGAAACCCAGAACACAGCCAAAGTGTGATAAAAACAACATGGCTGCCCTTTACTTTTGTAAAGGCACTCATCCCCAATCATATACTGCCTTGTCATCGGCATGTACTGTGCTATACAGCAAAACTACTGCAGTTATCACTGAGTTTTTTTTGTCTTATAACTTTAAAACTACTTTAACAAATTACTTCCACTACCCTAAAGGATGCTTTCTGCACTATAATCTCTTTTCCTATCACTTTTTAAAGAAATTCGACTGTTAGTTTTGTTTCTACACCTGTCTAAATATCCAACGGAAAATGCATTGGTGGAAAAGCGTAATTTGGAACCCCCCTTTTGTCTGTGCACCCCCTTAACAAATATCATCGCACCTTAGTGTTGACTGTACAGTTGACACCACAGTCAACACTGAGGGGAGTGCAAATTGTGTGCTGTATGTACCATGATGCAAAGGAGAAAACCTTTCTGGGTTATGATGCCGTGTCTGGCTGTACCCTTTTCCCTGCCCAAACTGTTTTTTATGACCTCCTCTACCGTTTATCACACATTTCTAATGTTCTGTTTTGAAAAAAGTACAATCAGGCCCATTGATTACACTTTATCTGGCCCCTGCCGGAGATAACAGCTCGAGCCAGAGAGTACGGCCCTAGCCGGAGGGTACGGTCCGAGTACGGGGAGTATTGTCTGGGTGCTGAAATTCCGGCCCGAGTCCGAATGTAAATTTAGGAGTCGTAAGCGCATTCTGTGACTACCAAAAATCGTAAGAGCCTTCTGTGAATACCAAAAAGCATACTAATCAGAAAAACCTTACTCCTTTAACAATAAAAGTTTACAAATCTTTGATGCAAGAAGCTTTATTAAAAATGAAAAGGAGATGGGTTTTCAATTATACAAATGCTGATCTGACTAGGTTGAGAATTTAGCTCTTCAGGCCAAATTATATTGGGAATTAGATCTGGGCAGGTCTTTGGATGACAAGATCTGGAAATGTTTCTGATTCCCAGTCAAATTGGTTTCAGGGATTGAATAGCATAATGTTTTGCATTTTAAGTTTGTAAATTGAATAGACCACATCCCAGTCTCTTTGAATACATGTGATTCTTCACACCATGCTAGCTGCCTGTTGGTTACCCCTACTAATTTGGAAAATGTTATTTTTCACACCTACACTACCATTGGAATGTGCATATAATAGATGGATAACATTTATAACATACCCCCCGAAACCCATCTCAGCATTGACATGAGCTGATATGGCTCCAATCTCTGGATGTATTAGTTGCATTACCACAAACACTGTGAGCAGATTATGTGAAGTGGTCCTACCAAGGATAAAGCTTGTCTCTGGGAGAACAAGTTTAGGAGAGACGGGGTCAGAAGCTCCATACACACATATTTGACAGGCCTCTGATGCATAGGGCATGCTGCCTCATTTCGGCTCTTTCAGAGGAGGCAGGCATTGGTGCGGATGCAAAGATGCTGCGTGATCCTCGCACCTCACTGTTCCTAGGGTAAAGTAAAGCCAGATTCTGTGGGGGATGACAGAGGCCACACCATGTCTAGACTGGCTTAAGATCGCCCTCGGTGCAGCATCGGGACTGCTTGTGCCCCCCTGCTGCAGTGACCATCCGGAGCCCTGGGGCTCAGGTGGGTCCAGCCTAGCAGCATATTAGAACTAATGAGAGGCCCAGATTGAGGAAAGAATCTGGCGGCGGGGGAGGAAGTAGTGCCTGTGCCCCCCAAGAAGCCCACCTCACTAAAGCACCCGGCGCCACCTAAGCACAATTTGGCACATCACTTTGGACCTGCCTCTCCTCCCCCAGGTACTGCTCATGGGGCCCCACTGACTAATCCAGCAAGAGAACTGGGGGCCTGGTGGGTCCATGACGACTCCCTACCAAGTCCATTGTGACTCACTACATTGGTGAGATGAACATGTGGTGGTATATCTAGGGGTGGGAGATGAATTCCACTCCACCGGCACAGTTTGTGGGGTTTTGCCTGCTCTGAGTTCTGCAAAACTCAGCAAAGCAGCGCAGAGCAGAGTTTTTCCTCTTGTGTGACTCGCCAAGATTAAGTTGGCCAGCATGGGCGAGAAATATCAAACACTAGACCATCTCCCTGTGAGATTTCTAAATGTAGACAGTCGAAGCAGGTTGCTACTGCTTGCGTTGAGAAACCTGCCACTCTTGTTGAGGAATTTGCTGCTTGAGTAGAGCATCTACTCGAGCAGCAGAAAGAAGCAGCGCCCTCTTGCACTGCGTGTTTTGCTGTTCACACTGATTTTCCAGCACGGGACAATCTCCTAATGCTTAACCCCTTCGCTGCTTCTGTCAGCCAACGGCCGTCGCGAGCACTACTTCCATAGTGCTGTGCACGTCTTTTGACGGATGCAGTCCGGCCAAACCTTATTAAACCGCCGCAACACAGCGAAATTCACGCCGTGGTTAAGCGGCTAAAATCAGTATGAGCAGCATGACTTACTGCACTCCACCGCTCGTGGAACTCCACAAATTGCAGGTGAGTTTTTTCTACACTTTGTGGAGTTCCAGAACTCCACCCAGGGCTATCCATAACTACCTACTGGTGGTGATTGGCTAGGGAAGGAGTTGGGACCCCAGTCGCTAGGGTGTCAGAGCACGGATACTGCTAACCGCTCTGACCAGGATCTCCCATCGGATGCCTCAACTATGGCACTCACTGCTGGACAAAATACTCAAGGCCATTGCAGACACCAGGCAGGACCTACGCACTAGAGTTGATGCAGTAGCAGTTGGAGTGGGCTTGTTACGTGATGATCAGAGAAAACTGGCAAAGTGCATAACACACACTGAAAGTGCAATAACTGAGATTCAACTGGTGCTAAATGACATGGTAGGACGCTCCCTCACCACTGAGATCCAAGACCTGGAAGCTAGGTTAGAAGACTTGGAGGGACAATCCAGCTGAAACAATCTCAGCAAAGTGGGCTGCCCAAAGGGGGCTTAGGGTGCGGATCCAGTGAAATTATTTAAAGCCTGGATAACGCAAGTGATGGCTTCAGGTAAGCTGTCCTCTCACTTTTCTTAGGAATTTGCACACCGAGTTTCAGAATGACAACCGCCAGCAGGGGGTTCCCTCAGGCCTGTAGTGGCCCATATATTGAACCACAGGGATAAGGTTGTTCTATTGCAAGTGACCCAGACAACTGTACCCCTCCAATATGAAAATGCCAGAATATTCATTTTTCCAGACTGCACTATCAGTGCAGCGACAAAGGGCCTCCTTTCTGGGGAGAAAAATGACAACTACGGCAGGTTGGTCTGAGCTACTCACTGATCTTCCCAGCTAATTTCAAAGTCATGTTCAGAAACATGGACTACTTCTTCACTGAACCAGAAGACACCTGGATAGGGTGGAATAGCACAGTTATGAATCCACCGCTCCACCTTCATCGATGCATCAGACACGCACAGTCCAGGCTGAACGCCATAGTTAGTGCAAAGCTCTAAACACCAGTGGCACCAAGGTCCATGGGACTCCGACCCCAGAACAGGCAAAGGAGGAACAGATTCAAGCATTGTTGACTGCTGTCATGCTGTGGGCAGATCTGTGCTTTGTGCCACCTCATACTCAAGAAAAAGGTGGATTGGACATTGAGTCCACCACTCCACAAGGAGTATGTTGCCAGTGATACTTCCGGAATTTACACCACAGACGTTGGATGGTATGTTGTCAAAGGTCACAGGAATCACTGGTATGATTCACTCCAGGGGGGACTAGCACATGGCACGGGCTAAAGGCTGACAATGCAGGGGTTTTCTTCAAGCACATTGAGTGAATAAATGCATTTATAAAGCGCAATGTTCACTCCAAGTAGCATCTTGGCGTTAGCGGAAAGACTTGGAGATCTGAGGTGGGAAAACTTAGCAGGCACATAGGAGAAAGGGATCAGATGAGAGATAGCACATTGTGATCTGGGGCAGCAAAGAGCCGTGTTCTGCAACCACCACTGTCCGAGCATAAAGGGATTCAACTTTCCAAGCAGGATGATTTCAGATTTTTGACTGTTACATTTGAGATGGTTTAGTTTCATCCAGTCCATAACTGCAGATAGACAATGATAACATTTTTCTTCAGCTGCCTTGGAGTTTTTATCAAGAGTGAGAATTAGCTGAGTGTCGTCTGCGTATGAAATGGATTCGATGTCGAATGAGGTGATCATTGGTATTTAGACGCTTACTGAGAAGAAATGGGTCCCCCAAACAGGCACGCTGTAACATTACTTGTAGTCCGTCCAAATGTGTGGAGAAATTTTGACATTCTGGCAATCCCCTCACCTTCTTTCTGGGTGATAACATTGATGTGGGGGCAGCAGATTTATGAGTACCCCATCTATGTAATAGTTTGGGCAACTGTGGGTTCTGCAGCCATCCTGGAAGGGGAGTTGAGAGTTCTAGTTCTGCAGGTTGCATAGACATGTAGTGTACTGTTCTCCTATCCTAACCCAGATGTATCCTTTGAGACTGGGTATGAGAGCGGCCACACAGTTCTGTGTTCTCCCTTGTGCCTGCCCTATTGCTGTGACAACAGAATGGCTAGAGTTAGCATATTAACATGGAATGTCCGTGGTATGGCTGAAGCATGAAAAAGGCATGCAGTGCAACAGTATATTAGAAAGAGTGGCATTCAGATTGCGCTATTTCAAGAGACTCACATTGCAGGGAGGAAGATGCCGGCTACCGGGGTCAATGTTTTTGCACAACATACTCAGGCTTCGCCAAGAGGTCCTACTTTGGATCCGGCCTGGGGTCCCTTTAATTACACAACAGTGGAAATAGACCCAGAGAACCGTTATGCTTTAGTTGAAGGACAATTACTAAATACTAAATTGATACTTGTATAGCGCACTACTCACCCGCAAGGGTCTCAAGGCGCTTGTACGAATACCGCTGTGGAACCCATCCTGGCTTGCACTGTGAGGCGTCCACTCCTGGGCACCCCCAAGGTGGAGGCCAGGCATCCTTAGCGTTGTGGGGGCCGTTGTGGAGATTAGCCTCTTAGCAGCTATGGAACGTCCAGCTCCAGTGCTGAACGTTCCATTGCGCAGGGGAGGTTCGAACGTCCAACGGCCGACGGCAGCACTCCTGAGGTAGTGGTGCCGTCGGCCGTTGGAATAGGCGCAGCACCTAAGAGGTTAAGCAAGCTATTGCCCAGAGTTGCAGAGTGGGACTCCATGATTGGAATAGGCACTGAGGCGAGAATTATCAGGTCAGTGGAATTTTGAGCCCAAGACTCGCCGAGGCGGGAATTGAACCCTGGTCCCGGGCCAGACCCCTGCATCAGGGTCTGCCGCTCTAACCATTGAGCCACACTTCTCCAATTAGAAGGCAGACCTGTCCTGTTAGGGAGCATAAACGCTCCAAATGTAGTGCAGCCGGCAAATTTTCACACCTTTCTACTATGCTTACTAGTTGGGATCATATCACATGGAAAATTGGGGGGACTTTAACTGTGTGATAGACCCACTGCTGGACCGCACACGCCCACTGTTACCACCTTCCCCGATTGTGATTGCTGCTGCCCACCTGACCCAATTGCTTACATATTAGTCCCTACTGGACAGTTGGCGATTGCTCCACCAAGACCCCTATTATTCACCCTTGCACAACCTGCACGTGATGCTAGACTGAATACTCTGTGACCTGGCCACAAGACTGCAGGCCATGGGGGCAGAATACTTGGAAAAAGACCTTGTCTAACCATAACCCCTTGCAGTTGCAGTTAGAATGGGGAGCACTGCAACCACCGGCCACCACCTGGCAATTGAGTTCTACCATATTGGAAGACCAGGTCTTCGAAAATGCAGCAAGCAAGATGTTATCTCATTACCTGATGGAGAATTGGGGCATGGCCTACTCCAAGCTAATAGACTGGGAGGCACTGAAAGTTGTACTTAGAGACCATTGCATGCATCCAGTTGCGGGGGTCAGAGTGGACCAGCAGAAGGACTTGATTCACATCAAAACAACACTGGGAGCTTTAGAGGCTGTGGCCCAAACTGATCATGCAAAGCAGGGGTAATTGACAGAGGTGCTGAACCAGCATGCCCTGCTGATAGAGCAACTATGCTTCTTAGACTTTAGAATATACCAAGCAAAGATACATGAAGAAGGGTACAAGTAAGGCCATCTATTAGCATGGCTCTAGCGAAGCCTACACTAAACCAACTACTCCCATTACTATGATCAAGATAACCCCAACACAAGTAGTACCAACTAAGTGAAAATACATAGAGCATTCACCGCCCACTGCCAAACCCTATATGACCCTAAATTTATTGATCATCAACTTGTCATACAGCACTTCCTTAACTTTGTTACACTAACTTTCATCAAACCCTTGGACAGAGAAGTGCTCAATGCACCCGTGACATTGCAGAAAATCCTGGTGTCCATACGGAGCCCTGCCACGAATATGGCTCTGGGAGTAGATGGGTTCCCTATTGAATACTAGAAGGTGTACATACAAATGTGGGCAACCTTCTGGTATCTATCCCTAGATCTACATTCCACACACTGCATTCAGCCCCTGGGAGCTTCACCTGGAACGAGGGTGGGCGCTGGGTTGCGGACGGTAAGTTACTATTGTGAGTGGACAAAGGGGGCCTAGGAGCACCGAACTTTGGACACTATTACTTAGCATCACAGCTCCAGTGGTCAGCTCACTGGTTGGTGGGATACCTCATGGAGGAACTGGGGTTTCCCACTCCTACATGAGCACAATGCGTGGTCAAGCAGAACTTCCTTCCGTGTACTAAATTGCTCTAACAGAAGGCCGACTCCCTTCATCGCTTTGGGAGTCCTTAATGGTCACCCTTCCAAAGCGTGAAAAAGACCCCTTAGAACTACCCTTGTTCTGCCCATTATCTATGCCTGGGTCGGATTACAAGATTTTGAGTAAAGTTATAGCGGACTGACTATTTGAGCATAAACCAAGGCTTGTACACCCAGACCAGACTGGTTTTGCACCAAGAAGATCTACCACACTCCACATCTGCTGCTTACATAGAGTGATGGAGCTGTCTCCACTACAGTAACCCTATGCTGCATGCATGGTATTGAACATGGAAAAAGCATTAGATACAGTAGACTGGGATTATCTATTTTGGACCCGGACCTGTTTAGGCATCACAGTTTGGTTGCACAGGCTCATTCACCTACTCTATATCAAGTCCATTGCTAGGGTGAAGGTTGGCCAATGTATCTCCCCTTCATTCCAAGTGAGCAGAGGAATGCTGCAAGGCTGTCCGCTGTCCCCGCTGCTCTTTGTCCTGGTAATGGAGCCCCTTGCACAGAGGCCCCAGCAACAAGGACAGGCTTAGGGCATCCCACTTAATGGAGAGACCCATGTTGCCTCGCTATATGCAGATGATGTATCAATTTATAACTGTGACATTCGAGAGGGAATAGCAGACCTTTGGGGCATTATGTTGAAATTCTGAGCTGCCTCTGGTTTGGGATCCCACAGCATCCACATTGTCTCCAGCATCATCTGCTAGTAGATTTGCATCCTTTATGGTGGGAGGCACACAAATTCTGATATCTAGGCATACATATTTACCATGAGACGCAGGACCTCATAGATGTCAATTTTCCCATAACCATTGCATATCTCTGCCTCCAAATGGCGTTCTGGAGTAGATTCCCACTCACAGTGCAGGTCAGAGAGTACTTGTCTAAAATGGGGATGTACCATGTTACAACGCATACCATTACAACTACCTACTATTACAACGCGACCATTACAACGCATACCATTACAACGCATAGCGCTTTGAGGTGCTGGATAGTGGTAAGTATAATTTACTATTCTAACTCCAGTCCCCGTGGACACTAGGGAAGGTGTTGGATAGTAAATTATACTTATTCCCTATCCTAGAGCGCCCCCCAGCGCAATGCGTTGTAATGGTATGCGTTGTAAAAGTTGCGTTGTAATAGTAGGTAGTTGTAAAAGTTGCGTTGTAACAGGTGTATACCCTAAAATGGGGATGCTCCCTCATTTTCTATATTATTTTCACAACCTTCTGGTATCTATCCCTAGATCTACATTCCACACACTGCATTCAGCCCCTGGGAGCTTCACCTGGAACGAGGGTGGGCGCTGGGTTGCAGACGGTAAGTTACTATTGTGAGTGGACAAAGGGGGCCTAGGAGCACCGAACTTTGGACACTATTACTTAGCATCACAGCTCCAGTGGTCAGCTCACTGGTTGGTGGGATACCTCATGGAGGAACTGGGGTTTCCCACTCCTACATGAGCACAATGCGTGGTCAAGCAGAACTTCCTTCCGTGTGCGTGACCTCCTCAAGATTCCAATAGCTTACTTCAGGTAGCATTTGTCCGTTTTCATTGTAGTCTGCGACTCATGCTGCTCATCCCCCAATACTCTCGTGAAAACTCATTATGCTCTATCAAACCGATTGGCAGAATAACAGGTAGGGAAGGCATGGTGACATGGGAGGCCGCAGGAATAGGCACACTGTGTGCCCTGTTTCAAGATGGTGCGCTTCTGCCCTTTGATAGCTTGCAAGAGGAAAACAAACTCCCGGCAGGTCACTTTCTGAAACATGGCCTATTGTTAGGTGAACTTGATTGGCTATGGCACATCACAGACATGGAGCCGGAACAGTACTCACTGATACGCACACTCCACATAATGGGCAGTGGTCGCCAGCTAATCACATAGTTTGTTCGAGCCCTGGCATACACCACACATGACCCATTGTCCTCCATCCATTGGGACTAGGGAAGGGGTAATAGGCAGCGAGCTAACAAAGAAATAGGGGGAACAAGCAGTCCTATAGTCAAGGAAACTGTCACTAAATGCTAAGTTTCAGCACATACAGCATAACATCCTACACAGGGCCGATCTCATGCCGGCGACTCTCCACCGCATGTTTGGGTCACCCTCAGACTGTCCTTGATATCAACAATCGGGGGCGGGTATGACGCATATGTTTTGTAGCTGTCCCCGAGCAGCAGCACTATGGGGGGACGTCACAAATGCATTAACAGAGGTGACTGGCCACACTGATGAGTGTACAATAGAGAGCTTACTATTGGGGCTGGTTAAATGCTTGAAAAAGTGTGAAAGCCAAAAATCGGTTTACTGACTTAGCACTGCTTATGGCCCGCAGACTTATTGCCATGCACTGGAAGGCCCAAACGTTACCAGCCATTGCCCATTGGTGTGAAGCCACACTTAAGTAGGGAAGGGCGGTGACCTTGGCATTAAGGCAAGAGAAGGCCCACAATTTCGCAAAATCCCCTTTGCAGCAGATTGGTAGGTGCTGCTACTTGACTTGCAAACTATAAAGAAGAGCTGAATGGTTAAGCCCACACTCATGTCCATATTTGGTCTCAGTCCCTGGGTGGCTAGAAGGGTACAACCCCTCCCCTCTTCCGCTTCCACTTTCTCAGTCCCCTGTCCCATCTTCTCCACCAGGCCCCATCCTACACTTCCCCATATGCATGTGCAATTGTAGAATATCAATATGTACACCCTAATTCCGAGATATATGTCTCTCTCTAATTGTACGTTGTGAGCTAAAGGGTAAAATGGATATGCCAGGAGTAAATGGAAAAGAAAACAAACTGGGTAACTAAAGATCTGATACCGCCACTGCATAACCTGTTGTTGCTTGCAGTTTAAATGTTCTTAATAAAAAGGACTGAGACCTGTAAACAATATTGTGCAAAAATACAAGCATACGTTATGGGATAGGTACACCACCTATGTATTTGTCACTTTAATCAAGCGGCGATAGTCATATATATGTAATATATTTGAATTCAATAAACATGGATTAAAAAAAGTCATTTTACAAGAAAAAAAGTCACAATTTGGAGTTGTTTACAGTCCTTGACCAGCAGAAGAAGATGATGTTGAAACGTAAAATTATATAATATGATGTCACCGTGTTATTCCTGCGGATCTCATGAAGTGTTGCACGGGTGGAGGCTTCTACACAATGCAATTCAGGTGGAAAGTTCAGGCTTCAGTTCACCCCGGGTGGTTTCCAGTTTTGACTTGTACATCTGAAGGTTATGCACAGACAATGATTGTTAATTTGACACAATGTCAATAATTATTTTCCTGGCAATCCCCTCTAGCTGTATGTTTAAATCTTACTGGCCTTTCTGTTCAAGCATAGAGGAACGCAACCATGTTTTTAACGTATGTTAGCCTAAGCAATTTCTTCTTAGTGTGTTTAAAATTAGAAGACTTTTCAAAAGAGGATATTTGTGTTTTCATTTTCATGTTGGGATAAACCTCATGCCATACCACTGTATACTGAACATTACTCATGGCTGAGAGCTGTGATGAGCACAAGGCCTTAAGATCTGAATGAGGTGTATCACGTCCTAGGACTGGATCTATGTCTTCTATTAAATTGAAGATTAAATTGTATTCTCAGTCTGCAACGGGCATAAATTGTCCTTTCTTGCTGTCCTAACACCAATGACCCCAGTTAAAACAAGCAGTTGCAATGCAACAGGCCTCGAATTTGCACGTTTTACAGTTATGGCGTTCTAAATGATAATGTTTTTCACATATGTGTTTTTTTGTAGCCTAGTGGATGTATGTGGTGTGTAGTGGATTTATGTGTGTGCTGGAATTGGTAGTTGTTTTTTTGTGGTGTGTAATTGTGTGTTGTTTACTGTATTTGTGTATTAGAATTATGTGGCACGGTGAATAGATAGTGGTGAGAGCTGTAGAGAATAGCTCGAAAGGAAGAATGGCAGGGATAAGTAATTCGTGTAGGTAGTGGTTATGGATACTGAGACAGAAGAGCAGAAATAGTGAGAACGAGAGAAAGAAGGGATGAGCAGGCCACAGACACATAAAGAAGGAGATCTGTGTATGTAGTGTAATTTGTAAAGCGCACAGCTGCCCGAACGAGGCGTCCCGGCGCTGTATAACGCTGTGGAACCCTTCCTGGCTCTCCCTGTGAGATGCCCCTCCTGGGCACCCCAAAGGTAAAGCCAGGCATCCCAGTGTTGTAGGGGCCGTTGTGGAGATTAAGCAAGCTATTGCCCAGAGTTGCAGCGTGGGACCCATGATTAAAGTAGGCACCGAGGGAAGAATTATCGAGTCCACAGACATTGAGACCAAGACCCTGCCACGTCGGGACTTGAACCCTGGTCCCGGGCCTGATCTCTGCTTCAGAGTCTGCCGCTCTAACCAGTGAGCCACACTTCTCCAATGCATGTATTCATTTGGCATCCTAAGAAGAGGAGGACAGCGTGTGTTTGAGGGAAGTAAACTTTAAAAAGGCATGTAAAAGAAACTGTGCACGAAGACCTGAAGTTAATCAGATTAGTGAGGTGGTAATAGTACATGAGAGAGCGAGATAGATGGATGAGAGAGAGACAAGATAGAGAGAAAGATGGAGAAGTGTAGGTGGGCATGGAGGGAATGGGGAATGCAAGAGGTGGAGCAGTGCACAGCGTGAGAAGGTATAGGAAGGCCAATATTGATGTTTTATGAATTATGGAGCATATTACCAAGCAATAGCGATAATTATCGCTATTGCTTGGTTAGAGACAAAAATTTACCGCTGAGCTGCGGCGATTTTTACCGCAAATTACCAAGGTTTATCGCAAATGCGATAAAAATCGCCGCAATGCATGAATATCGCTGAAAAGTCAGCGATATTCATGCATTACCGAGCTAATGCTCTTAGCCATGTTATCCACCTCCCATTGGATAACATGGCTAAGAACTGCTCAGGGTAGGTGTTAGCTTTTGGAGATATTAGCGCTTAGCACGAATATCTCCAAAAGTTGGTAATAGGAGATAGCGATGTTAGCGACTGTTTTCAGTCGCTAACATCTTGGCACGCCCACTTTGCATGTCATTAGTGATAAATATCACTGACATGCAAAGTGGGGCCCAAGATGGTCGCTATCTCCTACTAGCTGTCGCTAACTGGTGTTAGCAACAGCTAGGTAATAGGGAGATAATTTTATCTCTGCTTTCTTGGCTTTTAAAGCCAAAAAAGCGGAGATAAACCTCCTTGATAATATGCCCCTATGTTTTTTTCATTGACATTTTTATGTTTTATGAATTATGTTTTTATTGATATTTTTAAGTGCAATGTGCTTTTTAAACATTCACTTACTAATGTAGATCACTACACCACTTTAAGTTAAACCTTAAATATAATGACGTTTAGTAATAAATAGGAGTCTAAGGGCCATATGTATGAAGCTATTTTCGATTCGCAAAGGCCGAAATTCGCCGAATTTCGGCCTTTGCGAATCGGAAACGGCCATTTTTGCACATTTGCAATGTATGAAAAAGTAGCAAAATAAGGAAATGCAAAATTTTGCGATTCCTTATTTTGCCATAGCATTTAAGGAATCGCAATTTTGCGATTCCTTAATTGCTATGTAAGAAGCTTTTTTCTCTTGCGAATTTGGTTTAAGGAATCGCATTTTACCACCAACTGAAAGTTGGTGGTAAATTGCGATTCCTTTTCAATAAGCACAAATTGGCATTTTTCATTGTGGCATGTGATGCACATGCATGCCCTTAGGGCATGTATGTGCGCCATATGCGCACACATGTCATTTTCAGGGGTGCAGCGGGGTGTTCTTGAGACACCCCCTGCACCCTTGAAAATTCGCACAATTTGCGATTAGCAAATTGCGATTAGCAAATTTCCCCTTCATTCCTATGGGCCTCCTGGCCCATAGAAATGAACGGGAAGTATTCCTTATTTGCGAATTCGCAATTTGCGAATTCGCAAATAAGGAATAGTAAGGAATCGCTAAAATTCCTAGATTACCTACATACATACCGTTTTGCGAATTCTAAATAGCGATTCCTTAAGATTCGCTATTTAAAATTCGCAAAACGGAAGTATGATACATATGGCCCTAAGAGAGTTACTTAACAGGAACCTAACATTATGAAGTGAAGAATTCTAACCAATTGGTCACACACTGCGCCGTGACTCCCAGCACTAAAATATGCACCAAAAACTATGCATACCCACTGGAAAAGGCCGCACTGCTTGTAGCCAGATTGTTACAGTGCAGTGATGTGGAAGTGGGAAAGGCAAGTCCAAGTTCTTTCCATAGTAAAGAATAACTAACTTGAAGGGTGCTTCTGCCAGATTCCATGTTACAACCACTCGTCTAGATAAAGTCTACATGCAACACGGAGCATGACCAAAGGAGTCTGTCCCAGGCATGAAAACACCCCACCTCCACCCCCAGACAGAAAGTTCACTCAGTCCTTTTTAATTGCATTAGTGTCAGGTGTCTGTAACTTTTAGCATAAAAGTTGTATTTCTCGCATCAAAACGAATGCCTCCAAGCCCCCCTCAGACTGTGTTTCTGTAAGTGCTAGAGAAGGTTCTGGGCTAACCTGCACAGGAAAGACCTCTTCTCCAGCCCTGCTCCGAGCACTCTAACCCAGAATCCCAGATGCTGTGGTATTGTGTATCCCTATGTGAACATTGCATTAATAAACGAGGGATAGCAGGCATAAAATGAGTACTGGTGGAAGTTGCACTCCAGCTATACACGCACTCTGTCAGTGCAAGAAAAGGGCTACACATGTAATTTAAAGGATCTCATGAAAAAAACGTGCGCATAGTTCACACAGTTTATTGTGATAGACAATCTGTTTAAAACAATTCAACATATCACACATTGAAAGAGAAACACTCAAATAAAAACGATATTGCAAGGGCACAAAAAGCACATGATACTTAAGGCGGCCTCTCCTAGCAATCACAAATTATGCTATTGCAATCAAAACACAACAAGCAAGAACTGAGGGGTTGGAGCGAAGGGGAGAACATGGAGAAGTGGTGGCTGTGTATGTAAGGGCAGCGCGCCATTTTAAGAAATGAGAAACACTGAAATTGGATATAACCAGAATGATGACTCCCGCAGCCCCACCTACTTAGCCTTCTTAAGGCAGCAGGCACTGCTCTGTTCAGCGGCATAGCTGTCTGACTGACTGATGACAGTGTAGTCATCACTGGGGAAGCCCATTCATCTGTGTCGTCGGGTGTTGTACTCTGCATGTTATTAGCAGCCGGGGACATTTCTCTATTTCCCTCCTTGTACGCGTATTTGTATTTTCAGCTCACCGTGCACGCTTTAACTTTAAGAATCGCTGCAGCTCCACACAGCACTTGCTGGACGTGAGTGCTTTGTGGGGCAACAGCTACAGCTGAAAATACAAAGAAGCGGCTAGTCGACATTGCAGAATCAGGCGTCCTGTGAGTGCTGTGAGGGACGACAGGGTGCCCTTGCTAGGCGCCCTTCTTGTTTGTATGTGCAGTGCGTGATATGCGACCCCACTTTAATAACGGCTGCGCAGGGCCGGTCCTAGCCATGGGCTGTATGGCCAGCTGCCCAGGGCCTCGCGCTCAGGGGGGCCCCGCCGCCGGCCTCGCAGTTGCGGGCAGGGGGAATAAATACAATATAATCATGGGAAAAGCGCTGCGCAGTGCGCACAGCACTCTCGTCACGCTCGCGCAGGTGCCCGGGCCGGGCCGCAGGCAGTAAAAGTAAGGCAGGGAATGAGGCCGGGAACTAAACACTGTCTGCGTAAGCAGCGCACGCACCGTGACGCACGCACCCCACCACTTAGCTTGGTGGTGGTGGTGATGCCTTAGTGGTGGTGACGTGACACCGGCCTTGCTCATGATGCGGGTGACAGTGGGTCCCAGGGCCTCGACATGATTTTATGGCCACCCCCCGGCCCGCTCAGTGAAGCACTCAGCATGCGCACACGCCATTTGTGAGCAGTCAGTCACTACTCGGATCGGGCCATGTGGGCAGGGCTGCAGGCAGGAGTCGGTCGGGCCCCGGCCTCCTTGTTGAGTCGTCATTGAGCAGTTAAGGTAAGAGACCTGCTTCGTATTTATATTATAATACTTAGAATGTTTCAGACATACTATTCAAGATCCTTAGTTACCTTTGGCACAACATTAGCAGGAACCTGGAGACATTAAGTGCAAAAATGCATTTAGGTGCAAAAAACAGAGTTAGGAGACTAGTCACCTTTGGTACTTCATCAACTAGAATGTGGGGACACTTTAAGGTACAAAAACATATACAGGAGTAAAAAATCAATACAGGTACACAGACACATTTGCATGGAAAATTAGCAGAATAGTGCTGTAATATTTAGGGGGGAAAGCACAATTAGGAGCAAAAATCACTTCTAGGAACAGAAGCACGTTTAGACACAAAAGATGCAGAAGTGTGGTATCCAATTTAGGTGCAAATGAAAATCATGCACAGTCCCGATCAGTCCGAAACCACCAAGATGTGAATGACACTGTCTTAAAAAAAGGTCCAAAGCAACCAATATCCGAAGAACGGTACAAAAAGGGGTGGTGATGGACGGAGCATCTGAATCAATCAAACACTCACACCCAGTCAAAAGATCTGGGTTTAATCCATGACCGTTCTTTAGCCCACGCTGCCACCCCAGTTCAGACATGGCTATATGCAAATCAGTCTGACCCTGTGCCTCATGGGAACAGTCCAGCCCGAACTGCCAAGCCATGTCTTACCTGGACCGGAAACAAGCTTCCGAGGACCGGTTTCTGGCATTCCAGCCGTCTTCAGCCCGGCTTGCTTGAATCCAGTGGCAAAGTGAGCAAGGGACTCACATCTGAGCATACCCTGCCACTCTTATGGTGGCCAAAAGTGGAACAAAAGGGGGTGGTGATGGACGGAGCATCTGAATCAATCAAACATTCACACCCAGTCAAAAGATCTGGGTTTAATCCATCACCGTTCTTTAGCCCACTCTGCCACCCCAGTTCAGACATGGCTATATACAAATCAGTCTGACCCTGTGCCTCATGGGCAAGGATACTTCAGTAGTAGACTAAGGTGAAAACTGTAGTTAAAAGAACGTGACGGTTAGTCTCCCCTAGTTACAATGTATTGTCATCATATAGAGCTAATACGTATTTATCTACTGTGCTAGGTCTGCTTGTGTATAGGTACTTACCATTAACAGTGGCCAGTTCTTTACACATATATTTTTTCCTGTTATCCCCAATTTAGAATTAATTTATAAATCATCCTACTATCACACTTGAATCAATGATTGAAGCATCATCAGATATTGGAACATCATCCAACACAGTAGGAATCATAGCTTTTTGCTATTAGTAAGTGTTGTTTTGGTAAATCATTTTTTATCCATCCTATAGTATAACAAGAATCTGTAGATTTTTATGCTAATTTGCAGTATTGAATCAGACATATGTGAATATACTTTGAATGTACTCTCTTCCCCTTTAACTCCTAAATAAATAGGAAGTTTATCGTATTACAACTGCTCATATGGTATTTTAGATTTGTGACTTGTTTAGCAATACAAATATTGCTGATACATGATTAGGAGTGTTGTGTTACATGAGGAATTCTTTGCGTTTTTTAAATACAACTATTATAAGGTTTTGTATAGGAGATATAGGTGTTACTATTGCTGTGCAATGTATTAAATAAATGCACTATAAATGTATTCTGAAGTCCTGCATTTATGTTTTACAGGTATAGATTGTGGCTCCTGAAGAAGGCGTATGTGAATACGCCGAAACGCGCGTCGAAACTATTGATTTGCCACGTTTTTTGCTAAATTTTAGATGTCTGTGTTGAACATTAATGCTTATGTTTTTTTAGGTATTATTTTATTGTAAAATTGTGATGTTGTTTTACATTAATTTTTGATTGAATATTTTTGTATTGTCAAATCTGTTTTTATATTTGAACAACTATTAAAATGATATATGAACCTTTTTTAATTTTCTTGTTAATTTTCTTGTTAAGAACTGCCACACTTATGGTGGCCCAAAGCGGTACAAAAGGGGGTGGTGATGGACGGAGCATCTGAATCAATTAAACACTCACACCCAGTCAAAAGATCTGGGTTTAATCCATCACCGTTCTGCCACCCCAATTCAGACATGGCTATATGCAAATCAGTCTGGCCCTGTGCCTCATGGGAACAGTCCAGCCTGAACTGATAATGGATAGTTGCCGTGCACAGCTTAATGGTAATCAATAGGTTAAAGGCGTAGATCGTGCTCCTTCGTTTACTCCCTGCTTTGGAGTGTATACTATAACTGAGGATTGCGCTAGCACTGTACTGTGCTAGTGTCACAAAGGGCACTGATTTGTAATGTGCTGAGTTTACCAGCAAGTTTTGAGCAATAAAGTTTTCAACAACTTCAATTTACTGTTCACTGAAGTATTTTATTCATACTTGTGCAAGTATTTTCATGAAGATAAGCAGTAGTTATACTTTGTATCCAACTTCTTTTTACAACAATACATTCCATGTGTTCCAATGCATTTCGGCCTAATGGCCTTCATCTGGGAAATCTATGAAACAAGAAGTAGTATCTGTCACTAACTGTAACTCAATATATATTCAAAACAATCCATAGTATAATAACTACATTTCTATCACGTATTGTTTATCGTCATTAAATAAAATGCATACTATGCCAGGTTGAAAGTTACTGTTTATCCTCTAAATTTACGTGCTGGGAGCTACTGTCAGATTTATGATCAGTTAAAAAAACATGCCATGTCTTCCCTGGACCGGAAACAAGCTTCCGAGGACCGGTTTCTGGCATTCCAGCCGTCTTCATTCCGGCTTGCTTGAATCCAGTGGCAAAGTGAGCAAGGTACTCACGTCTGAGCATACCCTGCCACACTTATGGTGGCCAAAAGCGGTACAAAAGGGGGTGGTGATGGACGGAGCATCTGAATCAATCAAACACTCACACCCAGTCAAAAGATCTGGGTTTAACCCATCACCGTTCTTTAGCCCACTCTGCCACCCCAGTTCAGACAAGGCTACATGCAAATCAGTCTGACCCTGTGCCTCATGGGAACAGTCCAGCCCGAACTGCCAAGCCATGTCTTCCCTGGACCGGAAACAAGCTTCCGAGGACCGGTTTCTGGCATTCCAGCCGTCTTCAGCCCGGCTTGCTTGAATCCAGTGGCAAAATGAGCAAGGGACTCACGTCTGAGCATACCCTGCCACACTTATCCGAAGAAGGCTGACCCAAAAGCCCTCTCTGTGTAATTTGTCACAAACAAAAGGGCTTCGCGGTGTCTCACCTAAAATAAGTTTGGAGGAGCTGTTCTTCCATGACATGGGAGGACTCTGACACCAACATGAACCCACCTGCTTCTTACATCAGTGTGCCCTTATAGTACATTTCCATCGGCCACTACTTTACATAACTCTTTGCCCTCTGGTTCGCATCATTGTAGGCCCTCCTTAGCCAAATAGCCTTTTATCCCTCAAATGTACATTATCCTGCTTCCCAGATGCACAGCAGAGAGTGTCCTATGGAGGCGTTTCAATTAGTGGTGGCCTGAGTTGCATCACTCAGTACCACCCCGAGGCACATCACCCTGAGCCTTCAGCTGTATAGTGTTATGTGTGACTGTTGGGGTGGTGATTTGCCGTACGTTCTCACCAATTAATTTGCAAAGTCACTTTCTGTGATGTCACTTAGAGGGGCCTCACATCTTCCCTTTCGCCCAGGGCCTCAGAAGGCCTAGGACCGGCACTGCGGCTGCGCTTCTTTTAGACGCAGCCCCACACTGCATGTGGTAAAGTGGAAGCGCGCATGGCGCGCTGCAAATACTGATTGCTGTTTTGGGGACGAAAACAAAGTAACTGCCGATGAGGTAAGTCGCCTGGGAGGGATAATGAGCTGATGTAGTGTGGGGGTATATAATGGGTGAGAGTGGCATCCGCCGGTCTTTTCGGGAACCGTGAGCCCAAACATGGGGGCAGCAACTTCAAACACTAGCACCTGTGTTCCATCCAAACACACATGGAAAACAAGGTGGAGTGGCACAGGCTTGCAGCCACATGGGAGGGAGGAAAGCTCCATTAAAATGCGAACAGTTACAGGAGCCCAGCTGAACACAGACAAACACTAACACAAGCAGGAAAGGAGAAAGAAAAAAGTCCCTAAAATATAAATAAACATCCAAAGCGTAATAATACCGTACTTAGTCCCTGCTGTGTGGGAGGAACAGAAAGACAAACAGGAGGGACAAAGAGCAGGATTGACCACTAGTGAGGAAGGATTTTTTAAGGACACTGAAACAAACAAATGGCCAGCAGGGGCGTTGCTTTCACCCCACAAGATAGGTTACAACAGGTCTCGAATGCTCGACCTAAAAAATGTTTTCCTTTACCCCTCCAGCACCGCTGCGCCCCCACAAACGGTGTCAAAGAACAGCACGCCGGGCTTTATTTGGGAACTATAGTGGTGCTTAATTGGTTGAATTTTATATGTGTTTTAGTATGAAGAATCATTATTTGTGCCTCATTTGGTAAAAATCAACAATTTAAGATTGTTTGTTATATTTTATTTGGAAATTACAATATACTATACCACCAGTAGAAGTTCCGTACTGCTTACTGCTAGTTCTAATACATAATTGGAAAATACGTTACTTTGAGGCTGTGTAGTGCATTTTTGCAATCCGTTCCATATGATTGTACATCCCAAAATGTTATTTTCAGTTTTGCAATTGATTTTTATTCTGACCAAGAAAATGCGAAGACTTTCTGTGTCTGGCACATGCTGTTTCGGTCTCTCCAGTTTCTGTTTCTCTGAACTTCCTCTTAAACTGTGCGGCCTAAAAGACAAGTAATCCAATGCTAGGAAAGCTCTGCATTGTAATGAGTTTGCCAATATGTTTCACCAAGGGGAGAGGATGTGGTCGAACGGCTAGAGCTTCGGACTTTGGAGCTGGGGAACTAGGTTCGAGCCTTGGCGTGGGCTCAACATCCTATGATTCTGGGCAAATAACTTAGGGGCATATTATCAACAACTGCGTTATAAATGATCGCTGGTTTGGCGTCAGAAAACTGCAGCTAAAGCGGCGATAATGGGCTTGATAATATGCCCTTGAGAATTCCAATAGAAGTCCATGGGGCATATTAGCAAGAACCTCGTTAAAATTAGCGCCGTTTAAGCTGCAGGAAACTTCCTCTAATACGGCGATAATAGACTTGCTAATATGCGTTATAGAATTCCAATAGATGCCCAGGTTAGATGTCCTGCACATATAACCTGGGCTTCTATTGGAATTTTATAACGCATATTAGCAAGCCATTATCACAGTTTTAGCAGCAGTTTCCTGCCGCTAAAACAGAGATAATTTTAACAAGGTTCTTGTTAATATGTTCGTGCTATATAATTCTGCAAAAGGGATAAATTGTACCCACCCTTCCGCAATGAAATACCAGAACTCTGCCCCTGAAAATTAACCTTTTGTTGGGTTCTGCAAGAAAAACTAGGCAGTGTGACTTTTCTAAATATATATATAAACCACTAGACCAACTGGAACTAAATGTTGCTCGGTGAGCAAATAGCTTAAGTTACAAGTGAAAATTCCCATCAAGTTATTTACAAAATGTGAATTTACTCTCACTACTGAATATGCTTAAGCATAAAACTACGCCACTATGATATAATATTATGTGTAAATACATTTTGAGGCAGATTTACAAGCCCCTTGAGCCACTTTTGTGTCACTTGTAACATGGGAAAAGTGATGGAAATGTGGCGCAAGGGGCTTGTAAATCTGCCCCTTTGTGTCTTAATAGGAAGTTCTGATTACGTACAGTCAGTCTCCTTTAATGCCTTCCCAGATGCAGCACATTACCATAGCAGCAACGGAATATAAATCTGAACAACATCAGGAATCCAGCTTCTTTTAAGATATGTTGCTTTTTCTTTACCTCGCATAGAATGGTCTCACTGTGACTTTGGATGTATGGATAGTTTCAGTACATTTCGTGACTGTTTTTGAATTTGATGATTACGAATTTAATACCTGTGTATGATGTGAAGATGCACTCTGTGACATGTTTGATAAATATTTTAGTGGCTATGTTGAAGTAATGAGACGTTGCTTCTTCAAGGGAGGAGAAGGTTTGTTAAAGCTTATTTATAATTCTTTAATCTGAATTTTCTGAGTGTTAATTTTTTTATATTTTTCATGATGACAGTTGACTCCCCCAAGTGGTTGAAACCACATGCTTATCAGACTGAATCAACTTACAGGAAAATCTCATGACGCTCGTCGCCCACTTTCTAGCATCATAATAGGTCATGTTCATGCAGACTTTTGTCTAGCCGACCTCTTCGTACAAATGCACATAGATGGGTAGAACATGTCACTGTAATTATTTGAAATAGAAAGACGACTTTCATGTCCTTTATATGGCCGGCATTTTAGATTGGGGAAGAGACATTATGAAACATGTAACAATTTTATACATAAGTGCTGTAAGAAATTGGGGTATTAATTGAGTGAGTGAATACCCATCTCAAGTAATAACCACTACCTTTGTCAGGTTGAACCAAGCAACCTGAATCTTTAACCCAGTGGCAGAATACCTTTGGCTTGTCAGGTTGGTCCCGGTCCTCCGGATGTCTTTCAAGCCAAAAAGTCCCAGGGTACAGGAAAAGTTGAGAGGAATACACGTTGCAAGATTCCAAAGATCCTGGACCTTGCGGGCAGCACTTGGGGGGGGGGGGGCAGATGTGGAGTTGCAGAGAAGGCCTCTTGTATCTATTGTTGTCCCTCTAGCTTGAACGGATGTCAGCCCTGTGAACCTTGGAGTCCACATCTTTGCCATGAGTACATGAGGGAGATCAGGGACAGTCTTGCTGGCTCTTCCCATGTCATAGACATATCCAGCCCTCTACTGTGCTTCCACAGGTCCAGAAAGTGTTCTGAGGATGGTACTAGGGATGCCACGTTTATGCCTGTTATGAACCTATGGGTGGAAAAAACTCATGGTTGCTCCCCAGGCAATGGGGTAAAAGTTCCTTGGGGTGACCCTACTCAGTTGTGCACATAACCTGTTTGCACTACTGCAAACAATCGCACAGTGCCACTCTCTACCTAAAATCCAGATGGTTGAGCCTTTCTTCCACTAAGCAGAGTTCATGTGGCCACCTCAGAAGTGTAGTCAGGGAATTGAAATTTGGTGCTTGTCTGACTGGGGGGAAAACATTTCCCTGTGATAGGGTAGGCCTCTTTGAAGTTAATCAAGTTCCTTGGCACATCCCAGATAGTCATTGTTCCAGAGGGAAATCTTTGTCCTGCTCGGGGAGCAGATTTCATATCTCATCAAGGGGGCTATTCAGCTGCCAGGTGACAGGTGGAGCTCATGCAAATGGGCCTCCAGGAGCTTTAAGCAGGTAATAGGTGCCATCCTAAAAGTGCCTCTTTCAAAATATTGATTGAAGATCTGATTTCACCAATGAATTGTGCTTTTAAAAAATGTTTTAAATAGTCCAAACATTAAATGTGCATGTGATTTTTAGGCAGAGATAACTTTATTTAATTAATTAAATATTGCTTCCTAATACTTTCCTATGGAACAACCAGTTTTGCAGCAGTAAAATTAGCGTAACAACATTAAACATATACATGCTCTACTTGTAAATACTATGCACTGTGCTTTATGGGCCATAAGGTCTAATTAAAGGTCACCAATTCATATGTGAAAGGATGGTTTATGTCGATCAAAAGGGTTTATTTTTGCGAGGTCGATTTTGCACATCTAAAACTGCACAGCTAGGCTACAGAGGATACACCTAAAATTATGTTTACCCTGTCACTCTAGTTGATGGAACAATGGGTGCTGCAGTTCACTTGTGACATTTAACTTACAGACCCTTAGTAGACTTTTGCACCATATACTAGGGACTTATAGGTAAGTTAAATATGCCAATCAAGGGTATGTCAATTTCATCATGTTGAAAGGGGTGACAAGGTTACTTTACCTCTGATTAACACTGGAAATGTTTCTAGAGCCAGCCTTAAAAAGTCATTTATTAGATAAGGTTTGTTTTTTGTGGCTTAACAGTTTTCCTAGGAAGGAGTCTTACGTTTAGAGTGCTCGAGACCGGTAACACCTGACAAAGTATACTTTACGCCTTAACTAGACCGAAATATGGCAAAAGTATATGATTAAACTGGAAAAGGATCCAGAAACTGGTCTAGAAAAATCAAGGATAATTTGTCACAAAAATTGGGCCAGCTGGTTGAATATTTGATATGATGATGGAGCCAGTGGCCTGGGGCATTAAAGTATATTTAGATTGCTTATGAAGTTGGATTCATTAAAGGGTTTGTTTGTTGAATAATGCTAATGCTGCAATTTCAGCAAAGAAAAGGAATCTATTCTCATGAGAATAGGTCCTAAATTTATAAACATGGCTCTTAGAGAAGATGGACCAAAACCTCAGGGTTTTTTTTCATAGATCATTTTCTCAACGAAGTGGGAAAATATGCTGCCACTTATACCAATTTAAATAACGCATATAAGGCTATGAGAAATGTTTTTGAATTGGACAAGAATCCAGAGCACACTTTGTGTATCAAATTGAATTTCAAACTTTAAATGGTCAAATGGTTAAAGCGATGGGATAGATCATACACGCATAAGTATTTCAAAACCGAATTTTATTGTTCAACAGTGTTCTTTCCTCAGAATCACTGTGTGTATCACTATAGCCTACACGTGTTTCATCACAGCATGTGGCTGTGAATCTTCAGGGCTGATCTGAATGATCAAGGCGCGTTATCGGGAGACCGGTGATAATTCCGTCCCGGTCCTAATCGTGATGTTTACGTATAGTGGGAGAACGGTATCGAGGGTACTCGGTTGCCGTTTCGTCAAACTGTAAGGATCGTGTGTACCAGTTCACACAGCGTCGGTGTTATTCGAGCTGTTAGCCCGTGGGTTGAGCCGAATGCAGCTCCTGTTTCCGAGATGCGCATCTCGGAAACAGGAGCTGCATTCGGCTCAACCCACGGGCTAACAGCTCGAATAACACCGACGCTGTGTGAACTGGTACACACGATCCTTACAGTTTGACGAAACGGCAACCGAGTACCCTCGATACCGTTCTCCCACTATACGTAAACATCCCGATTAGGACCGGGACGGAATTATCACCGGTCTCCCGATAACGCGCCTTGATCATTCAGATCAGCCCTGAAGATTCACAGCCACATGCTGTGATGAAACACGTGTAGGCTATAGTGATACACACAGTGATTCTGAGGAAAGAACACTGTTGAACAATAAAATTCGGTTTTGAAATACTTATGCGTGTATGATCTATCCCATCGCTTTAACCATTTGACCATTTAAAGTTTGAAATTCAATTTGATACACAAAGTGTGCTCTGGATTCTTGTCCAATTACATTAGAGAGGGGTTTCAGAACCTCTTCTCTCACAGAGGTTAAGGTTTTCCTCTGCCAAGAAGCACCTAATCCTATACCACGAGACTCTAATACTTACCGTGAGCAGCTGAGCGCCATATTCCTGAACACTTAAAAACCTTTTCTCTGACTTTAGAAATGTTTTTGAAGTTTGGGTTTTTTGGAGGACGGTGAAAGCACGATGCCAGTTTCATGGTCAAGTCCAGTTTAGACCTCAATGCTTTTATCAAGGACAACCATTTTTTAGACACAGAGAAATGGCTGGAAGATTCCAGGCTGCACTGAATTTCTGTCCCCAAAGAGGAGGAAGAGATTGATCAAGGGAGTCGCAGTAGAGGACAATTTTCAGTAAAATCTATCAAGTGAGAGGAATTTTCTAATGAATGTTTTCCCTTCCAAAAGTGAGGGAAGTTTAAAGTTGATTGGAAAAAATAAATACTCTGATTGTAGGACGCAGTTAATTACCCATGAGAGTATCCAGGCCTTGTCCATAGATTTGTGTTGGTAAACAGGATTTGATTTTTAAGTTAATATAAAATAATTACATAAAGAGGCCCCATTCATTAGTGGACAGAATTTGTGTCGGTAAACACAATTTTGTTTGTAAGTTTATAAAACATATCTGCATAAAGAGGCCTCCTAGAGTAAAAACTCTGGTTTATGGGATGTGAATGCAGTTTTACATTTGTTAATGAGTTGGTAGGGCAATGAAGATGTGTCTTTGAAGCTGGAAATTTGCAATACGGCTTTGTTTAATATCCTTTAGAAGGGTTTTGCATGTAAGAGCCCTGGATTTGGCAAATATGTTTTTTGCACCAGAAAGAGTGATTTTCAGTATATCTAGGAGGATGTAAACATCTTCACCAGTGATAGAATAACCTAAGTTGTGTCTAATTCGATGCTTTAAGGAATACGAGATAAAACCCAAACGTGTAATGGGAGACCTGTGGCACAGATCAACTTTTAATTTGGTATGTGTAGTCATTCAGACCAGTGGCTGTGTCTACTTTTGAAAGACGGGTTAAAATGTTATGAAAGAAACTGGTTTCAATGTGTGAATACTTGTTGCACACTCATCAATAGGTGTGATGGCTACTTGGGCATTTGTCATAGGTGAACTATTGGATGATATTTTGTGTTCAGCAGATTGGCCAAATGTTTCTAGGTTTGCACATTTTTAACTAAAATCAATTGCATATGTATCTGAGTGTGATGTGCAAGTGCTTTGAACTTGCTCCTAATCAGAGCCTTTAGTCTTGGCTTGAAATTCGGATCTTCAGAGCTGATGTGTTAAAGAAAATTGAGAGTATATTAAAGACACAGAGGTTTGGATTATCACACCCCAATTTCCTGTCCTGGTGGAATGTGGGTGAATTTAAGAGATATTGAGTACAAAAATATCATCAAATTGGTGGTATAATTAAGAATGTTATACTCTGAGATGTTTGAGAAGTCATGACTACCTTTATTCTTTACATTTATAATTAATAGTTTCTTCTTTGGTTTCCACACTATATGAAGAGAAAAACCAGCAGTTGATTTTGGAATATTTCTACAGTTTGTGATGTCAGAGAGTCATTTGAGGATGATTGCGAAGCTCAACTTAGTTAATGTTTGAAGGAAAATATGACTTTGTTACATTAAGAAAGCACTAAAGAGGCTGAACTCTTGATGTTGTTGAAACTTGTTTATATTTTTGGTCTATTGTTGCTATGGTAATGTGCTTGTAGGAAGGCATTAGAGGATACTGCACATAATCTGCTTTTAACAAAATCTTGATTTTCTTTTACACTTCTTCATCTGATAATCGCAGTCTAAACACAGGGACATGTGGTAGAACACTGAAACTCACAAAACTGTGGTTACATTCCCACCTTAACTACAGACATGAAATGAATCCCTTAAATAGCAAGAATAAGTCCGCCTTTAGGATGCGGCACCAGATAGGAACAGGGGCGGCTCCTCCACTAGGACAGAGGAGCGTTGCCCCACTGCCAAAACATAAAATGGTAATAACTTTTAGTTATTACCATTTTATGTTTGCTTTGGGCATTGTGGGCAGGTGGGTCAGCGGGGTTGCTCTGCTCTGAGAAGGGCAGGGGAGGAGTGGTTAACCCACTCCTGAATGCGCAAAGACTATTTAGACCTGTAATGCGCAGTCTGCCCTTCTCCATGCAGGCTGCATTGCAGCCTTTATGGAGAACATGCTCACCCCACAAGCCCCTGGCTGGGTGCCATCTTGACCAATCACAACGCTGCATGCAGAATTGTGATTGGCTTAGGGAAGGGAGCCTGTCTGCCTTCTCCTGTTCCTGTCGGAGGCAGGGGAGCAGTAGCAGAGAAGATGCGGGACCTGGTGGTACGTTTAAATGTATTCCTTTTTTTTTATTTCACCCATAAATTGCACAGATGTCTACTGGACATATTACACTTTTTATGAAGACATTGATGGGCACCATTAAAATATACTTATTTTAAGAGATTCTTTTTCTTCAGAACTGTTTCTTCGCTCAGCAGCCTGTTTATCTTTGAGCTGTTCACGCCGCTGTTGATAGCCTCTGCTGTTGCTCCTCCAAGTTGTCCCCCATGCAATTTGTCTCCTATAGACATCCCCTGGTGGGGTTGCACTTTGTTAATGCTTTGTTTTGTCTAGGAGTACTCCTGTTCTATCTTTTCTTCCATCTATTTCTCATTCAACCCCTTTCTCTCCATCTTAAATTTGGGACATCTGCTTCATTTTACTTTGGGATACATGCTTTATTTCCTTTAGATTTAAATTATATTTTGGCTGCCCTTTTATCAAATGCATTTACTCTTACTGTTCCATACTTAACTATGTCTGGCTTGAATGTAGTTTCCCTTAATGTTAGGGGGTTGAATCACCAGGTTAAGAGGACCAATATTTTGGACTATTGTAAGAGTTTATCTGGTGATTAGATTCTACTTCAAGAGACTAATAGAGGCTTTAAAGAGGCTCTTCTTATGAGGGAAGATTGGTTACTTGATGCTACATGTTCCAAGGCATCTGGGAAGAAGAATGGGGTCATTACCCTTATTTCTAAAAATGTTGGTTTGTCTATAGTTACAGCTAAACATGTTGCAGAAGGTTACTTACTTGCTTAACTAATTGTTTGGATGATATTATGAATTTATATGCCCCAAATATTGATGATCCACTTTTCTAGCGAACTATAAATATAAACCTCACTGATATTCAACAGAATACAAGAACAATTATTGGAGGGGATTTTAATCTTCCCCTTGATCTTATTTTGGATAGACACTCCGCTTTTGAAGTTCGACCTCCTAGGGCACACAAACATATGCTCTATATGTGCTTATTTCATCATCTCGTTGATGCATGGAGATTACATAATTCTACTGGTAGTGACTTTACGTTTTTCTCCTCTCCTCACTCTAGTTCACGTTGATTATCTTTTGGTTGATGCCTCTCTTTTAAAACATACTCTAAATGTGATGATTCATCCAATAGCTGTTTCTGACCATGCAGCAGTTTCTTTAACCATCGTTAATCTCACTGATACTAGAGGTCCTCGTAATTGGCGTCTAAATACAGAAATCTTGGAGGATAATGATGAAGCTAAAGATGTTAATGAGGAGATTGTTTATTCCTTCAAAGATAATGAATCCCAAGTGAATTCCCCAATAATATTGTGGGGAGCATTTGGGGGATCATATTAAAGGCAAAGAGGAATTATATAGACATTCTAATGACAAATTACTCATGCAGGATATAAAACATCTGAAATATTTCTTTAACTCCATAGTCACTAATTGATCTTATATTGGAGTGCACACTCAAAAATCCCATCATTTACTGCTATGGAATAGAGCTTGTAAGTTGTTGGCTACCACTCTAAAATATCAGAATACCAATGCTACTCATATTACCCATATAACTGATAAAAATGGATAGAAGTTTCAAACCCAATAAATCTTTGGGGTCTTTCGAGAATTCTATGAAACGCTATATACACCTAGGGACCAATGTACCAAGAATACCTGTTAGCAGTTTCTTAATTCGATACCTACTAATACTATTTTGCATACTGATATGACTGAACTGGGGAAACCGATTGATACTGATGATCATTTAGTCTATTAAGACTACTCGTTCGGGGAAACCTCCAGGGCCAAATGGGTTTCCTATTGCCTTTTATAAAACATTTAGCCCCTAAATAATCAAACATCTTAAGAAGATTTCTGATAATTATGTTCTTTCTGGCATGGTTTCAGTCTCATCTGCTGTGGCCACTATTGTAGTTATACCGAAAGAAGGTAAGGATCATTATGATCCTGAACATTTTCACTCAATTTCTTTATTAAACATGGAAGCTAACATTTTTGCCAAGATCTTAGCCAGATGCTTAGAAGGTCATATTCCCAATCTCATCTATGATTCCCAAACAGGTTTCATTAATGGTAGATTGGCCAGAGACAATATTCTGACCTTTTGTCATATTTTAGAAAAAACAAAACTTGACACCGAAAAGGCTTTTGTCAAAGTCTCTTGGCCTTTTTTACAAGCAGTATTAGAATCCCATAACCTTGGTGATTCCTTTATTAATATGGTTATGTCTCTATGCGAAACCAAAGGCTAATATCAGAATTAATAAAGGCACGTCTTTTTTTTCAATCTCAGCCAAGGCACCAGACAAGGGTGTCCTCTCTCACCCCTTCTTTTTCTCTTATCTATAGACCCACTTCTTTGTCTACTTAATCCGAACCAGGGTATTAAGGTTTTTGAATTTAGATCTCATACACTTAAAACGGCCACTTACGTTGATGATGTTCCTATTTTTTCAGAAGATATTGCAACAGCAATTCCCACTATCTCTAACCTTATTAGTGATTTTTCGCTCGTCTCTGGGTACACTCTTAACAAATAGAAAATGAAATTATTCCCTCTAAATTTGCTTAGTTTTCCTTATCACATGGGGAATTCATGTTTTAAATGGCAATCCACTCGATTTAATATTTAGGGATCTGGTTCTGTAAAGACTCAGATACCATAACCTATACTGAATCCTACATTATCTCTAATGTTAAGGATATTTTGTCTTCCTGGTCTCCTAAATATATTGCTTGGTGGGGCAGCTTTCAAACTCTTAAAATGAAGATAACCCCAATTATAAATTTTTTATCCTCCATGTTACCTATAAACTTTCCTCTGCCTTCTTCCATGAGATTGATTTAATCTCTTCAAAATTTGTATGGATGGTAAAAGAGCTAGAATTGCTTACAAATATTATAGGAAGCCTTCTGTCTTGGGTGGGTGTAATCTCTGGATTGGAATGTATATCAAATTTCCTTCCTAGCATCTCAAGGTGCACTTTAGTTCTTACCAGACTCCCAACATATACCTTCTTGGATTCACATTGAACGCGAGTTATGTCCTCCTTTTTCCACTCCTTGTTTTCTCACAGACTCCAAGCTTCTTTTAGCTCACTCTCAACGTATTATATCAGACACGGTTAATGCATTAAAATATATTGATGCGAAAGTATCCAAACCTATTCATAAATCACTATGGTCATCTTTATAGTATAATCCTAAACTCTCTACTGACATTGATCCTAGCATGGTCTCTTTGTGGGCTGCCAAATGTCTCTATGATTCTAATCATGATCCGCTTCCTTTTTTAGGTCTCGACTACAGCATTGCTTTAGCAATGCTTGTTTGTTGATATTATAGTAAGGCTTTCAAAAGTCTACCCAAACTGCTGATTGGTACAGTTCATGGGAGCCAGGCACGTGCACATCGCCAGCCACATCCCACACCATTTGTCTGAGCCTCGGCATCAGACTTCAAAGGAATCCGCTCCCCTGCCCCCATCAGACTTCAAAGGATACCGCACCCCCGCACCCCCTTCGCCACGCAATGCCGAGAGCTTGTTTCGTGCGTGGCTGACTGGAAACACTGAAGTGCCCTTGCAGGGGAATGCCAGGTAAAGCCTTGGCTCCTTTCATGCCTCAGACTTGGTTACCAAGAAGGGCACATAGGAGCCGGGTCCTCATATCCACAGCTCAAGCACCGCTTCAAGGACCACTCACCGGTGTTACAAAACGTTCACAGTCACACCTAGCGCTTGCTTCTTCGTGAGACTCCACTCAAAAGTGCATGGGGCTCTCAAAGCATAAGAGCCGCCTGCACTGCTCGCTTCACTCGTTTAGTGCTGATGAGCATCAGGGGTCTGCGAATCAGAACACTTTTGTCCCTGTCCACTTTCTGGCAGGCTCTCTCTGCCTGTCTCACGGGACTGTCCTACCGGGGACTTGTGTGCAAAGTTTCTGAGCTACGGGGTTTACCTGTCAAACCGAGCTGTGCCACTTAGTAGTGCTACAAGTGCGCAGCGCCTGAAGGGGCGCATCTTCCCTGCCCATCTCGTCTTTCTTTAGGCACTAGACCAAGTGCTCTCAGACATAATTTGTATACAGCTCTCGGATACATCTGTGATTCTGTTTTTTCAAGCGCGATGGTGCAAGTAAGCAGTGCGTGTCCTCAGCGGCTCTGGGGAACAAAAAGCACTCTTCCATACATCAAACATGATCACCAACTACTCAAGGTCAGCTTTCTGATGACCTATAAAATCTCGCAAATGGCCTACGCACTTCTCTTTTGTTCGTCTTACTTCAGTGACGTTCCTTCATTTTCTTTATCACCCGACCCCCCTCTCCATGTCGCCCCCTCCCCATCCACTCATTGCCCTGCACATATTTTTTCTAACCACCAAATAGTGTGATATAATCACTAAAGATTATGTTCAGAACTAGTATAACGTTTAACTGCGCACCACATAGATTAACAAGAAACCATTGGTGTTTTGTGTGGCTAGCTTTAAAAGTGGAGGCGAGCAGGGCAGTCCAATTATTATCACAAGCCTTACCGGACTTAGCACAAAAGGACCCTGCGTACCACAGTAGATACAGTTTCATTGCAAATTAACAACACTGAAAATAAAATGAAACGTGCTTCCGGGTTACAGTATGTCAAAACGTAATTCAGATGACTGGGTCCCGCTAGTTATTGCCTTTCTTCGTAATGTGATCCAAACACATTATGCTTCGTTTCATTTGCAACATGCACTGGCGAGCCATGGGCATGCTGCAGCTCCCGATTTCTGTAACTGCTACTTTCAAGCTTGTGAACAGAAGCTGCTCGGTGGCAAGTTAAATAATAATTCAACACCCCACACACACAAACCCACACACAACCCCCCCCACACACAGTGCCACACACACACAACCCCACTCACACAACTCCACACACAACTCCACACACAGACAACCCCAAACACATACAACCGCCCACACAGACACACCCCACCCCCCAAACACCCTCACACACACACCCCACACACACACACACCCACACACACAACCCCACACACAACCCCATACACACAACCCCACACAAAACCCCACACACAACCCCACACACACAATCCCACACACATAAACCCCCCCACACACACAACCCCACAAACACAACTCCACATACACAACCCCACACACACACAACCCTCCACACACACAACCCCACACACACAACCCCACCCAACACACACACAACCCCACACACACACACCCCACACCCCCCACACCCCCCCCCACCCCCACACAACCACACACATAAGCACACTCAACCACAACCACACACAACACACACAACCATCTATCTATCTATCTATCTATCTATCTATCTATCTATCTATCTATCTATCTATCTATCTATCTATCTATCTATCTATCTATCTATCTATCTATCTATCTATCTATCTATCTATCTATCTATCTATCTATCTATCTATCTATCTATCTACCTATCTATCTACCTATCTATCGCACTCACTCTATCTATCGTTCTCACTCTATCTATCTATCTATCTATCTATCTATCTATCTATCTATCTATCTATCTATCTATCTATCTATCTATCTATCTATCTACTTATCTATCTCCCTCCCTCTATCTATCTATTGCCCTCCCTCTATCTATCAATCCCCCCTCACTCTATATTTGCACTCACTCTATCTATCACACTCACTCTGTCTATCGCATCACCACAGCATCACTCAGCACCACCATAGCATCCCTCAGCACCACCACAACATCAATATGCGCTACCACAGCATCACTGAACGCCACAGCATCACTCGTTGCCACCACAACATCACTCAGCACCACCACAGCATCAATCTGTGCAACCATTCAACAACAACTGGTTCAAATATGTTCTCTCAATGTTTAAAGCTTTATTACAAATGTCACAAAAAGATGTTAATATTTCACTTCTTTTCTTGGATTTTCATCACAATAAAATACACTGAACATAATCCTCACAAAAGCTATTTACAAAAGTTTAAGCTATTGCCTTTATAAATTACAATCACTTTTATTTAAGTATTAATTATTTTAAAACAATAAAAGTCATTGTTATTTGTAATAGCAATACATCTAATTCACATGAATACAACAAATATTGCATTACAAATGCTATAGGTGTCACATTTGCGAACGTTATAACTATTGGCATTGTAAATGACAAAGCTATTAATTTCGCTATTCTCAAAACCAACACATAAATAAAAAATGTGTCATTTACAATACCAATAGATTAAACTTTCCTAATGTGAGACCTCTCTCTCTACACCGCTCTCTCTACACCCCTCTCTCTCTCTACACCCCTCTCTCTCTACACCCCTCTCTCTACACCCCTCTCTCTTACCCCTCTCTCTATACCCCTCTCTATACACCTCTCTCTCTCTACACTCCTCTCTCTCTACACCCCCTTTATACACCCCCCTCTCTACACCCCTCTCTACACCCCTCTCTCTACACCCCTCTCTCTACACCCCTCTCTACACCCCCTCTCTATTACCCCCTCTCTACACCCCCTCTCTACACCCCTCTCTCTCTACACCCCTCTCTCTACACCCCTCTCTCTCTCTACACCCCCTCTCTCTACACCCCTCTCTCTCTACACCCCTTTCTCTACACCCCTCTATCTACACCCCTCTCTCTACACTCCTCTCTCTACACCCCTCCCTCTCTACACCCCTCTCTCTCTACACCCCTCCATCTCTACACCACTCTCTCTCCACACCCCTCTCTCTACACCCCTCTCACCCTACACCCCTCTCTCTACACCCCTCTCTCTATACACCCCTCTCTCTACACCCCTCTCTCTATGCCCCTCTTTCTACACCCCTCTCTCTACACCCCTCTCTCTCTACACCCCTCTCTCTCTACACCCCCCTCTCTACACCCCCTCTCGACACCCCCTCTCTACCCCCCCCTCTCTCTCTCTACACCCCTCTCTCTCTCTACACCCCTCTCTCTCTCTACATCCCTCTCTCTCTCTCTCTCTCTCTCTACACCCCCTCTCTCTACACCCCTCTCTCTCTTTACACCCCTCCCTCGCTCTACACCACTCTCTCTACTCCCCTCTCTCTACACCCCTCTTTCTACACCCCTCTCTATCGCCCTCACTCTATCTATCTATCTATCTATCTATCTATCTATCTATCTATCTATCTATCTATCTATCTATCTATCTATCTATCTATCTATCTATCTATCTGTCTGTCTGTCTGTCTGTCTATCTATCTATCGCTCTCACTCCATCTATCTATCATTCTCACTCTATCTATCACCCTCACTCTATCTATCTCCCTCACTCTATCTATCTATCGCCCTCACTCTATCTATCTATCTATCTATCTATCTATCTATCTATCTATCTATCTATCTATCTATCTATCTATCTATCTATCTATCTATCTATCTATCTATCTATCTATCTATCTATCTATCTATCTATCTATCTATCTATCTATCGCCCTCGCTCTATCTATCTGTCTATCTATCTATTGCCCTCCCTCTATCTATCTATCGCCCTCCCTCTATTTATCGCATCACCACAGCATCACTCAGCACCACCACAACATCACTATGCGCTACCACAGCATCATTGAACGCCACAGCATCACTCGTCGCCACCACAACATCACTCACCGCCACCACAGCATCAATCTGTGCAACCATTCAACAACAACTGGTTCAAATATGTTCTCTCAATGTTTCCAGATTTATTACAAATGTCACAAAAAGATGTTAATATTTCACTTGTGTTCTTGGGTTTTCATCACAAGAAAATACACTGAACATAATCTTCACAAAAGTTATTTACAAAAGCTTAAGCTATTGCCATTATAAATTACAATAACTTTTATTTAGGTATTAATTATAAAAAAAAGCCAATATCAATACATCTAAGTCACGTACAAATGCTACAAGTGTCACATTTGCGAAAGTTAAAACTATTGGCACTGTAAATGACAAAGCTATAAATTTAGCTATTTTCAAAACCAACACATAAATACAAAATGTGTCATTTACAATACCAATAGCTCAAACTTTCCTAATGCGAGACCTGTTGCATTGCAAATGCTTGTCTTCCTTAGCCAGGAACTATAATCTTAACAACATGGATTTTCATTATTTTTTTAAACAAAATGTTAAACTTTCTAAAATAACCCTCACTACAGATCCGGTGATTATTGTTTCACTTCCTACTATATGGGTACACACAGGCCATACTGCTTCTAAAATTCATAAATTTGTATCAGCTCCACTACCTTCACAATCTACAATTACTCATGTTAAACAGTCCCATCTTTTTGAAGACAACATTTTTAAACATATTTCACAATATACCTGGCAATTCACAAGAAAATTATCCCTGCGTAATAAAATTGCTACTTTACTTATCCAATCTAAATTCTTCACATTGGACCCCTGCTCGTTTACATTAGTTGAAACTACGAGATAATGATCTTTGTTGGAATTGTAACTTAGTACTAGGCACATATCAGCATATGTTTTTTAAATGTACGTTATTAAATTCTTTCTGGGGCCTGGTACAGAAACAATTATCATTAGTTTTCAATACATCTATAGTTCTTTTCTTTCCTATGATTTTGCTAGGTCCATGGGCTACAGTTATTCCCTTACCCCTTGACAATACGTATCTGGAGCTTTTAGATTTACTTTTATCCATTGCTGTTAAAATATGCTCACTGTATAGATATCCTTTCATCTCCTGTCTTATCATAACTGGTGGAGCTCATACTTTTGTTGAGAAAAAAGATTACTCACCTTCAATTTCTAGCAATGTTTGGCGGTTGTTAGACAACTATATGAATGTGTCCTGTAAGGGGTTGATTGCTCAATATCCTTTTGATTCCATTTCTTAACTTATTTTCTTACCAATGTAGCAGATGTCCCTTCCCACCTTTTTATCCCCTTCTTTTCTAACACTCTGCTTTTCTCCTAGTCCTTTTTCTTCTTCTTCCTTTTCCAGTTTCCTCTTGCTGATTTATTTTATCTTTTTAAGCAATGCAACTAAATATGTCTATGTTGTGATACATGTAGTTGTTTCATTTGTCCCACACTTCTGGGATTTGTACTAATATTTGATTAATTTATAATATTTATTATCAGTCATGATATTTATTGGTTTACTTTTTTAAATTATATTTCTGCTACCCCCTTTATCCGAGTCTGATGGTTCTTGGTTATGAAATCCTTTTTTTAAATCTTCAGTATTATATAATATATATTTGATTCTGATCTGTTGTATTGTTATTGTATTACAAATGTATTTCTTTTTTAAAAAGGCAATAAAGATATTTGTACAAAAAAAGAAATATGTGTTCTTACAACCTCTGAAACAGTAACCTGAGTGTGCGTAATCTATTCCATTTCAGGGCAACACCATACAATGGCTATGGTTTTGGGACCAAAAAATCCCTGGGGCAAGTTGATTTTATGGAATGACATCTCAAATGTATGTCATCGTTCACAATGTGTTTGATCCACACTCACTAATGTGTAAAGTTCTTTAGAGACGGTTATACAGACAGCATCCAATGTAAGTCCAAAGTGATCTGCCGAAAAGAACCAAAATGAGAGACATGATTTGCTAGTACATCTGCAGCGGGGACAGGTGAGGCCGGGAATTCATTGCTTTGCAATGTCAACCTCGCTTATTTCCTAGAAGACATTTATGAGTAACAGTGTGTGCTGTAGCTGAGTGGAAGGACATATTGCAGCTGAAATAGGGCAGCGAATTTCAGGGTTAGCAAACAAATGAAAAGATAAAATCTGTTTGCAGCCCAGTCACAAGTAGACAAGTTTGGTTTTTATACAGGTGTATGGATTAAATCAGACTTGAACACAAGGTCAGAGTGGCCAATATGTATTTTGTTTCATAGAGCTGTACATGAAATAGCTCTATTGTATTGTGCTCTGTCACCTACTGCCAACTTAAAAACAAGGAACATTTACGTAAGTAGATATACAGTAGGAAAAATAGGATAGGGCTATATTAAATTGGTACATTTAAAATGAATGAATCATATCAAGAACAAAATATCTCTTGCGCAGAAGCTGTCTTTTAGTTGTTCTGCTGTTACAAATTGGGACTGCCTGCCTTCAGTGGTGCTGGAACAATTTTTAGAGCGGGTTTTGATGTCGCCAGTGTTATATCACTGACATCCCAGCGAATGTGAAAAATACCACTGTTTTCACAATGAACAAATATAGGAAAAGAGAGGCAAAGGTGTGGTATGTAGCCAGTGACGCGAATATATATTGCTAAACATGGTGTGGTACACTGTCATTTACACACTACACGTTTTCCCTTGAAATGGCCACAAAATCTGCACTAACAAGTAGTTTTACTGATACAAATATATACAGGTAGATGCCTCAAGCATTTTTGCGAGCGTAAACGGTGCAAATCGCAAAATTCGGCCATTTGCGCCCGCTAAATGGCATTTGAGATGCATCAAGGGTTCATGCACTCGCAATTTAAGAATTCTCAAATAATTGTGAGTTCTCAAATTGCGATTGCATTTAAGGAATCTCAATTTGCGATTCCTTAAATGCAATGCATGAAACATTCCAAGATTGCGAATTTGCAATCTGGGGCCGCTATTTACCGCGAAGTCAAACTAAGTGGTAAATAGCAAAAACTTAGAAATATGCACTTTAGTGCATTTTTCTAAGTTGTATGCTACACACACACATGTCCTTGGGACATGTATGTGCGCAACACCAGTGAACATTACCATTTCAGGGGTGCAACAGGGTGTCCTTTTGACCCCTTGGCATCCTTGAAATTGCGGCACATTTGCGATTCCCTAATTGCTAATACAAATAAGGAATGACTCCCCATTCATTCCTATGGGCCTTTAGGCCCATAGGAATGAATGGGAAAGCCATTACTTATTTGCGATTAGCAATTAGCGAATCGCAAATAAGGAATCAGTAGAAATCACAAATAATATTGAGATTCCTACATGCATCCCGTTTTGCGAGTCTTTATAAGCGATTCCTTAAAATTCGCTATTAAGGACTCGCAAAACATTACTTTGATGCATCTGGGGGTATGTGCACAAACGATAATGTGTGGAAATCCAATACCCTGAAATATTTATTATTTATACATCACCAAGTAATGTGTCTTGATTTGCTTAGATCCTTTTAAAATCCTTCCCTTATGCTTCAGAATTACAAGAAAATGTGCTTCCGTTTTGGGGGGCAGATCTTTTGGGTATCTGGGTGCTCAAGCATGGAACAAACTATCTGCCTCCCTGAGAGCCACAACTGACCTAACAGCTTTCAAGAAACATCTTAAAATGCGTCTCTTTAAGAATTAGTCGAGCCTCAGGGTCCTGCCACATGTACCGCTAGCACTAGGACCCTCTTGTTTGAGTAGCTGTGTGCTATACAAGATCCTTTCATTCATTCATTTGTGCCATCTTAAGGAGTGATATATTTTGAAATATTTGTAAAGTTCATTTACAGATATTTACATTTTGTTGTGTGTTAGAAAAAAACTGACATCCTACAGCTTTTCTTCCCTTTACTGCTGCAAGATTGTTAGATAGTTCGCTTTACAAAATCCTCTAAATTTGCAGTTAGAGAAAGAAAAGTGAACACCAATCCCCATGTTAAAAGAATACGTATCGTTTTGTCAGAAGATATAACCTGACATTAGACCTCTGTCTATGAAAACACAGCAAATGAGACAAAATAAAAACAAAATTTGATTGCTTATTCACCTTCCGAACTCCAGCATGGTTATTGTGCTGGCGCTGCAGTGCCCTCTGCACCTCTACCTCTCGCACCAAAGCTCACCCTTTTCACATGTAGGAAATACCTTAAAACTCATTTCTATCTCATTTAAAATTTGATTCACATCTCTAGCTCATAAATGATAGTCTCCCTTCCAGATGTGTTGGAGTTATACTTTTAAAATTGTCTCAAGTAGAGCACTGTACTTACCTCTGTGGTAAACTTGGGGCCATATTATGTAGAATGGCGATAACATTATCGCCGCTTTAGATGCAGGAAACTGCCACTAAAGCGGCGATAAGGGGCTTGATAATATGCCCTTGTGAATTCCCATAGAAGTCCAGGTGTGATGTTCTTCACAGAAGAACCTGGGCTTCTATGGGAATTCTCAAGGGCATATTATCAGGCCCCCTATCGCCTTTTCAGCAGCAGTTTCCTGCCGCTAAAGCGGCAATCATGTTATCGCCATTCTTGATAATATGGCCCATTCAAATATTTCTTTTTAACTCTGGTATGCCGGTTCAGGAGCATCAAATAAAATTGTTAAATTAAAAACAAAAAAAGACTTATTTTTCCTTCTTTTTTTAAACTTCAATAGATATGTTTTGCTCACTACATATACCATTACACGTTTAAGTTAGAGAGTCAAATCTAATCAATGGAATGATGTAACTTGGGGTTAACACAATACACTTACCTTTCTACCACAAAGGAATGACAAAATGGAGGACCATTTCATCTTCCCTGCTCTCCTGGAAGTAATAATGGGGCATATTACCAAGCAATAGCGATAATTATCGCTATTGCTTGGTTAGAGACAAAATTTACCGCAGCGCTGCGGCGATTTTTACCGCAAATAAACCTTGGTATTACCAAGGTTTAACGCAAATGCGGTAAAAATCGCCGCAAAGCATGAATATCGCTGAAAAGTCAGCGATATTCATGCATTAGCGAGCTAATGCTCTTAGCCATGTTATCCACCTCCCATTGGATAACATGGCTAAGAGCTGCTCAGGGCAGGTGTTAGCTTTTGGAGATATTCCCGCTTAGCGCGAATATCTCCAAAAGTTGGTAATAGGAGATAGCGATGTTAGCGACTGTTTTCAGTCTCTAACATCTTGGCACGCCACTTTGCATCTCATTAGTGATAAATATCACTGACATGCAAAGTGGGGCCCAAGATGGTCGCTATCTCCTACTAGCTGTCGCTAACTGGTGTTAGCGGCAGCTAGGTAATAGGGAGATAATTTTATCTCCGCTTTCTTGGCTTTTAAAGCCAAAAAAGCGGAGATAAACCCCCTTGATAATATGCCCCAATGTCCCGACACCCCATATCCCTCTGACGCAATGTTGAAACAGCTGATGAAAGACATGTCAGGCATGTGGTGGTTTGGGAAATCACATTGGTTGAAGTGTTCTGTTCTACACTAGGCAGAGTAGAGAAGATGTGGAAAGAAAAAATCAGAGTGGACTGTATCGACTCAGAACGCTTAGTGGAATCCCTTTTGGATTCTGCCGTTGTTCTCTTGCATAACTTCTGGCATTTTGCATTTTTTGCATTACACGTATGGCTTGAAATGTCCAATATTATGGCATATACCATGACACGTAAATGAGATTTCATTTGAAAGAGAAGGGTATGTGAAAATCTTGGGCTTTAACTTGGGTAATACCAGAATCTTCATGCGCACTTAGCAAAGAATGGATATTTTGAATACCGATGTTTCAAGTTGAAGAGAGTGCTTCTAAAGTCATGTGAACCACCATGTGAATAAAAGCACTCTCTTCAACTTGAAACATCGGTATTCAAAATATCCTGTACCTTGAATCCAGCCTTTTCGGGGACAAGCCCCAAAACCTGGTACTCTATCCCACCAGCAATAAGAACTAACCTCTAACTTGACTTCTTCAAAGGCCAGATATAAAAATATTTGTTGTTACACAAAAGTTATTTCTCAGCTACGATACCCATTTTAGGAGCTGATACAGATTTACCCACTCCTAAATTGGGATTGTATTGAGGGCAAACCTTCCATGATGCAATTCAGCACATGTATCAATGGTTTGTGACCGGAATTACAGCCACAAATGTCTATTAAGTTAGAATGGTCACTTATTCGCAAAAAATGAAGGGGTCTGTTTGGTTTCCTCCCTCTTTGTTAATTGGAGTGCAACATTGAGGGTGAGTAGGCCGTGTTCCAGGGGATCACTGCAATCTCTTACTAAAACTTGTGTCAAATGAAAACGTTTTATTTTAAAGCGGACCCATTTCCTTTAGGCAACTCAAGCTGCTTAAAAAAAAGTTAGTCATGTTTCAAAAGTAATCACAGGGATAGTGGTGTGCTGATCCATGCAGACCACAACCCATATTTCTGTGGTCAATCAGAGTGAATAGCAATTTATAAACTGCCTCATTCAGTAGTTCGGCCTGTGACCAACTCCAAATCAGAATTGTGCAAAGCGACCTATATATGCATAGGTCAGTTCAAAAAATTAGATAATGTTCTTAAATGTTAACCACTTTTTGCGGCCAGTATCTTGATATAGCTTCCCCTAAGTTCCCTACTATCCTATCGCTACTTTCATTCATGACCTGGCTTCATTCGGCTGTTTATCAAGGAAGTCGACTGTGGGAGCAGAGAAAGAAAATTCGACTTCTAGATCTCCTCCGGAGCTACGATCTCACTACATCTTGAGTTCCCAGAATACATTTGTATCCCCTCCACCACTCCGGTCCTGCTCCCCTCATGAACTTGAGCGCCCGAAATACAGATGGACTCTTCCCCCCAGTGACAGGTAGTCATCTACTATTTGCCCATTGTGCACCGCCCTGTTCCTGATTCTATGAATATCTCTAGTTTCGTCTATGTAAATGTGTATGTAAATGTATAGGCATTTATATAGCGCACTACTTACCCGTAGGGTCCCAAGGCGCTTCGACCGCTGCGAAACCCTTCCTGGCTTCCCTGAGAGATGGTCCCTTAATGGGTATCTCCAGGGTGAGACCAGGCATCCCCGGCGGTCTGGTGGGGCCGTTAGTGAAGATGAGGCAAGCTAATGCCCAGAGTTGCCGAGTGTGATCGCTGATCAGAGTGGGCACCGAGGCAAGAGAATTATCGAGTCCGCTGACCCTGGTCCAGAAACCTGTATGTCAAGCGCTCTGAAATCCTGCTGACTCTGGGTTTCGCTGTACGAATTGCAAATACGTTAATAAATAGTTAAGTTATCTGTTAGCAGCAGAGCTCTCTCTGGAGAATAGCATTGTATGCAATGCATAACACAAAATCATTATACTGAAATAAAGCATGTTGTACTAAATTATTGTCCAAGACAGCAATGCATTGCATTTGAGTGGAACAATGCATTGTGTCAAGACGTGTCAAAGCATTCATTCTAAACAATTCACACGTAATCAGGCATTTCATATTCTACAAACATAGACAGTTGGGTCACAGGTGAATCAAACACTACTTTGAAATGGGGTTTAATCTTATATAATCCAACAATTGTTGTTAGTGACTTTTCTGAAGGGTCATTGGATGTTGAAAGGAATGGTATAGAGTGATCTTAAGAAAACAAAGCGCACCTGTACAAAAAGCACCAGCCCGTTTGATTCTGGGCATTTCCAGGAGATATTATTTCTTATCATCTGCAAAAACTAGACTGTCTTCCTTTAAAGTAGAGAATTCTATTCAATGCCCTATGATCACCTATTGGGCTTTTCCTCATCAAGGCCCATAATATCTTATTTCGCGATTCCATTATCACGTACCCATGAGAGATCTATCTCCATTTCGGCCATTCTGTTCTCTGTTCTTCGATCACCCCAGTCAAGATGTGGAGGTCGTTCCTTCTTTGTATTAGCTAAGGCTTCTGTAGTGATCAAGTCCACGCAGGTAGAGGTGGTTTAGAGAGGTTTATTCGGGATAGTTACAAGATCACAATCAGGACCATATCAAGACCCCACCAGGAGCAGCCAGCACGCTGCTCAGCCCAACCAACTGTGAGTATTTCACTCCCAACATTCCATGCTATATCATTGCACCAAGATTCCATTGGCAGGACTAGAATAACACCAGAGTCAAGATACAACAGCTTCTTGGAATCAACTTCCCTTTGTGCTGCAAGAGATCCCACATGAAATAACCTTCAGTAAATGCTTAACCTGTTGCGTGCTTATGGCAGAACCACGCCTTCATGAGTCACGGGCGGCGTGTGCTCATGGCGGCGTGGTTCCATCATGCGGCTGCCGCTCCGCACACGCGGCATTAATTCCCCGCCTGTGGGGGGCGGATTAATGAGCGGGCAGAGCCGTGACAGAACCACGCCGTCTTGGGCACACGCCGCCCGTGACTCAAGACTGCGTGGTTCTGTCATGAGCACCGCAGCGCCGTGCTCACCGCTTAGTCCCCCCACGCCACGGCGGAATTTGCGGCGCAGAGAAGGGGTTAAAGAAAACTCACCTATTCACATCTTAACTTGGTGGCTATTTCTGTTTTCCTTCTCTTCCTGAACTCTGGCACTGGGACACTCCTCAGAGTAGCCGTGTGCTTCATAATTCTCATCACCCATTCATTCATTCATTCATTTACCTGCATGTTTTACCGACCAGGAACATAGCATTTTCCATGTGGAAGGAACTCTGTACCCTGGAAGGGCCAACAAACGTGCACCTCAAAACATGATCATGATCGAGTATGCAGCTCAGAAAATGAATGGCTAAATGTAGCTATGAAACTATTACAAACCTCAATGGACTCTGCTCCCTACATATCGTAGTGCTGCATTGCTGCACCCTCATTACGTAGACATCTGATCACGTCAGCAAAACTATTAATTGACCCACCATGACCTTAGCGTACCTCCAGCACCCAGACAGCAGGGGCAGGAGTAATTCTGCCATGTTAAGGTAACTGGCAGGTCGAAGCAAACATTAATGGACTTGTAATGGCTTTAGAGAACTGATGGAGTGTTGATATAATAGGGAAGCAACGAATCATCTGACGATGTCTTGAGGATCACACTTTTCTCCAGCATTCCAATATTGTTGTTTACACAGTGCTGCAAGTTATATATTTAATATGCAATGACCTTCCGTTGCATACTCATTCAACAATGTAATGTCATGTTGAGGTATTGATCATAGTAATGCTGTGGTACTGAAAGTAGAAATATACACCATTGGTTTACTTTGCAGTGCACATATTATTGTGCTAAATTGATCTGCAAGTAACATGCACCTAAACACACAGGACCCGATTCACAAATATTTTTTTGTGATTAGGTTCCCTTGTAGCACTCCTTGCTGCTGGAATTAGTCTCTTTATCGTAGGAAAATCATTGTGAATTGGCCCTTTAGTGCCGACCAAAGTATTCTCTCCATACATTAATTTAGAGTATTATATAGCGTGAACTGGACACGAAGGTATCAGATGCTTTACATGAGCACCAGTTGCGTTACAGACCGACACATTCATTTTGTTAGGCACGGGGCGATTAAGCTAATTGCCCAGAATCACAGGATGTTGAGAGTCCCCCGTTCCCCAGCTTCAAAGTCCCCCAGCCATTAGGCCACACCATCTTCTCTCCTTACTCCACTGTTGTGGTACAAGGAAGAGGTGTGGCGCAGCGGTCAGACCAGCTGACTCTGAAGCGTTGGGTCACAGTTCGATTGCCTTGCCGGTGGCAGCTCAGTTCAATACCATGTGACTCTAGACAATAGCTCACTTACTCTCCCGAGGGCCCCCATCGCCTTGAAACCTTAGGGGTGATTTGTTTGCGCTTTACAAATGTGGATTACAATGCACAGTACAGATTACAATATGCAGGCTATTAAATAATTACTGAGCTCCTAATCAGTCAATTACAATGCTCATTAAGATGTTATAGTGCAGATCCACTCATCCTGAAAGCATTAGTACTGCCTTATCCGTGCACATTATCCTACTGTGTCGAAAATATAGAATTGATAGTGATGAATATTGCTCGTCAGGACATTAAAGTGGTGAATACAATGTATTTGTTGCATCTTAGTGATGAATTCAGTTGGCTTTTGAGATAATATAGTGCTTTACGTAATACGGTGTGCGCTCTCAGGTTTGCTACACACCCATTCCTTGGGGGTCAATACTGTCGCTAGTGGTGCATTTTGTTACATCCAGACAGACCTGGGCAGCTTCTCTGGCCTAACTCTATGTCCAGAGTACCAGTCCAGCCTTTTAGGGAATCTTCATTCTTATATGAAGAGGGGACTGCTACTTCCACCTTTTTCTGGTTGGGCTGGGTGACCCTCCATGTCCCTGATGGAACTGATGGCTCCAACTGGTGGGCATGGGCCTGTGGAAGGTTGGACGAGAAGAGAGCTGCCACGGTAACACTGACAGAACATCTTGACTGAGCCGAATTTTCCCCTGGGCATAAAATAGTTGGAAATTCAAGGGTCAGCCATAACCCATCAACTCAATTAAGAAAAGCAAAGTAGGTAACGTTCCCACTGCCTTCAAGATCTAGCCTTCCTAGCGTCTTTTAAGTACCCATCAGGCCTGCACACACTGTTCATTTATGCTACAAAGTACATCTCAGATTAAGAAAAAGGGTATTACTTGTCACACAGAGAAGCATCATAATTGTTTCTCCGGTGGATGGGATGTCCCAGATACTTTACTAGACCTCCAACACTCAACACCTCCTTTGTGCGCAGCGGTAGAACCATTTTTGTAGCTGGTTCACAAGTGCGAGTGAATTCACTCTGTAGGTACAGCAGCTGCTGCAGAATTCAGTAACCTGCGGCCCACACGTTTGACACATAGCAAGGTTGACTCAGACACAAGACTTTTCAGAGATAAGTTAAATTATTAATTTCAGTGAGACAGTACTACAAAATGCCATTAATTATTCCTAACTCCCTGTGTGGTCCCTTGAAGCCTGGTTCACAGGCCGCATGTGGCCGCATTGTGTATTTTTAATAACACTGGATTATTTCTCTCCAATGCCCTCTATAAAATATACGCCTTTCTATTAGTACGACCGCCTATGGCTTCCAACTTATTCACGTTGTTGTTAGATCAATATGTCATGCTTAAGTGCTATTTGAAAGCTTTGAAAGCTTGTAAAATATTCTCTATCAATAAATAAATAAATATGAATTAGCCTAGGACTGTGAATTACTGACAAACTGTGTAAAAGGCAACGTGTTTGCCTGTTTAATAAAACCGTAAGTGATCAAGAAGCCCTGGATAACAAGTATATTTTAAACCATAATGTATTAAGAGGTTTTGAGTGATGTGTGAAGAGGTGTCAGAAAGCATAAATGTCACTGTCTGAGCTACATAAATGAGTTTCATGCTCAATTCCAGAAACTGAATTGCATGATCATAGGCCTTTAGCCCATGTCAGTCCAAAGACATCAGCCGCAAGTAGTTTTTGGTTCTCAGGGATTTACTACATACCTTTGGGTAGGGAATATATATCATACATATATATATATTCACTGAAGAAACCATAGGTTTCAGAGACATTATAGTTAGAAATTAGCATTTAAAAAAGCTTTGAAATTCACTGAAAAAACCATAGGTTTCAGAGACGTTACAGTTAGAAATTAGCATTTAAAAAACCTTAGAAATTCACAGAAAAAAACATAGGTTTCAGGGGTGTTATAGTTAGCTGGACATTTCACTCGTAAAAACCATAGAAATTACTCCATTATAGTTAGTTCTGCTAACTGTAACTCGCGCACTCGTAATGCACTGATGATAATGTCACATATTACATCATTCATGATATGGTCAGTGACATCACTGATGACATCACTGATGACATCTCAAATTACATAACTGATGACATCACTGATGACATCATCCAGTGAATGTGGTTTAGTTTGAAATTTAAATCTATACTACTATTATAAAGAGAGAACTTGCACCTTTGAGCCAGGTAAACTCGAAAACTACACCACCAATCTGAACACCCAAGACATCTTAGAAAACCTCAGGGCAAGCAGAAGGACATAGGCTACATAAAAATTAAAAAAAAACGTTGTTTAAAATATTTAGAAATAAAAATAAAGAAGTCCCTTGCAAGTAGCGCCGGCTGCGACGTATGCGTGAGGGGAGTAGCGTCGCGTTCACGAGCAACAGGAAGAGCGAGGACATGAGCGCCGGGAGGAGTGTCTGCATGAGGGGAGGAGCGGAGTTCACCAGCAACAGGAAGAGGGGAGATATGAGCGCCGGGAGGAGCTGCGGAGCGGCGAGAAGCGGAAGAGCAGTGGCAGCGCGGGGAGGAGCAGCGGATGAGGTAGCTGACAAGCGGTCAAGCAGTGGACAGGTAAACACTCCAGCCTAGGGAGGAGCGGCGGATGAGGTAAGTCGGGACCTGGGGGTGGGGGGGGTTACAAAGCCGGGGCGGGAGGCGGGAGGCGGGCGGGAGGCTCAAGGCGCAAGGCGCGAGGCGGGAGGCGGTAGGCGCTATGCCCAATGTCGGGGCGGGGGGCGGCGGGCGGCGGGCGGGAGGCTCAAGGCACAAGGCTCAAGGCGGGAGGCTCAAGGCACAAGGCTCAAGGCTCAAGGCGGGAGGCGGTATGGCCAATGTCGGGGCGGGAGGCGCGAGGGATGCGGACTGGGCAATGTCGGGGGGGGTGCACAGAGGCTTAAAATGCTGCCCCCAGCCCCCTTCTGCCCCGGGCAAAGCCGGGGCGGGCTGCTAGTATGTATTATATAAATATACCAATCTGTATTGAAGATTTAGTGGATATATAACTGTCTGGATGGAGGATTTAGTAGCTGTCTGACTGTTTAAGTGAGTAATTAAAAGTGCCTCACAATACATGGATTAGTAACTAAACTATGTGAATGTGTGCATCACTGTCTCTGTTGTTGTATAACATGCTGCATCAGTTGGTCACTAACTACATAAGTGTGTATATTAGTTATTGATTAGTTGGGTGAGTATTTGTATGGGACACTGAGTTTATGTGTGGTTCGATGGGGTGTGTGTAACTCTATGCATAGATGTGTGAATGGTTGATTGACTAGGTATATAAGTTTAAGAGTGCATGCGGAAACAGTTGTTTGGGTGACTGACTGTATTTATTTGTGTGTTTGTGAGCGAATATGTTTTACTTGTACATCTTCAACAAAGTAAAAAAATAAAAGGCATTGAATGTGAGAGTTGGTGTATATAAATAAGTATATGTAAGAGTCAGTGATTGTGAGAGTAACTATTTGAATGAGTGTATAATTGTAATGGTGATATTTTAACATATTAACTATGAGTTACTATATGTTTGAATAAATGATGTGTTGTGTGTATAGTTGTGAGTACATGTAAGTGTGAATACTTTTTTTCATGAGTGAGTAGGATGACTGCATAACCGACTAAGATGACTACTGATGTGTCAATGTCTTTGATAGTGTTCTATCAATTAGTGACTGCATGTATAAGTGATTCTGTTGTTGAATGGGTAGTTTTGTGTGTAGACTTAGGAATCAGTGAGTGGGTATGTAGTAACTAGTATTGGTGTGTCAATGATTTCAAATATGGTACTCTGTAATTTACAGTGAGTGATGAAAGGTTATACTAGTGTATGATGAGGTGTATCAGATTGTCACGTGGATGATGTCATCAGTGATGTCATTTCAGATGTCAACAGTGATGTCACTAACCATGTCATGAATGATGTAATATGTGAGATCATCAGTAGGTCATTGCGGGTGCACGAGTTATAGTTAGCAGAACTAACTATAACGGAGTAATTTCAATGGTTTTATACGAGGGAAATGTCCAGCTAACTATAACACCCCTGACACCTATGTTTTTTTTTTCTATGAATTTCAAAGCTTTTTTAAATGCTGATTTCTAACTATAACGTCTCTGAAACCTATGGTTTTTTCAGTGAATTTAAAGTTTTTTTTTAAATGCTTTCAGTGTAATAGTAGTTATAACTATTTTTTGAACTCATTTTCTACAGTTTTTTAACTGTTTATTTATAAATATTTTATTCATTAAATAACTTTATATATTTTTCTGAAAATTGCAAACAATTGAAAAAAAAAATTCAAACTGAAATATTGTTTAATTTTTTTGTTTAATTTTTTAAATATAATATATTTATATTATTTTCTTTCTTTTCCAAATTTCCGCGCATCCAAAGCATACACATCACGGTGGGTGTGGATTCTAGCCGCCATTTTAGAAAAGTCGTGAAGGATCCACGTAGGGTGTGCGACGGCTGCGTGTTTTTCAGTTACATCATATACATTTAATATTACGTGATGTGCACAATTGGTATGCGACCAGTCCACCACTCCTGCTCCTGTGCATTCACGACACATACGCATTACGGTACACGACACTTGCGAGGTGGCAGGTCCCGCGTGGCGTCATATACACGCTGGGGCGCGCTGGGTGCGCGACTCCCGCAAAAAATGTTTATGTTCTAAATGATACATATGTGTCTATAATATACATATTAGGGCAAGAGATTATCTAAGATATTAATAAAAAGAATATATTTGTACTTATAATAAACTTATATTATTTTTAAATATATTTTTGCGAAGTCATGTCGAGTGAGCAGATCCTATGTGACGTCAAAAAAAAGATTTCATTGTTTCATAACATTTCCCACTGTAACTATTGAAGGACCCCACCCATTTTAATCTTTCTTGTTGGAGCATCTTTAGAGAGACATCTCTTTTCCTACAAGAACCCTTTTTGCTAGTTTTTTTGTGTTTTTCAAAACATATCAAACAAAATGGCATCTGGACAGCAGCACCAGCAGTCGGAAGTATCTTCTGAAGAAGAATTCTTGCAAGAGGCACCACGTCCACAGAGGCCGGGATCTGTCATGTGGAAATTCTTCACTTTTCCACCTGGAGAGAAGAAAGTAAATGCGAGAAAGGTGACATGCAAAATTTGTGACCGAGACCTGTCAAGAGGCAGTGAAAAAAAATTCTCTTGTGGCACTGCTACTATGTAAAAGCATCTCCGGACCACACATCCGCTCAATCTTGCTCTGGAGGAAATGAGGCAAGCTGCTTTGATCCCCTCACCTGCTGTGGCAAGTACGTCTGGAGTGTCCTCAGGAACACCTGCAATGGACATTAGGCCAGAATTCACCTTTCTCGAGCAACACTGAGTGAAGTGTAAGAAACGTATATGCTTCGGTGAACAGTCGGTGGATGCAGTTTGTGCTGCGCAATGCAACCATCGTTGGTACATTTTTTTTGTTGGTTTTGGAATGTTAAGTAATACCAAAAGTTTCCTGATTTATTAGTTCTTTTTTTGTTCATTTTTTGAAAAAATACCCAAAAAACACAAAAGAAAAAAAAAGTTCTTATCTGAACTACCTTATCTGGTTAAAGAAATAACTATAATTGAAAGGTAATAATTTAAAGTTTGGTTGAATATATGTATAGAGCATGATTGACTGAAAGAATGCCTTAGTAGTGTATGGTGAATTTATAGGTGAAGATTTATGAGGAAGTACTGCAGAGTGACACTGCAAGCTCTTTAGCTGCACTGCACTGTGGCACTTCCGAAGCACAGGGATGTGATATATGTACATGAATATGTTGCAACTCTGTGCTTTCCTCTGCACTGCTGCACAACCTATAGCCATACGGTCACACAGGCACCCTTGCACCATGGTGCAAGGATGTCTGTGTCATGCGGAGATTGTTTTTGTGCAGGAAGGGACATCATCCTGCACAAAAACAATCAATAAAGGCATTTTCCTCTTTCAATGTATGCTGTGGAATGCAGCATGCATTGAAAAGGAAAAAATGAGGAGAAATTAACACAATTCCTCTCGTTGCGCCTTGCTACACCAACTCTAGGATGGCGCAGCATTCACACACATCCCCAAATTTATGATTTCTCATAAATCTGGAGATGTGTCTTGTTCTATGGGTGTTGCGTGGAAAATCCCACAGCAACACCTATGGAATGCCCCTTCAGCGCAAAGTTTTGTGTATGAAGGGGTCGTTTTTACCAGGAGAGGAAAAACCATGTAGGGTGGCTTTTCCTCTCCTTGTAAATATGAAGGAGTACTTGGCGCCATCAACACATTACAAAAAGTGACGTACTGGTGGCGCAGGGTGCCTGAACATCTGCCTCATAAGTGCTTAGGTGTTGGCAGACTGATACAATAAGAACATGATGCTGGATGGATGATTGAAGAATTGCATGAGACTGACAGAAGGTATCCTATGTTGCATGGGTACTACTTCAGTATTTAATGGAATGGAGTGGACCAATAGTATGTATCTGCTTAGAGATTTGTAGGAATTATGCACAGAATATTTTATGTGTACTTGTGTTGATGCCTAGGTCATTTTATAAGAATACCTCTAATAACTGGAATAATGACAGTGCTGCAAACAGAGTGAACACTTAATTTATAAGTGCTTACGTATTTGGTGGAGTGATAAGATAAGTAGATAGTGGTAGATAGAGATTAAAGAAGTGCATGGACAGACTGGACAATTCCTACACTGCATGAGTACTAACTGGGTATTTAGAAGAGTGTATCAATAGTATGTAGCTAGCTTGGATAGTGCACAAAGTATTATAGCTGTACTTGTTTTAGTAGCTAGGCCATTCCATAAGTTCATGACTAGTAAGTAGAATAATTACAGTATTATAAACAGAGTGTATAGTGAATTTATAAGTGCTTAGGTACTGGTGGAGTAATAGGATAAGTAGATAGTGCTGGATTGGTGATTGGAGAAATGCATGGGACAGACTGGAGGATTCCTACACTGCATAGGTACTAAATGGGTATTTAGAAGAGTGTATCAATAGTTTGTAGATGGTTAGAGGTGGGCATGCAAAGTGTACAAAATATTGTACCTGCACTTGTGTTAGTGATTATGCCATTCCTTAAGTATACGACTAATAACTGGAGTAATTTCAGTTGTGTAAAGAAAGTGGGTGCTGAATTTATAAGTGCTTAGATATTGGTGGAGTGATAGGATACGTAGATAGTGCTGGATGGGTGAATGGTTAAGTGCATGGGACAAACAGAATTATTCTTAGACTGCATATGTACAAACTGGGTATTTAGAAGAGCATGTCAATAGGATGTAGCTAGTTAGAGGTCTACATTAATGGTGCACAGAATATTGTAGCTGTACTAGTATTGGTGTGTCTATGGTTTCGAGAATGGTAGTCTGTATTTTAGGGTGTGAGGAGGTGCATCAGATGATCATGTGGATGATGTCATTAGTGACGTCATCAGTGATGCTACTAACCATGTCATGAGTGATGTAATATATGACGTCATCAGCAATGCATTGGGGGGGCGCAAGTTATAGTTAGCAAAACTAACTATGTAGGCCAAATTTCTCTTGTTTTCTACGAGTGAAATGTGCAACTATGACGTCCATGAAACCTATGGTTTTTTCAGTGAATTTCTGCGATTTTTTTAAATGCTGATTTCTAACTATAATGTCCCTGAAACTTGTGTTTTTTTCAGTGAATTTTATATATATGCATTTATTCTCCTCTCACTCTTACAATGAAGGAATCCGCACTCGTAGTGATCCGCGCGTTTCGGCTCCTCCGAACCTTGATAACGATACAAGACATCATTGTAGCATCCTTATTTAAATGTACAAATGCCTAAAGCTGCCAACATTAACAAAGAACTACATATTACTTTAACACCTTGAATGCTAAGGCAATTCATCCAGGATGCTGACATCCCTTGAATCCCATTGTTCATGACGAGCTCAGCTCGTCATGAGCACACGAGCAGTGTACTGCATGACGAGCTGAGCTCGTCATGAGCATGGAAGGGGTTAATCCAAAAAGCTGGGGGCCATATTGGCCTGGTCACGATGTGAAAATTCAGGAGTTTATACAATAAAGAAAAGAAAACAAGTGTTAATATGCACACAATGTCATTTCAGCATATCTTGCCCCGTGACCGCCATACCTGTATGTTCGTCAACTTGACTTATTCATAATAAAAAAACTTAGGATTGCAAATATCAACATAAACAATGGACTACACATTACTTTAAAGTGAAAGGCTATCGGGCATATTAATCTGGGCACGTTGCGTTTTATAGTGGTTATCACACAAAAGAACATTTAAAAAGGGGTGTTAATATACACACACTATCCCTAAATAAATTTTTAGCGATTATAGTTTCATTCCATTCATAGCTCATTTGAGATGTCATGAGTGATGTCATAAGTGATGTACTGTCTCAGGTCATTAGCAGTACATTGCGGGGGCGTAAATTATAGTTAGCTCAGGTAACTATAACTGGTTGTGTATGAGTGAAATCTGAGTCTAACTATACAGTCCCTGTAATCTTTGTTTTTTCAGAAAATTTCTAGGGTTTTGTATTATGTGACATCCCCAGTGCATTGCCGGGCGAGAGTTACAGTTAGCAGAACAAACTATAACAGAGGAATTTCTTTTTTTTATTTTTTTTTATTTATTGAGAATCCATGAAGCATAATAAGAAAACAATATGCATAATTTAAATGAAAAAAGCGAGAAACAATATATAAACAATGCACCTGAATTGACAATGAAAGGTAATATACAGATCAGATGTCGGATTACAAAGCTTAGTCTCTAATGAATGGTTCTTTTAAAACATCGAATAGTTGCTATTTTTAATATGAATATTGTAAATATTAAGCTGGCTACAGCAAACGAAAATTAGATAAGAAGAAAATATAACAGTTGAGAACATTACCATAGCCATCGTCCTAAGGATCCTATAATCTTTCAACAATCTACAATCTGCTATCACGCCAAGCAGCCACTGGTGCCCAGATCTTTATCCCCACTTCTCTTGATTTTTTTACTCTTAAGTTCATAAAGAGCCGCCTCAACATTGTGTATTCCCAATAGTCTAGACAACCACATTTGGAAGGTTGGGGCCTCGGTATCTTTCCAGGCTGCTGAAATCAAAATTCTAAGTACAGCTGTAGATATAAAAATTAGAGCTTCAGTTTCAGTATTTAGTTTCAGTTCTCTCTGGCATTCTATAATCATGAGTGTTGGAGACAAGGTTATCTGAGCATCCAACAGCCCGCCAGAATGATTCAATCTCTGTTTTAATTGATCCTAGTTTCTCACATTAATAAAACATATGAACGCTATCAGCAGGACTTTTACAGCATCTGGGGCAGTTACTGTTCTCCCTCTTACCCCAATCATAAAGCTTAGAGGGGGTATAATACGAGTTAAAAAATGTTTGAAAGTGCTGAGCTCTTAAATTGGAGGAGCGTAAAAATCTTCTATCCATTGAAAGAGCTCTGTCCAGGTCAATATCCGGATCCTCCAATTTTGAAGCCCAAGCTGCCTCAGTTTTACCCATGTCATCCTGGGATTCCTCCACAAACAGCCTATACACTCCATTGATTCTGAGTTTACTCCCCTTCAGATAATCCAATAGATTACACCTCTCCCTTAAGATGATAAGAGGCCTTGTTGATCTAATTGTACTTACCACCTGAGCATATTTGTAATCTTGGTTACCCTGGAGGGAATGCCTTTGTGTCAGTTCTTCCAGGGTTCTACACTCATCTCTTACCATAAATTGCCCGAGTGTTAAAATACCCTGTCACTGCCAGTGTCTCCAAGACCCATCACTACTTAGGTTAGGAAAGAGGCCCGAGTTCCAGAGTGGGGTGTGGTGATTATATTTAGGGATTGCAGTGCTTTCTGAGCTGCTACCCAGACCCCCCATATCCCTTCGAGTGTCTTGAGTCTTGACTTATTGTAATATCTTCTTTCTATTCTCCTTAATAGTACCCCGGTAGCCTCACTTCCAAGCAGCAATTCAAATATAGATGGAATAACATCATGTCCACTCGGGGAATTTTAAACCGGGGTGGCATGGTGAGCAAAAGAACGATGGATTTAAGCCAGATGTTTTTACTGTGAGTGAATGTTTGATTTGCTCTGCATTCCAACAATCCTCTATGTGTCTTTTTACTCACCCTGAGTGGGCCGAGTATGCCGGGTGCCGGGTATGCCCAGACATGGGTCCTGGGCTCACTGTGCCACTGGATTCAAGCTAGCCTAGCTGATGAGGAGTGATGCCCCAAAACTGACCCCGGGATGCTTGTTTGCGGTCCAGGGAGGTCCTGGTTTGGCTGTTTGGGCTGGACTGTTCCCATGAGGCACACAGTCAAGACTGATTTGCATATGGCTGCGTCTAAACTGAGGTGTCATAGTGAGCAAAAGAAATATGGATTTCACCCAGATCTCTTGACTGGGGGAGAATGTTTGATTTGCTTTGCGTTCCGTCCATCATCTGTCTGTCTTTTGTGTTAGTGTATACATCAATGTCTACCTGGGTGTGCAAACAAATGCCTTAGTGTGTGACTGAGTGTGTTACTGTATGAACAAGGGTCTGTCTGGCTTTCTCAGTATATGCATTAGTGTGTGCTGGGTATATTATTAAATGTATGAATGTTTGGCTCGGTGCTACGGTGTCTGCTTTGGTGTATGTATGGCTGTGTCAGTGTCTGCATTGGTTTACGCCTGGGTGTGAAAGTGTTTGTCAGGCTGTGTTAGGGTCTGTATTAGTGTGATTGGGTGTGTAACTGGCTGCATCTGTTTGAGACACATTATCAGTGTTTGCCTGAATGTCTAAGTGTATGTATAAATATGTGACTGGGAGTGTTATTGCCTATATGCGCCTGAGTGGGTCAGATCCTATATCGGAGTGTGAATGGGTATGTCAGTAGTTGTATCAGTGTGTGTCTGGGTATGTCAGTGGCAGTATCGGTGAGTGCCTGGGTGTGTTAGTGGTTGAATTGGTCTGTGCATAAATCTGTCAGTTTCTGTGTAGATTTATCAGTGTATGACTGAGATGCGAGTAGCTGAATTGGTGTTTCAATATATAACTGGGTGTATGAGTCGTGGTATCAGTGTGTGGCTTGGTGTATGAGTTACTGGTTGTGTGTATAAGTTGGTGTGTGAATGGCTGTATGAGTCTATCTAAGTAGCAGTTTCCATGTATAAATAGGTGTGTGACTGACTGTATGGGACTTTGAGTGGCTGTATGAGTGTAGGTGTAGGTATGTCAATGTATGTGTAAATGACTCTATAGGTGTGTGAGTTCATGTCTTAGTACCTGTGTGGGTGTGACCTACAACTAAAATTACTGATATACATTTTTATAATTTTACAAATACATTTTTTAATATCACATTACAAAACATTTTAAACCAAATAATTAACAAATAAACCTAACACAATTGATTTAACTATTTACAAATACACTTTGTCACAAGAACTTCAGGAAGCACAAAACAAAGTGATGTTTTGAAGCATCTTTTAATATCGTCAAGAGAAAAAATGATTACAGATACATATCAGTACTGCCATTCTTACAACAAGCAGTTATCCAGAGGCATGACAAAGAATTATTCCCATGGGACAACTTCCATCTGGAAGCCCTTAAAACAATTTCAGAAAAGGGCTACAACTAAATCATGCAGGACAAAGTAGGTGCAGCAAGACTGTCCACCTGTACAGTACCCTTGAGAGAACCACTACCAGCTGCAGTCCTTATAATTGCAACTACCTTAAAAAATGTAGGTGAGAGGCTTACTCGCTGTGCGAAATGCAACATGGTTTGCACCGTACAAACGTCTTATGTGGGTGCATTTTTCCATTTTTATTGTTCTCAGGTTCTCTACTCATGCACCAAAAGTGATGTACAGTTGAAAGAATCATCAATGAACAGCGGGGAAAAAACAGTCATAAAGATTGTACAAAAAAATAACTGTGTACTATGTGTATCTAACTAATACCAGGATGGAGAAATTTAGAAATATCAACTTTGTTTCTAACTCCGAGTGGTGCAGAACATCCATATGATGACTTACATGACTTTGTGACAGAAACAAACTGTAATAACAAAGGTATCAAATTCAAGACACTAGGAAAACTTTGCTCTTTGGATTCAGCAAACGCTTGTAGGTACTTTAAGCACATATTTGCAACTATGCTGTCCTTTATCTGCAACACAAAGGATAAACTTCTTGGAGAAATTACTGATTTATTTTGGCAACTAAGCAAGAGATGCTGCTCATGTTCATATGCTGTTGTGGAAAAAGATGCTACTACATTTGGAACAGACATAGAAGAGTCTGTACTTTTTTCATACAACAGTATATTACAGGTACTCTTCTAAAAGAAACTAAGAGATAAGCATAAAGCAGCAAGTACTTCATGCCCATTCCAATACAAGCCCAAAGTACTGTCAGCTGAAATATTTCATTATTTTCTTAGCTTCCCATTGAACTTTCCTGTTTTTCACAGTGTGAAGTCAGTTCCTTTTTTTTTTTTTTTTTTTTTTTATATCCTCATTTGCCGTCTTGCCGCCCATATCTTTGTTACTTTCCCACCTCTGGGCTGTTATTGTCTCTTGAGCTGGTCTAGAGTAATGGGGCGTGAACCGCACATATTTTTGAGTCTGGTCTCCTCTCAAGACTCCTTCTTGACCACCTGACCCAAGATGTGTATTCTCCACCATCTCTATTCCTTGCTATCGATTCCAAATACCAGCGAGACAGGCACGGGCTTAATCATTGGACTTTCAACATAAATATAACTTTAACCAAAATTTAGCAGGAAGGGTATCCAAAAACCTCTATTTCTTTTAGAGGTATCTAACATATCTAACTTTGCTGTATATCTCATGGCTAATATCCAGTCCAATAAAGTTGGACTGAGTGGTGAGACCCATAATTTACATAACTCCCGACGTGCTAATAACATAGCATAAAAGATGAGTCTTACATTGTTACCCAAAACTCTATTTTGCAAATCATATCTCCCAGAAATAATTAATTCGGGGCTTACCTCAATGGGTTGATTCAATGATTTGGAGAGGGAGTTACTCACGTCAATCCAAAATCTTTTGATATTCGGGCATGATACAAACATATGGAGGTCATCAACATTTGGGGCTTTGCATTTTGGACATTCCACCAATCCTCCATCTTTAAATTTGGAAAGCCTGTAGGGGGACCAGTATGCCCTGTGGATAGTAAATAAAACATTTCGCCTTAGATTGGCAGGTTTAACAATTCTATATAGCATGCTCATAGTTACTTGCCATTGGTCTTCTGTAGCAATCCTTGGCAAGCTATTCTTCCACAGGGTCTCTGGTAGATCAAATATCCCATCCTCCATCTCCAATATTTGCCAGTACCAGCAGGCAACTTCCTTCTTAAAGCCCTCTCGTTCCAGTTTTAGTTCAAATTCATTTTCCTGTCCAATCTCTGATACTGCGTGGTTTGCCCAACTTTGAATTTGTACATACTTGTATCTTGAGAAAACTAAGCCCCAATTTTGCTGACATAAACTCCATGAAATTAGTCTTCCATCTTGAAATAGATCTCTCCATCTTTGTAGATCTGGCTCCTTTGTCAAGTTTGAAGCTAACGCATCTCTTGTCCAGGTCGGCGCTCCCGGTGATTCCCATATTGGAGCCATGTAACTAAGATAAGGAATCTTAGTAATTTTTCTTATTTTATACCAAGTCTCGGCCAGATCTTTCAGAGTCTTGAGTTTCACTTTTTTAAAAAACTTAGGGTCTCCAAACTTATATAAGTAACCAAACTCATGATAGCCCGATACTTTCAGCATTATCTTAAACATTTCACCTATCTGTGAATAAACGAGAGAACCCAATAACATCCTGCAGTTTTTCAAACAAAAAGCCCATGCATATATTTGTAGATCAGGAGCCGCCAATCCTCCTTTATTTACGCTTCTTCGTATTTTCCTCCATGAAATTCGAGAGGATTTAGATGCCCAAATAAATGAAATTATCATACTTTGTATTTTCGCCAACCATTCCTTTTTAAAACATAATGGAATAGCTTCATACAAAAAGGTAATTTTTGGAATAATCATCATCTTTACTAGATTAGATCTCCCATATATTGACAGAGGTATATTCATCCAGCCCTTCAGCAAATCTCCAACCTCTTTTTTTACTCTGTCAAGATTAGTTTTAGCCAAGTCCTCAATCTTCTGTGTAATCCTAACACCAAGATATCTCATTTCTGCTGTTGTTTTTACAGTTCTTGTGTTAAGATTCCAAGTCATTATCTCAGTCTTTTCTTGGTTTAGCTGGTAACCAGAGATCCTACCAAAATCTTTTGTTATTTTTACTAGATTTTCCAATTAACTAACTAAATTAGTAGAATAAACAATAATGTCGTCCGCATATAAACCCAGTTTCTTTGACCAGTCCATTACTGCAAAAGGGGGTATCTCTTCTGATTCTCTAATTTTACAGGCTAAGGGTTCTATATATATATTGAAGAGTAAAGGTGATAAGGGGCATCCTTGCCGGGTGCCCCGCATTACCCTTATGGGAGATGTAAGAGTGCCATTTATAAGTACACGTGAAGTCGGAGCACTGTATAGTGAGAAAATGGAGTGGGTAAATTTATCTCCTAGATTGAGATATTGCAGAAGGGTTTTCAAATAAACAAAATTAACACGATCGAAAGCCTTGGCAGCGTCTAATGCTATCGCTGCCAAGGGATAATCATACTTAGAGGCTAAATCTATCATGCCTATCAAAGAATAGGTAAGATCTTTTAAATACCTCTTCTTAATAAAGCCTCTTTGATCTTCATGTATTAATTTATGGATTATTTTACTGAGCCGGTCAGCCAAAATTTTTGTATAGAATTTATAGTCGCAGTTTAAAAGCGAAATCGGCCTATACGCATCCATATTTTTTGGGGATTTTCCTGGCTTCAGAATTAGAATAATATTTGCCTCATTCCAAGAGTTTGGGATTTTCACTTCCCCCCGAAATATTTTATTATATAAGTGACAAAGAGTAGGGACCAATGTAGTATCAAGAGCTTTATAGGCTTCTGCAGGTAGACCATCTGGTCCAGGAGCTTTCCCTCTCTTGCTATCTTTAATAACTTTCATCAGCTCCTCCTGAGTGATTTCCTTATTAAGCCCCCTCATATCCTCATCTGATAATGGTTTCATTAAAGACAGCCAGGGCTCAATCTCCCCGGTATCTGGACACAAATCTTCTGCATAAACATTCGTGAAATGCTCCTGAAATGCTTTTACCATCAATTTATTTTCCGATATAATTTGATCTGTGCCTGGTTTTTTGATTTCTTTAATATGATTGCGTACGACATCTTTCTTAGCTTTCCAGGCTAGTAGCTTGCCACATCCCTCCCCATATGAAAAATGTGCCAACCGACTAGCTTCCCATCTTTCTTTGACTCGTTGTGCAAGTATCGCAGTTAGCTGAACTTTTAGGTCTAAAAGTTTTTTATCACAAGGACCATCTAAAGTAGTGTCATCCTGGGGAATCCGGTTCATTTCGCACTCTCGAATCTCTTCTTCTAACTTAGATACCTGGCAATAATACAATCTTCTTCTCTTTGCGCCCTGAACTCCCATTCTGCCTCTCATAAATGCCTTGCATGCTTCCCATACTATGTCGTCCCTAGCTGAACTCACATTTACTTCTAGGAAAACTTGTATCTCTTCTTTAAGAATCTCTAAGATCTCTGTATCTGCTAAAATTGTCCGGTCTAATCTCCAAACTGAAGTGATTTTCTCTTCTTCCAAACTCAGATTTAGACTTACCCCTGAGTGATCTGATAGATGCGCCCCTAAATGAGCTACATCCGTAACCCTCTCTCTCAATCTACTATCAACCAAAAAAAAATCTATCCTTGAGTTGTGTTTATATTTTTTGTTATAGAAGGTAAACCCTGACTGTTGTAGAAATTTACATCTCCAGATGTCACAAAGCCCAAGTTGCCCCATCATTGACTTAAGTTTGGCAGTCATTTTGATATTTGTTATTGCTCTAGAATTACCTGCCCTATCCATCTTCCCATCTAGTACCGTATTAAAATCCCCTGCCATGATTACTTTGCCAGGAAAATCCAATACCTCCAATTCAACTTTCTCTAAGACTGCGGGATCATCTATATTCGGACCGTAGTAACCCACTACTATTAACGTTTCACCCGAGAGTTGCAGACTGCAAATCACCCATCTTCCTCTACTATCTACTACACTGTTTTCGACTACTATGTCGGATCCTTTCCTTATCAGAATGGCTACCCCCTTTGTGACCAAGTCTTGGGATGTATAAATAGCGTTTGCTATCCATTTTTGGGTGCTAAAAATCTCCTTACTTTCCCTTTGTGTTAAATGTGTTTCTTGCAAGATGATGATCTGTGCGGATGAATCCTCCAAATATTTCAGAATCAGCTGTCTTCTAGATTTAACTCGGAGCCCATTAACATTCCAGCTAAGGAACCTTAACTCCTTATCTCTGGCCCTGGTCATTATAGTTATCATGCTTGCCATATGCTGCCCATTTCTTCTTCCTGTTTAAGTCACAGCAAGACTGCTCATGAGGAATATTTTTTGTAGTTTTCTCCCTTTCCCTTATCCCACCCCTCTCCCTACTCTCACTTCCCACCCCGGAAAACCCAACCATTACTCCCATGGCCTAGGCCTGTGGATGTCTGAGTGGTGGTGCCCCTTAAATTTACGAATTGTTATGGTCGAAAGCCTTACCCTCTTGCAACATCCAAAAAAGCATCTACCTCATCCACCGTTCGAAAGTTATACATTTTGTTGTGCCACATAACTTTAAGAAAGGCTGGAAATTTTAATTGAGCCGTAGCTCCTAGCTCCCTTAATGGCGCCAACCGCTTTCCCATCTCCCACTGCCTATTTGCTGTAGCTGGTGACAGGTCTGACCTTATATCCACCGATATTCCATCTATTAAAATAGATTTTTTTTTCAGAGCAAATGACAAAATTTTTTCTTTTAATGAATAGGTCGCGAAATTAATCAAAATTTTTCTTGGTTTAGCCCGGTCAGGATTCAACCTAAAAGGATCTCGATGTATTCGTTGTATGTCCCGAGCCAGACTTTCCTCATCTTCTTCTAGTGCTAGCTCTTTCTTCAGTAGGTGCACTACAAACGCCTTTAAGTCTGTCCCTTCTTTTCCTTCTGGCAGTTTAAGAATTTTTAGGTTGTTGCGCCTTTGCATGTTTTCCAACCGTTCTAGCCTTTCATCCATATGCCTATCTTGGGAATATAGAGTCTCTATCTCCTTTCGATTGTCCTGGACTCTTCCCTGCATAGTTTTCATTGCAGATTCCATCTCTCCCGCCCGAGTCGTTAGTTTATCTATCTTATCCTCTAACAACACGCATGTAGCACTAATACGCTCTTGGTTTTTTCTAGAGGCTTCAAACCCTAAATGTATGTCGCGCTCTAATTTTTTTAGGAGTTCCATGACAGTCCCATCTGTGGAGGCATAACTCTCTTGCTGTCTTAAAGTTAATTCAGTATTAGAGAGCCCCGACCTTTCATTCCTAGGGGATTCTTCTTTCCTTGTGAATATATCATCTTCCACCTTATTTTCCATGACATCAGTAGGTGGACTTTCATTTAATTCACTTAATGTGGCTGGTATGCTAGGTTGAAATATCTGCTCCATCGGTGCCTCAGCCTCACCGCTACTGCCCTTATCCCCATCCATCTCTATATCTAAAACCTGAAATGGGTTAGGTGTAGAAAGAGTTGACCAATCCTGTTCGTGTTCTTCCCTATATTCAGATAAAAATTCCCTTTTTTCTTCAAATTCTACCACTTTGCCAGCCCTATTTTGACGCTGAGAAACAGACTCAGGTCTCAACACCAACACCTTTGGGACTGGCTTAAAGTAGAGGTTCAATGAGGGAGCTATAGGGTTCTTAAACAACGCCCTTTCTTTTTTCTGTCTTTTTTTTCTCTCTTTCTTAGACGGTGAAGCCTTAGATTTATGCACTATAGATTTAGAGAAAGCACCTTCCTCTGACTCCTCGTTATTTATTTTTTCTACTTGTGTGTTTTCACTTCCACTTGGTCCCACAAACGTTTCCTTGTTTAGTTTCTTGCTCCTCAACTGGTATCCTGAGGACTTATCCCCCTCCTTCCCCCTCTTGCTTACTTGTTCTGTGGTATTCCGCTGTGAAACATTTTCCAACTCCGGCTTGCTTGTAGCAGCTTCCAGCCCTTGACCCCTTCCTCCGCTTGCTGGAGTGCCGATTTTTGCAAGGACTCGGCGGCCTCTGCAGACACCCTGTGCTGCTCGCTCCCAGCTCCCGGCCGGCAGGTAACGTGACTCCGCCCCCACAGTTTCGATCTCGGCGGGTTGTTGCGCTGTGTCCTCCGCCATCCGCTGCCGATTCTGCTGGTCTCCTGTGTCTAGCCGGCAAACGGCTTCCAGTATCCTGCGGTAACTCGCCGTGGCTCACAGCAAGTAAGTGCTGATAAAAAGAAAAACAAAACTCCGGTAATCGACGATCGGCACTCGACCTCGCATTAGCCTGACACCATCACTCTCCTGACATCCGCGACCCGCTAGTTAGCCGGCCGCCATGTTTTCCCCCGTGAAGTCAGTTCCTTGTTCTCTGTTTTCTTTGAAAATAAAGAAAAACTATGAAGCTGCTAGAATATTTTTCTTAAAAAACAACAGTACTTTTTACAAACATTTCATTAGTACCCCTCAAAATCCTCCTAGGAAAGATGAAACACTTTCTGACTATCCCCTGTGTATCAGTCTGCACTCCTTTGGGTGAATTCACACTTACTGTCAAGGACCTATTTCATGATGGTATGCCTCAACCTCTTCCCCTTATCCAGGGCTAGTTGAACGCCCCTTCCATCACCTGGAATATAACTCTAAGGCCAGCTCCCCAATCCTCCTCAGAGGTCCTCTGTAACTCTAGAGCTACCTTATGTACCTGAAGCAACCTGTCTATATCACCCCCTTTAAAGTCATGCAACAATTCTTTGGGTATATGGCCTCTTTGTTCTGCACTGGGCACAGTAGTTTTGCTCCCACCATTTTTGCTAGACACTTTACAGCTGTTTGGCCTTAAGTCCACCTCCTTGACAGTCACTTCATTTGCCAACAAGACCCTTTTCGACTCTAAAGGACCTCTAAGGCTCAGCTTTTCCTTCCTATATAGCTGCCTAGGCCAGCTGCAGCCTCAGGTCCCTCTCAGCCTGTTTGTCCTTGACCTCCTCAAGGGACTTGGTTTGGAAGGAGACACTACTGTGCTGCATCAACTCTAGTAGGGAACTCTCTCTCGTTGGGGGATACCCTCTCTCTACTGGAGCCTTTGTCCAATCATTTCTTTACCCATTTCCCTCCTTCTCAGAGCCAGTACTCTTAGGAAACCTGATTCTAAGGTCAATTACAATCAGGGTTCTCCGTTCTCAAGAGTGCTGAAGTAGTCTTCTTAAAACTCTTCCTGTGATGCAGATTGCAATCTGCAGATGTCCTTTAAGACAGTATGGGCAAAGTAGTACAAATTACACACCATTAAATTACATACTATAAGCAAGCACCTACATCTGATTTCAAACACATTCCTTCATACTGGCAAACTGGCATAATGAAATTAATATTCATTCAGTATACTAATTTTCTCCTTTGCTGCTCACTGTATTTTGGTTAATGTTCCTTTCTAGTATAGTGTTTAGAAGTCACACATTTTCTTTCAGGTTATATACACTTCCTATTCCTTTTTCTAAATACACTTTTATAATCTACAACACAGAATGTTAACATACGTGTAAAAGCTTTTTGCTGTTCTCTCTGTTTTCATTTGAAATCTTCATTCTGAACACTTGTCAATCACCTCTTCTCTCAGTAGAAAGCAGGTAAAATGGCTATCCTTCACCGTGTGCTCTTACTTATAGTACTCCAGTTAAAAAGTTGGCCTAGCGGCTAGGGTGGTCGACCTCGAATATGGGGAACTGGGTTTGAGTCTCAGCAATGACTCTGAACATCCTGTCATTCTGGAAAATCGCTTAATCTCCCTGTGCCTAACAAAATAAAACAAAAAACAAATGTGTCCTCATGTAATGCAACTGGTACTATGTAAGTAGTACTGATGCCCGATTCGGGCCAAGTTTGTGCTATATATAACTCTGTAAATAAATAAATAAATCATACTCTTTCTTTCATTTCTCTTTATTGTTGTACTTCTAAATGGTCAGTATTTCTTTAACCCTTTCCATGTTTCCTGTGAAGGAGCCCAATTTGGGTGTTTCCCCCCACAAATCCAAAAATCCTCCAAAACGCTTAGCACACCACCCATGTAACTTCTCGATGGATTTCTTAATCTATGTGGGAGTCTGTTAAACGATTTAACATTATACTACTATAAGTTTGCATCTACATTTAACTTTATAAGATAGTACTGATTATGAAAATACCCACTCCACAATGCCAGACCAGCATAACTCAACACCTTCTACACCCCGAACTGCCAGCTTCACTCTGCAGACCTCTCCCCCCCCCCGCCACTGTCCCACACATCCGCCGAATGACCACTGGTGGCAGATCATTCTTCCACCTCGGCGCCAAGACATGGAGCACTCTCCCCATCCACCGGCGACATACCCAGGACCTGTTGATCTTCAAGAGACTTCTCAAGATCTGGTTGTTCGATCATTAGCTGATTCATCCCCCTCCACTCTCTAGCACCTCGATTGATTGATTGACATTACTTGGGTTGGCCAGAGAGGGTTAAGGTGGCATCAATTGCTGCCTTTGGTTGAAAGCATTGCGTATTGGCAACATCCAGACCTCATGATGGTGCACTGTGGTGGCAATAGGGAGAGGATGTAGCATTACGGCTAGAGCAGTCGACCTCAAAGCTGAGGAACTGGGTTCGAGTCTCAGCAACGACGCTTAACATCCTGTGATTATGCGCAAATCACTTACTCTCACTGAGTCTAAAGAAATGAATGTGTACATCTGTATTGAAACTGGTGCTCATGTAAAATGCTCTGATACCCGATTTCTTTGGGTCTAGTTTGCCAAGGCACACTTACTGGGGTTAGACTGGAGATCCAAATGAAGGATACCTTTGAAAAATGTATGGCACTTTTCCCTCACACTGCCTTAGCCAAAGGCAGAAATGTCAAACAGATACTGTTCAAAGATAGACAGAGCCAAGAAACATGTCAATTAATCTGTTTCTGAATTCCTAAGAGACCACAACAAGGTTCCATCTACAACGACAATTTACACTTTGACCTGGAGGGTATATATTGAAATGATGGTGTTCACTTGACAGAGAAAGTATGTAAAAAGAACAATGGTTCAAGGTTGGCCTAAGTAGGTCCAAGTGATAAGGTGCGTAGCGTGACTGACTGAAAGTGAAAATACACAAAATGTCACATAGACAACAAAGAGAAATCCACAAAAATATATACAATGCGGCAATTTTTGTTGGGGGGGGTCCACAACGTTTTGATCTTTAAGAAGATCGAAACGTCGTCGACCCCCCCAACGAAAATCCCCCCATTGTATGTATTTCTGTGGATTTCTCTTTGTTGTCTATGTGATATTTTGTGAATTTTCACTTTCACTCATGTGAGCACCTGTACGTACTTCTGTAATACCAACTTGCAAAAATACAATGATTAAAACTACACATGTTGCCCTACATGCTCTGCTCCCAAATTGATTTAGTCTCTAGACACAATAACTTTTTTCTTGTCCTTGGATCTACTTAGGCCACCCTTGAACCATTGTTCTTTTTGCATACACTACAACCCCAGGTTCACTTAACGGTGTACCCTTGTTTTCCCTGTACCCACTTGACAGAGAAAGACAACAGGGAGTTCCTCAAGAACTTCAAAGGCTGCATTCTGTATTATGTGTAGTTATCACTTACACGTCATAGAAACAAAGGTTCTTTACAGAGCCAACCCTTTCACTAAAGACAGCTTTTTGAAATGTTGAATTCCTATTTCTTAAATCTCATGTGGTGCTCTAGATCTATGGTGGATAAACAAACCAAAAGCACTCATCCAATACACAGCAGTAACACTATAGAATGTCTTATTGGATTTGTGAGTGTTTATCACTCTAACAGTGTGTGTGTGTAAGTGAATATGTGTGTGTGTGAGTAGGTGTGTAAGGGTCTATCTTTGAGTTGGTGTGGATGTTTGAGAATCTGAATGAGTCTGTGAGTGTATGTCTGACTATCTCTGTCAGCCTGTGAGAGGGTGTGAGGCTGTCTGTCAGTGGGTCACTGGGTGTGAGAGTGTGTGTAGGGGCATCAGCTTGAATATGAGAGTATCTGTCTGGGTGTGTAAGTGGGTATGAGAGTGTCTGTCAGTAGGTGTGAGAGCATCTGTATGGGTGTTAGAATGGGTGTAAGTATGTCTGTTTGTGTGTGTGAGTAGGTGGGGAGCATCTGTGTGTGAGAGGGTGTGAGAGGGTCTATATAGGTGTCACAGTAGGTGTGAGAGTGTCTGTCTGTGTGTATGAGTGGGTGTGAGAGTGCCTGTGTGGGAGTCAGAGTGGGTGTGAGAGTATCTGCATGGGTGTGTCACTGGGTGTGAGAGTGTTTCTATGGGCAACAAAGTGTGTGTGTGTCTGGGTATGTAAATGGGTGTGAGAGTATATGTATGGTTGTGAGCGTGGATGTGGGAGTGTGTCTGCGTGTCACAGTGGGCGTAGGAGCATCTGTCTGGATGTGTGACTGGGTGTGAGAGTGTTTGGGTGTAACAGTAAATGTGAGAGTGTCTATATGGGTATCATAGTGGGTGTTAGACCATCTGTGTGTGTGAGAGTGTCTGTATAGGCATCACAGGGGATGAAAGAGTGTCTATGTGTATGAGTGGGTGTGAGAGTGCCTACCTGGTTGTGTCATGGGGTATGAAAGTGTCTGGGTGTCAGAGTGCATGTGAGACTGTCTGGGTGTCAAGGCGTGGGACAGAGTGTAAGTCTGGGTGTGTGACTGGGTGTGAGAGTGTCAGTTTGGGTCTCACAGTGGGTGTGAGAGTATCTGTATGGTTGAGTATGTGTGTATATCTATATATATTTTACAATCACAGTGAGGTTTCTGAATCTGTTGTGGATTTACATGGGCAACCCTGCTGAGTCCTGCAACAGATTTATGGATCTCGTGTGTGGCAAGAAAAAAAATTCTGGCACTTTACTGCTCATTAAACAAGCTTTCTGCACATTTCTAATTATAACGCAAACATGGAGTCTGTAAAGCTCTAACTTCACCCCTTAATTTATTTTACTTCTAACTTATCAACTAAGAGGACTAATTTCTGGTATATAGAATGGCAGCCTCAACTTTTCTCTCAGGATGTGGCCAGGAAATCAGGCCTTGCTTTGGTACATGCAGCTATAGATTTATCACAGGTGGATCCATGGACAGTCCATGCCCCTAGATATACAAATTTTACACCAAATAGGACAAAGGATGGTTTCTGAACCAAAAGCTACCTTTCTGACATATTTAGTGTACTTCCTTTCAGCGGTTGGGGCTGTAGTCATGTTCAAAATCACTTTGGGAAAATGCACGGGGGAAATAAGAAATGGGACCTCTCCATTTGTCTTGTCCCCACTTGATGCACCACCATGGAACTTTCAAGACAGCAGCTGAAGTGAGAGGCATACTAACTTATACAGTCATTCGCACACCTACTAAATCATCCATCCAGACACTTATACACCCACTAATTCTTCAATACACCTTGGCATATATATAAAATATATTTAAAATTTATAGAAACACACATTCACTGGATGATGTCATCAGTGATGTCATTTGAGATGTTATCAGTGATGTAATCAGTGATGTCACTGACTATGTCATGAATGATCTAATATGTGAAGTCATCAGCAGTGCATTGCAGAGACGCAAGTTATTGTTAGCTGAACTAACTATAACGGACACATTTCTCTGGTTTTGAACAAGTAAAATGTCCAACTAACTATAACCTCCCTGAAACCTATGTTTCTTTTTAAATGCTAATTTCTAACTATAACAGCTCTGAAACCTTTGGTTTTTTTCAGTGAATTTCAAAGGTTTTTTAAATTCTAATTTCTAACTATAACGTCCCTGAAACATATGTTTTTTTCTGTGAATTTCAAAGTTTTATTAAATGCTCATTTCTAACTATGCGTACAAAGGTAAGACATCTGAAGAAAGAGGAAGGAAAGTGCAGAAAGAAGCAAGACAAATGCAGAAAGAGGCAACAGGAATCCAGAAAGACGAAGAAAAGTGCAGGAAGAAGCAAGAGATGTGGAGAAAGAACCAACAGAGGAGTGGAAAGTCCTCCTGTGCCCCCAACTTTTTGCTGACGGGTACTGGTAGTAACTGAATCTGACTAATCAGGCATAGAGCCATTTCTATGCTAAAACACCCTTAGGACACAGTGAAAACACCTACATACACTAGGGAACACAATGTGTTGGGGTATCCCTGTGATTAGCATGATCACCTCTGTATTTGCCATGAGTTAGTGCCTGGGTCATTGCATAAGTACATGGGTGCTGACTGGATGATTAGAGTACTGCAAGGAGACTGCATGGTGAATTTATAAGTGATTGGGTTTAGGCAGAGTGATTGGATAAGTACAAGGTGTTGGCTGGGTGATTGAAGGAGTGCATAGGAAGTGACAAGGCGATGGCTGGACTGCAGCATTAGTGATCAGGGGATTGCAGCAGTGCATGTGTTAGTGCCTGGGTCATTGCATGAGTACATGGGTAGTGACTGGATGATTAGAGTACATCAAGGAGAGTGCATGGTGAAATGATAAGTGTTTGTATTTTGGCGGAGTGATTGGATAAGAGCATGGAACTGTCTGGGTGATTGGAGGAGTGCATGGGTAGTGACAATGAGATGGAAGGACTGCATCAGTAGTGCTCAAGGGATTGTAGCAGTGCATGTGTTAGTGCCTGGGTCATTGCATGAGTACATGGGTAGTGACTGGATGATTAAAGTACTGCAAGGAGAGTGCATGGTGAATGTATAAGTGCTTGGGGTTTAGAGGAGTGATTGAATTAGTACAGGGCGATAACTGCTTGTATGACCCCAGTACGATTATGGCAGCGATTGGGAGCAGGGGAGCTTTTTAAAAATCTCCCAATGGGCCAGAGGGGAAATTGCCACTAGCGGGCTACCCTGGGCAAAAGAGACTAGAGCATCAATAAGTAATGCATATAGGGTGCTCGATCTGAAGGCATGCTCACTGCAAGACCACATAATATTAGGTAAGAAAGAACTAAGGCTTCAAGGGTCCGATAGGTCCCGTACTTTTGATCGGGAGTACCTTCTACAAAAGACATCGGTAGCCCACATGACATTGTCCTGGGAGTCCGACCATCATTTCCCCTATGTGGACCGGCTACCAAGTTACAGTTTAAGGCGGGTAGTTTTAAAAATGCGAATTGGAATAAACCCATGCTACGCTAATAAAGGGGTTCGAAACCAAATGATAGGATGTAATGGTAAATGCACTTGCACATTAGGTACTACTTGCGATATTTTACATATTTTACTAGATTGTATGTGGTTTTTAGCCATACGAAGGAGTTTTTATGTCCGATTTGTAAAATGTATAATATTACGAACAGGATGCAAGCCGTTAACCTTTTGGTGGAAATGGGGAATTTAGATATAGCCTGGGGAAAAATATGAATAAAGTTAAGGTGTTCTTCAAGTGCACAGAGTAAGCACTAATAATGCTCCTCCTTAGCATCATATAAAGGTGGAACAATCAGGGATTACATTAGTACGTGCTACATGATCAAGGAGTTGTTGTATAGGTATGAATTAAGTGATTTTAATAATTATTTGTTATAATACTCCGATTTTAAAAAGGAAAGTTAAACAATATGTATATTGAGGTGTAATATGTTTTGTGATATCGCCTTGTTATGTTTCTGTTGTTTTCTTATTAGGATAAGAGGTAAATTGTACTTTTATGGTTGTAACAAACCAAATAAAGTTTTGTTTTGACTGACTGACTGACTGATTAGAGTACTGCAAGGAGAGTGCATGGTGAATTTAGATGTGCTTGTGTTTTGGTGCAGTGATTAGATAAGAACATGCAACTGGCTGGGTGATTGGAGGAGTGCATGGGTAGTGACAAGGAGATGACTGGACTGCATCAGTAGTCCTCAGAGGACTGTAGCAGTGCATGTGTTAGTGCCTGGGTCATTGCGTGATTAAATGGGTAGTGACTGTATGATTAGAGTTCTACAAGGAGGGTGCATGGTGAATTTGCAAGTGCTTCTGTTTTGGCACATTGATTAGATAAGGACATGGGACTGGCTGGGTGATTGGAATAATGCATGGGAAGTGACAAGGAGATGACTGGACTGCATCAGTAGTCCTCAGGGGATTGTAGCAGAGCATGTGTTAGTGCCTGTATCATTACATAAATACATGCGTACTGACTGGATGATGAGAGTATTGCTAGGAGAGTGTATGGTAAAATTATAATTGCTTGGGTTTTGGCGGAGTGATTGGACAAGTGCATGGAACTTTTTTATGTATCTTATTTGCAGAGTTTTATATAGCGCTGGCTAGACTGGGAGGTATCAGATCACTTTACATGAGGATCAGCGAGTTACAGGTTACATAATTACACTGCCCTGTATAGACATAGGAGAGAAACATGAGATTACAACATAATATGAGTTATTAGTGTCTACACATGTTTTAAGAAGAGTGAAAGGTAGAGGGGGAAGGGTAAACATGGGTAAGGAATGCAGGTGGATGACACAGCAGGGAGACGAGGGAAACAATGTCTGATGTCCGACTGGGTAGGTGACGTCTGAGGGGTGAACCAGAGCCAAACTCCTCTATAGCTGTATAGGACAGCTCTACAGGGCATCAGCCAAAGTTGCTCAGGCACCGCTGTAAGTACAGACAGTTATGGATTCAGCCCAGGGGGCATCGTCAAATTTCCATCAAGAGCACCAGTTACAGAGTTACTGGGAAGCACCGTCCGCCTCATCCTCCAGCTCTCCCTCATGTTCAGGTTTGGTGCGCTTGTTAATCGGCTAAAGCTCTTTATCTGCCATGGCTTTTGCAATGGGAGGCTGGTGTTTTGGCGTAGTGATTAGATAAGGACATGGAACTGGCTGGGTGATTGGAGGAGTGCAGGGGTAATGACAAGGAGATGACTGGACTGTATCAGTAGTGCTCAGAGAACTGTAGCAGTGTATGTGTTAGTGCCTTGATCATTGCATAAGTAAATGGGTACTGATTGGATGATTAGAGTACAGCAAGTAGAGTGCATGGTGAACTTATAAGTACTTGTGTTTTGGTTCAGTGATTAGATAAGGACATGGACTGGCTGGGTGATTGGAGGAGTGCATGAGTAGTGACAAGGAGATGGCTGGACTGCATCAGTAGTGCTCAGGGGATTGTAGCAGTGCATGTGTTAGTGCCTGTGTCATTACATTAGTACATGGATAGTGACTGGATGATTAGAGTACTGCAAGGAGAGTGTATGGTGAATTTATAGGAACTTGGCTGTTGGCGGAGAGATTGGATACGTACATGATGCTGGCTGGGTGATTGGAGATGTGTAAGAGTAGTAACAAGGAGATGGCTGGACTGCATCAGTAGTGCTTAGGGGATTGTAGCAGTGCATGTGTTAGTGCCTGGGTCATTGCATAAGTATATGGGCACTGACTGGATTATTATAGTACTGCAATGAGAGTGCATGGTAAATTTATAATTCTTGTGTTTTGGCGCAGTGATTAGATAAGGATATGGAACTGGCTGGGTGATTGCAGGAGTGCATGGGTAGTGACAAGGAGCTGGCTAGACGGCATCAGTAGTGCTCAGGGGATTGTAGCAGTGCATGTGTTAGTGCCTAGGTCATTGCATAAGTACATGGGTACTAACTGGATGATTAGAGTACTTCAAGGGGAGTGCATGGTGAATTTATAAGTGCTTGTGTTTTGGCGCAGTGATTGGATAAGTGCAATGTTGCTGGTTCTGTGATTGGAGGAGTGGATGGTTAGTGAAAAGAAGATGGCTGGACTGCATCAGTAGTGCTCAGGGGATTGTAGCAGTGCATGTGTTAGTGCCTGGGTCATTGCATAAGTACATGGGTAGTGACAGGATGATTAGAGTACTGCAAGGAGAGTGTATGGTGAATTTATAAGTGCCTTGGTTTTGGCGGAGTGATTGAATACGTACATGATGCTGGCTGGGTGATTGGAGGAGTGCATGGATAGTGACAAGGAGATGTCTAAACTGCATCAGAAGTGCTCAGGGGATTGTAGCAGTGCATGTGTTAGTGCCAGGGTCATTGCAATGAGTACATGGGTACCGACTGGATGATTATAGTACTGCAATGAGATTTCTTGGTGAATTTATAAGTGCTTGTGTTTTGGCTGAGTGATTTTATAAGTACACACATGTCACATCAGCCCCCCCTCCCTTCACCACTGTGCAAATGCGCCCCCTCTGGCAGGTTTTAAGTTGGGGGATTAATTCCCCTTGAATCTTGAGGGTCCCTGGGGGCCAACTAGACCACCAGGTACCTCCAGTATGCGCCACAGAGTTGCTCTGTAGAGAGGTGGTCCAAGGCCATGCCCCTATTTACACCTCCCTGCAACACAGATCTGTGGCGCTTACTGGATGTACCTGGTGGCCTAGTTGAAACCAAGGGACTTTCAGGATTCAAGGGGAATTAATCCCCCAACTTACAGTGGTGAAGGGAGGGGTGGGGCCTGATGTGACAAGTGTGCAAACGTGCCCTGTATTGCATTTTAAGTTTTGGGATTAAGTCCCTATGAATCCTGAGAGTCCCTGAGGCCCAACTAGCCCACCAGGTACCTCCAGTAAGCACCACAGAGCTGCATTTCAGAGATATGCTCTGAGGCCATGCCCCTTTATACACCTCTCTGCAACCCAACTCTGTTGCGCTTACTGAAGGTGCTTGGTGGGCTAGTTGATACCCAGAGAGCCTCAGGCTACAAGGGGGCTTGATCCCCCAACATAAACCGCACCACGGAGCCTGTTTGCACACTTGTCAAATCAGGCTCCGCCTCCTGCCTTCACCACTGCGTAAACGTGCCAAGTGGCTCGTTTTAAGTTGGGGGATTACGTCCTCTTAAATCCTGAAGGTCCCTAGGGTCCAACTTGCCAACCAGGTATCTCCAGTAAGCGCCACAGGGCTGTGTTGCAGAGAGGTGTAAAAAGGAGCGTGGCCTTAGACCACCTCACTGCAACGCAGGCCTGTGGTGCTTACTGGAGTTCCCTGGTGGGCTAGTTGGTCCCCAGGAACCTTCAGAGTTGAAGGAAAATTAATTCCCCAAATTAAAACGTGCCACAGGGCATTTTTGCACACATGTCACATCAGGCCCCGTCCCCTCCCTTCACCACTGTGCAAAAGCGTCCTGTGGTGAGTTTTAAGTTGAGGGATTAAGTCCCCTTGAATCCTGAGGGTCCCTGGGGTCCAAATAGCCCACCAGGTACCACCAGTAAGCACCACAGTGCTATGTTGCAGAGAGGTGTAAAAAGGGGCATGACCTCAGACCACCTCTCTGCAGGGCTAACTGGAGCTACCTGGTGGGCTAGTTAGCCCCCAACGACCCTCAGAATTGAAGGGTGATTAATTCCACAACTTAAAACGCGCAACAGGGTGCGTTTGCAAAGTGTTGCTGGGAGGGGCCTCCAGCACGATGCTGGATTTTTATTTTAATTTTTTTTTAGAAGGGGGCTATGTGGCCCCCTTTGTTTTCTATTTTTTGCACCAGGGACCCCATCCCCCAGGGCCTGACCCCTACTTTGTTAATTTTATTTAAAAGAAACAGAAGGGGGCCGCACGGCCATTTTTGCCCCAGGGACCCCATTCCCCGGGGCATGGCCAGTGTTTATTATTTTAATTTTTGGCCCCCCTCCTTAGGACATTTATGGCCCTGAGGACCCCATCTCCCAAACCAGCCTTTCCTTTTTCAATTAAAAAAAACAATTAGGGGAGGGGGGCACGTGGCCCCCCTCCTGGGCCACTTATGGCCCCCGGGAATCCATCCCCCGGGGCGGGCCTGCCTTTTTTTTTTCTTCTTTTTTGATTTGAATTGGAGGGGGGTCAAGTTGCCCCCTCCAGGGCCACTTCTGGCCCCAGGGACCCCAACCACTGGGGCCAGCCCTATCAATTGGGGACCGTGGGGGGAGCACCCACAGCCTCCCCGCCTCCTGAGGGAGCTGGCATTGCTTTTCCACACGGGGAGCTGCTGACATGCAGCTCCCCGTATGGAAAATCAATCCTGCTTTGGATTTTGGAAGTAAAAGCAGGAAACCTGCTCTCGCTTCCAAAATCCAAAGCAGAGTTTTCTATGGCAGGGTGGCAGGCATACTCCCGCCCTGCCATAGCAAACAGCAGTGAGGGGTGGCGGTCCCTAGGGTCATGGAGGGCTCCAGGAGGGGGGACAGCATGGCCATCTCCCTACTATTCAAAGCCCTGGGGAGGTGGCAGTTCCTGGGGTGTGTGCGGGGCTCAAACCCCCGCACAGGTTTTATTTTATTTTTTCAGAAAGACCCCGGGGTGGTGGTCCCCGGGGCAGCGGGGGGGCTCTGTGCCACCGTGAATATTTAAGGAAAGCCCCAGGAGTGGTGGTCCCCAGGGCTTGGGGGGCATGGAGGCCCCCCACACATTAAAAAACAAGCCCCGGCGGTTAGCAGTGCCCAGGGCTGCAGGAGGGCCACGTGCACTCCTGCATACCATTTACATAGCCCCGGAGAGCTGACAGTCCCTGGTACTGCGGGGTCCCTGCAGGTCTCCGCTACATCAATAAATTGCCCCCGGGACTTGGCCCACCTGGGGGCTTTGAAAACAAAAAGTGCGGGAGGCCGCGCTTATTTTTTTTTTACTTTTCGGATGGAGTTGCGCACCCATGCTTTTTTTGGGGTCTGAGCAGGCCTGGGAGGTCAGGGTGTTTTTACTACACCCCCTTTTCTTGTTTTTTTTTTATCTTTCTCTCAACTTTTCTTTCTCCCCCGGTCCGAGCACAAGATGGCTGCCAACACTTCCTGGTTTGAAGTGTTGGCAGCCAATTAGAGCCAAGCTTGTGCTAGGGGGGTTAGGCTCCTCCCAGATATATTATTTTTTTTCCTTTAATATCTCAACAACTACTGAATGGATTGACACTATATAACAAAAAAAGAATCTTTCTGAAGCAAGGGCTACCTTTTTGCCAAATTTGGTGTAATTCCTTTCAGCAGTTTCTGGCTGTAGCTTTGTGTAAAGTTTCCTATGGAAATTAACATTGGGAAAACACATTTTGGGACCCCCCTTTTTTCTCAGCCCCCACTAGTGGAATCACCCAGAAACTTTCAAGACACAAACTGACCGGAGCTGGCCACTAGGTTTTAAAATTTTGTGAAGATTCGTAAACTGGCGCCAAAGTTATTGGGAAAAGAATAAATGCTTTTAGTATGGAAACTAGGTCCTAACTATAACTACCTACTGGCGAGCACCAGTAGGTAATATATATATATGTATATATATATGCAAATACTTCTCCAACAAGGTAGGCACGGACTACTTCAAGGTGCGATACTGTCGTATTTTCTTAATCCATTATATTGGTACATGCCAATGCATCTTTCATGATGCGTTTCGACTGCAACCATACGCCCTTGATCACTTATATATATATATTTTTTTATTTACAAATGACGCAGCACTCAAGGCTTAGGCATTGCTGAATTTAAGCTTCTGATAACACTCATGGTTTATCAGAAGATTAAATTCAGCAAAACCTAAGCCTTGAGTGCAGCGTCATTTGTAATTAAAAATTTGAAAAGATGGGCCAGGTTCCGGCCCTAACGCAGAGCACCCGCTGGTGAGCGCACTAGATTGGAGGATCACATTGCAGGAAAACAGAATTAATTCAGTGGCACCCGATTTATTGTGGAAAAACAAGCAGTAGAAGACGAGAAAAGCCCCCCTGGCATAGCGCCGCAGGATGGTGTCAGAGGACGCCGTCAAAACTGGAGTCTCCCGAGGAAGTGCACTAATGCTGTTAAGCGAGCAGTAAATCAAAGTGGCTGTGTTTTTTTTAGCGAAAGAAACCGAGGACCGTAAATAGTACGACTGGTGAGAAAGCAAACAGGCAAAGGCTAGGAAGGCTTGACAATGAGACGTAAAGTGTGAGAGTCTTGAACAAACAGTCAAAAAAGTGAGGCATAGTGAGACATTGACCACAAGATTCAAGAACAACATAGGAGATAATGTAAGTGCGAGCGGCCAAACATGCAACTAAAGCTGCTTCTATATTCAAATTAACAGGAGAGATACAAAATGTTGGGGCAACAGCAAGCAACGCGAATGGTGATGCAACAAGCTCTCTAAAACAACAATTCAACCAAATAGAAAAACGATACAAGAAAGAGGTAAATAAAAGCTGGGAAATAATAGCGCTAGAAAACTACATCGCGGTGAAGCGCATTCCCAGAGGCTTACAAATCTTCATGATGCCCACACATCCGGATACCGAAGTAGAACTGTGGATGGAAAATATTCTACAATGTTCTTTAAATATGATGCGCATACTTATAAAACATGCCAAAATGGATGTAATTGACATTACAAAGAAAATAGAGGAAATGGAGGAGAAAATAAAGTAACATACACATAAACAGACCCCCCAGGATATTGCGGCATGGCTTAGCAAATTTAACTGCACAAATATGGAAATTTTGCAGCAACAAATATGGGGGCATGTTATCAAGGGGGTTTATCTCCGCTTTTTTGGCTTTAAAAGCCAAGAAAGCGGAGATAAAATTATCTCCCTATTACCTAGCTGTCGCTAACACTAGTTAGCGACAGCTAGTAGGAGATAGCGACCTTCTTGGTCCCCACTTTGCATGTCAGTGATATTTATCACTAATGACATTCAAAGTGGGCGTGCCAAGATGTTAGCGACTGGAAACAGTCGCTAACATCGCTATCTCCTATTACCAACTTTTGGAGATATTCGCGCTAAGCGCGAATATCTCCAAAAGCTAACACCTGCCCTGAGCAGTTCTTAGCCATGTTATCCAATGGGAGGTGGATAACATGGCTAAGAGCATTAGCTCGGTAATGCATGAATATCGCGGACTTTTCAGCGATATTCATGCATTGCGGCCGATTTTTATCGCATTTACCAAGGTTTATTTGCAATAAAAATCGCCGCAGCTTAGCGGTAAATATTTGTCTCTAACCAAGCAATAGCGATAATTATCGCTATTGCTTGGTAATATGCCCCATGGAAATTTTGTGGCATTTGAGCGGTTATTTATTTTACTCATAATCATTTATTTTTAGCTTTAAAACAATGGAAACTGTTTTAGCAGAGTATTCCACTTTAAAATAGGCCCTGGTGTGATGTCATTTCCTGTGATGTCCCTTCCACTACCCCTAGCATTTTAGTGAATTGACGCCCATGCTCTAGTTGGTCATGTTACCCCCTCATCTTCCATGTCCAATGTGCCTGTATTTAAAATATATCTTGATGCGTTGAGACAACCCATACTTTCATATATTAAAGCAAATTCTGAATATGAAAGGTTTATTAAAAAGGGCTTTCTATTTTAGCTTTTACATATATCGTTAACAAGAAATAAATATACTTGAAAATAATAAAACAGTCTGGTCAGGGGTTCTGCACCTATGTGGGTAGTGACAACTAGACATTAGTGGCCCCAAAGGCAGTGCATGAGGTGTCTACACCGGCTTAGTGCCCCCTTGAGTACACTACACAAGGTGGTATCGGGATCATGGATAAGCTATCCGTTGCCACCATCCTCACCAGGCTGTTACTCTGAAAGATGTGGGCGGCACCTCAACAGAAGGGCAGGGCTCGCCCTGCTGAGGTTTAAACTGTTAACCTGAAAGATGTAGGCAGCACCTCAACAGAATATAAATATCTGTCATGTTAGAATATACATGGATTTTTTTATTTACTTTTTAAACATTTAATATATAATATCTGTTTGTAAAGCTTGCCTCTTGGATCTTAACTGCTTCTTGGTGCTAAAGTGTTGACATCTAGGTTAAATGTATGCGTGGATCCAAAATATGGTGACTCTGACACAGCTTGCAGTTTAATAGATGTAAAAACTGCGTAGAGTGCACATGATGATACAGAGTCTGCATTGGATTGAAAGTATTTTTTCCAGCCTGAGTTGACAACCCCAGAAAGGAAGATGCAGTTCAGAGGCAGAATCCCCAGAGGCATGTTGGCACTTTGGCCCTGAACTCTGTGAAGCTGCATAGTAAGCGCGGTGGGGGAGGGGTGCAAGAGGGTGATTAGAGGGGATTACAGGGGTTCCCTAACAGACCCACCCTACATCACTCCCCACCTCCTTCATTTTCAAGGGCACTTTTGTAAAAATCGCATCATTTTTACAAAAGTGCTGACTTTGCGGCAAATCCCAAAATCCTGGAGGGTCTGAATGAAGAGGAAATGGGCAAATTGCACAAAGAAATGGATGGTAGTTTGGAGAAATATGAAACGGGTACTGAGGAGCGTCAGCAATGGAAATTTAAAAGAGATGAGCAAGATTATTTGCAAGGTAGAATATTAACATTTGCCAAACAATTCGACATGTTGAAAAGAAATGATCCCACTCAATATCCCAAAGCGGCCATTGAAAGTACAAGTGAGTCGGAAATAAGTGAAGGATAAACTTCCAGTAGTGCAGGTGGCACAGTAAAGGTCACTTTTTTAGAAGAAATGCAACTCATGAACCTGGACAAAACCTTGTCCAGAGGAGGGGGTCGCGGAAGAGCATCTAACCTAGGATGAGGAAGAGGAGCAATAAACAACTTACAAGCTAAAAAAAAACAAGAAGAGCAAAACGAAAGAAGGCAATACCCACAACGAAATCGCAAATAGATAATTTTATTGTGAATCTGTTGAAACATGTGTTGACAAAGGACGAAACGTTTATTTTTCAATAAAGGACTATCATTCTGCCAAGAAAACCATTACAACTATACACAGGTCAGAATTGTTCTATAAATAAATATGTTCGTAAATTGAAATTACCAAAAATTAATGCAAGTAAAGAAGACACTAGACAAGTTTAAGCTACGAACAAAAAAGAAGATGCTGAACCAACAATGACAATAGATCAAATACCAGATCTTAAGAATATATTTGACCTCATGTATAATGTGGATGATGAAGAAATTACAGGAACACAATTATTTGAACATCTAAATATCAACACTGATAAAAGAGTTGAGAGTGGATTAAAAAAGAAATACAAATATTACCCAGCCCTGTCCCCAGGCAATAGATTCAACCTGTTCTCAGATGCCATAATAGAAGAACTGTAAAAAATGCCTAAAACTAGACCCACAACCCAAAGAGAGAATCTAACTACAAAAGAAAGGGAAGCAATGAGAACATTGATGGAAGATAAGGATTTAATGATAAAACCCACAGATAAAGGGGGAAACATTGTGCTGATGAACACTGAAGATTATGTAAAAGAGGCACTAAGGCAACTGGATGATACCACCAACTACTGCAGTGCAGATTACAAAACAATCCCATCAGTAAAATGACAATGAATCTAATTCTTTATCTACAACAATGCTATAATAATAATCTGATTAGTGAGGATGAAATCCAATTTCTTACAAAAGACTTCCCAGTAACACCGACGATTTACTTCTTACCGAAGATTCACAAGACGTTGCAACATCTGCCGGGGGAACCTATAGTCGCCTCATGCGACTCATTATATGAGAACCTCTCACAATATGTGGACAGGTTTCTGGCTCCAATAGCAAAGAACATGAGTTTGTATATTAGAGACATGGGGGATTTCTTCCGAATTCTAACAGGAATAACATGGAGTGATCAGTACTTTCTAGTCACAGTAGATGTAGTATCCCTATACACGTCCATCAGGCATGAAGTGGAACTGGAAGCATGTCGATATTTTATAAAACAACGAAACATCTCTGAATTGCAACACACTCGCATGTTCCTGAAGAAGATCGAGATCTGCCTCACAAACAATATTTTCTTCTTCAACAAATAACTCTTCAAACAGCAATGCCGAACTGCCATGGCCATCTCATTTTCACCAAATACACTAATATTACCATTGGGTGGTGGGACAGAACAATAGCCTGGAGCTCTGACCATCAAGAAGATCTAGAAAGGATCATATTATGGGTCCACTACATTGACGATATGTTCCTAATATGGAATGGGACCCAACTGGGCTTCAATGAATACTATCTGAAATTGAGTAATAGTAACTTTGGCCTATCGTTCACATGTACTTCAAATAAGAAAGAAATAGACTACCTGGATACTAAAATATACATTTAAAAGAATCAAATTCATTTCATGCTCTTAAGGAAGAAATCTGCTACCAACAGCATCATACATGGAACGAGTTTCCACCCCAAACCACTGATCGCAAGTATCCCCTATGGGGAGTTCATGCATATGAAGCGTAATTGTTCTAAAGAAGTGGATGCAGACGAAAACATTCAAGAATCAATGAAAAGATTGAGAATAAGTGGATATAATGAAAGAAGCCTGAAAATGTGCAAGAGGAGTATTGATAGAAAATCGAGAGCGGAAACCCTGATACCGATAACAAAGGAATGGAAAGCTCGTGGACCACCAAGGTTCGTAAAACATACAGTAAAAAAGTGGGCAGATAGTCGACAAAATAAAAAAATTCTTGCACTTAATTTCTGGAGACCCGGACATAGGAAAAACATTGTGAGAAAGGGCAATAGTCACCTACAGGAAAACAAAATCTCTCAAAGATATCCTGGTCACAAGCCACTTTCAGAAGAGCGATCAAATTGGTTGATAAACCACCAGAAAGGATTAAAAAAATGCAATCTCTGCAAAGCTTGCAAAATCAGTAAAAATATGGGATTTATTATGGAACCAAATGGAAATACAATCACCATTGATCAAAAAAATCTCATGTATGTCCAAGATTCCCATCCTCATAATAGAATGTAATTGTGGGATGAAGTACATTGGCAGTACGATCTGCATGCTAAAGAAGCGTATCCTTGAACACATTTGAGCTGTAAACAACAGATACATGACATATGAGACTGCCAAATATTTGGCATCCTGCCAAAAAGGAGATTGGAAAGCAATGAACTATTATGGAATACAACTGATACCTCAGGGAGAACGCGGGGGAAACAGAATGAAGAAATTACAACAAATGGAGTCACGATTCATCATTAGACTCAGAACAAAAACTTCCAAGGGCATCAATAATGATGAGAAATTGTACATTTGGACTGAATTGACATTGTTGAAAAAATTGTATAAATACAGCAAAGTTGTTGATATTAACAGATGCAGTAAAAGATCTCTGATATGAGGGAACTATACCTAATTACTGATAACATTATTAATGACATTATTAATACCATTAGTTATGTGGAAATGCTTTGAATGGTGCAGATCTCTCAGAGATGAGCATTACATTAATGTAAGGAAATAATGTTAAGATAATATAGGCAAAGGTTCCGGTACTATACCAAACACCACGTAGAAAGGGTAAAATACATTGCACTATGCGATTAAATTCAGAATAGAAATTCGAATTTTGGGCCAAAGAAATAGCAACTATCGCCACTGTACAGATACTATACCAGGAACATTGCAGTATCAAATGCTTACAACAAACATTGATTACAATAAGCAAAGGTCATGATGAAAATGCCTGACATAATGAGCACAATTTCCTTTTTTGTATAATTGTAAACAGTTGTGAAACGTTTTTATACACTACAATACCCATAATGCCCCATTAAGGCAAAGCTGAGTTTAAAAGGTGTTATCAAAGAAGGACTAACTAACATGAGCAAAGCCATGAGAGGGCTGAAACGCGTTGGTTTGAGTGTTTTCAGAAGATTAAATACAGCAAAACCTTTAAAAAAAGTTTGAGTTTTATCAGAAGATTAAATTCAGCAAAACCTAAGCCTCATCATTTGTAATTAAAAAAATTAAGATATGTGCCAGGGTCCGGCCCCAATGCAGAGCACCCGCTAGTGAGTGCACTGGATTAGAGGATCACATTGCAGGCAAATACGTATATATATATCACACGGATCAGGGGTCTGCGGTGCTCCCGGGGACTGGACTCCGGTATCCTGCCCCCAGTCAATCCGAAAGGTGGATTAACACCGGGGGAACTTGCATCATGGCATCGTCAGCAGAGGCTTTTTAAAGTGGTTAGTACCACAACAGGACAAACATCCACCACCCACTGGAGGGTTTCAAAACAATTTTAAAATCGGACGCTGGCTACACTACAGGTACCAGAATGCTGTCATCAAACGGAAGTGATTCCTAATGGGCGGAGCCACCAAGAGCCATTAAAACATTGGAAAATCTTACCTGTAGCAAACCAGCGAACTGATTTGGTGGCAGGCGCAACCTTTGAAAAAGTTTCCAGCAGAAACGAAACATGTCGGAAAAGTCGCTTTGCCCTGTTACCCTGCACGAAATAAATGGCTAAAGGCAAGTTTGTGCGTCTCATGTTTCTCTCGAGGGAGTTGCTTTGGTAGAATTTATATATATATATATATATATATATATATATATATATATATATATATATATGGAAAACAAAGGAGGCGGCACAATCAGGATGTCTTTAAGCCTTATTTATTTCAAGACTTTCACCCCACCAACGCGTTTCAGCCTTACACGGCCTTGCTCACGGTTGGTTAGTCCCTCTACAGTGTTTCTATTTATACTAGCCCATAGTTAGCCATTTATGAGGCATTATGGGATATGTAGTTTTTGTTACATTTCAGTGAGAAAAAATATTATTAAAAAGAAAAGAAAGACTTGGCATGCTTATAAATTTCAGCATTTAGGTAACATTTGTGTAATGTTCATAATTCTGGGTATAGTACCCTAGTCTTTTCATGATGTTCACTGATTGATCTGTGAACATTACACAAATAGAAACACTGTAGAGGGACTAACCAACCGTGAGCAAGGCCGTGTAAGGCTGAAAAGCGTTGGTGGGGTGAAAGTCTTGAAATAAATAAGGCTTAAAGACATCCTGATTGTGCCGCCTCCTTTGTTTTCCAAAAATTGCTTGGGTCAGGATCCGACCCCTAGGCAGAGCACACACTGCTGAGCGCGTCCAGAGGGCTGAAGGATCACTTTGCATACACACATATATATATATATATATATACTAGCAGCCCGCCCCAGCGTTGCCTGGGGGCAATGAGGCTTCAGGGCCAACCGCCCGCCCAGGCCCCCGCCCGCCCCGACAGTGTCCGTGCATGCCCATGCACGGACACGGACCAGGCATTCCTCCCGTCCCGACTCACTCTCGCTCCAACATTTTCCTTTCCTAGCTGCGGCCTCGACATGTCGTCAGTCTGCCTCACTTCACCCCCCCCTGGGACGCCCCCCTCTGCATCACACAGTCTCGCACTGAGAGTTTAGGAAAAGCTCGAAAACGTTCCCTTTCCTTACCTGTGCCGCCGCTCCTCACTGCACAGCCGCTCGTCACTGCACCGTCGCTCCTCCTTCGTCGTCATCACGCACGTCGCGTCGCAGTCATCACGCACGTCGCGTCGCGGCCAGCGCTAGGTCCCGGCCGGTGCTACTTTCAGGGGACTACTTTGTTTTCAAACTTATTTTTTTTATTTACTTTTTTTTTTTACATTTATATAGCCTATGTCCATCTACACACCCTGACATTTTCATAGATGTATCGGGTGTGTAGATTGGCACTGTGGTTCCCGAGTTTACCTGGCCAAAAGGTGCAAGTTCTCTCTTTATAATAGTAGTATAGATATATATATAGAAATTCCGAACATTCCATTGGGAATAACTTTGGCGCCGATTGAGGGATCTGCCTCCGCTCCGCTCCTTCCCTGAAAGTTTCGGGGGGATTCGTCAAGCGGGGGCCGAGAAAAAAGGGGGGTCCCAAAATGTGTTTTCCCTATGTTAATTTCCATAGGGACATTCTGACAAGGCTACAGCTCGAACGGCTGAATGGAATTACACCAGATTTGGCAAAATGGTAGGGACTGGTATGCAGCAGTGCCTTTTGTATGTTTGGTGAAAATCCCTCCAGTAGTTCTTGAGAAAATTGAATTTGAAATTTTTCAAATGGCATTTTTTATGGGACCTTTAGACACGGCTACAGCCCGAACGGCTGAACGGAATTACACCAAACTTGGCAAAATGATAGGGACAGGTATGCAGTAGTGCCTTTTCTATATTTGGTGAAAATCCCTCCAGTAGTTGTTGAGAAATTGAATTTGAGCAAATTATATATCTATATGCGCTCAACATTCTATTGGGAATAACTTTGGCGCCGATTGAGGAATCTGTGTGTAATTTTCCAGGATTTTGGCCAGCTCCGCTCCACTCCTTCCCTGAAAGTTTCAGGGGGATTCATCAAGCGGGGGCCGAAAGGGGGGTCCCAAAACGTGTTTTCCCCATGTTAATTTCCATAGGGACCTTTAGACACGGCTACAGCCCGAACGGCTGAATGGAATTACACCAAACTTGGCAAAATGGTAGGGCCTGGTATGTAGATGTGCCTTTGCTATGTTTGGTGAAAATCTCTCTAGTAGTTGTTGACAAAATTGAATTTGAGCAAATTATATATCTATATGCGCTCACCGTACGTGCACTGTACGCGTACAGTACGTGTTCCGTATGCGTACGTGCGCGTACCCTTGCGTGCGCGAGCGAGTTTCTGATTGGCTGGCAGTCGACTGTCAACATTCCAAACTGTTCAAACCAGGAAGTGTTGGCCACCATCTTGTTTTTCATGAGAACTAAGGCACAAGAGAGCCCAAAACAAGATTGGAAAACACATAAAGGGGGCAGGGTAGAGACCCCCCAACCCCCTAGCCCTTCTCAGGGGGGCCCAAAAGGACCCCCAAGGGCAAAAAAAAAAATCAAAAAAATCACAGAGTATGCGTACCGTGCGCATACCACGCGATTTAAAAAAACAACAACATTTTTTGGCACTTGGTGGTCCTTCTGGGACCCCATGAGAAGGGCTAGGGGGTCAGGGGGTCTCAACCCTGCCCCCTTTTTGCGTTTTGCACTATTGTTTTGTGCTCTCTTGTGCCTCACTTCTCCTGAGAAACAAGATGGCTGCTCAGGTGGTCCCAGAAGGATAATAACATATATGATTTGATTGATTGATTTGATTTGTCAATTTATAGAGTGCAACGATTGCCCATGGGCGTCTTGGCACTAAGATAAATCCTTTCCAGCTCTGTAACAGTGTCTGATGTTTATTCGGAGAATCGCCATGTTTTTACTTCCTTTCTAAAGGTTTCCAGAGATGGGCAGGTTTTTATGTTAAGAGGCAGTTGATTCCATGCACGTGCTGCATGTATCAGGAAACTTCTCCCTCCCCAGTTAGATCTTTTAAATCTGGGGACAGCAATTAGTTTCATCTGGCCCGATCTCAGAGGTCTCATGGGTTCATACTGTTTCAAATGGTACCTCAAAAATTGTGATTGTTTTCCCTGTAGTGCCTTATAGGTTGGACAGAGTGATTTAAATTTCACCCTCTTTTCAATTGGCAGCCAATGCAGATTTTTCATAGTTCAAACAACCGCAAAGGTGCACCACAAAACATGAAACAGTAGTAATATTAATGATGTCTCTCGGAGATGTCAGAGTTCTTCTTCAAATCTTTTATTTTCAAACATTAGTCAAACACAAACAGCCGACGCGTTTCGTCCCCAACTGGGACTTCTTCAGGGCTGTCGGTAAAAAAACATATATACATACGATCAGTGTTGTATGTCCTGAAATACATTTACAATTTAAAAACATTAGAAAACCAATTAAAAACGCTTTACTACCATAGACGAGGAGCCTATGCGTATGTTTAATGTTCAGGCATTAGCTCACTGTCCATCTGACAGCAGGGTAGTATAAGATGACCTTAAGCTATGTACACGTGTATACACAGTATTTACATGTGCGTCGGAAAGAACCTAAATAATAGGATAAGTGTAGCTGGCAAGGTGACCCCAGGACCACGCTTCCACTTTCTTCCACGCACGCGACGTCCGACCAACTTTAAAGGTAAATGAATTTGTGAACCCCATGTACTATTAGTGATAGGGCCAGACTTAATAGGATCCCTAAATCCCCTTTGGGCTAAGAACTCAGACTCACACTATACTTGCCTCTATTTATATACAAGGTGCTTTCTCCCAGTACGTTTCATTTGTGACATGGTCAAAATCATGGGCCTTATGCCATATGTTTCTGTCTCCCTTCTCTTGAAACTGTAAGATATATGTGGATTTTCCAATCTGGTACATTTGAAGTGTAGTGTTATAGATTTCACATGTAAATACTGTGTATACACATGTACATAGCTTAAGGTCATCTTATACTACCCTGCTGTCAGATGGACAGTGAGCTGATCGTATGTATATATGTTTTTTTACCGACAGCCCTGAAGAAGTCCCAGTTGGGGACGAAACGCATCGGCTGTTTGTGTTTGACTAATGTTTGAAAATAAAAGATTTGAAGAAGAACTCTGACATCTCCGAGAGACATCATTAATATTACTACTGTTTCATGTTTTGTGGTGTACCTTTGCGGTTGTTTGAACTATAAAAAATTCCCTAGGGAAAAGGCACAGTGATGATGGGTGCCATTCAGTGTGCACACAGTCCCCTTGTTTAAACTTAAGGGTTAAAATAACGCACGGGGGGAAAGGTAGTCAGGTGCTTACTCTAGAAAGGGTCCATCATCTATTCAGTTTCTGACGAATGCAGATTTTTCAGTCTGTGTCTGATTGGCTCAAACCTGGGTATGAGTAAACACCACAAAGAGTAGTGGAGGGCCTCAGGGGAAATTGTTTTTATAGACCTGGGTATGTCTAGAACCAGTCTCGCTGCTGCATTTTGCAGGCGTTGTAATTTATCTATGATCTTTTTCCTGGCTCCGGCACATAGACCATTTCCATAGTCCAATCTTGCTAATGCTAATGCTGTTACTACTGTTTTGCGAGAATCCTGTGGTAAATATGGAAATAGTTTTTTTATCATTTTTAAAATGTACCAGAGTGATGATGACAGTTTATTGGCTTGAGCTTCAAATGATAAATTCACATCAAGGGTGAAACCCAGATTCTTCACTTTTTCTGATGATCTAGGACATCTGCCCATATCCTTAGGCCACCATGCGGGGGACCAGATGTTTGTGTCACCCCCTAATATCATCACTTCACTCTTATCTCCATTGAGCTTCAGGCAATTCCTTTCCATCCATTGGCTGACCTGTATCATACAATGTTGGAATTTTTCCGCTGTTTCTTCTATATCTTTGTTGATGGTCACTACAATTTGAGTGTCATCAGCGTATGATATTGGGGTAAAACCACAATTTCCTATTATCTATGCAAGTGGGGCAACATAAAGGTTAAAAAGGGTGGGACTTAATGATGATCCCTGCGGAACTCCGCATGGTAGATAAAAAGCTTTAGATTTTGCTTCTTCTACTTCTACTGCAAAGGTTCTATTGGCAAGATAGGATTCAATGAGGGTACATGTTGAGTCATGTATTTCTGCTGTTTTTAATCGATTTAAAAGAATTTCATGACTACCCGTGTCGATCACTTTTCCGGAGTTCTTCTACTGCTGTAATTAATGCAGTTTCTGTTCGTGTGCTTCACGGAAACCAAACTGAGAGTCGTTCAGCCAGTTGCCGTCAATCAGATAGCGGGATAGCTGTTTGTTCAGGAGTTTCTCCATTATTTTAGCGGCGAAAGGAATTCTGGCTATGGGTCTATAATTGCTTGGCTCGTCTCTATCAAGACTGTTTTTTTTTAGTAGTGGTCTGATGGAAATCTTTTTCCAGTCATCCGGAAAGGTATTGGTATCGATTATTTGACCAAATAATCTTGCTAGTATAATTCTCATTTGTTCTGAGCAGATTTGCATTATTTTAGGCGGACATGGATCTGTTGGGCTGCCTGAGTTAATGTTAAGTAATTCTTTCTGAATTTGGTCTTTTGTTGGAATGGTAAATTGGAACATTGTAGGTTGGACTAATTGTTCCTCTGAATTTATTGTTTGAGCAGTGGTTTGATCTGTCTGATTAGTTTTGTCTATTTTGTCATTTTTAAAAGATTCGTAGACTGATGAAACTTTTTTTACGAAGAATTCACCCAGAATATTACAAAATTCTGATGACATTTCTTCTGGGATGTTATTTTCAATTTTCGAAAGTTTTCTAACCGAGGAAAAGAGGGTTTTACTGGAGTTTTTTGATTCATTAATTTTTTGGATGAAGTATTTGCTTTTCTCTGATGTTATTAATTTTTTATAGCTAGCAAGTATTGTTTTATATTCTAATCTATGCTGTACCTCATAGTTAGCTCTCCATTTCTTTTCTGCTCTTCTACATTCTTGTTTTTTTTCCTTCAGAGCTTCTGAGAACCATTGCTGTGAAGGGGTCTTTCTTTTGAGAGTAATTTTCTTCTGTGGGATTGTAAGTTGGACTGCGTTCTCTAGCCATGTATTAATTTGTTTACAGGATTTATTGCTGTCTGCATCTAAAGTTGGGTACGAAGAACATAGAGTATCTATGAATATCTGGGGCTGGATTTTTGACCAGTCATGATATATGTTTTTTTGGCTTTGACCGGTCTTCCTGTATCTTGCATATTTTCTAAGAAGAAAGAGACCATCTTATGGTCTGACCACGGGATAAAGAGCGTATCAGTTATATTTAACTTCCGACATGATGTGAAAATTCCATCCAGAGTGTGGCCGGCGCAATGCGTATCTGTATATACTTTCTGCTCTAAATCAAAGTTTGCCATTTAGTCTTTAAATGACTTTACCTTGGGGTCCGATGTTTTTTCTAGGTGTATATTAAAATCTCCTAGAATTGTATAGTCACAATACGTCACACTGGATTCTAGAAATGGGCTTAATAGCTCAATTAGATGTGTTTTGGCATTTGGTGGTCTATAAATTAGTAGACCACTAAAGTATAGTTTTTGGTGATTTTTATTTGAAAGGTTAGCGTTTCACAATCTGGGTTACTTCCTTTGTCTGAGCTTTTAATCTGAAGTCCCTCCTTCGCTATGATTGCTAATCCTCCTCCGCGTTTTATTTTTCTGTCTGCTCTGTAGATGGAGAAGCCCTCTGGGATTGCTAGGGTCAGATCTGCGTCAGAAGCTTCATCTGCCCATGTTTCGGTTACGAACAGAAGATCCAAATTTTGGCTTTGATTAGCTCAGCTGTCTGAACATTGTGCTTGACCATAGATCGAACATTTATGAGACCAGCTTTAATAGATGATTTTCTGTAATTTCTTATTTTAGGTTGGTGGTAGGTCGTACTAAGATCTCTAATCTTTGAAAAGGCAAATGTTCGTGAGCAGGCTAGACATGTCTTACCTTCCTTATGTGGATCCATCGGGTTGCATGTGGCACGAGGTCTTAATGCTAGAATCTCCTGGCTGGAGTAGATCCGTCTTCTGCTATCTACATGTATTTGGTCAGGGGGCATGGCCCTGGGCCCGGTCCCGGCGCGGACGGGCGCAGACGGGCTTGCCTTAGGCGCTCCCACTGCGCTCTTCCTCTGCGCGTCCTCGGGATGCACATGTTTTATAGGCGTGGGGCGATGCTGGCAAGGGACGTAGCGGGGGCGTGGCCTCCCGATAGTGGGCGTGGCCTGATGTGCTGGGTGATGGCGGCAATGTTTGTTTTGAATCCCGTAACAGCGCTAATATCCGCTGTACGGGTTGTTCAAGTACGATAGCCTCTCAGAATTTGGTGCCCAAGGGGAGAACGTGCAAATAAGAACAAAGTAAGATTTTAAAAAGTTTTAAAATTATGGCAAGTATCCTCCCGGCTTCCGCCTCAGGAGATGGTAGGGAATGTATCTAAAATGCGCTTGTATTCAGCGCTTTTTTATACCGTAGGCGGGGGGCATGGCCTCCCGATAGTGGGTGTGGCCTGATGTGCTGGGTGATGGCGGCAATGTTTGTTTTGAATCCCGTAACAGCGCTAATATCCGCTCTACTGGTTGTCCAAGTACGATAGCCTCTCAGAATTTGGTGCCCAAGGGGAGAACGTGCAAATAAGAACAAAGTAAGATTTCAAAAGGTTTTAAAATGATGGCAAGTATCCTCCCGGCTTCCACCTCAGGAGATGGTAGGGAATGTATATAAACGTTATCCGCTAATAGAATTAGCATTTACAAAAACCTTGCAAATTCACTGAAAAAACCATAGGTTTCAAGCCTTATATAGTTAGGCATTAGCATTTAAAAAACCTTGCAAATTCACTTAAAAAACCTTGGGTGATGTCACTGACCATGTCATGAATGTTGTAATATGTGACATCATCAGCAGTGAATTGCGGGTGCGCAAAATATAGTTAGTACAACTAACTATATAGGAGCAATTTCAATGGTTTTTTAAATGCTAATTCCTAACTATATAAGGCCTGAAACCTATGGTTTTTTCAGTTAATATATATATATATATATATATATATATATATATATATATATATATATATATATATATGTATGTATGTATGTATGTATGTGTATATATATATATATATATATATATATGTATGTATGTATGTATGTATGTATGTATGTATGTGTATATATATATATATATATATATACGTATTTGCCTGCAATGTGATCCTCCAATCCAGTGCACTCACTAGCGGGTGCTCTGCATTGGGGCAGGACCCTGGCACATATTTTAAATTTTCGAATTATATATACCAAAAAGAACAGGTGTCACCCTGTAGCACTCTGCATGGAAACGCCAACACAGTTGAACATGAACACCTCCTTTAATGTGGGCAGCAGGAACAGCACATAAGTCCCCACCACAAGAAATTGCCAAACATGTTTCGGGCTCCATGCCCTTGTTCACTGGCTGTAATCAACTTAGTCCCGGCAGCTGTGAGGACCTGGAACATCACTTACAACGCATTTTTTACAACGCACTACCATTACATCGCAACCATTACAACGCAAACCATTACAACGCATTGCGCTGGGGGGCGCTCTAGGATAGGGAATATATTTAATTTACTATCCAACACCTTCCCTGCTATCCACGGGGACTGGAGTTGGAATAGTAAATTAAATAATTCACTATCCAGCGCCTAAAAGCATTATGCGTTGTAATGGACTGCGTGGTAAAAACCGCGTTGTAAAGGCATGCGATGTAAAAGCATACGTTGTAGTGACACCAATCCGTGAGGACTGTTGATCGAGTAGCCCCGCCCAAGTGGGACTTCCTAAGCCTAATGGCATTCTGGGATATGTAGTCCTTCATTACCCATCATGGATGCAGACCGGGGCTGTTGTATACAAAAATAAAAACCCAAGTGGGTCCTGTGGCAGGAAAATGGGCCACTGTCTCTGCTGATTTCTTTATCCCCACAGATTTCGGCATGCTCAATTCCTATGCATGCCAATAACTGAAGGCAAGCAGGTCCACTTTCTTGTGCAGCAGGGCATCTCTGCGGTGAAGCACGCCGCAATCCAAATCACCAAAAAGGACAGGTGTCACCCTGTAGCACTCTGCATGGAAATGCCAACACAGTTGAACATGAACACCTCCTTTAATGTGGGCAGCAGGAACAGCACGTAAGTCCCCACCACAAGAAATTGACAAACATGTTTCGGGCTCCATGCCCTTTTTCACTGGTTGTAATCAACTTAGTCCCGGCAGCTGTGAGGACTGTTGAGCGAGTAGCCCCGCCCAAGTGGTACTTCCTAAGCCTAATAGCATTCTGGGATATGTAGTCCTTCATTACCCATCGTGGATGCAGACCGGGGCTGTTGTATACAAAAATAAAAACCCAAGTGGGTCCTATGTCACGAAAATGCGCCACTGTCTCTGCTGATTTCTTCATCCCCACAGAATTCGTCATGCTCAACTCCTATGCGTGCCAATAACTTAAGGCACGCAGGTCCGCTTTCTTGTGCGGCGGGGCATCTCCGCGGTGGAGCACGCCGCAATCCAAATCACCAAAAAGAACAGATGTCGCCCTGTAGCACTCTGCATGGAAATGCCAACACAGTTGAAAATGAACACCTCCTTTAATGTGGGCAGCAGGAACAGCACGCAAGTCCCCACCACAAGAAATTGCCAAAGTTGGCGGCCAGTAGCTAGTTATAGTTAGGACCTAGCTTCCATAGGAAATCCACAGCATTCTATTTGGAATAACTTTGGCGCTGATTGACATATCTTCGTGAAAATCTCCAAGAAGATGGCCCGCTCAATACCGCTCCTTCCCTGAAAGTTTGGGGGTGATTCATGAAGTGGGGGCCGATAAAAAAGTCGGGTCCCAAAATGAGTTTTACCCATGCAATTTTCCATAGGGACCGTTAGATACTGCTACAGCCCGAATTGCTGAATGGAATTACACCAAATTTGGCAGAGAGGTAGAGTTCGGTTCACAGATTGTGCTTTTCGTTAAATGGTGTAAATCCGTTTAGTAGTTTCGGAGAAAATTAAAAGTAAAACCATAGCAATATCTAGAGACGAAGTACAGCACGCGTACGGAAATCCGTACAATTATGAGCACGAGCTGCATGCTGATTGGCTGTCAACTGTCTGTCAGCACTCCAAACCAGGAAGTGTTGGCAGCCATCTTGTTCGTCGCTAGAAGCGAGTCACAAGAAAACAGTAAAACAAAGTTGAGAAATAAGGAAAGTGGGCAGGGTAGAAACATCCTGACCCTCCAGGCTTGCTCAGGGGGTCGTACATGGAACTTTAGTCCCCAATTTTATTTATTTTTTTAAATAAAAAAATTGCGGGGTATGCGTATGGTACTCGTACGTGGTGGAAAAGGGAAAAAAACTAGAAGTCCATTTTATTCATTAGGTCCCGGGGGGGTCAAATTCCTGGGGCAATTTTTTTCCATAATGGGGGACTTGTAAGGTGCCCCAAGCACCGTGGAACGCCACCCCTCTGTGGTTTTATTTTGAAGTATGCAGGGGGTTACGGTCCTCCTCCTCTCAGTCTTGGGGACCGGCACCCCGTCTGGGCTTTTAAAAAATAAAAATATATTTTTTAAAAGTATGTTTTCAGCTCTTCCTCCCTGTATCCCCGTACACGTCTCGGGGACCGCCACCTTCCTGGGGCAGTAATATGTAAAATGACCTTCCAGCCCCGGGTACCTGCACTCCCCGGAGTTTTTTAATGTTGGGAGGGGGTCACTTGGCCCCCTTACTGGAACCCTTGATGGCCCTGGGGAGCACCATCTCCCAGGGCCGGCTCTTGCAGTGTCTCGGGGTGGTAACTCCCGGTACACTGCGGTTTGCTCTGGTAGGGTGGTACAGTCGCCGCTCCCACTGTACCATAGCAAACCACTTTCCAATTTGAAAAAGCGAGCAAGTTCATCTGTTCTCTCTTTCAAGTAAGAAATCAGATTGCTTTTCGGCAGAGAGAGCAGCACATAAGCTGCTGTCTCTGATAAAGCAATGCAGGGTCTCGAAGGACGCGGGGAGCCGTCTGGGATTGTGGGGGCATTGGGGCTAAAAAAAAAGAGTTCTTTTTGAGAACTAACTTTACTGGTCAAAAAAAGAGCTATGGGCCAGATGTAGGTAATCTCAATTTACCTATTCTTAAATACCGAATTTTACCGATTCGGTATTTAAGAATAGGTAAATGGGATGTAGATAATTTTTAGGAAAAAATTATCGAATCTGTGAGATTCGGTAATCAAGAATCGGTATTTACTGATTCGGTATCCGATTCAGTAATTCCTATTCATTCCTATGGGCCTGGAGGCCCATAGGAATGAATGAGAATTACCGATTTGGTATTTACTGATTCGGCAAATACCGAATCGGTAATACGGGGAACCCTTTCAAGGGTGGCAGGGTGTCACTTTGACACCATGTTGCACCCCTCAATTGTGCATGGGTGCACATGTGGCACACATACATGCCCTAAGGGCATGTATGTCTGCCACATGGCACTGTCATTAAATGCAAAACATTTCTTTTTTTTAGGGTTTTCGTAATTTACTACCAACTTGTAGTTGGTGGTAAATAACGAATCCTTACAGGTGAAAAGCACTCACTTGAGTGCTTCCTACATTTCAGATTTGGTAATTTAGCGAATCGGTATTTAAGAATTCAGTAATTTACCGAATTCTTAAATACCGATTCGGTAAATTACCGAATCTGAAATGTAGCCACCTACTTCCCAAATGCCTAATACCGGTCGGTAACAGCCAAAATTCGGTAATTTCGGCCATTACCGACCGGTATTAGGGTTCCTACACATGGCCCCAAATTTCTTTGATAGTATGTAAAACTTTCTGGGTTTTTTTGTGCACAAGTTTACTCTCTACGCATGCGCAGCCTCGTTTTCAAGCTCACTTTTTTTTGTTTTTCTTCAAGTTCGCCAAGCAGACCTCTCCTCATTTCAGGTATTAGATTTGACGCTTTGTTTTCCCGGGCTGTGTGTGTCATCCGCTGCTATACTTTTGTAACATATTAATAAACATATTGTATCTATATTTATTTGAAATGTAGTGTCGAGGCGCCAAATAATTGATTACATACTCCGTCCACCGCCATTTTAGTAGTTTTCCTCCGTTATTTTTATTATATCTGTTACTTTAATTTTACCCTCCGCTTATCTTCTCTGTGATCGATGAGATTTCCTGCCACAGACACTACGGTGTTTGTCCTTGGGCTCTGATGTTACCAGACTTGGTCACACGTATACCTAAAAACTAATTTTAAGCACACAAGTTACAGTCATTACAACGCGTGTTTTCGCCAACACAAAGACATTATTATGATTATGCGTTTATCATGCGTGGTAAATGTTTACTAGTTGTAAAAGCGTGCGTGGTAAAGGCATGCTTGGTAAAGCCATATGCGTGCTAATGGTTTTGTGGTGACGATCACGCATGCTTATGACCGCGTTGTAATGGCTGTTTCCCCCAGGACACTGCCGCAACCGGGTCTGGGCGTGGTTGACTCCAGGGCACCAGGCGGAGGGCACGCAGCCCTTCTGATACAATATAGAAATCTTTGTGGGGTGATTTTTTCCGTGGTTTAAGGGGCGTCATTGAGGCCCACACACTTAATTTTGTAGGGGGGTAGGTTTGCATGGGAAAATGTTGCAAGAGGTTTATAAATGTGGTACACATTGTTTGGTATTACTTTGATTTCTTTACCATGTTGTAGTCTATCCAGAGAAAATATAACTCAGTACTTTTCAATTCTACTCTTGAACATCTTACTATAGTACTTCAACATTATAAATAATATTTTTATTGTAGACCGTCACCCCCACCACAAACAAAAAGAAGTATGTAGTTTTTTTTATTAACTTTTATTAAAACAATAACTGCAAATGAAACTTAATGATAATTACATTATAAACAACTAGAAAAAAAACTTTAAAAAAACAATATTATAGACAAATTGTGAAGTGGACTCCAAAAGACGTACGATTGGTAATCTGCAAAAAAAAAAAAATAGAGTTTAGAATTATGTAGATATGAGTAAATGAGCTGAAGCATTACAAGTCAAGGTAACACTCTGATTTTACGTGTGCAGTGTGCCTGGTACATTTCACTTCTGTTATAGTGGTGTCTATATGGAAGTGCCTACTGTGTTACTGATACAAAAGTGGCACAACGGGATTGTAAATATGCCGACTTATTTCTAATGCATTGCAATGAAGGCATTGTATATCTATGCCTCTGTGCTTACCGTTGTATAAACATTGCGGCCAAACACTGCTGCCAGTGGAATTCACAACTTCACTTTAGCTGTTGTTCTACACGTCAAAGCAGACAGCAGTGTCTATAAGTTTAAAAGAGGAAGAGAAATTATGTCACAGAGTGAGAGAGAGAAAGAAAGTGAGAGAAAACAACATTAAAACTGTCGCGCAGAGTCTGGAGTTTAGATTTTTTCTTGAAAAGTCAGACGTAGATTTACAAGCTCCTTGCGTCACTTTTCCCATGTTAAAAGTGACACAAAAGTAGCGTAATAAGCTTGTAGAGCTGTTTGTCAGACAGTTGTAACCCATCTGTTGTCACTGCTCGGAGGTAATTATACATTTTACACAGTGAAGCTGCTGCACACTACCCACTGTCTCCTTTCACAAAAAAGGTAATACTACGATTTTACGTGTGCAGTGTGCCTAGTACATTTTAGTTCTGTTATAGTCCCGCATTCAAGTGGTGTGTATATGGAAGTGCCTACTGCATTACTGACACTAAAGTGGCACAACAAGATTGTAAATATGGCGACTTATTTCTAATGCATTGTAATAAAGGCATTGTATATCTAGGCCTCTGTGCTTACCCTTCTTTAAACACTTTGGCTAGTGGAATTCACAACTTGAGTTCAACTGTTGTTCTACACGTCAAAGCAGACAGCAGTGTCTATAACTTTAAAAGAGAAAGAGAAATGATGTCACAGAGAGCGAGAGAAAGAAAGAGAGAGAAAATTACATTAAAAGTGTCTCGCAGAGTCTGGAGTTGAGATTTTTTCTTGAAAAGTGAGACGCAGATTTACCAGCTGCTTGCGCCACTTTTGCCATGTTAAAGTGACATGAAAGTGGCGCAATAAGCTTGTAGATCTGTTTCTCAGACTGTTGTAACCTATCTGTTGTCACTGCTCAGAGGTAATTATACATTTCTGCACAGTCAAGCTGTTGCACACTACCCACTCTCTCTTTCACAGATAATTTGTTGTTTTTTCGGAAACAAAATTCTTTGTAACCTAGTGCCATTGGCGTGATTGAAAGATGGTGCTCTATCAAGAAAGTTATTCATTTGAATTCAGATAAGGTTGTATACAGCAGAGTGGAGATACCAGCATCCAAAACTTTAAAAAAGAAAGAGAAACAATGTGAGAGAGTAAGAAAGAGAAAGAGAAAAAAGAACATTAAAACGCGGGAGAGACACACACAACAGGGGAGGGGGTACCTGAAGCCAGAGGCTCAACCACAGTCAAAAATATAAGGGGGGGGGGCTAGAAAAAATTTCGGGGAGGTGGGCCAAAGCAAAATGAAGAGTAGAGCTGCTGGGGCTGTAAGCGGGGTGGATATCAAAGCCTCACTAAGAAGCAAAATGTCTTTAAAAGACCTGTGACGTACTATGGTGCGACTGTGTGTGAGCCCAGGAAGCTATCTCATCCTAGCTGAAGCCCCGTTAGTCTAATGTGTGTTTTGTGTCCTGCTGCATACTACAGATTTTCTCCTTTCACAGATAACTTGTCGTTGTTTCAGAAACAAGCTTCTTTGCTCACCTTGTGCTATTGCCGTCGTCCTTGTTACATAATCCATCGTGAAGTTGTACATCTAAAAGATATTAAAAAAAAGATGTTATGATTGGTAATTGTTGCTATATTAATTTGAAGTTAGATAATATTGCGCTTTTATAGACTTTCATTTTGACATTTCATCGAGCTGTTTGTATTGTGAATATATTCCAGACAATTCAGCGATTATAAAAACGTTACTGCTATTGGGAAAAAAATTAAGCATGTAAATTAATACATTATGTAGTAGTGCGTTCGTCTAAAATAGTAGGTCACATTTTTGTATGTAGTCAGCTACAACCCTTTGACTCCTTCTGATGCGTACTCAAGTCTCACTATTCACCTTTTTGTGGAAAAGACACCTTCTTCATGATGTAGTCCCGATCGCCAACAAAGAAGTCTCATATATGGTGTTGAGTCTTGATATCTCTATTGCTAACGACATACTCGTGCTCCCATCATCATCATCTTCGCAGGTTCTTCACCCGCTCCGTCCTCCGGGCACCACTAACTCAGTGACCAAAGAGACCACACATGTAGTAGTGGGCATATGGCTGAGATACCCGCCACCCCCTCTCAACACAATCCCCAAGGATGGGAAACCGGAAACAGTTCTGAAGTCTTTGGAAGACGGGAGGGAGTAACCCTCCCGGCCGTATTTATTAAAATATGAAACAAAATTAAAACATTAAATAAACAGTTTCATATTATGTACAATTTCATTACCACATTGCGATGTTTGGCTAACCTTAACAGATTCTCTAATACAAAGGTTCTCCTAGCCGAACTAACATCCTACAAAACATTTACTTGAAATTTTGAAATTGTACATCCTAACGTTTAAGGGCCAACGGCAAGGTCGTAACCGGTGTCAAGATCCCTAACCCAGAAATATCGCCCTCACTTGTGAGGAGCGGCCCAGAGGCGTACCTCAAGTGCAATTACCAATTTCCCTTGACTTGACGGGGGCCCCAATAAAACTCGACGCCACTTAGAGGTCGTACGAGGACTTGTGTGAGGTATCTAGAAGGTAGCGTAGACCCCCCCCCGAACCCCACACAACTTACCACATCTGCCGTCGCAGACGTCCTGGCCCCGGGAAATTCCCCAGGAGGGGGCTGTAACCCCTCCTACCCAGGAAGGGGCCTTGACCGCCTTTCCTTTTCTTTCGGCGACCCATCCTTAGAAGGGACCGCCTCCCCGTTGAGGGGCCAATGACCACCTCCCCCGAGCGCTCCCATCCGTGCTGGGTGACGCCCACTCATAGGGATCTTCCAATTAGTGCTCACCGATCATGACCTTACCGCCCGACCAAAATAAATACGACAATGCTAACTAAATTACTAAACTAAAAAAGACAGTAGCAACTACAATTCTATTAAAGCCTGCTTATCAATGAACACTAAAACAGAATTTCTTTATTTGCGAAACGTAACACAAATCGACCATTCTTTATTACATAATCAAAATCATCACGATAAAAACCACAACCTGTAAACGAAAATCAGAGTTATCCATCAACTTTATTCAAAAACCACTTGCTGTCCTCAGGGGCTGGTGGGTGGGTCAAAATTGGCTCTTCGTTCCGTCTCGAGCTCACGTGCAGCGAGGAGGTGCAGCTTCAGAGCACAGGAACAAGAGGATGCCTTCGGATCTTGCTTCTCCTTTTATCCGTCTTCAGGGCGGGCGTAAACCCGCCCCTGCCTGCCCCTAGGGCGTGGCCAGCCGCGTCAGTGTCTAGGCCAACCCACTCTAGGGTGGGAAAAGGCGCGCCCCGGCTATGCCGCTTCGGGCATACCAGCCGAGACTCGCCTCCCGCCCAAGATGGCTTCCCGGGGGGATCGTGGTACTCTGCCATACGTTCGGGGGGACCGAGTGGTCGCCCCTTTCCATATGGCTGAGATACCCGCCACCCCCTCTCAACACAATCCCCAAGGATGGGAAACCGGAAACAGTTCTGAAGTCTTTGGAAGACGGGAGGGAGTAACCCTCCCGGCCGTATTTATTAAAATATGAAACAAAATTAAAACGTTAAATAAACAGTTTCATATTATGTACAATTTCATTACCACATTGCGATGTTTGGCTAACCTTAACAGATTCTCTAATACAAAGGTTCTCCTAGCCGAACTAACATCCTACAAAACATTTACTTGAAATTTTGAAATTGTACATCCTAACGTTTAAGGGCCAACGGCAAGGTCGTAACCGGTGTCAAGATCCCTAACCCAGAAATATCGCCCTCACTTGTGAGGAGCGGCCCAGAGGCGTACCTCAAGTGCAATTACCAATTTCCCTTGACTTGACGGGGGCCCCAATAAAACTCGACGCCACTTAGAGGTCGTACGAGGACTCGTGTGAGGTATCTAGGTAGCGTAGACCCCCCCCGAACCCCACACAACTTACCACATCTGCCGTCGCAGACGTCCTGGCCCCGGGAAATTCCCCAGGAGGGGGCTGTAACCCCTCCTACCCAGGAAGGGGCCTTGACCGCCTTTCCTTTTCTTTCGGCGACCCATCCTTAGAAGGGACCGCCTCCCCGTTGAGGGGCCAATGGCCACCTCCCCCGAGCGCTCCCATCCGTGCTGGGTGACGCCCACTCATAGGGATCTTCCAATTAGTGCTCACCGATCATGACCTTACCGCCACAGGCCGGATAGTTGACCGGCTATCCGGACCCCCCACAACACTCCTACCTAAAGGTCATGGTGTAACGTTTTTAGCCATGCTAAGAAGTCTCCTATGAGTAACTCATTCCCCACCCGAGACAAATGCACTCCATCCCCCAAATACATACTGTCATCATTAATACACCCATGCGAAATAGAATGCAGTGTCTTGGAACGGAACAACCTACTCACTTTGTTATTAAGCTTTCTAACAGAATGATTTAAAGCAGGAACCGAAATAGCCCCCCGCCACACTTTTCGTGGGATCATATGGGACCACGCAATTGTGCACCCTGGAACTCTCCTCGCTAACCAACTTACAGTGGAAAGCATCGCCTCAAGAAGAAGTCGTCTACCAGTGGTGACCAAATCATTACCCCCAAGATGTACTATGACTACAGACGGCGGTGACCTCGTCCGCCCTAGCAAACCCTCAAAAAATGATTGAAACTGGTCAATACAGAGACCGCCTCTTCCGTAGAAGGACACACTGTACCCGTATTCCCCAGCTACGTGAATCATATCACCTGCCTTGAATACGTCTGCGGCACGTCTCACGTATGAGTGGCCCACGACCCACACCTCCTTTTTCACAGCCGGTGATGTCTGACCGCTGGCCCGGTGTTGGGTCGACTGGAAAGTTCGCCCCGCCTCGTAGGCTTGCGCAACTGAAAACCAAACAAAAACAAGAAGCGTGAGTACATTGTTACAGCTTCACAACATGTGCAACCGCACATACCTTTTATAACAATTGGAGGACCAACGCCCCACCCGTTTAACTTGTTCCACATTCAGACCCCTGGCTGTAGCTTCTGTAGCAGCCCCTATCCGAAAGGAATGGGTCCCAAACTCGCCCGGGTTCAAGCCCGCAGCGGCAATCGACATCGCAAGCACCCGCTGAAACTGAAACTTTGTCAGTGGGGTGGCGTCAGCGTGTCTCAACAAGGTCCCCCCCCATGATGCCACCCTTCGTGCTAAATAATCTTCTAGACACCTTACCGGGCACATGGAGGACCCAGGAATCCTGCGTATGATTACGCAGTCACCCATCCCACTTTGATCGGTCTTGGACCTGACAAATGAGACCGTCATCGTCTCCCCTCTGATCTGGACGTGCTCCTGGCACAATCCTCCTGTCGCATCCTGCTTGTTCCTTGCCACTAGTTCGCTTACCCGCATAGCCCCATGGAATGCCAGCGTAAAAGCGGCTCGGAATAACACCGTCTCAAACTGAGATGAACACGTAGCAGGGAGTCTGAATAGCAACTGGGCCAGCCTATCTAAACCTATCGGGCGCCTTTCATCTACTCTGCGACCCTCAAGGCGTTGCCACCCTCGTAGCGCTTTCTGTACAACGAAAGACGCTGTCGGGTCAAGGATCCCGTGGGCCCTAGCAACAAAGGAAATGGCAGCCCGATGCCTCTGAGCCGTGGCCACCGATTTCCCGATCCGATGTAAGGACATCAGGAAATTCACCACCCACTCTTCCTGGCCCCAAAGCTCCTCTCTATCAGTCCCCAAAAAGGCCAAATAGGACCGGAACGCCCCTTCATATGCCTTCCTCGTCCTGGGTGCTAAACTCTCTCCCACGAGGTTACGAAGTTCGGGGCACCGAGAGACCAGAGAGCTTCGGGAAAGGGTGCCGGCTCCGGGTCCGCTGTGGGAAGAAAACCCCAGAAAGCCTGCATACGAAAACGAGACAGTGCATCAGCTGCCTGGTTCATTACCCCTGGGACATGTCTTGCTTTGAATAACACATTCAATTGCATACACAGTAAAACAATTTCTTTGAGTAGTCTCAAAATCCACTTGCATCGTGCTGCCTGGCTATTGATACACTCGACCACGGTCATATTGTCAGACCAGAATACCACAGAGTGATCCATGAACCCTTCGGGCCAAGTTCTCAGGGCCACTAAAATGGGGAAAAGTTCCAGGAAAGCAATGTTACTTGTCAGCCCACTGTCATGCCACCATGTCGGCCACTTTTGTGCAGACCATCTTGTGCCGAAGATGGCACCAAAACCTATACTCCCTGCCGAATCCGTCCACAGCCCCAGCTCCTCAGAGGACACGGCTGGTTTGTTCCAGACGACTCGACCATTGAAATCCGCCAGGAATGCCAACCAAATGCGCATGTCCTGGCGGACCTCAGCCGAGAGCCTCGTGCGATGATGGCCCTCCTTCAGGCCGACCATGGCTTGAGCAATCGAACGAGAAAAGGGGCGGGCCATTGGTATAACCCTCAGGGCAAAATTCAACTGGCCAACTAGCTGCTGTAACTGATGCAGCTTAACCTTAGATCCATTTATACATATTTGCAGGGATGTCCTGAACTTTGACACTTTTTCGGCAGGTAAACGAAAACAACCTTCATCGGAGTCCAACTCGATCCCCAGAAACTCGAGGCAAGTGGAAGGCCCCACAGTCTTACCTGGTGCCAATGGCACGCCAAACTGATTCATTAAAACACAAAATTGAGCCAAAGCCTGCCCACATTCCGGATCCCCAGCTGGCCCCAGGAACAAAAAATCATCAAGGTAATGCATCACATGTCGGAAACCCGTCTTCTTTGTGAAGACCCATTGTAGAAAACTACTGAATTTTTCGAAATAGGCACAGGATATAGAGCACCCCATCGGCATACACCTATCCATGTAATAATGACCCTGAAACCTGAAACCTAGGAGCCGCTGGTCGGCTGGATGTACCGGGAGCAACCGGAACGCTGACTCGATATCAGACTTTGCCATCAGCGCCCCGGGCCCCAGGCGATTCAAAATGGCTACGGCCTCATCGAAGGATGCGTACCGCACCGAACACACTTCCGGGTCTATCGCTTTGTTAACGGAAAGACCACGTGGGGCTGATAAATTATGTATCAGCCGAAACTCACCCGGGTCCTTCTTTGGGACCACACCTAAAGGGGAACAAACAAAGTTAGGAACCGGGGGTACAGTAAACGGGCCGGCGACTCGACCTCGAGTCACCTCCTTCCGGATTTTTTCCTGTACCACGGTCGTATGCTGCAAGACCGATAGCTGATTTTTACATTTCTCTACACCTTGAAAGTCCCCCACTGGGATGCGGAAACCATAAGAAAACCCGCTCCGCAACACCCCAGCAGAAGTACGATCCGGGTATTCACTGAGCCAGGGGATCATCGCCAGAGTATCAATCGGGGAAGGTAAAGGCGCCCCTCGGACTATGTTAGACCTGTTTGGCGCCTCCCCTCCCCCCATTATCACCCGTTTTGGCTCTGCACGTGGACTCAGGATGGGATGATTGCCCACACCCACTACATTCGTGTCTAAATTTACACGATCCCTGGGGCCTGGTACATTTACCCCTGTTGAAGTTCCAACAAACCCCCCTTTTTCCGGTATTTCCGGCAGGCCTCGAGTAATTGTCGATACCCGCACCTGATCGAAAGGGCGTCCCCGCATACTGGTGGGAGGATTCGCCGACGTTACTCCCCACCAATGGCACTGTCAACATACCAGTCTCCTTCATTTTATCCCAAGACACAGAATCATAACAATCCCAAGTTAAGTTTTTATCATGTTCTTTAGCCTTTCTAAACAGATTATCATAGCAGAACCACTGATTACCCTCATGTGATACCGAGTACCCCATGATTCGTGACTGATAAATCGGCAATTCGTGTAGCAGATCGGGCCTTCGTTCCCCCAAGATCGATGTAAAGACCCCCCACGCTTTGCCCCAATTGCCAATGTTTTCGTTCACTTTAAAGGCGGCCATTTTTGCGCGCCAAACACTCGGATGCATGAGATCCTTCTGGCCCTTAACATGCTCCATCTCATAGTGATCAGTAAGTAACGAGAAAATGTTTACATATTCTCCCGCCCATATCTTCTCCTTAATAGCCAAGGGAACATGCTGACCCACCCTTTCCCTACGAGAAGGTGCAGACTCATCCCTTGCAATCGGCAATGGCCGCTTACCTGAACCGGACGGTGTCTCCGCGACCGAACCTGTCCCCTGTGGCTTCTCTACTGCCGCAGCCGGCGTGGATACCTTCGCTGCTTCCCGTGACTCACGCAGTTGCTTCATCAGCACCTGCGCGTCGACAGCCGTGGCGCCCTCACTATCTTTACCCAACCACGCTGCTAATTGTGCTGCCAGCTCGGGCGGCATATCGTCCCCGGACACGGGGGTGACCACCACAGGAATCGGATTCCCTCCCTCCGGCACGGGGGTGGGTGCCTCTAGCGGGGTACTGGGGCCCGGGATGTCTTCCACAGCTCTCCCTCTCCTGGGCCTCTTGCTTTTCCCTCCCGGGGCTGCTCCCGCCAAAGGACGTTTCGGTCCCCCTTCCTCGTTTTCATCCATTCGCCTCTTTAACTCGGTCATCTCTTTCATAAGAACGCGCAGCATCTGGTCAGTAGTCATGCGCTTTCCCGCCTTCTTCGGCATTCTCCAACAGAGTATCTGGAAAATAAACAAGAAAGATTACCACGCTCAAAATTGGCTCTTCGTTCCGTCTCGAGCTCACGTGCAGCGAGGAGGTGCAGCTTCAGAGCACAGGAACAAGAGGATGCCTTCGGATCTTGCTTCTCCTTTTATCCGTCTTCAGGGCGGGCGTAAACCCGCCCCTGCCTGCCCCTAGGGCGTGGCCAGCCGCGTCAGTGTCTAGGCCAACCCACTCTAGGGCGGGAAAAGGCGCGCCCCAGCTACGCCGCTTCGGGCATACCAGCCGAGACTCGCCTCCCGCCCAAGATGGCTTCCCGGGGGGATCGTGGTACTCTGCCATACGTTCGGGGGGACCGAGTGGTCGCCCCTTTCCACATTGTTTGGTGCTTTGGGAACAACTCTAAAATGGCGTACAACACGTGCGCTCCGTCTTTTTTATACATAGGGTCATGCGTGTAGTGACTGATACGCTGAATGGGTGTGGTGTGGGTGTATACCAGCCATGAGGGAGTGTGTGTGTCAATCTGACAACTAGATGTGTCAATCTGACAACTAGACTTGCAACTAAGAAATCACTCCAATGGAAATTTGGGACTTGTACTGTTGTTGTGTTTTCCTGGTAGCGTAAGAGTGGCTTTCTTTTTTCTATGTGACTTTACGATACAGTCACCATGTATGTAGCCTATTTTGTGATGCATTTTATTGTATAATGCGTTTCAAAAACTAGTTGTGGTAGGGTGTTTTTAAATTAAACTGTGTACTCTGCTTAGGAGTTTGTTGAGTGTAGAAGTATTTTTTTTTCTATTTTCTATTCTATCATAATTGTGCTGACTTTTCTCCTTTAGCCTACAGTACTATATTATTTTAGAAAATGTATAACTGTTGAAATCATCTTTGAAAGTAGAATGTAAGCATGTAAGCTGCTCTCTGTGACGAAAAGCAATGCCGGCTCCAGCAGGAAGTGGGGAGCCGGCTGGGACCGTGGAGGCGTTGGGGCTCTTCCCACGGTCCGCAACGTTATATTTGAGCCCCGGGGGATAGGGTCTTTGGGGATTATAAAAAATTAGTGATAAAGGCTATTTTTTTATGGTAGATTTATCGTACGCGTACCAAGCACGTATGGATGACGTACAGTGCGAAGATTGGAAGTCGTCCCATAAGCGTACTGAAGAAAGAAAAAGAAGAATATTTTTCAGATATTTATGAAGTGTATGTGTTTAGATGTTGGGTGGCTCTAAAAGAGCACTTGTGGTTATTGGGAGATTTTAGTACCTACAAGTAAGTACCAATGCAGAGTCTAAAGTTCAAGAGGAAGACTCTGTTTCCCTCATCTGTAAAATGTACACCGTCTCTCCTATAGATATCATGCATATTGAAATGCAGATTTTTGTGGTAGATGGACCCCATTCTATAGTCTCGGAAAAAGGCAGAAACAGATTTATTCACATGTTTCCTAGCTTTTTCAATCTGTGGACAATAGTGGTTGGACCACTTCCATTTCTGCCTTTGGCATATATTAGAATAGACAAAGGCAGTTTAGGGGAAAAGTGTCATGAATTGTGCAAAGGTGTCCTTCATTAGCATTTCTAGACCAACCCCTGTCAAAGTGCCTAGATCATTGCCACCACAGAGCACAATTATGAGGTCAGGGTGTTGGAGATGTAAAAAGGATTTCACCACTGGCATCAATTGGTGCCACTTTAATCCTCTCTGTCCAATCCATTTAATGTCTACATTTGGTAAACTTAGGTCTTTGTGAATTCTTCTCTGTTGTGCGTACCTTTGGCTCCAGAAAATATAGCTGTGTCCCACAATCCACACTGTAAGCATCTTGAAGAGAGGTCTGGATGCACTCTACAGGTCTCTGTAAATGAAATGGCAGTTTGAGAAGTAAGATTCTTCCAAAATGGTGGACAACATGCAGTTTTAAAAAAAGAAAAAAAATGATTGGTTGTTGGACAACATTCTACACTAAGCTAGGATGCATGTTTCAGTTTTTTAAAAGGCTGATTTTTTTGTTTAAGAAAAACTGATAGAATAGAATGTTACATAAGATAAGCTGGTATATTCTGAAGTCAAGCACACTTGCTGTTTTATTTTGCAACAATGTATGACGAACTTTTCACCTGTGTGCTGAGTTAGGTGTTCCCTGAAGTGTTTCTATGGTAACTGGCAGATTGTGGAATAGGGGAAGGGTTGAAAGTTTTGTCAGTTGGAAAGGGTGCAAAAGTTCAAGCAATATAAATGTGTGTTTCATTTTGATTTAATGTGGGAATAAATGTAATTTTTTTTAATTATTTGTATATGTGTGTAGATTGAGTGTGTAGATTGACAGGAAAAGTTTGCTATTTTCTATAAGACTTCCTGTCCCCCTAGGACTGCTTAGGGGGTTTTACAATGATCCCCAAGGTCAAAATCTTTGATGGCCTTTATTGAGCCTTTGATGGCCCTGGGCCCACCACCTCCAAGGGCCGGCTCCTGTAGTGTTACGGGGTGCCTATCCCTGGGACACTGCTGTTTGCTATGGTAGGGCGAGAGTTCTCTTTCAAGTAGGAAAGCAGATTCCTTTTTGTCTGAGAGAGCAGCATGTAAGCTGGTCTCTCTGACAAAAAGCAATGCCGGCTCCCGAAGGACGCAGGGAGCCGGCTGGGACCGTGGGTGTTTTGGGGCTCCCCCACGGTCCTGAACATTATATTTGAGCCACGGGGGATGGGGTCCCCGGGTATTGTAAAGAAATTAGTGATAGATGCTATTTTATTTTTTTACAGTATATTTAGTGTACGCGTTCTGTGCGAATTCTGAAAGTCGTTTCATAAGCGTACGTAAGCAAGAAAAAATATATATTTTACAGATATCTATCAAGTTTATGTGTTTATATGTTGGCTGCTTGTAATGAGACATTTTCTCTTTATTGGTACTTATAAGTAAGTGCTTATGCATAGTCTCAATTTGTTGAGGAGCAGTGTTTTATACAGTGCTGAACTTTTGACCTCAGTTGACTTTTGCATGATCTGTTGGGGGGTAGGGTGGAAAGTTATGTCAGTTGGAAGGTTTGATATGTTAAAGCAATAGAAATGTGTGTTTCGTTTTGAATTAATGTGTGAAGGATTTTAATTGGTTGTTTATATGTATGTATGTGTAAAATGAGAGGGAAAATGTTCCATTTCGTGGTTTGCTGCAAACACTGAACTAGAGAGATTCTGTATAGGAATATCTACTCTGTGAGTGGCATTCTTCATAATCTACAAATCAATTTGAAAGGTGAGTTGATAAGTTGTATGGTAATGTATGTGGTGCATCTTTGTAAATTAAGGAATTATGGGGCATCTTATCAAGACAGTCGATAACATTATTGCCGCTTTATCGGCAGAAAACTGCTGATAAAGCGACAATAGCGGGCTTGATAATATCCTCTATGGAATTCCAATGGAAGCCCTTGTTAGATGTGAAGGACATCTAACATGCGTTAGTCACAACAGCACAGTTGCACCACAAACTTTGGCACTTAGTTCACAATTTCAATAAATCACGGAGAATGTAGTTCCTCGTTTTCATTTCTTTATTTCAAAAAAGGGATGAAGCACCATACAGCTGATGCGTTTCGTCTCAAAAAGGGACTTCTTCAGGGCTGTTAAGGACAAACATTTAAAAAGACATTTAAAAACACATATGTACAAATGTGCAAACAAAACAATTTATATACATATATATACATATTGAACATCTGATAACAAAGCAAGACACAACAATAAGAATTCTATTTTTCAAAAACTGTTGTGTGTGTCCCACTTAACATTATTATGAGTATAAGCAAGCATTGACAGACAGACAGCATGAACAATAATATATGGCAAAATGTAGTATCATGATAAGTAACATGTTCAATTTGGGTTAAGACCATGCCCCTCAAAATAAGAGACGTCACGCAACATGTCAGGTATGAACCAAAATGTCAATAAGATATCAGATAAGAAAAAAAATCATAGAGATATAATGAATAAGAAGAAAAAGAGGAAGAAAAAAGGGAAGAAGATAAGACAAAAATATATGTGGAAAAATATATATAGAAAAATATAGAATACGTATACAAAAAAGTATATACAGAAAAAATGTATAGATCAAGTGGATTGTTTGTACATAAGGAAGAAGGGGGGCTTTGAAGCCAATAAGAAACAAGAATAGTAGTGTAACCCATGAATGACAGTCTCCATGATAACCAGATCTAACCATCTCAAACATCTCTCCTCCCTCACCCTTTCTTCCCACCAACCAGTATGTCAACAGGAGTCCAACACTATGTGTCCAGGATCTGCTGAACACAAGAAAAAGCATGGGCACCAATAACCTACAGTAGGTGGACCTTCTAGTTCAATACAGAAAGCAACACATCTTTTGTCAATACAGAAAAGCGATGTTAAGTAAACATTGGGGAGTAATAGACTGGGAAAGGGAGAAAGATCTGGAAAATCCAGACAGAAATGTACCATTTGCAAGTGAAAAATAACTTCCAAGTGGAGATGGAAAATAGAGCATATTATCAAGCCCATTATCGCCGCTTTATCGGTAGTTTTCTGCCAATAAAGCGGCGATAATTTTATCACCTGTCTTGATAATATGCCCCAATATTTGTCCCTTGTTAAACGTTTTATAGTAGTAAATGTGTTTTGCTATAATGCATGCTGTTATGTTTTTTTGTTTAATATCACATTGTGCGTCTGTGTACATTAAGGAATTATGGGCCATATTATCAAGAAAGGGCGATACATTATTGCCGCTTTTATCGGCAGGAAACTGCCTCTAAAGCGGCAATAATGGGCTTGATAATATGCCCTTGTGAATTTTTGTTTAGAAACCCAGGTTATGGTGTTAACCTGGGGCACATTATCAAGCCCATTATCGCCGCTTTAGCGGCAGTTTCCTGTCGATAAAAGCGGCGATAATGTGTTGCCCTTTCTTGATAATATGGCCTATATTTGTCCCTTTTTCCATAATTTCTAGCCTCTCTTTTTATACTCCCCTCTTATTCCTTTCTCTCTCTCGGTACTACTGTATTTTTCTTTTTCTTATACTTACTCTTACTCAAAGCCCTCTTCCTTGAGTTCACTTGAACTGAATGAGGATGAACAAAGTACCCCTCACCCTTTTAGCACCTAAGATCTGTATGACTATGTTATGTACAATGCCCTCAAGTTGTCCAGATGTGGAGTTTTCCTTCGCCGCAAAGGCACATTGTTTTACCTGCTGTTAAGCGCTCTGATACCCTTCGGTCCAGCTAGCGCTATACAAAACTTATAATAAATATAAATAAATAAATAAATATTGTCCTCTGTGGTCATATTGCCCTTCTTTGCCTATATATTTTCCTGTTTCTCCTCTTATTCCTTCTGTCTCCTCATTTTCTTCCCTTTCCCTTCATATTTCATTTTTTTCTTGATACTCCCTGTTCTGTCCTCTTTCTCGTTTCTCTCCCTCTGAATATAGTCTGGGTCGATTTACAAGCCCCTTGTGCGTCTTTGTTGTTTTATTGTGTTCGTTTTTTTGATGTAATAGTGGCAGAAATAATGTAGTAAATTGCATATGTATTTGGAAAATGAGTCAGTGTTGTTCACTGAAATTTAGTAATTATATACATGGAATATGTATAGTCACTTAAACGTTTTTCAGTAGTAAATGGTAAAATGCATGGTCTAATTTTTTTTGTCTAATATCACACTGTGCATGTGTGTACATTAAGGAATTATGGGACATATTATCAAGACAGGAGATAAAATGATCGCCGCTTTATGAGCAGAAAACTGCAGATAAAGCGTGATAATGGGCATGATAACATGCTCTATGAAATTCCAATCGGAGCCCATGTTAGATGTGAAGACATCTAACATGGGCTTCAATTGGAATTTCATAGAGCATATTATCAAGCCCATTATAGCCGCTTCATCAGTAGTTTTCTGCCGATAAAACAGAGATAATTTGATTTCCTGTCTTGATAATGTGCCCCTACATTCGCCCCTTTTTAAACGTTTTACAGTAGGAAATGTGTTTTGGTAAAATGCATGGTCCTATAATTCTTTGGGTAATATCACACTGTGCATCTGTGTACATTAAGGAATTATTGGGGCATATTATCAAGGACCGGTGTTAAACTTATCGCCGTTTTATCGGCAGGAAACTGCAGATAAAACGGCGATAATGGGCTTGATAATACGCCCTTGTTAATTCCCATAGAAGCCCATGTTCTGATGTTAACATGGGCTTCTATGGGAATTAACAAGGGCATATTATCAAGTCCAGTATCGCCGTTTTATCAGCAGTTTCCTGCCGATAAAACGGCTACAATTTTAAAACCCGGTCCTTGATAATATGCCCCCCGGTCCTTGATAATATGCCCCTGAATTCGCCCATTTTTGCATATTTTCTACACTCTCTTGTCATACTCCCTCCTCTCTCATCTTAGTCCTTCCTCTCTCATTATACTATCTTCTTTTTCTTATACTCTGCTCTCTTTTTATCCTTTTTTTTCATACTTGCTCCTCCTTTTGCATATTTGTCCTCCTCTTTATATTCTCTCTTGTCTTTATATTCGCCACTGTTGTCATAGTTATTACTGTCTTCTCATAGTACTCCCTCTCTCCTTATACGGTAAGTCTTCCTTTATATTTGTCTTTTCTCCACATTTTTGTCTCCGAGTCTTTTTACATTCATTCCTCTTTGTTCATATATACTCTTCTGTTCTTATATTCTCTTTTTCTTCTTATTTTCGCTGTTCTTTGCAGGTACTCCCTATTATTTTCTCACACTTTTCTTTTTCTTCTAATACTCTTCTCTCTGTACTCACATTTCTCCTCTCTTTTTTTATACTTTGCACTCTCTACTAATATTGCTGTCTTTTCTTATTATCATATTCCTCTCCTCATTTCCCCCCTGTTCTTATACTCCCCCCTGTTTTCGTATTGTCCTCTCTCTTCTCTTACTTCTCCATGTCTCCTCATACTACTGAGCTTTTCTTATATTTCCTTTTGTCCTATACTCCTTCTCTCTGTGTTCATATTTTCCTCTTTTTATTCATATTTCTTTTCTATTTTCATTTTCTGCCCTCTCTGTTTACACTTCTTAAATCTGTTCATATTGTTTGCTCTCATCTCTTACTCCTCCTTGACTCCCTGCATACACTCTGCAGCACTTTCCTCATATTCTCCGTCTTTTCATACTGACCTCTCTTTTTATATTTGTTTCTCTTGCATACTTCTGCCTCTTTCGTCATACACTTTTTGCTCTTTATAATTCTCCATCTGTTTATACTCCTTCTTTTCTCCTCAGACTGTATCCTCTGTTCTTGTACACCCCTTTTTTCCTTATGCTCCACTTTTCCTCACATTCTCCGTGCTCTCTTCTGGTACTGTTCTCTTTCTCCTTATACACACTGTACTTTGCTAGTCTTCCTTTTTTGTTCTAATAGTTGTGCATCTTTTCACATATTCCTTCTTTTTCCTTTAGTCGTTCTCTCTCTTCTTATAGTGCCCCCTCTGTCCTCTTACTCTCTTTTGTCTTCTTATACTCTTTCTTCTCTCCTCATATTTCCATCTTTCTCTTCATACTCTCCCTTACCTATTCATACTTTCCAAATTATTCATACTTCTTTTAGCCCGTTATATTGCAGTGTCTTTTTATACTCCCCTTTTTCGTTATATTTTCCCTTGTTTCATACTCCTTCCTCTCTTATTGTATGTACTTTTATTTTCATAGTCTCACATTTGTCCTCATAATCCTCCTTCTGTTCTTATAAGTAATATTATAGAATATTTTATATATTTATTTTTGTAATGTTATATATATTTTTTATAATAGATTCTGTTTATCAATACTGAAAAAACTGTATCATGCCTACGAAGTCTCAAAAGAGGAAACAACGAAAGAAAGGTGTTTATTTGAAGAGAAGTCATCCACAAGATTTACATGAAGAACCATGTGTTAAGAAAAAGAAAATTAGTCCTGGTAAGAGAAGGAACACTTTTCTGAGGAAAATATTAGAGACTAAGGCCCCCATTAGGATAGCGGATGCAAAAACACCTCAGTGATGCCAAACATTGCACAAATCAAAGTAGCCATGCCCCCCAAATACATTAAAAAAATACAAATGAAATAAATAAATGCAAAACCAAAAATAAAAGCACAGGACAACTCCCAAAACACACCTGACAGCCAAATTCCACTTGGACACACCCACATAGCTGAGTATAAAACCAGCCCCTTCACTGACCACAATCCTTTGCAACTCTCCAGAAGGGAAGGCCATACACTACATCTGACAGGAGAGGCAAAAGAGCAAAGCACACACACACACAACCACCACCACCATCACTACCACGATCACACCAGCACAAACAATCCCCCAGCACACAACACACCTCACACACCAACACCACACGCGCCACCCACACACCCTCACCCACAAACACTTTAACCACCACATACCATGACCTCACAGAAGATGCCCAAATTCACAGATGGTGATTTGACAGTCACGGTCAATGAGATTGTCAGAGTAGAGCCACAACTGTTTGGTTGCCTGGTCCAACAGACCCCATTAGGCACAAGGACACAAATGTGGGAAAGGATAGTACAAAGGGTCAATGCAGTAGGGACCACCTCAAAATCCAAGAAGGAGATCATGAAGCGGTGGCATGATCTCAAGAGGGTTGTCAAGGAGAAGAGTAGCAAGAACTTGGAGCTGGTGAACGTGACTGGCATGGCCCTCCCATCCCACCGAAAACATTCATACCATGGGGGGAGAAGGTGCTTGCCATACTGCATCCTGAGAGTCTCACAGGAGTACACGGGGGAATGAAGGCTGGTAAGTACAAACAAATGCCAAACAACACACTGATAAGTACTTCCTTTCACAACCCAAACACCATTGCACTGTTCACCCTCACCTAACAGGTAGCCAGCCATCTTCACTGTGAGGTCTGTTTTGGGGAGGGAGACCTGCACTACCACACCCAGCATGCCCATAATTCACACTCCAGCAGCATGGAGGCCTTACCAACCCTGGAGCATGTGTCAGCCATTGCACTATTCTCCCACAGCTAACAGGTAGGTAGCCATCTTGTATTGGAGGACTGTTTGGGGTGAGAGGCCTGTATCACTACTTTCAGCAGTCATTCCGGAATTCTCAATCTTCCAGGATCCGAAGATGCTGGAAAAAGGGTATCTGACGGGTATCGAGGACACTCCAGAAAGAGGTATGGCAATTCCGGGATGCATAATATAAGATCACTGTTGTTCAAACAGAATTCCATAACGACTTCCATTACCTACCTTCAAGTCCTGGGCCCTGTCGGGTTGGAATTATCACCGACAGAGCGACTAACGCACAACACTCTTTGTATTTCGAGCCATGAGGAGTCGCGGGAAACTGTCCCCTGTGCGACGAAACACGCGTCGGCTGGTTTCTGTTGGAACATTAAAGACACTACTGTTGGAACAATCTACTCCAAGGACAAGATCTGTTATTTTGAATTATTTGATTAATAGACTTTGTGTCCTTTGCTTTCTATCTCCACTTTGACATAATTAATGTATATACAAGAGTGTGCATAAGTGATTTGGCTTGCATCTTGCTTGTGATGTTTGCCCAACTTGCTTGGGAGGCCTGTTTGGGGGTGAGAGGCCTGTATTACTACTCCCACCATGACCCCTGGCTCACATCCCAGCCGCATGAAGCACTCCCTCCCACCCAGGAGCATGTGTCAGCCATTGCACTGTTCTCCCTCACCTAACAGGTAAGAAGCCATCTTGCTTGTGATGTTTGTCCAACTTGCTTGGGAGGCCTGTATGGGGGTGGGAGGCCTGTATCACTACTCCCAGCATGCCCTCTGTCCCACACTCCAGCAGCATGGAGGCCTCAAACACCCAGGAGCATGTGTCAGCCATTGCACTGTTCTCCCTCACCTAACAGGTAGGTAGCCATCTTGCTTGTGATGTTTGTCCAACTTGCTTGGGAGGCCTGTTTGGGGGTGGGAGGCCTGTATCACTACTTCCACCATGTCCCCTGGCCCACACCCCAGCCGCATAGAGCACTCCCCCCCACCGAGGAGCATGTGTCAGCCGTTGCACTGTTCTCCCTCACCTAACAGGTAAGAAGCCATCTTGCTTGTGATGTTTGTCCAACTTGCTTGGGAGCTCTGTTTGGGGGTGGGAGGCCTGTATCACTCCTCCCAGCATGCCCTCTGTCCCACACTCTAGCAGCATGGAGGCCTCACCAAACCAGGTGCATGTATCAGCCATTGCACTGTTCTCCTTCACCTAACAGGTAGGTAGCCATCTTGCTTGTGATGTTTGTCCAACTTGCTTGGGAGGCCTGTTGTGGGGTGGGAGGCCTGTATCACTACTCCCACCATGCACCCTGGCCCACACCCCAGCCGCATGGAGCAATTCCTCCCACCCAGGAGCATGTGTCAGCCATTGCACTGTTCTCCCTCACCTAACAGGTAAGAAGCCCTCTTGCTTGTGATGTTTGTCCAACATGCTTGGGAGGCCTGTTTGGGGGTGGGTGGCCTGTATCACTACTCCCAGCATGCCCCCTATCCCACACTCCAGCAGCATGGAGGCCTCACCCACCCAGGAGCATGTGTCAGCCATTGCACTATTCTCCCTCACCTAACAGGTAAGAAGCCATCTTGCTTGTGATGTTTGTCCAACTTGCTTGGGAGGCCTGTTTGGGGGTGGTAGGCCTGTATCACTACTTCCACCATGTCTCCCGGCCCACAACCCAGCCGCATGGAGCACTCCCTCCCACCCAGGAGCATGTGTCAGCCATTGCACTGTTCTCCCTCACTTAACAGGTAAGAAGCCCTCTTGCTTGTGATGTTTGTCCAACTTGCTTTGGGAAGCCTGTTTGGGTGTGGGAGGCCTGTATCACTACTCCCAGCATGCCCCCTGTCCCACACCCCAGCAGCATGGAGTCCTCACCCACCCAGGAGCATGTGTCAGCCATTGCACTGTTCTCCCTCACCTAACAGGTAGGTAGCCATCTTGCTTGTGATGTTTGTCCAACTTGATTGGGAGGCCTGTTTGGGGATGGGAGGCCTATATCACTACTCCCACCATGCCCCCTGGCCCACACTCCAGCCGCATGGAGCACTCCCTCCCACCCAGGAGCATATGTCAGCCATTGCAATGTTCTCCCTCACCTAACAGGTAGGTAGCCATCTTCACTCTTCTTGATGTGTGTGTGTGAGACCTGCATCCCTACAAACAGCAACAATTGCATGTAGTGCATTGACGCCTGACATGTATGATTAAATGATGTTCCTCTGCACCATGAAATTACACAGTCTTGCAATGAATAATAATACTAGTGGTGACTTTACAATTGTGTAGTGTGCAGACAGTTGAGGACACGCAGGTGACACACTACTTGAACAGTGCCCAACACTGACCATTACCCATCTAATCCACAGGTGATGAAGAACTCACTGCTGAGGACCACAACAACGAACAGCAGAGCCAGTCTCCACCCCCGGTACATGGACTATCGGATGTTGACTCCCAGGAAAGTTTGGACTGTTGCTCCAGGCCGGCCCATCTGGTGTGCCACAGACCCAGAGGTCCCAAGACCCCATACTCCCCACCACCATGTCTGCTGCAACAGCACAGCAGACCCCTACAGTCACAGCCTCCACCTCCACCGCTGCCAACACCGCCACCACCGCCACCACCTTCACCACCAGTACCACCAGTACCACCTGCAGCACCCTCCCTGTCCCAGGGGATGACCAGGCCACACCAACAACTGTGGAGGGCAGGGAGAGTGTGGACCCAGAGTGGCGAGGCAACAGGTCCGTGGCAGCAGGGTAGGTGGGAGGGCCAGGGTCACCACCAGACCTCAGGAGGAGTGGACATCATCCCTGGATCACTTCACCAGAGTTGTGGAGGCATACCAACAGGTCCAGGGACAAAGTGGCCAGTCTGATGAACTATTACCGGAGCTCATCCTGCTGATGAGGTCCATCGACAACCGCCTTGGGCAGATGGTAGACCTCATGGGCCAGCAAGTGGCGTTACTGAGGGACAGGCCATCATCCCAAACAACACCTCCACCCCCCTCTGTTGTGCCACAGGATGACAGTGCACCATCCTCCCCTGCCACCACAGAGAGGGGTGAGTCCTCAGACGCCGCTGGCCAAGCAGTAGCCCCCCCAAAAGATCAAGGGGGCATCCAAAGAAGAGCCTGGGAGTCTCTGGAGGCAAAGCACCAGCCACACGCCAGTCACGGAGCCAGCCCTGATGGCAACCCTCTTCCCCACTGCATATACTCTTTGAATTGTGCTTCCCCGCAGTGCCTTGTGAATGGCACATGTCTGTTGGACTGGGTCACCACATCCATGTGGTCTCTACTCTTGCATCTCATCTACCATGACTGTCAACTCACTGCTCCATCACTACTTACCTGTGAAAATGCACGCCCCCCTCACATGGCCACTTTGTAAATAAAATACCTTACACACTGCAATTTGTGCAGTCTTGTCTTTAGTGCTATTTTGACTGTGTCCAAAATTTCCATGGTGTATACAAAAGATGTACATTATGTAGGCCAGGATGACTCCTTAGCACCTAGGGAGACACAACAGAACAACAGTCACTGGCGTCAGTGTGCTATCACAGACATAACACAACACCAAAGAACAACATAACTGTACAGGCAGACAACACAATGTGCAGCTAGTGTCAACAAACAGAGTCCTGCATATGGTCACATGTGAAATGTCACTGACACATTTTCGCATACAGGTCACTCCACATGTGCCTGTCTGTTACATCCATGCATAGCCCTTCACAACAACAGCAACCACACACGAAAATTTACAAATTGTACCTCGTCACCCACCTTCAAGTGAAGTAGCGGTCGATGAGCTGTTGGCACAGGTCAACTCCTTCCTCCTCTCCACTGTCCTCATCACTGGACTCAGGTCCTTGAGCAGGCGGTGGCCTTGGTTCCTCACCATCATCCATGAGCAGGGGGATCCACTTATGGATGGCCAGGTTGTGCAGCATACAGCGTGCCACAACGATCTTGCAGAACTTCCCAGGCGAGTATGCCAGTGCACCTCCTGTCCTGTCAAGGCAGCGGAATCTTGACTTCAGCGCGCCAAAAGTCCGCTCGATTACACGTCAGGTCCTGCCATGGGCCTCTTTGTACCGGACGTCACCCGGGGTCCTACCTTAGATGGCTCAACAGCCATGGCCGACTGGGATATGCTGAGTCACCGGTGAATGACAAACACCCATTGCAATGTTACACAGCCAGAGTGCAGCAGGTAACACAGCACGCCATATCAGTAGGCATACTCACCCTCTATCCAAGCATGCTCGGAATGCAGATTTTCCATCATCGGTGGCACCATGCTGTTCCTCATGATGTACAGATCATGTGCAGAGCCAGGAAATCTTGCACACACATGGGAAATGGTCATGTCCGCAAGGCACACCACCTGCACATTGATAGAATGTTGATATTTACGATTTCTAAAAATGTGCTCAGTTGCCTGTGGTGGCACCAGACCTACATGGGTGCAATCGATGGCACCAACAACATGGGGGATGCGCCCAAGGGGATAGAAGTCACCCTTCACACCGGCCAATTCTATTCCCCTAGGGAAATGAATGTAGCGATTCTTACATCGCATCATGGCTGCAAGAACATCCCTCAGCACCTGGCTGAACATGGGCTGCGACATCCCTCCAGCGCTGGCCACGGTCTCCTGGGAGGAACCAGTTGCAAAAAAGTGGAGGGCTGCTATCACCTTGTATGTGGGTGGGAATGGTGTTGGATAGTGGCGGCGAGGCTGCAGGTGAGGCTCCAAAAGATCACACAGGGTCTTCAGTGTTGGTCTGTCGAGGTGGAATTTCCGAATGATTGCAACATTCTCCATGTCCTCCAACACTGTCAGGTGACGTAGGAGATTTGGCCTCCTCCTAGTTGAGATGTAAATGTGCAAATGTCAGTGACAACCATCATGAGATGGCCACAGCACTCACCATCAACGATGTCATGGCAAAGACTGCCCTGAGAGATGCATGGCACACCAGGTTACATGGGTGGCCAGTTGAGACATACAGAGGGCACACAGAGGGCACACCTCTCCACTAACAATACACAAGTGCCGCAAACAACACATAGGTCAATGTGAATGCACACATACTGAACCACACATTTCACATGTGCACGCCTGGTGCTGTACCGTCCGCCAATGTGTCTAAAATGACCATGACTGTATCATACACATCTAATGTACATCTCACACCTCAATGCATCATGTAAACTCTGCACACATCCACAACATAATGATCACAGCAGACAGAAACATTTCAGTTGTGTGCGTGAGCTGATGTGAAAGCACCAGTCTGGTACAATACCATACAGTGAGACAAGCCTTGACAAACTCAGCACTGACCCACAACACATTGATTTCTTCAACATCATTGACACCAGCTTAAGAGTGTCAAGCATCATCAACCATCAAATGCATAAGTGACATGGCAGGGATCACAGACCAAAGTGCGACACACAGAACGTGCGTCCACCTGTGGATGATATGGAAGAATGGCATTGTGTTTACAAGGATGTGCCCTTCACCATGTTGCTGCTGTGTACTGATGCAGTGTTCACGATGGACATAGCCAGTAAATGTTACTAAAATGGCGGTAGCTACCGCCTGGCCCCGGTGACACCAGGACCACCCCCTTCACAAGTGCAGTAGCCCTTGGCATGGAGGCATGTGTAGATGGCTGTGGGCATGATCCGCCAATGGCAGCGATGATCGCGGTGGCATGATGCAGATTTGAATATCACGGAAGGTGTGCACCGCCACAACGTAGGCGGTCATTCAATGCTTTTGAAAGATGCACCATCGCGGTAGTGCACCCCGAGCCCCCACGGTGTATCACCGCCATGGAGCATTGCATACAGCCAGCGGCAGCAATGATCACGGTGGCATGACGCAGATTTGAAAATCGCGGAAGGTGTGCACCGCCACTGCAGAGGCGGTCATTGGACATTTTCGAAAGAGGCAGACCTGGACAAGAAATTGTAGCAGCTTTTCAGCTTACAAATGAGCCCAGGGGGCTATAAATCTGTGGGAGTGAGCATCACATTTCCACTGCTCACAGAGCCTGCTGCCTAGGACCCTCTCCTGCTGCTGCCTCAAGAGCCTGCTGCCTGGGAACCTCTCCTGCTGCAGCCCCAGGAGCCTGCTGCCTGGAACCCTCTCCTGCTGCTGCCCCAAGAGTCTGCTGCCTTGGACCCTCTCCTGCTGCTGCCTCAAGAGCCTGCTGCCTGGGACCCTCTCCTGCTGTTGCCTCAAGAGCCTGCTGCCTGGGACCCTCTCCTGCTGCTGCCTCAAGAGCCTGTTGCCTGGGACCCCTCACCACTCACTTCCACCACAGGTGTTCCATGTCCACAGGGATGGCAAGGACAGAGAAGATCTGTGCCAGTCCATTCACAAGTGAGGAGCTGGAGGTCCTTGTGGACGAGGTGCTGGCACAGTACCCAAGGCTGTTTGGTGGTCCCAATGTAGTGGTAAGTCACCATGAAGGTAGCTGTAGGGCAGGGGGTGTTGGACGTGTAGTTGTGCAGCTGCAGTATATGCCTGGGGGTGTGGGGTTGTGTCAAACACTGACAAACAAGCTGTCTCCAGGGCGAGGGAGTGTGTGTGTCCCAAAGTCACTCTTTTCCATGCCTGTACTTCTATGTGTGAGTGGGGTGTGTTACATTGTCAGCCATTCAGAGCCACCGGATGTTAGCCATGTAGGTGCCAGGTAAGTAATTGAGTGTGTGAATATTTTGGTGTGCCCCTGTTGTCTGACTCAGTGTAACCCAAGGAGTAGGTCCAGTGCCAGCCCACCCAAACGAGAAACATCATCAGACTTACATGCTCCCTGCTCCAGTTCCTTTGTAAAAGGGGTCGTAGACAACCAGTGACCAAAGACCCTTTTGTGTTGCCCGGCGGTGTCGCCTCTATGACCCACCAATATTTAATCAATGAAGAAGCAGGCGCTGGAGACTGAAAGGCAGGAAACGAGGGTTTATTCTCTCCGGAGGAGAACACATCAATTCAGACAGCAAGTATCGTCACGAGGTGCTCTACCCGCATCTCTGAGGCCTGGCCTCTTATACTCAGGTTTATGATCTTTATTGCACGTAACACATTCTTGCAACACTTTGATATGTGAAAGAACATCCTCGGAATCTCCCCTTCAGGCCCGTTCCCACATACATTTACAGTTGAATTCCCCACCCCGGTCACAACAGGTGATGATTATCGTGCAGCAGGACATTCCGCCGATTCACGGAATGTGTGGAGTTTGATCGGATCTCGTAGGGTGGGGGCTTTGATCAGCTCGAGGGTCTTTTGATGGGGAGGGGAGGCTTCCTACTGTACGGGGTAATAAACAGTATCCGCAGGGCCAGGTGGTGGCTTGGGAACAAGGAAGACAGACGGGCACACAGGAAAAGGGAGGTTTGCATCAAAGGGCCTGAGACTATGAAAGGAATGAAGGGAGGTGTCGCGCTGGGGACAGGATGGGATTCTGAGGCAGATCTGCGCTGAAGAGGGGTTTATGACCCAAGGCATGTGAGAGCGAGGGGGTTGTCAGCGTGCGGGGGATGCCTGTGAGGTTAAGAGAGAGAGAGAGAGAGAGAGAGAGAGAGAGAGAGAGAGAGAGAGAGAGAGAGAGAGAGAGAGAGAGACGCGCTGGCTATCAGCGAGGGGCAGAGGGGCCATGGTGCTCGAAATGACTGCCGCTTACGCGCAAGGCATGTGAAAGCGGGAGTGATCAGTGCGTGGGGGTGCTTGTGTAGGTGGAGAGCCGTGCTGGGGGTCAGGGGTGTGCAGAGGGTGGTTCTGGTCAAGGCAGCTAATGTGGTGGGCGTGTGCGACGAAGAGTGTGGCATCGGGGCAAAAGGGAAGATGGCGCAGATAATGTTCACCAAACTGTATTAAGTTTCCACAGTCCTCCCTTTAACATTTCTAAGACATCTTGCTGGCCTATTTCCTATCTATGTCTACTGTTGTGGTCATGAGTAAGGAAGTGATAACCCAGGTGAAAGAACTGTACATAAACATCACATTTTTAAAATCTTTTCATCCAGTGGGCGGGCTCATCGTTAAGCTTTGTTGCAGGAAAGTCATAGTAATGCAATATCAGACAAAAATTATGCAGTGAGAGCGTTGGGTACAGATCATAGATGCTTGTAGTCATTCGGAATAGGAGCCGATAGGTTACCACGTAAGTAGGTTCTTTTTGTACTCGGTTGGAGCATAGTCAATTCAATGGTGGTTGGGAGAGAAATGAGACATAGTAAAAACAATAATCAGTGTTCCCAGTGTCTTATGGTCGTGGACCATTATTAGTCAGTTCTCAGCATTCTTTGTCGTCTTCTGTTGGCACTGTTGAACACCTGTATTACAATTCGTTCATTAGCAGGAATGTCCATGTGGGTTGAGCCGTTGGAGGTCTGCGGGCAGGAGAGTGCCTTTGTATTGTTTCGCCAGACCTCATGGGAGAAATGCGTTACGGTTTTGGAGCAGATGCATTTTCTTCCATAATCCAGAGAGTGGTCATTAGAAGGAGACAGAAAAGGATTGTGGTGAAGGGTGCAATTGTCTTTGAGTTGTGGAGTCTGTCTGTTCTTGGGTTTCTGTGGTGGGTATTTCCTGTTGCTTCCATCATCTTCAAGGTGCTCGGTACCGGGCAGAACCACATACTTCGTTTAGCTTCTCTTTGGGGTGACCCTTGGTGGTGTTTTTAGGTCACCGTTCTGAGATTTAACACAGTTCGTGGTCTACTTAGTCAGGGCTCCCTCCTCTTTGACGCAGGAAATACCCTTCTCCGGATGGCACAGTAGGATTTAGAGGATTTTGAAAGTTCAGGTGGAGGGAGGGTGTGTGGGTGAATAGTCCTTATGGCAGGTCGGAGGAGGAGGGGATGGAGCAGGGCCAGGTCGGGAACAGACCAGGGAGACGGAAAATTTTAGACAGGCGGGTCCATAATCACGTTCAGAGAGTGGGGACCTTTCGGCACTCGTCGATCATAGAGCAGGGGCCTCAGGTCAGCCCTTTCCTTTAGTTTTGTCGGAAACAGTGCCTTGTCCTGCGACTCCTTACTGTTGTGGTCTCGCCTTGGCCTCCGTCGCTGAGGTTCCACGATCTGCAGTCAGGCCGCGTGCTCCCACATCCGGTCTATTTCTCCTCCGACAGTGGTACCCTTAAATGAGTTTGAAAAGACAGTCTTTAGAGATTTTGAAGAGGTAGGCAATTACGTTAATCTATTTCTCTCCCAACACCAAGCAACTGAGGTAAACATCCGCTTCATTGAGGTCTGCAGCCAACGTATAAACAATTGATGATGGGTTTGCCGGATTCCCAACAACTTCCCTTTGTGGTTATTTCTTTGGCGTTTTGTCGGTTTATTACATTCATTTGTCGTGGTACGAGGTCTGATACCCATTCATTGCATTCGTTTATTACAGTCATGTCAGTTCTCCTGGTAGTGACCCATTTCCCTAGTACGAGTCTTGCAAGGCTAGACCGGTCTTCAGGGCTTTGTATTTTACGGAAAAGTGTAACGTGTTATTCACCATAGTCTGATAGGCATCCTTCTGAGGAATGAACATAGGCTAAACTATTCTCCATTACATCAATGCGTCCTATCTTTTGGCTAAACATCTCATTTTCAACAAGGTTTAATGCAACAAGTTCTTTCATTTTTCGATCTAATTTTAACTTTGTAAACATTCTAATCTCTACATTGTTTCTTACAACCTGGCTACTTCATTAAAAACTCGGGGGGGGGGGGCTTGCGATAACTATTAAACTCATCTTTGAGGCGAGTGGGGTCTTATGGAAAACAACTAGGAACACAGTGAATTGGAGCAAGGGACATTTTTCAAATTCTCGTCTGGGGCAGCCGATACAAAACTGATGGTGTCCTGGGAAGGCGGGTATATCTCGATCGCCTTTGCTGATTGGGGCATTGATACAATTTTGGGACGGGGAAGGTCGCGTTACCAGAAACATTTTATCATGGATGCCACTGACAAGTAGTTCCCTCAAAATGGGTCAGATTAGAGAACCTTAGTCATCTTACCTGTCCCTTTCTTTTCGGTCAATCTAGGTTTCATCAATATTTAGCAGAAAAGGAGAGGTAGTAATGTGGTATCGATGCAATTTATATTTAAGACAAATTTGTGCAAATACTTGTGGTATTTGGAGCCAATCAGGTGGTGCACCAGGGGTAGTGGTTCGCCAATTAGGTGCCAGTTGCTAGGAAGAGCGAAAGAGTGGAGGAGAGAGAGAGAGAGAGAGAGAGAGAGAGGGAGAGAGAGGCAGATAGAGAGAGAAAGATAGAGAGAGAAAGATAGAGAGAGACAGATAGAGAGGGAGAGAGAGAGAGATCAACAATAGGCTAAATAGTACACGTGTGACATGGAGAGTGGCCATGTACTATTTAGGCTATTCAGTGCATTACCCAACATGAAACATTTTGGGCTTGTGTTAGAATGTAGAAAGCATGCAGTTTGGGACGGAAGAGCATTAGGCCAGGTACATAAGGACATGCATTGAGTCGGGTGTCTTTAGGTGCCATCTTGCAGCGTAGGTCCGCTTCATGTATCGGACATGGCATGGCTCCAGATCTTTTACTATACCCTAGTCGTTATTCCAATGTAACCTGTAGAGGGAGAAAAAGGAAGAAAGGGAGGGGGGACAACATTCGAGCATATCAAATGTACGGGCACGAAAGTTATTTACTTACCACATACTCGTACTTATCTCCTCGGGATATAATCCCTAGGGTCTTGGTTTCTGAAGTCAAGGGGGCGGGCAGTGTGATAGGTTGTTCATGGGGGGTTCGAGGGTGGCATTATAGATCGTGTGTAGGGAAACGCTAAAAAGAGGAATCAGAGGCGCCTAGCGCGGGGTACCTGGTTTTGTAGATGTATCTAGCCACCGGGATCCTTAAATCATTCCCAAAGCTGTGATGTTCTAAGGCATATTAGTTCTTCGGTCAACCCTGTCCCTTAGTACCTTCGACCACCATACCTTTATAACATTCTATCATTCACACCGCTATACTTTACCCATTCTCAGAAGTCGAGGTCCTTCTTCATGCGTTAGTTCCTGAGCCTAGTCGCATATTTGGAGGCAGCGTATCATACCTTTTGATTCGATCATCAATCCAGGGCCGAACAATCATTTTCTAATAACCTTGAAAAGAGAGCAAAACTGTTGCGCACAGAATAGCCCTCCCGCCAATTCCCACATTTACAAAAGTATGCGATACCTGTTCATAGTTTGGAAAACCTTTATTTGCGTAATCGTTCAGTAAGTAAATATGTGAATGCAATCGTATTTGGTCGGACACGGCGATGGCTGAAGCACATACAGTAGGGGGCTATTTTGCAGTATTTAAAAACATTGAAAAACGTCTACTTAGTTATTTGCAAGAAACTGAAAACGTCTTTTAATAATTGAGGGATCATAGGGTATTTATTTCATAAATTGAAACACAGTCAGACTAATTGCAATCATATTTCCTAGATGTATACCGTGGGCGTGCGTCGCAAGCTACGTTATGTATCGGTTACAATAAATATCATAATAAATCGTACATTGAAATCAACATTTTAACGGGATCCTTTCAAATGTTCGCCAAGTGAACCCTCCTCCCCTCTTCGTCAAGTGTACAAAGGTTCACATACATAACTCAGAACATCAAGTCATGTTAGTCAAAGAACACCACGAGGTGTCCGTAAGTTCCTATTGATACCGGCGCCATTTTGGGCGATGCCGGGTTGGTTGCACCAGAATCCCTTTCGGCAGTTCGAAAACCTGTGCTAACAGAGGGGCTGGTAATGTGGACCGTCAATCAAGAGGGGAGGGAGGTAGAATCTTCCCTACCAGGTCACGTTGAGGTTCAGCCGGAACTCACTCGAATTCGTTAGCCCACAATGTTCCTGGGTGGTTCAGACTGAAGCTGGTGCAGACACGAGAGCACCACCATCTTGCGGCTATGTCATGGTCGTTCCAGTTGTTCCCTACCGGAAGCCTGTAGGGGCCGAGGGCTTCTGGGACTCTGGTAGAATCTTCAAAGCTGTGGGGATGCTGTCGGAGGTGGGGGCTCGTGCCCAGGTGGGCAAGTGCCCGAGTTACAATTCCGGACAAAGTTACTCCAGCGGCCTAGACCCGCCTTCCAGAGGGCCCAGACGCCATTTTGAGACCCTGCAGCCGCCGCCCTTCGTCGTGTCTTTCAGGAGTGGAAGAAAACTTCTTGTGGCGACAAAGACAGAACATCATGCTGTTGGAGCAGGACATTTGGTTCGGGGCGCCAGGGTGCAGCTGTGGAGCCTTCATCTGGGGAGGTGAGGGAGGCTCGTCCGTGCCGCCTCCCTCTCCCGGCGCATCCCACGCCGTCCCTTTGAATCGGGGGTGCACATGATGACCACCCAACACCCCTGACTCCGACTCTTGGGGGACCATTGTATGTCCGGTGCTGCACAAGTATGCCCGTCGGACATTGTATGTTCTGTGCTGCGAAAATAGGCCCGTTGAACATTGTACGCTCTGTGCTGCGGAAATAGGCCCGTTGAACATTGTACGTCCTGTGCTACGCAAATAGATCTGTGGCCTGGCTGGAGGATTTCGGCGCCGGGCCGGGGCTGGGAAACCTCCTACCTGTGGAGGTGGGAGAGGCTTGTCCGCGTCGCCTCTCCCTCCCAGTCCCCCTGCGCCAGTTCGATGGAGGAAATCGTGATGGCCGGACCAGGAGATACGAGGGAGGGGGGTCATCTGCATCCACCCCCCTCCCTACTCGTGGCCCAGGGGACGTCACCCCAGGAAGGAGAGTATGGGAAGACCATTTCATGTCGGCCCATGGAGCCTCCTGTACCTTCTCGTCGGCGATTTCCTTTGGTCTATGGCTGATGACTGGCCCCGCCCCACACGTGCTATGTGTTTCACCTTCCGGATGGGCGGGACCGTTGACTTGTTACATTTTGAGAACTTCCGGAGTGAGTGTAATATGTTTTGTATTGTTCCTATTAGTACAGTTTACTTTAAAGAATGTTTTACTAGTTTTTCTATTTATCGTTGGTTGTGTGTTATCTTTATCGTAATTAAATCCTAAATTATATAACAGATGCTTGGTTTCCCTGAGTCTTTTTTCTAACGGGAGGTTGTCTACGCAGGCCTGTATTTGCTTTTGTTTTTCAGAGTGGGGGGCAACAGGGGGGCAATCAGTCCCAGAACTCTAACATGTCGTTAAAATTGGTCTGACGAAATTTGTGCCATCGAGCATAATCGAACGTGGTGGTTCTATCCGTCCTGTCCGTGTTAGTCTGATTTGTTTTTGTCTCGCGCCTTTTCCCTTCCTGCCGGCCTGTTATTTCTGTCGACCCTCCGCTCTTACTTATGTTCTGTAGAGTCGGGCATTGGGCTTTCCAGTGCCCGAGACATTTACAGAAAGCACATTGGTTTTGCCTTAAATCTGTTCGTCCTGTGCATAGTGTTGGGGGATTACTTTTGGGTCGTTGTGTCTCGGGGTTGACCCGTCGGCACATCCCTTTACACCGTCCTTTTTTTATGTCTAATCCTCGGAACTGTGTCGTCGCTGGCCCTTCCTTTTGCCTACCAGACGTTTGGAGGGTTGCCTGTCGCGTTTCTTTAACTACTTTGACTTCGTCTCTTTCCTTTCGTTGCGTAGCTTCTTTACGCCACATACCGAGACTATCGAGCATAATAGGCGTTGTCTTATTATTACGAAGGGCTATTTCTACCGTTTCTATTTTGTCTAAATCGAAGGATCCTATCAGTGGCCACTGTTTCTCTTGGTTTGTTTTGGTATACTTGTGCCATAGCTTACTATAGGCTATGGTAATTAATCCATACTTTGTGAACATGTCTTTATTAGGGGTGCCTTCCAGCGGGGCTAGATGGTCCACCTCTAATAAACGGTCCGGGCTGAACCAGCTATCCATCAGTGGGGAGAAGACAGGCATGACGGATCACAATGGGGATAATAGTCAGCACTACCTATCTTATCACTGTGTGCAAAGACTAGACAGAATATTTCTATTCTACGTTGTTTGCAAGCAGTGAATACCTCAAGAACCAATATCGGGCAATCAATGTTTGGTCAATAAATAAAAATAAAAAATGGTCAATGGGGAGAATAAGTAGGCTCGCAAAGGTCTGCGTCACCTACCCTTTCACTATCTGCAAAGAGGGGGACCTATTCTTTCCTGTTTGCAGACAGAGAATCTCCAGAAAACAATCCGTAACAGTTAATCAATGGGGAGGGGCAATTGATCAGTGGGGGAGAAAGATAGGCACGACGGGTGCGTTACCTATCCTTCACTGCTTGCAAAGAGAGAGCCGGTTGTTTCTCCGTTTGCCGACAGCGAAACTCCAAATAAATTAACAAAGAATAAATACTAGTATTTTCCATCAATCATCAATCATTCCGCAATTCGTCGTGTTTACACGACCTTACCCGGACCGCATGGACAGTTTCTTGTCTTCCGAATCCAGCGCCCGATCGTCCTCTTCCCTTCGTACTCCTCGTGGCACTCCTGATGGTTCCCAGTCAGGACCGTAGATCACTCAAGAGAGGTCCGTTCGGAACCAGTGAAGTTCAGATGATCGGCTGTCAGACGAGGGTCTATCGGACAGGGTACCTTCCGATCGTTGCAGTCGTTCACTCTGTCGTCAGGACCTCTCCCACTGGATCCACGAGTCGCTGATGGGCCCCACGCTTGGGACGCCAATTGTAAAAGGGGTCGTAGACAACCAGTGACCAAAGACCCTTTTGTGTTGCCCGGCGGTGTCGCCTCTATGACCCACCAATATTTAATCAATGAAGAAGCAGGCGCTGGAGACTGAAAGGCAGGAAACGAGGGTTTATTCTCTCCGGAGGAGAACACATCAATTCAGACAGCAAGTATCGTCACGAGGTGCTCTACCCGCATCTCTGAGGCCTGGCCTCTTATACTCAGGTTTATGATCTTTATTGCACGTAACACATTCTTGCAACACTTTGATATGTGAAAGAACATCCTCGGAATCTCCCCTTCAGGCCCGTTCCCACATACATTTACAGTTGAATTCCCCACCCCGGTCACAACAGGTGATGATTATCGCGCAGCAGGACATTCCGCCGATTCACGGAATGTGTGGAGTTTGATCGGATCTCGTAGGGTGGGGGCTTTGATCGGCTCGAGGGTCTTTTGATGGGGAGGGGAGGCTTCCTACTGTACGGGGTAATAAACAGTATCCACAGGGCCAGGTGGTGGCTTGGGAACAAGGAAGACAGACGGGCACACAGGAAAAGGGAGGTTTGCATCAAAGGGCCTGAGACTATGAAAGGAATGAAGGGAGGTGTCGCGCTGGGAACAGGATGGGATTCTGAGGCAGATCTGCGCTGAAGAGGGGTTTATGACCCAAGGCATGTGAGAGCGAGGGGGTTGTCAGCGTGCGGGGGATGCCTGTGAGGTTAAGAGAGAGAGAGAGAGAGAGAGAGAGAGAAAGAGAGAGAGAGAGAGAGAGAGAGAGAGAGAGAGAGAGAGAGAGAGAGACGCGCTGGCTATCAGCGAGGGGCAGAGGGGCCATGGTGCTCGAAATGACTGCCGCTTACGCGCAAGGCATGTGAAAGCGGGAGTGATCAGTGCGTGGGGGTGCTTGTGTAGGTGGAGAGCCGTGCTGGGGGTCAGGGGTGTGCAGAGGGTGGTTCTGGTCAAGGCAGCTAATGTGGTGGGCGTGTGCGACGAAGAGTGTGGCATCGGGGCAAAAGGGAAGATGGCGCAGATAATGTTCACCAAACCGTATTAAGTTTCCACACCTTCACAGTGAATAGTAGATATGGCCCATCTGTGTCCTGTATAATTGCACACTTACACATTTCTGTCGATGCATATTGTGCTGATGCATCCTGCATTTGTGATATTGTCATGGACCCTCAACACCCCAATGTGTGCATGCAATCACATCTGTTTGGGTCATGCAGAGTACCCCTGTGAGGGGTGCCCCAGTTTTGGAGGGAGGGAGGTTACAATTGGTCCTGAGCCGATGTCTTGCTACTGTACTGATAGATGTTGGTACCTGACACTGTGTAACTGTTCATTTACCCTTCTTTTCTCTCATACCTGCAGCTCAAGGTACACCAGTGTAAGGCCATGTGGAGGGCCATTGCAGCAAAGGTGCGAGCCCTGTGGGGTATTGAACAGACGATGCACCCAATGTAACAAAAGGTGGGACGACATCAGCCGGCTGGCAAAGCAAGTGGCAGAGATGACCTTGGGGATGCTACCATGCACAGGGCGTTGGCACGGTGCAGCATGACTCCACTGATGGGCCGCATCCTGGCAGTGACTCATCCAGACCTGGATGCACGTCTGAAGGAGCATCGCCAGCAAGGCAGGGGGGGTGAGTATCTGGGGAGGGTGCCTTTTGCTGGGAATGGATGCATGTGTACAGGGCCTGTGGCAGCGGGGACCCATGTGATGTGCGTGTATTGCTGTGCTGTGCTGTGTCATGTGAGTGGCTGCTGGGATGTGTGCTTGTTTGAGGCATTGGGCCACCCTGGCCTTAATAAGCTGATCCTCCCTGCTGTACTTTCACATTGCCAAATGTGTTAGACTCCACATTGTCATTCATCATTGGGATAGTGTGGGGAATCTATTATGGGGTGGACAGCAGTGTCCACTTTCTGAGTGTGACTTCATTAATACCTACTTTGCATACACCATCATTGTTGAGGCCCACACATCTGAAAACAATGTGCCCCAGTTTACCATATGGTGCTTGCTATGGCCTACTTGGCATTGTGGACTGTAATGTCATTATAGGTGTGTGTGTTGTCCCCTCCTGTTCCCTGATGGTCTGTCAGTGGTAAGAAGTGTTGTACCCACATCAAGTCCATAGGTGAGGGCAGGGAAAGTTGTGTGTGTGGTGCACTCCATCTACGGGCATGGCGTAGTGCTGTGTGGCATCAACATGGCTCACTCATGGCATATATTCTGTATTACAGGCACTGTTGTGGTCTATGTTGTGTGTTGCTGCTCAGTGATTGCAGGGTGTGGCAGTTACCATGTAGATTTGGGCCTCTCCTGTACTGCATTGATTTGAATTTGTGTGACCGGATGAAGACACTTACACAACCCTGTATCTCTCTCTCATGCAGATTCGCAAGAGACCACGGAGGAACATGAGCCAGAAACCAGTGGTGGCGAGAGTAGAACAACAGCTGCAGTGGAGGCCAGTGACACAGAGCCCACCAGTGCATCTGAGGGGGTCCGAGGTATGCAGGAGGAATCCGTGGCTGAGACACAGAGTAGCACATGTTGGCAGGCACAGGGGATGGGGAGTCTGCATCATCATCTACCACCCAGTGGCCAGTGCCCAGCCTCCCATCCACTTCCTTTGGTGCTGCCCTTATCCGTGTCACTAAGAGGGGACAAGTCACATTCATACCTGGCACCGCTGCCCCTGCACCTGTCCCCCCTGCTGCCCTCAGTGCAGAGTGTGTAGAGCTCCTGCGCCAGCTTTGTGTGGGCCAGACTGCCCTGCTCAATGCCTTCAGTGACCATGATAAGAAATTAGGCCAGGTGGTTGCATACATGGAGGGCATACACTCTGACGTTGGTGGGGTACACCGTACAGTCCAGGCGTTGTCATTCACAGTGACGTCTGCCCTTCAACAGGCACATGCTCCCATTGCAGCTCAGGTGCCTTTGTCCCCCCCAGTCAGTGGCCACATCAGATGACAGTAACCACGGTTCGCCAGCGTCACCAAAGCGATACAGCACAAGAAGCACACAACAGACACAACCTAAGCACACCCGCCCACAGACACCATCCCCACTGAAGAGCAGGGCCACCCCAGAATGCACAGACAAGAGCCAGTCAGGGAAGAGCAAGGCCAAAAGAGCAATGAGGCAGACATCAGTCTCAGATGCCGCAGAGGCATCACCAGCAAAAGACTCTCCTGTCATTGAAAAAACACACAGACCTACCCATGCAGTTTCTGTTCCCAATGAGAAGGTGTGGCATATCAGGGATACACCTAGGAAGAGCACAGGGACACATCCACCCACCACATCAACCCCAATTCCAAGACCATTGAAGCAGGTGGATGAGGGGAATGTAGAGACACCCCCTGGCAAAAAGGAAAAGAAGGGCATGTAGGGGGTACACCTGGCAAAGAGGGGAAGGTGGTCCAGAGGCGTAGACAGACCAAGCGTTCCGCAGGATCCAGCACATCACCAGAGGTAGTGCCAGTGTCTGCACCTGATGTGGGACAGTTGGTGTGTGTGCCTGTTGTGTCATCACCACTTCCCATCAACCCCATGCCAGGGAAGCCATTTCATATTCCCAAGAAGTGGAAGGGCACCCCTCAAACCTCTCCAACCCACACTATGTCAGAGGTCTGCATGACTCCACCTCCATGTGCCACTATGCCACCTGGTCCACACAGCTCTCCAGCTTGCCATGCCACTGTTAGCCCCACATCACCTGGGGCTCTGTCACCACACACAGCCAGGTCCAAGTTCACATGACAGCCAGGAGTGAGTTGACATCCCCCTCATACGCCTGTGCCTCATACAGGTGTGCTACTCCTGACCATTGTTTACAACCTGGGTGTGTTGCTGGCCCTGTTGCTCTGCTGTGTTGGGCTCTCCCCTGTGCTATGGACACTGGCCCTGTTGCTCAGCTGTGCTGTACTCTCCCCTGTGCAGCCTCTCGTGTACTTGATGTCTCACCTGTGCCATGAACACTGGCTCTGTTGCGATGCTGTGTTGGGCTCTCCCCTGTGCTATGGACACTGGCACTGTTGCTCTGCTGTGTTGGGCTCTCCCCTGTGCTATGGACACTGGCCCTGTTGCTCTGCTGTGCTGTACTCTCCCCTGTGCTATGGACACTGGCCCTGTTGCTCTGCTGTGCTGTACTCTCCCCTGTGCAGCCTTTCATGTACTTTCTGTCTCACCTGTGCCATGGACACTGGCCCTGTTGCTCTGATGTGTTGGGCTCTCCCCTGTGCTATAGACACTGGCCCTGTTTCTCTGTTGTGATGGGCTCCTCCCCTTGTGCTATGGACACTGGCCTTCCTGTTTGTATTTAACCTGTGCATGGTATCTTGCATATGATCATCATTGTGTGCCTTGCTGTTGTCTACAATTGTTCTACTGCTACAGCTGTGCAATATGTGAATAAATACAGTTACTCCTGTTGTGTGGTTTGTCAGAGTCCTTGCTGTTTAAAGTTCTTTTGGTGTTGGCATTTGATTGGCTGTGCCCCATGCTCTATGTATCACTTCCACATTGCAAAGCTCTTTGCACACATCAGATTTTTAGACAGGGGTGACAGGGTCTTCTGTCCATTATGAACCTGATAATAGTGTAATCTGTGATGGCTATTTTACCTGTCATGCAGTATTCTTCTTGGTGATTTGCTATTGTTGGCTACACTGTTCACTTGGAAGGTTGGGGACACAGCTAGCACAGGGTGTGATGCTGTGCAAAGGTTTAGAAGCAGGCTGGGATGTGTAATGATGTATGTTTGTGGATTCCTTTATGTGTGCCCAGCAGAGTATGTGTATGGTCATCTTGTGTTGGCCCTTAGTCCTGGTACCATGGCCTACATGAGATGCATGGTCTTGGGTGTAGCAGAGGTGTGCAGTGTAAAAGGTGTACTTTTGTAGTGGATGTGTGTGTGCCCCTGGACTGTGAGAGACACACATGTGTCACCCAGGAGTTGTGTGACAGTTGTTTGTTTTGTCTTGCCCTGTGTATATGCACTTGTGTTTTGTGCACTGTGCTGTGTGTTGGTGTTTCCATCCTGTTGTGTGTGACTCCTCCTTGTTGTGTTGGTAAGTTAGACGTGTGAAAAGTGTGTGAATTGCACATCAGTGTTGTGTTTGTTTGATCCTTAATGTGTCTTGGGTGTGTTTGTGTAGACTGTGTGGCCCTGCTGCTCCACACTGGCATTGTGTTTGTGTTTATCATGCATTGCAGGCACATGGTGGCTTTTGTCCTCCTGTATGGCATAGTATGTGTGCCACTTGTGCCTGGCCATTGTGGGTCTTCCCTCCCTCTATTTGTGTGTGGTACACCCCTTACATGTCTGCTACTGACATGCCAGGTATTTCACTTTGATGTCAGCTGTCCCCTTGGTTTCCATGTGTGTGTGCCTCCCCATCACTTCACTTGTGAGCTTGTGCTTTGTGGTGCAGTTCTTGGGCCATGAGTGTTTTTCCCCTCTGGACATTGCCACAATGGTGTATGTGTGCTGTCCTTGTGCTATTAGTCATTTTGTGGTGGTCATGTGCACTTCAGCTGTGTGTGCTGCCCAGTTCTCTGGTGGAGATGGCTTGGCTCTTGTATCCCAGAGTGGTGCATGTGTAGTTGTTATGTTGGATGTGTGTGTGTTGGCTGTGGTATTGCCTCACTTCCTGTGTGTGCTGTTGTATTTGCGCTGTGCTGGTTTGTGGTGTGTGTGATGAGGTTTTGTCAATCATGTCTGTGTGTGGCTGTTGTGCTAGTTATGCACACACTGCTTGTTGTGCATGCAGTGCTGTGTGTATGTGGCCTTGGCATTGCCTGATGTGCATCCCATTATGTCCTGTGGTGTTTGTTGATTAGTGTTTCATGTGCATCTGTGGTTGGTTTGATGTGGCAGTGTGGGTTTGTCCTGTTGCACTTCTTGTGTGATATGTGTCATGGTGTGTGTGTTTTGTTCCTGAGTGATGATATTGTGAACTCCTGTTGTGTCTGTGCTCCCATTGCGTTTCCCCAGTTTGACTGACAGGGTATGTCTGTTTCTGTTGGGGTTTAATATGTGTTGCTGTAGTGTTTGTGTGTTGTTCTTGAGCAGGCATCTGTTGAGGCATCCCTGTGTGTGTGTTGTGTTTGTGGATACACCCAGGGAGTGTGTTTGTTTGTGTGTGTATTTGCTGGCAAGGATTGTGGGCCTTCAGTGTGTGTGGCACTGGTGTTGTGTGTTCCTTGTCAGCCACTCCTGCAGTGGCTGTCTCCCTGGCTGTGTGTTGTTTGTTGCAGGGTGTGTATTGTGCTTGATTGCTGCAGTGCTTATTGCTTGTTGGTGTACATGGGGTTGCACAGGGTGGGCACCTTGCCTGTGACTTGAGGGTGTGTGTTGCTGTGTGGTTTGGGGTGGTGTGTCCCGCTGGTGTTTGTGCCCTGCCCATGCCTTGGAGTGGCCCTGCCTTCTGTTTTGTGCGCATGTGTTGACCGCGGCGGTGACTTGACCCGGAGCGAGACTTTGCTGTTGGTTGGCGGTCGATGTGTGTCCCGGATGCTGAGGGATGCCTTGTTGTCAGGTGGGTCATATGTGGGTGCCCTTGTTGATGTGTTATGACCCCCAGCAGGGTGTCTGTGTGGTGACTGGACCCTGTGTCGGCCTGTATGTTGTATTTGTGTAGTTACGTACGTGCGGTGGCGTCCACGGCGGCCCATCTGAAGGTAGTGTTGTAGGAGGTACATCACCGTATGCATATGGAGGGCTAGGTCCATGGCGTTCATGACCCGGTCTCAGCTATCTTGCTCCGCTGTCGAGTTTCCGTCTGCTCGGTTGGGTTGTGTCTCCGCTGCGGTGCGTCTGCTTGTTTGGGCCATCCTAATTTGTGGAGCGGGCGGACATCATTCCGCACGGCTGTGAGTCTCGATTGGTTCACACTGCCGCTGTTGCAGGCGCACTTTGATGGCGGTGCGCGGCGCTCCACGGCGGACGGGAAATGACCTATGTTTTGCTATCCTAATGGGGCGGACGTGAGTACCGCTGCTCGTGGGCGGAAAAAGCTGTTTTTATGCCCCGCCACCACTGCGGTGGTGCCACCGCCCGACATCCTAATGGGCCCCTATGAGTAGTGTGCACAAAGTGAAAAATGGTATTAGTGTATCTGCAACGAAAAAGAAAAAGAAGAATAAAGAGAACAATCATGGAAAGTCAACTGCAGAAAAAAATAGTGTATAGTAAAAGGAGGAAAAAACAATTTATGGAAATTAGGAAAAATGTTTTATAATAGAGTTGTGTTAAATTTAATTAAAGAAATTAAGGGATGTGAAAAAAAACAGTATTTTATAAGAAGAAGAAAGGTATAGAAAATGTAGTTGAGAAAGCTTTCGAATTGAAAACAAAAATATTTATTTTAGTAATCAATAGAGTTCGATCACTAGATATGCCAATCCATTTAATGAAGGCCAAAAGTAAGTGGAGAAGAGTAATTAACAGAAGTAATTTTTGTCAGGTTTTTGGGTGAATGGAAACATAGCTCAAGTTCTGAGCCTTTTTTTAATGAAGAAAGTAATGATTTGTTGCATGCAGTTGACAGTAGTGGTGGTGCTTATGATTTTAGAAATGGTTGTCCTATTGAGAAAGATAAAATTGTTCCTAGAAATGCAGAAGAGGTGTTAGCTGATGAAGTTTTAGGGAGACGTCCTAAAGCTCCAGTGTACACTTGAAACTGTAGTAGTATTTGTAGTGTACGGCAAGAATCTATTGATTTTTTACACAATTTCTTACGTAACTATACTAAGAAAAGTGTTAAACAAAAGATTAAGATGTTGCAAGTACTAGACCTTTGCAGAGTGAGAGAAAATACTGGTTTGCAAGGTCATTCTCTGGCTTGTGTTTCTAAAAAAGTATGTCGAAGTTTTTTTCACCATTTCAGGATGTTTGCAGTACATCATTCTGAAATGAGGAAATTAGTCCGAAGATTGTATTGTGCTAAAAGTCCAGCTCTACTGTTAAAAAAGTTGACCAGTGCTCTTTTGCATGGATCTGTATCAAATGTAAGGAACATTTGTGATGAAATTGAGGTTTGTTATTTTGATATTAATAGAAGGAAATGTAGAAGAGAATGTACAACATTGTAGTTTTGAGCTAGAAATTACAAAGTTTAAGGTGATTTCAGGTGAAAGGCCAAATTTATTGTTGTGTCTGTTGTCGACGAACTCATAAAAATCAGCCCAGGTCTGTTGATTTGTATTTAAAAAGTGAAAAGAAAAATAATAAAGTGGAAGGATTTTGCAACTTATTTGTTGGTTGAGAATTGTTTTAATTTGGGTTCTGATCAGCGTTTTTGTAAATATTGTTATAACAAATTAGACAAGAACAAAATGCCTGCTAGAGCTGTGCAGAATAATCTTGAGTTGGCAAATATTCCTTCTGAACTGATGAATTTAAATACGTATGAGTCTATTCTTATTCAATGTGTGCATCCATTTCAGGCTATTGTTCGTATGGAGCCTAAGACAGGAAAATGGCCTCCTTCTGATTTACAGAGAGGATTAAAGGGAAGAGTTGTATATTTGCCTCTAGATTTAAAGAAAAATATTAAAACAATTGCGGCCACATGCATCAAAGTCCGGTTTTGCGATTCCTTATTTGCGATTTTTAGGGAATCGCTAATAAGGAATCGAAAAATGGGATGCATGATTTAAATCGCATAATATTTGCGATTCGGTAAAAATCGCAATTTTTACCAAATAGCAAATAGCAAATAATATGAGAATTCTAATTTGCGATTTCGCAATTCCCATTGATTCCTATGGGCCAAAAGGCCCTTAGGAATCAATGGGAAGGCATTGACATTTTGCGAATTTCAATTAGCGATTCGCAAAATGTTAATGCATTCCATGGGTGCAGGGGGGGGGGGGTCCAAAGGACCCCCCCTGCACCCCTGAGATTGTATTTTGAAGTGCATGTTTCACACACACATTTCCTAAGGACATGTGTGTCTGTAACATGACAGTGTTTTAAAATGCAATTTTGAGCATTTTATTACATTTTCGCAAATTACCACGAGGTTCACCCTCGTGGTAATTTGCACCCCCTAATTGCGAATTCGCAATTTTAAAAGTAATCATGCATTGCTTTTAAGGAATCGCAAATTTGCGATTCCTTTAAAGCAATCGCATTTTTGGAATTCGCTAAAAATAGCGATGTTTCCAAAAATGTTTGATGCATCCCAAAAACCTATTTAGGAATCGCAAACGGCCGAATTTACAGATTCGCACCGTTTGCACTTCCTAAATAGGTTGATGCATGTGGCCGTTTGTGTAGAAAATGTAGAGGATGAACCTTTAGTTATTCTTGTTAATGGCGTTCCCACTAAGAGTAAGAAAATCTAGCAAGAATTAGTGGATGTTACGAAAGAGAAAAAGGCAACGTTGTATCTGGTAAAAAATAATCAATATTACAGAAATGTGTATGGGAGAGAAGAAGAAATAACTGTAGAAGAAGATAGTGACTTGCCATCTGGACAAATTGAAAAAGTGGATGTGTCCAGAACTAAAGAAATCTACAAACATTACAGTGTTCATCCACTGCATTCTAAAGAAGTGATGGGGAATACTATAGAGTTATTCCAAATGAAAGAAGCAAAAGGAAGTCCAATTAGTGTATGGGAAAAAAGCTTGGAAGCTCGTTGTTTCCCTCAGTTATTTCCCACAGGAAAAGTAGGACGATATGATGACTGAACTGTGCAGGTTCCTGCATTTGAATACCGGACATCAAGATTATATGCAGAAGATCCAAGATTTCGACAATGTATTCCGTATTTGTTTCATCTTTTGTTTGAGAGTGATTTGTCTGGACTTTCTTTTGCAGTAAACACTATATAAAAACAGGTGTAGATCTGCAAAATGCTTTGGCAAAGGAATTTATGGATAAAGTACTGCAGAAAGATAATGTTTTGGAATCTCAGCTGATTAATCTCATGGCATGTCAGCGCGGTACTAATAAGTATTGGTACCGTCGTCATGGAGAACTGAAATGTATGCTAAGGAACTTAGGAACTCCTACATGGTTCCTTACTCTAAGCTGTGCTGAATATGCTTGGGATGATTTACTTCAATTTCTTTGAGAGGCAAAGCCAAATATACCAAATATTAAATACAAGACACCTGGAGAATTGTGCTCTTTGGATACAGTTAATGTATGCAAGTATTTCAATCATAGATCTGAAGCTATTTTTTCTTTTATCGCCAATAAAGAAAATCCTCCTCTTGGAGAGGTTTTGGACTTCTTTTGGAGAAAGGAGTATCAAGCAAGAGGTGCTCCTCACATACACATGCTAATATGGATCAAAGATGCTCCCAAATTTGGAACAGACTCAGATGATACTGTGCTGTCTTTTATTGAAGAATATGCTACATGTGATATACTCAAGAGTACACAAGATAAGGACTTAAGACAACAAGTCTTACGATTCCAAAGCCATAGTTGTGGGAGATACTGTCGTCGTCGAAAGTACAAATCTAAGGACAAATTCTACACCAACTGCAGTTTTGGTTTTCCAAGTCCAGTAAAATCGAAAGGAAGAGTGAACAGTTTTATGTCATCTTTGCGACATACTATCACAAGAAAGTCTCCAAAAAATACCTACAACTTAAGAAGAAATGAAGAGTCAAAATACATAAATGACTATAACCCAGTCATTTGGTCCATGTGGAATGCTAATATGGATATTCAATATGTTGCAGACAATTCCATTGCTGTTGCTCGTTATGTAACATCATACATAACAAAATCAGAAAAGACGGAATTGAAGGAAATGTGGGAAGAGATTTCCCACGAGAAGAGTCTAAGTAAGAAATGATGTACTTACAGTTTGAAGATGTTATCTCATAGAAAAATTGAAGCGTATGAATGCTCTGATCGCTTATCATCTGCAAGTCCATACTCCAAATCTAGAAGAATCATTTGGGTGAGTCTGAATCTTGCAGCAACACAAAACCGAGTTCTTAAATTTGTACAAGAAATTGAATATTTAGCTGAAAAAGAGCCAGAAAGTAGAGATATTGTGAAAACATATATGCTGGATACATATTATCCAAACAGAAGTCATCATCTTGAGAACGTTCGTGTCTATGAAGTGCTGCAAAACTATATTTATAAACGGAATATTGCAGAAAACATCACTAATGGTATATATGCTGTGATTGGTTCCGAAGAATGTCTGCTGAAACAAAGAAAAGGACATTTGATTAATCACCGTAGACTGAGTTGTGAAACACCTGACAAAAGGGAATTTTACTATTTAGCTCTTTTGCAACTTTTCAAGCCATGGTGTTCAGAATTGGAATTACTTGGAGATTTCGTGGGCTATGAAGATTCCTTCAATGCAACTAAAGATACTATAGAATGTCCTGTTTTTGCTAATTATGTGAAAATGTTGAATGACGAAATTGAGCAAGATGCTACAATTGCAGCTGAGATTGCTAGAGACAGTTCTCAAGAGAGCCAAACTTCTGCTCCGTTGAGTCAGGACCCACTAGGAAAGGGGTCTCCAAACCGATCCTGGAGGGCCGGATCCATTCCAGATTTTTTGGATATCCCCATTGAGATACACTCGAAAGGACGCCACTTTGACGCTTGCTGCCACGGACAATCCTCCTACACCAAGCGGAACCCGCTTCGCGGGTCCCGCGTCGCTGGAGAGCACTTACCGAGGCTACAGTTCATGCTGGGCGGCGAGTGAGTGACAGGGCTGCGAGCAGCAACCCGGACTCAGTTTCCCAGGAGTCCCGGGTTGCCCAGGCCGATTCCAGCTGGCCCGCTCTCCCTGACCGCCCCGCCCAGCCCCACCTGCCTCATATTCCACTGGAACTCCCATTTGCTCTGGGACTCGAAAGGACGCCACTTTGACGCTTGCTGCCACGGACAATCCTCCTACACCTAGCGGAACCCGCTTCGCGGGTCCCGCGTCGCTGCAGAGCACTTACCGAGGCTACAGTTCGTGCTGGGCGGCGAGTGAGTGACAGGGCTGCGAGCAGCAACCCGGACTCAGTTTCCCAGGAGTCCCGGGTTGCCCAGGCCGATTCCAGCTGGCCCGCTCTCCCTGACCGCCCCGCCCAGCCCCACCTGCCTCATATTCCACTGGGACTGCCGTACAGCCTATAGTAGAGCTACTCTCATCGCAGGTCCCTCCCATTCCTCCACCGCTAGTATATATCCAGTTGAGTGATCAGCAGCGCGGGAGCGCGCGGGAGGGTGCCGGGAGAAGCCCGGGACAAGAGCGGGACCGTCTGTGGCCGTCAGGGGCCGCAGGAGGCCGGGCCGGGCCTACTCCATTGATCCCACTCTCCAATATAAGTAACTCATGCCCTCGCCACCATCAACAGAAACCCCATCAAGGGACGGGGCCTCTAGCGCAGGGACTTTGGACAATTATTTTAAAACTGCTAAAGGAGATGTGGGAAAGGAAAGCTCACTAGAGAAACGTAGGGCGGAGCGTAGACGCTCCATTGAATCCATGAAAAACAGACCATTTAATGATATTATCCCCTACCCAAGCTCCCAACAGGAAGGCACGACCCCTAGCAGCTCAAATAACCCGACACTCGAGGACTTCCCCCTCCTGCTAAGGGAAATGTCACCTACCCTAGGGAGAGCACCCGGAAATAATGCAGAGTTAGCCCCCCAAGAGCCATCTCCCACCCCTGTGAATCTGGTAACCCAAATGCCCCCTATGCAGATAGCGAAGAAAACCAAGTCAAAACCAAATGCAGTGGTAGAGTTGCATAGGCCCCCACCTAGCAAACGTGCACGCAAGGCAGCCGGGGGACGGGGGAAAACTAAAATATCACATCTTGACTTTGGCAAGAAACATACTAACAGCCTCCTACTGGGGAAGGCTATTGAGATAGTGCCCACCATTCCACCTCCTAAGCCTCTAAGCCCCACCATAGTTGTTACCACCAAAGAACCAGAGGCCAACATATCAAACTTAATCCTTCCTCCTACTGCTCTAGGGAGTATCGAATTTCTATTCCGCTCCCTCCTGCAGCCCATTAGCGATAGTTTGAAAAAAGTTGAGATTAGGCTCACTTTATTAGAAACATCCCTTACCACTTTGAACACCTTAGTAAGCAAGAAAACAAAGCTAGTGGGAACTTATCCCTTGGGTGGGGACCCTTCAAAAACTGAAGCTGTTACAATTGCCAATAAAGCCCCCCCCCCCGGAATCCGCCAACTCCCGCCCCTTTGCAACCTCTTATGGCCATTCCACTCCAGGCACAGCATAACAACCAAAGCAACAGACCCACACAACCAGTAGACCATGCCTCTCACAGATCTCACACGGAGACTACTGGAATAGAACAAGTAGAGGTTAACGCCTCTCCACATTCCCCACCCCGGTCAATCCCCAGACCACGGAGGCCAGACCTCCCGCCAGAATCCAATAGTTTAACAGTGGTTCTAGCGGGTGCCCCACACCTTAGAGCAGGGGAAAACGAGGATTATCAATCCCTTAAGAAAAAGGTCATCAAATGGCTCAACTGGAACCGGCCCCTACCATCCCATTTTAACAATGAGATTATTATGGTGAGAAGGGTCCCATGGGTAGGGAAGACCAGAAAAACCATAATAGGGGACTGCATTCTAGTAACTTTTAAAGACCCGGGCACTGTTCTGCACATCTGTGGAGGAGTAAATAGATCTCTGGACTCTACTATACAGACCCTCCCAGTTTCTTTTTTCTTCCCTCCCACTCGTAGGCATCAGGCCCCACTGTACGATGATTGGACAAGGGTGGAACACAGTCGTAGACACAAAGGCTATGCACAACGCCCACAGTTCCAACCGCCGGATACACCCTTCTGCCACTTTAATCGATTCAACTGCTTGAGTGGCTTGGATGGGGTTGACTGACTCACTGTTTATAAGCCATTGACCAGGGATAATGGTCCCTGTGGACCCCTCGAACTGCCCAATGTGGTTCCTGGCATAACCCCTGGCCCATTGAAAAACACAGTGGCCCCTGACCATGGCAAAGGCGAATCTTTGCATCTAATCACCGACAGTGTAGCCGGAGATGAGGGGACAGATAGGGTCCTTCTCTTTGTGGACAATGGTGCGCTTAGACTTTCTGTGCCATCTCCTGCTGCTTTAGCCCCAGGCACTGTAATAGAAGTGGGGCCTGGAAATATTCTCTCTAACACTGAAGGCACGGCACCCGCCACTCCTGACCATCTAAAGCTAATCTGCTGGAACATCGCGGGATTGGCCAATAAGTTGGAAGAGCCGGACTGGGTAAACTACATAGAGACTGGCGACATATGTATGTTCCAAGAAACCTGGGCCAGAGAGGATTACGGTCATCAAGGCTATTCATCATTCTTCATCCCAGCAAGGTGGGAAGGCAAAGGCCGCCCATCAGGGGGGCTTACGACATGGATCGCTGCTCATTTGGGCTGTGAGGCCATACGGAAGCCACTAAACTCTGATGATATCCTTTTGGTCTTACTAACATGGCCAAATAAAGCCAAACTTCTACTGATCAATATCTACTCCAGGCCGACGGGACTGGCAAAGGAATCACCAACCATTGATGAACTTTCGAATTTTTTATCTGAACTGTCGACTGATTCATACTATGTGGTGGGTGGGGATTTTAATTCTCACTTTGAGCCACTCCCCGGCCTTCTTGAGGGTTTCTCATCGGAAGAAGAGGCCAGGTGGGCAGTACCACTGGTGGAAGCCCCACCCCCGGAAGCCTGGACCCCTTTAGCACTCCAAATTACTGCCCTCACGCTAAGGTTCGGACTCAGAGCCTGTAATGGGCGAATGAAATCCGACATACCTAGCAAAAATACCTACAATAGACGGGGGAGAGAATCTCATTTGGACTACGTTTTGGTCCAAATAGTGAGGTGGCCGGCAATACAGGACTTTAGGGTGATGGACAGGACCGACAGTGACCATAACGCCCTTGAGCTTGACCTTGTTCACCCAGGCCCCCAAGCGCCAGTGTCTCATGAGGAAGGGAACAACCCCACGCTTCTCCTGGATAATAGCAGGAGAAGAATCAGGTGGGAGCATGTGGTTACAAATAAGGATAAACTCCCTCTGCTTTACCCGGAGATTACTCCCATCTTGGAAATCACGGGGAGCCTTGACATAGAGGAAAACAACAGAGATTCACAGAGCAGATTGTTTGAAGCTCATGAGGAACTCATAAAAGTTGCGGCACCCCATTTCACTTGTAGCGCGCGGAAGCCTAGGGAGAGGTGCCAAGGCAAAAATCAGTGGTATAATACAGCATGTAGGCGGGCCAAAACGGAACTCCTTGGAGTACTTAAGGAAGGCATAGGAGGGGAACGTCTTAAATATAGCAGGCAAGCCTATAAGAAGCTTCTTGTTCAGGCTAAAGTAGAATGGGAGGAGACCAAGTGGGAAGAACTCACCAAGGCACTAGCGATCCAAGACCAACGCCTGTTCTGGAGGACCGTGAATGGGGGATCAGGGAGTTTACACTCGGCATTAGAGCCTAATATAGCCCCTGGAGTGTGGCAGGCCCATTTCCAGTCCCTGTATAGCTCCGAGCCGGGAGAACTCTCTGCTCCCATTGAAAAGGAGAGGACGGGTCTTAGAGGGGATCCAATAACATTGGGTGAGGTTACTGCTGCCATCTCAGGTCTGGCCTCGGGGAAGGCGCCGGGACTGGATGGGCTTCCTGGGGACTTGTTTAAACAGGAGCCCACCGTCTGGGCGCCTTACCTTGCGGCTCTTTTTAACAGTGTCCTCAGTGGTATGGAAATCCCTACTACTTGGCTGGGGGCTGAGGTGGTCCCTATTTTCAAAAAGGGATCGCCCCTCCTCCCGGCCAATTACAGACCGATTAGTCTGATAGACGTAGCACAGAAGCTGTTCGGCAGGGTTCTGCTGAACAGGCTTCAGGATTGGATGGAGGAGGTGGGTGCCCTTAGTCCCTATCAGGCAGGATTTAGGAAGGGGGTATCCACAGTGGACCAGGTTTTTAGACTAAATTTGATCTACTGGAAGATAGCGAAGTTCGAGGGCGGCAGTCTGTACACAATTTTTGTGGACTTTCGGGCCGCCTTCGACCTGGTGCCTAGGGGGAAACTCTGGAGTGTCCTAGCAGAGATGGGCGTGCCCCCAGAAATCCTACTGATCCTGCAGAGGCTGCACCACAATAACTATGCCCGTGTGAGGTGTGGGAGGGCGGGGGAATTGACTGAGAGATTCCCCGTTGGCAGAGGGGTAAGACAGGGCTGTGTGCTGGCGCCAACCCTGTTCTGCCTCTTCGTCAACGGGGTAATCGCCCACCTCAACGCCACCGACTACACTGACGCCCCCAAACTAAATGGCAGCAGGGTGCCCGCAATTATGTTTGCGGACGACACTCTGTTGCTATCTAAAACACCCATGGGCATACAAAGGATACTTGATTCCTTTGTGGCTTTCTGTCAGGATAGAGGGCTAGAAATCAACGCCACAAAAACCAAATTCATGGTTTTGAACCCCAGCCCGAAACAGCGCCCGAATCCACAATTGGGAGCCGTGCGGCTGGAGAGAGTAGCCACCTTCGAATATCTGGGAGTGACACTCAACGAAACCATGACCTGGGGATCCCATCAGAGTAGGGCAAACCTCAAATTAATACAAACTACAGGGGGTATTGCCCGGATGATGACCGGTTCGACCTATCGCCCATTGGGGGCTTTAATCCAGATATACAAGGCCCAGGCAAGGGGGGCAATTATGTATGGGGCTGAACTGTGGGGCCACACGCCATGCCGGAACCTGTCAATAACAGAAAATAAGTTTATAAGACAGATAGCCGCACTTCCCCCCAGCACTCCACTCCTCCCCCTGAGGCTTGATCTAGGCCTAAGACCACTCGCTGATGAGATAAGCTTGAGACCCATTGCCTTTTGGCGAAGGCTATGGAACAGCAATGATCTGGCCGACTATAGGGCAGAACTGGTCGAATTACTAAATCATCCCAAGGCGCTTAGCATTCCCTGGGTCAAAAACATCCAAGCCATCTGCACTGATCTGGGACTTCATGAACTGTGGACCGAGCCGGCAAATGCAGCACCTAGTATCTCCAAGAGATCCCTGGCGAACTTGTATTATGAACACAAAAGGGCAAGGGCCCAAGCCACTCAGATAGAGGGGTCCTTATCATCTGTGTTCCTCCAAAACAAGGATCTCTATAGATTTGAGAGGGCACTGGACCCTATATATCCCACACTTGCTAGGAAGCTGTTCCTCCAATGGAGATATGGTTCATTGCCCTTTCGGTCCTTCACAAGCTCCTGGTCACCGGTCCCCTCTACTAAGCACTGCCCTCTTTGTGATGATAAAGAAGAAAATGATTTGCACGTGATCTTTTTCTGCCCAGCCTACAAGGCAGCCAGAAAATACTGGCTCCTTCCTTTGATTAAGAATTTGGGTGGCAGGGAATATGCACCTATGTATAGGATTTTAAAATCCGATGTTTCCGGCCCAACTGTTTTTGCACTTTCCAAATTCTTTACAAATGTGTGGTGCACGCGTAATCGCTTTTTAAAAAATGCTGGGTAGGATCTAGAAATGCTCCATTTCTCTTAAAATTGCTGCTATGTCTGAGCTTTTTAATTCATGTACTGATGTTTTATTTGTGATGACAAGTTTCATGTGATTTTATGTATTATGTGTATCTTTTATGACCGAATGGTCGAAATAAAGATTGGAAATGACATGTAGTAATTTTAAAAATCTGGCATGGATCTGGCCCTCCAGGACCGGTTTGGAGACCCCTGCACTAGGAGAACCAATTGTTCAAAATGAAGCTTCAACTGCTATAGAAGAGGTGGAAACAGCAATGTATCAAGCTCAAGAAGATGTAACAAACTTAGGAAACTTGGAAGAACAACTAAATCTTGAGCAGAAAGAAATATATGAGCAAGTGAGAGAACATATTGACCATGGATTACTTCATGAGAAGAAAGAGTGCTCTTGCTCATCATTTGAACCTATCCGAATGTATGTGAGTGGACAAGCTGGAACAGGCAAATGTTTTTTAATTAAAGTAATAAGAAGTTTTCTACAGAAAACAACTGAGACACATTTGTCTTGTGTTGTCACTGCTCCAACTGGATTAGCAGCCCACAATATTAAAGGAATAGTTTATTAATGCTACCAGTAGAGCATGAAAACAAATTAGAATACCACAGACTATCTGGAGAAGCTTGTTGTGAAGTTTCAAGAGTCTTGAGGAAAATGAAACTTCTCATTATTGATGAGGTAAGCATGGTATCAAACTTAATGTTTGCTTTTTTGCATTTAAGAATGCAGCAAATTCTTAAAACATATTATGATGTATTATTCGGAGGAAAACACATCATAGTTTTTGGAGATCTTCTACAACTTACTCCTGTAAAAGGACGACCAGTGTTTAAAACACTGGCGCATGAAGATACCAGAAAGTCTTTGGGGAGCTTTGGAAATGTAAACATTTGGTCATATTTTGAGTATAAGTAACTTATTACAAATATGCGACAGGCAAATTATGCTGATTATGGAACTATTCTTCAAGATATAAGAATTGAAAAAATGACTGGACATGGGAAACAAGCTTTACAGAGATGATTAATTTTCAATTTGTTTCCAAATGAAAATATTGTCCCAGAGAAAATATACATGAGAATTGCAGAAAACAAATCTGTAATCTGCTTAATGCCAACACTACGTGAATGTTCTATATTCAATGAAGAAATGTTAAAGTTGGAAAATGAAGAAATTATAAAATTGGAAGCTATTGATAAAATAGAACATGAAGGAATCACTATTATTTTGAGTGAAAAGTTGAAGAGGAAATTGGATTCTTTAGAGAAATCGATAAGTAAAACTGCTGGTTTAGAAAAGAATTTGTATGCATGTGTAAACTGTAGGGTCATTTTACGATGTAATTTGAATGTGGAAAAAGGTTTAGTAAGTGAAGCAATGGGTAAAATTGTTGATTTTGTTAATTATGTAAATAGAGATGGCATTGAATTTCTGAAAATCAAATTTGATGAAATTGCTGAAGTACAACAATTTAGTCATTGTTCATCTCGGTTTTTGCTTGTAAAAGATTTGTATGTACGTAGAAAACAGTAGTGTAGATAGTGCTTTAGTGAATATTGGAAGTACCGTGTTTAAAGAGGGTATGGTATATGTTGCTTTGTCTCGAGTCAGAACTTTATCTGGATTGTACTTGATTGATTTTGATGAGACAAAGGTTAGTGCAGATGTAAATTGTGTGAAAAAGTATAATAGGTTAAGAAGAGAATATGCACCTAATTTAGGTCAATATCCAGCATTTGAAAAGCATGTGGTAGGTAGAAAAAGAAGATTTGAGAATATCTGTAGTGAAAATGTAGAGAAAGAAAAAAAAACAAGATGAAGTTGCGCCTGCAATCAAAAAGAAAAAGGACAGTGTTGAAGAGAATGTTGGTTATCGGTTTGAAAATAGTTGTGGTGTCAACTGCTATGCTAGTGTAGTTCTTAATTTTGTTTTTCTTCTTGAAAGTTTGCAACAGCAAATTGTTGAAAATCGGGACGAAAGATTCTGTTCATTGTTGTATTCTGTTTATGAGAAATGTAGTAGTGATAAAAGTAAAATACAAAGTGTTTCTGATATTTGAAATGTTTTGGACATATGTTCTGGTTCTACTCAATTTACGCAGAATATTCAGCAAGATTGTCAGGAATTTGTAATGTTTATGCTTGTTGTATTGGAAGATGAAGGTATAGATATTGAAAATCTTTTTGGCCTTTCTTATCAATGGCAACATGACTGTGTAAAATTGTTTGTTTACTTGTAGCACTAACATAGACACTGAAAGATTCATATAATTGACTTTACCTGACTGTGAATTAGTGTCTTTTAACAATCTAATTAGAGGAGCAAGTCAAAACATGGCGTGTAGCCAATGTAAATCAGAAATGTCATCAACATTATTTATAGAAAGAAAGATAAGGGCAGTATGTAATTTTAATGCTGCAACGTTGTAGAGCAAATGGGAAAAAATTGGAAACTTTAATTACAATTTTTGTAGCTGGTCAAGTTTCAATATCAGGAGGAACTTTTGTAGCTGTTGCAATTATTTCTCATGATGGACCTTTTACAACATCTGGACATTACACTGTTTATTTAAAATATCTGAAAGGTTGGATACATTGTAATGATAGTCAATTAGTTTTTAAGCAACGTTTGCCTAAGAGTTACCAAATTCTAACCTAATATTTTTAAAGCCAAAATTTTAAGATCAAAATTTGGCCTTTCAGGATTACTGCTGTTAAGGTAGATTAGTCTGGTGTTGTGAAGTATTTTGTAAGTGAGGGTGAGGAGCTTGAATGTGATCCTCTTGTTGATATTGAGGCAGTGTAGCTGTTTTAGGTGGTGGGTGATGTGGCTGCAGCAGGGGACATTGATGATCACTCAGGTGGAGGTCTTTTGGATTTGTTGTAGTTGTTGTAGGTGTTTGGCTGGAATTCCTGTGTAGAGTGTTTTGCCACAGTGTAGTCTGATGCTGATGAGGGCCTGTGTCACTGTCCTTCTTCTTTTGGTTAGGATCCACTTGTAAATGTTGCAGAGCATGTGGGGGGTGTTACAGCAGTACGAGGAGACAGTGTTATGTTATGTTATGTTATACCGGGGTTTCATATAGCGTGCGGCTACTCGAAAGAGTGTCCCGACGCTTTGAATTGCACACTAATCTCATAACACAACAGGGAAAGTAAATAAAAGACAGAGAGAAGGAAACCTAATAGGGCCAGAAACTAAGACTGTAGACTTGCTTACACATGGAGAAGGAGGAGTTGAGGATAAATCCTAGGTTGTGGACATGGTTGTAGGTGTTGGTACTGTCCACAGTGTTGTCAGCTAGCAGGAGTCGTCCGAGGCTGCGGGAGTGGATCTGAGGATGAGTACCTTCATTTTGTGCGAGTTCATGTTTAGAGAGCTGCTCTTTATGTATTTGGTGACATCCATCATTTTGTCGTGGAGGTTGCTTTTGGTGGTATGTGGCTTCTTGGTGAGGAAGAGGATGAGCTGGGTGTTGTTGGCATAGGAGATGTTGATGTTGTGATGGTGGGCTACTTGTGTGAGGGTGGCCGTGTAGATGTTGAATAGCGTCGGGTTGAGGGATGAGCACTGGGGGACGGAGCAAATGATGTTGGTGGTTTTGGAACCGAAGACTGGGAGGCAGATGCTCAGGATTACTATTGAACAATTTCCAAAGTATGAATTTGACACATACTACTTGGCCGTGCGGAAAAGTATGTGAAACCAATAACGAGTTTTTCTTGTATATTTTGTCAGCATATATTTGTAAGTAACATTATTTACAGTGTATGAAAATTAATCATAATGCTTTGTTATTTTTTGATTGTTTGAGATGTGTCATATAATTTCGTAAGAAATTGCTCTTAGAAAAAACATTTAAGATATGTTTTATTTCTATTTGTTAGATTCTTATTTAGAATGTTGAATGTTTTTTTTTAAAGATAATCTTATTGATTGTCTTTCTTTTGCCCGCTGTTATGTGATGAGTACTAATGAACTCACTGTTTCTAGTGAAATTCAATACATTCTGAGAACAGCAAAAAAAAGGTAAATGTAATACTTTACAAATTATTTTGTGTTGTAAAAGATATATTGTAACTGTATTTTTTTTGTGTTTTTCACATATGGTAATTTTATAATATATAATTTTATTATTATTTATTATGCTTAAGGTTAGTACAAGTAACTGTCCCTAACGAGTGCGCACTTCACCTAAGACGTTCCCGAGTTCAGACCCGTTTTCAATTGCTCCATAGATATTCCTAAAGAGAAAGCACAAATATTTCTGAGAGCGTTAAAGAAGGTTCCCAGTTAAACTTACCTTAGTTATTGTGTCCGCATTTAGAATTAAGAAGGAACATTAGTGAAAAACACAAGATATTCAAGGATTGACAGAATAGATAACAAGCAACTGCATAAAGAAAGGTTGGTTGAAGAACACAAGGAAATTAATAATATAAAAATTTTACAATTAACTGAGAGCCCTAGGTTAATGAATGTTATGTAATTATAGGTTCTCAGCAGTAAGAAAAATAAAGAACGGCAAGCTACAAGGTTGCAGATAAACACTAGAGGAGAGAAAAAAAAGAAAAAATAATGAATACACAAATTTCAGATTTTATAGATCAAAACAACTGCCTGGACGAAACACAATTTGGCTTCCGGAAGGGACACGGGACGGAAACTGCGCTTATTAAAGCCACAGAGGAAATCAGGAAGTCTCTGGATAGTGGAGGATCAGCAGTGCACATTCTGCTGGACCTGTCTGCGGCCTTCGACACGGTCGATCACTCCACCTTGATCGACCGTGTCGAAACGGCAGGCATCACGGGTGCAGCGAAAGAACTCATTGCCTCATTCCTCACCGATCGAGTTCAATCCGTTGCCTTCGGCAACTTCAACTCACCTTCCTTCACTCTTCCTTGTGGTGTTCCCCAGGGGTCCTCGCTAAGTCCCACATTATTCAACATCTATGTTGTCAGACTTAGCGAGGACCATAAAAATCCATCACCTGGCAGTTACATCCTACGCCGACGACACCCAGATTGTCCTAGCCATAAACAAAAACGGAGATGAAGTGGCCGCCAACTTTAATCTGGGAATGCTGGCAATAAGTAATTGGATGGCAAGAAACTGCCTGAAATTAAACTCCGATAAAACGGAGGTGATGCTGTTTGGCAATCTCTCCCCTGCTTGGTCTCCCACATGGTGGCCTGATGCCCTGGGACCCCCCCCCCCCCTTCCCCTGTGACCAAGGCAAGAAATCTCGGAGTTATACTGGACACCAAACTCACCTTCATCCACCACGTCAACGCGGTAGTATCCTCCTCATTCTATACCTTGAGAATGATAAAAAAAACTCCTACCTTATCTTCCAATGAATATGACAAAAACGCTGATCAGCGCACTCATCATAGCCCGCATTGACTATTGTAATGGTCTGCTAGTCAATGCTCAAGAAGGTGTTCTAAAGAAATTACAACTGGTGCAAAATGCGGCGGCCAGATTGATTACGGGATGTCCTAAGTATGCCTCTATTTCTGGGACACTCCGAGAGCTTCACTGGCTGCCTGTAAAGAAGAGAACTAAGTTCAAGGCCCTCTGTATTGCCTATAAAGCAATTCATGGTCAAGGTCCAGCGTATTTGAAAGATTCCTTCTGTCCTTACAAACCTGCCAGATCCCTAAGATCCTCAACCGCTGGACTCATGCAGGTTCCCAGGACTAAGAAAGTGTCCTGGGGAGACAGATCCTTCATAGTTACCACTTCTAAACTATGGAACAGTCTTCCACATTACATCAAAGCCTCCACATCTCTTCTCTCTTTCCGCAAGCAGATAAAATCCTGGCTGTTCACGCAATAACTCCTCATGGACCAGTTCTCTCACTCAGCGCCGAGACACCCACGGGTAATTGAGCGCTTAATAAATCGCCTAAATAAATAAATAAGAGGCTAGTTCGAAAGACCAAGGGGTAGGTAATTAGTAGCGTTAGACTAAATTACAGATAAGGAATAGAGATATAGTAGGGTAGGTTATTAAATAATTGTTCTTTGTTAGTTTCCATTATGTATCCATGTCAAGGGATTGTCTGTGAATAAAACAAGACAGCTAGAGAGAATGTGCCAAGGAGGAAATCCAGAGGTCACGAGCCAGTCTCTTCCTCTTTATTATTATTTCCCATCCGCCTTCTCCCGTGTTTTTTTTTTAGAGATTAGATAAAAAAGTTTTGTCTCTGGAGGATCCTGGAGGGGGAGCTGGGAACTAGCGTCATCTGTTCCTGTGCAAGTATTCTGCAAGAGTTTCTGGGCTTACTGTTCCTGACAGTACCAGTGTTCTATACCTGTTGTTGTATTTTCGACTTACATGAGGAAATACTACTTTCTAATTATGTTAAAAGGTGAGTACTGAATAGGTCTTCAAGAGTTTATTAGTGTGAAAACACATGAAGTATTCAAAAAGTAGTGTGATAATGATATCTAAATATACACAGATACACAGTGTTATTCTGGACAATCAACAGTATCTCTTGCATTTTACTAAAACACATTTACTATTTTGTAATGGGTAAGGTGAATAGACATATTCTACATTTTTTAGTACAGTATTTTACTATAACAGCCTGAGTCTTTTCCTATAGTCATAAGGAGTGACTGGTTTCAAAATTTAAGAAAACCTAAGAACAGGATATCCTTATAAGTAATTATATTTATATAACTGTGCGAAAGGAGTAAAACTCTACTAATGGAATGTTATTAGACAAATTATATAATATTTTTTGTAGGCCAAAATAGGTGAAAACGCTAGTTTGGTATTATATATTACGAAAACTGATCACATGAACTGTTTATATTTTTATACAAGGACCTCCACCAAACACTCTGACATTGCTGATTTAGTATTGTAGTGAGCCAGTCAGTAGTATGTACTTTTCCATTGTACCGTGATAAAACTGAAGCTGTAATGAATATAGTGAGGAAATTTCTTTGCAGAACTGTAATGATCAACTCACTATCTAGATACTCATGGATGAAAACAGGCGTTAGCCCATAGACTGTTTCGAACCTCTATAGACTGTGCATGCACTGTTCTATGCACCAACAAACGTATCTTTTATACCTTCAATTCCTCAATGTGTATCCTTACACTTTCGGCAAGCACTATCATACTACTGTTTCAGTATTGCAGTGAACCTAATAGTAGTATCTGATTATGTATGCATTGTTGTAAAAGTAAAGCTGCTATGCATTCAACCACACACTCTGCTTGCACATTTGTAATAATTCAGTCAGTACCTAAGTAGTCTTGGTGCAAAGTGGGCCTTAGGGCATGGACTGCTTGCATCTCCTGTAGACTATGCATGCACTGTTCTATGCACCTGCAAATGTATCTTTTATATGTTCAATTCCCCAGTCTTTATCCTTACACTTGCACGAAACACTCTGTCATTCCTGTTATAGTTTTGTAGTGACTCATTAATCAGTGTGTAGTGATCCATTTACTACAATCAAACAGTAATCAGCAGATGTACAATAAGTGGTACATCCCCAGAGATATGCCAGTTATTGTGCACTGTGACATCACCACCATGGATGCACTGTATTTACAATGTGGTGTATTATGGGGCAAAAATGGTACATATATGTGATGTATTTGTGTTGTGAATGTGGCACATTGCTTGACTTGCATTAGAAACATAATGCAGCTCCAGCAATGCTCTTGGGGCCCTATGCTTACAACGCTGTGCCAATCCGTACACCTGTTTCAGGCAGATGCAGGGTTTTGATGCAGCATAAGCATAAAAGTGACTGAATTAAATCTTATAGATTTCACTTAGTCACATTTTGGAGGTGTTCCTGCACCAGAACACCTACACCCCCCCCCTCCCCGCCTCTGCGCAGGAAAGCCTCCTTCTGGCACAGGCATTTACAATGTGATGCACCTTCCGTATGCATGTCATTGTGAAAACCACACACTATGGCACACCTTTTGCACCACCGCTGCATCACGAAAGTGATGCAACAGATGTGTAAAAGAGGCACAAGGGCGTTGTAAATCCATTCCTAACACATACAAATTCACCCAGGTAGTTTCACTAGCAGTACAAATTGAAGCATATACTTGTAACATATTTATATGGATATGTTACATTCAAGTGCTTCGGAAATACTACACTATACTATAAATACCTTATAGATTTATGCTGTAGCACTTCCTTATAGTTCTGCAGTTTCACATTCACCATACAGTAGTAATGTATTCATTCATTCATTTATGAACTAAACATTCATTCTGACAAACTTTTACAGACTAACATTGAAATATAGTTCTTTCTTTGAGCAGTGTAGGTAGTTCTAATAAGAACTTTTTGTGTTTTTAGGTTTCTATTTTTTTTGTATTTTTTTAACAAGTTTTTTTTTAAGCTAAAAAAAATAGACCTAATTATGAATTCCAGCTAGCTCAGAGGTCACTAGAAACTTTCTCGAGTGAACAGGAATGAGTTAACTTTCCTGAGTAGACAAGAAGGGATTAGCTTCTGAGAACCGCAGAAACATGACAACTTTGCTCCCTCCAGAATAAGGAGTATATCTCCAGAGTCGTGTGAAAACAATAGATAGCTATTTCATTCAGTCAATCGTGCATGCTTAGTTTCACCAGAGTGCAGAGAAATAGAGAGACAGGTGTTTTCAATAAAAGTTGTTATTTATTGAGCATTCTTCTTTCTCATGCAAGAGAAGTGAATTGCCACAATTGCAATACTTGTCATAAAGTAAAGTGCGTACAGTAAAAGGAGTATTATGAAATAATACTGTAAAAGCATTTATATGGTTTCTGAGCCATATGATACTTAAAACGGATAAAATATATACAATATATACAATGATAAAAGTTGACTAAACGTACTCAACCTTGGTTTAAAAAATGATGGAGGTCTTGTATCTCTTTCTCAGGACTCGATCTCCCAGCAACCCGCAAGGGTGACTGGAAACACTGGAGCTGGATTTCTCTGCAGGAGAAAAGACAGCGTCTTTCTCTGAGCGTCAAATGGGAGGGTCGGCTTCCTTCGGCACTCGCATCAGCTGGGCTTTGGGTAAGTAGATACCCGCCCTGCTCGAAACCACTGTGTGTTTGCTTAAGGCAAATGCTGGTATATTTATACCTGGAAGGTGCCGAGTTTGACGTAAGGTTGGACATAAGACGTCACTGAGAACTGTCACTAAGAACTGGCAGTTCATTCAGGACTTTCAGGAGTTCAAGGACAAATCAAAACAGAAGCCGGGGGAATTCCCGGGCTGCTGGAGGCTTGGTTTGTTTATAGAACGCGTTGTACTTTCTAGGAGTCTAGGGAAGTAGCCTTGCCATATTCGGACTGCATTGGCTATGACTAAATATGGATATGATTCTTATGCCTTTATAAGGATATGATTTGTTATAACCACATAAGGGCATGAATCAGGAATATTTAATTAGGGTCCTAGATATGTTCACAACACCCACTCCACGTATAATGTCCATCATTACTAAATACTGAGCAATAAGTAAACATATATGTATGCATGTGTTTTCCAGCCCACCCCAAAATACATAAAATGCATTTGAAATGGTATAGATACACGAAAAAATGAGTATTATACTGTACGTTTTCAAGCAGTGGTATCATTCAGATAATATTTTTTGTAGTGCATTATAATCTTCACTGAATGAATCACGAAAGTTACATTTATGAAATGGCTCTTAATACAGAAGAGAAGGTCGAGACCATTTCATCACATATTTATACAAGATTGTACATTTGCTAGAGGCTGATTCAAAAGATTGTCTCTAGAGTCTCTAAAAATAGAAGTTATGTTCTCTAAGAATAGTTCTACTTTAAGCAGAGTATCATGTGCCAAAAAAAAGGTAAACATTTTGGGAACTGGAGAAAAATAATTTTGCTTTCGGGAAGAAAATAGTTCCAATGTTTTTTAGAAGTTCTGTTTATCAAAACTTAAGGCCGAATTCAAAGTTCAGGGGATGCTGTGTGCTCGCTATTTCAAATATTATTCCCGTTGTTCGGAGAGAACATTACCTCAGATAGGCGGGCAAAAAATTTGTCTACAACAGTAGGTGAAAGTTGGGCCAACTCCGAAAAAGTGGAAATAGTGCATACATGCGATGCATTGCCATCATCAGTGTTTAGATCAGCAATGGTCATAGAAGGTTGTACCTGTGTGGTGCCGCTCTCATCTCGTACTTCACCGTCACCTAATCGTAATGGTAAAGTCTCAACGAATGCTGTCATCAGAATAGGTAGCCGCTGGGGACAACACGTTGCATGAGTCGTTACCGGACCAAGCAAAGCATCGATATCCATTGGTACTGCTGATGGTAGTGTAAGACAGACGTCCAACACGCATTCTTCTCCGCATAGCAGACATCGAAGCACAGGTAAGATGCAATCTTGCCAGATTGGTCTGAACGAAAGAAACCAGGTAGTATTCAGATCTCTTAGCCGGGCCAATCCGAGGACTTTAGTGATCCGTTCTCGGTATCGTATTGCTAGGATCGTTTCTTCCATCGTAGCCTGAGTATTGTCTGTGATTTGGCTTGCCATATCAAGGCAGAAGGAACAAAAATAAAATTCCTGCTACGAGTCCCAAAATAAGACGCAGGCCACCAAATAAGGAATGCAAAAAATTCGGGAATATGCCCAGAACTGTTTCAAAGGGTGCTAACAGTCCCGAAAAAATTGTCTTAAATACATGTACGATTCCACTGGTACCTGACATGTTTAAGATTTGGCTTAAGATTTCTATGAAATGCACGGGCAATTTGTCGATAATAGGGTATGTATCTCTTCCGCTGTCCTTGCAACTTGCAGATCATACATATCTTTGGACGAGGTTAAAGGCACAGTTGTCTGTAAAAGAATAGACTTCATTCTGCTTAAAGTATCAATTCAAATAGAAGAAATATTCACAGAAGGCCATATTGCTGCCTCCATGTCTGGATTGCTGTTTGGATACAATACTTGCATACAACAAATGACCCTGGAAGTAACGCTCACGAGATAGGCTTTTCCTGGCATCATGCCACAACAGCTGTGGTCACTTATTATAACGTAGCTACCGTTGAAAAGTTGTCTGAAAAAGGGCTCTATCTGTGTAGCAGGGGTGTCGTGCAGATGATATGAAAGGTTGTTCGATGAACCTTCGCAGGCTCCATGCAAGTTAATAGCTTGACACAGAAGTGTACCGCTTAGTGATTTTTTACAATTGTTACCATTAAGAAATACTTCTTTCTTGACCCCACTCCAACATCTATGTGTATAAGGCAAATTCCAGGTTGACTTGATGTATCCTTTACCCAACCTTTCATACAGGCCTGATGGTATATCCTTTTGGCAGTATTGAAACTGAAAAGTTGTTATCGGGATTGTAATGGTGCCATGTATTATACATTCAATGACCGGTCGTTCTGACATTGTCAATGGTAATTTTTCTAGTTTTTCAATGCTCAGCACCGTATAGTCTGCTCCTTTTTGTGCCAACGAGATTTGTCTATCAGTAGGGTGAAAGATAAAAAATAATGATTGTTGTGTTGATTAGACACCATGGCACGTAGCCTGAATGGAGGTTTTGTAATGTCCAGCATAGCTGTACAATAGAACGCAATTGGGATTGACCATGTTGTAACATTAGCATATCCTGTTCTATTATATCAATAGCAGATGATACAATGCTGTCCAGTGAATACATTCTGGAGGACAGAGTCGTTAACCCATTGTCCACTACAGAAAGTGATTTTTTCCAAATTAATATGATCAATTTCTCGTATTTTTTCTGCAGTTTCAAATTGTGTTATTTTCCAAGCTTTATTGTAAGCTGCGTATATACCGGTGTATATGAAACGTTTTTGACGTTGTTTGCGAGGTCCCATTATGAAATCTCGCAAGTCAGCACCTTCTTTAAGTAAAGTTAAGTGTTGCTTAATTTCGGGTAGTGTGGATTTCTGTTGCCATTCGAGGCATAGTTTTCCTACACTATATGTCGTAATTATCCCTGGAAGTTGTCTCTGGGAATATCTTGGGTCTGGCCTGTTCTGTTTGAACCCCTGTGTTTTGTTCAGGAATCTATCTTGACAGTTATTAGTGTCCGTGGGCCAGATCAACCATTTGTTCCAATCAGGAATTGTTCTGTTTTCTTTTAGAATATGGGACACGTCTAACCCCTCACCTGTAGTGTTGTTTCTATCAGGCATAGGCTTTGGTATAGACGGGTTGTTTAAATCTTTTATCTTGGCTAGGCCAAGACAGGTTGTCTGTTGAATGGTGTCATTCAGGAACATTATTTGTTCTGGGATCATGCAGGCTCTAAATAATGATTCTAAACCTTGTACCTGCCACTCTTTTGTACCCCAGATGGTTTTTGTCTCAATGTTATTTTTCCAAAATTCAAAACCAAATGTAGACATTTTTTCATAAAAATTTTCAGAATAAATCAGTTTAGTATTTGTCAACATGTTTTTCATTCCTGTCTTTTTTAACATTTTGAAATAAAACGTTTCTGGATTAGTGATATTAAACCCTGAGAAGTATGCGAATTTGTCAAAAAATATTTTTGGCGGAGTTGGACAATGTTCCCACTGATTATAACTGAAAACATTTCTAGGATTAGCAGATTTATGCAGATAATGATGCCCAAAGTGATTGAAGCAATACATTTCTTCATAATTCGAAGAACCCTGTAAATAATCATGTTCTGTAAATTTTGCTGACATTTCTAAATCTGACATCATATTATTAATATTTTCAAAGTCCCAATCATCAGAGAAAGTACTAGGTGATACAAAGTCACTTAAAGAGATCTTGAATTGATGTGGATATTTCAAGAGTTCAACCGGGCTATAGATTTCGTAATCAGTTTTGTCCCATGGTATACCACCAGGTATAGGATTTGTTGTGATGTTCACTGATGATAGTTCTCTTTTTTCGATGTGAGAAGATCTGTGCAGTTTCAGGACCAAGTTGATGTTCTGACTTGCTGTGTCCATTGTACTATATTTCCATCAATAAATCTACCCAAACTTAAAACCAAAATGAGCCATAGAAGGAGGGAAAGTATGCCTAACACAATCCATAGTTCAATCCATGGTGAAATCAGATATGTTTCTCTGAGTTGATGAAAGAGCTCTGTAATTTTCTTTTCGAAAGTTTTGTTTGTTGGCTTGTCTCCATGTTCACTTGGATCATCAGAAAAGTCATTGAAATTGATGAAGTAGCCAGATGCAGTTCTGTCAATTGTTTGGATGGCATCAGGATTGTTATTAATCTTTGTAGTTGCTTCTTCCTTTTTCATATTAGCATAGTCCGAGGCTATATCATTGTAGACAGGTGTTTCTTGATGAACTGTTGCAATTTGGGTTTCAAGAGGCACAAGTTCCATGGCTTTTTTATTCACTGCAGGTTTATCAAAAGTGATTAGTCTTTCAGTTTGAACCTCTTGGATTGTAGCAAGATTTGGTCTTCTGCTATTTCTTGGGAGTCCACTGGGCCTACTACTTATTATTGGCCACGTGATTGTGGTTTTACCAGGTCGATTGATACAACTCAGTTCTCCTTTTTACCAGCAAGGGGCGGTAGTACTACTGATCTTGTTCCGCTGACAGCTAAGACAGGTACTGCTTTTCTGTAAGAAGGCCCAAATTCCTTCTTCACCGCGATCTTTTCTCCGACCAGATCCCCAATCTTTGGAATCCAGACAGGTCTTGCTGGGACAGGTGGTTTTTCTTCAGTGGTCGTTGGCTTTAGCTTTGTGTTACTTAGACTCCTTCTTGTTTCATTCAAGTCCTGTAAAACAGCCAAACGATCTTTGATATCAAAGGTTTTTTGTTTCACCACTGAAGTGTGACAATCGAGATCATGAATGATCATTCTTGTACCAAACAAAAGTTTGTAAGGAGTGATACCTCCTAGAGAATTTCTTGGCAGATTATTAAGACTACGTTGGACACTTATTAGATGTTTGACCCACCCATCACCCGAACCTAATACCCTCGCTGTTATAGATTGCTTTATGTCACAGTTTTTTCTCTCCACTACCGCATTTCCCTCGGGATGGAATGGACTAGCATACTGCCACTGCAATGCCCATGCTGGCCATGGCATCCTTATAAGCCAGAGAGCTAAACGCAGGACCCTGGTCAGAATGTAGCACGCCAATTGCGTATGTGCCGATAAAGACTCGCAAATCTTTTATAACAGTTCTGGCGTCAGCCGAGCGCTGGGGCCACATCCAAATGAATCTCGTCTCAATATTTAGGGGACCGCATTTGTCCGGTCGAACGCCTGCCTATAGATAGTCTAATGCTGTCTAATAAAGGTGTCTGGGCTGGTCTTACTGTGTTAGAGTCAGATATCTGGTCCGGTTCATAACTGCGATCTCCATTGCAGTACTGACACTCCATTGCAAAGTTATAAACTTGCACGCTCATTCCCGGCCACCAGTATCGTGACTGTAATTCTATTAGAGATTTCAGGATCTCTTGGTGCCTCAGACCCAATCCCATGTGTGCTTCTTGAATCAAGAAGATTCTCTGCTGCGTGTTTGGAATTACTCTATCACCCGCTCTAGGGATTTAAGCAAAAGGAACGGAGTTCGCATCAATTATGTATGTATTTCCGAGTGGATAATTTAGAGGTAATGTTGCATAGTTGCCTTTCAATGAGGCTTTTACTGCTAGCAGCCTTTCACCGTCTATTTGATTTTTCGTACGCTTTATTGTAGCTACGGAAGCCGGTTGACCCGCTGCCGCTATGGCTCTGTCTGCCAATGAATTCCCTGCAACGTGAACGCCATCACGTTGAAGACTCTGCGTATGTATCACGTGAGTCTTTCGTAGTTCTTTCTGCAAAAGAACTACTTGTTCCCATAGTTTTTTTATGCTTTATTGTGGCACCTGTCTCATCTTTGTAACCATTTTTTATCCAGGTCTGCATGGAATTATTGTAAGACTGGACGCAGTAATGCGAATCGCACACTATCAGTGTGGGGAATTCGTGATCGGCATTTTCAAGCGCCATCTTTAGAGATCTTATTTCAGCTCGCTGAGCTGTACACTTTCTGAGTGATTCAGTTTTAGTGACCATCGGTCTAAATTTACCTAAGCGCCAGCGACCTTTAACAATTGCGCAAGCTGCATTGTAAAAAATGTTTCCACAACGTAGTGTTGTGCAAATCTGTCCGAGTAGATTACACAGGTATAATGTTCGAGAGGCAGAATTTCGATTGGCAGAGGACATTCATTTTTATATTCTAGATATTCTAGTTTTTTCATTTTCGTATCAAATGCGTGTTTCACGTCTTCTGTTGCAAGAGAATTTTCCCATTGTATCCATTTTGGATCTAGAGCTTTAGCATTTAGAATGCCTGGTCTTGTTACTGCCTCAAGGGCTAATACTGCTGTTAGTACAGATATGCTCTTCCCTTGGGCTAGGGCTCTTTCTTTTGCTCCAGCAGTTTGAACCGGAGTCAGACCTTTTTCAGTAGAACTGAATTTCATTTCAGCTTGTGTGTACAAGTGTGATTTGTAAGCTATTGGTACCGTTTCTCCCTCATTAGAGGTCAGGTATGTGAATCCACATCTTCCTGGGAGGACTCGGATTACAAGGTTGCGTTCGTTTGCGCGTGTTTGCAGTTTTGTTATAGTTAGCATGTCTGTTTGTAATGATCGTAAAATTTCTGTGTGTTTCTGAGTCCAATTTATTGGTTTAAAATCAGGTTTTGCCCAATTTTATTGAGCAAATGAGCAGTGAGAACGTGGCGTCCCCAAGACCGAAGATCACCACGACAATATCAATACAGCAAATCACGTAGGCAGCAAGTGATGAAACAGACTCAAGAATAGACTCAGTATAGAAACCCCCCATTCACCCAACCCATCCCACAACTCCGACCCCCCCGGCCCCAAAACTCCCCCCCCAACCCCCCCAACCACACGTGTACATAAAGCAATAGAATAAAATGTGCAGGTGCAGTGCAACCAGAGCGTCGCTGCTTCAGGCCAACAATGTCACTGTATTCAAATGTCCTCCTCTCGCTCCGCCGGGGGATCCAGAGACAGGCCTCGGTAGTCGGCCCATCGCTTCCATATTTTATAGCGTTTGCGCGGGCAGCCCCTCGCTTCAAAGATCGGCCTCTCCAGACCCATGAAATAATCTAGCCCAGCCTTCCATGCAGACAGGGGGGGGCCCTCACCGCTTTCCACGCCCGGGCCAGATCCCGCTTAGCCACAACAATCCCCAAGAGCAACAAGTGTTTCCCCCCACCCCCTCCATGATGTGCAGTAATCCTAGTCGGTGGGTACGGGGAAGGTCCCAGCCCAGGACCTCGGACAGACAACTCCACACACCCCTCCAGAACCCAGCTAGCCGGTCACACGTCCACACAGTGTGCATCAGGGACCCAGGCATCGCCCCACAGCGCAGGCATTCTGGAGATGCAATCAACCCAGCCTTCCACAGCCGTTCACGCGTATAGTAGGCGTGATGCAAGTATTTAAATTGGATGAGTCTGAGCCGGACAGCAATGGCGGTTCCACGTGGGGATTCCAACGCCTCCTTCCAATCGTCCTCATCAAGAGGGCCAATGTCCACCTCCCACGCCGCCCGAAGAGAGTGCAGGGTAGAGGAGCAGTGGATGACCAACGTCTGGTATATCCTGGAAACCTTCCTGTCCCCCAGATCCCCCATAAACACCTTAGCCTCCACCGGGCTGAACTCCGGCAGGGAATCCAGACCAGCGATGCTCGGGGTGAGGGCATGTCGCAGCTGCAGGTAGCGGAAGAACTGTGACTGAGGCATTTGGAACTCTGCGCGGAGTTCCTCAAAGGATTTGAGGGTGGTGCCGGACATGACCTGGCCCAGTTGTGTAACACCTATGGCTTCCCAGCCCTCAAAGCCGGTCAGGGCCGCCAGCTCCGGGAGCAGACCATTATGCCAAAGTGGCGTTTCGGCCGTTAATTTGCCCCACCAGCCCATGCGGCGCAGGGTCTGCCGCCACACAGCAAAGACCAGTCTGGTAACCGATGGCAACACAGGGTGCAGGCGAGGCGAATATAGAATGGTGTGAAGCGTATGGTCACCCATGAGTGATCGTTCCAGGGCGTACGCCGGATCCCCCCTATCGCCGTACCACCATTCGTTAAGAACCAGTAGTTGGGAAGCCTGGTAGTAGGAGAGGAGGTCCGAGGTGGCCAGGCCACCACAGTACGTAGACAAAAAGCATGTCTTCAACGCCACCCTGGCCGCACCGCCATCCCACAGGAAACGGCCCAATACAGAGTTGACTTGACGGAACCACTGCTGGCCAACAGGGTACGGGAAATTCTGAAGTTGGTATAGAAGACGTGGAAGCGCCACCATCTTAAAGATGGCCGATCTCCCAAAGATAGTAAGCGGCATCCTGGACCAAGTCTTGACATCAGCCTGGACTCAGTCCCACACTGGCAGGACACCACGAGCCCAAGCCACCACGCGCGACTGCGATAGGAAAATGCCCAGATATTTCAGGCCATCCGTCGCCACCCGCAGTCCCTCAGCCCAGGGGTCAGTGACAACTCCGCCGCCCAACACCCACAGGGTCGATTTATTAAGGTTGAGTCGGAGACCCGAGATCACACCAAACACGCGCATGACCTCCAGAACCCGGGGACCCGAGCGTTGTAGGTCGGTGAGAAAGAAGAGGACATCATCCGCATACAGCGCGATCCTATCCACCAGGTCCTCGTTCCAGACAAAACCGCGCAGCTGGGCATCCGCCCGCACCCGCGACGCCAGGGGCTCCATAGCCAGGGCGAACAGGTACGGGGACAGAGGGCAGCCCTGTCGAGTACCCCGACCTATACGGAAGCGCCCAGAGGTAGCCCCGGCCACTCGGACCGAGGCCGTCACGTTGGTGTAGAGCAAGCGTATGTACGACAAGAACACCGGGCCCAGGTTGAGGCGAGCTAACAAAGTGAACAGGTACGCCCAGCTCACAGAGTCAAAGGCTCTGTCCATGTCCGCCAGCAGGAGTGCCGCCTGCTCATCCCGAGTACCCATGGCATCGACCGCCGCCTGCGCCCGTCGGATATTATGTCGAGTGGCCCTACGGGGCATGAATCTAGCCTGGTCGGGGTGGACCAGGTCAGCAATGTGGGGCAACAATCGGTTCGCCAAGGCCTTTGCCAGAAGTTTGGCCTCGATATTTAAAAGGGAAATGGGCCTGTACGAGTCGTGCCTGTCCGGCGCCCTGCCCGGCTTCAAGAACACCACGATCTCGGCATGGCGCCAGTCTGGCGGCAGTTCCCCTTGGGTCCGCGCCGCCTCCAGTGCGCGCCGATAGTGGGGCCCCAACTGGAGGTGGAACTTTTTATAGAATTCGCATGGGTAGCCGCTCGGGCCCGGTGCCTTTCCAGTATTCAATTGACCTAGGGCCTCCCCGAGTTCCTCAGCTGTGAGCGGGGCGTCTAGAGCGGCCCTGGTCTCGTCGGTGATGGCCCACGGTAGCAGGTCGTCAAGATAGGCGGAGATCTCACCCGTCTCCAGGTGGTCACGGGGGGCGTACTGCGTCTCATAGTAGTGGGCAAAGCTAGCCGCGAGCATGTCTGGGTCCGTCATAACCGAGCCGTCTTCCGCCGTGAGACCCGGTAACACAAGGGGTTGGAAGGTCGCTTGGCACAACCTGTGAAGCATGGTACAGGACTTGTCGCCCCACTGATACACCCTGCTACGCGTGGCGAGCCACGCCTGCCTTGCCTCGTCGTAGAGGACTGAGGCGTACGACTGTTGGGCCTGCAGGAGCTGCCGTACTGTGTCGTCGTCGCCCCCATCCCGGCCACGCTGCTCTAACTCCTCCACGCGGGCGGCGGCGGTCACAATGGCCTCCCGATATTTCTGCCGAGCAGCCACGCACCAAGCAATATCGACACCCCGCAACGTGGGTTTCAGCGCCTCCCACACCACCATTGCATCCACACCGCCCACTAGGTTCTCTCGCCAATAATGATCAATCGCCTCACACAGGTGATGCACATACTCAGGCTGCTGCAACTGCCAAGACGACATCCGCCATCGAAACGGCTGTCTCTTCGAGGGGAGGGCTATGGTAGCCATAACAGGGGAGTGATCAGACAGACCTCTGGGGAGTATCACAGCATCCCTGACTCGGCTCAGACAGGCACCCGGTACAAACAAATAATCAAGTCTCGAGAAGGACCCATGCACCGCCGACACATATGTGAATTCACGCACTGCAGGATGAAAATGGCGCCAAACATCAACCCAACCCAGGCTATCCACCGTTGCATGTAGTCTGGTGGGAGCAGCAGCAGGGGGGGATCCACAACAACAGGCACCCGCCTCTGGCGATCCAAGCCCGCATCCATAACCTCGTTCCAATCACCCCCCACCAGGGTCAGCACATCCGGAATCTCATCCCACAACGCAAACAGTCGCTCAGACAAGGCCCACTGCAGGGGGGGGGGCATACACGCTACCAAAAACCACCTGTTCAGTACCCAGCAGGTCCTTAATGAAAACGTAGCGGCCCTGGGGATCAATCCATTGCTTCTCATGTACATACGCCACCCTGCGATGGACCAAGATAGCCACCCCCCGCGAGCCCCTCGTAAAACCCGCATGGTACACCTGCTGGAAGCCCAATCTCTGGAGGCTAAGGACCTTGGAACCCAGCATGTGGGTCTCCTGAAGCAGCAGCACATCCACCATCTCTCTTTTCCCCCAGCGTAGCACAGCCCCACGCTTGATTTTATCCAGAATCCCTCTCACATTCCACGTCACAACCCGAAGGGCCTTATGAGGAGACACAGTCGTACAATCAGCCATCATCAAAACAGCACCCGTCGCCCGGCCCTCCGCACCACCCCGGCGCACCCCACCAACCAACAAAATTAATAGCAACATACACGTGTGGTCCCACCCCCCAACCCCAACGCTCGGCACACCATCCCAGACCCAAGCCCCCCCAAACATCAGCAACAGAACAACACCCCCCCTCGCCCCACACCCCCCACCCCAATACCTCATAGAACATTGCAGTATCTGTCGCGGCATGGAGAAACCCGGGTCCAAAACGGAGGACCCAGGGCCCGCCATACCAATGGATCCCAACACCCCAATCAGCACACACTCACCTCCCCCCCACCACAACACCCACAATCGTGAGGGTCTGATGCCCAAGTTAGGCGCCTCCCGAGCCCCACAGCGTTCCCGCCAAGGGTCACAGGATACCTCAGACGTGTATTGACTGGCATGAATAAAGTCACATTAGAACAGTCTCACCAGCCGACGTAGGGCAACACATTATCCGGCAAACAAGGTCCAGTCCCCATCAATGTTCAGCTGCCTGTATCAGAGTGTTCCGAGTCCCTCGCGCCATCAGTCTGCGATGCACTGGCGGAGGCCGACCGCTTCCGCGATCGAGACCTCCGGCGTCGACCCTTTCTGTTCTGGCGGTTCGTCCGCTCCGGCGACGATCCCTGGGACCTGCCCGGGTCCAGCCCCGGCTGGACATGCGGCCTGAGTCGTACTGCTTCGTCGGTCCAACGGAACACCTCCTCGGGCGTATCAAAGAAATGTGTCCGGGATTGGTACACCACTCGCAGGCGGGCCGGATACAGGAGGGAGTATTGGAGCTTCAGGCCCCGCAACTTGGCTTTAGCAGCCACAAAGGAGTGTCTCTGCTGCTGCACCAGCTTCGTGTAATCAGGAAAAATCATGATGGTATGGTTGTCATAGGTGAGCGAGCCTTTGTTCCTCGCCTCCCGCAGGATGACATCGCGGTCGTGGTAGTTCAGCAGCCGGGCGATAACAGGCCGAGGACGCTCACCCTCCGGCGGCCGCTGGGCCAGGGCCCTGTGCGCCCTCTCGACCACAAAGCATGTGGACAGTGCCCCTTCGGGGAGCCAGCTCTTCAGCCACTGGGTCAGGAACTTCTCCATGTCGTCCTTCTCGCACCGCTCCGGAAAACCGATGAAGCGGAGGTTGTTCCTCCGTGCGCGCCCTTCGACATCCTCCACTCGGGCCGCCAGTGTCTTCTGGACACACTCCACCTCCGCCACCCTCCTCTTCAGGGCACTAATGTCCGTTTCGGTTCGTAGAGAGTTTTAACCCTCTCTGCATAATGTAGAATGTATGTTCTTCCGAAAATTCAGAAAACCTAGAATTGATTGTAAGTTTTTCAGCGTTTTTGGAGCTTGGAGTACTGCACACTTTTTTAAGAAGTTGTCTGCTAGGCTTTTGCCTTCACTTGATAAATCATATCCTAAAAATAGGACAGTGTGGTGGGCAATTCGTGACTTTTTAAAGTTAATTTTGTACCCTTCAGATGCGAACCCAAGTATGATGGTGTTCACTCTTTTCAAGTGTGTCTCCAGGTCATCGTCTGTAAGATAGATGTCATCGACATAAGATAATGCCTCATCATCATATATCTGTAGTAACTCTGTTACCCTGGCTGAAAATAATCCTGGGCTATTCTTGAATCCCTGTGGGATTAGGCAACATTTTCTTTGGGTCCCCATGCTGGAGAAAGCGGTCAAAAATCTGCTATCAGGTGCTATGTTTTGACAGAAGAAACCATTTGAAATATCTAATGTCGTTTTATATTTTTTGCGAACGATATTATTCATTAGTGCTCCACTGTGTGAGTTTTGTACTGCAAAAGTTTTACAGCAGGAGTTTAGGTGTCTGTAGTCCAAAACTAGACGATATGAGTTGTCTGGTTTGGAGACAGGAAACAAAGGATTGTTCATTTGTGAGGTGCATGTTTCAATCACCCCCTGATATTCAAGTTGATCTAAGATTTCTCTGACTTGTTTTTTAGCTGCTTGCTTAAGAGGATATTGCCTCCGTGCAGTAGGTTGATTTTTTAAATGGATTTTATGGTGAGGAGAATCCTCATCCCATCCTACGTGAGTTTTATATAATGCAGGGGCTTGGGCCACTGCCCATTTTCTAGCAAATGTGTATTTTTTATGAATTGGTATGTAATTTGAGAAGGCAGGCATAATCATTTCTTTGCCATGTGGGCACTCCCTGACAAACTCTGGTGGCCATTCTTTTTCTGCTAGAAGGATATCATAGCCTTTAGATAGATTCTCTCAAAAGAGACCTCTTGTTGTCCTAGTTTTGTCCCCCTCTATACATAATGTTATTTCATATAGTTTATGGGGCATGCTGACTCTGGTTTCTGCAGTTTTCATTTGAATGTATTCATTCGTGTCCACTGTCTCCAGAAGATTCAGCAGGATCTTGCGAGCTATGGTCACTTCTGCTGCGCTGTCTAGCATTGTCTGGGCCCACTCTCCGTTTTTCAGTTGTGTCCTCAGAATTATCGGAATGTTTTACTTTAATACCGGCTTCCTTCTATCTGGGAAATTGTAACTTTTTACTTTGATGAGCAGTTTCCTTGTCTTTGGACTTGACGTGCTCTTCTTTATGTTCTGACCGTCCTCTTCTTTCCGATTGCTGTGAGGAAGTCTGAAAAGATCGAGAGGGACGTGTATCAATATCTTGATTTCTGTCAGGTTTTCTCAAGTTGTCCCTATTTCTAAGGTTGTATCTTTTTTCAGAGGGCTCCCTTTGGGGAGACTTGCCCCCCCGTTCTGGAGATCTATCTCTTCGTTGGGGACACCTTCCTCTGGTCTGAAATTGTTTTTCCCTGGGAGAGGTTTGTGTATTACCCTCCCACTTCTTCTTTTGAGAGTTGAGATTAATTTTTAATGAAAGTCTTTTCAGGATTTTCAATTAGTGTTTTTAGTCGGTAGGTTGTACCGTCAACTGTTAATTTAACTAAATCTCTATATGCTTTTGTTAATTCTTTTATTTTAACTAAGAGTTCTTCGCTTGACATTTTTTCAATGTCAGGATGTGGTGTATAGCTGGCTAGGTCCGGCCATGTGGCTCCTGGTCTACCTAGTGGACCGAGCCTGGTAATGTGATTTTGATGTTTTAGGGTGCCATTATTGTATGTTATTGGAATTTCAACGTCCTCGAAAGGTGCGTATTCCTCTGGAGATTCCTCAATTTTGTAGTAGTGGTACTCGCGTGTCACAGCGTGTGCTGCTGGAAAATGTATCCAGGAATAGAATACCTCTGTTTGCCGATATTCATGGGCCTCTACCACAAATATGACTGTACCACCTCTTGATGATACTCCATTTTTTATAAGTTTCATAGTTATTGTTTTTCCTATATTGACCGGGATGATTAAAGCATTCGGGTCGTCATTTTTATATAATTGTGTCATCCGCTAAGAGTTGAGCTGCCAAAGCATCTCTTTCTTCGTCACTTTTAAGCATTTTACTGACTGAAAGTTTGCAGATCAGGCTTCATGGAAACAATGATTAGGTGCACAATATTTTGGAACACTGTATCCTTCAACATTGACTTAACCAAAAACTAATACATAGGAATCTCTTCCTACTAAGTTCTGGCGGATATTAACCTTTTACCCACTCCAGACATCTATTGGAGTTTTTATGGGAAAAGGGGTCTGTGTGAAAAGCACGACTGAGTTACTCTAGTATCTTGCGTTAGATTATCGCCTTACCAAAGGTTGGGCGCCATGTAGTGTAGTTCCTATATTCCCAATAGGCTCTGCGCATTGGAATAACATAAACGGTAGTTTAGACGTAGGACTGAGGTCAACTAGGTCTCTACTGAATATGTTAGACTTAATTATGAATGCCAGCTAGCTCAGAGGTCTCTAGAAACTTTCTCGAGTGAACAGGAATGAGTTAACTTTCTTGAATAGACAAGAAGGGATTAGCTTCTGACAACCGCATAAACATGACAACTTTGCTCCCTCCAGAATAAGGAGTATATCTCCAGAGTCATGTGAAAACAATAGATAGCTATTTCATTCAGTCAATCGTGCATGCTTAGTTTCACCAGAGTGCAGAGAATTAGAGAGACAGGCGTTTTCAATAAAAGTTGTTATTTATTGAGCAGTCTTCTTTATCATGCAAGAGAAGTGAATTGCCACAATTGCAATACTTGTCATAAAGTAAAGTGCGCACAGTAAAAGGAGTATTATGAAACAATACTGTAAAAGCATTTATATGGTTTCTGAGCCATATGATACTTAAAACGGATAAAATATATACAATATATACAATGATAAAAGTTGACTAAACGTACTCAACTGGTGCTTCTAAAATACGCCTACCCCGGTGTACCTAACCTATGCCTAGTACGTGGGAAGGAGTAAGTGAGCTGTAGTTTAAGTTAAGTTAGTTTTGCCAAGAATCTGAATCAAGAACTCTCTATGGATTTAATCAGTTCCGTACCTTGGTTTTAGAATGAAGGAGGTCTTGTATCTCTTTCTCCGGACTCGATCTCCAAGCAACCCGCAAGGGTGACTGGAAACACTGGACAGCGTCTTTCTCAGTGCGTCAAATGGGAGGGTCGGCTTCCTTCGGCACTCGCATCAGCTGGGCTTTGGGTAAGTATATAGCCGCTCTGCTCCAAACCACTGTGTGTTTGCTTAAGGCAAATGCTGGTATATTTATACCTGGAAGGTGCCGAGTTTGACGTAAAGTTGGACATAAGACGTCACTAAGAACTGTCACTAAGAACTGGCAGTTCTTTCAGGACTCTCAGGAGTTCTAGGACAAATCAAAACAGAAGCAGGGGGAATTCCCGGGCTGCTGGAGGCTTGGTTTGTTTAAAGAACGCGTTGTACTTTCTAGGAGTCTAGGGAAGTAGCCTTGCCGTATTTGGGCTGCATTGGCTATGACTAAATATGGATATTATTCGTATGCCTTTATAAGGATATGATTTGTTATAACCACATAAGGGTATGAATCTGGAATATTTAATTAGGGTCCTAGATACGTTCACAACAAAAGTAGAATGATTTATGTAGGAGGGGTCGTTCAAGAGTTGGAATAGGAAATATTATGAAGCAATCTAATCTCTTCTTTTTAAGTCAGATGGCTTTGCGTACGCTTACGGTGCGTTGACGGTGCTCTTACGATGCGAGTGTGAATGATGTACTTCCGAAATTTTCGTAATTGTTTTTAAAAGTAATATATGCTTATTATAAGTTAAAAAAACTAGTTTCATGATTATCCCAGATAACGTATTCCCTTAATATGTACATTAAATACAAAAAAAATATGTTTTTGAACAATTGGAAACTTTTGCGCCATACGCGTACGGGACACCGTACATGACGTCACATGGAAGAGTAGATGCGATGCCTAACGTCAAAGCGCATTTGTGATGTGTATGCGCAGAGTATACATTACTATACAAAGTATAGTGTGATCACAGTACGCGTATGGTAAGATTACCCCCCCCAAAAAAACAATGAAAAAGGAATTATATAGAATTTATTTTTAATATTTTGAAAGGAAAATGTAATTAATAAACAAAAAAAGTTTGAATTTAGTTTTATTATTTTACATTAAGTATATGAAATATAATAAAAAAAATAAACATCAATATTTATACCAAAAATGTAGTAAATTAGTATAAAAAGAAATAAATATAATAAATAATACATTCAAAAATTATTATTTACAAAACCTTTGAAATTCACTGAAAAAAACAGAGGTTTTGCACACGTTATACTTAGAAATTAGCATTTAAAAAAACTTAGAAATTCACAGAAAAAAACATAGGTTTCACACATGTTATAGTTAGCTGAACATTTCACTTATACAAAACCTTTGAAATTCCCCCATTAAAGTTAGTTCAGCTAACTTGAACTTGCGCGCCCGCAATGCACTGCTGATGAAGTCACATATCACATCACTCATGACATGGTCAGTGACATCACTCATGACTTCACTGATGACATCTCAAATGACATCACTGATAACATCACTGATGATATCATCCAGTGAATGTGTGTTTTACGGAAAATTAGATATGTTTTATGTATGTACATCTCAAGGTCGATGGAAGAATATATCGGTATATAAGTGTCTAAATGGATGATTTTTTTGTAAAATTGATTGTATAACTGACTTATTATGTGTATCTTAGTGAATACAAGTTTTACCGAGTAATTTTTAAATATTTAGATATCTGTATAAGTGTCTCACTTTGTGTATAGGTGGCTGGATGGGTTGGTGAGTAGCTACATGAGTGTCTATATGGGTTATTAGTTGTTTTTTAACCTATCAGTATGAATGTTTGTATGGTTCGGTGGGGAATATTACTTAGCGCATAAATGCATGAATGAGTGACTCACTGTTTGCATGTGTTTTGAAGACAGCTTGTGTGCAGGACTGTATGGGTGGATGAGTGTGTGTATGGGTGTGTTAGTGAGTGAATGACTGTCTCAATAGTATCTTTATGAGTAAGTACATATGTTTTAAACTAGTATATGTGACTATTAATGTTTATAAGTGAGTATATATGAGAGTAAGAGATTGGAAGAGTTCCTGTATAAAAAAGTATGTGTTTCTATAAGTGATTGTTTAAGAGAGTAAGTATGTGTACGTTTCTGTAGAAGTAAGTGTAGTGGTGTGTGTATAGCTGTATATGCAAGTAAATGGATGTTTGATAGTTTATTTGCATGTGTGAGTATGTGTGTAAGTATCTCTCTGGATGAGTAACAGTGTGTAACAGGATGTATAGGTGTATGAGTACATATGATGAGTGAGTACAAGTGTCTATATAGAACTGTTGGTGAATGAGTGAATGTGTATGTAGATTTTGGAATTACTGAATAGTTTGTTCTAACTAGTATTGGTATCTCAATTGTTTTGAAAATGTTAGTTTCTATTTTTCAATGTGTGGATCAAAGGTTATATTAGGGTGAGAGGAGGTCTGCCACTCTTTCACAAGGATGATGTCATCAGTGATGCAATCAGAGATGTCATCAGTGATGTCATGAGTGATGTCACTGACCATGTCATGAGTGATCTAATATTTGACGTCATCAGCAGTGGATTGCGGGCGCGCAAGTTATAGTTAGCTGAACTAACTATAACGGGGGAATTTCAATGGTTTGTATGAGTGAAATGTCCCGCTAACTATAACATGTGTGAAACCTATGGTTTTTTCAGTGAATTTCTAAGTTTTTAAAATGCTAATTCCTACCTATAACGTGGCTGAAACCTATGTTTTTTTTCAGTGCACATATAAATACATATAGAGAGAGGGGGAGAAAGGGAGAGCAAAAGAGAGAGAGAGAGATAGAGAGAGAAAGAGAGAAATAAAAAGAAAGAGAGAACGTAACAGAGACTTGAACTAGTTGACTCTGTCACATGCATTCCTTACATCATGAAGGATAACTCACTCCCTTATGTTAATTCTCCCATATGCAAGGTTGAAATGATCTTTCCACGATCACAGCCAAGTAAATCACCTTGAATGTTTTTTTCATTCTACCTCTCATCCTGTATTTGTTTTGTGCTAAGTATTACTATAACTTTCCTATTGAAAGCCGTTGTGGCCTAGTTTAGGAAGAAAGAAGCTTTCACGAACGTGGTAGGTGGTGCTTGGCTCATATCATTTATGTTTACAATGCCCAGGCCAGTATTCTTATTTTGTCTGTTTAGTTTCAGTGCTAAGGCCTCATAGTTCGAAGTGCAATCAATGTCTAGCTTCCTTCATGTATGAAGGAGCTGACTAATTTAATTGGCAGGGCTTTAGCTTGCTTTTTAAACAATTTATCATACCTCTTAGGTTTAGGAACGCGTATGAAAAATAGAGCAGACCCATTGTCTTAGTAGTGAGTGGTCAGTATCAGCTCCTACTTCTTCCAGTTCTTCATGGCCTTTTTCTGACAATGATGAAGATGAGGTGGTTCCCAGAGAAAAATGTACACAGAAGAAAGAGTTCCATGCATTAGTATCCTATTTATCATCCAATCTAGAATTGCTTCAGATGATGAATTGTGGAGATTGGTTAAGGCAATTTCAGACATCAAATACTCCTTAATTATTGATAATGCATTGGACTCTGACTTAGTGGATAAAATTACAAATCAGCACTTAAAAGGGCATATTGAAGACTAAATGTGCCAATGAAGGCAGCAATGTGTACAGTATCTGCCTGACTGTCACGATTCCCCGACCGCTGATAAACACTGCCTGCGCTGGGAAAGTATCACGGGACAAAGAAACTACAAATCCCATGATCCTTGGGGCGGCGCGCTGTAATGACGTTATGCGCCAGGAAATGCATATAGCGTGCCTTCTATGCAGAACGCGCTGCCGATTATTTGTGTTGCAGGGTTCTCGTTTGTCTGGAAGGTTGGAGATCTCTGGAGGAGTGTTCTACTCATTTCGTTGAGGATTGTGGATTAATTGGCAGAGGCTTAGGAAGCGCCTACTTGGTTTGGTTCGAGGAAGCTTCCACTGTTGTGTTTACCCTCTCCCTTGGATTGCTGGCTGAGGCTTAGGAAGCGCCTATCTCTACAGTCGGGTGAGGCTTGCTACGAGGGCGTGGGAGTTCGGAGTACCGAGGATTATTTGCTGGGGCTTCGGAAGCGCCCACATCGTGAAGACATTACTTTCAGGTTTTCTTTCTCCATGTTCGAGTTGGTGTGTAACTTATTACTGGGTAAACTCGGTGAAGTTTGTTCTTTACACACTTTCGAAAGGTACCTGTACTTTGTGGATCTTAGGGGTATGTGAACGCTATCAGTGTCTACCTCAAAGAACGAATTCTTGACGATTATAGAGCTTGGGCGTTGGCAAACCTATTTTTTGGTTCTTCATTTGTACGCAGAGCTGCTGTTATTCTTTATTATTGGAACTATGATATCACATTTACTTTGAGGAGGGAACTGAGTGAGAGAGAGAGAAACAAAGGTGACAGAGTTTATGTACATCTTCTGTGATGTTGCTAAATGCATGAGTTAATGCAGGCAAGAACATTATTAATAAACCAGAGGAGACAAGAGGTAGAGAAAGAGGTTGTCCCAAGTTACGGAAGGATCGTTGGGTATTCCTTATCCCTCAAGGGGTAGGTGTATTTTCTGCTTAATCATTTATGAAGTGGTTACTTGTTGGGAAGTCTAGTTACAGAGAGGTTGTCATTCTTCCCTTACAGTAGCACCTGGGGATGAGGAGTTGTCCATTTCTTTACCTAATATACCAGCACTCCTGAGTTTGAATTACAGGTGAGGAATGAGTCACATTGTTAGATATTGTTCAGTCTAGCAAGCCCAACGCCACTTATTCCGTGCCTTGTATATTACAGGTCTTCAGTTCCAGCAGCCCAGCAGTTCCCCTCCGGACATTCTTTTTTCCCCCGCTTGATCTCCTTAACAGTCTGCGTACTATTCGTGTCAGACTTGGGATGATCTAGAGGTGGGCCCCTTTATAGCATCATTACAATCCTGGGGATACATCGCGGAGGGATCTGACACTGACATTCACAAGTTCAGGATTCCCAGTCTTTGGACCATTGACAATGCACCCCACTACTATGATTCTGTTATTGCAAAACAAAATATAAATGTCCCGGACATGCTTTGAGAATTATCCCAGCGTGGGGGCAGAGGCGCCATTTTCTTTCATACTCAGGACCAACAGACCTTTCTTGGCAGTGCTGAACTGGTAAAACATACATTAAAATATCCAGTAGAAATAGGTATAGAAAATCGATTTCTAACTTGTGGCGGTGGATATAACAGAAAAGAAATTGTGAGGGCCAGTGATAGAGCCTGGAAACCAACACGCACAGATGCACTTAAGGATACTAAGAACAAAAGCAAGAATATGCTTGTGGGAATAATTACGAACTGCCATCCCTTTTCCCACAAGATCTATAATATTTTGAATATGCGCTGGTCGTTGAGGTATTGGTTGGCATATTGGTTAGGTTCACTTGGAAATAGTTTTGATTTATAACTCATGGTCTATTTGATCTTTTGTATCTATACCGTGCTGTTTGATTACAGTAACAATAACACAGTGACATTTATTTTTGGGAATATTCTTTGGGACTACCTTAGGTATTTATACCAGACATAGATATGTGTTCTGAGGAACTTAGACCAACAGCCCGATACCGGCGAGGGCAAATGGACTAATATTTCCTCCAGCAAAGCAAACTGGTGAAAACACAATGTTTTGCCTAACTGTAAATAGAGCAAGTTGAACTGGAAGCTTGACAGATAGGGTCCTCCACACCATTTGTGGAGGAGTACCTTGCCTGCTATACTCTCAAAAAGGTTCTTTGGCTCTTTGCTGTCAGCAATTTAAGAGGGTAAATATTGCTTGAAGTTTTTGGCACTAATAGAAGTACAAGTAAAGTATTTGTGTGATGTAATGTTGCCGAAGCTAAAAGCATCATCTATTGAATCAGGTGATACTGCTTCAGCAAAACAGTGTCTTCCTTTAAGAGATTGGAAGGTGGATTCAGCTCAGAAAGCACGTTCAGTGAGAATGCCTTTCTCTGGCAGCAAATTATTGATGATGAGCTTGAAACTGTTTTACATAGGTCTTTCAAAAATCAAAAGCATACTAATTTATTGAAACTTCAATCCAGAAACATCGAGAAGAACAAAAAGCTTTATGATCGTTCAAAGTGCAGGTGGTTTGATCATGTTTGAAATCGTTCCCAGATTCACCCAAAAGGGAATCAATTTTCACTAGTACGAAATCAAATGTGAGTAATTGTGTTCCTGACAATGCCAAAATAAGGTCAGAGTCTGGCCCACTTGGCGGAAGAATACAATTTGGGGAAAACAATAAAGTTTTGGAGACTATTTCAGTAAAATGCTCCACAGATTTCACATCAAAATCCACAAGTTCAGGAATCCCTGGCCTAATGACAGAAAAACATGAGTAAGACTAAAAGAAAACACTGTATTGTTACTTTACAAGAACACCATGTTTCTAGTTCCTCCAAAGGAAAGAAATCCGGGTGGCCTCAATTGTTTTTCTGGTTACAAAATGATTGAGAGAGTGCAGATTGGTCATCGACTTGAAGTGGGTGAAATATTATGTGAAGACAATACAACTCAAAATGAACATTCTGCTTTGTGTAATTTTACAGGGAGAATTCCTCAATGGATTTACAAGATTAACACCTTTAGATTTCAATCAAGAAAATGACACCAAAAATATCAGAGGTCCTGTGTGGCAAACCATCATTGGTAAATGTAGGCGAAACACTCAAACACTCTTGAAGCAAGCAAGTAACTGAAACTGCATTTACCACTGATGACGGCTAAAGAACCAGAAACACGTGTCTAGAGATCAGCACTATCACACCAATTGTGGCGAAACACTCGAACATTCTTGAACCAAGCAAGTAACTGAAAATGCATTTACCACAATGCCAGGGGCGAACCTTGCTGGAAGGTGAAGAGTAGTGCTCCCACCCCTGTTCCTGTTTAATAGTACTCCCATGAGTCATTGAGCTGACGAGTTCATGGATGAAGCACCCGCATGCATGTGAGAGGTACCTGACCTGAGAAAGATGTTGGCAGCCTACCCAGCAAAACCCCAAATTAGACTGTAATCTCTACTGATGACGGTTAAAGAACGAGAAACACATGTCTAGAGATCAGCACAATCTGCGCCAACTGTGGCGATACTCGAACACTCTTTAAGCAAGCAAGTAACTGAAACTGCATTTACCACAATGCCAGGGGAGAACCATGCTGGGAGGTGAAGGAGTGTGCTCCCGCCCCTGTTCCTGTTTAATAGTACTCCTGGAAGTCATTGAGCTGAGGAGGTTGTGGATGAAGCACCCGCATGCCTGTGAAAGGTACCTGACCTGGGAAAGATGTTGGCAACCTACTCAGCAAACCCCAAATTTCAGAGACTGTAATCTCTACTGATAACAGTTAAAGAATCAGAAACACATGTCTAGAGATCAGCACTATCTACGAAAACTGTGGCGAAACACTCTAACACTCTTTAAGCAAGCAAGTAACTGACACAGCATTTACCACAATGCCAGGGGAGAACCATGCTGGGAGGTGAAGTGATGTGCTCACACCCTTTTTCCTGATTAATAGTACTCCTGTGAGTCATTGAGCTGACGAGCTCGTGGATGAAGCACCCGCATGCATGTGAGAGGTACCTGACCTGGGAAAGATGTTCGTAGCCTACTCAGCAAACCTCAAATTTCAAAGACTGTAATCTCTACTGATGACAGTTAAAGAACCAGAAACTAGTGTCTAGAGATCAGCACTAATTGTGCCAACTGTGGCAAATCACTCAAATACTCGTGAAGCAAGCAAGTAACTGAAACTGCATTTACCACAATGCCAGGGGCGAACCTTGCTGGGAGGTTAAGTGGTGTGCTCCTACCGCTGTTCCTGTTAAATAGTGCTCCTGTGAGTTAAGTAGCAGACGAGCTCGTGTATGAAGCACCCATATGCCTGTGAGAGGTACCTGACCTGAGAAAGATGTTGGCATCCTACTCAGCAAACCCCAAATTTCAAAGACTGTAATCTCTACTGATGATGGTTAAAGAACCGGAAACAAGTGTCTAGAGTTCAGCACTATCTACGCCAACTGTGGTGAAACACTCAAACACTCTTGAAGCAAGCAAGTAACTGAAACTGCATTTACCACAATGCCAGAGGCAAACCTTTTTGGTAGTTGAAGTGGTATGCTCCAACCCCTGTTCCTGTTTAATAGTACTCCTGTGAGTCATTGAGCTGACAAGCTCGTGGATGAAGCACCAGCATACCTGTGAGAGGTACCTGACCTGAGAAAGATGTTGGCAGCCTACTCAACAAGCCCCAAATTGCAAAGACTGTAATCTCTACTGATTACGGTTAAAGAACCAGAAACACGTGTCTAGAGATCAGCACTATTTGTGCCAACTTTGGCAAAACACTCAAACACTCTTGAAGAAAGCAAGAAACTGAAATTGCATTTACAACAATGCCAGGGACAAACCTTGCTGGGAGGTGCAGCGGTGTGCTCCCACAGCCTGTTCCTGTTAAATAGTACTCCTGTGAGTCATTGAGCGGACGAGCTTGTGGATAAAGCACCTGCATGCCTGTGAGAGGTACCTGACCTGAGAAAGATTTTGGCAGCCAACTCGACAAACCCCAATTTCAAAGACTGTAATCTCTACTGATGACGGTTACAGAACTAGAAACACGTGTCTAGAGATCAGCACTATCTGCGCTAGCTGTGGCGAAACAGTCAAACACTCTTGAAGCAAGCAAGTAAGTGAAACTGCATTTACCACAATGCCGGAGGCGAACCTTGCTGGGAGGTGAAGCGGTGTGCCCCCACCCCTGTTCCTGTTTAATAGTACTCCTATGAGTCATTGAGCTGACGAGCTTGTGGATGAAGCACCTGCATGCCTGTGAGAGGTACCTGACCTGCGAAAGATGTTGGCAGCCTACTCAGCAAACTCCAAATTTCAAAGACTGTAATCTCTACTGATGACGGTTAAAGAACCAGAAACACATGTCTAGAGATCAGCACTATCTGCGCCAACTGTGGCGAAACACTCGAACATTCTTGAATCAAGCAAGTAACTGAAACTGCATTTACCACAATGCCAGGGGAAAACCTTGCTTGGAGGTGAAGCGGTGTGCTCCCACCCCTGTTACTGTTTAATAGTACTCACGTGAGTCATTGAGCTGACGAGCTCATGGATGAAGCACCAGCATGCCTGTGAGAGGTACCTGACCTGAGAAAGATGTTGGCAGCCTACTCAGCAAACACCAAATTTCAAAAACTGTAATCTCTACTGATGATGGTTAAAGAACCAGAAACACGTGTCTAAAGATCAGCACTATCTGCCCCAAATGTGACGAAACACTCAAACACTCTTGAAGCAAGCAAGTAACTGAAACTGTATTTACCAAAATGCCAGGTTTGAACCTTGCTGGGAGGTGAAGTGGTTCCCTGTTCCTTTTTAATAGTACTCCCGTGAGTCATTGAGCTGACGAGCTCGTGGATGAAGCACCCGCATGACTGTGAGAGGTACCTGACCTGAGAAAGATGTTGGCAGCCTACTCAGCAAACCCCAAATTTGAAAGACTGTAATCTCTACTGATGACAGTTAAAGAATCAGAAACACGTCTAGAAATCAGCACTATCTGTGCCAACTGTGGCGAAACACTCAAACACTCTTGAAGCAAGCAAGTAACTGAAACTGCATTTACCACAATGCCAGAGGCAAACCTTGCTGGGAGTTGAAGCGGTGTGCTCCCACCCCTGTTCCTGTGTAATATTACTTCAGTGAGTCATTGAGCTAAAGAGCTCGTGGATGAAGCAGCAGCATGCCTGTGAGAGGTAACTGACCTGAGAAAGATTTTCGAAGCCTATTCAGCAAACCCCGAATTGCAAAGACTGTAATCTCTACTGATGACTGTTAAAGAACCAGAAACATGTGTTTCTCTCTCTCTGCGCCAACTGTGGCGAAACACTCGAACACTCTTGAAGCAAGCAAGTAACCGAAACTGCATTTACAACAATGCCAGGGGGGAACCTTGCTGGGAGGTGTAGCTGTGTGCTCCCACAGCCTGTTCCTGTTAAATAGTACTCCCGTGAGTCATTGATCGGACGAGCTCGTGGATGAAGCACCAGCATGCCTGTGAGAGGTACCTGACCTGAGAAAGATGTTGGCAGCCTACTCAGCAAACCCCAAATTGCAAAGACTTTAATCTCTACTGATAATGGTTAAAGAACCAGAAACGCGTGTCTAGAGATCCGCATTATCGGCGCCAACTGTGGCGAAACACTCGAACACTCTTAAAGCAAGCAAGTAACTGAAACTGCATTCACAACAATGCCAGGGGCGAACCTTGCTGGGAGGTGAGTGGTGTGCTCCCGCCCCTATTCCTGTTTAATAGTACTCCCATGAGTCATTGAGCTGACAAGCTCGTGGATGAAGCACCCGCATGCCTATGAGAGGTACCTGACCTGAGAAAGATGTTGGCAGGATACTCAGCAAATTCCAAATTCCAAAGACTGTAATCTCTACTGATGACGGTTAAAGAACCAGAAACACGTGTCTAGAGAGCAGCACTATCTGTGCCAACTGTGGCGAAACACTCTTGAAGCAAGCAAGTAACTGAAACTGCATTTACCACAATATCAGGGGGCAACCTTCGTGGGAGGTGAAGCGGTGTGCTCCCACCAGTGTTCCTGTTTAATAGTACTCCCGTGAGTCATTGAGCGGACGAGCTCATGGATAAAGCACCCGCAAACCTGTGAGAGGTGCCTGACCTGAGAAAGATGTTGGCAGCCTACTCAGCAGACCCCAAATTTCAGTAACTGTAATCTCTACTGATGATGGTTAAATAACCAGAAACACATGTCTAGACACCAGCACTATCTGTGCCAACTGTGGCGAAACACTCGAACACTCTTGAAGCAAGCAAGTAACTGAAGCTGCATTTACCACAATGCCAGAGGCAAACCTTGCTGGGAGTTGAAGCGGTGTGCTCCCACCCCTGTTCCTGTGTAATATTACTTCAGTGAGTCATTGAGCTAAAGAGCTCGTGGATGAAGCAGCAGCATGCCTGTGAGAGGTAACTGACCTGAGAAAGATTTTCGAAGCCTATTCAGCAAACCCCGAATTGCAAAGACTGTAATCTCTACTGATGACTGTTAAAGAACCAGAAACATGTGTTTCTCTCTCTCTGCGCCAACTGTGGCGAAACACTCGAACACTCTTGAAGCAAGCAAGTAACCGAAACTGCATTTACAACAATGCCAGGGGGGAACCTTGCTGGGAGGTGTAGCTGTGTGCTCCCACAGCCTGTTCCTGTTAAATAGTACTCCCGTGAGTCATTGATCGGACGAGCTCGTGGATGAAGCACCAGCATGCCTGTGAGAGGTACCTGACCTGAGAAAGATGTTGGCAGCCTACTCAGCAAACCCCAAATTGCAAAGACTTTAATCTCTACTGATAATGGTTAAAGAACCAGAAACGCGTGTCTAGAGATCCGCATTATCGGCGCCAACTGTGGCGAAACACTCGAACACTCTTAAAGCAAGCAAGTAACTGAAACTGCATTCACAACAATGCCAGGGGCGAACCTTGCTGGGAGGTGAGTGGTGTGCTCCCGCCCCTATTCCTGTTAAATAGTACTCCCGTGAGTCATTAAGCGGACAAGCTTGTGGATAAACCACCTGCATGCCTGTGAGATGTACCTGACCTGAGAAAGATGTTGGCAGCCAACTCAGCAAAGCCCAAATTTCAAAGACTGTAATCTCTACTGATGAGGGTTAAAGAACTAGAAACACGTGTCTAGAGATCAGCACTATCTGCACCAACTCTGGCGAAACACTCAAACACTCTTGAAGCAAGCAAGTAACTGAAATTGCATTTACAACAATGCCAGGGGCGAACCTTGCTTGGAGGTGAAGCGTTGGGCCCCCACGCCTGTTCCTGTTTAATAGTACTCCAGAGAGTCATAGAGCTGACAAGCTTGTGGATGAAGCACCTGCATTCCTTTGAGAGGTACCTGACCTGCGAAAGATATTGGCAGCCTACTAAGCAAGCCCTAAATTTCAAAGCCTGCAATCTCTACTGATGACGGTTAAAGAACTAGAAACACGTGTCTAGAGATCAGCACTATCTGCGCCAACTGTGGCAAAACACTCAAACACTCTTGAAGCAAGCAAGTAACTGAAACTGCGTTTACCACAATGCCAGGGGCCAACCTTGCTGGGAGGTGAAGAGGTGTGCTCCCACCCCTGTTCCTGATTAATAGTACTCCCATAAGTCATTGAGCGGACCAGCTCGTGGATAAAGCACCCGCATGCCTGTGAGAGGTACGGGACCTGAGAAAGATGTTGGCAGCCTACTCAGCAAACCCCAAATTTCAAAGACTGTAATCTCTACTGATGACGGTTAAAGAACCAGAAACATGTGTCTAGAGTGCAACCCTATCTGTGCCAACTGTGGAGAAACACTCGAACACTCTTGAAGCAAGCAAGTAACTGAAACTGCATTTACCACAATGCCAGGGGCAAACCGTGCTGGGATGTGAAGCGGTGTGCTCCCACCCCTGTTCCTGTTTACTAGTTCTCCCGTGAGTCATTGAGTTTCAGTAAAATGCTCCACAGATTTTACATCAAAATCCACAAGTTCAGGAATCCCTGGCCTAATGACAGAAAAACATGAGTAAGACTAAAAGAAAACACTGTATTGTTACTTTACAAGAACACCATGTTTCCAGTTCCTCCAAAGGAAGGAAATCCGGGTGGCCTCAATTGTTTTTCTGGTTACAAAATGATTGAGAGAGTGCAGATTGGTCATCGACTTGAAGTGGGTGAAAAATTATGTGAAGACAATACAATTCAAAATGAACATTCTGCTTTGTGTAATTTTACAGGGAGAATTCCTCAATGGATTTACAAGATTAACACCTTTAGATTTCAATCAAAAAAATGACACCAAAAATATCAGAGGTCCTGTGTGGCAAACCATCATTGGTAAATGTAGGCGAAACACTCAAACACTCTTGAAGCAAGCAAGTAACTGAAACTGCATTTACCACTGATGACGGTTAAAGAACCAGAAACACGTGTCTAGAGATCAGCACTATCACACCAACTGTGGCGAAACACTCGAACATTCTTGAACCAAGCAAGTAACTGAAAATGCATTTCCCACAATGCCAGGGGCGAACCTTGCTGGAAGGTGAAGAGTAGTGCTCCCACCCCTGTTCCTGTTTAATAGTACTCCCATGAGTCATTGAGCTGACGAGCTCGTGGATGAAGCACCCACATGGCTGTGAGAGGTACCTGACCTGAGAAAGATGTTGGCTGCCTACTCAGCAAACACCACATTTTAAAGACTGTAATCTCTATTGATGATGGTTAAAGAATCCGAAACACGTGTGTAGAGATCAGCACTATCTGCTCCAACTTTGGCGAAACACTTGAACACTCTTGAAGCAAGCAAGTAACTGAAACTGCATTTACCACAATGCCAGGGGCGAACCTAGCTGGTAGGTGAAGCGGTTTGCTCCCACCCCTGTTCCTGTTTAAAAGTACTCCTGTGAGTCATTGAGCTGATGAGCTCGTGGAGGAAGCACCTGCATGCCTGTGAGAGGTACCTGCCCTGGGAAAGGTGCTGGCAGCCTACTCAGCAAACCCAAATTTCAAAGATTGTAATCCTTGCTGATGACGGTAAAAGAAACAGAAACACGTGTCTAGAGATCAGCACTATCTGCGCCAACTGTGGCAAAACACTTGAACACTCTTGAAGCAAGCAAGTAACTGAAACTGCATTTACCACAATGCCAGGGGCGAACCTTGCTGGGAGGTGAAGTGCTGTGCTCCCACCCCTGTTCCCATCATTGGTAAATGTAGTCTCTTCCATTTTGACTGACAGCATCTCTAAGTGTGTTCACAAACATTGACTGCTGTATTTCAATGGAGAGTGTTCATGTATTGTCACTTTTAGATGATCTCCTTATACATTCACCTTCAGAGACTCAAGCTTGCAAGGATGTGGTCAGAGTGATTCATTTTTTCAGGATAATGTTTCTTTTAGTCAACTAAAACAAATAATATCTAGAACCTACACCGTACACAGGAGCATGGTTTCCTATGAATATGAAAATGTTTTTTCCTTTCTCGGGACATAGCGATCAGGTTTTGCCAGAGACTCAGCTTATTGCTTTTAAAGAACATGCCTCAATGGCAGAATGACTTTGTGTACAAGAGGACATGGTAAATAGTGTTTCAAAGAGTGCCTACAGGAGAAGGACAAGTAGCAGAGAGTGTTAAAAAATTACACAGTTTAGTCTAGTATTTAATTTTGCCTTGCAACCAACAGACCAGTCATTTTCTATAAGCCTTCCAACATTTGAGGGAAGGGGGTGGGTGGGGACGTGGGCAGAGCACTGGCTGAGAGGCAGCAATTTTACCCTCTGTTGAACCTAGCCCTTTTGCAGTGTTACCCTCAGTTTTTGCCTTCTGTTGCTGAACCTGTTTTTGTTGGCATTAGAACTGTGCACATTTTCTCTGTTCACCAATGGTAAAGTTCTTCTGTCTTTCCCTGCAGCTTGGTACAATTGACATCTATCTAAATGCTACATTTAATTTACTTGTAGGTCACTAGTAAATGGTACTATATGTGCCCATGTTACTAGTGAGCAGCAGCACTTATTGTGCCACTGAAGGATCCGTTAACAACATATGTCAGGCGTGCTACTGCATTCTGTAGTGCAGTTTTAAGCTTACCATTTCAACATGGCAAAATAAACCTCTTTTCTTGCCTAAACAGTCCTTTTTTATACTTAGAAGTCACCCCAAGGTAGAGGCTAAAGACTCATAGGTCAGAGTGTTTTGTATTTAAAAATTTTGATATGTCCTAGCAGTGAAAACTCCTAACATCAGTTTTTTACTTTTGCAAGGCATATTGCTCCCATTAACTAACACTGGACTACATTATTACATTTATTAATGGCTAACTCTGATGATAGGGTTATGCTATTTAAATTCAAAAGGTTTTTAATTTAAAATCATCATATTTTCAGTTAAAATTCTGAAAATTAAATTTTTAGAAAGTTGTCATTTTATTCTCCCAGCCATTTGTGCCTTCTGCAAATGTCCTGAGTCATTATTGTGAATGCCTCTGCTGTGGGTATTGCGTATTGTTTCCAGACTGTAACCCAAAGGGGACTTAGGTGTGGACAGGATTGGCCACCCTGACAGGTTGACAGGGAAGGGACTGAACCTAGACCTACATACACTTCAAAGGACTTTGCATCCTGCATACATGCATACGCCTGACACCAGGCCTGCCCTTCTTTTTTACACTCACAGACAGTTTGGAGCCTTGACAGGGGAAAAGGAAGAACTTTACTGAACCAATGTGGAAGTAGAACAAGGAGCCCACCTCCAAACAAATGCATATGGTATAAATATTAGACCTCCAGAGACACTCTTCAGAACATTTCTGGACCTGTGGAAGTTACAAAAAATGGACTGTCCTGCTTGAAGGACTGCCTTGCTGTCTGAGAATGAAGGCTGTACCTGCTTACCTTCATCCCAGGCTAACCAGAGTGACTCCAAATGTCAGTTGGCTGCTCTTCTGTGTGAGATGCAGGGATACAAGAAGCTTCAGGGCCTTCCAACAACTACCCAACTGACTTGCCGCACTGGACATACTGCTGACCTCTGCTGGCGTTAGTTGCTGATCCCCAAGAGGTACCTCCCCAGGCCCTGGACCCTTGATTGGCATCAGAGTGTGCTCCTTCTCAAGAAACAGGCCAGTTTGCACCAAGACTCTGCCGCCCTTGACAGCCACCAACATAAAGCTCTAGTGAGAACTGCTGTCCGCATCGACTGCCAGCAATGACCGACATTGCAAGACATGCACTTTGTGCAACAGGAAAGACACCCCTCGACAACCGCCAATGCAAAGCTACAGTAAAGACCGTCCATGGCGCCTGACTCTTCGCGATACAGCATCGACTATCCACAATGCCCAGCCTCCTCTTCGGGAACTTCTCCGCCACAAATGGAACTCTTTGCGGCCAGACTCTCAGTGGGATTAACATGGTTCCTGTATACAATACATGCTTCAACGTGTTTGGATTGAAATTGCGACCTTTCCCCAGACTTGTGTAACCAGATGATCGTGAGAAGCACTTTGTTTTTTAGGCGCTATTTTCACTAACTTCATTGAAACTGTGTATCTCCAGTTCTACTGTTTGGATTTTTGCAATTCTGATATAATTGTATTTATAAAAAATTACTTTCTTTTTGCAAATTTGTTTGGGAATTTTCTTACATTTTCTTCTTACTGTGTGATATTAGCTCTTCAATTGGAAACTTATGAAGTGAACTGAAATCATGTGACACAGAACAGCATCTTTTAAGCTTGCAAGTCTAGATCAGTATACTGATAGTTCGCATCAAAAAAATGTCCACTCGCAGCAAGTTACAGGGTGACCTGAATAACAAATATTCATTAGGGAGGCTTCTATATGTGGCCCTTTCTGGTGTCCTGCACCACGATCCCTGTGTTTGCATTCCAAAATGAATAACTTTTTTTAAAGCAGTCTTAATTACGGTTCTGCTTATAAAAGCAGTTTTCCAGTACCATAAGCATCAAAAGAGTAGGCATTGGAAACCTGGACCATGATTCAGAATTAAGTAACAAGAATATTTAAACCATAAATAGTCATGCCTCATATTTCATACCCTAAAAGAGATCCACTGGTCTGCAGACAAACCAAGGAGAAAATGATATGCTTGTTTACAAAGCCTTCAGGGTCATATTTTGTGAATGCCTCTCAAGCCTGGCCTCTATTTAATTGTGATTCTCCTATTAACATGACCAGAGAATCTGGATTTCATTTAAGACACGGAGGCTAACATTATGCATACAACTTTTAATGCAGTCCAAGCATAGCCGCATATGTCACAAAGCAAAAGTTCCAACTTAGAATACATATGAACCAACAATAGCATGAATCACTAGGCAATCAGCCTCTTTTAAATGCGGCTCCAAGCAAGATAAGTCAACTTCCTACTTAGCTTATGAAAAGTCTTATATTTTAGAGTTTAAGATTAGTATTTTATTATTAATTTACCTTAATACCGTATACTGAGTAACCCTCTTTTATCCCTACAGGAGTAAATATTTATATATACAATGTAAGGATATATATATGCAATGTTATGTTATAAGGTACAATGTTATAAGGTACAGTAACACCTTTTCACTCCTTGTTTTCGGTTTCACAACCTCCAATTTACGGAGGTTGGCTTCTGTTTTTTCCTTCCCTTCGTTTGTCTTTATATTTCATGAATGATACTAAGTCTTTGAAACTAGCGCGTGAAATATTTAAAAGCACACATTGACTCGCGTCGCAAGTGTAGTTACCTTCCCCACTGCTTTGGAGTTCATTTATATTTTCGGAAAGCTTTGCCATGCTTGAGGCTTCATGTTTCTTACTGCGCTTCATTTCTTTGATTATAAATTGGGAAATTATAATATTTAGTTACCTCTATTAACATAATCCGATTATCTGTGTAACCCCCAACCCCCCAATAATCAGAAAGTTTATTATATTACAAAAATTTTAAAAAGGAAATCAGACAGTTATAATTGATATTTACAAGTTTATTATATTATTTAAAAAAATAAAATAAAAAATTAGAGGATCAGACATTTATATACATTTATTTGACTAACATGTCTGACTCAGATTTGGATTCAATTCATGGTAATACTGTTGAATCTGATTTTACTAATGATGCCATCAAAAAACTTATCCATAAGGAAATGAGATCATGTATGTTTTCTACTCTCTTTCAAGTTATGTCATCTAAGAGATCCTTGATCCATGAAAACGATTATTTATCAGATCTGGACATAACAGAGGTTAATGATCTCACTGAACAAAGGGGTAAGAGGCATAAAAAAGTAAAAATATTATTTATACCCCAGAGAGCACGGGAGGTGCTAGCACCTCAGGTTTTACAGGAGGTCCTCGCACCTCATTTGCCTCAGGTGTCCCACAAGGCAAAGCCTTCAGGGTCATATTTTGTGAATGCCTCTCAAGCCTGGCCTCTATTTAATCCCTAGATAAGGAATCAGCTCCAGAAATGCAGTAAAAATGTGTTATGTTGAATACTTGTGCAAGAAACGCAAGGGAACATCTGTGAACATTGCGTGCACACACATATGAAACTCCTAGGTACACATCCAAAATTATTGACATTCTAAAGAGCACAAAAGTTAATTCTGAAACATGTCCCATCAGGACTGCACTCCTTCTCTCCAGGAAGCAACTTGGCCCATGTTTACAACTTAGCTTGGGCCTCTGTCACTAGGACATGACAAGGGATTTCCTTCAGAATCAAGCTAATCACCGGCCTTCTTGGGTCAAAATATGGTGTACGATCTAAGGTATATGTAACACCACAAAGTAGCCATTGGCAATATTTAATTGTGGTATGCAGCACAAACTTTGCAGAAAGCTATGTTTCTTGGGACAAATTACTTTGTGCCTGGCGCAGAATATATTGAGTTTAATTCTCATATTGTAAGGAGTCTTTCCGATTTGTAATTTAAACCAGTAAATTCTGTTAAACCCCCCACTCACAGGGTACTATCTACTATCACTATTGCAGGATTGTTTTCCAAGTTTATATTTTTGAGCACTTTTACTGATAAATAATAGGCAATTTTACTTGTGATTCTGCATATATAGACTGAACTAATATAGTTGGGATTACATTTCACATATTGTATAGAAGTAAAGGTTTAATGTGTTTTATTTAGGCCACATGTCTGTATAAATCTCAATTTTTAACAAGATGGTTGCAGTCTCTGACAATCAATCCTGCTTCCTCCCCTGCACACATCCTCTTCCCTTAGACTTCGCAGAACACAGTTGAGCTGATGAGATAACAGTTTTTTTTCACTGCAGAAATTCCCTTGATCATTTTGAGCTTGAGATGGAGCAAATGCAAGTTTGCAACAAATATCTCTCTCATGTGGTTTCTTCTCTTGGTTCATTTATTTTGAGAAAGTCCTATTATAAAAATGTTTCATGTTTGTTTGAACATATCCTTATGGCATTAGCATGGAGGATGTTGAGTAGATTGCTAGAAATGGGATGGTCCTTATGTGTTAAAGTAATGAAGTGTATTATTCTCGTGTTCTAATTTGCTAAAGAAATTATACTTTTCCTCACATCATGATGAATTTACAGTTTCTCTACTCTACAGTGCAAAAATTGTGTATAAGAAACGATGGTGGCAAGCCAGAGATTTCCTGAGCTTTCCTGTAGTGCTAGGGATGCTGCCCGATTTTCGTACGATTTTGCTTTCCACTGAGACAGAATATTTTCAGATTTTTACATACTATGTATAACTTTGCATCTGGGAGCTGTTGGAGAATGAATTACATATAAACTTTTATGACCTGAGAAAACCGATCATGAAACTTTCTGAGGGAAAATTAAAAACGTGCACCAACTAAACTACTGTAGAAAAGTTGACAAAAAACATGAATGAAATGACAAAAGAAAAGTAGGTGCTATACATTCCAAATTAATGATGCCTTCAAGAAACTTTCATGGATTGTATTTCATACATGTACTAATGTTGTGCCTCTCAAAAATGAAAACTAAAAATGTATTAACCCGTTAGAATATTCAAAAACGTAGAAGTCTTTCATACTGACATGTATTTTTTGTAAATCATACTAAATGATTTCCAGTACATCAACATTGTACTAGAGTTATAATGTTGTATATTTCCCATTAATGTATTGTGACAAATCATATATGCTTTAGTTATATTAGCACAAAATTTAATTTAGGCATATGTGAAGTCTTTTGCCTCGCTGAATCTACTGCTCGTGAGAGAATTCCACAATATAACAAATAATGTGAGACAGTGTTTTCTTTCCCGGGTTCTTATGTACTGTACAAGAGACTTTGCCACATTTTACTGATATAATTAACAGTGGGCGTAGCACTTCGCTCCGCCCACGGATTGGCGTAGTGGTGCTACTTCACGCTTCACAAAGTAGGCGCAGTAGGCGACACTACGCCCACTCTGTGGCGGTGCGAAGTTGCCCGCCACCCGCCTCCCTCCCGCCCTCTTCTACAACCCTATTTTTCATATTACATACAGTAAAATAAAAGCGCATGCACATTTTTTGCGTGAAATGCGCATGCGCGGGCGCCCGCCCATGTGCATTCGTTTTAAGAAGTCAGTGCGTCTACAGGATGAGGGTGCCCCGGGACGCCGCATTCAAGGTATGTTATTTTCCTTTTATGTTACTGTATGTAATATGAAAAATAGGGTGGGTGGGCGTAGTGCCCAGCCCCACTACGCGGACTACGCCCATCCTTAGATACAATCCTGACCAGATACAAAGGAAACTGTCCTCTTGAACTCGTCAATGTGCTCTTACTGAAGAAGCATTGCACTAGCATTTCACACACTGGATTGCTTAGAGGCTGCGTAATTGTCCCACCTGTTTCTCTACAATTTGTGTCTTCTTTATGTCGTCTGATGATGAGGTGATTCTAGAAGGTGTCACCCCCCGGGACTCTAAAAATATAATATTACTAAAATTAAAAGAAAAAAGAGCTTGCCTGGCTGGAGTTGGTGATGGATGAGCTGTTGACTGTTTCTTGCAGAGCTTTCCTTGGCAATGTGGATTGCCCAATAAGGACTCACCTGGCTTACATTCTGAACTGACGCAAACGCTGGGTGTGCTGAGTGGTCCTTTCTTTCTTGAGAGACTGCTGGAACTGGCATGTTTCATGTCCCTTCCCGAACTCCGTAGCTTTGGTATCTTATTCCAAATGCCTTATTAGAATTTGGCAAAACTGTCTTTTACTGAATTTATTGATGCATTTGCTTACCGTAAAATCTTTATAAACTAAACTAAATGACTATGACAATAAACTCATCTATCATGCTTTTCTCCCTTTAATTGGTTGTGCATTCCTAAATTGGGAACTAATAACCAGAGGGGATCATATTAGTGAGGTCTCAGAACATGAGCTACGAATGCTGTAATTTTGTATAGCTTTAACTGAGCTCCTAATGTGCATGATTTTGGCTCACCTTTGTTTCTGCAGGAGATTTGGGTTTGCTATGATAATCTCTGATCTTTATAGCATAGTCTTGAGAGTAACCTATATGAGATTGATGTCTAGTTTTTAGTTCAGTTATCCAGTTTTTGGTCCTCATTGGATGACTGTGGGGACCCGTTATATCCAAACCCTCTTGGCACAAAACAAGGTCCATTGGAGGGCCAAGACACAGAGGTACGAGACTCTGGCAGGGAAACAAGATCATACAAATCAAAGGACAATAACATTTTGTATGAGCCTACTAACACTATACCGGAGCCTTCATGGCATTGACTATGGACTGCTTATTTTGAACTTTTTACAACAAATCCCTTTAACTTTGCATTGATCTAGAACTCAATTATTGAGTGGATCCCATTACTTAATAAACTGTTTTTAATCCACTAATTAATTTTGGGGGTGCCTTAATGCAGGGACACATTGCCTCATGTAATTCAGGTTGAGTACTGTTTTGCCCAGTAAACTATGGAAAAGCAGAATGAAGTAAATTTTGGGGTGCTCAGATATTGGCATATGGTTTTGCTCCCGCATTGTAAAGGGAGAAATAGTGACGACACAGATTGTTATGCATTCTAAACTGTATGCTTTCCCCCTCTGGTGTAGGGCAGTGGGATCCTATAATTACACCAGAAAAATTAAATTTGCAAAGCCTGATTCACAGCACTGGACTTTGAGTGCAACTGTGCTCATAAATCCTATTTACTATAGAGGTTAAATATGCTATATGGGGGGATTGTATATGCTGCAGCTTTAGTTGTGAGGGGAGGAAATGGTTGTAGGTGGCGAACAGGAGGATAGGGGATGTCATTTGGGAAATTGATCAGTAGCCACTAAGGACAAAAATTATTGGCACTCTCAATGGCATATCCAAGTACAAGTGCATGTTTGAAAGTATTAAAAATATGTTGGTGTATATGTTGGGAAGGAGGATCCGTGCAACCAAAATGTGTGGAAAATATATACCCCTGTCGACAATCTGCAGAAGTGAAATAAGGGGAAATAGTCATAGGTTGAAAATCTAGCATTTTATTAGATTTCTAATTGCATCCCTGTAAATTTTATGAATGTCAAGAAAAAAATTAATCTACAAAAAATAAGCCCAAGCCTATGACTAATATCCTACGTTTTTGGAGAAGCATGTCCTATATCTCTAAACAAATGTGCCTGTTACACTGCAGTCCTTAAGAATCTTTCAGGAGTCACCTCCTAAAATATGAAGTAAGATTATTGCAATTCCAAAGTTTAGGAGTATGGCATACTATCCTGTCAGCAGAAGGAAGAATTGAAAACCTCCAGCTCAAAGCAATTTTTTTTGTATTGTAATTTTTGAAAATTTGCCAGAGTTGTAATTATTTTTTCACCTTTGATATGTAAACGCCTATGTATAGTGTATCATTTTATGCAGTAGATTCACTTGAGCCATATGTTAAAGTATTTGAAGATTCCCCTTCCTGTCTTATTGGCAGTATAAAGTCAAACCCATAAATAAATACATAAAGCTTTCCCTAAAATTCCAGCAAGAAGATTCAGTGCTACGATTTGTGTGAATGTCATGTTAACCATTGCATCTTTTATGCATGAAGGAATCGCCGCTTTTCGAAAGAGCTTCATCATGTGAGAGGTCCTCCGACAACTATTCAGTAATGTCTTCGTGGCATGAATTGAATGGAACACAGTGACCTGCCGCTTTTATGGCTCTAATGATGTTAGGTATTGTTACTGAAGCAAAGCAAAGAAGTTTAGTTCCTGCCTGCCAAAGTATATCCAAGTCATCGGAATTATATATTTTAACTCTGATGCCATGCATTATTTTGGAGAGGAAGGCGTAGCGTGCTTCACAGATGAGATGGTCTGAATCACTTTGCATTGAATTTGAGTTTGCTTAGTTGAGGGAGGTCTTAAAAATACAGCAACGCAGTTCTTATATAGGTTTTTAATCAACAAAATTCGTTCTTTCTTTTTACTGAGATTTTGATCCACTTTTCTCTATTGGCATTTTCATTTAAATACACAGTATACAAATTGTCTTGATGTGCCTCATTTATGAAAACCTAATGAGAGCAAAGATTTAACAATAGTCCTCCAGTTTTTTGTTTTCTTAATAACGTTTGTGCAATTCAACAAATCCACACAAAACTTTCAAAAAAGAAGTACAATCATGTTGAGGTTTCAATGGAAAGTTTTATGCCAATCCGTCAAGCAGTGTTCGAGAAAAGGGGAGGGGTCCAGAAAGTCCCATTACTCATGTTAATTGCCATATGATTCTTTGCTCGTCAAAAATGTTGAACAGGATTGCACCACATTTGGCATGATGGTACAACTTGCCTGTGCTTGGTTTGGTGTAGGTCGATTCAGTAGTTTTCTCAAAAATAAGCCTTTAAAAAGTGCTCTGGTTGGGCATAAGTAGATTAAAATGTAAAGATATCAGAACCATTAATTCAAGGAAGATGTATAGATGCAGGATTGCACACGTCCGGGGCTCCAAAATGTAAAAAATATTTTAATTTGATTGGCTGAGGGAGCTTTTCTCTCACTAACTATTTTTGTACAGTGGATCCAGAGACGGTTTTGTGCTACCACAATGATCTAATTGGCTGGCCGCAACACTGAAGTCAATGCTGAATCTACCACACGAGGACATGGACACTTGGTCCCCTCGTTGTGACAGCAAAATTAAAATGCAAAAACAACAGTTGATGGACAGAATGCAGAACAATGTCATACATTCGCCCCAGTACAGAGATCTGGGCCTAAAACCATTGTTTTTTTGCACTCCACACCACCCCAGTTCAGACATGGCCATATGCAAATCAGCCTTGACCCTGTGCCTCATGGGAACAGTCCAGCCCGAACTGCCAAGCCATGTCTTCCCTGGACCGGAACAAGCATCCTAGGACCGGTTTCTGGCTATCAGCTATCATCAGCCAGGATAGCTTGACTATATGGATTTAGGCCCAGATCTCTGTACTGGGGTGAATGTATGACATTGTTCTGCATTCTGTCCATCAACTGTTGTTTTTGCATTTTTAGCAAAAATAAAATGGCACATAAGAGAGCAATATGTGCACATCCTGATTCCAGGCTCATTTAGGATGTTCCATAGGGACCCACTTGTACTTAAAAGGTTATAAAGCATGCTGATCTCCTCGCATGATTAGCAAACCCTACGCAGATTTTCCTCAGTCTGGGAACCATTCTTGGATCCATGGCACCTGTAATTTCTCTGGCCTGGTTTTACAAAACCAGAGCAAGCTTCACAGATCTATGTTGGTCTATTGTTAGATCCACAGCTCCTGGTCAAGCAAAGGACCTTAAATGTTTCCAGAGCCTTCAATGTCTTGGCCCCTACCCACTGCATACACTCAGCAGAGATTGGAAGCTCATGGAGGGTGGGGTCAAGTCCACCCATGCTGCGCATTTGCAAAGGCTTTGCACAGTTGATGTCAGATAATGGGTGCCAGTGAGGTCTTCACACCCTCATGTCTTTGTAGTCTTCTTAGAAGCCAGAATGTCAGAAGATAGAATGGTTGAGATGGAGGAGTGCTCAAAAAACCACAAATGTGTCTTGGGGTCTGCTCGTCTAGCTCGTGTGACAGCTTGGTGCTACAACATACATGACCCTACAGTAGTCCAAAATTGCAGCAGGACCAAAGCACTTTGTGAACTTTGAGAATTTGATACAAGATCACTTACCTTAATGGGTGGTGACTTCGGCCTTCATCCAGATCAAGGATGTGACCCGTGGTATACTGTTCAGTTGTTTATGTGATGGATTGTTGTTTGATCCAGCGGACGAGTCCCCAAAATGCATTTGCCTGACTGTGACAAGATTTAGCAAAGCAATGTCCCCCTCTTCCACCGGCTCTCGCAGTGCTCCACCTTTGTGTAATCAAAAGCACACATACGCACACCAGAGACTATGTGTAGGTAGCTAAGACTGGACTACAGCAATGTCACCCTTGCCGCAATTGGCAGCAGTATTCTCACCCTGCCCAGGACAAGGAAGCTAAACATAAGAATGATACAGTGCAAGGTAAAAGATATTGGGAGAGAACATTAGTTCACAGCACCTTCTATCAAACCCAAGAGGGATAGACAGGAAAAAAGTGAGATCACCACAATAAGTACCATCATTTTTCAGGCTGAATGGGCAATGTGTGTTTAATTTCACTAATTAAATTTGAACCATGTCCATAGGATTAGTCAAACACTAGCATCAGAAGACCACAACGAACCACTCCCTCCATGGCTGTCCAAATATCAGATGAACAGAACTAACAATCAATTGTGCAAGTAATATACATAAAGTACAAGTCAATATTGGGTTTAATGCAGATACGCTCTGCCCAAATTGCATTAATCTTTGCCAAAATATCTACTGCTGGCTGCAAATTCACCCCTCTCAGGATTTAATCTGTGAATATGATATCCTTCAATAAACACTTGTGCTGTCCACTATATGCTATTTCTCCTGACTTGGACAAAAACATTAGTTCTTCTCTCCATTCTCTTTGCAAGTATACCTTAACTACTCTCTTAACCAATGTGCTTTCCCTGCAACATTTTTATAGACCAGCCAACAAAAATCCTAGGGCTTTTCAAGGAGGAAATGACAATTATGGACCTACACCCCCCTGAGTAGCTAAAATGATCCAACAATATATATCCCAATAGAAGTATCAATTATCAACCAAAACACCATGGCAACAAATAAACACTCAGGTTTCAGACCAGGACATTGAACTGAAAATAATATTCTCAGCATCATGGGTGATGCAATGGTTCAAATTTTATCTTGCTAATTGCTACCAGATTGTTAAGATTACTGAATCCTTTTCACCCACTATCACAACGCCTTTAGGTTTCACACTAATGTTGATACTGGCTTATTTAATCTGTACCTTGATTCTCCAAGGAATTTCGTATTAACTCTTTTCATCCCTTACTACATATTGACTGATGGCACACAGATTTATATGGAAATTAACATTGATACTTCCTTTATTCATATTAATTACTGCCTTTCGGCCATGTTTATGGAAATAGATCACTATAAGTCAGACAAAACAATCAAAATAAAATGAAATACGTTCTACTAAAGTATGACCCCATTGATAGCATAGCAAAAGGTAACAGATACGCCTTCGACTTTCTTTGTGCTGAGAAGATACATAATGACAATCTGTATATTTTGCCCCGGATAGGGTGGAAATGTGGCCTAATGGCTAGAGCTGCTGACCTTGGGAACCAGGTTCAATACTAGCCTTGGGTCAACATCCTCTGATTCTGGGGAAATCACTTAACAAATGTGTGTAACGTTTGCTTCTCACATAAAGTGCTCCAATGATCTTGAGGCAAGTTCATGCCATATAAAACTGCAAAAATAAATAAAAATAAATAGATTACCATAACAAGACAGCATCAGTGTAGTGACATTTATCAAGAGCTGAATACATGAAGTGGATGTAAAGAATGTGTAGTCACCAGTCATCTCAGCCCTACATGATGGGACATTTATTCTCATTGGACTCCTTGCCATTTGAGTGGCTCATTAAACACATTCCTTCATAAGGCTACCAGAATGATCACAGTCAAGAGGAAACTTGACATTATTATTACAGTACATACCAATCTCAAATGGCTTCCTCTCCAAGACTCTTGCACCTTCAGATCTGCATACATCAATGTATTTATTTGTTTCTTTTTTTTATTGAGTTTTTTCCCCTTTTATCCCCTGGTGGTGCGAAAAGGTAGACCATCAAAGCATACATCAAACGAGATACATACATAGAAAAAGAAATTATATGAGCATAACAAATAAAATGAAAAAATAATCATAATTAATTAATTAATTTGCAACTCATTTTTCAAATGGTGCCCAGTTCTTATAAGCGATTAGGCGTCTATTCTTTCCTCTGAAAGCCTGAACTGAAGTCTCGAGTTTATACCAGGCCAACATCCTGGCTTTCCAATGACAAAAAGTAGGAGGTTCAGGATTTATCCAGAGTGATGTAACACAGAGTCTGACCGTGGCAATAGCGATAAAAAGAAAAGCTTGCAAATGTCTTGTTTTTTCCAAGGCCGTAGAATATTCATAGCCATTGATAACCATTTCAGCAGAAATTTTAACAGAAATTTGAGTAATCTGCATAAGAAAAGTTTCAATTTGGTTAATAAAGAGAGATAATTCCGGACAGCTATAAAACATATGAACAGAATCTGCAGAGGGAAATTTGCATCTTGCACAAAACGACCCTTTACCCCCACAGACAACCCCCCATCTAACAAGTTTTGCAGGTGTATAATAGAGATTGAATATAGCCATATAGCTTTGTGAGCGAAGGGTGCCTGATACCAGAACCGACCTAGCTAATACCAGTGGAAATTTTAAATCAATAAAAGGTACTCCAAATTTTGTCGCCCACTTATTGTTCTGATCATCTAAGTCATCAGGAAGTTGAGATAGAAAAGATTGATATAAGCTGTCAATTTTCATTTTCCTTCTAATAGATTCAACTATAGCAAGTTTTTGAAACATTATTGGGTTTTGAGGAAGCTTTTTATCCAAAAAACTTCTCAATTGAAGTTATTTGAAAAATAATTATTAGAATGCAGATGAAATTTCTCCTTTAAAAAGGTGAAGGAAGCTATTTGCCCTAGATCGGCTAAGTCACCGATCTCCTTTAGACCAAGGGCTATCCAGATTTTTGCCCCCCCTCTTGAAATATCATTGGGAGTAGTCCAGAGGCAGTTAATGGGGTATAATACGTGAGCTTAGAGATGTGAAAGTATCGGCGAACTTTTTGTCATACCGAAAATAATGCCCACAATACCTTGAATTTAGTTTTTTTTACATAACTCGGTTCGAGTATACGAGTAAGTACCCCTTTTGTGGAGTCTCCCAATGATATTGAGTATATTGAAGGTGAAAGATGGACCGGGAGCTCAGCAGCATCCCCTAGTAGAGGGACAGCAAAATGTTAAACCATGGCTGCCCGGTAGTAAAGCCGCCACCATTGGTTCCGACTAAACTCCATCAGACCCCAGCAGATATTTTCCTTTCTTCCTATTTAGATGGTGTAGCTCCAGCATATACCAATGTAATCGTACCACCCGTTAACAATGCACAACAGCATGCACAACAGCATGTTCAAGTCCAGGTCACGACCCCTCCACGTCACCAACTTCCCGTGCATGTTGTCACTTCCCCTGCCACAGGTCCGCCTGCCACTGTTCCCCCCGTTATTGGTCCGCATCATCCGTTTGGGACAACTGCAACCCAGAGTCCAACTCCGTTGCATGTACCTCTTTTACCTGCTATGACCACAACAGCTACACCACAGTCAGGCTATGCTCATGCTTCCGCTTTGGGAGGTGCCGTAGGAGGCCACCACCGAACCCCGCCACAAGTACATCGACTGACAATGAGAGAATTAGCTACACAGCGTACCCCGAAAGCGACCCCTTCTGAAAAGCTTAAACAATATATTACAGATTGTAGATATGATCCCGTACCAGGCAAGGCTGGGGACATGATGTTAGCCTCGTTACGTGTACGACGTGTTGCAGATTATTTGATTACACTACCAGGAATGCCAGACCATCTAGACAGGATATATCATTTTATTCAAACTGGAGAAGGTCCTGAATGTATTCGTGAAGCCATGGCATATCAGAAAGCTGAGACACAAGGGTTAATATTACGATTCTTGATTAATTGTTTGATAAGAGAACGAGATCGACCAGGTTTTGTTCAAGAAGAGATGGAAGTATTGACTAAATGGAGTCAGAATATTGCAGATTGTAAGCATGACAAACATAGAACTGTATAGATGCCATGTCTAGAAAAATCCGTAAAGAAATAGTAGCCATACATACCCAACAGAATGCCGAAAGGGCAGCCGAGTCAGATAAAAACGAGTCCTCAGAGGAGGAAGAACTAGAGAGTCCGGAAGTGCAGCAAGATATGATAGCGTATGTAGGTAGAGCGAAACCTCCTAAACAGTATCCTTTAAGTAGTCCTTTTGACAGACCCATTCGTCTAGAAAACAAGAAACGTTTCCTTTCCCCCATCCCAGAACTATGTTCTCTTGAACATGTATTCCAACAAACCGATAATATACTGAAAGAAAGATTAGGTTACTACGAACTTCATACAATGCATGAACAGGAACTGGCACGGTCCGCAGTACAGTGGGCTGGTGATAGCCACGTATATAATGATGACGCAGTAGCGCAAACATTTTTAAGTCTTTCCCCAGACGAACAGCGACTAGTTGGCATGTATATGATCCAACATCTCATTACACTGTATGAAAATCAGCTTTCTGATCCAGGTCCCTTATATGATTTATTAGACAACTTACTTCTGAAAAGATGGAGAGGCCTAGGTACCGATTTGATTAATACGATTCTAGAACAACGTCACAAATTCAGAACTTTCCTAACTCCACATTTTGTTCCAGTTCCACCCCCAGTAAGACAGCCATATCACCTAGACAGACAGAATCCCTTACGAGAAGTACATCCAATTCAGAAGCCAGTTAACACGTTTCAACGCGTATTCGTATACACTCCTTTGACTAAAATGGAATTATTGGAAATGAAGAAACTAGTACCTAGTCACGATAAAGACCCTGCAGGGTTCCACCGTGAATTAAAAGACATGTTACTGATGGGTGATTACACGTATTCAGACATCCTTAAAATGTTGAAAGTATTGTTGCCAGCAGGGATTTACGAGAAACTGAAAGAGAAAGAATGGGAGGTGGGAGATAAAAAGATTGTTTGGACCGAATTAGAAGACGAAGATAAGGGACGTACCCCAGGTTTAGGTCTTGGGGACAAAACTAAAGCATTACCAGGATTATTAGTACAAGTTTTGCCTAGATTACTGACAGTTAAGAAAGAGGATTGGGATGCAATCTCAGCCTGTAAGCAGAAACAAGACGAGGACACTAGTGATTTTTATTCTAGATTCGAGAAATGTTTTATTATTAATAGTGGCCTGAAAACAAGTAGCGAGTCATATCCACATCTTTTTGTGACCAAATTGGTCGAGAATTCCTTACCCCAGGTTAAGAACCGTGTATTGAAAGTTGAAAGTACATGGCAAGCATATACGCCTTCCCAAATGTTACAAATGTTACAGTACCACCAGAACAGAATTAGAGAGGAACATGATCATGAACAGAGACGTATAAAAGACACGAAAATGAAGGTTTTAGTAGCTCAGTCAGTTCCAGCAGATGGTCAGAAAAAGGGTCCGACCCAGTCCAGTCATTCGACAGCACCTGTTAAAGGGAACTGTAACTATTGTGAACAGCCAGGTCATTATATAAATGAATGTGCCGTTCTGAAACACAATATATCTACAGGTAAAACGAAAGAAAGACCACGTCCGCCTAGACAAGAACAGGTCCAGCAACATGCTCCGCAGAATGTACAGCCTATGCATATTCCACAACAGACTGTAGCGGTACCACAGCCCCAGGCATTGCCGCAACACAGCATGTTACACAGCAGATGTACCAGTATGCGCAGTCAGAGTATCCAGATTACCAACAGTATTCATGAAACAGCCTAGAGAGGGAAGTTGGTTTGCCTCTCATCGAGATTCCTATAGATCAAGAGGGTCCTTATGTACATAGCCAGGTATTAGGAAAAGACAGAAAATTTTTGATTGACACAGGGGCAAGCAGAACTACCATTAGTCATGACGAGGTTCCAGGGGCACCCCTCTCAGGCTCCCAGAATGTTTCCCTTGGATTTTCAGGAAAACCTATTGTTAATGAAGTATCGAAACCAGTTCCCCTTGCAGTTGGTCCATTGTCCCGTACTACAGATTTATTGCTTACGAAATCATGTCCAGAAAACCTGCTTGGTATTAAAACGCTGAAAGCTCTAGGAGCTGTAATCTGTTGTTCTCCGGAAGGAGTGAGATTGATTTTTACGAGACTTCAAGGGTCACTATGTGTTGAGAGATTTTGATCCCCGATTACAGAATGTACCACAGCATTTATGGGCACAAGGTCCGACTGATGTAGGTTGTATGCATATTACACCATATCGTGTTACTCTTAGAGAAGGTGTTGTTCTGCCCAGAATCCGACAATACAAATTGCCACCTGAGGCTGTAGCAGCCTTATTGAACATCATTGACGAGCTTATTGCTCAAGGAGTAGTTGTAGAAACTGACTCCAATATTTGTAATTCTCCAATCATTCCGATTCTTAAACGTACTGATGCAAATGCACCTCCAGTTTATCGACTAGTGATTGACCTTAGAGAGCTTAACAAATGTATCATACCTCAGTATCCAGTGGTCCCAGATATTTCATCCCTATTGACTGCCATTGATTCCGAAGCGGTGTTCTTTACTGTAATCGATCTCAAGAATGCCTTCTTTAGTGTTCCCATTGATCCGGAAAGCCAGTACCTTTTCGGATTCAGTTTAAATGGCCGAAGCTTTAAATTTGCACGTGCACCTCAAGGGTTCACGGAAAGCCCGAGTATCTATAGCCAAGCATTGAAAAGACAACTTGACAGTATCCACATGCCTGCTAACACTGCCCTACTTCAGTACGTCGATGATCTATTGATCACCGCCCGAAGTGAACAAGAATGTGAACATGCATCTCTGACGGTCCTATATTTTCTGGCCGGCAAGGGACACAAAGTGTCTCCTTCGAAGCTGCAATTCTGTGTTCAGCAAGTTGTTTACCTTGGTCAATTGCTGTCCAAGAGGGGGAGACAGCTAACACCTGACCGCATCCAGTTAATTGTACATATGCCACAGCCCAAGACACAAAAGGAAGTACGGGCCTTTATAGGCCTCACCTCTTACTGTAGACAATGGATTCCTCAGTACGCATATCTAGCCAAGCCCCTTATACCATTGACAACCCAGGAGGCAGCGTCATCGACTGTCCTCCCTTGGACTCAGGAACATACACAAGCTTTTGACGACTTGAAGAAGGCCCTATGTCAAGCACCTGTTTTAGCGACACCATGTTACAGCAAGCCTTTTACACTTTTTGTCACAGAACGCGAAGGTACTGCATTGTCAGTACTCACCCAAGATCAAGCAGGTTCACACAAACCATGTGCTTATTTTTCCAGTACATTAGATCCAGTAGCCCAGGCTTTGCCTGCGTGCTTGAAATCAGTAGCAGCAACAGCTCTAGCAATCAGACAAAGTGATTCCATAGTATTAGGACACCAATTGACAGTACAAGTTCCACATTCCGTGGAAGTTCTTTTAAACCGAACACAGACTCAGCACTTGACTATAGCACGACTGACAGGTTATGAATTGACGTTATTCCAGCCACACATAGAAATCAGACGCTGCAATACACTGAATCCTGCTACACTTTTACCGTTAAGTACGACAGACCCTATGTCACATGACTGTGTGGAAGTCATTACCACTATGACGAAACCCAGACAAGACTTGACAGACATCGCATTACCAGATCCAGACCTGACACTTTATGTGGATGGTTCATGTATGAGAACAAGTACAGGAGAGTTAGTGGCCGCATATGCAGTGACCACTGAAACTGAAGTCATAGAAACACATCGTATTGACACCCTGTCTGCCCAAGCAGCAGAACTCATTGCTCTGACTCAAGCCTGTATTCGAGCCAAGAACCTGAAAGTTGACATATACACAGATTCCCGTTATGCATTCGGAGTTGTACACGACTTCGGAGTCCTTTGGCAAGAGAGAGGTTTCTTAACTTCCCACGGTGCCAAGATACAGCACGTTCCCCTCATTCAAGCTCTGTTAGAAGCAATACATTTGCCTACAGCCATAGCCATTATGAAGTGTAAAGCACATACGAAAGTCACAGATACCATTTCCCAGGGTAACGACCTGGCAGATCGAACAGCCAAGCATACAGCTCAGACTCATACTCATACGACTGATATGACAAAGACAGTAATTCCGACACCGACACATTGCATGACAGTTAGGGATCCCGCACTAGATGTAATTGACATACAGACACATGCTACTCCAGACAAAATCAAGAAATGGGCAGAACTAGGAGGGATCCAGACAGAACAGGGATGGATGACGAAGGGAAAAGCCACATGGTTCCTCCCCGACTCAATGGTTCAAGTTATCATTAACACAGCACATAGTCCTGCACATTTAGGAGAAAAAGCCATGTTAGACAGTATTCAAAACCTTTGGTTCAATAAGCATTTACGAGCAGCAGCAAAACAGAAAGTGCGTACTTGCATGATCTGTTGTCAGTTCAACCCAGGTAAAGGCATTCCCGTAGAGCAAGGTGGATTTCATCCTCCTGATCACCCTTTTGAAGTCCTCCAGATGGATTATATCCAGATGGAACGTTGTCGAGGATTCAAGTATGTCCTCGTAGTTGTATGTGCACTTTCCCGATGGACAGAAGCATATCCAGTCCCAGATTACACTGCCGTGACCACTGCTAAGCAGTTGGTTCGCGAATTTTTCCCGAGGTTTAGTTTGCCTCGTGTCGTGTATTCAGATAACGGACAGCCATTCTCGTCCGAGCTTATGAAGCAGGTTTCCCTTTTGTTAGGTTACCAATGGAAGTTCCACTAAGTTCGGCATCCCGAAGCAGCTGGATTAGTAGAGAGACACAATCAGACTCTGAAAACTCGTCTTGCCAAGGTCTGTGCGGAAAAAGGTGTAGACTGGATAGTAGCCCTTCCAGTTGCTCTCTTCTATATGCGAATGGCAGCCCATTCTAGGACAGGGCTATCCCCGTATGAGGTGGTTTTTGGCCGGCCACCGAATATGTGGGGGACGCCTCTGCCCCGTAAATTAACCGATGTTGACAGTACTATGCTGACAGATTACCTTGCTTCCTTGATGTCTGCACTACAATCATGTCGTTCACAGGTCGCTGCAGCCTTTCCAGACAACACCGAGGTGAAGCCACACAAGATCGTCCCTGGTGACTTCGTCTACGTTCGCAACTTTGACCGGTCGAGCCCTCTGGAGCCCCGCTGGAAGGAACCTAAGATCGTTTTGATGACCACAAGGACTGCAGTCAAACTTGAAGGCAGGAAAGGCTGGCTCCACTCGAGCCACGCCAAAAAGTGTTATGGACTTCTGCCAAAAACTGTTTCCCAGGACTGCCGCATTCCAACTACTGATACTAAACTCCCCCTGGTAGAGAAAACTCCGTCCCAGGAGTACAGATTAAAGTTGAGGTCTAGTAAGTCAGACAGTTTAATTGTTTAAGTCCCCCTCGGGTGAAGCGGTTAGACAGGTTCCTGACATGTACAAGATAGACCCACATAGTGAGAGAGATAGACAGGAGATCAAGAAACAGAAATATTGCAAGAATCTCCGAAGCCGTTGTATTGTAACTTTACTTGTCATGTTTTTTCTGAGTCTTACGATTATATGCCTAAGCTATATGTTACACGTATATTTTCCTATACAAGCACATTCTTCTTTCAATGACACTGCAGACCACACCTTTAGTGATCTACCCCCGCATGAATTATTCTATCGACTTGCACTGCGTAACAATTCTTTCATCCGTATGTTACATCATTCCCACCAGACCAGCAATGCCACTAATTGCTGGGTATGTGGCTGACTCCCTCCCTACCAGAAAATGACGGGAGCCTTGCCTCTTTTTCCTTACCCGTTTACACATAATGGTTCATGTGGTGCATGGTTTACATTAATGTCCTCGTTAGATAGTAAGTCCAAAGTTTCCCAAGGTAATTGGATATGGGGAGACCTGAGTACAGTTATGAATAAGGCATGTTTCCCAGACAAGGAGGGTCTTCCCCAAACGACAGGTACCGATCTAGAAAACGAAGTATATGGATTAGGTAATTTTACACTTAGCCTCATGATTTTGAATGTCCAGTCAGAAACTAGTTTGAACTTACCCTCAATATCAGTTTTACCAGTGAAGGGTGACCTATGCGTTAGAAAGAATGGTTCAGTACATCTAGAACACAGCGATTGTAATACAGTTATTGAATTCAGTGATAAAGGCAAGTCTACATTCAAAGCTTCCCGACATTCCTATTTCATTTGTGGCCATACAGCTTATATACGTTTACCTCTAGACTGGGATGGTACTTGTTTTTCTAGCCCCACCTGACTACCATAGAAATTCTCATCTCATTCATGTTAGACCCAAGAGAGATCTCCCGATTGTCGACCAGACTGAAACGACATGGGAACAATACACAGATTTCAATAAAGGATTTTTTCCTTATTTAGGAACTGTCTCAAATAGTAAACTGATACGTAAATTGACCAGAACCCTTGAAGCAGTAGTGAATGAAACTACTTTTGCCCTAGGTAACTTGACAGAAGAGCAGTCTGCTATGAGACTTGTCGTTCTTCAAAATCGTCTCGTCCTTGACGTCATTCTGGCAGATAGGGGCGGGGCTTGTAGAGTCATCGGATCCAGTTGTTGCGTTTTCATTCCTAATAACGCACCATCAGTATATAGAGCCATAACTCGGCTCCACAAGATTGCAAGTCAGATACACCAGAATCCAGGCACCTGGACCTGGTCCAGTTGGCTCTGGAACGTGATATCAGCCTGGGGATGGAAAGTCCTATCATTCCTTGGAATAATCCTACTCATAGTATTCAGTTGTTGTCTATGTCTACAATGTGGGCCAGCGAATTGCGGCTTGTGTGCCACATCTTGTATTCCCCATCCAAGTCCACGTTCTCATGCCCGAATGAAAAAAGATGAGCAAATGATGTTATATGAACAGATAGATGGACTCATGAAGATTGATATATCCTGAAGGGAACGTAGGGGACAAGGAGGGAATGAGGTAATTGAAATTTTTATGGTCAAGTATGTCCCCTAACGTGTACCCAACGTCTCCATGTACATGCTTAAAGTACATGTAATTTCCCTCCATGACCGAATATGAAGACGCAAATACATTTGCGTCCAACATTAATATGTCCTCTTTCAGATCCACCATGAATGGATCGATAATTCAGTTCCTAACCATGCCATGCCAACGTCTTTACATGGTACACTTTTACGTTTTTTCTGGCTCTGCCGAGCTAGGCCCTGATTTCTGTCTCCGAACCGTTTCTGCTTTCTGCCTCTGAAAGCTGCAGCATGGACACGTATCCCGGACCTCTGCCTTACTTCCTGCCAAGCGAAGCGGTGCCTGGCTCAACCTGGCCTGCCTGCCAAGACAGTATTTTGCCTTCAAGTTATCTGTTCAGCCTCCTCGAAAATACATTCCTGTCTAGTGATTTAGGTAAACATATCCCCGGCTGCAGAGCAAAGAGCAAGCCTTCCTGTTTCCATGCAAGTAATTTACAGTTCCCGTTGCCATAGTAGGCCCATGGCCCCGCACGTAGACACGTAGACACATATGCACGCACTAGCATTCAGTATAGAATAGCCTCTGCCCGAAAGACCTTTTACTCCAGATAATACATCCTCCAAACACAAGATACCAGATATGTTATTGGTCCAGGTCGTTCTGACATCCCAGACTTCTGTCTCCACTACTAGTGTTAAAGTTCTCCCCAGTTACACGACTATGTCACGTCATGCTAGCTGCGCGCGCATCCGCACTTCCTGCTGACTCTGCAAATTACCTCTGTGCATACACCCACTTATGACACTTTCTGTGACGTCCACATTACGTCCACATTATACGCCTCCGTGTACGCCTATTACACGCCTTCTTTCACGCCCCCTGCTACGCACATGTGTTCTTATCTTCTCCTTTTCACTTGTTACGCCTCCTATATGCAATGCTAATGTACCGTTTTACTATATATATTGAGCACTGTTAATATAACGTTGACTTGTCCTGACATTGTCTTGCCATTTTCCTGACACCCTGTTGACTTGTCCCGTGGCTCGAGCCATCGAATTAAAGCCCGTTTGACTCAGATACCACGGACTCTGCCTCTCATTTGATTGAGCTATTCTTGTACTTGTCACTAAAAATTGATACGGTAAAGTATTTACCACAAAGCGTTAAATTTGTGACTGTCCACCCCCCACGATCCTGCGGAAGACAAGTCCACTTAGCTGCCCGTCTTGGTTTACGATATGACCATAAAAATCGTAGGCAAATTCTTTCTGCTTTCTTTAAGAATAAAGAAGGGATTAATAATGGGATAGATCTAAAAAAATATAAAAATTTAGGGAGAACGAACATTTTGAGGATATTAGACCGGCCGAACAGCGAAAGATGTAAGTGATCCAGCCACTCTAATTTATTATGAAGAGAGTCAATAGTAGGGGAGTAATTCAGATCTAAAATCTGATCTACATCAGGCGAGATTTGAACACCAAGGTATGTTGCTTCCGAAGTTATAGGAACTTGGGAAATGGGCATAGCCGTGGATTGTAGAATTTGGGTTTTTGCAATATTTAATTTATAGCCCGAGATTAAGCCAAATTGAGCTGCCAGAATCTCCAATGCAGGAAAAGATTGAGCGACATTGTCAGTTAAAACTATAATATCATCAGCATATGCCAATGACTTATATTTGGTTACATGAACAATAACGGGAGTAATGGTCTGAGAATTTTCTATTAAACATAAAAACGGATCAATGAATAAAGCAAAAAGAAGAGGAGAACAGGGGCATCCTTGCCTGGTGCCTCTGCTAATAGAAAAATAATGTGATTCACTACCAGAGATACAGATTTTAGCAAATGGGGATATATACAAAGCTTGTAGAGCTTGAATAAACTTTGGTGTGTAGCCCTTCCAGGATAAAACACCCCATAAATACCCCCAGGAGACCATGTCAAACGCCTTCTCGGCGTCTAACAGGATCACCCGAGGGCAGAGTTTGTGGTCTTTGCCCAATCTCGGATTGCTACTACTCGCCTGATGTGATCCATTGTATCCCGACCGGGAATGAACCCGTGTTGACGGATAGAAACCAAAGAGAGAATTGTTTGATGTAAACGAAAAGCGAGTATCTTTGAAAAGATTTTACTGTCTGTATTAATTAATGCTATCGGTCGATATGGAGCTGGGTTTAATTCATCCTTACCTTTCTTTCTGAAAAGTATGATAGTAGAGTGTCGCCAAGAATCGGGAATTAATCCAGTCTAAGCGAGACGAAAAACTTCTAGCATTTGCTGCCTGAATAGGTGTGAGAAAGTTTTATAAAATTCCAGATGAATGAGATCCGGCCCTGCAGCTTTACCATTAGAAAAGGATTTCATGGCGATCAGAACTTCCTCCCAGCTAATAGGTTCAGCCAGGATTTGATTCTGGTCATCTGTAACTTTTTGGGTATCCATAAATTGGAACAATTGATTTAAACCAGTTTGTTGCTGTAAAGTTATATTGGTTTCTTCCGTATATAAGGTTGAATAGAAATCAGCAAAAACATCTACAACACTGGTAATTGGGTCCTGAACAATGCCAGAACGATCTTTAACCCTAATAATCTGGTAGGCTACAGCCCGTTGTTGTAAACGTTTTGCTAAAACCTTACCGGAATTTTCACCCAATTCATACATTGAAGTTCGGAATTGAAAGTATTTAGTTGCTATATCTTTGTAAAAAGGCTCTAATAAAGTAGATTTGGCTATAGCAACTGATTTCATGCTGGCTGCTATGTCTTCCCCCATACGGATATTAGAACTTAAATCCAATTCAGCTTGTTGGAGAGCTGCAAGTCTAATTTTAACAGTTTGCTGCTCAGTCTTCCAACGATTAGAGGCAAACCTTTTGGTTTCGCCGCGCAATGCAGCTTTGAATGTTTCCCAGACAATACCGACCGGGGCAGTACCAGTATTAATTGCAAAGAACTCTAAGATCCATAAATTAAGTTGTTCTTGATATAATTTGTCAGTTAAGAGTTTCCTGTCGAATGTCCATGATCTAATTTGGTTAATGGGACGATCCCAGGGACAAATAAAGACAATAGGGTTGTGGTCGGATATAGTTCTTGGGTTAGTTTCAATCTTGACAGACCCAACAATTTGAAGAGTGGTGAAGACGTAATCAATACGAACCATTTTATTGTGGGGTATTGAATAAAAAGTGTAACCCTCTTGATTTGGATGATGATAATGCGATGTATCCTACAAACCATGTTCAATCAGGAGAATCCGGAGCGCCTTATAAACTTGGGGCTTTCGTCCAACATATATATTGCGCTTTATTATACCTAAATGACTAGGAATATTTATATTAAAGTCCCCACAAAAAAACAACGGATGAGGCCAGATAGCTAACTCTAAATTTAGATTCCTTATAACCTGTGGGTCGTCTAGATTAGAGGCATATATTGAGCAGATAGAGAACAGACGGACATTAATCGATAATTCTGCTATTAACCATCTACCAAAATTGTCTTGTTTTACTCTTTTAACACACCCTAACCCGGTCTTTAAAATAATAGCAACTCCCCGGATTGTAGAGGTTTGTCGGGTACAAGCCGCTAACTCATAACCTAGAAATCTAAGATATGCCCGGTTGCCCCAGGGGATATGGGTTTCCTGCAGGCAGATTATATCCACCTGCATCACCTTCAGCAACTCATAAAAAACTCTGCGTTTCTTAGGGTCGTTTAATCCACAGATATTCCAAATTGCACACTTCAATCTAGAGGCAGCCATGAGATTTGAGCAAAGACCGACAGCCCTAGACAACTATGAAACCTTTTATAACAGATATAATTGCAATCAAACTGTTTTTTGATGAAGAGTGAAAAAATTAGTGTCGCATCAAATGGATTCGGAAAATGAAACCAATTATGAATGAATAAAGTGGTCATCTCTATCCACCACCACCACACCACCCCACAACCCACCCTAGTTGACCCACCCACCCCATCTGAACCCACCCCCCTACCCAATGAACCCCGAACCCCCTCTCGCCCCACACTGGGCATCAGGACCATAGTCCTTGTGATGGTTGAGTAAGCGTTACCCCACACTCCACTGAACCAATAGTGTTCCAACTTTTCAGATATCAGATGACCCTAACACATCCTGGAAAAACAAAGAGAATTAGATCATTTTATATATATCTAACAGGTCATCGAGTAAGGAAGAATAATAAGACACAAAAAGGGATGACTACTATCATATGTTAAACAGTCAAAATAATAATACTTTGCCTAATTTAGGCTATATTGAGTCCAAAAATTCCTTAGCGGAAATCTCCGACATAAAGAACCTCATCTGGTCCTTAAAAATAACTTTTAGGTTTGCCGGAAAAAGCAAAAAAACCTGGGCCCCCTTAGCCTGAAATAAAGGAATCTGTTGCCGGAGATACCAGCGGTGAGTAACCGTCTCTGAGCAAAAATCAGGACGAACGAAGAATTGACATTCCTTGGCAGATCGCTTCTTATTAGGTCTAGTCAGTTAAAATATACGTTCACGGGCAAGGAAGTTATTGAATCAGACCAAGATGGCACGGGGATAGAGGTTATTCGCAGCGGTGGATTGTTTTTTCCTATTTAATGGGAAGCAATGTGCTCTTTGAATCTCAAGATTCCAATCCCACTGGGTGACCTCCGGAAAAGCCTCGGTGAAAAGCTCCACTATAAACAGCCGGACATCGTCGCCCTCTTTATTTTCCTCTATCCCCAAAATGCAGAGATTGTTCCTTCTCGCCCAATTTTCAAGATCTGTAAGCATCCATAGAATGTCCTTGCGTTGTTCTTTGACCTCTATAACTAACTCTTTCTGAGTAGCAGCAGCATCTTCAAGAGCAGAGATCCTTTCTTCAGTTTCGGCAACCCTGGTAGTGGTCTCGGTACAAGTTTTGATAACCCGTCGGAGAGAGTTCTTCATTTTGCGACAAGCCCCCTGCGTTCGCATATTTTCTTGTTTAGTTACTTCCCTATGCATCATAATAGTTTGGTAGATCGTTACCAATGAGACCTCTTCAGGAATATCTGGCATAGTCGAAGTAGTACCTCCAAAGGCAGTCTGCGAATTTAAATCAGATTGTTCAGCAGGCAAGCCCTTCTGCAGATTTTGCTGACTGGACAGGGATGATACCTTAGTGCCGGAGACTGCGAACTGTGTTAATGTTCAGATTTTTCGGTAACTGACTAGCATGCCAATCTGCAGAATCGCTGTCATAGTCCGACCACTGAAGCTCCGGACGATCAGAGGAGCCGAGACGGGAAGGACGTGGACCGTCTCGGCTCCCGGCCAGCGCGCTGCTCCGGCCTGGAGCCCAGCATCCTTGGGAGGCCCCCCGCGACGTACACGCTTCATAATTGTGGCGGAGGGTGTGGGGCACCTGCAGGGCTACCCAGATCGCTGCTGGTGCCGGTGGAGCGGCGATTGCGGAGTGCTCCTGATCCCCGCCGAGGACCCAACATGGCGGCCGCCCGTTGCCAGCTCGGGCTGTAGAGCAGCGGGGAGGAGGAGCGGAGACCGGGGGCGAGTCGGACGGGCGCTGTGCACCCGAGCCGTGTGTGTGGGGCTCCTGCCGCGTCCCCCGCTGCCACCTCGTTGCTGGTGTCTGTGGAGCGGCGCTGGCTGGCTGCTATCGGTCCCTGCCGGAGACCCAACATGGCTGACGCCCGCTGCCAGCCCGGGCTGAAGAACGGCAGGGAGGAGAGCGGAGACCGGGGGCGAGTCGGACAGGCGCTGATCACCTGAGCGGTATGTAGGGCTCCCACTGCTGCCCCCGCTGCCACCCGCTGTCGCCCGCCGAGACTCTTGCCCCCCCCCCTCCCCCTTGCTGACCACGCTGTTTAGCCGGTGCCTGACTTTAAGATGGCGCCCTGGGGGACACGCTTTCTCTGACCGGCAGACACAGGCTCCGGGAACACGAACACGAACGCAGAGGATAGTGCCCTGGTGGACTCTGGAGGACTTTTCTCGTGGACTAGACCCTCCCTCCATACCCTGCATCCTACCCACCCTTCATCTATGCTGTGAATGCTGCTGTTTGTTCGGACAGTTTTCGCTGGACTCTAGCCCTTCCCTCCAGACCCTTGCATCCCACCCACCCCTCCTCTATGCTTGTACTAGTGTAGTGTTTGCAGTGGTCCTTTGTACTCTCTACCACCCCTATATATTACCCTTAGAGTGTTTCCAGTCACATCCCTCCTGTCAGGATAGAAGACAACTCTAACGACTAGTATCCTATGTGATTATTAGATTGTATCCATGTGTATCCCCTCCCTGTGTTTAGAACTATAGCTTTAACGACTAATCGCCTGTGGAACTGTTGGAATATAGCCAGGTGTTCCCCTTCCCCGTGTGAAGAGATAACCCTACTCACTAGAGCAAAAAGAAATGTGTTCCTGAAATGTGTAACGTAACTGATTCTATGTAAAGTGCCTTGTAAAGGGGCAGCTGACATTCCAGGAGAATAGTCCCGACAGCTCGACGACTTCGGAGGGTTGGAAGAGGTCCCCCGCTACACGGCGGAGGAGGGCACTGGACATCGAATGCTGTCTTATGTAAAGCGCACTGATAACCTAATCGGTTCAAGATCCTGAAATGTGCAACGTAACTGATTCTATGTAAACTGCTGTGATAACATGTAACGGAACTGGTGCTATGTAAAGCGCTCTGATAACCTAATCGGTTCAAGTTCGCGCTATAGAAAACTCTAAAAATAAAAATAAATAAATAAAATCAGCGTCGTCCTCCCCAGATACGGAATGGTCGGAAACAGAATAAAAATTCTCAGTAGACTCGCTGACCTCAGGCCCCCTGGTATCATAAGAATACTCTGTAGGCAACTCCAATGAAACGGATATGTGACTATTAACAGACTGGACTGCATTATCCAGCATGCACTAGGCTGGAGACGTCTGATAGGCAGAGGGATCTAAAACAGAACCTGGAGTCAAAACTGATTCTGTTGTAGTGGTATTGTTAGCTAGTGCAGGGAGTTCGGAGGGGGGGAGTCTGCAGAAATGGAAAGCAATGTGACGGGCACAGTTACAGAAGTACTCACCCCCCCTTTGTAGCAGGACCTGCAGACCTTAAGTTTTCCCCTTGCACTGCAACGAGGGAGCATTCGTCTGTGGTGGAAGTTTTCCCCTTCACTCCAGGTTTGTTGAACATTGCCAGTAGTGCCAGGCCCTTAGTGACGCTTACCACGGGAGTCACCGGTGCAGGTTTGTTGATTCCGACAGAACGAGTCTTCTGAGCCACGGTTGCGGCTGCGGGCGCGGACCTCTTCGGGTCCGCCTCCTGTTGACCACGACCTGTACCGCGGGATTTCAGAGCAGCAGCTGCCGCTTTTGAAAGTACCTTAGGCGGCATCCTTTTCCCTGTTGCCGGTAACGTGAGGCAATAGCCTGCGAAACACCCAGGAGAGCAACCACTGAGCCGGAGAGGGGAGGATCCCGGGCTGAACGCCAGACCAGGTGAGCAGCTGATAGAGCTAGATAGAGCTTGCCAAAGCCACAAAAGTTTACGAAGGGCTGCAGGTCTGATAATATTTAGACGAGAAATGAATGCCATAGATCACATCGAGTCCGCGATTCTTGCCAAGTAGATAAAGAGTTTTCAGGCAATGTTTTCGTTAGAATGCATACAAGCAGTCATAGAGGGGTCCGCTATGGCTCAGAGGAGAAGAACGCCAGCTCACTCGGCCAAGTGCACGGCCGCCATCTTGCCCGGATGTCTTCGCATACATCAATTTCAAAGATCTGCAACTGAACATTCCCTAAAATTAGAACACATTTAAAATGTCATACAATCCAAAAAACCTTTGCACTACTAACATTGTCGAGTTTGAAATATTACACTGCAACAAGACTTCCACATTAGCACACAACTTTTCATTTTCATTAGGGATATGAGGTGAAAGTATTGCTTTTTATCCTAAGAAGACCTTGAACCAAGAGTGTCTCACCCTCTGACACCACTTTACCACTGCTAACCAGTGCTATATGCTTGTGCTCTCTCCTTAACACAAGGTGACATTAACTTATACCTAATTGGCATATTTAATTTACTTGTACTTCCTGAGTAAAGTGGTAATACATGCGCCCAGGGTCCATACATTTTATGCTACTATTGGGGCCACAGCACAGATTGTGCCACGAGCTCAGGTAGCCTTATAAAACATTTCTCGGGCCTGCCATTGCAGAGCCTGAGTGTGCAGTTTTAAACTGCCAGTTTAACCTGACAAAATAAACCTTTTTCCAGGCCCAAAGCTTCCTTTTTATTACATATGTCACCTCTAAGTGGAGCGCTGATGGCCCCGAGGGAAGGGTGCAGAGTAATTTAAAATTTGGACATGTACCTTTAAGTTTCACATGTCCCCATCGTGAAAAACTCCTACATTTGTTGCTCACTACTGTAAGGTCTATCTCTCCCTTAAAATAACATTGGAGTTGGCTTATTACATTGTATTAGTGTAATTTCCAAATGGGGAGAGATAGCCCCTTCAACTTAGGTGTCTCTGGAATCAAAATTTAAAATCCTATCTCCTTATGTGGTTGGATTTTAAATTGCAATTTTTAAAAGGCCACTTTTAGAAAGTTGCCATTTTTCCTGCTTTATCCATTTGGTGCTTGCAGCCTGTCTCTTGATCACATGGCTGGGTGTAGTTAACTGTTGGGCTGTGTGTATTCCTTCTAGACAGTCACACACAATGGACAACTTAGGTGTGACTGAATCAGCCATCACTAGCAGGGTGGGTAGGAGAAGCTGGGCACAGCCCAACTTACACTTGAATAGACTGAGTCCTGCCTCTACACAAAGGTCCTAACAACCCTCCATAGTCACTTCAGGCGGATTGAAGCAAGGGCATGAGAGACAGAAAATCTCATGCATTTCAAAGACACAGTCTAGAAGCTTCTCCAACTTTCCAGAACCAGGGCACCAGTGTATAAAAGATGGACCTCCGACACCAACTCTTCAGCACACTTCTTGATCCGTGGAAACTCTGACAGGAAGAAAGACTTATGTGCTGCTGAAAGAACTGTCACTCTGCTAGACTGCTATTCTGGAGGAGCTACTGCCCTGCGTAAGGTAACTGGGGCTGCTGATGTCTGAACTGCCTCTTTGATTTTAAAGCTTTGCATAATTTTGTTTTGTTGCGCCACTGTTTAAGACTCTTGCATTTTTAAAATACCTTTCCTGGTAATCACTCAGTCGACTGGAACCGGACTGGAATCGCTAACGCGGGGCTTGGCTTCTCTGACCGACCCGCCTGAAGATTAGCGCTCCAGTTCCGGGTTTCGCCTGGCAGCTCCTCCCCCAGCCTGCAAATAAGCAAAAGGTATCCATCAGCGCAGCCGTAAGGTAACTGGGGCTGCTGATGTCTGAACTGCCACTTTGATTTTAAAGCTTTGCTTAATTTTGTTTTGTTGCGCCACTATTTAAGACTCTTGCATTTTTAGTGTTCCAGTTCCGGGTTTCGCCTGGCAGCTCCTCCCCCAGCCTGCATATAAGCAGTGATGCACCGACCGCGCACCGGCGCGCCAAAGGCAAGCCCGTCTGCGCCTGTCAGCACCCGGAATGCGCCTTATGCCAGACCCCCTGGCCCCCCTCTTATAACCACCTATACTAAAGAAAGGCTGTTAAACATCAATACAGGGATGGGTATTCACGGAACAACTGACAAGTCGTTAGGGCTTGACCGCGGCACTGCTCGGGAGGGGGAACACTTGCAAGAACTGAGCACCACAGCATGGGTACGCAGGGGCTCCCGCGCTCAGAATAATCAAAGTGTTGGATTCAAACCGGTGAACGAAAACAACAGGGTAATTAGATGTCTGCTACTTAACATCAGGTTGATGGCCAGACACAAATACCAACTTGAGTGTCTAATACAGACAGAAGATCTGGATGTATTATTTCTCACAGAAACTTGGCTCAATGACAGCAGCGACCCTGATTGGAATATCGCTGTGCCTTCGGGCTATACAGTTGCAAACTTCAACCGAGTTGAAGGGAGGGGGGGTGGCTTAGCTATTATTCACATGTCCTCTCTTACCCTACAGGCCATGCCGGAGAGCGTTGATGGTGCAGAAGGAATGAGCTTTACTCTGAAATCTGCCAATACCTCATCTCTCTGAGGCCTACTAATTTACAGCCGAGAGCCCCGTTCTCATCGGCAATTCAAACTCATCTAGAGAATTCCCTTGAGCATGACTACTACACTATTTTGGGAGATTTTAATTTCCATCTGGAGAACACAAACAACTCAGAGACGGTTAACCTCCTGGACATTCTCTCCTCTCATAGGCTTGAGCAGATTGTTAATGAACCCACCCATGAGGCAGGCAAAACCCTGGGTGCCATTTGCACTAACATGTCCCACACCGCAATTGATAAGGTAATACCAATGTTATGGTCTGATCACTATGCGGTGTTCATCACCATTGTGCTCACTAATTCTTCTTACAGAGGTAGACTTAGGTCACCCCTGTGGTAAATATAATTACCGTACTATTTTTCCGTATAATTAATGACAGGTAAAAGAATAGCTCAATCAAATGAGAGGCAGAGTCCGTGGTATCTGAGTCATACAGGCTTTAATAAAATGGCTCGAGCCAATGGAGATCAGATCCATCACCACAAGGGTTCAGGAAGGGATATGCAATGATGTCAACGTTTTATTAACAGTACATAATATATATAGTAAAACTGTACAATGGTGATGGATACAGTAGGCGTGCCAAGTGAAAAGAATAAGATAAGAACACATGTGCGTAGCAAGAAGGCGTGTACAAGGGTGTACACGGAGGCGTGTGCTGGAAACGTCACAGAAAGTGTCATAGGTGGGTGGATGCATAGAGAAATTCTGCAGGGTCAGCAGAAACCTTTGACATGGGTGCGCGCGCAATTAGTATGACGTGTGATTGACGTGGAACTAGGGAGAGCTGGGGGCTTGACTTTAGCACTAGTAGAGGAGACAGAAGTCTGGCATGTCAGATCGACCTGTTCCTATAACATATCTGATATCTTGTATTTGGAGGATATTTTATCTGAAGTAAAAGGTATATCGGGCAGAGGCTATTCTATACTGAATGCATATGTGTCTAAGTGTAATGCGCGGGGCCATGGGCCTACCATGGTAACGGGAGCAATGAATTACATGAAGGAGACAGGAAGGCTTGGCCCTTTGCTCTGCAGCCAGAAATATGTTTACCTATATCACTAGACTGGAATGTGTTTTCGAGGAGGCTGAACTGATAACTTGAAGGCAAAATACTGTCTTGGCAGGCAGGCCAGGCTGAGCCAGGCACCGCTTCGCTTGGCAGGAAGTAAGGCAGAGGTCAGGGATGCATTTCCATGCTGCAGCTTTCAGAGACAGAAGTGGTTCGAAGTCAGAAATCAGGGCCTAGCTCGGCAGAGCCAGGAAACGTATAAGTATACCATGTAAAGACGTTGGCATGGCATGTTTAAAGACTTAATTATCAATCCATTCATGGTAGATCTGGTAGATGACGTGTTAACGTTGGACGCAAATGTATATGCGTCTTCATATTCGGTCATGGAGGAAAATTACATGTACTTTAAGCACGTACATGGAAACGTTGGGGTACACGTTAGGGGACATACTTGACCATAGAAATTTCAATTACCTCATTCCCTCCTTGTCCCCTACGTTCCCTTCAGGATACATCTATCTTCATAAGACCATCTATCTGTTCATATAACATCATCTGCTCATCTTTTCTCATACGGGAACTGGAACGTGAACTTGGATGTGGAATGCAGGCTGTGGCACACAAGCCGCAAATCGCTGCCCCACATTGTAGGCATAGACAACAACTGAATACTATGAGCAGCATGATTCCTAGGAATGACAGTACTTTCCATCCCCAGGCTGATATTACACTCCAGAGCCAACCGGACCAAGTCCAGGTGCCTGGATTCTGGTGTAGCTGATGAGCTATTTCATGAAGCCTGGTTATAGCTTTGTATACTGATGGTGCGTTAGTAGGAATAAACACACAACAACTGGATCCGATGACTCTACAAGCTCTGCCCCTATCGGCCAGGATGACGTCAAGGACAAGGCGGTTCTGAAGAACAACAAGTCTCATAGCAGACTGTTCCTCTGTTAAGTTACCTAGGGCAGAAGTAGTCTCATTCACTACTGCTTCGAGGGTTCTGGTTAGCTTGCGTATTAGTTTACTATTTGAGACAGTACCTAAAAATGGGAAAAATCCTTTATTGAAATCTATGTATTGTTCTAATGTAGTTTCAGTCCGATCGACGATTGGGAGACCTCTCTTTTGTCTAACGTGAGTAAGATGGGAATTCCTATGATAATCAGATGGGGCTAGAAAAACAGGTGGCAATAGGAATGCAATAAAACAAGTACCATCCCAGTCTAGAGGTAAACGTATATAGGCTGTCTAACCACAAATGAAATAGGAATGTCGGGAAGCTCTGAAAGTAGACTTGCCTTTATCACTGAATTCGACCACAGTAGTACAGTCACTGTGTCCTAGATGTACTGAACCATTCTTTCTGACGCATAATTCACCTTTTACTGGTAAGACTGATATTGATGGCAAGTCTGGATTAGTCTCGGACTGAACATTCAGAATCATGAGGTTAAGTGTAAAATTACCTAATCCATACACTTCATTTTCTAGATCGGTCCCTGTCCTTTGTGGAAGACCTTCCTCGTCTGGAAAACATGCTTTATTCATAACTGTGTTCAGATTTCCCCATATCCAATTGCCCTGGGAAACTCTGGATTCAGTGTCTAAAGAGGATATTAAACTAAACCCTGCACCGCAGGAACCATTATGTGTAAACGGATAAGGAAAGAGGGGCAGAGCTCCCTTGTAGTTCTGATAGGGTGGGAGTCGGCCACATATCCAACAATTAGTAGCATTGCTGGTCTGGTGAGAATGGTGTAACATACGGATGAATGTATTGTTGCGCAGCGCAAGTCGATAAGACAATTCGTGTGGGGGCAGATCACTAAACGTGTGCTCTGCAGTGTTATTAGAAAAAGAATGTGCAATGGGAAAGAATATATGTAACATCCAACTTATGCAGATTATCGTAAGACTCAGAAAAAACATAATAAGTAACGTAATAATGCAACGGCTTCGGAGACTTTTACAATATTTTCGTTTCTTGATCTCCTTTCTATCTCTCTCACTATTGGGGTCTATCTTATACATGTCAGGAACCTGTCTAACCGCTTCACCCAAGAGGGGACTTAAACAATTAAACTGTCTGACTTACTAGACCTCAACTTTGACTTGTACTCCTGATGCGGAGTTTTCTCTAACAGGGGGAGTTTAGTATCAGTGTCTGGAATGTGGCAGTCCTGGGAAACAGTTTTTGGCGGAAGTCCATAAAAAATGTTCACATGGCTCGAGTGCAGCCAGCCTTTTCTTCCTTCCACTTTCACGGCAGTCCTTATGGTCATCAGAACGATTTTAGGCTCCTTCCAGCGGGGCTCCAGAGGTCTTGATCTGTCAAAATTGTGTACCACGACGATGTCACCAGGAACAAGTTAGTGTGGTTTCACCTCGGTGTTGTCTGGGAAGGCTGCCGCGACCTGTGAACGACATGATAGTAGTGCAGACATCAAGGAAGCAAGGTAATCTGTCAGCATAGAACTGTCAACATCCGTAATCTTACGGGGCATAGGCGTCCCCCACATATTAGGAGGCCTACCAAAGACCACCTCATACGGGGATAGCCCTGTCCTAGAATGAGCTACCATTCGCATGTAAAAGAGGGCAACTGGCAAAGCTACCATCCAATCTACACCTTTCTCTGCACATACTTTAGCAAGACGGGTTTTCAGAGTCTGATTGTGTCTCTCCACGAGACCAGCTGCCTCGGGATGTCGAACACAGTGGAATTTCCATTGATAGCCTAACAAGAGTGAAACCTGTTTCATGAGCTCGGACGAGAATGGCTGACTATTATCTGAATATACGACACGGGGCAAACCGTACCGTGGGAAAAATTCACGAACCAACTGCTTGGCAGTTGTTATGGCAGTATAATCTGGGACTGGATATGCTTCTGTCCATCTGGATAGGGCACATACAACTACGAGGACATACTTGAATCCTCGGCATCTGTCCATCTGGATATAGTCCATCTGGAGGACTTCAAAAGGATGGTCAGGAGGATGAAATCCACCTTGTTCCACGGGAATACCTTTTCCTGGATTGAACTGACAACAGATCATGCAGGTACGCACTTTCTGTTTTGCTGCTGCCCGTAAATGCTTGTTGAACCAGAGGTTCTGCAAACTGTCTAACATGGCCTTCTCTCCTAAATGTGCTGGACTGTGTGCTGTGTTAATGATAACTTGAACCATAGAGTCGGGGAGAAACCATGTGGCTTTTCCCTTCGTCATCCATCCTTGTTCTGTCTGGACCCTTCCTTGTTCAGTCCATTTCTTGATTTCGTCTGGAGTGGCATGTGTCTGTATATCGAGTACGTCTTGTGTGGGATCCCTAACTGTCATGCAATGTGTCAGTGAAGCTACTTCAGTCTTTGTCATATCAGTCGATATATTAGTTTGAGTCTGAGCTGTAAGTTTCGCTGTGCGATCTGCCAGGTCGTTACCCTGGGAAATAGTGTCTGTAACTTTAGTATGTGCCTTGCACTTCATGATGGCTATGGCTGTAGGCAAATGTATTGCTTCTAACAGAGCTTGAATGAGGGGACCATGTTGGATCTTGGCTCTGTGAGAGGTCAAGAAACCTATCTCTTGCCAGAGAACACCGAAGTCGTGTACGACTCCAAATGCATAACGTGAATCTGTGTATATGTTTACTCTAAGGTTCTTGGCTCGTATACAGGCTTGGGTCAGAGCAATGAGCTCTGCTGCTTGAGCTGACAGGGTGTCAATGCGATGTGTTTCTATGACTTCAGTTTCAGTGGTCACTGCATATGCGGCCACTAACTCTCCTGTGCTTGTTCTCATACATGAACCATCCACATAAAGTGTAAGGTCTGGATCGGGTAATGCAATATCTGTCAAGTCTTGTCTGGGTTTCGTGATTGTGTTAATGACTTCCACACAGTCATGTGCAGTAGGGTCTGTTGTGTTTGACGGTAAAAGTGTAGCAGGGTTTAGTGTATTGCAGCGTCTGATCTCTATGTGTGGTTGAAACAATGTCAATTCATAACCTGTCAGTCGTGCTATAGTCAAGTGCTGAGTCTGTGTTCTGTTTAGGAGAACTTCCACGGAGTGTGGAACCTGTACTGTCAGCTGATGTCCTAATACTATGAAATCACTTTGTCTTATTGCTAGAGCTGTTGCTGCAACTGATTTTAAGCACGCAGGCAAAGCCTGGGCTACTGGATCTAATGTACTCGAAAAATAAGCACACGGTCTGTGTTTGTCTGCCTGAACCTGAGTGAGAACCGATAACGCTGTGCCATCTCGTTCCGTGACAAAAAGTGTAAAAGGTTTGCTGTAACATGGTGTTGCTAAAACAGGTGCTTGACATAAGGCTTTCCTTAATTCGTCAAAAGCTTTTGTATGTTCCTGAGTCCAAGGGAGGACAGTCGAAGTCGCTGCCTCCTGTGTTGTCAACTGTGTGAGTGGCTTAGCTAGATATGCATATTGAGGAATCCATTGTCTACAGTAAGAAGTGAGTCCAATAAAGGCTCGCACTTCCTTCTGTGTCTTGGGTTGCGGAAGATGTGCAATTAACTGGATACGATCAGGTGTTAGCTGCCTACCCCACTTGGACAGCAAGTGCCCAAGGTATACCACTTGCTGGGCACAGAATTGCAGCTTCGAAGGAGACACTTTGTGTCCCTTGTCTGCCAGAAAATATAGGACTGTCAGTGATGCACGTTCACAATCTTGTTCAGTTCGGGCTGTGATCAATAGATCATCGACATACTGGAGAAGTGCAGTGTCAGTAGGCATGTGAATACTGTCAAGTTGTCGTTTCAGTGCTTGGCTATAGATGCTAGGGCTTTCTGTGAATCCTTGAGGGGCGCGTGCAAATTTGAAACTTCGGCCATTTAAACAGAATCCGAAAAGGTACTGGCTTTCCGGATGAATGGGGACACTAAAGAAGGCGTTCTTGAGATCGATTACAGTAAAGAACGCTGCTTCTGAATCAATAGCTGTCAATAATGACGAAATGTCTGGGACCACTGGGTATTGTGGTACAATACATTTGTTTAATTCTCGAAGATCAATCACCAATCGATAGACTGGAGGTGCATTTTGGTCAGTACGTTTAAGAATCGGAATGATAGGGGAATTACAAACATTCGAGTTGGTTTCTACAACCAGTCCTTGTGCAATGAGCTTGTCAATGATTTTCAGTAAAGCCACTACAGCACCAGGTGGTAACTTGTATTGTCGGATTCGGGGTAGTACAACTCCTTGCTTGAGTGTGACACGGTATGGTGTAATGTGCATACAACCTACATCAGTTGGGCCTTGTGCCCACAAATGTGCAGGAACATTCTGTAACCTGGGATCAAAATCTCTCAACACATAATGTCCCTTAAAATCACGTAAGAATAAACTCACTCCTTCGGGAGAACAACAAATTACAGCTCCTAGAGCTTTCAGCGTTTTAATACCAAGCAAGTTTTCTGGACATGATTCGTAAGTAACAAATCTGTAGTACGGGACAATGGACCAACTGCAAGGGGAACTGGTTTCGATACTTCATTAACAATAGGCTTTCCTGAAAATCCAAGGGAAACATTCTGTGAGCCTGAGAGGGGTGCCCCTGGAACCTGGTCATGACTAATGGTAGTTCTGCTTGCCCCTGTGTCAATCAAAAACTTTCTGTCCTTACCTAATACCTGACTATGTACATAAGGACCCTCTTGATCTACAGGAACCTCGATAAGAGGCAAGCCAACCTCCCTCTCTAGGCTGTTTCATGTATACTGCTGATAATCGGGGTAATCGGACTGTGCATACTGGTACATCTGCTGTGTGACATGTTGTGTTGCGGCAATGGGTTGGGGTTGTGGTACCGCTACGGTCTGTTGTGGAATCTGCGTAGGCTGCACATTCTGCGGAATATGTTGCTGGACCTGATCCTGTCTAGGTGGACGCGGTCTTTCTTTCGTTTTACCAGTAGCTATATTGTGTTTCAGAACCGTACATTCATTTATATAGTGACCTGGCTGTTTACAATAGTTGCAGGTCCCTTTAACAGGAGCTGTTGGATGATTGGACTGTGTCGTACCCTTTCTCTGACCATCAGCTGGAACTGACTGAGCCACTAAAACTTTCATTTTCGTGTCTTTTATACGTCTCTGTTCATGATCGTGTTCCTCTCTAATTCTGTTCTGGTGGTACTGTAACATTTGTAACATTTGGGAAGGCGTATTTGCTTGCCATGTACTTTCAACTTTCAATACACGGTTCTTGACCTGGGGTAAGGAATTCTCGACTAATTTGGTCACAAAAAGATGTGGATATGACTCGCTACTTGTTTTCAGGCCACTATTAATAATGAAACATTTCTCGAATCTGGAATAAAAATCACTAGTGTCTTCGTCTTGTTTCTGTTTGCAGACTGAGATTGCATCCCAGTCCTCTTTTTTAACCGTCAATAATCTAGGCAAAACTTGTACTAGTAATCCTGGTAATGCTTTAGTTTTGTCCCCAAGACCTAAACCTGGGGTACGTGTCTTTTCCTCGTCTTCTAATTCAGTCCAGATAATCTTTTTGTCTCCCACCTCCCATTCTTTCTCTTTCAGTTTTTCATAAATCCCTGCCGGCAACAATACCTTTAACATTTTAAGAATGTCTGAATACGTGTAATCTCCCATCAGTAACATGTCTTTTAATTCACGGTGGAACCCTGCAGGATCTTTATCGTGACAAGGTACTATTTTCTTCATTTCCAATAATTCCATTTTGGTCAATGGAGTGTATACGAATACGCGTTGAAGCGTATCATCTGGCTTCCGGATTGGATGTACTTCTCGTAAGGGATTCTGTCTGTCTAGGTGATATGGCTGTCTTACTGGGGGTGGGACAGAAACAACATGTGGAGTCAGGAAAGTTCTGTATTTGTGGCGTTGTTCTAAAATGGTATTAATCAAATCGGTACCTAGGCCTCTCCATCTTCTCAGAAGTAAGTTGTCTAATATATTGTATAGGGGACCTGGATCAGAGTGTAATGAGATGTTGGATCATGTACATACCAGCTAGTCGCTGTTCGTCTGGGGAAAGGCTCAAAAATGTTTGCGCTACTGAATCATCTTTATATACGCTGTTGTTATCAGCCCACTGTACTGCGGACCGTGCTAGTTCTTGTTCATGCATTGTAATAAGTTTGTTGTAACCTATTCTGTCTTTCAGTATTTTATCAGTATGTTGAAATACATGTTCAAGAGAACATTGTTCTGGTATGGGAGAAAGGAAACGTTTCTTGTTTTCTAGACGAATGGGTCTGTCAAAAGGTCTGTCTAAAGGATACTGTTTAGGAAGCTTCATTCTACCTACGTACGCCATTGTGCCTTGATTCTCTACTGCATTCTCTATTTCTTCCTCCTCTGAGGATCCATTCTTGTCTGACTCGGCTTCCCTTGCAGCCTTTTGTCTATCATGCATCGTTATTATTTCTTTACGGATCTTTCTGCTCATGGCATCTATACAATTTTGTTTATCATGTTTACAATCTGCAATATTCTGACTCCATTTTATCAGTACATCCATCTCTTCTTTGACAGTACCTGGCCGGTCTTGTTCCCTTATCAAACAATTAATCAAGAATCGTAAGATAAAACCTTGTGTCTCAGTCTTTTGATATGCCATGGCCTCACGAATACATTCTGGTCTCTCCCCCGTTCTAATAAAATGGTATATATTGTCTAGATGGTTTGTCATTTCTGGTAATAGCATCAAATAATCTGTAACCCGACGTAGACGTAACGAGGCTAACATCATATCTCCCTCTTTGCCAGGTACTGGATCATATCTACAATCTGTAATATACTGTCTAAGGTTTTCGTATGCAACCGCTTTTGGTGTACGTTGCAATGCTAATTCTCTGATAGTCATCCGTTTCACTTGTGGCGGGGTGCGGAGGTGGCCTCCTACGGCACCTCCTGAAGCGGAAGCAAGGGCATAACCTGACTGTGTTGTAGCTGTTGAGGTCATGGCGGGCATAAGAGGTATATGTAATGGGGGTGGACACTGGGTTGCAACTGTCGCAAAAGGATTGAGAGGACCAATAGTAGGGGGAACAGTAGTAGGGGGGCCAGTAGCAGTAGCAACAGCAGTAGGAAAAGTGACAACATGCGCGGGAAGATGGTGACGTGGAGGGGTCGTGGCTTGAACAGTGGAATGAACAGCCGGAGCAGGCTGTTGTACATTATTAACGGGTGGTACGGGTATATTGGTATATGCTGGAGCTACGCCATCTAAATAGGAAGAAAGGAATATGTCTGCTGCGGTCTGACGGAATTTAGTCGGAACCAATGGGGGCAGTAAATTACTTGGCATTTCCAGAGCGGCCGTAGGTAGGCCCTCGGTCAGAAGAGGATACATGCCATTCATAAGTGCATTTCGTTGTTGATCTATTTGTTCTGCTCTAACTCGTTCACCTTCTTCTATTAGTTCTTTTTCTCGGTCTTTTTCTGAATCTTCCCTATGTTTTTCTGCTTTTCTAAATTCTTTTTCTGTTCTTCTATGCGATTCTTTACGCCACAATTCTATGGCATCTTTCTGAGATTGTCTGGCTTTCTTCTTCCACAGTGCTTCTTCTACTCTCATGATGCACTCAGCATCCCATGTCCCTGTAACAGGCCATCTATTTTTTTCTTCCAGATCCTTGGTGTAGTCCACCCATAAATCTAAGTACAGTATGGCATCTAAGCCATGTTTATGGTACATAAAATGTCCTGGAGTGTCCCTAGGCGGGACGGGAACTGCTTCTTCGAGTATCCCTTTCCTAGTTCCTATCTGACGTAATTTCGAGAACAGAGGCATGATTACCTCTACTTGAACGCAAACACAATAAACACAGTAATGAAATGCAAACAATCATTCATACCAAGACATTAAACACATTAAAACATATCGAACAGATACTGTCTAGTACATAGTAAAACACGATACTAGAAACTCGAGAGATAATGCTAGAAGACTATAATACTGAATCACTGAATTACTAGATGCACTGCTAAACAGTACAGATGCACTGCTAAAACAGTACAGACCGGATCTGTGTACCCAGACCCGTCTTGACCGGACACAATTTAATGCACCCGTCTAGATGCGTCCCCAGCAACGGTACTCACCGGGAAGCAGAAACGGAAGGCCTCGGAAACTCGACACTGGACTGGACTGCTACGGCGTCTGGTTACTGCTACGCACTACGCTTGCGCCTTGATGCCTCGGAAACAGGTGGGCCTCTAGACACCTCGGACACTGCTCTCTCGGCTGGGCTCTGGTGGGGATCCTCCGCACTCCTCACCGCCTCGTCTGGATGCTGAACCGCAGTCTCCGTCTCCTCCGTGGGCCTGAGGGAGATACAGGAAAACCTGCAGATGCGCATAGGAGTCCGTCACGGCTGTAGAAGGGGTCAAGGCCTGCGACGCATCGCCGGCGCGTGGGGTGGGGGAGGGGTCCCTATTCGGGCGCCAAATTATGTGGTAAATATAATTACCGTACTATTTTTCCGTATAATTAATGACAGGTAAAAGAATAGCTCAATCAAATGAGAGGCAGAGTCCGTGGTATCTGAGTCATACGGGCTTTAATAAAATGGCTCGAGCCAATGGAGATCAGATCCATCACCACAAGGGTTTAGGAAGGGATATGCAATGATGTCAACGTTTTATTAACAGTACATAATATATATAGTAAAACTGTACAATGGTGATGGATACAGTAGGCGTGCCAAGTGAAAAGAATTATGTAAGAACACATGTGCGTAGCAAGAAGGCGTGTACAAGGGCGTACACGGAGGCGTGTGCTGGAAACGTCACAGAAAGTGTCATAGGTGGGTGGATGCATAGAGAAATTCTGCAGGGTCAGCAGAAACCTTTGACATGGGTGCGCGCGCAATTAGTATGACGTGTGATTGACGTGGAACTAGGCAGAGCTGGGGGCTTGACTTTAGCACTAGTAGAGGAGACAGAAGTCTGGCATGTCAGATCGACCTGTTCCTATAACATATCTGATATCTTGTATTTGGAGGATATTTTATCTGAAGTAAAAGGTCTCTCGGGCAGAGGCTATTCTATACTGAATGCATATGTGTCTAAGTGTAATGCGCGGGGCCATGGGCCTACCATGGTAACGGGAGCAATGAATTACATGAAGGAGACAGGAAGGCTTGGCCCTTTGCTCTGCAGCCGGAAATATGTTTACCTATATCACTAGACTGGAATGTGTTTTCGAGGAGGCTGAACTGATAACTTGAAGGCAAAATACTGTCTTGGCAGGCAGGCCAGGCTGAGCCAGGCACCGCTTCGCTTGGCAGGAAGTAAGGCAGAGGTCAGGGATGCATTTCCATGCTGCAGCTTTCAGAGACAGAAGTGGTTCGAAGTCAGAAATCAGGGCCTAGCTCGGCAGAGCCAGGAAACGTATAAGTATACCATGTAAAGACGTTGGCATGGCATGTTTAAAGACTTAATTATCAATCCATTCATGGTGGATCTGGTAGATGACATGTTAACGTTGGACGCAAATGTATATGCGTCTTCATATTCGGTCATGGAGGAAAATTACATGTACTTTAAGCACGTACATGGAAACGTTGGGGTACACGTTAGGGGACATACTTGACCATAGAAATTTCAATTACCTCAGGGGGGGTGGCTTAGCTATTATTCACATGTCCTCTCTTACCCTACAGGCCATGCCGGAGAGCGTTGATGGTGCAGAAGGAATGAGCTTTACTCTGAAATCTGCCAATACCTCATCGCTCAGAGGCCTAGTAATTTACAGCCGAGAGCCCCGTTCTCATCGGCAATTCAAACTCATCTAGAGAATTCCCTTGAGCATGACTACTACACTATTTTGGGAGATTTTAATTTCCATCTGGAGAACACAAAAAACTCAGAGACGGTTAACCTCCTGGACATTCTCTCCTCTCATAGGCTTGAGTAGATTGTTAATGAACCCACCCATGAGGCAGGCAAAACCCTGGGTGCCATTTGCACTAACATGCCCCACAACGCAATTGATAAGGTAATACCAATGTTATGGTCTGATCACTATGCGGTGTTCATCACCATTGTGCTCACTAATTCTTCTTACAGAAGTAGACTTAGGTCACCCCCCAGGAAATACCGGGCCTGGAAATCAGTCACCAGGTCGTACTTAATAGGTGCTCTTGAGGAAAGAGTAGTGGCCTGTCCAGATGCCAATCAGGTTGCTAGGGCTCTTCAAGCTAGCCTTCTGAATACCGCCAACTTGGTAGCTCTGGAGAAGGCATTCAAAGCGCGGCAAAAACGTGTGTCTGCCCCTTGGTACTCACCCGATCTAAAAAGCGCTTAAAATATTTGCAGACAGAAAGAGCGGGGCTGGAGACTGAATTATGATCCAGCCCATAAGAAAATTTACTGTGCTGCACTAGAGGATTATAAGAAATTAATAATCCAGGCGAAAACTTCCTATTACTCTAGGAAGATCCAAGATGCCGCTCATTTGAGTAGAGAATTATTTTCCACTGTTAACACCCTACTGAGTTGCCCACGGGGTTCCAGCTTTCAACCAGACAAGGCATTTACGGATAAGATGGCGTCCTACTTTCAGAACAAAGTACAATCTGTGTACACTGATCTAGCTAGAGCAGCAGATAGTATTCAGATTGAGTAATGCAGTTGCGACGGTTCCAGTAATGCACAAAGGGACCTCTCATTGTTTTCCCCGCTGGCTGAGAACAAGCTGGCCGACCTATTGTTGAAAACCAGGTCTGGGTCTCCAATGGACCCTTGCCCGCCTTTTGTGCTTCATCTGGCACCGGTAGAGGTAAGTGCTTTACTACTGCCGGTTCTGTTTCAGGTCCTAAGCTCGGTAGTCTTCCCACTATCATGGAAAAAGGCCTGCATTCGGCCTCTACTAAAGAAGCCTAAGTTAGATCCCTCTGATGAGAAAAGCTATCGCCCCATCTCCTGCCTTCCGCTGCCAGCCAAGCTAGTGGAGAAAACCATGAATGGGGAGTTATCTTTCTATCTCGAGACATGGCATATTCTCAATAACACCCAGCATGGCTTCCGTGCGAATCATTCTACGGAAACTGCCCTATTGATGGCAGCTGAGGAAATTCGGAAGGGGATGGATGAGGGAGGCAGGGTCACATTGGTCCTGCTGGATCTTACGGCGGCCTTTGACACTTTTAACCATGAGGTACTCATCCAACGGCTTCGGGATGTTGGTGTCAAGGGCCGAGCGTTAGATCTGCTCTCCTCCTTTTTGTCTGACAGGGACAGATCATCTTCTGGAACGGCCATCAGTCCGAAAAATTCTCCCTTCCAGGAGGAATCCCCCAGGGTTCGGCGTTATCGCCCCCCCTGTTTAACATTTACGTCTCCCTCTGGCCAGGATAATCAAGGATTTGGGCTTCAAGCTGGTGTCATATGCTGATGACACTCAGCTGATTGTTTCCGTGTCTCATTCTGTGGACCCCAAGGCTGCTGATTTCGCCACCTGTATGTCGAAGGTCATGCAGTGGATGAATTTGAATTTCTTGAAATTAAACACAGAAAAGATAGAAGTCCTAGAGTTCGGACAAAAAACGTCTATCTGGAACCATAACTGGTGGCCTACGGTGGCAGGAGCCTGTCCAGTTCCAGTGGCAAAAGCAAGGAACCTAGGGTTAATTTTCGACAAAGACCTGTCATGGAAGCCACAGGTTAACCAGGTTGTTTCTGACTGCTTCTTCCTGCTTAAGGGGCTAAGAAAGATCTTGCCGTTTATCCCTTATCATCTCAGGAAAATGGTTATAATTGCCACCATCTTTTCTAGACAATATTATGGCAATGCCCTCTATCTAGGAGCAGGGTGCAACCAACTGGCCAAGATGCAATCAATTCAGAACGCTGCAGCCAGATTGCTCCTCCATCTGCCCAAATATCATTCTACCTCTCAGCCCATCAGGCAGCTACATTGGCTCCCAGTCCAGAGGCAGATTGACTTTAAAGAGCTCTATCTGGTCCACAAAGCATTGGCGGGAGTGGGGGCCTCCGATCTCCAACATCTATTTAGGAGGTACCTGCCAACCCGACCTTTGAGGTCTGCCTCGCATGGGCTGGTTATGGTTTCAAAGCTCAATAGACAACGTTGGGCAGGGAAGGGCTTTTCCTATCTGGCCTCAAGGCTGTGGAACTCCCTACCACAGCAGGTAAGACACATTTCCAACCATCAGGGGTTCAGGAAGGAAGTTAAGACTTGGCTTTTTACTCGATAGGACTTCCGGCCTAGCATATCTCAGTTACCGTGCACAGCACCAAGACGCCTCGGCATAAGTGCGCTTTAGAAATAACATCACTCACTCACTCACTCACTCGCTGTGCTGACCTGCTGCCTGCTACCCTCTTGCTGGGGTAGGTAGAACTGGACCTGCAACCCATCTCGCACCCAGGACCCTAGAGTGACTCTAAGGATTAGTCTGCTGGGCTCATGATTTGAGCCTCATGGCCATAAAAGACTCCCCGCTGCCTACTGGGCCCATCTTCAGCCAGTTCCGAACCTCCAAGTGGTGCCCCTCAGGTCTTGGACCCTTGGTGCAGCTCAGCATGCTCTAATGTCAAGCTTTGGGCTCTTCATGACCATGAACAAGCTAGTTTGCACCGCATCACGCTGCTTACACTGAAAATCAGCACAAGCCATTGTAAGCCCGCCTCTTTACACAGCATGCATCGATCACCGCAGAGAACCACCAATGCGAGAATCCAGCCCACCCATCCTCGATGCCCACCCTGCTCCACACACCCTGCCGACCACCACTGGTGACAGTCTCCTTGCTCCTTGTGGCCCTCTCCAACAAGAACAGGACTCTTGGCACACAACTTGAGAATGTAAACCTTCGGCAGGACTAATCTGGGACTGCATCCAAACCACGCTCTATTGTGGTCGGCCTTAGCTTTTGACTTTAACTTAGTCCAGCTTCATAAGATGCTTTTGGGTGCTATATTGCAGTTTATCTTTTAAAAATTCATTACTCCAGTTCTACTGAGTAGACGTTTGTCATTTTGGTCTTGCTTTACTTATTAAATGAAGGTTCATTTTTCCAACCTGGCGATGGATCTTTACATGTGGTGTTTTTAATGTTTTAAATGTTGCACAAACACTTTGCACATTGCCTGTATGTTAAGCTTGTCTGCTCTGTGCCAAGCTACCAGTGGGTTAAGTACAGTTTATTTTGGGGTCTGCTTGTGCCTCAACCTGACTTCGATTGTGGTTGCTGCTTGACCAGTGCATACACCCCAGTCAACAAGTAACCCAATTGCTAGCATTGGTGATCAGCAGTGGGATGCAACTGCTGTTTATGCAGTGTCATACAGTAATTTGGTATGCACTGCCATCCCATATATAAGGCCATTGCGGGTTTTTAAAATTTTCAATGTTTTCTCTCATTTGGTAATTTTTCCAAACACGATTCCTGCTTCACAATTTGTGTAGTTGTGACTCCAGCCCGCTAAGATGGAGTTGGATATCGACACAATTAAGAGCTATACCATGGCTGAGTTGAGGAAGTTGTACATGGAGAGGGGACTGAAACTCCCTCAGGACTATCTAAAGTTTGAGTATCAGATAGCCCTTAGAGCCTAGGAGGATGTCCACAGACAGGAAGGTGCAGCACAGGAGGATGATGAGGAAGAATACAGCTTGGCATTGACTCCAGAGTAGAGAGGGAAGCCCATAGAGATGGGGCCCCCTGCTGGATACAATGCAGGAATCAGAATCTTCTGCCAAACCCTGACTCCTGAGGAATGAAGGGCAGACAGGCTGAGAGAGACCTGAGGCTGCAGCTTGCCCAACTGGCTAAAGAGGAGAGAGGAGCTGAAGCTGTTAAAGCCTTAGTAGAGGAGAGGAGGGCTGAGGCTGAGAGGGCCTTAGGCAAGGAAAAACTTGCCATGGAGGCAGAACAAAGAAAGGCCGAAAGAGCTATGGAAGAGAGAAATAACTTGTTGGCTCATGAGTTGAGTCTTAAAGAGCCATACATGAAGTCAAAGCAGTTGTTAGAATCCAGCAGGAATGATGGCAGTGGAACTACAATGACCAGTGCTGAAGGAAGGGTCCACCCACATACCCAGGGACTTGGTACCTGACATTGAGGTGCAAGATAACAGAGACAGGTATGTGAGGCATATGAGGTAGCTCTAAAGATGCACAGGATCCCTGAGGAGCATTGGGGAGCTGGCCATTGTGATGGGAGGGATGCTCTATTTGACCTAGAAATGGGGGGGGGGGGGCAGGATGATGTATCCCACCGAGAAAGAGACCCTTGTCAAATGATATGGATTCACCTTTTCACTGACATAATATCGAAACAATAAATATTGGGCTACAAAAATATTGTATCAAAAATATCGATCAAAAAACATTGTTTTTCTATACATATAAAGGTAAGTACAAAAATATGGAAAAAAATAACGTTTTACACCAATTTCGAAAAAAATATACTATATATTATTTTTTAATATATATATAAAATATACATATTGTTAAAAATAGCAAATAATAAATACTTTAACTTGTAACATTAAAATAATGTTAATTAAATATGTTTCAATAATATTTAATGAAATATACATAAACATATACTTATTTAAACAAATTACTAATATTATATATAAGTATAATATAATGATACATAAAAAGTAAGCAATAGAAAAAATACGTTTTACTAAAAATATCTTAAAAATAACACATTTCTATATATAAAATATATAAAATAAATACATAAAAATATAATAATATATATTTAAAAAATATTAACAAAACAATTACATTTAAAAATGAGAAATATTCTAGTCCCACTCCAGTCTGTACAACAGTAGGGAAAGCGTTAGACTCAGGAGGATTAAAATGTACTATCCCAACTCCAGTTGGTGCAACAGTAGGGGAAGCGATGGACTCCGAAGGGGTAAAATTTACTATTCCCACTCCAGTCGTTACTACAGTGGGAAAGCGTTGGACTGAGGAGGACTAATATTTACTATTGAAACTCACAAAAAGTATGTCTCAAAAAGGAGAGAAAGGGTAATGAATGTGCACAAATGTGGTTCAGTCACAGTGTCGGGCAGGATGTCCTTACCATGAAAGAGGGGAGACCTATTTTAGGATGAGATCCCTCACTCACCCGAAGGTGACATGCTTCATCATAGGGTTCCCTCCTCACACCAGGGCTGCAATGTCATTGCTGTGGTCTACAACTCCCCAAGCTTCGAAGAGGAGCTGATGTGTTTTCAAGGGATGGACCGATGTGGGGGTGGTGAGGGGAAAAGTGCAAAACAGGAAAGGGAAGTGGGACAAAGCACTGTACAGAGGAATGGAGCAATTCAGAAGACTCAGATTCAAGTGGATCCTACGACTCCCTCCAACTGAGAAAGAGGCAACCAAGAGGGAGAGGTATATACACCAGAACTCCACAGCCCTCCTCAGGACACTGGTGGCCACCATAACCCTCAGGATAGCCCATCCAACCTTTCCATCCACCACATATTGAGGCACAAATTACCCTCCTTATTTAGAACAGGTCAGGGGCAGAAGGGGACAGAGAAGAAGAGGAAACAGACCAACACCAGGGTACCAACAAGATGGAATGGGACCCAGCAATCGAACAACTACTGGCACGAAGCATGACCAGAGATCCCTCTCCATCAACCATCCCCACACCAATGTAATTTTTAATCTCAGCAAAAATGTCCTGATGCCACATGAACTGGATGTACTTGACAAGGGACTCTTATGTTAAAATTATTTTCAAGTGCAAGTATACCAGTTGGTTTTTTTGTACTAGTATAGGAGTGGTTGAGCCCCAATAGACCTATAGGTAAGCCTGGACAAAGAGCCATTTCATACGAAGCCTACTGAATACAGGTAAGTCTGTGCAGGATTGGATTTCATAGGGAAGAGCATTCCAGAAGTGTGGAGCCATTACTGCAAACGTGTTGCCGCCTAGTGTCTTCGGTTTACGAGGAGGAATGACCAGTAAATTGAAGTTTGCAGATCTCAGATTGAGTGTTGGTACATGTCTCCTAATAAGATTAGGGATGCATTGTGGGCCCACATTCCTTAGGGATTTAAAGATAAGGTACCTAATTTTAAAAGCGCAGTGTTGTGGTATTGGGAGCTAGTGGAGCTGCCGCATAAGGGAGGTATCATGTTGCCATGCTGCCAGCTGTAGTTTCCTGACTAGATACGCAGGTAACCCGAGATATGAAGAGTTTGCGTAGTCTAGGTGGGAAATGAACAAAGCTAGGATAACATGCACCAGTGCTTCTCTAGTAAGGAATCTACCAATTCTCCTAATCCTTCTTAACTGAAAGAATCCGGTAGAGACTGCTGTTCCGATCTGGGACTTCATAGATAAATCATTGTTTATTGTGACCCAGAGGCCCCTCATTGAAGGAGATGGAACTGGAGGACAGCCCAATCCCATAGGCCAAAAGTTTGAGCACCAGGGTTTCTGAGTGCCACCAGTCAAGATCAATTCTGTTTTGTCCGGGTTTAACTCCAGATGGTTGCTATTCATCCAGTTACTGATGTACAGCAAGGTAGCCTGAAAGTCAGAGATGGACTCTGGTGTGTTATTGATAGTGAATATAAGTTGTAATTCATCTGCATAGTTAAAGGTGTTCACCTTACACTCCCTTAGGGATCGAGTCATAGGGAGTAGATATGAGTTAAACAAATGCGTGGATAATGACAGTCCCTGGGGCACTCCACAGTTGGTCTTGACCATAGGAGCGGTAAAGTGAGACAGACAAACAGATTGAGACCGCTCTTCCAGAAGGTAATGATTCAGTCAAGGGCTAGATCCTGAAGGCCTGTGTCTCTGACCCGGTCCATCAGAATTACAGGGTTGACCATGTAAAAAGCTGCGGAAAGATCTAGCAGCACTAGGGCCTGAGTAGTGCCCTTATCAGCCTCCTTTCTCAATTTGTCCAATAGCGACAGAATAACCATCACCGTAGAGTGAGATGGCTGAAATTCCACTTGATCGGGGTCAAGGAACTGAGATTGTTCGATGAATGAGCATAAGCATTTCGCTACATGGGATTCCATTATTTTAGTCGGATAAGGAAGCAGAGATATGGGACGATAATTAAGTAGGGCCAAGTGGTCGGCCACAGGATTTTTAAGAAGGGGGACTACAGTAGCTTTTTTAAAGACTCTGGGGACACCACTCTGCGTTAGTGATTCATTCAGAAGACAGAGAGCGGGTGCAGGGTTTGCAGTGAACACTTCCTTAATTATCTGTGGTGGACAGATGTCTGTGGGGGAACCAGACTTAACCCTGCCCAAGAGTTCCAGGAAAGTTTCACTGCTAACCAGTAGGAATTGATATAAAGAGGTAGGGTTCCTCGAGGTAGTAGGCAAGGCCTCACATGCATGACTTACGTTGATGCTGGATGGCACTGGTTTTATTGTGACTCTATCAGGTTTGGATAGTTTGCTGACAATTGAAAATATGTCCCCACCCACTTGGGTGATGATTTCATCATACGGATTGAACTGTCCCAGATCTTTAAGAAGATTTGACTAGTCTTCGTTTTTGATAAAATTGAAGAAAATGATTTGGTGAGAGAAACCAATAGGGGTTTGAAGAACAAGCCCACCTTTAACCCACCATTAATCCTGATTTCACCATAAGTGGCTACTTTTGAGAAAGTAGTGATCAAGGAATTTCAAAGACTGAGACCTTTGACCAAAATGCCCTTCTTCCATCTGTCCAAAGCCGAATTGCACTGTCTCCAACAACTACGATCTGCCAGGGAGCTAGTCATCAATCTGGTAGATATGGTAGGAGGAACAACAGTGATCATGGATCAATAGAGCTATCAATACCAATGCTATTGACAACTCAATGATGGAAGATATTACTAACACTTATGAATGGACCCTACCGCTTGATTATTGGATACCATCAAGACCATGGTAGAGAAAGGGAAAGATGAAGGCTGGATCACCAAGGGTGAATCAACATTTTTGGTAGAGAACCAGCCTAAGACGCCGTAATTTTACATCTTTCCAAAAATACGTAAATCCACCAGAACTTCACCAGAGAGACCTATTGTCTCTGGAATAGTATCCTTGCTTGAACCACTTTCCCAATTTGTATACTGGTTTCTACACCCTATCATAGCAGAAATGCCATCCTACTTTCAAGATACCAAACACAAACTGAACGTACTCACTGATATTCCCTCTGACCTTGAGAAACAGCCCTTGGCTTCTTTGATGTGGAATCCATATATACCAACATCCCACAAGATGACTCTTTACAAACGGTCAAGGAGCTTCTGAATCACAGATTACAAGATGATTTGACCCCCACCTCCTTTGTGATGGACTATGCTACTATCACTTTGAAAGATAATTTCTTCCAGTTTCAAGAACACCTGAACTAGCAGGTAACTTCGATGGGTAGCACCTTTGCCCCAAACATGGCTTACCCGTACGTGCATAGTTTTGAGTCCCGACACATCTACCCGCCGGACAAGCCACACTCCGCCATTCTCAAAGTATGGAGGAGATATATCGACGACATACTGGTGATATGGGATGGCATGATAGAATCACTAGAGACCTTCACCACCTGGCTCAATACAAGAAATCCCCACTTGAGATTCACATGTGAATTCAGTAGGACCTCCCTACCCTTTCTTGACCTCTGGTTGTACCCCAAGGATGGTGGCATATGCTCAGAGCTGTAAAGAAAACCAATAGTACACAACTATCTACTAAGCTACACCAGTTTCCACCCATGTGCCCTGAGAAACAATCTACCAGTGGGACAATTCCTAAGGATACGCAGAAATTACAGAGAAATAACAAAATACAAAGAGCATGCCGACACACTAAGCGCTCACCTGTCAGAGAGATCTTATCCTACTAATCACATACATAAAGCAGTGAAAAGGGCAAGGAAAAACAACTGAGAAGCCTTCCTTGAAACCCATATCAAAAGACCCATGGACGATCAGTCTGTGTAAGCACTTACAGCCACTTGACCAACATCATCGAAAAGTCAATAATCAGGAATTGGTCCAATCTCAAAATAGGGGACAGCCAGCTATCTAAACCCCTATTTGACCTTAAACGCAGCAAGAATATTGGGATATCCTTATACCAACACAGCCTAAAGCTCCTTCCGGTACAGTACGGGAGGCATGTCGGAATATCTTATTGTCAGCTATGCCTGCCAAAAGGCCACTATCCCTGTGGGTCGCGTTCTCCCCGGACACATATCCCTCATCACAGATAGTCTAGGGCCTCACAACCTCCGTAAGTACCTTAACAAACTGCAACACGGAGGGGGTGATTTACATTCTACGATGGCCTTTCATTTTGATTTATGAACACGCAAAGTAGGGAATAGTGGAACATCGTAGTTCCATAAAATGTAAGAAAAGAAACATCAAACTACTATACACAACTGGACGCAGGCCAGACAGAAGATCACATCAAATGGGCAGTCATAGACAAACCGGACTGCCTCTTGATGATGGGGACCATGAATCGGTCCTGTTCCACAGGGAACAACAATTGATCTTCAGGCTCCACTGTGACGAACAGGAACTGAATGATGAAACTCCCTGGACAGTGGTGCAAGACACAGGTTTTTGCCCTCTCCATTCTTTCCCATGACCTCCATCCACTGAGAGTCTGAACACCACCTACCAGCTCATTAGGTAGCATTCTATTATTTTTCCAATGACACTGTAGGTGTGCAGTACTACCTACAATGTTGATTATGCCTTTGAAGCATTGCATCACTATACTGTGCCCTGACAAGTCCATGGATTAGACCTACATGCACACTACTTATAGGGTTTTTACTTTCACACTTTTCTTGCTCGTACAGAACACCATTCTGTTCATTTTGTGAACAATGCACCGATCAAGAGCAATGCCGTGCACATGCTCCCACATTAGGGAACTGCATTTCCAATGATTACTAGCGACGCGTCTCGACATCCGCATTTAGGCGGACACAGACATCAATAGAGGTGAGCTCCATTTCCTCGACCACGCCAGAGTACGAATTGCTCTGCGCTCCCCGCACAGTGCGATAGGCGGGTCTTGTCTTCTTACTTGAGCAGCATCTGTTTCCCTTCTCCTTTCGGTGTAGTTGTAGGCTTTTCAATCACTGCAATCAGGCACTCACCATGAGAATGTGTTCCTGACTATGTATTTTCTGGCTTATTGCCCAGGCATGCCACCTCTTGATAGGATCCAATACCAGTCCATTCTATTATTGCTGTTTGATTCTGGAACATGTGCTACCTTGCGCTTGGAGGATCATTAAAACACAAATGGGGAGTCAGTGTACATACATTTACTCACTGTAGGTACCCAGCCCCGCTGTAAATGTTCTTGATTTCATGTCCAAACGAATTTGGAAAGTACCATCTGTTTCCTATTTAATTTTTACTTTTAAATTTACGTTGTGCCAAACTATCCTGGGTTATGATGAGTGATTTTTGGTTCTTTTTTTCTGGTTTTCTTACCTTAGCCGTGCAACTAGTGATGTCACCAACAAGGCTGAAGAGTGGTTTTATACGTCACCTAATAGGTAAGACCACCTAGTTTGAACTTTAAAACTTGCTTCTGTTTTATACTTTGTTTTGACATGGAGACCTTGTTCTATGCAAATAATATGACACAACAACACATGCTTAAAGATTATATTGATTTCTGATTATATATTTCAGATAGACGGTGGACCCAATCCCTCCCACAATTCCGGGCCATAGCTATAACCAGCAGATTAATGATTCCTAATGGCCAGTATCTTTACAATTACATACATTTTCATGCAGAGTGACAAGCCAATTGGTCCTGAAGAATGCCTCTGAACCCTAAGCGGGGTCACCTAGGGGCAGAAACATGTTGACCTACTATAGGGGTATATTTGCTGGTAACCCTTAGTCCTCTCGCCATGTAATCCTGCCCCTGGAGACCATGAAATAAAGGTTTTATGGCCTCCTGTACACAGTTTTATCCCACTACAGACAGAAAGGTAGACCGTGTCACAAAGATAGATAGATAGATAGATAGATAGATAGATAGATAGATAGATAGATAGATAGATAGATAGATAGATAGATAGATAGATAGATAGATAGATAGATAGATAGATAGAGAGATAGATAGATAGATAGATACATAGATAGATACATAGATAGATACATAGATAGATAGATATGCAAGACCACTGGAAGAAAACTACAAAGCCACACACGCAGAATAAACAGACTACATTGTTTGTAAGACAGAGGAGAAGAAAATGTCAAAACATAATGTAATTTTTTTGTTTTCGTAATTTGACGTTAAGTGATTGCAACACTTTATTTAGTTAATATTATTACATTTTTAAAAGTGACGCAAATTATCCTTTAGTAAAAGAGGAGCATAACACTAAGGTAAGGATGTGGCAGAAACTCTACCTTTAAAAAGTCACATTCCATTACACTAAAGCGGAATCAGTAGTAGTATCTTAAAATGCAATAACAATGAATGGTTATTAAAATTCTTTTCATAAAAAATAGTTCTCATAGTCTCTAAAATTGATGATGCTGTAACTATATAGGGGTACAAAAGGGGGTGGTGATGGACGGAGCATCTGAATCAATCAAACACTCACACCCAGTCAAAAGATCTGGGTTTAATCCATCACCGTTCTTTAGCCCACTCTGCCACCCCAGTTCAGACATGGCTATATGCAAATCAGTCTGACCCTGTGCCTCATGGGAACAGTCCAGCCCGAACTGCCAAGCCATGTCTTCCCTGGACCGGAAACAAGCTTCCGAGGACCGGTTTCTGGCATTCCAGCCGTCTTCAGCCCGGCTTGCGTGAATCCAGTGGCAAAGTGAGCAAGTGACTCACGTCTGAGCATACCCTGCCACTCTTATGGCGGCCAAAAGCGGTACAAAAGGGGGTGGTGATGGACGGACAAACTTCATTTAATTGATTTTGGACTTACATTGAGCATCTTTAATATGTAGTGGCATGAGGAAGCTTGTGTAAAAAGTTCCTAAATGCTCTAAGGCATTCTTTCCCCCTTTCCATCATTGGTCTAATGGTAAATCCTAATAGATTTTAGGCCATGCACATGTGACCCAAATGTTGTTTTCCAATGTAAACATTCTGTTTAGGAATTGATTTTTGATAAGGGTCACTTTTTGGTTGTAATCATGATGAGTCGATATGCATAATTTACTTGCCCTCGATACCCTGCAATAGAAAGATTATCTTTTTGGTGTTTCAGCTGTGTAGAACTTGTGTGTAATACACTTTTTACTGATGCTGCTTTTCTGTATAATTTGGTAAGAATAATGTTGCCACATATGTATGTTTCACAATCAAGGGAACACATTCACTGGTTGCTAAACTCCCAATTGAATGAGCTCACCTTTCGATATGATAAAGATAAAACTTACGCAAAGTAATACACTGTCTTTAAGCCACCACATGTTTCAAGCTCCCCCATACCACCCCATGAAGAGAGAGACATAAAAAGGAGCGAAACGAGAACCTGTTGCTGTGTCACTGATTTGATGGCTGAGGTCACACTCACAAGAGAAATGTTATTACTCAGGACAAATGCAGCAAATTCCATCTGCGTTTGGGTTTGTCAGAATATCTTAGCTGGTCTTGAATTTAAGTCTTGTATCATACTATATAACCAATCCTTCTACACACATGTGTATACAGATGTGTGGTCCACTTTGTGTAGAAGTATGCCATCTTCCCACTGTATTATGTCAATTGATTTTTGGAAATCCTTGGTATCAAATATTTATGATGGTAGTGTTTTAACCAGAGGAATTATTTAGAGTTTTATGGATTTTTGGAAGATAGCAAATAACCAGGGTACTCTGGTGTGATGTTTGAGGTTTTGGTAGGCCAGGTTCTTTCAGTTTGGATTATATCTGTTTTAATTCCAGACATGCTTCTTTCATATCACCTGAGACAGCAATAACACATCAGGAACTTTCTGATAATTCTCTCCTTGCTTCTAGGGCATAATCTTTGTAGTTAAGTATACCAACCGTACCTCCCTCATCAGCATTTCTTGGGACAATATCTTGATAGGCGTATGTGTCATTAAGTGCAGTGCCTGTTATTGTTTTTTTTGCCTATTATTGCTTTTTTTGTCAAATTAGTTGATTCCTTGCTAAATTGTTAACAATGATTCCAAATCTTGTCATACACACTTTTGAAAGGTGTCAATGCTGTCATCATTTATCCATTTTGGAAAGAAGTTAGCTTTTGGTTTTAGGCCACTTTCAATGCTTGAATCAATCTGAATCTCAGGATTTTCTGCAATAGTTTCTAATTTAACTGATTCTGAGAGTGATACACCTGTCTGCTTGTCGACTAGGTATTTCATTGTATGGCAAGGCATTTTATATCTGTGTGTATCAGACATTTTCTTTGCTGGAGTCCATTAATTGTTAAAGACTTCGTAGTCTAACAAACATTAATAGATCAATTTTTAAATGAAACAATACACATGTTGAGATTAAACAAAATTCAACCCCTCAATAAGACTAATATTTGATGAAGCATTAATGCTGTGGAGAACAGTTTATGCACAATATTCAGTTATTGATCTGTTCTTGTCTTATATGAAGAATGGTTTTCACACTTTTTAAGTTCTTCATCTCGTATGGCAATCCTTCTGTGGTGTGCAGTTCTTGATTTATTTCTTACGCTTTGTCTAGCTTCATTGCCATTGATAATTTCTCTCTCTATATTTTCTTCATCCATTTAATTTCTTCTAAAAAATAAATTGGTGAAATAGACGGTATGGTGTTAGTTGAAGGTACACTATCTGTTTAAATGCTGACAGAGCTATTAGGGAAAGTGCCAGAGTCACTTTTAGATTTGAAGAGCACCCTCCTAACGAGTTAGTCATATTTCTAGCCATTTGAATATATTCAACCAGATTCATAATCTCTGAAATCTCGTTCTAATTTCAAATGTTTCTTCTTTTGCCTTTCATCCTAGAAATTATCTAATATAAAACCAAGTATCTCATAGTTTTTTTTTGTTAAATCCTCATGTTTCAAAACTTTAATCTCCTTTGTAATTCATTAGTTTGAAGTTGAAGTTTAGGTATTAGCTGTTTTGCTTCATCAATCAGCATGTTTTGTACCGCTGCTTCATCAATGAGCATGTTCAATAAATCAAAAGAGGTGCACTGCAATTTGTAAAACCATGTACTCCCTATTTCTTCTGAGTCGAGGGGAAAAGATTGATATTTAACACTCCTGGAATGGAATATTTTTTCTGTTTAACAGTTTGTTTCTTCCACCACTTCAAACTTCCCTTTTTTTGCAGTCTCTTCAATTTAAGGAAAGTCTGTTTAAGACTTTTATTGGTTGTGTTATTTATTAGTAAATATGGATTTTCTGTACTGTTTTTCCACTAGTTTTATTTTTATAATTGTTGGCTCACTGTATTTTCTATATTAACTATCAATAGAACTACTCTGTTGAATACTGAAAAGCCCCCGATGAAACAAGAGGTTGCAAATGTTTCTTTATCGCGAAACATGTTGTACAACTTATTTTCCATTATAAATAGCACTACGTTTTCATATTAAATTCAAATAACATACTCACTGATATCAGTAATGCCATTTCTTTCATACCTCGCAAAATGTGCCTGAAGAGTCAGCTATGTCTGCAACATATGGACACATCCTTAAAACTGTTCTTAAAAGTATGGCATTGGGAGTAATACTCCTTTATCAACTATGTCACACCTTACACCAATAAAAGTCATGATTGTGCTTTATTGATATGTTTTCAGGCCTTATCCTGTATCACTGTCGGATCTGGTCTGATCACACCCATCAGTAGTATCTTACTCTATGATAAATCCATCTCCAGGAAGACCTCCTCCAGCCGGCAACAAACTGGTGGAATAATGGGCCAGACAAAAAAAGAAACATTAATCTAGACACTGTGTTGCAAACTCTCCTTTACTTTGAATTATACCAATCCTTTATGGTAGATGACATTCAATTTACTCAAAGTTCATTTATTTTGCAGCTCAGTTTTTTAAGTTGCAAGTGTTTGACTGCAATCATAATTAAAATGTGAGAAAACTGAAACCCCAGTAACTGAATTCTGAGTAATCGGAACCACATTTACCATAACACATCGAAGGAGAACAGATGCAAAATATGAGAGTGAGAAACACACATGAGACATGCTAACAGTGCCGCTTTCTGTGTGGTGCGAAGTCTGAACCATGAAATACATGGCATTTCATTTCTTATTCAACAGCAGAAAAGAAAACAGATTGGAAGGAAAACTATTCTTGTTTCATGTCATGAGATTTCCATTGGAGAATGAGCAAGTATTTCTCTGCAAAAATATGTGAGACGCAAATAAACTGAACTAAAAAAATAACTGAATATTGTGTCATTTTAATTGAATCTACCATAGAGAGTCGAGGAAGTAATGGTGTAAGTTGGGAATACGAATCATGCCTGTAAAATGTTAATAAAGGCTCCTTTAGGGCAGGAGTGAGTTCAATTGGTTGTCAGAGTCAATGGGATGCGCCAGGCTTCAGTGGGTATTTCAGCACATTAATGTATAAGCAGCATGTGGGCTTACCTGATGTAAGGAACTTTGGGGCATATTATCAACAACAAGCGATATTTATCGCTAAATAGGCTTAGCGACATTATTTTTATCGCCAAGCATCACCGGATTTTATGGCAGAGATAACTTGCTATTAGCAGCGTTTATCTCTGAAGCGATAACATTTACGGCGATAGCTGCGAAATGCGTGAATATCACTGTAAATCCAGCGATATTCAGGCATTATCGCTAACAGGTACTTAGCCTAAATATCCACCTCCCATTGGATATACAGACTAAGAACTGGTCTGAGCAGGCTTAGCACGAATATTTCCATCGCTACGCCTGCGTTGATAATAGGCGATAGCGATGTTAGCGACTGCTTTCAGTCGCTAACCGGTTGGGTACGCCCACTTTGCATGTCATTGGCGATAAATATCGCGGACATGCAAAACGGGCCCCAAACCGCTCGCTATCGCCTACAAGCTGTCGCTAACTGCAGCTTGCTAATGAGGCGATAGAATTATCACAGCTTAGCGGGCGAAAACGGTCACTAAAGCGGCGATAATCTCTTATCGCCCGCCTTGATAATATGCCCCTTTGTTCTCTAATCCATGGTAGAAACCATGCAACACTTGATTGTAAAGGTCACCGAACCCTCCTTACAACAATTGTGTGATCGTCTGATGATTCAACGGCCAGTAACAACTATTTTAATAATTGGCTGTCCTTAACCTTGGGCATAGATGCTTCAGTTTAAAAGTGTACTTCTCACAAAACTAAACCTTCGGCCCCATGGTTTACCCATTCTCTCATCGAAACCACAAGGGCCTGTGACCACCTGGATTTTGTATGGATGTGCAATTAATCCCCTACTGTGAAGAACTAGTACAATGCAGCACTCAGAAATGATAAGATTAGTAATATCAGAACAGAGTTCCATACCTCTCACATTTTGAAGACAAAAAATACCTACCAGAAAATGTTTATTATGAGACAAACGTGTTCCTCATAGTGCTCTTAAATCCAGAACTTATATTGAGCTGGTGGTTTCCACTGCTGTTCAGCACCGGCACTTAATTGTCAGGACCTGTGTCAGCATACCTATTTAGAGAGTTACATAAAATAAGTTGTTTATACATTCAATATTAATTGAAAATATCTGATACCGGTCACCCAAGCCATTATAATACCTTTATTGGCCTGGAATAGTCTAAATTCTCACACTTGTAGGAGTTGATGGAGAGTAGGAATGCTTGTAATGTCATTAGCAGCACCAACAGGGGCAATGGGGTAAGTGGCATCTGAAGTGTGAGGGCCCTGACAAGGGCCCTCACACTTATTTTTCTACAAATTAGGCACTGCTTAAATCAATCTCTTCCACCTTAGCGCTCTGTGAATCCCTATCCAACTTTTTCTGAGACATAATTCAGGCACTTCATAGCACTTTTATTATGACAGATTCTTTTGGCTTGGCTGTTACACCCTGAGCTGGCAATGCTTGCTCGTTATCTCTGGACAACATGCTATATGATTTCACATTGCTGTATGTGGACCACACTATCCTACTGATCAAAACAGTCACAGGAAGTAGCCCCCATGACCCTTCTTCTGCCAGAAACCTTCACAGAATAGTCTTACTAGAGGTTCCTTTGGTCCAGTCACTAATCACCTTATCTTACTATGCAGCTATATTTCTGTTAGAATGCAAAATAGACTGGAGGATCCTTCTCCTAACAAAACCCCTTTGGAGGTCACTATTTTATGTAAAAATAGACCTAACATCATTTCTACAGAGAGTTGCTAAGCAGCAGCGGGCTGCTCAGGTGTGCGCAGTGGGTCGGGTCAGGGTGCATCGGGGGAAGCCAACAGAATAGGTACTATTTATTTATTTAATTATACCTATCACATCATCTGTCAACTTGCCCTCTTCCCACCCTGCCCAGCCACACAGAGTTTACCTGTGCCCGCTGCCGTTGTTGCTGAGGTAGCAGAGAATGAGTTCAATCTCAGCTTTCCTCCCTCATCACTTCTAATTCTCTCTTAGAGGCTATCAATGCAGGCTTTTGCTCCTCCCATAGCACAAAGTGTGGAGTAAGATTGACTTGATCCTGGATTAAGGGTCATTTCAGCTCTCATTTTGGGTGACCTCTCTACAGTCAAAGATACCATATCTGATGCCGTTTTGCTCAAGACACTGCATGGGGAAGGATTAAGGGAATGTGCACTGACATGGAAGCCAGGAGGTTTTGCTGCCTCCTTTCTGCTGCTCTATGATCAAACTCGTATGTGGAATTTTCCAATGTTCATTGCTCAGTCTTACTTTATTAATTCATTATGTGGCTCTACAAACCAGGCTTATTTGTCTATTTGTTCTGCCCGCAATTTGCTACACAGATCATGCTCAGCTTATTGTGAGACTAGATGGAAACACCAAGGCAGCTCATGCCAAATCCACATCTGTGTCTCAGCTGTGGGAGCCTAGATTAAGGATAACTGATTCAAGCGTAAAACTGACAATACAGAGGTGGTAGTTTTTGGGCTGTGGGGTTTCACCTATGATCTGTGTAAAGACCTAGGTGCCTAGAAAAACCATCCCATTGCCCAACGTCATCCAACAAAAGAACCTTGAGTTAAGAAATGTGTCATGTTTAAAAGCCTGTGTATTTATTTTAAACCTCTTCACCGCAGTAGTCCTCTCTCATGACAATATCTGCACCCTCGTTACATCCCTTTGAGACTTCTGTATTCTGCCTAAGGATCAAAATACTGCCAAGTTGGCCACACCTTGTCCTATCAGTTGGCATCACTCTGGAACTCATTGCCCATTAAATTGCAATCTATGATTAGCTATATACTGTTTAGGTTGTCCCTGAAACCTGGCTATTCCAGCTCAAATAACGGGTCCTCATATTGTCTGCAGACGTAGCACAAGTACACCACCAGACAGCTGCACTCCTTACAGATGCTGTAAATACATATATAAATAAAGCACTGTTAACTGACCCATTTGCGCTTAATACGCTAGGCTATTTCTACAATAATAGAACAATGGGATCATAAATCAGTGCAATCATATGGTGACTGTCCATTTTTGAAGCAGCTAAATGCGGATCCAGTCTCTCTGGACCATCAAAGCTCATCTTTGGCACCCACTTCTTAGCCAGGGTCCTTGGGATGATGGACAACAGTAGCTTTTTGTCTACCTTTAACAGAACAACATCTGCAGTGATTTCCAGTCCAGTTCCACTTTCACTATAGAGCCTAGACTGCCCTGTTGAATATTAAATAACTGCTCATTAGAATTGCTGATTGGATCCTTTGGATCATGGCTGGGCACAGGCTGTTACTTTTTTCACCTCTATACAACATAATTGTTGTGATTGATCACAAAAATCTCCTAGATTGTCTTTCAATCTTATCCAGAAGCAGATGAACAGTGCTCTGTTTCACATCATTCCTATCGCGTATGTTTCACAAAGTACAACTGGGAGAGGTCAGGGTCTCTGTCAATTTGGGAGAACATGGCGGCTAGCTAGACAAGCCAACCGGGAGCTCTCCTTTAGTGTCTATGACATAAGAAGTAAGAGGCAAGGCACAGACTCATTGCTTTCATTGGGCTCAACTTCAGGCAAGGTTTTAGAAGACAAAAGCTTTGGGATGCATGGATGTTTGTGTGCAGCAGTGTAGAATTTCGGAAAGGGACTGCCACTGAGGTAAGTACCCATGTGGCTGTTTGGAGGTAGGTGACAACAGGACTTGGCGGGGACGGTTTTCTATCAGGGGACTGCAGGCAGTGTCAGCACTGGTTGCCAGCAGCCTGTGGCTTTGTCTGCTTCATCAGTTGTGAAGAGTCTTCAAGAGAAGAGGAAGATTCTGACATGTACATGCATTCAATAAGGGGGGCAAGCATGAGTAGACGCAGCAATATTAACGGGGTATTACCCCTCACAAGGCAGAAAAAGACCAAAGGAAAGAGATCAGTGCATTCTGTAGAGGTGGACGGTCTGTTAAGTGGTATATGAGGCAAATACTCTCTTAGGAATAGGGCCCAAAGGAGGATAATTCTGTCAGTGGCTCTGAGAGGCTGGGGGCAACAAAGGCAGTAATGTCTACTACAGTGCTTTCAATAGACATTACTATTACATCCAGTAAGAATGCCACTCAAGCCTCGGAGTCAGTCACAGCTTTGTTTTCACACTACCTTGGGCGAACAAGAATTAGATCATCTAGACCAACACCTTGAGAGGAGGGGCACTTAAAATATTCATTCAGCCAGAATGTCACTCCCTCTTTAAGATCGTATTTTAGGGTTCAGTCCACAAACGATACATGTATTACACTCCTTAAAATATTAGGTGGAATTCAGGCAACATAATATGGCTATCATGGAGGTGGGGGGTGGAGCAATGCAGAGTACTGGAAGAACTGAAGCGGGTTTTGCAAAACTGCCTGGAGACAGCGCATTTTGGATCACTGACATAATATCGAATTCACAAATATAGAATTACCAAAATATTGAAGAAAAAATATAGAATGCAAAAATATTGAATTCCTATCTACAAACAGGTAAGTACAAAAATATTGAATCAAAAATATAGTTTAAAAAAATAGTTAATCAAAATATCGAATTTTCTAAAATGTTTTTAAAGTAATTTAAAATTAATGAAATAATAAATATAACATTTACTATTACCACTCTAGTGAGTGCAACAGTAGGGAAAGCATTGGATAGCGTAGGGGTAAAAATTACTATTTCCACTCCAGAGAGTGCAAAAGTAGGGAAAGTGTACGATAGTGTAGGGGTAAAAATTACTTTTCCCACTTCAGAGAGTGCAACAGAAGGGAAAGTGTTGGCTAGCAAAGGGGTAAAAATTACTATTCCCACTCCAGAGAGTGCAACAGTAGGGAAAGCGTTGGATAGTGTAGAGGTAAAAATTACTATTCAATATTAAATTACTTTCCTTCAATTCGATATTTTTCACCACTATATTCTGTCCATTTGATATTTTGTCCATTCTATATTTTGACTTAGATATTTTGGTAATTCTATATTTTGAATTCTATATTTTGTCTTGTTACCCGCATTTTAGGTACTAGTGGTGGAGAGCTTATAGACTGGCTGGGAAAGGGGGAGGCGGTTCAAAGTCACAGGTAAGAGGGTGGTGTGCCTGAAGCCACAGCAGCACAGTGCAGTGTTGAGGTGATGTTGACTCAGCTAATGGAAGAGGTCAAGTTCATATTTGCCACCAGAGGTTTTAGACACGCTAAATCAAAGGATAAAAGCCTTAGAGGATGCGCTGAAGGAGCTAAGGGACAAGGTTGAGGATAACGTTGAGGACATTTGGACATTGAAAATCAGAGATAAAGCGATCCGAGAGAAACTAGAAACTCTGCGAAGCAATGCTTGGTGCAGAAATTTAGGGTTTCTGAATATTCCAGAGGGGTTGGAAGGAGGTAATGTGGGCATGTTTGTGGTTAGGCTAATACAAAAATCTATTCCATCTTTAGACTCTAGTTTAGATCTTGCTTCCAATATACAGGGAGTGCATCAAGCCCCATTTAGATGAAACCCAAACAGAAAATACTCCAAGGAAACTCTTTGTTAACTCTAAGACATATTCCCTTACAGGTAAATGTTGTCTTTGGCACTAAAATGTATACATTCATGCTAGCAAAGAGCTTGGATAAAGTGATTGGAGGTTAGGTGCATGAGGATCAAAAAAATGTTCCCTGCACGTCTTTCTTACAGAGCGTGTCACCATCGTCTGCTTCCCGATAATATAATTTAATGTTCCGCAATATACTACTGTTTCTCGATGTATTCGAGCTTAATTATTTTAACATTTCCCAAGCCATTCCATGCGATAACATCGCCATAGATGCCATTTATTTCAACTGTAAAGGCCTAGTTTAGTTGTAATGACTGCTCTGAATTAATAGACTAGCCGCATAAACACTATGTCTAATTTCTACAGAACGAGTGGATCACGTCGCTTTCACCAAGTGCTTCTCGAGATTCGGTCAACGGAAGTGGCCCTATTTCTTTTAACTATTGGTAGGCATCAGATTCTTTATATAAACCTTTGGCCCTCAATTCTAAGTACGGTTTATTAATTAATAATTTGCACTTTTCAGATTTCATTTCAATACTGTGCCTCACGTTAATCCCTCAAACCATGTGGTCACATTCCTTCTAAACTCAAGGTAGGCACTTCACGATAACAACAAATCCAGGGTATTCATCCGATTTTAGCAATCACGCCTCAATTAAGGTTTTATATTCGTCCAGATTTTGCACTGTGATATTGTGTTGGGCGCCAACCCACTGTCCAAGGCCACAACCCTAAAGCACATATATTTCAGGTGACATATCAGCTGTGTTATTTCCTGTAATTACTAAGACCTAAATTCTGAGTATTTAAGATGTTTTTCTTGTACCGATGGTACCTAATTGTTAAGACTTTTATGTCTGTTAGCTAGGTTTTCAGAGATAAAATGTGCAACATGACATAACCTAGGTTTTTCTCCCCTTTATGAGGTATGCATCCATGTTTTCTCTGCTTTGAAGGTGCCCAACTGTTAAGACTTCATGCTTTGCTAGACAATCTCTCAGAGATAAATTATACACCAAGATATTCACTATGTTTCTTGGGGGATGTTTCCATTCCTGTTTCCATGCCGTCAAAATGTCAATCTTTCTTGTTCTGTAAGTCAAGTGTTCAGAAACAAGATATATGATATATGATGAATTATGCTTCGTTTATTCTCTTAATACGTTGAACATTTCTTGATTAACTTGATCAGTTTTTAAAGTAAATTGTTGGAATGAACTGTCTAATGATTTTTGCAAAACATTACCAGGAAGGGGTATTTCGTTTTGTATAGCTTAGACGTTTAATATTAATTTGACACACATGAGTTTTTTAGATGTATGTTTCTATAATCTTGCAATACTATATTATTAATTTACATTCATTGTTTTAATTAACCCTGGGCGAAGAACTACGCTCCGTTTGCGGAGTTTGCGGAGTTTTGGCAACTCCGCGTTCCGCGGAGTTCGCGTAGCTGCCGATAACTCCGCTATCCGGTGCGGAGCGTAGTTGTCGCGCGCTAAATAACATTGTTGCGCGCTAAATAACATTATCGCGTGCGCGGCAATGGCTTACCTTGGTTCTGCGTTCGCTTTTTCCCGGTCGCGTCTGCCACCATGTTTGTAAACCCTTTCGTGCAGCTGTGCGAACGCGATAACGTCATTGGAAGCGCGATAAAGCCATAAGGACGCGCGAGTATGTTTGTTGGTAAGATCGAGTTGCCGAACACGCAGAACCTGCAATCTTGCACAGAATAACTCGCGAGCATGTTAAAAGTTAAACCATAATAATAAATTACCATTTTGGTTAGCAAACAAGTGAAAAACCCCTCAAAGTTGTACCTTTGGATGTATTTTTTGGGGGGAAGGAGTCCTCTTTCTGTTTCTACTCTATTTTTGAATATTAAGGAGGAAGGGCTCTGGAGTTTACAACTTCCTGTTCCTGTCCACCAGGCTCCTCCCAGTGCTTTGTCCATGAGGTGGTCACTTTCATTTGGATTTTGAGCTGGCAGGATCACTTTCTGTGTGTGTTGGCTGCATTACTGCTTTTTTTGAATTTTACTGAGGACTTTTGGATTTTGAATTCTCTTTTTCAAGTAAGTTCAGTAATGTATGAGTGAGTATGATGTTGTAGACTTGTGTTTGTTTGATTTTAATTTTTTTTAACTACAGTATTCATTCCTTGATTTAAATTATTGATGGGTGCCTATACTTTTATGAGGTCCCAACTTGTATTTCTTTTTAAATTTCATCCAGGCTACATAGAGAGGTACCCATGGGTAAAATCATAATTCTGTGTTTAAATTTTTATTCAAGTTTGTAAACAAACATCATGGCTGGCATTGGATTATGGTCATCATTATGCAATAGCAATGTCTGCTGTTGAATTTCTGTTTGTGTAATTAAAAAGTTTTTTATTTTTTTAAGCCAATAGCTGACCCTAGTACTCCATGTAGTTAGTGTGTAGGCATGTTTGAGTTCATTGTAATAACTTTCTGTGGTTGGCCTGGCCATGTGTTGTTGGCGGCCATTTTATGTTTCCCAGCCACTTTGCTCTTGCCATAGGCCTCCAAACTTGTGGCCTACTCTGCCAGTAGGCCAGAGGTACTAGTCATAGGGTCATGAAAGGTAATCAACTGTTTTTCTGGTTTACCTCTAATTAGAAAGTCATGGATGGACTGGTTTGGTTTAGAAAATCTTATGTTTATAAGTGGGGTATGTCAGGTTTTGGGTGTCTGTCAATTTCTGCCAGTAGGTAACCCTAGGAATACTGTTCGCGTACTTTTGGTAACGTCGCACCGTGTGAGAACGCGACCGTACCTTTTTTGTCTTGTTCGCGCGCTCAATGTACTGGCTCGGGAACGCGATAACGACTTTTCACTCGATTCGCGTTGCCGAACACGCCGATTTTGCATTCTCGCGAACAATATGTCCCGAGTTGCATAAAAGTTCCTCGAAAATGTTTCATGTGTCCCCTGTGCTACAAAAAAGTCCTCATTTATGTGTTATTTGGTTGTAGTTTTGTCTTCCTGGAGCATGGGCCACTCCCAGTTCCTTTCTGTCCTCTATGTAATGATTTCTTGTTTATGGTTGGGGTGACCAATTTGGGGGGTGGTGTCTGGTGTGTCCATTTTGTGAAGCTAAGCATTGTCCCTTTGGCATAGGCATTTATTGTCTGTCCTCTCTTTCTTTTCATGTAGTGGTGAGGGCCATTTTGTGTGTACTTACTTCCTTTGTGATGATTCTGCTATGTTGTTGTTGGTGGGCAGGCCATGTGGTGGCGGCCATTTTGTGTATGCTTCCTTTGTGACTGATTTTGCCATGTGGTGGAGGCCATTTTGGGTGCATCCCTTTTCCATGTTGTTTTTGGGTGTCCCTGTCCTCCTGGCCCTATGGAGGCGGCCATTTTCTGTGTCCTTCCCTGGTTCTCTTCTTTTGCCATAGCCATCCAAGGCTTTTGTAGGTACTACTACTCACAGCCATAGGTGCATTCAAGTTAATCAACTATTTTTGTGGTGTAACTTTAATTACACCGTGTATGGCTTTGGATTGCTTCACATTTTTGGTAATGGTGGTACTTTCAGTTTTTGGTTGCTTGTGTGTAGCTAATATGGCACTCCCTGCCAGTAGGTAACCCTAGGAATACTGTTCGCGTACTTTTGGTAACGTCGCACCGTGTGAGAACGCGACCGTACCTTTTTTGTCTTGTTTGCGTGCTCAATGTACTGGCTCGGGAACGCGATAACGACTTTTCACTCGATTCGCGTTGCCGAACACGCCGATTTTGCATTCTCGCGAACAATATGTCCCGAGTTGCATAAAAGTTCCTCGAAAATGTTTAATGTGTCCCCTGTGCTACAAAAAAGTCCTCATTTATGTGTTATTTGGTTGTAGTTTTGTCTTCCTGGAGCATGGGCCACTCCCAGTTCCTTTCTGTCCTCTATGTAATGATTTCTTGTTTATGGTTGGGGTGACCAATTTGGGGGGTGGTGTCTGGTGTGTCCATTTTGTGAAGCTAAGCATTGTCCCTTTGGCATAGGCATTTATTGTCTGTCCTCTCTTTCTTTTCATGTAGTGGTGAGGGCCATTTTGTGTGTACTTACTTCCTTTGTGATGATTCTGCTATGTTGTTGTTGGTGGGCAGGCCATGTGGTGGCGGCCATTTTGTGTATGCTTCCTTTGTGACTGATTTTGCCATGTGGTGGAGGCCATTTTGCGTGCATCCCTTTTCCATGTTGTTTTTGGGTGTCCCTGTCCTCCTGGCCCTATGGAGGCGGCCATTTTCTGTGTTCTTCCCTGGTTCTCTTCTTTTGCCATAGCCATCCAAGGCTTTTGTAGGTACTACTACTCACAGCCATAGGTGCATTCAAGTTAATCAACTATTTTTGTGGTGTAACTTTAATTACACCGTGTATGGCTTTGGATTGCTTCACATTTTTGGTAATGGTGGTACTTTCAGTTTTTGGTTGCTTGTGTGTAGCTAATATGGCACTCCCTGCCAGTAGGTAACCCTAGGAATACTGTTCGCGTACTTTTGGTAACGTCGCACCGTGTGAGAACGCGACGGTACCTTTTTTGTCTTGTTCGCGCGCTCAATGTACTGGCTCGGGAACGCGATAACGACTTTTCACTCGATTCGCGTTGCCGAACACGCCGATTTTGCATTCTCGCGAACAATATGTCCCGAGTTGCATAAAAGTTCCTCGAAAATGTTTAATGTGTCCCCTGTGCTACAAAAAAGTCCTCATTTATGTGTTATTTGGTTGTAGTTTTGTCTTCCTGGACAGGCCATGTGGTGGCGGCCATTTTGTAGGTACTTCCTTTGTGCATTTATCATTGGCCTCCCTGCTTTTGGTCTGATCTGATAGTAGGCCAGAGTCCCAGAGGTGGTAGTTAGTTACTACTTAGCGGGGCTGCTTTATGTAGCTGTTTCTATTTGGTCTATTTAATTACCATCATTACGGCATGTGTGTATGCCATTGCATTTCCAAGTTGGTTGTCTGGGCAGGGGGGTAGGTAACTTTTTTGTGTGTGTAATAATTTTATGGCTTGTATGTGTTTTTGCAGTGAAGTTTTACAAACTCTTAGCCATGGGGTATTTTGATTTTCCTTGCATTAACCTGTCATGACTCATATGTAGCAGGCATCCTCCTTTTTCTGTCCATATTGGTATATGATAGGCCTGCTTGACTTTATGATTGGTTATTTCGGGACTTCATGTGGCTGGGAGCTGTGGTGCTCGTAGTATTAGTCTTCTTTTTTGTGTTTTATACATTGGCCTGTGTGTCTTTCAATTGTTCATGTGTTGGCTTACTGCTTGTTTGACTGACGTGTTCTGTCTTCTTTGCTTGTAGGTGCACAGAAAAAGACTGAGGAGGTGCTGGCTGTTTTCATCCATCGCCCGTTCAACTGCCAGACGGACGTCCTTCAATTGTACGCCACGTGTGGTGTGTGACTCATCTGACCACACATCTCTGCAATTTGTGCTACTGAGTGCTGCTGTGTGCTGACATCAGAAGAAGATGGGTCCTAAGAGAGCAGGTACCAGGTCCTCCACCACCAAGAAAGTTGCTGAGAAGAAGGTACAGAAGAAGGAAGTGTCACTTAAGGCTGGTATGGACCCCCAAACCTTTTTTGGGCCCCCAAAATGTACGCCTGCAGCAGCGGTGTCCGTGGTGCAAGCTGGAGCCAGGCCCAGCACATCCGCATTAGCGGGGGCAAGCCACCAACCCAGGGCCAAGCACATGAGGGTCGAAGAGGTAGCCGGCCTAGTGTTACAAAGCAGTGATACTGAGCCTGAACTTAACTTATCGCTGTCTCAAAGTAGCACACAATCCACGCAAGATGAAAGTGCTGAACAACCGCCGCCAGCAGTAGATGTTCAACAACCACAACCACTTCCCGCAATAGTTGTTGAAAAACCACAACCACCGCCCGCAATAGTTGTTCAACAACAACAACCAAATCCCACAATAGTAGTTGTTGAAGAACCACAGCACGCTATAGTACTTCCTCAAGAACAACAACCACCGTCTCCGCACGCAATAGTGGAAGTTGTTCCTCCCGATGTCGGGGCAGTTCAGGAAGTAGAGCCTCATTCCGAGCAAGAAGAAGAGGAAGCCATTTCTGGAGGTGATCTACTGTCTTTAAATTTACCAAAGGAAAGGAGGGTTAGTGGCAGTGCATCGAGTTCTTCGCATAGCATCCCTTCAGATGACCTTGATAAGGAATGGCATCCACAACGAAGAACTGAGCATTCAAAGGAGAGGCATCCTAAGACCAGGCTGGGAAAAAGGAAGGATCCGTCAAGGCTTGAACTTCCGGAGTTCGATGTAGGTGAACAGGATACTGATGGTGATAAAGACGGGTCTGACACTGACAATGTCATCATCACCAGCGTTATTCCTGGTGCAGAGGATGTAGAGACCAGCATTTTCACCCTATCCAGAAGGGCTGCGATTAGTGATGAGCAGATAGCACGTGTAACTCCTACACACTCAGCGCCCAAAGTAACACCAGCTATTTTTGCATCAGCGAAGGCCCTGCAGCGTGCGACATCCAGCGCAAGCGCCACCTCAACAGAAGGAGGTAGTGGCAGTACTAGTACTGAACTGTCACATAGGGAAATTCAACAAAAAGGCTCCAGTTCATCCGGGATTGGAAGTGGGTCCTCCTCTTCCTATGGCAGGAGACAAAAGTTTAGCTCCCCAGTCTGGGATTTTTTTACGGTTCACCCACATCAGGAGAACATTGCTATATGCACCATTTGTCACACCAATGTTAGTCGTGGTAAGATTGGAACAAACTATGGTACTGGAGGCCCAACGACCCATATGAAAAAAACACACACAATTGTATGGGAGAACCACCTTGCAAGCTTAAAAGATGTAAGCACTGGTGTTGGTGGGGAGGATACAGTACTACAAGGTCCACTCATGGAAGAAGAGGGAGACGATGACCTTCTATCTGGGAGTGGTACACAAATGAGCCCTGTCGCCAGCACTGGAGTGGTGCAGTCCAAATCCTCAGCATCAGCAACTTCTCAGTGGCACCAGAGTCAGCCGGAGACACCAAGGGCAAGGAGTGAAAAGTCTGCGTTGAAAGGTGGTCCGTCTAGCAGAACAGAAAGAATTACCAAGCAGCTTACCATTACTGGCATGTTTAGGCAGGAGGGAAAGTACGAGCGGAACCACCCAACAGCACGTTTGTACAATGCGAAACTTGCAAAAATGTTGGCACTCGACCTTCTCCCATTTTCATTTGTTGAGGCAGTGGGATTTCGGCAATTAGTGGCAACACTCGCCCCAAAATGGGACGTTCCCAGTCGCTACTATTTTGCAAGAGTTGCTATTCCAGCACTACACCACGACGTGCTGGGATTGATTGGGAAAGCCTTACAACAGAGTGTTGTCCATTGTATCCACCTGACAACCGACATGTGGAGCAGTCGCGAAGCCACAGCAGATTACATGTGCATCACCGCACACTGGATCTCTTTTGCAGGTGTGAAAGACAAGTTAACATCAGGCCTTCTTGACGTTGCTGGGATTTTCAATGACACTCGCAAACATGCAACTGTAGCCATGTTTGGTATGGAGAAAAATCATACTGCTGACAACATTTTGTCTGACTTTAACAGCAAGGTCTTTGAATGGCTGAAACCAAGAGGCCTTAAGATTGGTTTTGTTGCCACCGACAATGGCAGTAATGTAGTGAGGGCAATGAAAGATGGACAGTATTTCAGGGTACCCTGTTTGGCACACTGCATTAACTTAGTCGTGCAAGACTTTCTGAAAAATGAACTCCAAGTCAGCACCATACTGACCATCTGCAGAAGAATATGCACGCATTTTAACCATTCTTTCAAAGCGCGGAAGCTGCTACGCGTCATTCAGCGGGAGCATAATTTGCCAGTCAAAGCACTGATCCAGGAGGTCCCAACACGTTGGAACTCGACTTATTTCATGCTTGAGCGTCTCTTTGAGCAGTACATACCACTGAATGCTTATGTAATGTCAAGAAGATTAGTGGATCCTACTGTTAATCTTAAAAGCCTGACCGTTGAGATGTGGCAGTGGGACATCATTAAATGCTTGACAGAGATGCTACAACCTTTTGAGGTGTTCACACGTGCAGTTAGCAGGGAGGACTGTACTATGGGCCAAGCCATCCCATTGTTGTACATGCTCGAGCAACAGCTGAAGGAGGTCTGTGAAACATACGAAGGTGACGAAGAAAAAGTTGATGCATGTACCTTGGCCAAGGCCTTACGCAACCGCTTATCTGTAAATGCAAGGCTTAAAATGATTGTGTCAGATCCAAATTACATAACTGCAACAATCTTGGATCCACGGTACAAATTGTTTGTCAGAAGTAGCGCAGTCATTCCTTTTTCAGATGGGGATGTTGCCAATTACAAAAGTTCCATAGCTGTGGAAGCTAATGATTTCGAAACTGAACGGCTGTTACTTAAAGGCCTGACAGTGCCAGCCCAGGACAGTCAAAGTACTCCAGGCCATCCTCCTGAGGCAACTCAGGCAAGTTCATCAGAGCATGAGAGCGGTGCGTCCGCTTCCCAGCAGGCACCAACAGTACCAAAAGCAGCACCTACACGATCTGATTCAGCAGACACAACCAAAAGCATAACTGCTTTTTTTCTACAGAAGGGGATGGGTAAGTCTGTTGCTGTTGCAAAGGGGAAAGAGGAGCAGCAAAGCCGAGCACCAATGAACACTGAGCGGATGGTTCAGGCCTATCTGGATGACACAACAGAGGTGTTCATGGAGCAAAGCCCATTGGTCTATTGGTATGAAAGAAGGAGACAGTGGCCAGTGCTGAGCAGGCTGGCGATAAAGTATTTGGCTTGTCCTGTAGCCAGTGTCTCCTCTGAGCGGGTTTTCAGTGCTGCTGGTGCCATTGTGACATCGAAAAGGACCAGTCTCTCCCCCAAAAGCGTCGAGAGGCTGACAATGATAAAAATGAATCAACACTTCATACCACCAGACTATACTGTACGTGAATCAGAGCAGGATGAAGAAAGCGAGCCCGAAGAATTCATCACTGCTGGGTTATATGACCTACTGCTGTCCGGACCCACAGAGTTTGAGGACGAGCACCTCTTCCCTGACCAATAGGCTGTTAAATTGTGACTTTTTCCATTCTTTTATTTGTGTTATTTATTTTCTTATTAAAAATGACTTTCTGGTGCAAAACTGCTAATCTTAAAATAAAAAGCTCAACCAAATCCATCCCCACCACTCATTCTTTTAATGTACCTACTGGAGTTGCACACCTGTGCATTTATTTTCGCTGTATCTTTTTTAGTTACCTCCTGGAGTTGCACGCCTGTGCATTTATGTTCCATGTTGACTGCACTCCTCAGAGTCTTGCTCCATCTTCTTGACTCCCACTCAAGTCAATACAATTCCATCTTGGCAGCCATACATTTGATGTTGTAGATGGAGTATAGTACAATAACAATAATGTAGCCTCTAACAGTCCCTCCATAATAAGTGAACCGTACATGACTACAGCCATCCTCTATTTCATTTGAAATCTGCAACTCATAATAACTGCCTTGCTGAGTCTTACTCTTAAGGCTACCACCTCTGTCTGCAGGCATTCAGAGACGACTCTTCTGTGTCAAAAGAAACTTGAGCAGGCATTGTATTGTATTGTATTGTAAGGGGTGCTTATAGAGCGCACTGACACCATGGGTTTCCTGGCGCTGGTTGGACAGAGAGAGGACAGAGGGACTAACCGGAATGAGGGAAAAGCCAAGTTTTTAAGGACTTGCGAAAAAGTATCAGGGAGTTAGAAGTTTTGAGAGACAGAGGAAAAGAGTTCCAAAGTTTGGGGGCCAGGTGTGCGAATCTCCGGCCTCCAGATCTGCAAAGCTTGTAGGGGGGGACAGTCAAGAGGTGAAGATGAGTGGATCTCAGATTCCGGGATGGGCAATAGGGTCTAATAAGAGATTTCACAAAGGCGGGACATGGCCCGGTCAACGATTTAAAAGTAAGGCAGCCGACCTTGAAAGCCGCCCTTGCGGTGACCGGGAGCCAGTGGAGTTTGGCAAGAAGGGGCCTGGCTGATTGCCACTTCGGGATCCCTAGGGCCAATCTCGCCGCTTGATTTTGAATCACTTGCAGTCTGGCCACCGATGTTTTGGGCAGACCGTGATAAATCGCATTGGAGAAATCTAAGCGGGAGAGGACAAGGGCCATGATGACCTGCAGGAGGGCATCAGGTGTGAAGAGGGATGCCACTTTCCTGATCCTGCGTAGCTGGTAAATACAGGATGAGACCACTGTCCCTACCTGTGGCCCAAGGGATAAGCCGGAGTCAATTGTGACCCCTAGACTCTTCACCGAGGTCGCCGGGGTGGGAGGGGGACCAAGTTCCACCGGCCAAAATTGTGGCCCCCAGGAGGTGGCGCTCCTACCGGGAAGGAGGAGCTCCGTCTTGCCGGGGTTCAATTTTAACTGGTTGTGGCCCATCCACTGGAGAATGTGGGACATGACTGCCTGGAAGTTGGGGATAGCAGAAGAGGAGGTAAGAGGAAAGATGAGTTGCAGGTCGTCCACGTAATTAAACACGGTGACGTCCCACTGCCTCAGAGAAAGAAGAAGAGGGCGAAGATAGAGATTGAAAAGAAGAGGGGATAGAGAAGAGCCCTGGGGGACCCCGCATGGCGAGTGCTCCCTTGGAGCCCTGAAAGTGCCTAGACTGAGGGTCTGAGACCTGCCGGCCAAGAAGGATTTGACCCAGGCCAGCGCCAGGCCCTGGATGCCAGCCTGCTCGACACGGCGGAAAAGGATGTTATGATCCACCGTGTCGAAGGCGGCCGACAGATCTAATAATACCAGGGCCTGGGGGGTACCCTTGTCAACCCCGTCTCTCAAGGCATCCAGCACGGCCAAGATCACTGTCTCCGTAGAGTGGCCGGGTCTGAAGCCGGCCTGGTTGGCCTCGAGAAAGTTGGAACTCTCGATAAACTGTGAGAGACAGGTAGTGACGTGGGCCTCCAGGATTTTAGAGAAGAAAGGTAAAAGAGAGATAGGACGGTAATTCGCTGGAACCGCGGGATCGGCCCCCGGCTTCTTCAAGAGGGGCACCAGCACGGCCTCCTTGAAGGAGCCGGGCACCGTACCGGAAGAAAGAGAAGAGTTTAGCAGGGGGAGGATGCAGTCGGGTAGGGAGTGGCAGATGTCCCGGAGTATGACGGGGGGCAGCAGTCGTCAGGGGATCCGGATTTGATACGGGTGGCAAGAGTGGCCAGAGAAGTGGGGTCTAGGGGGGGGAATTGAGTGAACGAAAAGGTATTGTGAGGGGGGGGAACAGAACCAGCGCCAGGAAGAGTGACTGGAATGGTGTCCTTAATTAATACAATTTTTTCAATAAAATAGGTACTAAGAGTGTTACATGCTTCCTGTGTGGGGGTCTGGGTAGGGAGCGTCCTGGGGTCGGAAGTAAATTCATTTAGGATTTTAAAAATTTCTTTCGATTGACAGGGGGCAGATAAAATTTTTCCTGAGGCATAGGCTTTTTTTGCTGTAAGAATGGCAAATTTATACCTGTTGCGGGCGACCACATAGGCATCTCTACTTGAGGGGTGGTAGTCTCTCCTCCACTTACGCTCGAGTTGGCGAAGTTCCAGGTGAAGGGATTTGAGATGAGGGGTAAACCATTTGTGGGAATTACTGTGCCTGGATTGAGGAAACTTAGTTAGGGGGGCAAAGATGTCGCTGGCTGTCGTGAGCCAGTCTACTACCAGCCCATGAAGCTTATCGGTACAGGTGTCATTAGGTAGCAGGGGGCGAGTTTGAGACAGATGGGCAAGCAGTTTGGGGGAGTCGACAGCCTTCCACTTGCGGGCCATGCCGCCCTCCCGTGGGGGGACCCTAATCTGGCCAACCGCCGATATTGTGGTGTCGATCATGAAGTGGTCTGACCACACACAAGGTGTTACTAATGGGCGGGAGGACTTGACCCCATGAGTCCAGATGTGATCGAGGATGTGGCCACCCTTGTGGGTGGCAGACCTGACTAGTTGAATAAAGTTCAGGCTCGAAAGGCCCTCGAACAAATCGGAAGCATGCGGGCCAGCGTCCTCGTGCTGGAACCAGTAATTAAAGTCCCCAATGATGACAATCCGGGGGGAAGAGGTAGCGATGTTAGTTAGCTGATCGATGAAAGATGAAGGAAAAGACGGCATAGGGTGGGGAGGGCGATAAAGTACCATGAGGGTAACTGCCCCTGCATCTGTCCCGAGACTGAGGACCAGGGTGTCCACTTCCGGCAGGGTCATAGCCGCGGAGCTAATGATCTTCAGATCCTTACGTATAAGCGCCGCCACCCCTCCCCCAGAGCGACCCCCTGAACGATTGGTGTTCAGCAAGAAGTAGTCTGGGGGTAATGCACCCAAGATGTCAGGAAGTGAGTCATCAGTGAGCCAGGTCTCTGATAAGAGTAGGACATCAGGACTTTCAGTCAAGAGTAGATGTAAGATGTCGGCTTGGTGCTTGACCATGGAGCGGGTGTTTAGGTACAGAACCCGTATCTGTGACTCGGTAGGAGCGGGAGCCATAGGTGCTGGTATCGACGCAAGATGGGGGAGTGGGATGCCTGCGATGCTGAGAGATGTAATGCGAGTCCAGGTGTCGGGGGAGAGAGGGCTGGCAAAGGCACGTAGGCACTTAAGGGCAGAGGAGGAGTAGGGTATGGGAATGACAGCATCCCTAGCCCCTGGGCCCGTACGGCCGCGGACGGGCGCAGACGGGCTGGACTTAGGCGCGACTTCGGCGCGCTGACGGCGTGCCCGCTGCGCCCGTCCGCTGCGCTCCCTATAACGGGACGCCATTTTATAGGTCAGAGGTGGTGAGGGGCCGAGCGCTGCACCGCTGACCTCCTCCCCCTCCTCACCTAAGATGGCGGCCACCAGCGCGTCCCGGCGGGAAGCAATCTCCCGTGGAAATGAGTGCTGGCAAGAGGCTGGCTAGCAGGGCAAATGCGGCGAGCGGAGCTGCGGCGAGCGAAGCTGCGGCGAGAGGAGCTGCCTCCAAGTGACCCCTGCACAACAAAAACAGGTTAGACAGGAAATGCAGTTTTAAAACATTTAAAATCAGGCGCGAGTGTAGCGCGAGTCAGGCAAGTAGCCAGCGTCCCACTGGCTGGCTCTGAGTGTCCACAACAGTTAGAGGCCACAACACAATGACTTTTATAGGTCAGAGGTGGTGAGGGGCCGAGCGCTGCACCGCTGACCTCCTCCCCCTCCTCACCTAAGATGGCGGCCACCAGCGCGTCCCGGCGGGAAGCAATCTCCCGTGGAAATGAGTGCTGGCAAGAGGCTGGCTAGCAGGGCAAATGCGGCGAGCGGAGCTGCGGCGAGCGAAGCTGCGGCGAGAGGAGCTGTCTCCAAGTGACCCCTGCACAACAAAAACAGGTTAGACAGGAAATGCAGTTTTAAAACATTTAAAATCAGGCGCGAGTGTAGCGCGAGTCAGGCGAGTAGCCAGCGTCCCACTGGCTGGCTCTGAGCATCCACAACTGAAGTCAACTTGTTGTGATGACTCGCATTACAAAGGCTCGGCAGCATCTGTGATCAATCTTCTGACAGTGAAAGAGAAGAGCAAAACAGGTATAAAAATGAATGATGCCATGCATTGCATTGGATGTATTTTTTTGCTGACTCTGAGCTAATGTGCATGGACTTGAAGTATACTAGTAACTTCAGTTCAGACTCACGTGATAGCCAATTTTTCCATGTTATTTACTAATAATAGAAATTATTTACGCACTTGTGTTCCTACTACTACAGATGCAGTCAGGACTTAATTTATCGTAGTCACTCACTACAGACTGAGTTGCTGATGATGATGGTGACCACCATATCTTTGCTGTCAGGCAGTTGGATCTGAGCTGATTGATGCACGATGTTTCTTGGAGTGGAATACAAGGTAATAAATAAATACAAATAAGAGTCACAGCACAGTAGACCCAGGCTACTACATGTTTGTGCACAGTGCTGTGGTAGAGTACAATAGTGGTATGATTGATGACTGAGAATGACGCATTGATTTTGTTGATTAATTTTGTAAATGCTAGGTTGGTTTTTCAATTTCATTCACCTTTCTGTGGCTCTGAAATTTTTAGGGAAATGCAGTTTGTATAACGGCCAAACCTGTGTCGTCGTGGGCCTGTTGTTGTGTGCTGGCTCCTGTCTTTTTTTGTACTTCTAGATTAAAAATGATATGCAACTAGTAGACTTATACAAATTGTATCCAAGCCGCCTCAGTCTGAAAGTCCTCTCATACGACTACTCCTCTTGTATTGTTTTTTTCATCTTCACTGTATTAAAATTTGTTTAGGTCATTCACATTCTTTTGTATTTGCCTTTTCTTTTTCAGGCTGGACATCTTTCACCCACTGCTTTATAGTATGAGCATCAACTCTCACCCTTACCACAAATCCTCATCATCAAGCAATTGGATTGCGGGAAACCAAGAATCATATTCAGCGTGTCCTTTTCTTATGTCCATTGCTTACAATTATTAGCTAGCGGATCAACATCATAAATCATCGTCTTCATTGTTTTGCTTTTGTTGTCTCCAATCTCCATGCGTACTGTTTTTCTTTCTCAAACCTTTCCCAAAACCCCCGTACCCATCCATTAAACAAACCCTAACCCTCTTCCCCCGGGCTGCGTGGTTACATTGAGGTGTGATGTTTCTTACATTAAATATACACCAACAATTTGATCACGCGCTTGCTGGGGCAGATGTGGTCAAAGCAACAATAGTGAAATGTCAACAAGGCATGGCCAGGATCTTCTTCGGCTTCCCAACTCAAGCTCTGTGTATAACGCCAAATAATTTACCATTAACATCAAACAACGAATGCATCTAATGAATTGGCGTAATTTTTTGGGTTTAAAGTGTAAAGCATTATGATTTAGAAAAGTTTGACGTTGCCGTGAGTACTACAAGTAAAGTTGAACTTATCGTCTCTTGCACTTAGTTTCCAGTCCCCAAAACCATTGTTTTGTTTCAGTTTAGCAGTTGCAATATTGGGTCACCCATGCAATGTACTGTACTTACTTATACTACCCCCACATTGTCTGTCACGCAAATGACTGTCTCTTTCTTTTTGTCGCTACTGGCAGGGTCTGTCTACTACTATCACAGAAGTTCTGATTCTGAACCACAGATTCTTCGCCATTGTCTTGGAAATCAAATGCAGCCCTTGCAGTGCCACACTTCATGATAAATCATCATCATCTCATCAGCAATCACAGGTAAGATAAGTTTGCAGTGAGGTATAACGCAAGACAGACTGGTCGTTCTTCTAATACTACAAATATAACTCGGTGAGGGTTTACTGCATCTATCTGTTTGCATGTTAAAGATGTGGGCAATATATTTTATTATTAAAAAGCACTGTCCGCCGACCTGCATGGCCAAATTAAACCTTGCGAGGTTGCACAACGTACATTATTTGGTGAAACACTCCCCCCTCCAACCCCACAAGAAACGCAAATGAACTTCAAATGTTTTCTTTTTAACATAACTTTGTGTCTCGTTTATTTTAACATAATGTAATATATAACTAAAGATGATACAAAAATAAAATATATATAAATCCCACACCACAGCTGTCCCCCTACCCGCCTCCCCTAACCCCAACCAAATTCCCACGCTCAATGTCATGTAAAAAAAAAGTAAAAACCCAACACCCAATTCCCACCCACCAACAAAAGGATTGAAAAAGGGGCAAACAGGGTCCATCTCATAGCCGGCGGGCTTTTAAGTGTTGATCCACCAGGATCTTTACACGCTCCTCTATTTGTTTTTTAGTCTGACTGCTTTGAGCCTCCAGCCTGGCTACCCGGAGGAGAATTTTTCGCTGGAACTGGCGGCACCTACATTGGCAGCCATGTTGTTGTGGGGGGGTGGACGATGCGGGGAAAATCTGGCGGCGGGCGTCTGCCTGACCACGCCGACGTACTCCTGCAGGCTTGGGGGCCGGGGCATTGGAAGAGGCAGCAGCTGCTGCCGCCGCCTCCTCCTCCTCCTCCTCGGCCTGAGCCACCAGCCGGCGGTAGGCCTCAACGATGGCCTGCAGTTTCCGCTGACGGGCCCGGACTGCCAGCTCCTTCCTCGTTGGTTTAGAAGGAGTAACTATAAAGAAAGAGACAGAATTGTTGTAATCAAAAATCCCAGCAAATCAAGAACACAACATGGATCCAACACATAGTGGGCGGCACAGTACAGTAGCAATAGCAAGCAAGTTGAGTACCTAAAATGTTGTTTTATCTATCTTGAACATTCTACGCCTTATATACTTCATTTGTCTGCCTTTTTGGCACGGCATTATGCCTGCCCTAGTAACATAGGTAGCATGGGTCTACTTCAACGGTCACATACGAACACCTGTCTTTTTCATATCTCGTTTTTTTATATCATATACTCTGTGCTTCCGGGAAAAGTGACAGTCTCCAACTAACATTAATTAACAGTGGCCAGCTAGTACTAGTAAATGTCTACTCTAGAGACTATCATTCTTTATATCGCCAACAAACGTTAGGTGGTTTGTGTTTCGCCAGCAACGACCCGGAATGCATCCAGTCGTCCCCTCCTTCCCTTGCCTTTGGGTTTAAGCAAAACACCGCTGCCAACACTAGTATCCACTATCCACTAACCACCGATATTGGATGTGTCTCCCACCCACGCAGGCAGCTGTGTTTTCCCCTTTCTATGCTTCCACAACAACCCACGCATCCAACTGCTCTCAAACACCTGCATTGCTGATTCCAAAGTATCCTATATTATATGATTGGAGCTTTTTCCTTGCTCCTTTCATCATACTTAAAATCAATCTCACGTTAATCCATCGCGGTCATGTAATGTTGTGGATAAGACTTTTTCAGTCTGCCACCAACCTTTCACAGCTGAGTTGTAGTCACATAGAAGAGGCCTGTGTAACTTATTTTATCAATTCTCGCCGGTGGTAATGCTTTTGCTAAGCTTGGTAATGACAACGGTGGCGTCATATATTGTCCAGTAGAACTTCAAGTTCATTATAAATATCAGAGTACAGTGAGGAAGTTTTCCCCACCCACCAAGTAATGCGGATCACTATTGAATGTAACTTACCATCGCCCACCGTTGTTGTCTCCTCCCCCGCTGCTGCCGGTGCTGCTGTAGGTGCCTCTGGTGGTCCTCCATTCCCCTCCGGGATCGCCTCTGCTGCCGCCGTTGCAGCGCCGCTGCCCCCGTCGGCACTGGTGGATGGTACCGGTTCTGCAAAAATAAAAATAAGTAATTAAGTACACCTTTTTAGATGGATGCACAGCCCCCATTGTACTTGTTCACCAAAAACGGAGTTCTGCAAAACAGTTAAGTACAACGTAATCAGTAGTAGTCCACATTGCCTAGTACAGCAGAGTAAGTAACACACTACACATATTAGCATTTGTTTGGTATGGTATGGTACCCAAGCTCATCTCATCTATACTGCTACTCTAGTCTAGTCCTTGGAAAGTTAGACTGAACCATGTAACCTAACCAGTTTGTACATCAATGACATGTCTACAGTTTTGCGCATGCTACCTCACACCTTGTTGCGCAGTACGAGAAGACGCCTTTGAGGCCACATGATAGTTCAAAGCATACACCTGAAGAGTTCGGAAAATAGAAAGGCCCGTATTTACTTTTTGAATGTGGATTGTGGAATTTCCTTACAGCCTCAGGTTACACCTTTTTTTTAGCATGACAGCTAAAAAGTTGAATAAATGTATGTAATGTAATGTTTTCATACTGTCTAACGTGCACCACTTTTGTCATTATCTTTCGGCAGATGAGAAGATTTCCTTCTACGAAGCAAAGATTTCCAAAGCTTACCAAAAAGAGGCATATGCAACCAGTATACGTTCAATGGTGAGGGGTCTCCGACATTTCCCACATTTCCCTATCGTGCACTGGTAGCTGTACAAATGTAGATTACTTTTTATTCAGCCTTTTTTAACTCTGGATTTTTTCTGGTGGCCCTGCCCTTGACGCATTTCACAGAACAACTTAAAAACATTGATGTTACTTACTTAGTTACTTCTAACAAAATAAAGGTTTTGAAGTACCACATTGACTCGGAAGTATATTTTCAGTGTCTGTTGTCTTGTAGACTTACACGAGAGAGTGAGCAAAAGGGGGTTACTTAGGTTATGGATTGTGTAATAAAAGCATTTGGCATCTTCATATTGGGGTTCAGGAAAGGGGTAATTGAATAATTGACCAATGACTGAGCCCATATAGGTTGTCGTTCATTGAATTGTGGGTTCCTCTGAGTTCTGTGACTGAGGTGTAAGACTGTAAGTAAGTAAGGTCCAACCTGCCTATCAACAACAACATCCAATTTTGGGGTGCATACATAGTTATGTATGTGACTGCATAGAAGAATACCCGCAAGAGTAGCAGTGGTATTCATTACTAACGCTTACAAAAATAGTAGACCAACATCTGGATGCATACTTGGTTGGTGTCAATTGGCAAAGAAGAGACATTACAGAGGAAAAAGCATAAGACAGGAGTGGACCCTGTGCCTTCCGCTATTCGATCACAGATTTTTTGAAAAGATTGATACCTTAACTAAAGAGTGGGCAACAGGGCAAGCTTACCTACAGACAGTCTAGTAGTAGCACAGAGAGTCATAAGAGAGGCTCTTTCAAGGAACAGAAAGGCAGGGACAGATAGTAATACCCAAAATTTTGAAAACATAAAACAAAAACAAGCATTTGTCAAAATTTAGTTAGGTGAAATGTCATTAATCGGTTGGAAAAAAAGCTCCGTTAGAAAGTTAGGGAAATATCATTGTTCCAAAAGAAAACACTGTTGGACTTACTAGGGACAGCAGCAGGATCCTCAGTAGAGGAGCTCTGTGCCTGTGGTTCACGTTCACCCGCCGACTCGGTCCCATCCTTCTGCTTGCCCCTGGGTTCTGTGGTTCATGTAAGAAATAATAAAGAAAGAGAAAACATTGAGTGCTGTGAAACATAGACAGCATTTCAAAAACCACTGCTACAACATTAAAAGAAACAAACATTGGTCTACCAAATGACTACTGCCTTGCATGATTCACTGACTAGTGTACTTGGAGAAAACAAATCAAATGTTCCATAAACATTCTGATTGCAGATTACTAAGTAACACAGAGGCAGTAAGACCTGAACAACACCACAGATTCAAGAATGGGGTAATCAATCAATTATCTGTAAGTAGCCATTTCTTTTTCATTTTTTGCCAGCAAAATGCATAGATCACAAGGAGGAGACATGCTTAACTTTGTGCATACTAACTAACACGAAATTGTACGTTCATGGCATCATATTTTGTTTTGCTACTGACTGAATGCTACTGCTGCCCTACCCACTCAATAAACAAACTACATCAGTTCCATGGAGGGCTGAGGCAGGGGCGGCTCTAGGCTCATGGTGGTCCTGGACTCCTGCCCAGGGAGCGTAGGTGGGGGGCCCGGAAGAGGAGGTCGGGGCGGAGCACGGAGGCCAGTGAAGAGGGGGGAGTCAGGCTGTTTGGAAGTGGAACAGAGCCGGAGGCACCAAATCCCTGCCAGGGGCCGCCACGCAAATATGTATCCATCCTCTGAGGATTAATAAATTAAGGATATATATTGGTGGGGTGGCCCCTGGCGTTTGGTGGCCCTGTGCAGTTGCACAGCTTGAACATGCCTAAATCCGGCCCTGGCTGAGGTAAGAAGAACAAAGTAACTTTTGCATTCATTGCCAGAGGAGTATTCATGCAGAAGAGAAGGCCGTGAAAAAAAAATGATACAATATGCATTGCAAACACGTACAATTATCCATCAACGGCTATTTCACTGACGGACAAAGGAAGGACAAGACTCTATTAATAGCATTAACTAACTTCAGTTCTCTACAATAAAGAAAATCTCACACCAATAAACAGCAAAAGCTAGCGCCAAATTGAACACGCAAGAGTCAGTGAAGATGAAGAAGCGCAGCATAGACCAGTGTCATACAATTACAGTAGATATAATAACGGAATACATCGGAAATGTAACTAGGAGCACCAGTCATCGCGTTACTTATTCAGCCAAGATTTACAAAGATACAATAACAATACTTATACTACTATAGAGATATATTATACACACACTTTTTTTTTTTGGGTAGCCACTCACCAAGACCCACGACCTCGACGCCAAGCAGGTCCAACAGGTCCTGCTCCCGGTCCAAAATGTCTGCCCAACGGTGGGTCAGCTGATGGTGGGTACGCCGGATACCGGAGCAGCGGAAGACTGCCCGGCGCACCTTCACCCACCGCCGGAGACGCTCCTCAATATGCTGGTAGCCGGAGCCGGGCCTGCCACCTGCTGCCAACATCAAGGGGAGGTAGCGCTGGATAAAAAACACCAGGGCAGCCACCTCCTCCTCCCCAAAAAGTTGGCGGGGCCTCACCCCTAGGGGGCGCATTCTGCCGCAAGGCAGCCTAGTTTTTGGGGGCACTGGCGCCTTGCCCTTTGAGCCGCCGGTGCTGCTGGCGCCCTTGACCATGGTTCTGGGTGGAGGGTAGAAGAAAACTAAAAGTTCAAGACAAAAAGGTAGGGGAAAGAAGAAGCAAGGTAAAAGAACAAGAAGGAAGTAAAAAGCAATAGAAAAGTTGTAAAAGTAGAAATAAAATGAAAAATATAAACCTAGGCACAGAGAGAAATAGGTAATAACTAAAGAAAGTTAGAAAAAGTGGGTAAAAAGACAAGGATTAAAGAGATTTTAACAGGATGCAAAAGTAGGCCCAAAACCATAGCCAGAGTGTGTGATCCAAGATGGCTGCGCCCATTGCGACCGCATGGGTAGGTTCGCGCGATATTTAGCGCGATCACGCACTTTTGTAGTGCGAACGAGAAGATGAGTTCCCGAACATGTCTTGCACAACGCGACCACGTTACTTGTGACCCGGAACAGGAAATAAGGGAACGCAAGCAGGCGGGACAAACCTCTGGGGTAATTTAGCGCGCTAGCCATCCCGAGCATGCAGGCAACGCCCCGAACACGCGCAACGCGCTCCCGAAGACGAAAAACGGCACGCGAACGGGCCCAGCAAGCAACTCTGCATGGTTGCGGAGCTACGCGTAGTTCGCGGAGTGCAACTACGTCTTCGCGGAGCTTCGCGGAGTCCGACTCCGCGAACTACGCCCAGGGTTAGTTTTAATATAGGGAGTATTTTCAGCAAAGAAATAGTCTGTCCTGATTATGGTCTATATGATAACTGCCCCTTAGACCGAAACGTTGACACTCTCATCACCTCCAGTCACGTTGCTTTGGCACTAATATACGACCATTCTTTATCAATTAATTTTGGTTGTTCATTTAATCCACCAGGAGTTGATGTTCTTAGTTGTGAATTTGCAGATTAATTATTATCCATCTCTGTTCATAACTATTTGCTTGATTTAATTTTCTGTATTTGTCTCCCCAATCATATGTTTTTTGAGTAAATATAAATTTCTCCGAATTTCCATCTCTGTGTGTTCCATTGTTCATCCTTCCATTGATTTATTTCGACTGCATTTTTAGTATGATATCCTGTGGATTCCGTTGAGTGCGTTACATCAGTACAACTCACAACTAAGTTCCATTGTTGCCTGAATCAAATCCCTTGTAGCACATTTTGACTTTAACCATACAGTGCCCAAGCCTACAAGGGTTAATTGGGTTTCCCCTGCTTACAATTCATTAGGGGGTGGTAGCTACATGAGTTTTACACATTGGCTGGTGGGCGAAGTAGATATGGCAACAGTATGAAAACTACCATAAGCTGTCTAAACGTTTGGTGCTGCTAAAGCATGTGACTGGGTAAGCTGACCATATTTAAACACAGTGCTTAGGCATAATGATTTAAGTGAATAATTCTACAAAGCAGTTCAGTTAATATACAGAGAGCCAGTGGTAAGTATTGCTTTGAATGGATGGCTGACTAGTCATGTGAAAATGAGAAGAGGTACTCATCAGTGATGCCCGTTGTCGTCCATTATGTATGTAGAGCCACTGAGAAGAAGGATGACAGGGAGCCCAGGCATTGGCTCTTTTGACTTTTGCATACAATGGATGGGAAAGGAAGGTTGTGTTATACGCAGGTGACTTGATGGTATATACCTAAAATCTAGAGGGCTCATACCCCACCATACAGCAGACAATGAGGAGAGTTGGTGTAGTTTCATGCTACCCGGTGAATAATAGGCCTGGGCGGTAAATTCCGTTCTGCTTGCGGAATTTGGGTAATTTCGTGTTCCGCGGAGAATGCAGTTTTTCCAAAAATTCTGCGATCCGCAGATTCGCAGAATTCTTTGCTTGTTCGCGCTTTCAAAATGCGTGTTCGTGAGATGTTTCTCCCCGAGCACGCATACAGCGTTTGCAGACAGGAAAAAGCATCGCCAATGGGCGGAACAAGCAATCCCGCGTGTTCTGAGAACTTTTGCGTGCTCATGGAGATTTTTCACCGTTTTGCGGAGCTTTGCATATCACCCACCCAACGTGAACAAGTCAAATACTAAAATCATGGCCTAGAACATTCCATGTGATAGCCCTGTACTAAAGAGTAAAGGTATCTTGGGGCACAGGTGGTGCAAGACCTGGATAAAGTAGCACAAATTAATTTCAATAATGCTATGATGGAAACAAAAAGACTCTAAAGAAAGTGAATTGAATCGCCCTCCAACAATCTTTGGGAGATCCGACATAGTAAAAATGTCAATACTACCAAACTTTACTTTCCACTTTAATGCTATCCCTTCATTAAGTAAAACTGAGTAGCTCAATAAGCTCCAAGGGGGAGTGAGTACTGCATATGGGCTTGAGAAGGGTCAGGTTCTAACAGAAAAAAACTGCTTAGGAGAAGGAAGAAGAGAGGTATAGCAGATCCTGATTTCCAACTCTGTTGCTGGGTCTTCCAGCTGAAAAATATTAGTGTTGCTACGGGGTCCAGAACGATCACAGATATGTTTAATGCTCAGAGCAATGCTAAATTATTTACACCAAAGAAATATGACAAACATTTACCGCTGAGCTGCGGCGATTTTTACCGCAAATAAACCTTGGTATTACCAAGGTTTATCGCAAATGCGATAAAAATCGCTGCAATGCATGAATATCGCTGAAAAGTCAGCGATATTCATGCATTACCGAGCTAATGCTCTTAGCCATGTTATCCACCTCCCATTGGATAACATGGCTAAGAACTGCTCAGGGCAGGTGTTAGCTTTTGGAGATATTCGCGCTTAGCGCGAATATCTCCAAAAGTTGGTAATAGGAGATAGCGATGTTAGCGACTGTTTTCAGTCGCTAACATCTTGGCACGCCCACTTTTCATGTCATTAGTGATAAATATCACTGACATGCAAAGTGGGGCCCAAGATGGTCGCTATCTCCTACTAGCTGTCGCTAACTGGTGTTAGCAACAGCTAGGTAATAGGGAGATAATTTTATCTCCGCTTTCTTGGCTTTTAAAGCCAAAAAAGCGGAGATAAACCCCCTTGATAATATGCCCCTATGTTCTTTCTCTCCTAATTTGGGGATGTCACATTCTTAAAGAAGTTGAAGCTGAAAACTCTGGGGGCAGCGGTTAGACTTTGATTGTAAATTACACAGGTGCTGGGGATACCATACTATAGCGACTTTGCACTCATTTGGAACTTTCCTGGAACAGTGGACTGTCTGCGTGATCACTTAGCTATGCCTTTGAGGGATGCTGGAATAGGCAGGTGGGGGAAACTCTTCCAGGAAGGAAAGTTGATACCTTGGGAAGTTCTGGCGTTCATAACAGGGGACAAGCTTTCTAGGTTTTAATGTTACCAGTTTTAAAGTTGGACACGCTACAGGACAGGGTGGCAGGGAGGAAGACGTTTTGGAGAACCAACTGCAAGATAGCTCCCCTAAAAAGAAAGAGGTGGCAAATTGGTTGATGATTAAATTGTCAGAAACACAGCAGCCATTCATATTTTACCTTATCTTGCTGGTGAGAAGGAACTTATGCTGTGGTTCTCAAAGTGTGCGCCGCAGCGCCCTGGTGCGCCGTGATGAGAAGCCAGGGGCGCTGCGACGCCGTGCAGGATGTGGGTTGTGAAAACCGTAGCCACAAGTCCTCCCCCTCCTTTGTGCTGCCAGGTCAATTGATCCCAGCCCTCGCCCTCTGCATCTGAATGGCTCCAGGGCTGCGCTCATCAGCCCCAGCGCCTTACCTGCTCCTGCTGCACCAGTAACGAGCTGCTAATTACTGGACTCCCATTGTCTGTGCAGATAAGGCCGGCCAGAGCGGGGGCTCTGTGATTACAGCTAATGTCAGGTGTGCATTTTACCAATCTGCAATTGCAGCTGAATTAACTTTCTGTCCAAAACCGGAATGATTGCACCCAGGAGAAGTGAAATGATGAAATATTGGTTTACATGTTGGAACATTAATATGAGCACATTGTTCAATATATTGCAGACGCAGGAGTGATGTTGCTTTGTCATGAAAGACTTGGAAAAACATTTCTTTTGATCATGTAACAGAATTAAATCAGCAACGGACTTTTTTTAATGCTCATTGGTAATCATCATGCACTTGTGAAATGTTATATGCACAGCACTAACTTTGTCAGTTCAAGTGGTGATTTATGCTTGAAATACTGCTTTGTATAGAATATTAGCATTTCAGTTCACCAGGACGGGGAGCATTAGTTCGAGTGTAACTTTATCTTTTGTTTGGGGCATTCTGGGTAATGGAGTTTGGTGAATTAAATGCATTGGAAAAGCCAATGAGCAATCTTAGAAATCCGATGTTGAGTTTAGTGACAATTCACCTGGGGCGAGTTGGTGGAATAAAGGAAAGGTGACGTTTGATGTAGTTAAGCTGTTTCTATGCACAAGAGGAGCGGGAGTATTTTGCGGGTCTTCATTATAAAATGGACGGCAATAGGGTGAAACGCGAGAAGATACATTTTCTTTTAAATATGGTCTCGCTTAGAGACAGATCCGCATGTTACGGTAAGCAGTCTTGCAGTGAAAATGAATATAGTAAATCAATGCCAGATTAGAGGGGTCATAAACTTCTCAGTAAGAAAGCTTGAATTCTAGTAAAGCGAGGTGGTTGGACAGCAAGAGAACTGAAATACAGGCTCACGTTTAAAGTGCTGTCAGCATAATTGGTGACGTAGTAGGAACTGTGAATAGTAGCGCTTTTTGGGTTGAATAGCGCTAAAGAATACAAGTGTATTTAGTACGGTTTTTGTAATATGTATAACACAAATGAATTAATGAAGGTGAATCTTTTCGTATTATAGATACCTTGAAGGTTTTTTACCAAAATACATTGGGTGACTTTTTAATAAAGCGTGACATCTAGAAACATCGTCAAAGCTACATCCTCCTTGGAATCATGTCTTTTCATAATACACATATAACCCCCCTTTATCTGCAATTGCCATTCAGTTACCTCTTTCTTAATATGTATCCCAGATTCAGGATGCCTTGTGTTTGGAGACCCTGTGAGTAAACCGAGTTATGCTGATAACCATTTCCCCTTTTCCACGCTCGTCTCTGACAAAATTAGGTTAGACGTGTTGACAGAGAAAAAAAAAGTGGAATTTCTGCCTGTAAATAAGACAGGTGATCTATGTGACCGTGTAGTACAGTGCCCAGATTATCAGTATGATGGGCATTCTCCAAGATGGTTTTGGCATCTTAAAAGGGAATACTCATGATTTTGAGAGCTTTGGGGATCTCGATCTGTTCATTGTTCTAAAATCGAACACAAATGTTTCCACATTAGCATTGCTAATTAAGACCACCAGTATATGGGCCGGGATGCCTGCCACCCCTCCCAACACCAATTACCCATGGGAGGAGACAGACACAGATTTGAACTTTTGGAAGGCGGGGGTGCCTCACGACCCCCCCGGCCGTATTTATTAAAATATGAAACAAAATTTAAAACTTTAAATTAAAACGTTTCATGAATCATGTACAAATTCAACTTCAATTACATCTTGATGAAGACAGGTTTTTCAGGCTAACCTTAACACATCTCTAATACAAAGGTTTCCTAGCCGAGTCTAGCATCCTGATAAATGCATTACATTTGAATTTGTACAACCTAACATTAAGGGCCAACGGCAAGGTCTTAACCGGTGTCAGATCCCTATCAGCAACTTCCCGCCCTCACGGTGTGAGTGGCGCATGCGCAGAGGACTTTACCCTCGCCGCCAATTGTAACTTCCCTTGTCGTGGGGGCCCCCTTGCACTCGACGCCATCTTAAGGTCATCTGAGTTCGTGTGCGAGGTATCCGTAAGAAGGACAGCGTGGACTCCCCCCCTTCCCCACACTCTCTTCCGCCGGAGCGGATATCCGGCCCCCGGGAAATTCGTGGGAGGGGCATATAGCCGTCTACCCCTGGGAGGGGCCTATGGCCGTCTCCTCCTGGGCGACCCATCCGTAGTGGGTGCCGCCCCCCCGTGGGAAGGGCCAAAGGCCGCACCCCCGGGCGCTCCCATCCATAATGGGTGGCGCCCCCCCTAGGGACCTTGAAATCACTGCTCACCGATCATGACCTTACCGCCCGACCAAAATATAAATACGACAGTTGTTTTACCTACTAAGGAAAGAAAACTATGACTAAACTTGCAACAGCTTGATAAATTCACCGACTTCAACATTGCTACAAAGGGAAAAAGGTCCTAAAGCAAAGCACAATCTTTATTGAATCCATTCCTTTACGTCTCTACAAAGGAAAAAGTGGCCTACAAGCAAGTATTTATTTACATGCATACCCTCGTCATAATTTATGATGCAAGAAATGATTGCCATACATGTTTTATTACATCAAATAACACCAACGATATCTCTTTATTTCAGAAACTCTGCAACAAGGGGCTGGTGGGTGGGTCAAAAAGTGCAGCTTGTTCCCTTGAGGGCTCACGAGCGACGAGTGGTGCAGCCTTCAGAGAGCAGGAACAAGAGGAAGCTTAGTTGGATTCCCGCACTATTTATCCAGCTGTGGGAGGGCGGGGCCCCGCCTCAAGCATGCCCATCAGTGCACAGACTTCCGGGCGGGTGATTAGGACAACCTCTTTTGGGCGGGAGGAGCGTGTTCCGGCCACGCCGCTTCGGGCATACCAGCCAGGACACGCCCCCCGCCCACAATGGTTTACCGGGGGATCGGGGCACCCGTCCATACGTTCGGGGGACCGAGTGGTCTCCCCTTTCCATATGGGCCAGGATGCCCGCCACCCCTCCCAACACCAATTCCCCATGGGAGGAGACAGACACAGATTTGAACTTTTGGAAGGGGGGGGCCTCATGACCCCCCGGCCGTATTTATTAAAATATGAAACAAAATGTAAAACTTTAAATCAAAACGTTTCATGAATCATGTACAAATTCAACTTCAATTACATCTTGATGAAGACAGGTTTTTCAGGCTAACCTTAACAAATCTCTAATACAAAGGTTTCCTAGCCGAGTCTAGCATCCTGATAAATGCATTACATTTGAATTTATACAACCTAACATTAAGGGCCAACGGCAAGGTCTTAACCGGTGTCAGATCCCTATCACCAACTTCCCGCCCTCAAGGTGTGAGTGGCGCATGTGCAGAGGACTTTACCCTCGCCGCCAATTGTAACTTCCCTTGTCGTGAGGTCCCCCATTCACTCGACGCCATCTTAAGGTTGTCTGAGTTCGTGTGCGAGGTATCCGTAAGAAGGACAGCGTGGACTCCCCCCCTTCCCCACACTCTCTTCCGCCAGAGCGGATATCCTGCCCCCGGGAAATTCGTGGGAGGGGCATATAGCCGTCTCCCCCTGGGAGGGGCCTATGGCCGTCTCCCCCTGGGCGACCCATCTGTAGTGGGTGCCGCCCCCCTGTGGGAGGGGCCAATGGCCGCCTCCCCCCCCGGCGCTCCCATCCATAATGGGTGGCGCCCCCCCCTAGGGACCTTGAAATCACTGCTCACCGATCATGACCTTACCGCCACAGGCCAGATAGTTGACCGACTATCTGGCCCCCCCCCACACCTCCTATAGGTCATGTCTCCTCAAGCCCACTAGCCAAGCTACGATGTCTCCTATCAGTAAGTCATTACCCGTCCTGGACAGGTGCACCCCATCATTCGTATAACAGTGATCGCCCCTGATACACCCATGAGAAATGCTTTGGAGATGAGCAGAGCGAAACAGTTTCTAAATTTTATTGTTGACCCTCCTTACCGAGTGGTTCAACGCTGTCATAGACAAACCTCCCCGCCATATCCTCCTGGGAATCATGTGGGACCAGGCAATCGTACATCCCGGGAGCCTTTTGGCTAACCAGCTAACCACAGACAGTATGTGCTCAACTAACACCCGTCTTCCCAGTCTCACCAAGTCATTGCCCCCTACGTGCACTATGACTACAGATGGCAGTGACCTGTGCCGCCCTAATAGTTCCTCTACAAAACTTTGCAATCGGTCAATACAGAGGCCGCCCTTCCCATGGAAGGTCACTCTGAACCCATATTCCTCAGATGTGTGAATCGCATCACCTGCTTTGAATATGTCCCTGGCATGCCTCACGTATGAGTGGCCCACGACCCAGACCACTTGATCTCCATTCCGTGATCCTTTCCCGCTGGTCAGCTGATGCTGGGCCGATCCCAATTTCCGCCCCGCGTCACAGGCTCGCGAAACTGTAATCCAAACAAAAGACAACAAGCGTGAGTGCATTTCATCAGTCTTTTACAACATGTGCAGTCGCACATATCTCTTGAAACAATTCGAGGACCAACGGCCTAATTGTTTCACCTCGTCTGCCTGCAGACCCCGAGCCGTAGCTTCTGTAGCGGCCCCTATTCTAAACGAATGGGTCCCAAAATCACACGGGTTCAAGCCCGCCGCTGCAATCGTAATTGCCAGCACCTTCTGAAATTGAAATCTTGTCAATGGGGTACCGTCCATATGTCTAAGCAGGGCCCCCCCATATTGTCAACCTTTGTTTCAGGTAGGCCTCCACATGCCTCACTGGACAACCGGGATTCCCCTGAGCGCGCTGCAACACCACACTATTCCCCAGGGCCTCCTGGTCCATTTTCGACCTGGCTATCGAGATCAGCAGAGAATCCCCTCTTACTTGGATGTGATCCCTGCGTAGACCTCCTTCCACATCTTTCTTATTCCCTGCCACAAGTTCACTCACCCGCAGGGCCCTAAAAAATGCCAATGTGAAAGCTGCTCAGAATAGTATTACCTCGCTGGGCGAGGAGCATGTCTCGACCAGTTTCGCCAGTAAGGTGGTCAATTTATCAAACCCAATCGGGTGCCTGTTATCCTGTCTGCGACCCTCCAGGCGCCGCCAGCCGCAGAGAGCCTTCCTGACTAAGAAGGAGTCCGTCGGGTCCCTTATCCCGTGGAGCTGTGCCATAAATGATATGGCGGCCTTATACCTATTGGCGGTTGCCGCCGACCGGCCTTCCTTATGAAGTGCCACCAAAAATTGGAGCAAGGACTCCTCCCGCCCCCATCCATGTTCCCCTACCGGCCCCAGAAAGGCGCAGTATGAACGGAACGCCCCTTCATACGCTCTCCTCGTCCTGGGCGCTAAACTGGCTGCAACGAGGTTTTGTAGTCAGGGGCACAGATCTGCCACAGTGCTTCGGGGAAAGGTGCCACCACTAGCTCCGCTGAGGGTAGACAATCCCTGAAAGCCTGCATTTTGGAACGAGAGAGTGCATCAGCTGCATTATTTAGTACACCCGGCACATGTTTTGCCCTGAACTGTACGTTCAATCTCATGCATCGCAATACAATCTCTTTCAACAGTCGTAAGATCCATTTGCAGCGTGCTGCCTGCTGGTTAATGCACTCAACCACTGTCATGTTATCTGACCAAAACACCACCGAGCGGTCCCTAAAGTCTTCCGGCCATGCCACCAGAGCCACCCAGATGGGGAATAGTTCCAGGAAACCAATGTTATTCGTCAGGCCGCTTGTTCGCCACCACGCCGGCCATGTTTGTGCCGACCACCGATTTCCGAAGATTGCACCAAACCCCACGCTGCCCGCCGAGTCGGTCCATAAGCAGAGTTCCACCGACGAGGCTGGAGGTTTGCTCCATAACACTCGGCCGTTAAAGTCCGCCAAGAATGCCAGCCAAATGAGCATGTCCTGGCGAACCTCTGCCGACAGTCTTGTGCAGTGGTGCCCTTGCTTAAGGCCCACCATGGATTGCGCAATGGATCGAGAGAAAGGGCGAGCCATCGGTATCACTCTCAATGCAAAGTTAAGCTGACCCACTGTCTGTTGCAACTGGTGCAGGGTCACCTTCTCCGTCCGGAGACACTGTACCAGGGATGCCCTAAACTTGGCAACCTTCTCCGTCGGCAAACGGAAACACCCCTCCTCTGAGTCTAGTTCTATACCCAGAAACTCGAGGGAGGTAGTCGGCCCTACCGTTTTACCTTGGGCCAATGGAACGCCAAAACCCGCGCGCAGTCCCGAGTGCCCTCTGGGCCAAGAAAGAGGAAATCATCCAGATAGTGCATCACATGTTTGTGCCCTGTGGCCTTCGTGTACACCCATTCTAAAAACAAGCTAAACATTTCAAAATAGGCACACGAAATTGAACAACCCATTGGCATGCACATATCCATGTAGCATTTCCCCTGAAACGTGAATCCCAGCAGGCGCTGGGCTTGGGGGTGTACTGGGAGCAACCTGAATGCAGATTCAATGTCTGATTTAGCTAACAATGCACCGGGGCCCAGGCGATTCAACAGTACTACTGCGTCATCGAACGATGCATACTTCACCGAACATACCTCGGGGTCAATCGCTTCATTTACTGAGGCCCCCCTCGGGCCGATAAATTGTGAATGAGTCTATACTCCCCCGGGTCTTTCTTCGGAACCACTCCTAACGGGGAACACACAAAATCCACTACTGGTGGGTCGCCAAATGGTCCTGCCACTCGCCCCAAGCTAACCTCTTTTGCTATCTTTTTGGCGGCAACTGTTGGGTTGTGTTGAATAGACAACTGATTTTTACAGGAAGAGTTCCCATGAAAATTGCCCGCCGGGATCCTGAAGCCATATGAGAAGCCATCCCTCAGAGTCCCGGCGGACGCATGATCAGGGTATCCGTTTAGCCAAGGGGTCAAAGCCAAGATATCTACGGGCGAAGATATTTGCTTCCGAGGCACCGCATCAATCCTGCTTGGGACCCCCTTTTCCTCCTGCGCCATTGGCCTTCGATCGGCAACTGGTTTCCGGGTGTGAGGAATTTCCACAGCCCGAGCACGCGTGCCGGAACCTACACGTTCCTTGGGGCCTGTTACAAGTTCCTTTGTTAAAGCCCCAACACACCCCTCGCTTGCTTCCGTTCCCGCCCGACCTAGGTTGGGACTCCCCCCCAGAGCTCGCCCGAAAGGGCTGTGACTGCCTCTGAGGGAATACCCCAGAGCCGTTCGTGCTCGACCCTGAAGCACTCGCTGGTCCTGGCAAGAGCTGCGCATGCCAGGACACTGTATCCAAACAATCTCATGTCAAGGCCGCATTAAATTCCTTCGCTTTTCTAAAGGCTATATCATAGCCTTTCCATTCATCACCCCCATACTTCGCATGGAAATACGTGATTCTACTCTGATAACATGCCAAGTCACTCAACACCTCTGGTGTATGTTCTCCGATAATCGATACAAAGATAGAAAAGGCCTTGATCCAGTTCATCATCGTCTCATCGACCCTGAATTCTGCCATCTTGGCCCGCCATACACTGGGGTGCCACAAATCTTTCTGGGTCTTTGCATACTCTAACTCACGATGATCAGTCAACAGTGAAAACATGTTAATGTACTTGTTTGCCCACACCATTTATTTCGTAACCATGGGAACATGTTGAGCCAAACTTTCCCGCCTTGAGGGTACCGCACCCTCCCCCACCATCGGTAACGATCTCTTACCGGCTTCTACCGCGCTTCCAGCCTCGTCCGTTGTTTTCTCCTGGTTGTCAGCCGTGACCACCTTCACCACCTGCGGGGAAATAGAAGGCACATTTGCTGTCCCGGCATCCCTTGCCTGCCGTAACTGCTCGATAATTATTCTGGCCTCTTCGGCCGGGTCTCCCGCAGCCACAGATCCCCACGCTCCCTTCTTTAGCCATGGTAACACTGCTGCTAACTGAAGCGCTAATTCTGGGAGCATCTGGTCATCCACCAGTGGCGTGATAACCACGGGGATAGGCAACCCCCCATCCTGTCCCGGTACCAGGCTAGTCGCTGGCGCTACTGGAATTGGTGGAGTTTCTACCGGAACTGGGGCCTCGCTGGGACCTGCCTTCCCCTTCCTCTTTTTACCCTTATCCCCTGGGGTGACGTTCGGCAAGGCCGGTCCTATGACCCTCTTAGGTCGCCCCGAGGGTGCATTCTGGGCCTCCACCTGTCAACTTTACCGAATTTTTGGTCCATCACCGCCACTTGGTTCACCAACGTGCGCAGCATCCTTTCCATCTCGGAGCTCTTTCCGGGCTTCTTGCCAGGCATGCCTGTGATCGATCCGCACGACCTGTCCTACGGAAGTGACTCGATCTCCAACTACGCCTTGATAACTGAAAGAGAAAGACAAATATTAAAAGTTCTCAAAAAGTGCAGCTTGTTCCCTTGAGGGCTCACGAGCGACGAGTGGTGCAGCCTTCAGAGCACAGGAACTAGAGGAAGCTTTGTTGGATTCTCGCACTATTTATCCAGCTGCGGGAGGGCGGGGCCCCGCCTCAAGCACGCCCATCAGTATACGGACTTCCGGGCGGGTGTTGAGGACAACCTCTTTTGGGCGGGAGGAGCGTGTTCCGGCCACGCCGCTTCGGGCATACCAGCCGGGACACCCCCCCGCCCACAATGGTTTCCCGGGGGATCGGGGCACCCGTACATACGTTTGGGGGGACCGAGTGGTCTCCCCTTTCCATTCCCCTGAGCGTCACCTGGAAGGAAGGTACCCTTGGGAAATGCCAACTTGTCATTTTGCTGTGCCCACAGCAGTCTTTGAAAGGATGCGGCAGTCGGTGATGGAGGGGCTTAGACTTTGCTAGTTCGTTTCATGTGCTGTGTGATCACTGTGGGCCTGGGAGAGCTGCCTCGCCCCGATCAGGTTGGGCTCCAGCTGCAGATCTGAAGCAGCGTCTCGACTTGCCCAGTGCATGCAACTAGAGTACACCCAAGAGCATGAATGTTGTATTTGGCACGCCCAAGAAATGCTTTCTTCCTTCCGTACCTGAGGACTTGCTACTCTATGATGGTGTTGTATGCATTGCGATGTACTTTATAAGATCTTTGTGATTGCAAGTAAAGTTTTAAATGGTGATGGCTACTCTGAATCCTTCATCACGTCTAGGCTTGATTCTTCATGTAGACCAGTGGTTCTCAAAGTGTGCGCCGCGGTGTGCCGGTAAAAATATGGTGGGGAGCCACGGCCAACTGCCAATTAGGTCAAGGGAGCCATGGGTCAAAAAAGTTTGGGAACCACTGGACTTATGTATGAAATGGGTCTCCCCGATGCCTCAAGAATTAATAGAGTGGGCACAATCAGTGCTGCAGGTTAGTAGTTTGATCAAAAATTTCTACCAGCAGGAAGAGTGGGGATGTGGCTGTCTTGGGTCTATTGGTGGGAGAGGTGGGCGCCTGTAAGAACAGACATGAAGCGAGGGACTGTCTGATGATTAAGACAAAAGGACCAACTCACTGGGGCCATCAAGACTATTACGCCCAGTGAGTAAATACTGGAGAAGGTCTCACTCAGGTTGCTTGTTGTGCACCTGCCTGATTGGTGGAGGACAATCAGCACCTGATCTAATATGGGGTCAAAAAAAAGTAAAACTGGCATCCTTCTGATATTCCTCTGTAGACAACAATTACAGCATCCATGACGGATCACCAATATCTCCAGCACTTTTCATTGCTTATATGGTACGTTAGTTCAACAAGCTGATCATTATAAAAAGGGAATCTACGCAGATACAACCAAACAAAACATCTGGGAAAGCAACAAGACTGGGGACATTTAACTGACCATGAACTACCCAACCCATGTGCACTGTCGGATGCTTCATCATATCACATTGAGGGAAAGGGAGGATTTAGACACCGCTGTTCTTCCTGAGACACATCATAAATCTGAACAAGTGTAGTGAATCTATTGAAAGAATGGGTATTTCTATTTCCTAACTCTTTACCCCCAGGTTATTGGAACCTCTTGGGTCCCAAAAATATTTTTCATGGGATGGTCTTACCGAAGTAATGAGCCATGCTTCATCAGTTCAGTTCAAAGAAGTCTTTATTCGATTGATTCATCATAAAAGACATACAATACATAGTACACATGAAATGTAAAAATTGATATAAAACGGAATAAAACCATCTAAGACCATATTAAATTACTTATACAGGCTTCTTATGAACGGATATAAGAGTTGCAATGATCACAATAAAATACCACAATATCACAAATTAATATAAACTGCCCAGAAGTTGAAGAGCATAGGATTTTAATAAACACCTAAGATAGTTTAATGAACCTGGTTCTTAGGATCCAGGCCCATCCTAAGTATTTTGCTAAGCCTGTTACAATTAGTGGAGACAAATTTGTTTTTAATATTCTACTGGCAATGACAGCCGAGCGTGTTCCCAAGCTTCTACAGACCGGACTTAACCATTTGGCTCTAGGGGCAACATACAAGGGGCAGACAAATAAAAAATGGTTAAGGCTGTCGCCTTGACCCGGACACTTTGGACAATGCCCAGTCCCACCGGAGCCCCACTTTTTGGTAAACTCCCTTAAAGGAAGTGAACCGCATCTGAATTGGTGGAATAATTTGCGGTCCAGGGGCTTTGTTATGGCATTCCAGTATTTTTCAAGATTGGGAGCATCTTTAATGGCCACAAATAAGCTAGTGAGATTACTAGAGCCCAGTCTCGAGTGTCTGTTTTGAACCACCCATTCCCAATAGTGTAATTTCAACGCCTTTTTGGAAGGGAATGTTACGGATGCGGGATCTAGCCACAATTCGCCATACCCCATGGAATTCAGAGTGGTTCTTAAGTCCTTAAACCAGCCTATATTATAAGAGCCTGGACGGTCTCTGACCTCCAAACAGGCTCTTGCATATAAATGGAGTTCCGGCGTTGTCCAAAGGCAACGCCAGAATGCTAGTGGACGAAACCTGGCCTGTTCTTCCACAGGCTGGAACCCAAGGTCATACAGGAGCGGGATCCTTGGTGTTGACTGTGGGAGACCCGTTACCACTCTAAGAAATTTATTTTGGGCTATTCTCAGGGGATCCAGGTTACTAAAGCCCCAAAGTTCAGCCCCATATAAAACAGAGGGAAGAACCTTTGATCCATAAATCTTCACTAGCGGAGAGATTGGCCGGGTATGTGAACCTTTATGTCTTTAATCAGGGCTCCTCCTAACTGTGTGTGCTTTAAGGCCATAATATCAACCTGGTGGGACCAATTTAGGTTCTCACTGAATGTTACTCCCAGATAAGTAAACAACTTAGTTTGTTCCAGGGAGGTACCCCCATGGTAACCCTTGCTGAATTCGGTTTGTTTCCTCTTAAGACCATAAATTTAGTCTTGGACACATTCACCTCAAGCTCATGTTTGCTGCAAAACAATTCAAACCTCATTAGGGCTTGTTGGAGACCCTGTCTGGTCTGTGAGATTAGAAGAGTATCATCAGCGAACATGAGCAAGGGGATTTTCATTCCAGCTAAGGATTGGGCGTCGGTGGGATGGTTGTGAAAGTACTTGATGACCCTATTAATATATAAAGAGAAAAGGGTAGGAGCTAGTACACAACCTTGCCTTACACCTATGGCAACTGGAAACAAGTCCCTTACCTTTCCTGGTTTGCCCCAGCGTACTTGGGCATAGGTGTGTGCATGTAGATTCACAAGGAGGCGAACAAGGGGAGCTGGCATACCCAGTTCTACTAAACATTTCCACATCCCGGCCCTCGGAACAAGATCAAAAGCAGACCTTAGATCCACGAAGGCCGCATAAAGGTTGCCTTTTCCTAAGAGAACCGTCTTCCAATAAAGAAGAATAAAATGGAAGGCCTGATCTAAGGTACTCACGTGAGACCTAAAACCAGCTTGGAGCGGGGTTAGGATATTGAACTCATCCATCCAGTTCTGAATCCTGCCAAGAACAAGACAGGCTGAGATTTTTTGCACTGCGTCTATAAGGCTGATCGGCCTGTAGTTGGAGGGAACCGACCGATCACCTTTCTTGTATATTGGCAGGATTTCAGCCCCTGCCCAGGATTCAGGAACCCTTGCACCAGTGGCCAAGGCATTAATCAATTGAACTAGACAGGGAACCCATAAATCCTGGTCTTGTAGAAATAGGTCAGCTGAAATGCAATCGGGCCGGGTGCCTTGCCCCTTGGTATAGATTGCAGAACAGTTTTGACTTCTCCACTTGTAAACTCTAATAGATCGACCGACACAGGACAAAATATATAATCCTGTGCACTACTAAGGCACCTGAATTGTTCCTCAAAGAATTGTACCCATTGTTGTTGACCCACCGAAGCTGGGCTTGGGCGATCTTCCTGGGAAGAACCCCATTCTAATAGGTGCCAAAACCGTTGTAGATTCCTGGAACTGCATGCTTCTGTTAGCATAACCCACCATTCTTCATCCCAATTGGCCTTGGCTGTATGTTTTGCAACGTTAAATGCCTTCCTACAGGACCTGATTAAGATATGATTCTTAAGCTTTAACACTTTAAACAGGTCTCCATGGGTCCGACGGCACTCATCATCGAACCAATTGGTAGTTTTCATTTTCCCCCTTTTACCCCGTTTGGATATAGACTTTGTAAACAGTTTTTTTAGTGCTGTAAAGAGACTGGAGTGAATATCAGTAATGGCGGCGTTAATGCCCTCCCGGGAGTCACATTTTAAAATTTCTACCAGTTAATTAGAAACCAGAGATCTTATCATTTTGCGTGCATCAACATCTACAGAGATTTTTGGCCAACAAACCCTTCTCATGTCATTAGTGAGTACAACTTCATCCTGAACTAAGTTGGTCATGCTTTTTACTGGCCCAGAAAAGCTGAAATCCCTTAGTTCCACCACCAATGGATCGTGATCGCTTTCCGGACGGGACTTAACCTCCATATCCACTACGGCAGCCCACAACTTAACATCCAGTAATATATAATCAATTCAACTGCTGAATCTACCATTACAAAAAGTATGTCTGCCCGACCTGTCAGAACGCACTCTACCGTTTAAAGCACACAAACCCTGATCCAGACACAGTCCTTTGATAAAAATAGCCGCTTGTGACCATTTTTTTATAGGGGATAACTCAAGCTGCGGAATCCACCAGATCAAATCTTCGGCCTCAGTAATTAGGCCGTCATCCACACTCAGTGGTTCAAAACAGGTATTAAAATCACCCATGACAATCTTATGTCTTTTTACCGATGCACCACTTAAAAAGTCGTCCAAAAGGAGGAGTGTTGGAGAAACCCTTCCGCCCTGAATGCCCCTAACGTAAGTGTTAATCAAAAGGATATTCAATCCACTGGTGGATTTAATGCTAACCATTAATATGTTGGGGCTATCAATAGGAATTTCCTCAGCTATCACACCCTCATACTGTCGAACCCAAACGGTCAAGCCACCCATGGCTCGTCCTCTATGGCTTTTGCTAGCAGGTTTACAGTTCAGTTTTTAACGTCTTTATTTCGAAGTTTTCCTTCATAAAAGACAAGCATATAAAATACATTCACCAGACACATAACTAGTATATACAAATTTATACAAACAGTTAGAATTTTCAGGAATTTTGATTAAAAAGTAATTAAATGACAAAGAAAGACGTTTATGCCCATATTAATACAAATAAAAGAAAGTCCTTTCAGGAATGCTACCCAGCATTCAGCTATTGGCTCTTAATGCAAGTTAAGAGAATCATATGACCAGCCTGTAGGAGCCTATTCCTCATTTAGGAACATACCGCATAAAGGCCGCATTGCTGACTGGTTAAAAATGTAAACTTCACTATTCAAACATTACAGTAATTATAAAATAAATCAAATCTGTGGTGGACTGGTAAGCTAATACCACCCCTTTGTAGCAAATCTGCTGTAGATCTCGGAAGAGGGAAGTGTGGAGTACCTGGATAAAAATCATACAGATCCCAAATGGAGATGGGGCCATCACCTTCGTGGGGCTGGTAGGATCGTAAATAGGGGACGGTGTTCCTATTCCTAAATTTAACAAGAATTAGGTCCCCGGGAATGTCCTTTGGTAGTGACCCAAGCCAGCCCACCCTTCTGACACTCAGGATACCTCCATCCTTATTGGGTGGCAGGGGTCTATTTTTAGCTAACCAGAAGGTGACTTTATGTAATAGGTCCTGGTAACTCTCGGGTTTCCTACGTGATGGAGCTGGTACTCCTGAGAGAACCAGCACAAAGGGGGCGGCTTCTGGTGGTAGATCTATACGTGCTGCTCTGTTTGGTTCTACTCTAGCAGCGGAGTGGTTCGTTACTAAGGGATTAGGGACAATTTTAGTGACCAGTGGTGGTTGGCTCTTAGGAGGCTCTTTTGTAATCGTGACATTTTTTCTTATATTATACAAAGGTTTGTGGGCAGTTCTAGTATCTGTTGGAGGTAGCGGGCTGAGAAGTTGTCTTTCGGCGGAAACAGTTTTTATAGTGTCCGTCAGCATAGGGCCTTCAGGTACATTTAATGGAATGGAACAATTGGGTGTTGCCAACTTTGTAACGGGAAAGGAGTTAGCTTTAATAGCAATCTCTATGTTTGTCAGCCTATCCCCTAGAGAGGTAATTTGTTCTAGCAGGGGTGCTATAACAGAATTTAACAACTGTTCGAGTTGAGGCAATAATTGCAAATGAGGCAAAGATACTTTTTTCATCCAAGCATTCAGCGACCCCCCTGGATGTGATGGAGTTTATGGCAGGCATTGGGGGATCAATACAAAGTTTTTGTATTTTAGGTTGGAGATCGTGATCATTTGTCCCATCATGTCTCCTTTTCACACTTTGGCCCGGCAACAGCGCAGTGGCCTGCATGTTATCCTCATTCGGTAGTAGGGGAGGTTCTCCAGTTCTGTCAGAGGGGGTGTTAGTAATAAGGCCTTTTACGGGGGAGGGGGATGTTATTGGAATGAACTTTGACCCGCACAGAGCATTTAGTTCCTCCCAATAGGGCAGGATTGGCAAACTAACGGGGGTGTGAGACGGGGATAACAATTGGCGACGGTCATCAATGGTAGGTGATGCATAACTCTGAAGAAGATGTTCCATTCTCTGGCAGTAATATGAGGATTTGATATGCCCCCTTGTGTGTCACTAACAATAAAGTATATTCCGTAAAGTGTCTATGTTGAGGTACCCGAGAATGTCCGTGAATAGTCTTGTAAATGGTATGTATAACTATACCTTCTGTAGCTGTAGGGCCAGGGAACGTGGCCCGTCCCGTCCTCCTCGTGCCTCTGAGGGCCACAGAGGGCCCGCCCTTTGCCCGGGCTTAGCCCCGCGCTTCGTCCCGCGTGCGTCCCGCGGGACGGTAACAGGGAGTGTATGTATTAGGCAGGTAGGCGGGGCCGGCAGGGGAAGAGTACCAGCTGTGGGTGGTCAGGGAATGCTGGTACTCGCAGTCCCCGGCCGCCGCACCCGCCGAATCCCCGTATGCAGAAAGAAAGCAGGGGCAGACAGCAGCAAGCAGTCCCCAGGGGGAAGAACGGCTCCTCGGATCTCCTAAAGGGTCAAAGTCCCGACCCACCTCAAGCCGCGAGTCGCACCCGCGGAGCGGTGGCGGCAAGAGGTATTTTACAGCAGGCAGGCAGGAGGCGGGGCCGGCAGTGGAAGAGTACCAGCTGTGGGTGGTCAGGGAATGCTGGTACTCGCAGTCCCCGGCCGCCGCACCCGCCGAATCCCCGTAGGCAGAAAGAAAGCAGGGGCAGACAGCAGCAAGCAGTCCCCAGGGGGAAGAACGGCTCCTCGGATCTCCTAAAGGGTCAAAGTCCCGACCCACCTCAAGCCGCGAGTCGCACCCGCGGAGCGGTGGCGGCAAGAGGTATATTACAGCAGGCAGGCAGGAGGCGGGGCCGGCAGGGGAAGAGTACCAGCTGTGGGTGGTCAGGGAATGCTGGTACTCGCAGTCCCCGGCCGCCGCACCCGCCGAATCCCCGTAGGCAGAAAGAAAGCAGGGGCAGACAGCAGCAAGCAGTCCCCAGGGGGAAGAACGGCTCCTCGGATCTCCTAAAGGGTCAAAGTCCCGACCCACCTCAAGCCGCGAGTCGCACCCGCGGAGGGGGGGCGGCAAGAGGTATTTTACAGCAGGCAGGCAGGAGGCGGGGCCGGCAGGGGAAGAGTACCAGCTGTGGGTGGTCAGGGAATGCTGGTACTCGCAGTCCCCGGCCGCCGCACCCGCCGAATCCCCGTAGGCAGAAAGAAAGCAGGGGCAGACAGCAGCAAGCAGTCCCCAGGGGGAAGAACGGCTCCTCGGATCTCCTAAAGGGTCAAAGTCCCGACCCACCCCAAGCCGCGAGTCGCACCCCAGGTTTACTAAAATTCAATAAACCGGTAAGGAACATTGGTGAAAGTGCCCAGGTTTCTTGGAAAGACCATACGTCACCTTGCTGTATATAATTCACCCAGTCCGGGATACACATGCGGGACTCAAGACCAGCTATGTTTGAACTTCCAAGCTTAAAACCACATGGGACTACCAGAACACTAGAATTGACTTTAGGAGAGGAATAGACTACATTATGTAACGGGGAGGCTTCATATTTTGAAACATCATCACTCCTTATATCAATGGAACAAACGGGCCCTCCCTGATTGCCACTCCCTATTACAACATCCTCTGCAATTAAATCAGCTTGTGGCGCCGGGTCTAGTTCTGGTATCCTATCCCCGGTCCCACTCAAAAAAACAGAACACTCTTTAACACTTTGAGTTGACTGGCCCCGTGGGTCTTCAACATAACATAGTGCATTAACTGGAGTTACATCGATACCGGTACAATCTTTATTTGCCTCTGAAACAAAAGGTAGGATAGATGGTCAATCATTATACTCCAACCCCGAAAGAGGTTCATAGAGATTGCTCAACGGAATGTTCCAGTACGCATTCGGTTGGATAAAATTGCCTGGATTGTTTGAGTAGGGATGTAAACTGTGGGGCTGGCGAGAAAATTGGAAAGTTGGTATAGGGGGGTGTTCAAGAAAGCCAGGTTTGGGGTTAACCCAGTTCGGAGCATGTGTGAAACTATTATAGCTAGATTGAGCGTGAGGTCTAAACCGAGCCTCCATATTCATAGGTGGACCTTGGAAGCTAGGAGTGAGGTTAGTCCATTTCAGAGAGTGGGGTACTTTTTTAGAACGGAGTTGAACGTGTGGTTTAATCAAACTCTCTGGATAAAAATAACTAAGATTCCGTGTGGAGATACCTCCTGCATTGTTTCCCAGGTACCAATCACTAATATGGGAAACAACTCTATGATCCTTAAAATTAATGATCACGATGTCTCCCTCTATGTCCTTAGGACGAAGACCCACCCATTCACATCTTCTGACTGAAATAATGTCCCCATTTAGATGGGCAGGAAGGGGTCTATTAGTTTTCAGCCAGAAGATGACTTTATTTTTCAAATTAGCATTATTTTCCAAATTTCCATTTGAAATTGGAGGCACCCCTGTCAAAATAATGACAACATTTGCTGAGTCTGGGGGGAGGTCTGCTATGTTCTTACCTTTTAATATGTGTCTATGAGTGGTGTTATTGGGTTTAGGATCCCCTTGCTTAACAGATGGATTTTCTCCCAATGGAGTTGACTTATTTGAATCTAACATAAGCTTATCTTTAACAAGGGTAGTAGAGCTGGAAGGTTTAGATGTCGGTTGGGAAGCATTAGGTTTAGTATTACAATTGGAGTTACTGTTTTTCTTATGGAGGTTACTAGGAACAGCGGTATTAGCACTAGATTTTGATAGTGGAATAGGCTGGGTAATGGTGCTCATAGGGGGGGATGTTGCGGCTGTAGCCAAGATACAATCCATTTTTTCTCCCAGGATCCTAACCCGCTCCAACAGAGGGAGCATGCATGATTTAAGGAGTTTCTCGAATATATCGATGCACTCCTTATTGAACCCAGTAACACTATCTTGAAAAGGAGTTACTAGATGAGGAGTACCTGGGGGAACCTCAGTCACGGGAGGAACCGTGAGACCGGTAATAGGAGTGGCTGTAAACGGAGTAGAAGCCTGATTATTGGTACTTTTTCTTTTGGCACCTCCCTTTTTCCTCTTTTTCCTTGGAGGGGAACACACAGCCCTTTTGGGGTTCCTAACCTTAGATCCAGCCTCACTATTAGTATGTGACAGGATATTTTCGCATGGACCAACACTGTCTAGAGAGCGATTGGTAAGTGTTGAGTGCAGGTTGGGCATTGTAGTCTGGGCAACAGGAGAGTTAAGATCAATAAGACTAATAGAGACGATGGGATGACTACTTATATTACCCTCACTATTAGTTACAGAGGGAGTGAGGGAAGTATTGGGGGCCCGAAAAATGCTAGGGATTTGGTAAGTACTAAATATATCAGCTTCTCCAGGTGCCCTCCCAGTACTGGCAATATCTTGTAAATTGTTTAAGTCTGGTTGGGTGGACAATGGTTTGTTTTTCAGGTGTTCTATAGAGCGATGACGCTCCTCTTGTTTCTCGGCTAATAACAGCTCTTTATCAATCTCCTTATTTGCCTTCTCGAAATATTTATCGAGAGGCCCGAGAAACGATATCCGGCACAGGGGGGGGAGTGAGTTAGACATATCAATAACTGGACAGAGATAATAATATACCTCAAAATTTACAACACCAAAGAGACAAATCACCAGAATTAGTACAACAGGGAGTAAATGTCAGAGACCGGGCCCAGCCCAGCCTCCTACGGCCTCTGACGGCCACAGACGGCCCGCCCTTGTCCCGGGCTTCTCCCGGCGCTCTCCCGCGCACTCCCGCACAGCGGGATAGATGCTTTCCCTTAATAGGGGAGTGTTAGGCGGGGGGCGTGGCGATCAGGGAGAGCAGCCCAGGTGTTGCTGATTGGGCTCGCAGGGACTCCTGGACAGTGGAGTCCCTGCTTTTGCTCGCAGCCCCGATCAAATCACGCACGCTGATGGTAAGAGCAGCTCCTCCGCTTACAAGGCTCCCACAAAGTCCGGTGCGCTGCTGGACCCGCGCAGCGGGTCCGGCGAGTTGCTGCCTCTAATAAGGGTTAAAGTCTCCACAAAGCCCGTCCACACGCTAGGAGTGTTTCTGTATCCAGCAGTGTCATGCTTCATCATTGTCCAACTCATCCCACTCTGGTATAATGGTACTACCAGGGAGGACTCAACCAGAATTAATGGGGGCGTTCTTAAGATATATATATTTACTGGATAGTGCAGGGATCCAGTTTATATTGAAACTACCTTAAGGTATAACACTAGTGTATGCTTTAATATGTGTTACCTCAAATATGATTAAAATGTGAATCAACAAATTAATGGATATTTATGGGTGCGATAACTCTATTATCTTTTGAAAGTGTTGACATGTTTCTGCTCGCTCTAAGAGCCAGATAGCTGATCAGGGGCATTCCTCAAGGAAAAAATGATCCCTCACTCTAATTCTTTAAGTATATGTTAGAACAGATATGTATATATTGGAAAAAATGGAATTTCCTACCTTTCCTTAGTTGAATTTCAAGAACCTATGTAGGGACACTCTTTACTTCATGGTCTGACGGGGGCTGCCCCTATTGTCACACATTCGTCAAGGAGAATGGGCCCACGTAAATATCTGTTACCTCACCTTCTGCCAACTGACCTCTCATTAGATTCAGATATGCAACATACCTCTTAAACTTAGCTGCTTCTTTTAGGAAATAGAGGCACAACCCCTTCTCATCTTGAAATCTATGTAAATTATCTAGTGTTCAAACTTAACAATAATCGCTCAGAGAAATATATAAATTAAAAATATCTTCCATCATCTATGTATTCTATGATGAACCCTCCTTCTGCTCTCCTTCTGCTACTCTACATTAAGGGGCCATCCCTGTGTAAGTGTACTCATCTCCATAATCAACTAAAAAAGTTAATGGTTATAATAAAAATAATGCAGAGACATCTTGCTCATGAAGCCCAGTCCAGCCACTATAAATTGGATTAAAGTCAAAACTCTAAACCTTGCGCTACGGGCTCTCTACAGAAACTAGTCCTCCTGCCTCGTCAACCTGAAGACGCCCTACCAGCAAACCAGAACCATAATTTGACTTCTGTTAATAGATTACATGTACCCAACAATATGTTGTGAAGCAGAACATTAAGGACCTGAGTCACAAAGCTAGCTTACACGTCTGCGAAATTCACACTTTTGAGTAAGTTTACAACTTTTTGGCTATTCCCAAAATCTGAGGGTAAATTTACTCCCTGAGTTTAACTCATATGTCTCTACCAGATGCAAGGGTATGGGGCAATATAGTTTTGAGTAAATTAGGGGCATATTATCAAGACAGGCAATAAAATTATCGCTGTTTTAGCGGCAGAAAACTGCTGCTAAAACTGCGATAATGGGCGTGATATTATGCTCTATGGAATTCCAATTGAAGCCCATGTTAAATGTGAAAGACATCTAAAATGTGCTTCAATTGGAATTCCATAGAGCATATTATCAAGCCCATTATCGCCGTTTTAGCTGCAGTTTTCTGCCGCAAAAACTGTGACAATTTTATCACCTGTCTTGATAAAATGCCCCTTACACTTTTGAGCCAGATTAATACTTTTTGGCTAATTACAAAATCTGAGTGTAAATTTACTCATAAAGTGTAACATAACTACATACCTTGAAAATAAAGATATCAAGGTACATCTATGAAACATTAAGTAAATTAAACCCATATATATATATATATATATATATATATATATATCCGCAAATACCTCGCAGCAGCGCTCCTTACAAATAGACTTGAGGCAAGGACCAGCTTTTTCTCAGCATTCTTTTATTCAGCCATTAGGTAGTGTGTCATGACGCGTTTCGGCCGTCCCAGCGGCCTTGGTCACATGGCGATACAGATTGCTTTTGCCCCTTTAAAGTGATAACGTGCACTCACATGACAAAGAATGATGGACATAGAAAAAATACTATATGTATAAATACATTTGCCTGTACTTTCTCATAGTGCCAATAGAGAAGTGAATTAATAACTGTATAAATACATAAATAAGTCACGTTTTGCATAATGTATCAAAAGATTTAAAGAGTATACATATATAATACAACTTCAATTTGTTGTGCGAAGAGTACTATCAGTTTAACAAAAAAATGTGTATAACTGCATAAATGCTTATAACTCTTCAAGATGGTGATGAGAAAAAATATACCATGTAGTCCATCAAATCTATTAGCAAGTGTTGTGCAAAAATAGTGCTTACCCGTATGTATTAAATTATAATACAAAAGTATACTATTGATCACTGCTATTTAATAATAGTAGTGAAAAAAAGATCCAAAACAAAGGAAAATAAATTTTATCTATAAGGACCTTTTAAAAGAAAAAAGAAGAAATGAATTCATGACGGAAATTGTACCAGCCAAATAAGGCTCGGAAGAAGAGAATGTAGTGCCTTAACTTTCTTCCGGTACCATTATTTAATTCTTATCTTCTTGCCATGTTATTGCACCTGTATTTAAAGTGACTTCGTGTCAAATGGAAAAAATAAATATAATTTCTTCCTCTAAAGTGACATTGTGCAGTCAAAGTGCAAATACAGCTAAAGTGGCTGGTGCTGGAGGTTATACAGTAGTGAGGTAGAGGGGAAGGGAAGTCTGAACCCTATTAAGACAGAGCTTTACTTCCTTAATCAAAACAAGATATAATCATACATCATCAATGTTGCTCATATAGAAAAAATCACACCATAAAAACAATCTAAAAAAAAAGAGGGAATCGGTGACATGACTAAAATCAGCTATCACATCAAAAATCAGGATAAAAGACATTACCCCAATATTTAAAACGACGGCTAAAATCAATCACTTCATATATTTACACACACCGAAATTTTGTACACTCAATATATAAATTATACATAGTATATTACAATATAAACATAAATATGTAAATAAAGTGCACGGTGCGGACCAACTCCTCTTATAGTTTGGATTATGGTTGTATCATGGTGTTAACCATATGGCTAAAGAGTAACATTATCATGAAGTGGTCATAAGTATGTGTGGAGGTCCTCTGTGGTGTTAAGCCCTCCCGGCCACTTTGAGTTAAACTCCAAAATATATTTGGTTTCGAGCCTGCGCATACACGCCTCCCTGTCGCCTCCTCTTCTGGTAAGCGGTACGGACTCTATGGCGAAATATTTGAGACACTGAGGCTTACTATTGTGACATGCCTCGAAGTGTCTGGCCACTGGATAGCTCTGGTCCTTGTTTACAATGGCGCGCAGATGTTGTAGAATACGCTTATGAATTTGCAGTTTGCTGCTACCAATATATTTGAGTTTGCAGTCGCACTCTAGAATATACACACAGTATTCCGTTCTACAGGTTAGGTGTTGTTTTATTTCCCTTGTAGTTCTAGGGATTACTGTTGTATATTTTTTGGTGTTGACACCATGTTGGCAGGCTTTACATGCCAGGCATTTGTAGAAGCCCCTACTGGTCGGTCTCCAAGGCTCCTTGCCTATGTAGTCTTGACTATTTTTAGAGAGGATGGAGCCCATACTAAGACTTTTACGAAAAGTAATAGATGGATTAGGGGGCATCACATCGCCAATCATGGGATCATCTTTTACAAAGTGCCAGTTTCTCCTGACGATACTCCTAAGTTCTTTCTCCTGTTTGGAGTACGTCAGAATGAGTCTAACTTCATTGATGTTATCACTTTGTTTCACTCTCTCAGTCAACAGATCTCCTCTTTCTTTGACCCTAGATTTCTTTATAGCAGTGTTCACTATCTTAGCAGTGTAACCCCTATCTACAAATCTTTGAAAACTTTCCTGTTGTTTGACAATCATGTCTTCATAATTGCTACAAATACGGCGGATGCGTAGCATCTCGCCGTAGGGTATTGATTTGATTAGATGTTGGGGATGAGCACTCGTGGCATGTAAAAGAGTGTTACCTGCCGTCGGTTTTCTAAAAAGAGTACTGGTAATGACATTATTACATATAAAAACCTGTACATCTAAAAATGTCACCGATTCCCTGCTTACATCTGAGGTAAAATGCAGATTAAGATCATTGTCATTGATGTCATGTATGAAATTTAAAACACTTTCCTCGGAACCACGCCATACAATAAATAAGTCATCAATAAATCTGAGCCAACAAGTGATGTTAGTGGTGCAATATTCTTCAAATTTGCGCAGGAGGACCAGTTTCTCCTACCACCCCATAAAGAGGCACGCATAACTAGGGGAGAAACTGGCCCCCATTGCTACACCTTGGACTTGTTGGTACATTTGACCATTAAAAATGAAGAAGTTATTGTTGAGGCAGAATTTTAACATTTCTAAAAGCATTTTGGTATGTTGGGCCAGCTCCATGGGCCTGCGGCTAAGATAATACTCACATGCCCGCAGGCCATCCTCGTGCTTTATACATGTGAATAATTAACTGACGTCCAACGTTACCAACAACAGGTCGGGGCTCCATGCTACATCCTCCAACTTTCGCAAAAAGTCACTAGAGTCTGGTACATATGACTTTAAGGACTTCATGTGTGGCTGCAAAAAGTGGTCAATGTACCTTGAAAGATTTTCCAAGGGGCCACCACACGCTGCGATAATGGGCCTGCCTGGAGGTTTGGAGATACTCTTATGGACTTTTGGTATGAAATAAATATATGGAGTGAGTGGATGATCTTTTTTAATGTACTTAAACTCATCTCCACTTAACATACCAAGGCCCTTCCATGCCACCAGGTTCTTAGATAAGGCCTCCAACATTCCCCTGTATTTCTGGGGGGTGCTCTTAGAGTAACATTGTGGGTCATCTAATTGCCTATGGGCCTCCTCCAGGTACTCCGTAGCTGGCCATAAAACAATGTTCCCGCCTTTGTCTGAATTTCGAACAATAACTTCAGCATTTTTCAATTTGGTGGATAATTGATTTATTTTTCTCTCCTGGTTCGTGAATTGACGTTTATTCTTGTCAGTCTTTAAGGCCATCTTTTTCACTTGTTGCACCACAACATCGCTGAATGAGTCAAGACCATCACGTGCCGCCAGGGGAATGTATTTGGACTTGGGCTTAAATGGGGTAATCGGTTTCCTTTGACCACTGGATGCCACTATCTCCTGTGTCCCCAGAGTCTCATCAGTCCCCAGCTGGCACATGTCACGATACAAGTTTAGGTCACTGACTGCCAATTCAGAGTTGCTAGTTGTAGATCTTGTTGGGGCATTTTCTGTGCTGGCTGTCTTATTTAGGAATTGTTTTTTCAATTTTAATTTCCTTATGAATCTGTATATGTCTGCCCTCGTAGTAGTATACGAAAAATTGGACTCAGGACAAAAGCTTAAGCCTAAGCTTAGAAGTTGCTCTTCTGCAGCTGATAGTTGTATTGGGCTGAGGTTAATTATAGATTTGGCTTGTTTCTTCTTGCTGGCTTGATCTCCATATATATATACTTTCCACATCGATATGTGATTGTTGATATTTATGTTACGATATCTGTGTACCATTTTATTTAGTGCTAAATATTCTGGTACCATACACTAGAAGTGAGATGGGCTAATAGCCGGTGACTCATATCGTGAACAACAGCATACAGATTATTGGAGGAGATTCTTAAAATCATGGTAACCTACCTTACAGCTGACACCGCTAATTATTTAGTTTAGTTAATTAATAGGCCCTCGGGTAAATAAATGTTGTCTGCATAAAGTGAATCTTCAGCAACCCTCCACATCTGTATCACACATAGGCCTCCTTGCAAATTCAGATTGTAAAACGCCCTGGTCCAAATAATGTTGTGCTCAATACAAGATGTGTTATACACCAATATATTACTTATGTGGTAAATAACGGACAATAAAGCACACAAGCATTGTGTGTCAGATTTTGTATGTAATTATCTGTACTGCAGGTGTTGCATACACAATTTCCTGGAGGTAAGACCTGCCAATAAATTCTTGTGAAAAAAATCATGGTAGAGGTATTTGTGCTCAACTCTCTGTGCTGGAACAGGATTTGGGAAGGGTGTTACAGGATAATAATTTAGGACACAGTTCCCGTGCCACTAGACCCTTTCAATCAATTAAAATAGTTCCAGCATAGTCAAACACGCAGGCCTATGTAAAAGAGTAAAATGGCCGTATGTTTGTTTCCATGTTATTAGGACTGGTGCCCCATGAACTTAAGGACCAGAGGCATCCCTTCATCCCCTTTGTTATATATGGTGTTTCTATGAATGTTTTTCATTTATATTGTTTGTAAAAAAAAGTATATTTGTACTATGGTGTTACATGTGAATGTCACTATTTGTGTATGTTTTATGTCTGGATATATTTAAATGTTTTTTGAAAAAATAATGAAATAAGTAAAAAAGTACTAAATGAAAAGTTTGCCCACTTAGGATTAGTGGCTACGTGTGGTGAGAATATAATGTACTAATCCATCTGGCCATCCTGTTGTTGTTTATCAACTCTCAATAGGGGCATCTACAAACCCGGGCACAAAAATATTTTGAGCGATTTTGTCCTTAGAACCTAACTCGGAGGGAGCTTCAGGTATATTTGAAGATTTTTCAAACGTAGGTAAACTTTAGAACTACTCTGCTTCTTTTCAGAAATGAACTTTCATATAGGATGTCTTACATTCACCACATTATAAAAGGCCCTGGTTTCCGAAGCGATGTTTGCATTGGTGAAAATGACAACAACAATTTTCCCTTGCAGTTTCTGTCATTCTGCAGCATTTCCAGAAAAATATAGGAAAGTGTCATCGGTTTCTTAGTGGCATTGTTGAACCTAGCACAATAGTCTACCTGAAGCGCGCATTATCTGGCTTGGAAGGAAAGGCTGGAAACGAATCCCCTTAGTGAGACATGTCTACTGCTCTTTAGTTTAAAGCACCCTGTGTGATCCTTTGTCAGCTTTGCTTCGCGCTGTGACACCCACAGACAAGGTCAGGTCACTGGATGACATTCAGTAATGATGGTTGCAATAAAAATGGCATTTAACTGACAGCTGGTCACTCGCGACACGTGCCCGGCTACATCAATTTATGCGAGATACTTTCTATAATAAATACGCTTTCTGTTTCACTGCTGTGCGGTTTAATTCCACAGCCTCGTTCGCTGATTTATTTGGAAGTACATCAAGATGAAATATGCCTTGATGTTATAGTAATAAATTATGGCTCGTATAAAGTATAAATTTAGCACTTTTTGAAATATACCCGTGATAAAATTAAATCAATGTAAGGCATCTGCATTCATGAATGAGAGAGCAAAACCTTAAGTAGATGTAGAATCAACCTTAAATCACACATTATGTGGAGGACGGAGGACTTTGAAACTGATGGTAAGAAAAACACACACGAGCCATATATTGAAGCTCATCCCTCTCTATGAGTTAGGTGGACGCTCCCCGTGAGAAATGTTTGAGAAACATTGGGCAAATATGTCATTGCACAAAACAATTTGCAAATAAATTGGTGGAGCAGACAAAGGGGCACCCATGGAATACTTTCATATGTTGATGGTGGCTCAAGCAATCTTATGCCAAGCTGCGGCCGCAGAGTGGTGGGGCCAGGTGAGGGGGGATTTCGAGAGACGAACACAAGGGAAAAATAAATAAATAAATAAATAATTTTCCCTCATTGTCTTCTCTCGAAATCCGCCCTCACCTGGTCCGCCACCGCACCGCTCTTACCTGCAGCGGCCGCGGTTGCTTATGCCTATCGAGGAGTACTGGAGGGTTAGTTGTCCTGAAGCCGGCCACCAGGTAAAGAGTGAATTTTCTTTGCTATTTACTCAGCCACTGGCTAAAAAGTGGAAATTATATTCTGTTTGACCGGCGACTTTGCAAATAGCAGAGAAACCTCAATATTACAAGACAACTTGCCTAATAGTGCAGATACTCCTCTGTCTGGCTGGCAACCATGCAAATAACAAAGGGCCCGATTCACAGAACTAACTTAAGACAAAATCGTAAACTTACAACTTTTGGTATTCACAGAAGTTAGGATTTTGTCTTAAGTTTGTCTTAAGACAGACTTAAGACAAAATCCTAACTTAAGTCTGTCTTAAGTCTGTCTTAAGACAAACTTAAGACAAAATCCTAACTTCTGTGAATACCAAAAGTAGTAAGTTTAGGATTTTGTCTTAAGTTAGTTCTGTGAATCGGGCCCAAAGAAACGTCACAATTTACCCGGCCGCTGGCTAAATAGCAGAGATTATGTACTATTTTGCCAGCGACCTTGCAAATAACAAAGAAACTTCACTCTTTAGGTGACTGCTGTGAAAAGAGTAAATACATTCTGCACACTCTGACCAGTAGCCATGCAAGTAACAAATAAACTAAATTATATACATGAGCGCTGGCTAAATAGCAGAAATTCTGTATTATTTGGTGGATTACCTTGGCTGTGTCTGGGTGCTGTGGTTCATGGTATCGGAGCTCTGAGATCGAGGGTGATTTCCGTTGCATGCCCCTGCTGCTGCAGGTAAGAACAATCCCAATGGAGGTCAAACACTTTGTGCAATCTTCCCAGAGTAGACATTATTGTGAGCGCTCTGGTGAGAAGCTTGGTGGGTTGAGGCCATACTGCAGATATTTATTTGTAACCAATAGCTTGTGGATTTATAGGCTGGGAGTGGCATTTCAGCATAAGATCCTTCAGGGGATCAAAAAATGTAATACCTTTTAGTTGTAGAATAAACATGAGGCAATTCAGTGTGTGGTGTGTGCTCCACAAATGTAAATTGTAAATTGATACTTGTATAGCGCACTACTCACCCGCAAGGGTCTCAAGGCGCTTGTACGAATACCGCTGTGGAACACATCCTGGCTTTCCCTGTGAGGCGTCCACTCCTGGGCACCCCCAAGGTGGAGGCCAGGCATCTTTAGCGTTGTGGGGGCCATTGTGGAGATTAAGCAAGCTATTGCCCAGAGTTGCAGAGTGGGACTCCATGATTGGAATAGGCACCAAGGTGAGAATTATCAGGTCCGTGGAATTTTGAGCCCAAGACCCACAGAGGCGGGGAATTGAACCCTGGTCCCAGGCTAGACCTCTGCATCAGGGTCTGCCGCTCTAACCATTGAGCCACACTTCTCCACTCATAATACAAATATTACTGTCTTGTTACCTTCTTTAACAGTAACCAGCCATTGGGGTCCTGTTCCTCAGAGGTTGCTTCAAAGAGTAAAAGTGTTAACTTATTGCTGACCATGATTACGATGCACACTCTTCCTACACAGTTTATATTTTCGTGAAAAAATGGTAAACTCCTATTTCCTCTCTTCTTGTTCCACACACCGGTCACTCAAGTCTTAGGCAGACAGCTTAAGTGTGGAGAGGTACTGAGAGGTATATGTATCCAGGGCCAGCTTTAAGGCAGTGCAACCAGTGTGGCTACACTGGCGCTGACCTGGATTGAGGACCCCAACGTTGGGGGGAGGAGTGCTGTGTCTAGCAGTAACTTACAATTTGAAGCACCTACTGCAGAGTTCCTTGTGCATCGAGCTTTCAGACAGCAATACAAATTTCAAGATAACTCTTGTGATTAATGTTCCTGCTGGAGAGCGAGATCAGAGTTTTGCCAAGTGGCAGTCTTGCACCACCTTGAGTAGGAACATTTTACAAATTTTTATTTTATTATTGTAGCCTAGAGGGTTAATATACCTGCTGCAATGAAAAGATCTGTGTTTTATGTGGACAGCTGAGTGGATTAGTAAAGCCAGCCTTTACCACTGCTTTAAAAAAAATAAAATTCATGTACAAGAGGGCTATACAGAGATGATGGGCACTTTGCAGGGTGCTAGTGAGAGAATCCGAGGAGGTGGTCATTGGGGGGGGTGCTTAAAGAGAATATTGCACCAGCGCTAAAGCCAGCCTTATGTACATCTTAAGGCTGGGAGGGTATGATATGAGTCAGTCAGTGGTTACAAGGCTCTACCCAAGCCATGAGCTGACATGTGCTCTATCTTCTCCATTTCTATTCTTTGCTGGTCAAGTGGTGGTGACCATTTTGTGCAGCCAGTGTGTGTGTGTGTGTGGCCATTTTCTCGTTGTACTCTATGCCTCCTTCTATGCTGGACAATGTGGCAAACCATCATCTTTTGAAGCCAGTCAGTGTATGTGTTCAGTGACCATGTTGTCCTTGCTTTTCATGCCTCTTTTTTTCAGTAGCCATGTGAGGGATGAGCTAGCGTCCACCATTTTCTGCAGGAAGTATGTGTTTCAATCCCCTCATACTACTTTTAAAACTCCTTTTCGGGGAACATTGATAGAAGAGGCCTGTGACATTTTTATCTTTTTTTCTGATATATTTATTTGCACTTGTGGTTGGTTGTAGTACAGTGTTGTTTTTATTCATGTTTTTTGCCTGCCTCCCATGGAGTGCTCATGTTCCATGATGGGGCAACATCAAATATTTAATTCATTTTTGTCTATTTTTGCCTGCCTGCCACAATGACTTTCACAAAGCTCCCATGGGCCCTGGTGGGACACCAGCAATTAGTGTTTTATTTTTTATTTTTGCTATTGTGTGTGTTTTCCATTGCCTGCCATGTGTTCTTTGCTCTCCATGTCTCCTTCTTTTTAGGCCATGCAGCAGTGGATATTTTGTGCAGCTAGTGTGTATGTGGTGGCCTTTTTGTTTTGTTCTCCATGCCTCTTTATTTTCTGACCATAAGGCAACCAACATTTTTAGACCCAGTTAGCATGTGTGTGTTTGGTGGCCATTTTGTATTTGTTTTCAATGCCTCTTTCTTCAGCAGCCAGTGGTAACTTCCACCATTTTGTGCAGTCAGTGTGTGCTTCAATCCCTTTATTCTACTGTTAAAAGCCATTTTCTATGAAAATTATAAGAAAAAGCCTCTGACATATTGCTAATTCTTTCCAAAAGTGTCTTCCCCATGCAATTTCCCATAGGACCTTTCGCCACGGCTACAACCCGAACGGCTGAACAGAATTGAAAGGATCAGTATTTCCTCCTCCCCCATTTGATTAATAGATGTCGAGTGGTTGACCACCATCTGGTATAGTGCATGGGCAGGAATAAACAGCTTGTGGCAACCAGTACGTCCCATGGTTGAGATATCTGTATAATGAGATAGAACAGGGGACAAATCAAGTTTAAGGTTATTAAAAAACTTGGAGAGTGTGCTAAAATACAAATTGGCCAATCAATTACATGTGCAGTGCATGGGGAGGAAGTTGCACGTGGCGCACTACTTTCCAAAATTAAAGGCGGCAGGATTAAGTGATTTGTCCAGAAACATCGCCTAGCAAGGCAAGATATTGGAGGTATAAGAGCTGGAAACCATGCTAAAATACAGCATTGACGAAAACATTACTTTTGCAATGCATGGGGCACGTGACGCACTACTTACACGCGAAAAACGACAACGCATTAAGTTGAACAGCACGTAGCACACTGCTGCGGGAACTGCGAGGTGGCGCTTGGCAAATTAAAGAAAATTGGCAGGATTAAGTGATTTGCCCAGAAACAAAATTTAAGAAGTCAACTTTAACGATATAAAAAAGCAGGAAAGCGTGCTTAAAAACAACATTGTCAAATCGAGCAAAAATTTGCATTTACGCAGGATTTAAAGATCGTTCTGATTAATTAATTTAATTACTCTTTAAAAAAATGCTCCTACGAAGACGTGGATACGAACACTATCAATGGCTGTGACTGCGGAATAGGAAAAGTTCAAGAACGTTGGCAGGTTATAAATGCTTTGCAGAAGGATGATTGGTTGAGCATGATGTCACTAGATATGAGAGCTGTGATTGGGTATGTTGTAATTGAGCATGCGCAAATAAAATGAAATACCTTAGGGGTACATAGCCAGATGGTCCGACGTATTGTGCGCATGCGTAACATTAACACGCATGTGGTACAACAAACATGCATGCGCAAAGTGAAGGAAACTCCTAGGGGATACATACACAGATGGAGTTCGGTTCGGATAACAATAGAACACCGGCTCCCACAGGAGGCGGGGAGCCATCGGGACAGTTGGGGAACTGAAGACCCTGCTACGGTCCCCAACGGTGATGGCCAAAATAAATAAAAGAAAAAGGTCGTCCCCTGGGAAAGGGTTCCCTGGGGCCTTGAAGTAACTTCAGGAGGGGGGCTGTGCAGACCTCCTCCATAAAATAATAATATATAATTAGCCGTGTCCCGGGGGCTGGGGATCCCGGTGCCCAGAATTGGCCAAGGGAGGGGGGCCACGCAGCCCTCTTCCCATAAAAAAATGTAATACGAATACTCCGCTTATTTTCATCGTACCATAAGCGCACACTTCCGATCATGCGCTGAAGGCTAATGGCTGTCAAGTGGTTGTCAACATTCGAAACTAGAACTGTTGGCGGCCATTTTATGCTTCAGTACAAGGGAGGCTGAAGAAGCATGTGAAATGTGCGTTTCAAACGTGAAAAGGGGGAGGGTAGACATACCGTGATCCACTAGGTCTGCTCAGGGGGTCCTACAAGGACCCCCCAGGGACCCTAATTATTTTTTTGGGGTAAAATCGCGTGGTGCGCATATGATCCGCGCATTCTAGCGATATTTTAAAAAAAAGACGTGGGCTGACGCGCATCTTTGGTAATTTGCATTCTTTCAACTGTTTAGAGGAGATCAAGTTTCAAGTTTCAAGTTTTATTAGTTTAGCACAGTTACTTAAAACCATTGCTGTACAAAATCTACTTCAGCACGGGTATAAAATTTAGCTTTTAACACATTTATCAAATAAAACAAGGCTAAAAAACAATTTTCAAGGCTTAGAGACCGATATGGTTATGGAGGAGTAGCGTTATGGTTGCCTGTGTGAACGTTTTGCTGTGCTTGGCCAGATAAAATAATTAAGACAGAGAGTATTGGGCCGAAGGACGGAAAAAGTCTGTAATGAGTCTTTGAGGGGGAGGGGGAGGAGGCATGGCAATCAAGGGAGGTAATAGAAGATTGTCCAAAAGTCTCACAAATTATCCAAACCTTGCGAGCACTTGAATGTCCGTAGAGGTAAAGCACAAGGTCGAGGCCTCCCAGCACGTCCTAGCACCCCATTTTAAGAACAGGGGTTTCAAAAGGGACCTTCTGGGGACTGCTAGTGCCGGGCAGCAGCACAGAAGATGCAGCCATGATTCCGAGTGGTATTTGCACAGCCTGCAAGCCCCCCCCTCGCTTGTTGGGGCCCATTTGTTGAAAGCCGTCGAGCGCAGGCCTAGAAGTCGCATAAACATTATGTTCTTCCGAGCCACTTTGCTTAAGTTTCCCTGGCACTATGCTTGTGGACGCCCAAGAAGATACGAAGAGTTCAAGGGGAGCAGAATGGTTGGTGCCTTTAGAGCCTGCAGATCCATGGACTGAGAAATAAGTTTATCTTGCTTATTGATGGTGCTTTTCCAGGCCGAGTATGGAATAGTGACTGAGAGGAGAGATGACTTGTCAATCTCTAACGCCATTGTAATCTCGGTATTCCAGGGATTGCCAGGGCTAGACAGGATTCCTTTTAGCTGGAATTTAAGAGTGTTATCACCTGCTTTTAGGGTCCTAATGAAATATTTCAGGATGTCAGCCTCGCAGTGAAGGGATTGTCTTTGTAGACCCAGCTCCAATCGTAGTCTTGCCCGCTGAATAAAACTTGGCAGATGGAAAAGTTTTTTGTAGGTGGAAATTTGGGCGAGCTCAAGCCTGGAGGAGCACGCACCAGGAAATGCCTGGTGTCCGTAGGTTAATGCAGGAAGTAGAATAGCTTTAGTCACCTTCAAGATGGCTTAAGCAGAGGGACTGCTCAAAGTTTGGTTCAACCGGGTCAGGGAGTATGTAATTGCGCCTGCTCTCTTTTGCAAAGCAGCTAGGTGAGCTGTAGGCCTGGACGTCTCATTGAACCAGACTCCCAGGTAATTATATTTTACTGTTGTGTTAATCCTGATGGACCCGATGTTCCATGCCAGCCTTTTCTTGTTCTTGCATCTGCTAAATACCAGTACCTTCGTCTTTGCCTGGTTGATTTTCAGGGCATTGGCGGAGTTATATATATGAAGCGTACTTAATGCCCGTTGGAGACTCGATTTTGCTTGGTCCATTATTACAATATCGTCTGTATATTGTAATATGTGAAGAGGCTTTTTAGCGGGTCCCAGTTTTGGCGGGAGAAGATTACTATTCTCCAAGAATATGCCGAGATCGGCTGTGTACAGATTGAACAACAGCGGGGCAAGAGCACAGCCTTGCTTTAGCCCATCTTCGACGGCAATTTTGAAGAGAGTGTCTTTGGGCTGGTTTTAATTCGCACCCACGTGTTCTTATGCAGGGAAATTAGTGCACCTAGTCGGTCATGCGGAATCCCCCATTTGTTCAGCTTCCTACACAAGATGTTCCGAGACACTTTGTCAAAAGCCGCGCTGTAGTCTATAAAGCAGCAGTAGAGTGGAAGATTTTTTTTTGTACTGCTTTTTGACTCAGAGCGGCTAGAGTAATGATGTTGTCTATTGAGGAGGCCGTTGTCCGGAACCCAGTTTGGTAGTATGGTATTATGTTATTTTCTTCGACCCATTTTTCAAGCATCCGAAGAAGACATCGAGCATATGCCTTTGCCTTCAGGTCTAATAGGGCAATAAGGAGGTAGTTAGCCGGTGACGCAAGGTCACCTTTCTTGAATATGGGGCATAGAATTGAACCTAACCAAGAGTCTGGGAGCTGGCCTGTCGCCAACACGTTGTTAAATAGGGGAGTCAGAAGGGCCGCCCACTCTTCCGGGGCGCATTTAAATAACCCGGCACGGAGTCCATTGGGCCCTGGAGCTCCGTCTTTTTTCATGACTCGCAGATACTTGGTGATCTCGGCTGCAGTGGTCAGTTCGAAAGTTTCTGTTTGAATGGAAGCAGCACGATCTCTTAGTTGTATCACCGCGGGGTCCCCAGAGTCACTGCGATAAAGAGGAGGTGCAGCATTGCTGGACGCAGCATGTACCATTGAGTAAGAAAAACACTATTTACCTGCTAAGTGATTTTCCTTTCATAGGCTAATATTGACTGGTTTCACTTCCAAATTCTTCTAAGTGTGGAGTTTTGGAACTTTAAAATATTCACCTAAAATCATCCGAACAACAAATTCCCATTTACTCACCTGTTATCAGGAGAGAAACCAGTGCTGCATCTTTTAGCCCAGCACTGATCCTGAAAAGTAGTTCTAAGTATACTTACAAGTAACTTGTATTTTCTTCCATAGGAATCCCCTTCCTATAAAAAAAATCACTATATTTAGATTTGCGGATCAGGCTCTAGGGGATGGTGTCCAGGGCCCAAAAAAAGGTAAAAGGAAGGGGGGGCACACAATGTAATGTCATTTAAAAAATAAAATATCTAAAAATAAATAGTTTAAAAAAATTGTAAATCAGTATAAAAAAACATATATAAGAATAAATATATTTAAAAATTGTCATTTACAAAACCTTTGAAATTCACTGAAAAAAACATAGGTTTCAGACATGTTATAGTTAGGAATTATCATTTAAAATACCTTTGAAATTCACTGAAAAAACCATAGGTTTCAGACATGTTACAGTTAGGAATTAGCATTTAAAAAACCTCAGAAATTCACTGAAAAAACCACAGGTTTCAGGGGTGTTATAGTTAGTTGGACATTTCACTTGTACAATTAATTACTTAGATGGTCATTCACTCTGCTACTAAATTCTCCATTCAGACACTTATACATCAATTCAGACTCCAAGGCAGATTGCTATATATATATCATACTTATTTAAATATCGAAGCAAACCACATTCACTGGATGATGTCATCAGTAATGTCATCAGTGATGTCATTTGAGATGTCATCAGTGATGTCACTGACCATGTCATGAATGATGTAATATGTGACATCATCAGCAGTGGATTGCGGGTGCGTGAGTTATAGTTAGTACATAACTATAACAGGGGAATTTCATGTGTTTTGTACGAATGAAATGTTCAACTAACTATAACACCCCTAAAACCTGTGTTTTTTTTCAGTGGAAAAAAAATACACACATGTATATATATATATATATATATATATATATATATTAATGTTGTGGCTTAGATGGAATAAAATTAGCACTTTATAAATTACCTTTGTGGTGGTCCGTTCCTGATGGTGAAGCGACGTGTAGGCTCTTGTTTGCTCATTGAAGGACCTGGTTTCAGTATATATATATATATATATATATATATATATATATATATATATATATATATATATATATATATATATATATATATTCCTGCCTCTCATATAGTTCCCATGGGCCTTGGAGGGACTGAAGCAATTATTTAATGTATTTTTTCTTCCAGTTTTTACCTACATCCCCATGCATCCCATAGAGTCTCCATGGGCCCTGTGTGGGCACCAGCATGTATTTAATGCATCTTTATCAATTTGTACTTGCCCCCCCCCCCCCGGCTCTTGTAGAGTCCTCATGGTCCCAGAAAGTATTTAATATATAAGAAGGGGGTTCCTGCCAAGAAAGCGGCAAGCAGGGAGGAGAAGAATACAGTTTTCACCACTGCCACAGAATTCTTTTCAGGAAACATGATGTACCTGTTGCACCTCCTCCCCAAAAAAAGAGGGTGAGAGAGTCTCTCTTGTATCAATGACAACACCATCACCAACACATAAGGCCATATCTGTTAGCACTGAGGTAACTGCAGTCATGGAGATCAATAAATCTGAAATCAAATTGTCTCAGTTGTAAATCGAATACTCACAGGAATGTTGACAACAAGAGATGCAGGCTATAATAATAATAACAGATCTTTCAGCATTAGTTGCAGTACAGGAGGTTGAGGTTCCTGCAGAGTAAGATGTTGTTGAGGGACTGCTTTTCCCCAAACGGTTTTACAATTGTGAGCAAGGAAAAGAAAGAACACTTCTCCATCTTTTCCAAGCCCCCCTTCTAATTATATTGACATGGATTGGACCCCAGCCGAGTCAGAGAGACCAGGGAAAAGGAAGGTTCCTGAAAACCTTGCAAGTGAGGCAGACAGTGATGATGATGATAATAACGAGCAAGTGATTATCTGTATGGAGAGTGGTGCAGAGAAGTCACAGATCATCTCTATTAAACCTGCATGGAGGCAGGAGGTTCCACCAACACTGCTGCCTCCCATATTTGCAGGGCCCCATAACCCTAAGCCCCCACCACCACCTCCGCCCCTACCACAGTCACATCACACCCTATGGGAAGGCAATCAACAAAACACACAAGATGATGGACGGAATGTTGCACATTGGCAAAACATTCAACCCCAGTCACAGATCTGGGTTTAATCCATCGTTATTTTGCTCACCACACCACCCTAGTTCAGGTGCACCCATCATGCATTGCCTCCAGTTCTTCTGGATTTGGGACCATAAAAAAGCTCTCCAACCCAGTTTGGGACTTCTTTATGCTTAACAACATGAGGATTACATTGCAATATGCTCCGCTTACCACAAGAAAGGTTTTCATGGTAATCTAAGAGGGCACCATGGTACAAGAAGTCCTATTTGAAAAAATAACACTTAATCATGTGGGAAGAGCACCTAAAAACATAGCTGGTGGTGGTTAGAGAGAAGCAGCAGTTGTAGTGATAGAAAAAGGTGGTCAGGAGAAAGAAGATGATAATGACTACAGTAATATCATGCAAAGCAGGCCTGTATGTCTCTCCAATTGAATACCATCCTCACCCTCGGCAGCTTTTACATTTTACAAGTTGCAGAGAAGGATACAGTGACTTCTACCCCAAAGTGCCCAGGTATCCAACCTGCTGCTGGTAGAGTGTGTCACTCATGGCAGGAGTGCCACAAGAAAGACAGCATTCTTTTAAGACTGCTTTTACCAAGGAGTCACTGTACCATCCGAACCATGAAAAATCCTGTTTCTACAATGGCAATCCGGTTAAAATTTTGGAGCTTGACCACCTCCCTTTTTCTTTTATGGAAGAGTGAGCTTTCTGGAATTTCCCCAAAATGGATGGTTCTCAGCAGGGCCTAATTTGCTGGAGTAAATGTAAATGTATTTGAGCTTATATAGCGCACAGCTACCCACAAAGGGTTTCCCGGCGCTTGCTTAGGGAACCCATCCTGGTATTCCCCTTTGAGATAACCCCGGCAGGGTATCCACAAGGTGAAAGCCAGGCATCCCGCCGCGAGGGGCCGTTGTGGAGATTAAGCAAGCTATTGCCCAGAGTCGCAGAGTGTGAACCCGTGAGTTGAGAAGGCACCTGAGCGAGAATTATCGAGTCCATGGAATTTTTTGAGCCCAAGACCCGTCGAGGCGGGGAATTGAACCCTGGTCCAGGGCCGATCTCAGCTTCCGGGTCTGCCGCCTCTAACCCCTGAGCCACACTTCTCCACAAGTGGCTTTGCCAGCGCTGCATCATTAAGTGCTACCATTGGTGGCAACACTATGAAGTAGAGCACTGTTCAATCCATCCACCTCACCGTGCTCATGTGGACCAGTTGTCAAGGAACAGATTACATGGGCATCACTACACTTTGGATTTCTTTCCACTGAGTTACGCAAAGGGCTAGCTGTTGGTCTCACCTCTAATGATGCATCCCAGGGCATATGGCAGCATGCAACAGTAGAAATCTTCTTCATGGAGAAATCACATACAGCTACTAACATTTTGGAAGAGTTTAAATCCAGGGTCTACATATGGCCTAAACCCAAAGGTCTCACAATTGAATTTGTTACCACTCAGAAAAGCGGTAATATAGTCAAAGTCATCGCAGACTGTGAATATTTCAGAGTTCTGTGTTTAGTGCATTTCATCAACCTAATTGTGCCGGTCTTCATCAACACAGAAGAGGTAGTAAGCAATATGCTAGTCACCTGCCGAAGAATATGCATTCTTTTCAGTTATCATTCAAAGCCCAGAAGCAGTTGAGGATCCTTCAGTGTGCCAATAAACTCTCCATAAAATCCCTCGTACAGGAGGTGATATCACGTTGAAACTCGAAAAAATACATTCTGAAATGCCTATTTGAGTAGCACAAATCCTTCTATGACTATGTAATTCAACTGCCAAATTGATGACAATGGAGGTGGACAAATGGCAGATACTAGAGTGCTCGATACGAATGCTACTTCCTTTTGAGATTGCTAGATGAGTCAAGCACTCCCGTTGTTGCATCTGCTAAAAGATCAGCTGAAAAAGGTGGAACAAATGTTCATCCACCAATGGTAATGAAGAAGCAGCTTCTTTGGTGGATAGCTTAATCCTTGGCTTGAACACATCAAAGGCTTCAAAACAGGATTCTGTCCTCCAAGGACTATATCAGTGCTACATCCACAATACACAAGCCACTTTCATTCCTTTTACTAAAATGGATGCCTTAGTTTACAAGACTTTGATTGTCACTAAAGTAAGTGATAAAGAAGATTAACTGTAAATTTGAGGCCAGGCTGGAAGTTCTGAAGTGCAGCCCTCAACCTCCACACAGGGTGGTGCTGTTGACTCGCAGTTTCTACAGAAACAGCAGCTAGCTGCATCGCCAGCTACTCCAAAACCCCCAGCAACAATTGCTTCAAGTTCGTTGCCAACCTCAGAAACCGGTCCTTGGATGCTGGATTCCGGTCTAGGAAAGACATGGCTTGGTAGTTCGGGCTGGACTGTTCCCATGAGTCACAGGGTCAAGGCTGATTTGCATATAGCCATTGTCTGACCTAGGGTGGTGTGGAGTGCAAAAAAACGATGCATTTAGGCCCAGATCTTTGTACTGGGGTGAATGTAAGACATTGATCTGCATTCTGTCCATCAACTGTGTTTTTTGCAAATGTCACCCCGAGTGGGCTGGGTATGCTCAGACGTGAGTCCCAGGCTCTCCACATCACTGGAGTCAAGCTATCAAGGCTGAAGAAGGCTGATAGCTAGAAACCGGTCCTTGGATGCTTGATTCCGGTCTAGGAAAGACATGGCTTGGTAGTTCGGGCTGGACTGTTCCCATGAGGCAAAGGGTCAAGGCTGATTTGCATATAGCCATTGTCTGACCTAGGGTGGTGTGGAGTGCAAAAAAACGATGGATTTCGGCCCAGATCTTTGTACTGAAGTGAATGTAAGACATTGTTCTGCATTCGGTCCATCAACTGTGTTTTTTGCAATTTTCACCCCGAGTGGGCTGGGTATGCTCAGACGTGAGTCCCAGGCTCTCCACATCACTGGAGTCAAGCTATCCAGGCTGAAGAAGGCTGATAGCCAGAAACTGGTCCTTGGATGCTTGATTCCGGTCTAGGAAAGACATGGCTTGGTAGTTCGGGCTGGACTGTTCCCATGAGTCACAGGGTCAAGGCTGATTTGCATATAGCCATTGTCTGACCTAGGGTGGTGTGGAGTGCAAAAAAACTATGGATTTAGGCCCAGATCTTTGTACTGGGGTGAATGTAAGACATTTTTCTGCATTCTGTCCATCAACTGTGTTTTTTGCAATTATTTTGTGCCTAGCTAGCCAATGTTTTGTGAAGACAATAAGAACCAAACCCATTAAATTAACAAAACAATATAAAAGTCCCCCTCTCTCCTCCCACAAGAGGCCCGCCCCCCTCACCCAAACCCAAAAAACACAAAAATACCCTATCTTGATTGTCCTTCCCACCCTCCCCTCCCACATCAAACCCACTCCCTAATCCAAACCCCCAAAAGTCCCAAAATACCCTGTGCCAAACTGTCCTTCCCACCCTGCTCTCCTGTAATAAACCTTAGACCTCCCTATAACAAATAGGCCTCAACAGCCTCTTCCTGATACAAAAGATGCTGGCCATGCTTAATCTCCTCCAGGTCACTTGTGATTTGATGAAGGAGGGCAGAATGTGTTGTGGTGGTTGAAGGGGGTGGCTTGGGTGGCTGGGTACCTCAGCTGCCTGCGGTGGCAAAGATTACATTGCCGACACCCCTGGGGTTGGCAGGGGTAGTCAGCAGTGGCTGTCTCCTCCTTCTCATGCACCACCAGCTGGCAGCACTCCACTACAATAACCTGCATTTTCTAGATGTGCAGCCAAGCAGCTCTCTCCCGCAGGGACTTTTACTAGGGGATAGGTACTCCAGCAGGAATAGCTATGTGATTTAGAGTGAAAAGGAAAGAAGAACATTAATTGTGTACTCAATGCAAACACTAGTTTGCTGTACAGTACCATAAAATCGCTGTTCCCTTAGGGCCATTTTTTTAATTTATTCTTGGTCAGAGGGCAAAGTATTTTCCCAAACACACTTCCTATAATGCAGTAGAAGTGCATGAAATTAATTAATCTATTATCACCACCATACATAAAATACCTATTTTTTTATGCTAAGAAAGCTGAAAAGTTAAAATGATTTTTATGTGGTGACACACACCTAATGTGTGTTAATTAATGAAGAAGCCATTAATTAATTTAGCACATTAACATAATGCTTCACAATTTACATGACTATAACAAGCAGCGTTAATGTAGAAATCCTGATGGGCAGCTTGTTGTTTAGGGAGAGCCAGTGGTGTGTCATCATAAATTTCAATGGTCCTGCTCGCTCTGATGCTTACTACTTCCTCCTAAGTCCCACCATGATTCCAACTCCAGACTGAGTTTCCCACTACAACCCACACCCAAAGTAGTGCTCTACAACTACTTTTTTACCGTGGCTATTGGGCAAGTAAGTGACATTGGAGGGTAGATGTGTTATAATGAAACATCAGGCTTTGAGCTAAGTTTGTGGTTGACTATAGATGTGTACGGTGTCATAAACTAGCAGGCTTAGCTGCAAGGTTAATGGGAGGTAGAAAACGGAACAGTAATGGAAGCCATAAAAGTAGCCACTTAGTCTCAAGTTGTGGATAAAATGTTGCACATGCAGGAGCAGGATTGCAATTTATGGGCGGGCTGGTACAGAATGAATGAGGTAAGTTGTAGTTGAGTGGGTACTGGGCATGAGACAGAGACATAGAAGGCTGGATAACTTAGAAAATGATTGCAAGAGGACTTGGAAGAAAGGATGGAATATCTTGACAATGCAGGAGTTAAGATTGAGAAAGGAAAGTAACGTACCACTTGCCCTAGCAATTATTCTTCCCCCTCCACCAGATGGTTTCTCTACCCACCACCATAGCACCCTGAATTACTTCTGTACCTAGACAAAAAAATAATGAACATATTTAGATACCTCTAACCATTACATTATTTTGCACAAGTCAGAAAAGGATTAAATCACTGCTATTGGGTTATCTACCCACTGTCTAAATTTTAATGGAACAAGTAGCCAACCATTTGAATTCATGTAATATTCTTTTTCATAATGTAGGGATATGGCTCCAAAAGGATCAGAAAAAACTACGTGGGGTGGAAGGGAATGGAAAGGACTATGGTATTGGTATTTTGCCACGCTGCACTGTCATGACATCAAGGAATCTTACATGAGATGACATACTGTTGGGGTCCATGAAGGCCATGTCTGCACCTGTACTATGTAGACTGGTTGCTCAACAAAACCTTTTCTCAATTTACTTGTTGTGAATACTGAGGCCCACATTCCTCTTTACGTTAGTAACAATTTTCAGTTAACAGTCAACACAACACATGTAAAAGCAAGGCAAGCGAAAGGTTATAAAAAAAGGTAGAAGATGAGAGCCTCTGCCAGGAGGAAATCAGCAGTTGAAACTGAGGAAATATAAAAGAAGACACAAGGAGGCAGATGTGCAAGGTTAATGCAGGCACTAAAGTAGATCAGGAGAAGTTGGAGAAAATACAGAAGACCCTAATGCATACTGATTTAGAAGCACAAAATATTAAATATGATTTACCCACAGCACCAGCATGAATGGCAGAAGTGGAGGCTGCTTCTTCTATCCCTTGGGCCAAGGAGGGAGAAGGCTGTAGTTGGCTGTCCTAAAACTTGGAAACATAAAGAGAAGCAGGTACTCTTGATAAAAAACAGCACTTGAGACTAAATTAAATCTACTGCCTGATAAGCAATCCTTTCCTTCCCTTCAGGTCAGTCCTAAAAATAAATTAGTTTCATACTTTCCTAGTCTTATACAAAGTTTTCTTCAAATGATGTTGCTCTCCTCTTCCTTCATGCAGTTTTGGAATGTTGGCCCTTTGAAAGCTATCAGCAAAGTCAGCCTCCTTTCGTGTACTGTACCAGACAGAGATGGAGTGGAATTATGTACAAGAGAGATGACATAAAGGTTTCAGGCACCATAACAACAAGCATTGGCATAGCCAATAGGTCTCGCCTTTGGGACCTTATAAGTATTTAGTTATGCAGCACAATATCCTTGGTGCAACAACATCAACTGTTGCATGGGTAAACACTTATAAGGTCCCAAAGGTGAGACCTATTGGCTATACTAATGCTTGTTAATAGTTGTAAGTTAAATATTTCCATTCACCAAATGAATATCTCAGCAAGCAGCTTTTCTTAAGTGTTAGACACAAAGGTGTAGAATGTGTTCTGTTTTGCTCTATAACACTTTTTCTCAAGAGCTTTACTGGGATGCGTGTACACATTGCAGGTCTCTCTCACTCCAGCCTGTGTGCAAGCAAGCAGATGGGTTACAGCACAATGTATTTAGGTCTGGCTTGAGGGCCCAGTTCCTTTTCAGATCTCTAAGCCTTTTTTTTTTGGGGGGGGGGTGTTTCATAAAGGGCAGACATGACCCAAGGGTATCAGAGCGCTGTACATAAGATTGATATACATAAACAAAGAGCTTCAAATTTAAAAAAGAACAGCGCACAGAAGCATAGACCAACATTTAAAACTCTAGTAAGATATGCTTGTTGTAACAGAGTTATTATTAAGCATCTGCATTCATTTATGAGTCACCAATATAGGTTCTCCAGAATGTGTTTTTAAGAGTCTGATTTGCGTCCGTTCAGGTCGAGGTATACGGGGGACATGCTTGTGTGGGTTCTACTGGCATGGATGGGCTTCTGACATGTATTGCAGCTAAATGATAGGTGGACCATGCCTTAAGAGGTGGACACTGTATGAGAAGAGGGCATTAGCATAAGGGGTGGGCATTGAGAGAAGAGGTAGGTAGGGACAAGAGAAGGGCACAATAATGGCAGAGGGGGCAGTGATAGGACAAGAGGAAGTGATGTCACGTGGAAGAGGAGAAGTGATATGAGAGGGGGCAGTGACAAGAGTGGTTGAGACTGACATGGACAAAGGCGCCAGTGACAGGAGAAGGAACAACAACAGGAGAGATGGGAGATGATAGGGGGAGACAGTGAAGAGAAAGAGGGTCAGAGTCGGAGGGGAAAGGTAGAGAGGATAGACCCTGGCTGAGGAAATTGTCACTGATGGACGAACAAGATAATGAGGAAAATGGGACGGCGGCATACGTGGACAGAGATTGGAGAGGTGGGAATCGAATAGACAGATGGAGAGTGCCAGGATATTTGCACAGTGAGGTGGGTGGCAGGAGAGATGTGCAAAGGCAGAGGGTAGGAGAGGAATTTGGGATGATCACATACATGAGCGAGAGGACCAGTGAGAAGAAAAGAAGACATAGAAAGTAAAATAAGAGTGTTAGGAGAGTAAGGGTCCATTCCAGCACCACTAGTGCCCAGTAGAATCCCCACAGTGCCAACATTTTCATAAGCTTTCAACCCTATCCATACTGCTCATCATTTAATCCCACTACCAAAGTATGAAGATAACTGAGATTGAAATTATTTTGTTCAGGAGTGGATTTAGCATTGCAACGTTTGAAGACCACTAGTGCACCAGGTCCTGCCTTATATAGAAAACAACAAATCATAATGATGTCGCAGCATATTCATCTACCAATCAAGGGTGGTGTTTCTGTCCTATCTGTCACACCTGCTTTTTGGAGAGGCCGTGGGTTGGCAGCAGCTGTGGAAGCTTATGGGAGTCTTGTTAGGTATGGAAATGTTGTTAAGGGGCTCAATCAGGAGTGAAGGACCTATGACGAACATACAGGGTTTTGCCTGCTAATAGAATGGTTGCACTATAAGGAAGTGATGGGGGATTTGATGCTGCTCTCTCACTCAATCTGACATTCTGGATTACTGATACATAGCTGTCTCCCAGTGAGGTGTGGCTTTCAGAGGAAACTGTTTGCTGAGATTCCAAACTTGCATTGCTGTGAAAGTGCAGCTGGGCGGTTACTGTTCAGAAACATTGGTGCAGTTTCCCACAGATGTGTTGATTACATGATCAGGGCGCTGAACGTAACCTGATATCTGTAGATAGGCCCACTGCCTTGAAACTAGGATCTTAAAGTATAACTAGAGAGCACTGTGGAATTTGTACATAGTGTTACAGGCTGGTGGAATTTTTGCTTAAGTGCTGGGGTGCCGGCTGGTTGGTTGATTGCTTTCTTGTATTATTTTAGTTCTAGAGACCTTCAGTTTTTGAGACCCATAGTAAGTGCCCTGGGTTTGTATGTAGGGTTCGGGCTGGTGCTGAAACATGTATACAGTAGGCCTCAGCCTTTTTGTGTGATAGGGTGTTATATGAAACGTGAATGCGGTCTAAAAAACTGAACTAATTTATAGACTACCTTACAGGATGAATGAATCGACAGATGCGTGCAGCCACAGGAGAAGACAGTCTTATATAGAATAGCTCTGCTATGGGGTAAAGCAGTTACATGAAGCCTCATCTCCTGATCCAGGGGGCGTTTCATCAGCTAAACCGTTCTCGCACCAGATAGGTATACCCCAGGCAGAATTGGTGATGCTTACAGCGACTGCCAGAATCTGAATGAGTACGAATGCCAAGGCCTTGTCCTCTGGAAAGTAGGGGGCAGTGAACAGTGCTGCTGCCATAGAGTTCGGAGGTAAGGATTTGGGTGATCCCTTAAGGATGTGCCCGTCCATGACACCCCACAACATTTACGCTGGGCTGAGAAGAGCCTCTGCAGTGGAGATGTAGAGTCTGGTTTTCCATGTGTCCCTCGGTGTTCACCAGCAGGTGTAGCATCTCAGAATACATAGGATGCAAGAAACTGTTTGTGGAATGACAGGTGCATCATGCAAATTCTGTACCTGAATGAGTTCCTTTAATGTGTGGGCCTTTTGTTTCTCGTTGCCCTCATGTAAAGTGGAGGCACTAAAAGATTTAACTAGTAGGAGTAGGAAGACCAGAGAGGGTGTCTGCACCCACAACATATTCAGCATGCTAATGATATCCCTTCCTCTCCTCCTCCCAAAAAACGCTAACCTTTGCAGAAAAGTCAGCGCCTTCTCTATGACGGGCATTGCCACTCATGGCACTATAGGGCTGCCAAGCGCTACATTTTCATAAACATAATGCACAGTGTAATACCAGTTCCTTCGGGTCGAGTTTGGGCTATATAAATCTGCAAAAAAAAGTCTGCCAGGTTAGTTTGCACAGGAAACCGACTGAGTCAAGCACTTCCAAACCTTGATGGGTGAATGTCGTGCAAATGGAAAGAATGGGAATATGAATTCATATGGTAGCCATCTTACTCAAAATATGTTTTTACCTTCTGGCAACGGGGGAAAATTGTCTAAGAATCAGAACATCGAACGTTTCATATCTGGCCGAAGGTGTGCGCATAAAACCTCCCGCTCACTGCAATCATGGTACCACCACACACATAAATAAATGTTCTTTTTGCACTCAAGAGCTCCTGTGTCCATATTTACATCCTTTGCTGCTCCTTTGCTTCAAAGGAGTGGTGAAATAATTAAAATTACAATTTTTTAATCTATACTACTATTATAAAGAGAGAACACGCACCTTTGAGCCAGGTAAACTCGGGAACCACAGCACCAATCCACACACCCGATACATTGTAGAAATTGTAAGGGTGTGCAGATGGACATAGGCTATAAAAAAAAAAGTACATTTAAAAATATAACTTTTAAAAAAAAGTAGTGCCCTGGAAGTAGCGCCGGCCGCGACGCTGCTTTGGCCGCGACGTAGCGCTGGCCTCGACGTGCGTGATGAGGACGTGCGTGATGACGAGGAGGAGAGACATGGAGCTGCGGTGAAGTGAGGAGCGCGGGCGAGTCATGGCGAAGAGGAGTGGCGGTGAAGTGAAGATCGCGGGAAGGAGCGGTAGCTCAGGTAAAGTAAATGCTCATTGAAATCGAGGCGGGAGGCGGGAGGCGGGCAGCGGGCTGCGGGCGGCGGGCGGCGGGCGGCGGGAGGCGGGAGGGGGCAGAAGCGGGTGTGCACAGAGGGACAGGTGGGAGGAGTGGGGGCGGGAGGCAGTCGGGGCGGGAGGGAGTCGGGACGGGAGGGGGTCAGGGCGGGAGCGGGTGTACTGCCCCCAGCCCCTTTCTGCCCCAGGCTACGCTGGGGCGGGCTGCTAGTATTTATATATATATTTTTGATTGTTTTTATTAGTTATACAACAATGCGTGCATATATTATGAATGTGTGTGCATGTATGTAGTTATACATACATAACACACAAAATACACAATTATTTATAAATACACACTTTTAACTATATATATAAAATATATATGTATATTGCAAATGATGCCCCATATCGTCACTTCCTCACTGGTGTTCCCGCCCTGGTGGCAGCGGTGCTTGTTAGTCTGTTAGTTCCGAAATTGGAATCAGAAAACCACACCTCCCCTTGGCTTGCAGAAAGTATACACATGCTTCAAAAATGCTTGCCCTGAAATTTGAGTGTCAATAAACACAGAAAGTGCAAGGATTGGCCAAACGCTCCCAACGCCTTGATCACGGGTGGGTTAAAACCATAATGCACTTCATTATTGCTGAAACATAGAAAACGGGCTAGCATGTTGTATTTCATAGTTCAAAATTGAGGTGGCCATATTTGAAACGCCTCTATACCTTAAATGTGTTGCCACATCTTTTTCGGCTCATGAGATTAAGATAAATCCATAAGCACCCCAGGGAAGACATGGCTTGGCAGTTCGGGCTGGACTGTTCCCATGAGGCACAGGGTCAGACTGATTTGCATATGGCCATGTCTGAACTGGGGTGGCAGAGTGGGCTAAAGAACGGTGATGGATTAAACCCAGATCTTTTGACTAGGTGTGAGTGTTAGATTGATTCAGATGCTCCGTCCATCACCACCCCCTTTTGTACCACTTTTGGCCACCTTAAGTGTGGCAGGGTATGCTCAGACGTGAGTCCCTTGCTCACTTTGCCACTGGATTCAAGCAAGCCGGGCTGAAGACGGCTGTAATGCCAGAAACCGGTCCTCGGTAGCTTGTTTCCGGTCCAGGGAAGACATGGCTTCGCAGTTCGTGCTGGACTGTTCCAATAATATTTACAACAAGGGGTGGTGAGGGACAGAGTCTCTGAATTAAACAGAATACTCTCACCCAGTCAAGAGATCAGGGCTAGATCCAACACCGTTTTTTAGCTCACTGCACCATCCCAGTTTCAGAACCTGGCTGTATGCAAATTAGTCTGTTCCTGTCCCAGTGCATGATGGGAACAGGGCAAACCAAACTACAAAAGCCAATTTTTACACTGGGAAGGAAACAAGCTACCAGGGACCGGTTTCTGGCATTTCAGCCTCTTCGGCCCGACTTGCTTGAATCCTGATGGTGCAATGAGCAAGGGACTCACATCTGAGTATACCCTTCCACGCTTAGGGTGGACAAAAATATTTACAACAAGGGGTGGTGAGGGACAGAGTCTCTGAATTAAACAGAATACTCTCACCCAGTCAAGAGATCAGGGCTAGATCCAACACCGTTTTTTAGCTCACTGCACCATCCCAGTTTCAGAACCTGGCTGTATGCAAATTAGTCTGTTCCTGTCCCAGTGCATGATGGGAACAGGGCAAACCAAACTACAAAAGCCAATTCTTACACTGGGAAGGAAACAAGCTACCAGGGACCGGTTTCTGGCATTTCAGCCTCTTCGGCCCGGCTTGCTTGAATCCTGATGGTGCAATGAGCAAGGGACTCACATCTGAGTATACCCTTCCACGCTTAGGGTGGACAAAAATATTTACAACAAGGGGTGGTGAGGGACAGAGTCTCTGAATTAAACAGAATACTCTCACCCAGTCAAGAGATCAGGGCTAGATCCAACACCGTTTTTTAGCTCACTGCACCATCCCAGTTTCAGAACCTGGCTGTATGCAAATTAGTCTGTTCCTGTCCCAGTGCATGATGGGAACAGGGCAAACCAAACTACAAAAGCCAATTCTTACACTGGGAAGGAAACAAGCTACCAGGGACCGGTTTCTGGCATTTCAGCCTCTTCGGCCCGGCTTGCTTGAATCCTGATGGTGCAATGAGCAAGGGACTCACATCTGAGTATACCCTTCCACGCTTAGGGTGGACAAAAATATTTACAACAAGGGGTGGTGAGGGACAGAGTCTCTGAATTAAACAGAATACTCTCACCCAGTCAAGAGATCAGGGCTAGATCCAACACCGTTTTTTAGCTCACTGCACCATCCCAGTTTCAGAACCTGGCTGTATGCAAATTAGTCTGTTCCTGTCCCAGTGCATGATGGGAACAGGGCAAACCAAACTACAAAAGCCAATTCTTACACTGGGAAGGAAACAAGCTACCAGGGACCGGTTTCTGGCATTTCAGCCTCTTCGGCCCGGCTTGCTTGAATCCTGATGGTGCAATGAGCAAGGGACTCACATCTGAGTATACCCTTCCACGCTTAGGGTGGACAAAAATATTTACAACAAGGGGTGGTGAGGGACAGAGTCCCTGAATTATACAGAATACTCTCACCCAGTCAAGAGATCAGGGCTAGATCCAACACCGTTTTTTAGCTCACTGCACCATCCCAGTTTCAGAACCTGGCTGTATGCAAATTAGTCTGTTCCTGTCCCAGTGCATGATGGGAACAGGGCAAACCAAACTACAAAAGCCAATTCTTACACTGGGAAGGAAACAAGCTACCAGGGACCGGTTTCTGGCATTTCAGCCTCTTCGGCCCGGCTTGCTTGAATCCTGATGGTGCAATGAGCAAGGGACTCACATCTGAGTATACCCTTCCACGCTTAGGGTGGACAAAAATATTTACAACAAGGGGTGGTGAGGGACAGAGTCTCTGAATTAAACAGAATACTCTCACCCAGTCAAGAGATCAGGGCTAGATCCAACACCGTTTTTTAGCTCACTGCACCATCCCAGTTTCAGAACCTGGCTGTATGCAAATTAGTCTGTTCCTGTCCCAGTGCATGATGGGAACAGGGCAAACCAAACTACAAAAGCCAATTCTTACACTGGGAAGGAAACAAGCTACCAGGGACCGGTTTCTGGCATTTCAGCCTCTTCGGCCCGGCTTGCTTGAATCCTGATGGTGCAATGAGCAAGGGACTCACATCTGAGTATACCCTTCCACGCTTAGGGTGGACAAAAATATTTACAACAAGGGGTGGTGAGGGACAGAGTCTCTGAATTAAACAGAATACTCTCACCCAGTCAAGAGATCAGGGCTAGATCCAACACCGTTTTTTAGCTCACTGCACCATCCCAGTTTCAGAACCTGGCTGTATGCAAATTAGTCTGTTCCTGTCCCAGTGCATGATGGGAACAGGGCAAACCAAACTACAAAAGCCAATTCTTACACTGGGAAGGAAACAAGCTACCAGGGACCGGTTTCTGGCATTTCAGCCTCTTCGGCCCGGCTTGCTTGAATCCTGATGGTGCAATGAGCAAGGGACTCACATCTGAGTATACCCTTCCACGCTTAGGGTGGACAAAAATATTTACAACAAGGGGTGGTGAGGGACAGAGTCTCTGAATTAAACAGAATACTCTCACCCAGTCAAGAGATCAGGGCTAGATCCAACACCGTTTTTTAGCTCACTGCACCATCCCAGTTTCAGAACCTGGCTGTATGCAAATTAGTCTGTTCCTGTCCCAGTGCATGATGGGAACAGGGCAAACCAAACTACAAAAGCCAATTCTTACACTGGGAAGGAAACAAGCTACCAGGGACCGGTTTCTGGCATTTCAGCCTCTTCGGCCCGGCTTGCTTGAATCCTGATGGTGCAATGAGCAAGGGACTCACATCTGAGTATACCCTTCCACGCTTAGGGTGGACAAAAATATTTACAACAAGGGGTGGTGAGGGACAGAGTCTCTGAATTAAACAGAATACTCTCACCCAGTCAAGAGATCAGGGCTAGATCCAACACCGTTTTTTAGCTCACTGCACCATCCCAGTTTCAGAACCTGGCTGTATGCAAATTAGTCTGTTCCTGTCCCAGTGCATGATGGGAACAGGACAAACCAAACTACAAAAGCCAATTCTTACACTGGGAAGGAAACAAGCTACCAGGGACCGGTTTCTGGCATTTCAGCCTCTTCGGCCCGGCTTGCTTGAATCCTGATGGTGCAATGAGCAAGGGACTCACATCTGAGTATACCCTTCCACGCTTAGGGTGGACAAAAATATTTACAACAAGGGGTGGTGAGGGACAGAGTCTCTGAATTAAACAGAATACTCTCACCCAGTCAAGAGATCAGGGCTAGATCCAACACCGTTTTTTAGCTCACTGCACCATCCCAGTTTCAGAACCTGGCTGTATGCAAATTAGTCTGTTCCTGTCCCAGTGCATGATGGGAACAGGGCAAACCAAACTACAAAAGCCAATTCTTACACTGGGAAGGAAACAAGCTACCAGGGACCGGTTTCTGGCATTTCAGCCTCTTCGGCCCGGCTTGCTTGAATCCTGATGGTGCAATAAAGCACAGGGTCAGACTGATTTGCATATGGCCATGTCTGAACTGGGGTGGCAGAGTGGGCTAAAGAACGGTGATGGATTAAACCCAGATCTTTTGACTGGGTGTGAGTGTTTGATTGATTCAGATGCTCCGTCCATCACCACCCCCTTTTGTACCGCTTTTGGCCACCATAAGTGTGGCAGGGTATGCTCAGACGTGAGTCCCTTGCTCACTTTGCCACTGGGTTCAAGCAAGCCGGGCTGAAGACGGCTGGAATGCCAGAAACAGTCCTCGGAAGCTTGTTTCCGGTCCAGGGAAGACATGGCTTGGCAGTTCGGGCTGGACTGTTCCCATGAGGCACAGGGTCAGACTGATTTGCATATGGCCATGTCTGAACTGGGGTGGCAGAGTGGGCTAAAGAAAGGTGATGGATTAAACCCAGATCTTTTGACTGGGTGTGAGTGTTTGATTGATTCAGATGCTCCGTTCATCACCACCCCCTTTTGTACCGCTTTTGGCCACCATAAGTGTGGCAGGGTATGCTCAGAAGTGAGTCCCTTGCTCACTTTGCCACTGGATTCAAGCAAGCCGGGCTGAAGATGGCTGGAATGCCAGAAACCGGTCCTCGGAAGCTTGTTTCCGGTCCAGGGAAGACATGGCTTGGCATTTCGGGCTGGACTGTTCCCATGAGGCACAGGGTCAGACTGATTTGCATATAGCCATGTCTAAACTGGGGTGGCAGAGTGGGCTAAAGAAGGGTGATGGATTAAACCCAGATCGTTTGACTGGGTGTGAGTGTTTGATTGATTCAGATGCTCCGTCCATCACCTCCCCCTTTTGTACCTTTTTTGGCCACCATAAGTGTGGCAGGGTATGCTCAGCCGTGAGTCCCTTGCTCACTTTGCCACTGGATTCAAGCAAGCCGGGCTGAAGACGGCTGGAATGCCAGAAACCGGTCCTCGGAAGCTTGTTTCCGGTCCAGGGAAGACATGGCTTGGCAGTTCGGGCTGGACTGTTCCCATGAGGCACAGGGTCAGACTGATTTGCATATAGCCATGTCTGAACTGGGGTGGCAGAGTCGGCTAAAGAACGGTGATGGATTAAACCCAGATCTTTTGACAGGGTGTGAGTGTTTGATTGATTCAGATGCTCCGTCCATCACCACCCCCTTTTGTACTGTCTGTCTCTTTACATGCCTAACCTCAAAAGAACTAAAAAATCATGGTTGAAAAAGATATCTACCCTCCCTATACTAGTAAAAGGCACCTTTACGTAAGCAATCCTGGGGATTTTTTGTGCATGAAATAGTGTCAAGCAATTGGCAATGATTTGACAAATAAACTGGGACCATCTCTCGACCATAACTTGACCCAGCACAATAAGGACTTTACAGCCACCAAAGCACCAATGTGTTTGACTTGCTTGTACGGAGACGGACCGAGAGGTCAGTTGCACCCTTAAGATCTACCTTCAAAACGTATTTTGTGCAAGCTGTATCTTGTGCATGAGTGTACCCCTACACTTCACTGCAGTATAAGACCTTAGAAAGACATTTGGAATGATACAGATTTAGAAGCACACTTGGTGACCAGGAGCCCAACCTCTGGGCATAACTAGCTAAGGCGCCTATCGGTTTATTCATCTCACACATATTTCACTCTACCAGGGGCTTCCAATTCAGTTTGGCACCGAACAGCATACCCAGGTAACAAAAAGCTGGGACCCTTTGCCAATATATGGCTCTCAGCCCTGAAGGTTTTTGACCTAGTTGACTGAGTACCAAATTATAAAACATTAGATTTTGTGAAGTTGACCGTCAGGTCTAATATGTCCATAAAAGAAGCAAATATGCCTATTAAAACCTGCAAATGCACTGCTGTGCGGGCCATTAGGACCGCGTTGTCTGCATACAATAAGACTGGCAATGATTTCAGCCCAACTCTAGGGCAATTGGACTGTACTGAGGAGATATCTTGTTCTAATCCATTAATATTTGGGGTGAACAGAAAGGGCGCATGTAGGCACCCTGACGTACATCCCTAAAGCAATTGAACTGATCTGTGAGCCCTCCCACAGAGAATGTTTCATAGCTGCTGTAGTGTGGGCCCGAAGGATTTTTAATAGGGTGACAATGTCAGGGTCAGCCCCGAAAGAGAGGAGGCCATCCCATAGCTTGTATCGATTTATCCTATCAAAGGCAGATATAAGGTCCATGAAAGCTAAAAACAAAGCTCGAGGCTGAGCCATGGTATATTTATTGATTATTAGATAGAGATTTAAATTGTCTATGTGCCTCGGCAAAAACCGTACTTGGCCTCTGATAATGTCTTGTTTGTATCTGCTTATAATGACAATCTGTCTAAAATGACACTGGACCTTCACGACTGCATTAATAAGAGAAATGGGATGATACCACCGTGGGTAGTCCTTATCACCTTTCTTAAAAAGAGGAACTATAATGGCGGAGGACCAGGATGGCAGGGCACCCTCCCATGCTGCAGCATTTAAAACCAATGTTAAAATTGGGCCCCAAACCTCAAGGTTGTCTCGACAAACGTCGGGAGGAATACCATCAGGCCCCGGAGCCTTGTTGCAGGATAGTGCCTGGGTTCCCTGGCAGACCTCTTCAAGGGAAAAAGCAACATGAGTTTTCCCTAATGAAGGGCTGTCTGCTCCTCAACCCCCTCGTTCAGTCCAAAATTGTACACCTCCTTTATATGTTCTACCTATTTTTGGCCATGTGATAAGATAAGGCTTGCCCTGTGTGCTCCGAGAAACAAGGCCTATTTATAACCCGCTAGAAGAGTGAGCTATCTCTCAGCTCTCTCACTTTAATGAGCTCATCCCAGGCTAGTTTCTGTAAGGTTTGCTTCCTTTTCTTCAATGCCTCCTTATAGTGTGTGCAACAAAGAGCCACAAGCTCCTTGTCATGAGGCAACTGCTTAAGAGCTAACTTCAGGTGGCGAAAGGCCCTGAGCACTCCCTGTCGAACAATTTGGGTTTATCAGAGCGACCTCTAACCACTGGGATCATTACCAATCCTGAGACTTTTTGTACAATTTTTGCAAACTAACTTAAAATCTCACTCCCTGACACTGAAGGGGCCAAACAGGTGAATACCTCAAACGGCATGCTGAGTAAAGTGAATAGATGAAGGCCCTAAAGTTTACCTGTGACCACCTCAGCCGTCTCCCCTGATTAATAAGGCTAAGTGAACCTGACGGTTTGCTGTTAAGACCCCAGCCAACGCCACACCCCCTCAACTACCAGGGACAAGGGGTTATGATTCCTGAAAGGGCTATGAATTATGTTAAAAGTCAGAGCGGACCAGTTCAGGGGAGCCGAGACAAAGATATCATCAATTACAGTAGCAGTGCTCCTCCCTTTAAAGATAGACGGAAGTGGCTAACCTGACGAATTAGTCAGGCGTTCAAAGGTAAAAACCAAATTGTGGGTAAGTAAAAAACTATTTATTTCAGAACCTGCAGGAGTGAGTTACATGTGGGGACCCTCCATTATAGTGCACCTTAAATTGGTGGAAATTAAAGGTTTGGAACACAGGAGGCAGTTAAAATCTCCTGCTAGAACAAGCTTCTCCTAGGCAAGGCCCCCTCCCAATAAGGAATCAATTACACCGTTTAGGGCGGCAATATTAATAGATCCTTGCATACACCTTTTTTGCATTATAAAAATTAATCAACACAAAAGAATTAGGTCTCCTCTGCTGTATTTTAAGACCCTGAAAAACCTGGGAGTCCAAGTTGAGATATTTAATGAAACAACAAAGCTCTAAAACAACAAAGATGTTAAACCTCCCTTGGCCCTTTCAGAAGTTGACTCCCCTGCGGAACAGAAGAAAGTTTTATACCCCTCCAAAAAAAAGTAATTCCTGGCTTCCCACATTCTCTGCAGATGTATAGGTGTCTATTTAGTATGTCAGATCACCACCGCCCGCATGGCACCATTTACCACAGCCTGCATCCTATTACCTCCCTGCCATATTACGATGGCTGGGAGGACCCCGGGGTTCGGAAAGACCGTCTGCCAGTTTTCTGCCCATCGACTACTCGACCGGGCGGAAAAGGGGCTTGATATGGCGGCGGTGTCTGCAAGACACCGCCACCCATATTAAGATGCAAGCGGTGATGTGCCTTTCCATTGCGGTGTTGCCCCCATGGAAAGGCATGCAGTGTCGGCATGTGGGGGTTCGTTTCAGGCCCCAGGGTGTTGAGAGGGTGGAGGGTGCACATGGGGGGTACCTATGGTGCACCCAAGCATTTGCATGAACAACGTGGCAGGCACCATGCGGTGCCTGGTACGTTGTGCATGCAAATGCACAAGGTGCAGCCACAGCATTGTTGAAGACGGTGCTGTGTGCACCCCCGCCACAATGTTGTGGATGGGGGATGCCACCATGGTGGTGGCATCCTAATTACCGGTGCGGCATCGCCACACCACTGGCGGCCGGTCCCAGCCATCCTAATAGACCACATAATGTTAAAAGACTTAATAAACAGAATCCACTTCTCGTCTGAGAATTTCACGGAGAGACCAGTGATATTCTATGAAACAAGCCTTAAATAGTTCTATGTGCTGGGGTTTAAGGACATTGCTGGGAGAATGGAATATAAATAGGATCGAAAGATCAGCCTGATGTTCCCTTATATACACATTAGGTCTAATTGACTCCAAATCTGCCAAAGAAAAGGTGTCGGCACTTCAGTGAGGAAGTGAAGATACAGTTTGTTACAGCTTGGTATTCCATCCCGGAGCCTGCTTCTACACTAGCTGACAAGCATGTCAAGTCCTGCTCTGTCAGGTGATGGAAAGGTAGGGGTTCTCTTTTCCTTATTTATCAATATTATTATCTCATATTACTCTGAGTACCCAACCGATGCCCCAACTCTTGCTGGTACGAGGGTCCCACTTTTAATTTTTGCAGACAAAATTTTAATTTGATCTAAAACACAATCGGGTCTGCAACGAGCCCTCGATAGATTCACTCCATTTTGCAACGACCTTGAGCTAGTAGTCCATGTTGATAAGACTAAGTTCATGGTGCAGCATAAACATAAAATAGTGAAAGGCAGAGTAGAAATGAATAGTGCCCCTTTGGAGCAAACCGACCCCTTTACGTACCTGGATGTAACAATGGGTAAGAGGATGAACTGGATGCCTCAGATAGAGTTACTAGCCCTTAGGCACAATCAACTAGCAGGGGCCCATTTAAAAGAGTACCCCTGTCTTACACCAAACTGTTAGGTCCAGCATTAGCCATATCTAATGGGAAAATAAGGGCCTCCATAATTTATGGTGCAGAACTCTGGGGCTTCGAAAATCTAGCCCCCTTAGTCCTAGCCCAAAATGAGTTTATGAGATCACTGACTAGCCTTCTCCAATCATCCCCCCTCAAACCGGTATTTTAGATCTTAGATGTACTTCAATCAAGGAGGCAGCGGGCTTTAGACCCCTAGTGTATTGGAGACGGTTATGGACAACCCCAGAGTTAGTACCCTATGCCAAAGCAGTGAAGCATATCAAAGAAGCTGATATGTCCTCAAAAATGTACTGGTTGAAAAACATTAAGGGTACACTATTTGACATGGGGCTCAGGCACTTGTGGGAAGACCCAGAAGGGAATCAGTTCCCATCAAAAAATTCATTTAAATCTCTATATAGGGACATGGTCTGTCTCAAGTCCATGTCACTGGTGGACGGTGCTTCCCTGACAGGCCTCTTTTTAGATCATAGGTATGAATATAGGTTGGAGGCCTATTGGGATGTCATTATGAGACCTGGTGACAGGAAACTGTACCACCAATTTATAGTGGGAACCCTCCCCTTAAAAACTTTTACGGCAAATTGGGGAGATGGAAATACAAAATGCACTGTTTGCACATCTCAGGAAGAGTCTATACTGCATGTTTTATTTGTGTGCCCTGCATACAAGGGTCCCCGTAACAAATGGCTAAAGCCGATCTGTCTTAATATTGGCACAAGATCATGCCAAACAGCATTGCGTATTTTAAAGACAGATACAAGGGAACCTGTAGTTATAGCTATGGCTAAATTCTTGAGCTGGACTTGGGCCCTCAGAATGAGTAATTTGGTTGCTAATCTAGGCTCTAACTTGCAATAATGAAGAGGATATTATTATGATTGTTGCTTCCCCTGATGGGTATTGAGGGTATATTGTTTTTATGTAGTCCACTTTGGATAAAATTGTGTTTTCCAATGAATTTAAAATTTAATTTATCATTACTTCCTAAATATAACTGGGTTTTAATAATATTAACTGTGTTTTATTAAGTGTGGCACACTTTTTTTTATATAAATGTATTTTATCAGTGTCTTTTATGATTGGAAAACATCGAAGAAAGACTAATTGAATTGAAATCCAATAGTAGAGTCAGAGGACTCGCACATTTGATGACAGCACATACGTGTACCTGAGGGGGGTGCTAGTGTGAGCTAGCATGAACAGAAATTGTTGTAGCCATTGTGTGCTTAAAGCTGCATTAAGGGAATAAGCTGTCCTGCTTTCACACTACTTTCCTGAAAGATGACAGATTTAAGTGCGAGATCGCACAATCAAATGAGAGAAGAAGCCAAGCAGCAAATGCCCTGTTCAAGCAGAACACTTTAGGTAGTACCACTGATAATGGGGATTCCATCTCAATCAGACAAAAGTATGGTAAATTAGAAACAGTAACAAGGCAAGAAATCAGGGAGTGGCAAGAGGCCACCACTATAGAAACATATTTGGAATGTGGCCTCTCAGAATTATGACTATCCCGACCTTTGGTCCGCAGAATGCCTACATATCTTAAAGATACCACCGACATGCTACATCTGCTGGATGACGTGACTTTTGACCCCATTACCGACTATATGGTCTCATTCGACGTGGAGTCGCTGTATAAGTGTATACCCCAAGACCAAACTCTGGAAACAATTGAACTACTAATCACTCAGCACCCACCCGACATGATCACACCAATCCCATTTATTATGCAGTGTGCACGAATGGCCATGAAGGAGAACTTCTTCCAATTTGAGACTGATCTATATCTACACATCTCTGGCACTTCAATGGGCAGCACCTTCGCTCTGAGACTAGCAAACCTTTAAATGCATTTGTTCGAAGAAGGTGCTGTCCTTGGAGGCCAGAGCCCTTTTCTCACACATATACTCCTATGGAGGAGATATATAGATGACATTTTTGAAATATGGAGAGGAGATGATGTCACTATTAACCTTTTCCTAATTGGCTCAACAACGCAAATGAACACCTTCTTTTTACTTGTGAGTATAGTAAAGAGAAATTGGCTTTCCATGAAGTCCTGATCTACCCAGGGAGGGCCACCCTAGAAACTGAACTCTATCAAAAACCAATAGCCCGCAATGCATTACTCCAATATGAGAGCTGCCATCCAAAGTCTTTGCGGGACAACCTACCATATGGGCAATTTCTGAGAGTCCGTTGCAACTGCTCGACAACAGAGAAGTTTAATACACATGCAACAAGCCGCAAAAGCAACCTTTTGGACAGGCACTACCCCTCGAAATTGATAAAACACCCAGCCAAATGAGCATTGAATACCAACCGGGGGCCGCTTTAGACCAACCCTCTGCTAGATCAACACAATCCAAACTTGTCTGTGTCAACACCTATAGTTCCTTGTCCAATGTAGTGAAGAAACCAACACTACATAATTGGAACATTCTGAAGCAAAGGACAATTGACTCTAGAGAAGCCTCTCTTTGCTTTTAAAAGGGGTCGCAATCTAAAAGAAACTTTGATTCACACAAGACCTGTTTTGCATGAAACAAAAAGACAAAACACACTATGGAACTTACCCCCTGTCCAAGGCCATTTCCCTTGTTGGTCCTGAACAGTTTGTGCCCAAACCAGCATTACTAAAAGCATTAATACAGGCACATCGAGACCATGGATTTTACAGACACATACCAATTGCAACAGCGAGCAGGTGGTCTACCTCATTTCATGCACCTGCAGCTTGAGGTATGTGGGGATGACCATCAGGAAGGGACGCACTAGGATTTTGGAACACAAAAGCACAATCAGATGTGCGAAACAAATGATAAAAATTACTAAACACTTTTTTATATGAAACATGGCCCAGATTCTTTAAACAGGACAGTCCTAGACAAACCAAATCTTCATGCTAATACGCCAGACCTTACAATCAAACTACTTAGATTGGAACAACGATGGGTGTACAGATTGGGAAGCGCAGAGACAGGTCTCAATGATGAGATTCCATGGTTGGCACTCTCCTGATTGTAATAGTAAACCACATACCCTACACAATAATTAACCTAGGGTTCATGCTTCACCTGACCATGTTATCCTCGGTCTGGACATACTTTCAAGGCCTACCACTTCATGCCCTAGAGTGTTGCCTGATTATCATTCCCTCGCATCCAGTCAGGTTCACCAGCCGACCCCGTACTTTGGTGGGACACCTCCCTTAATGATATCATTGGGAGCCCACCTCCTATGGCCGGTACTGCTCGCTGCCATTAGTCTTCTATGTAAACATCAGTGCGCTTGTGGCCCACATGCGCCCCACATATTGCAGCTAGCAGTCTTCCTAGCACTTGCGTGAGCGTTCTCATCAGTCACTCTCCTCAAGGTGCATATGCCCACCTGCTCGTCACGAGCCCACTCTCTCCACTCGCACGTCAGTTCCAATGTTGGTGTCCATTTACCTGACGGTATTCACGCCAGGACTATCCATGATCTGGCCAATTGTCAGTGCCCTCTTTCCTCTCTTTCCCGTCTGTGCGGCGGACCCGGGCCGGCATGCATGCGAGGTCACTGGCTATGAGACTACATCTCCCATGAGCCTCGTGCATCCGGTCACACGTTTCTCAGCTGTACTGAGTTTATTATCACGCCAACGTATATATATATACAAGAGCCTTTCCAGGGAGCTTTTTTTTCCTGCCTTGTACGTGCGTCACCGTACGGAGCCTACACACCCTGGGGTAAGAGACCTACAAGCCTCTACAGAGGAAGATGCCATCCGACTCCCCCAAGTCCTGCTGGCTCTGGCAACTCCACGCCATGCTTTCCATCACGACAATAACGCCCACAAAACTTCCTAACTCCTGACTTAAGCAGGGGCTAATTCCACACTCACTCACTATATATATGAACTAGCTGAATATATCTACCCTGAAGAAGGCCACAACACTATCTTGGTCATCTGGCCGAAACATGTGGGTCTAGTTACACATGTGCTTCTAATGTCGGCACGTGTGTTAACAGCTCCTCGTTGCTTTTAATCCTGACAATGGGTAGTTGAATAAAGTTACAATATAGCTAACCCAATAGCCAGTTTTAAGGTTATTTATCACATCACAGCTCTGCACTTTCTTGTCCCCCACACACACACATCGGCTCACATAGGGGTTTAGTATACCCTGCCTGTTCAAATAAAATATCCCTCGGCTCCTCCCTCGTAGAGAGGGGGTTGTATCCCTCACGAAGACTAGGTCTTTCGTGTGAGGAAGCACCCCCATGATGAAGCATGACACCTCTGGTGTGTGAGGGTAACTGTCCTAAAAAGGGAATTCCCCCTGCATGATATACTAACCTCCTTCTAACCCAGACCCGTGGCTTGTTTTGTGTGATATATCCTGACCTACGAACAACCTAACCCTGAAATGCTACAAGAATGGGATTCCAACACTGCAAATTGCTCAGTAGTGATGATCCTAGTCAAGCAGGCATGACAGGCGAGAACAAGGCAATTACAGGAAATTGAGGAAATTACCAAAGACATACAGAGCATGGAAAATCAGAAGTCCTTCAGGAAAACCATAAAGGAGATACATTGAAGAGTCACCAAATTGGAAAAGGAAATGAAATAAAAAAATCAGTGCATATTTCTAAGAGACCAAAAAGATTTCAAAGCTCTGAGAATTTTAATGTTTAGTAGGAAGTATGACAACTACACAAGAGTATCAGACTAACAACATGATGCAACAAGGGAAAAGGAAGATAGCATGAGAAATAGTGAATTAAGTGAAAGTGACATTTCAGAGGATGAGGGACCGAGTACTTCTGGATCCAGCTTCAGTATAGCAAGAAATTTTAGGCAGGAACTGTGGATAATAAATCAGGAAAGAAGCCAACAAATTTGGCAAAAAGAACAAGGGAAAGATCTTTCCTTCTTACCCACCAATTCCTTTCACTTATCTCAGTGCTGCATAGTCCTCGACAAATAAGACCAGTCCCCAGACAGGCTCATTGTGTACTCAAATTGTCTTTATTCGGTTTTCCATTGTTTTTGAAATACCATAAAAGTTCATAAAAATACATCAATTTCATAGTCATTTTTAAAACCCAGTAAAAGCACAAAAATTCGCAATTTGAATTCCAAATATTAAAAACTGAATTTGCCAGTATTCACATTGACATTAGACAATTTAAAAAACCGTATAAACAGTAAAGTGTCAGTTGTGCCTGAATAACTTGTAACTTCTCCGACTTAGTCTAGGGCCTATGTTTTCATTTTTGAAATCCATTTATCAGAGATTAGAGCGATGTCTAATACAAAATTTAAGAAAGTAAACTATGGATTTTGTCATGGGTTCAGTTTTCAAAAACTGTAGGGCCAAATAGGCTGAACGACACTGACGCATCCTCAAAACCTTCAAGAGTGGTACTATCCACCGCCTGCATGGTGGGACATAGAATTTACAAAAAAAGAGTACATGAATAGTGAATTGTAAAGAAATATAATCACAAGGACAGGGGGAAAGATTTGTAGACCAGTTGTTTTGAGAAGGAGAGGAAATCATACGATGGAACACATTAAACCTAAAACGGGTCAACAAAAATTTGCCAAACTGATTTAGATTGTACTGTAGGTATGGCTGAATGGTAGGAACAAGTTGCATTAGCAGGCATTGCTGTACAGATGTTTCCCTATCTCATCTCATTTAACAGACGCATTTGAGACAAATGCGACAAACAGGCTGTTTTTAAATCTTTTTTTGAGAGGTCCAATACTGATGGAGGATCAAAGAAAAATCTTGCAAGTCCAATGTCAGTTAGGAATGACTTAACATAAACCAGCCACCTGATCTTCCCCATATTGTCGAGCTTCATGCAGTCTTGGACAATTGATCTTGTAAGGTGACATTGTTCAGTCGCCCAAATCCTCCGCCACAACATAAATGGTTGGATTTTAATGATGTCCGATATATAGTTCATACCAAGTTCAAGATGACAACCGTATGTTGTGGTGCTTTTTGGGACTGCCAACAAAAACCTTAGGAATGAACTTTCGATTTTCTGGAGCTGGTCTACGTTCGCCCCACCCCAGACCCCTGCTCCATAGATCGCAATGCTAAGACATTTTGCATTATATATTTTGAGCATTTCAGTCGGGGGTCTCTTGCCCAACCGAAATGCAAAGGCCTTCAATGCAGCAACAGCCCTTAAAAGAGCCAATTTACGCGAGTTGACGGCTTCCCTCCATTTAAAATCCTCATCAATTTAAATCCCTAAATAGGGATATGTTTCCGTTCGTTCAAGGGGGGATTTGTCCAGATAAATTTTCTTGGGTTTTTTCCGTTTTATGCCAGCATGCATCACGTAGGTCTTTTTTATGTTTACTCTAAGATTCAAGCTGGCCATGAACGAGCAGTACTTATTCAGAACCCGTTGAAGCTGGACTGGGGTTCTCGCAAGGATCACCGCGTCGTCGGCGTATAATAAGGCTGGTATCTGCCGACGACCGACTGCTGGGAGATCTTCTGCACCCTCTAACATAGCAACCTCTAGCCCATTGGTGTACCGGGTAAATAAGAAAGGGGCCAGCACACACCCTTGTCTGACCCCCTTCTCTACCACAAAGCTATCAGTTAGTTGACCTCTAATCCCATATCTTACTCTTCCTGTGGCCCCTGAATAAAGTTCACGGAGAAAATTGACTATTGGGGGGTCAATTCCCATTTGCAGCATGATTGTCCACAACCTTGAGTGGACAACGCAGTCGAATGCTGCTGTTAAATCCACATACACCATATGTAGAGAAGTGCCCTTCGCCTTCACATACTTTCCGGCCAGTAATTTCAAGTTTAGGGCCTGATCCACCGTACTCAACCCTGCCCTGAACCCGTGCTGCAGATCAGAGATTACTTCTTGATCATTCCTCTACTCCTGGAGACGGTCGAGAAGAATGCGCCCAGCCACCTTCCCGAGCGGATCCAGGAGTGAGATGGGTCGGTAACAGGCGGGACTGTTCCTGTCTCCCTTTTTGAAGATGGGGACCAATATCGAGGACGACCAGGAATCGATCAAGCCAACCTCTTTAGCCGCGTTCAGTACGTTGGTGAGTAACGGGGATCACAAGTCTGAGTTATGTTTAAAGAGGTCCACAGGGACCGAATCTGGTCCTGGTGCCTTTCCGGGTTTAGCAGTTTTATTGCCTTCTCTACCTCGTTTAATGTGAAGTGAAGGGCTAGTGGATATTGCACTTGAGTCAGAGGTTCTGCATTGTGTACTCAATTGGATCACTCCTAGAGAACACTTCCAAGTATGTGTATTTCATTTTATGCCCCTTCATGCTTTCACTACCATCATACAATCAGGACATGAAATATTTTTTTTAGCAGAATTGATGGTATCCTCTGGGAGCCTGACCTCCTGTTCATCACTTTAGACATAGGTAGTTTGCGTACAAGCATTGAGCATGAGGCGGGGTAACACCGTGCAGGCATTTTTGAAGGCCAGGACACTTTCACATTTGTTTCATACAGAGATGATTGTTAAAATGATAGAAATATGCCTGAGAAACAATTCTTTAATTTTTGGTGATACATTTTTCAAACAAAAGCAGAGGACCGCCATGGGGTCATGTTTTCCACTGAGCTTTGCTAGCCTGTTCCTAGGATGGTGGGAGGAACAGGTGGTGGGTTTCCTGGAGACATTCTACTCAGATGTCATCCTCTAGGTTTGCTTTATTGACAACCTCTTTTATGATTTGGAAACGAGGACCAGGGGAGGCCAATAACTTTGCAAGCATATTGAACAACGAGTTAAACCTCACGTTTTCCAGTGTGATGGGTGACAGCTCTATTGAATTTTTTGATGTCAATGTAAGAGTGATGAGCACGCAATCACTATGAATCTGCTTAGGAAAAGCACAGCAGTCAACATGGCACTCCATGCCAGTATCAGCCACCCCAAATTCTGACCAAACAGTGGGAGATCTTATGTAACAAGGAAAGCCTCAAAGAAGGACTAACTGAACTCCCCAAGATTACTTACAGATGGGGTGTATGTCTCAAAAACAGGCTAAGCAATAATGACATTAACAGTACAACTATGTGGCTAGTCAGGAAGAGGGATTTTTTTCACATGCAAGAATTGCAGGGCATATAGAAACAGCAGAGACACATAAAACTACAATTAACCCCTTATGGGTAAAACAAAAGAGACAGGAACATTTCTCAACTGTAATTCTGACTTTAAATGCTATGTCTTAATTTATCCTTGCAACAGGTGGTACATTGGAAGTACGATCCATCCAGTAAAGAAATTTGTACTGGAATATATGAGGGCTTTTACACATGACGACAGGCACTATTTGGTAGCCAGGCACTTTGCACAGGTACACAAAAAAGACAATGGCCTTTTAAGTTTTTTTTTACCATTGACAGAATTGAACCAACAATCAGAGATGGTGAAAGGGAATTGGCTCTACATTCAGGGGGGGGCACAACATGTGCCCCCATCTCTATATTCCCACAAAGTTCCAGCATGGCATGGACGTCCATGTCCATGCCGTGCTGTAACATTTTTGCTGTTTCAATTGCAGTGCCTGTTTTCTAGGCACCGCCATGAGAAGAGCAAAGGACCGCTCGTCGTACTATGAGTTCAACTCTTTCAACTCGTAATACAGCTAGCAGTCCTTGCGTGGGTTTGGCGCAGCTGTGCCGGCGGAGAGCCGGTGCCATAGCGTCAAATTCATAATTGGTCCCTAAGATACTGGTGGGTTTCAATATTGGCGAAGAGATGAATGTTCATCTTGGTTAAATGCAGGGAATATAGCCATGTGAATTTATTTATTTATTTATTTATTTTTCACATTTTTAAAGCGCACTGTTACCCGGAGGTGTCCTGGCGCTGTATGACTGAGAAAGCATGTGTTACATCAGGGAAGTCAGTTTGTAAAAAGCCAGGTCTTTAGAGCTCTTCTGAACGATAGCAGGTCTTGTGTCTGTCTTAAGCTGAGCGGTAGAGCGTTCCATGTTTTAGCTGCTCCCAAGGAGAAGCTCCTACCCCCCCCCAACGAGCTTTCCTGACTCTAGGGACTACCACCAGCCTTTGCTCGGCCGATCTAAGAGCTCTTACTGGTTTGTACCAGTGAAAAAGCGCTTTCAAGCATTGAGGGCCCTGGCCGTTGAGTGCCTTGAAGACTATGCACAGTGATTTAAATATTATTAATTATTAATGAATATAAACATATTGATGTTTGTCATTCATACAAATAATTTTAGTGATTTTAATCAGCATTTTTTGTTGTTTTCTCTCTCTCTTTGTTTCTCTCTTTTGTTTTTTTCATTTTTTCTCTTTCAATCTATGCTGAAAATTTCTACAGAACTAGCCAGAGACTCACATATAATTGAATTTTTCTGTTGAAAGTCTATTCCTCTTGTGAACCAGAGAACCAGATAATCTTTGGCAGATTTGGCGCCAACGAGTCCTAACATGTATGAAGGGTAACATCAAGGTGGCCTGTCAACCCTATTTATATACAGACTGGTATATTAATGCATGGACACTGGCCCATTCGGCTTATTAGTGTATCTAGAAAGAAGTATTGGTGAGATGCTATGGGGTTCAGATACCTCCTTGGTAGTTAAGAACCCTCAGTATGAAGGGCAGTATTGGCTTCTGTGCATGATGTTTTACTATATTTGATGCAGATTGGTATCATTTTCTTTTTTTCTTTTCTGGTCTGGTCATTTGCATGAGGGCATAGGCATGCTCTTCTTGCAATGTATAGAGCTATATTTTGCTATCTCAGTGACTTGCTCGTTTAGACATCATGCTTTGCCTTGATGAATACAAGATGGGTATAGAGACTATTTAAGTGGCATACATTGTCTCCTTTTTTAGATCTGACTTATGCTATAGAAAGGTATAGATATAGGATACAGCATTTTCGCAACTCTTTTGAGTATAGATTACCGGTTCTGCTAGATATGCTTGCACGTTGGCGCTGCATTTCTTTATTTCTTACCCAGCCTCTTATATACGTGGTAACTGTGGACCCGTAGATTTGAATCTTGCCAATCGCCATCACTGCCCACTGGGGCTATTGATGCAGTATACTGTGTCGTGCATATTTACTTACTTAAGGGAATTCACTGTCAACAGTATGTCATTTCATTTATATAGAGATGGCTCAGTTGGGCGTTATGCTGGGCAATGAGACTGTACAAGCCCACATTGATTTATGTACTGAATTATGATTTAACTGTTGATGCAGATTACATTAATTTTTGTTATGTGTTCTTATATCATACTTACATGGGTGCTGATTTATGTGTTATGAGCAGTTAATGAACTGATATGCATGGTTTAATTTACGCACCCATATACTAGACTGTGCATTCATTGTTTATTACAAATTTATGTTTTTGTTATCATGCAAACGGGTGCTTACAGATTTATTTTAATATCAGGAGTTGTAAAAACAAGTGTCAACACTTCTAATGTATAGAGGTATTTCAAATATGGCAACCACGATATTGAACTATGAAATATAACATGCTAGACCGTTTTCTATGTTTCCGCAATAATGAGGTGAATTCTGCTTTTCACCTCTCAGGGAAAGGAGCCACCCACTCGTGATCAAGGCAATTTGTTTGTCAAAATGCATTGAGAGCAGTGTGCCGATCCTTGCACTTTCTGTGATTATTGACAACCAAACTTTGGTGCAAGCATTTTTGGAGTGCATGTATACTTTCTACAAGCTGAGGAGAGTTGTGGTTTTGTGATTATAGATAATGCATTCATATTTATACCTAAAATATTCTTTTGTAAACGATTATACTTGAAAACATGACGAATCTAAGGGAAACGTAAACCAAAAAAATCCTCAGCCCTTTCCTGTAAATCCTGAAAAGTTGAAACATATTGTTCCTCATGCAATTTTCCATAGGAAAATTGAACAGTGTTACAGAAAAACAGCTGAGTGAAATCACACTAAATCAAAAAAGCAAGATCTTTACTCAGAAAGCATGCTTTTGTGATTTTGTGAAAAGTCATTCATTCGTTGATGGGAAATTAAGGTTTAAAATGTATGTATATATATAGACGCGAAGGATCCATGGACTCAGTAAAACTAAAGATAAGATCTTATTGGCTGCCACAACATCAACAAAGATGTTATGGAATCCTTTTTAGGATGCAAGGACTCATTCCACTGTCTTGAAAAATTATTAAACAAAACATAGATGGGTAGGGTAGTGATATCCTGATCCCCTCGCCAAGTGGGGTCCGCCAAAAACAGTTTTTTTCAATGGTACAGTGGATTTGTGGAATCACCGTGGTAAAATTTAAAATACAAGCCTTTTTCAAATAAATGACCCATGTGGTGGGCCAGGGCAATGGGAGGTAGGCATGTGACTCTTATTTTGGAGAAAAGACATCAAGCCCCTCTCCCTCAACCTTTTTGAAAGCCCTGGGAACCCCTTCCTCTGAGCCAATATCTTTTTTTATGGGGAGTGGGCATGGGCCCACCTCCACAAGCCATTAGACAGCCAGGTATCATATCCTCAAGGCCTGAGGTTGACAGCGTTCAGGAGTCCCTCCTGGGACACTAAGAGCCCAATTACAATCTTGGTCGGAAAGGCTCCTGACTGCATCCATCAGGAGTGACTCCATCTCTTATGTGTGATTTCTGGATGACTCCTACCGCTTTACGAGCAAGCAAGTACGATACGAGGATAGCCTTTCGCTCTGAACGACTCGTACCCATCACCGACGCCATCCAGACGACTCTGACTTCATTGACGTGCACCCTGCAATGGGTCCGATTTCCGAGAGACCAAGTATGATGAGCACGTCGAGCGGCCGGAATGACTCGGACCCTCTGACTAGAAAAAAGCTCCAGGAAGCAGACTTCAGGGGTCCGTAGCAGGCCCCCCTTCACACGGGGCCCTATGGCTCGATCACTGGGTGGGTCCCAAGGGTCCCCCCTGTACATGCATGCATTGTGCGGGCGGGACTGAGGTGTCCTCATGACAGGGGTGTCCCTTGTCCAAGACATGTGTTTTCTGTCTATTGGAGCCTATGTACGCAACGTACACCATGCTCCCATAGACTTTAATGGGGCTCCGAGCGACCCGAGTCCGTCAGCACTACATCGCATTGTGCTCTGTAGCTTGGAGCCCAGGAGCACGAGTCACTTGGAAAGCTCTACGGGCGTGAGTCTCCATAGGGCTTTCCTAGCGAGATCGGAATCGGGCCCTCAGTTTCTCCCTGCCCAGAAGAGTGCGAGCAGGGCATATAACCCACTTCCTGCCCAAACTAGCACGGGCAGAGAAAATAGGTTTGCTCCTGAACAGCAGCAGCAGCAGCTGATCCTGGTTTGTTGGAGCAAACCAATGCAGCTAGCTCCTGACAGCACCCACGATGACATATGGCGGTAGAGCAGGAGGAGCCATGGGGCTCCTGGGTCTACCACACAAAGCCCTGAATTTAATAAATGTTGGGTGCCTCAGGTGGGACTGGGGCACGGCACCCATTTTTTTTTTTTTTGTCCTCATATTCGCCCTTTGTGACCATATAGAAACGAACGATTAGAGGAGATGACCGGGACACTGACCCAGATTAACTGGGGGGGATTTTAATGAATCCTACTGGAGAATCCCGCAGTGCCAAGCATCCACACCTCAATCATCGTCGGATGGTATCAACAGGACTAGCATACTGCTAATTACAACCCAAATCGTAACCAACGTCGCCCTTATTGGGTATGTATAGCAAAAGGGGATCGAGTAAGACGACCCATCAAAGCAGCAGAATCATAGGACATGGGGAAAAAAAAAATAAACCCCATGATGTTCTAGTCCATGATTACCAGTTGAAAAGTAGCCAAAATCTCCTCTTATGTTGGTTACCCACTCTAGCCATGTCCAGTGTGGACATCTGTAACATAGCTACACGCCAATCGGTAAAGAGAGGAGGTGTCTTATCTTTCCACCGTCTACATATTTCTCTTCTAGCCAACAAACAGCTATAGAAGACTAGCTTTTAACATATGCCATCAAGTTCTGGTATAATACCAAAGAAGACTAACATGGGACTAGGGCTGACTTGCGAACCTATTGCTGACGAGAGGGAAACACAGATTTCATTCCAAAATAATGTTATAAATGAACACTCAAAAAACATATGTACATCTGATGCTGCTACTAAACCACATCTAGGGCAAGCCACCTGTGCACCCATTTATAAAAAAAATACAAAAAATAAACTGTGTAGCAGGTTCCTGTGTGGCCCTATGGAACAGAGTTGCTTGCCCTGGGGCTTCCCTGTGGAACATAACAATAAAATAAGCCATACAAATAAGCAAAAAGAACAACCAGCGCAAACCCTCACATCATACCAAGAATGGTGAAAGTTCAAACTCTGGAGGTGATGCCTCACAGGGGATACCAGGTTGGAGCACAAACATAGCATCTACAATGTTCCATACTTCTCATCACTAGTGTTGGGTGCCACGCTGTGTGTGAGATAGGACGCAAATATGGGGGAAACTAAAAAGTAGTTAATGGTACCTATATGCCCTATGGGGTGGGAGAAAATCATGCAGCTATCTCATACTACATTGATACTTGAAAGGGGTAGACGAGATATATAGGCACTAAAGAGTTGGCTGTCCTGCAATGCAGGAGTATGTTTAGCTCATAAATTCATTAACAATGTATCAGATTGTAGAATCTTTATTAGGCTCATTTCTTGTACGTAATAAAATGAACAAGGGCATGTTTGGATGTGTTAGGGAAAGTCGACATTCTTCATTGCCATGTTAATGAGTCTATTTTTTTCAGGGTAGGAAGAAAGACAAAAGAAAAATGTCTATCAAAACATACATCTGTGAAAAATAAATGTTCTTCCTGTAGAGAATTTAAAAAAAATTAAACCAATATAGCGCATACTTAGAAAACAAGTAGGAAGCACACCAAGGAACAAAAATACTAGCATCTTTTCCCAAGTGGTGAAAACATACCAGATCGACCTGAGTATAAAAATAGACGTGCAGGGGAAAACATAGAAGATTAATGCATATATATGTCAAATCCTTTAACAAAACATTTAGGGCCTTATTTACAGTTTAGTAGATATGCTTCTCTATCACAAACATGGTAGATGTATTTTTGGGTGGAGGTTTCCCATTTGGTTGCAATTCCTCTTTTATCAACGGTGTGATAAATATCACACCAATTACCAGGCCAATCATAATGTGGGCCACTGTCTTTCAAAAGAGCATACATGTTACATGAGAAATCCTCACTTTTGTATAGACTAATATATAAGCATATCAGTGCAATGTTTAAATGTAATTACTTTTCCCACAAAGCTAGCCATCGCACTACGCACACACATGAAATATGTTGGCTATTTATGTCAGTTATAGTATTACAAGCAAATATTAAATTAACATTCATACTACTATCTGGGTTGGAACACAGTATCATAAAGGTTTACTTTGAAAAAGATAACGATACATATGTTAAATGAAATGTACATTAAGGCCAAGATTTCCTAAAAAATCATGCAACACATACATTAATTATAGATGCTGCACTACGTTGCATGAACGGAAGAGAACAGAACAGCACCATCTCTATTAAGATGTGCTTCTGTTCTGCTGTTCCCCTGCACTGGCACACTTTTAATGCAGACACAGGGACAGGGAGCCAGAGACAGGGAAACCTATTTTGCAATATGTATGCTGTGACATTTTGGAACTTTAGGCACTGTTTAAGCGATAGATAACATGAAACATGCTGGCCATACTTAAAGGAATAATTGCAAAAGGTCAATGAAGTTCTTAATAAGGAGTGGAATGGTTAGGTATTCTGACACTATATCGCAGTTGAAATATCGACCTGCAAATATATTGCATTCATAATGGTGACCTTATGACTATATCATAAGAAAACTGCAGGTAAGTAGGTGTGTAGCTAAGATCCCAAATATCTAATTACCATGGGATATTATAATAAGGTCTAAATTGTGTTTGATATTTTGGCTGACATTTAACCGCGGGTCATCATAATGAAATATTCTGACAGTTATCATTGCAAAATGCAGAACAAGGAAAACAGGTAAACATGCTGAGTCTAAATACAGAAAAGACATTCAATGACAACCAATGTAGTTACCAGGAAGTTATATTAAAAGTAATGAATATTGTTCCGATGTTTTTCAAAGGAATCCTGCTTTTGCACAATGGTGTCTTGTACAAGTTATAAACACTGGGTAAGATTTGAGAAACGGAAGGAAGTATAAACAGTAATTCTGTAAGATATGTGTGCAGCTAAGTTCCATTTACATGCACAAAATCAGCAAATTACAAATTAAATGTCCAGTTCTTGATTCACAGACCCAGGAATGGTGAAACTTTGCATGTGTAAAGTGCACTTGTTAATACAAACAAAAACTGCCTATGTAATAGAATAGCCTCATTTGTTGGTTTTGAAATAAGTTCCAGATTATGGATGCTCCAGGGTGTATGGGCCTGCAAAATTGAATGGACACACATAATCTCATAGGTTTGTGGGTATTCACAATCATTTTTCATGTACATTCACATCATGGAAATATGCACAAATGTACCCCTATCCAAAGAAAGAATAAGAACGTAATTTAGAGGTGGGTAGGTTGGACACATATGCTTTAACTGGCAGAAGTTCTAGATTGCCCACCTCCCTTACTGTCCCCATACCTCATTTTAATGATTGAGAAAATGCTACTTCTGAGAGCAGAGAAACAGCCAGCCCTGCTGCCAGAAACTCCTTGTCAGTGATTCATCTGGCAAGGGCTACTAGCTCAACTGGATCAAAAGGTCTGCCCTATTTAGAGCAGGCATTCCATTGCTGTTTCTTAGGATTAGCCTAGGCAGCTCAAGCACTGTCTCTTGAGACATGCTGAATCTACTGTATGGGTCTTTGAGCACGTCCATCCGTTTTCATTAGTTCCTTCATGTGCCTTTCGAAAGTCCTTTATTTTCATTGGTAAATAGTTCAAATGTGTCCCTCCTTTTTCTATTTGGTCATGCCTTGGAGACTTAGTTACATAAATCACTTCACTATCGGATATATATTTTTAGTTTTGGCGCACTACTTTTTCTTTTGTCACAGCTTGTTTGTCTTTCCAAACATGCTCAGCCGAGGGCTGCAAACCATGGGCTTATCTTGTTTTCCACTGTTTTTTGGTTTCACACACACTTTTTCAGCTGGAGGTTATGTTGTTTCTATAATCATTTTAGTTTTATTTGCTCAAATGTCCAAACCTTAAATAATACATTTACTTAATTGGAAAAGTAGTTTAAAAGGAAGGCTGACCGTAGGATCAACATATTTACATTGTACTTTTGATAGCATGAATATTTGGATATGGATTATGAGGTACACTTGCTGTTATTGCTTCATTGTAAGAACATGGAGCCAGCTTTGAGTTGAGTGTTTCCAACTTTTGATGCTTTCTTTTAGGTTTCAATCATTGGTGAAATAAAACCAATATCCAGCCACCCAGAACTTTGCGTCCTGGTATGGCAAATTTAGAGAACCCCCCCCCTCGCCCCCCCCCCCACATTGTGCGAACCCAAACCGCAACAATTGTGGTATTTTTGCGGCAGGAAGAACATGTGCTTGGGACTCTGACAAGTCAGTTTCTGTGACCTGGCAGAGTGCCCAGCAGAAAGGCACCTTGGAAGAAAAGGGTGTCAGCTGCCAGAGAGTGCATATCTAAATCTAAAAACTCTGCACTCTCTGGCACTGGACATGCCACTATTCCTAAGGTGCGTGGACAGGACAGCAGCTCAACATCCTGTGATTCTGGGCACATTAGGAAACCTCACCAGCTCAGAAAAAGGACTTATTTAATGTAAGTGGAGCTCATGTAAATCTCTCCAATCTATATTGAGGAACAAAAACAACAACAAACAATGTTTATGGGTCAGCAGGTCCCAGGGAACAAAGGGTGGGTCTGTCAGCACTGGAGGAGGGCCCTGTGCATTTTAAAGGCAGGCAGCAGAAGTACTTAACAACTCTGCCACCTGCTAACTTGTTGGTCACTCTCATTTTATTGGCTCAGCACAGAGCAGAGCCAATAAAGGTAGGATCAGCCTCAATTGTTGACACTTTTGTAAAAATTGCTGGAGTGTTAAAAAATTGCTGATTTTGCAGTTTTTTTGCCAAATGTGAAATCGCTATATCAAGGGGGTCTGAAATACAAGGGATGCCCCCTCGTGGTCTCCAAACACAGCATATAATGTGAGGTTATTTAATAATATATACTGCAAGTAGACAGTGCAACACCACCTTAGTGCCATGGCAGCATCAGTGCAATACCACTTCAGCACCAGTCAGTGTCATTCAACACCACTTCGGCAGCACCAATGCAGCACCACCTGAACATCACTCAAAAGCATGTGAGCACCACCACAACACCAGCACAACACCACCTCAGAATCACTAAGCCCCAGAGCAGCTCCACCTCAGCCCCAGGGTAGCACCACCTCGGCACCATTGCACCACCTCAGAACAAGCATAGCACCATGTCTGTACCTCACAGCACCACCTCACTACCAGTGCAGCACTACCTCAGCATTAGTGCAGCACCACCAGCACAGCAGTGCCACACCATCAATCAGCACCCCCATCACCAGCGCAGCATCTCCACAGCCTCATTCAACACCACCACAGCACTTCCTCAGCATCAGCACAGCACCACATCACTGAAACACCAGCATGGCACCATCTCAGTATCAGTACAGCACCAGCACAGCATCATCCCAGCAGCAACTCAGCACCAATAAAGCACCACTTCAGCATTAGCACAGCACCACCTCAGAACAATAACAGCATCACCTCAGTATCAGTGCAGCACCATCTCTGCATCACCTAAGGACCACCAAAGCATCACTCAGCACTCCCTCAGCATCACTCAGCACCACCTCAATATCACTTTGTACCACCTGAGCACCACCTCTGGACAAGCACACCACCACCTCAGCACCCCCTCAGTATCATTCAGCACCACCCCAGCACCAAAGCTGCACCACCACAGCATCAGCCTAGCTCCACCTCAGAATCAGCACCACCTCATCTTTAGCACAGTAACCCCTGAGCACCACCACAGCACCACCTAAACATCAGCACAGCACCATCTCAGCATCACCACAGCACCACCTCCGCATCAGCGCACCACCACTAGTGCAGCCCCACCTTAGCACCAACTCAGCACAAATGCTTCAGCACTTCAGCATCAGGGTAGCATAGGCTTAGCATCAGCGCATCATCATCACAGCACCGATTCAGCATCACTCAGCACTACCTGAACACCAGCTCAGCACTACCTGAGGCCCACCGCAGCATGACTCAGAACCCCCACAGAATCGCTCAGCAGCACCTCAGCATCAGCACACCATCACTTCTGCATCAATGCACAACTACCAGTGCAGCAACAACTAGACACCAGCACAGGCCCACCACAGCATTAGCACAGCACCACCTCAACACCAGTGCAGCACCACCTCAGCATCACCTCAATGCCAATGCAGTACCAACTCAGCACAGCATCAGCACAGCACCATATGAGCATTAGCACACTACCACCTGGCCACCACTGACCACCTCAGAATATGTGCACCATCACCAGTGCAGGCCCACCTCAGCATCAGCATCAGCACATTCTCTCCTCAGCACCAGCGCAACCCCACCTCATCGGCAATTCAGCATAAATGTCTAACCACTCCTCGTCAATGCACAACCACTAGTGTAGCACCAACTCAGCATCAGAGCAGCGCCACCTCAGCATCAGCACAGCACCACCTCTGCTTCAATGCATCACCACCATAACAACACCAAATCAACACCAGCACAGCCCTACTACAGCAATAGCACAGCACCATCTCAGCAACTGCACAATACAACTCAGCACCAATGCAACCCCAGTTCAGCATAAACACAGTACCACCTCAGCACCATTGCAGCATCACCTCAGCATCAGTGCAACACCAACTCAGCACCACTTGAGCACCAGCACAGCACCACCTGAGCGCCTCTCAAGTATCATTCAACACCACCTCAGAATCAGGGCAGCACCATTTCAGCATCAGTGCAGCACCACCTCAACAACAGAGCAGAACCACTTAAGCACCAACAGAGCACCACCTCAGCATCATTGCACCCCCACCAGCATGGCAAAACCTCAGCACCAGCACAGAGAATCCTCAGCACAAGCATAGTCCCACCTCAGCAGCAATTCAGCAGCAATGCATCATCACTCATCAGTGCACCACTCGTCCTGCAGCACCAACTCTGCATTAGTGCAGCAGAAACTCAGCATCAGTGCAGCTTTACTTCTACATCAGTGTGATGTGGTCAACGCCATTTTCAGCAACCCGAAGGGGTAGCGGTGAACCACCTGTTGTATATATTGCGCAGGAATGTTAATTGATTTATTGGGGGCGGGGTTTTTGCACTAAATAAAACGATCCTGTGTGGACAGGATATTGAACAGTCTTACCTGCGAGTGGTGTTCATTCCTACTACGACATAACATTGCTGCCGCCGAAGGTGGGATCCTGTGGCTGTTCCTTCCCGCTTGTATCTTGGCTTTTCGGTGATTTGAGGTGTTCCTGGCAATGTTTTTATACCTGCGGTGCCGCCTCAGGCGGTGTCTTTGTGCCTGCGGTGCCCCTGGAAGCCTTGCTGTGTGTCCCGGGCTTCCTGTTCTGAGTATTGCTGTTTGCCAGCTCCGGCTATGTTTGGGGGCGTGGCCAGCGCTGCCGACGTCGTGCAGCATGCTGCTGTGGACCGGATGGTTCGCGGTGGTGACAGTGGGTGTCTCGTGTGGCCCAGTGAAGCCAATGAGAGCAAGAAAGCACTGAGCGTGATCCCTGACTGTTTTTTTGTGATTGATGCCTGGCAGCTCGTGGTGGCATCCTGCTGCATCTTGGATTTGCTGTCAGTGATCCATTGTTTAGATTACTGACTGAAGCCTCTACTTTGATTTTGGGGGGCTGGCACCTGTGAGGTGTGTCCTGACCTGTCTTCAAGGGGGTCATCATGTCGTCCATTCCCCCAGTGGAGCATTTTCTATTGGATGGTTCTCCGTCTGCCCAGGCGGGCCGGTGGAAGGAGTGGGTGGACCATTTGGAAACCTACTTTGATGCTTTTGATCTGGTGGAGGAACGAAGGTGCCTGATGTTGCTGCATCTAGGAGGGATGGCCATTCACTGGTTGGGATGGTCAGTGCTGGAAAGTACACCACCTACTTACGATACTTTGAAGCAAGCTCTTACTGCCCATTTTGAGCCGCTGGCCAATCCTGATTATGAGCGGTTCTTGTTGTGTCAGGCTCTGCAGTTGCCTGATGAATCTGTGGACATTTTCTATGCACGTTTGCCGACTTTAGCCAGCACCTGTCGATTGCCTTATGCTGCGGATGAAATCAGGGCTCAATTTATTCAAGGCTGTTATTCCAGTAAGCTATGTGAAGCAATCCTGCAGGAGCCAGACATGCCTATGGCGGATATGTTGACCCGTGGCAGGTCCAAGGAACTTTCAAAGGTTGGAGCGGCTCATATGGATGCTGCCCTTCAACATGCAGTAAAGGTGGAGCCAGTGAATGCTATTTAAGCCAGAGTTCCTGACAGACAAAGAATGTCGAATCGGTGAAAGGTGGATCGACCCCAGCATTGTCATGGCTTTGGGGGCTCTTTTCCTCATAAGGGGACCTGTCCTGCTATTGGGAAACGGTGCTCTAATTGCAATAAATCTAACCATTTTGTGAAAGTGTGCCGTTCTGCCCCTGCATGAAATTCTGTTCCCATGTCATCTGCCCAGGTGTACACGGCTGCTCCGTTGTTGGAGGAGGCAGATATGGATCATGATGAGGGGACTGTATACGTTCTACATGCTTTGCAACCTGGGGATTTGGTACAAAGAGGTCTTCCCAAATGTTGTGTGCTGGTGGATGGTCATCCGGTGCCTGCTTTGATTGATACAGGGGCTTCAATAAATGTGATGGCCAAACCAATGATGAAGACACTACCAACTGTCCCTGTTTTGAGTGCAACCTCTACCAAGATTTTTGCTTATGGAGCCTGTGACCCCCTTCCTTTGGCTGGTGTTTTCACTGCTGAGGCGACACATGATTTGCATGCTGTGAAGACAAGGATAAACATCTCGAAGAGTGGTCACGGGATGTTGTTGAGTTGCCAGACAGCAGAAGGACTACAGGTGGTTGGTTTCACTTTGGCGGTGCATCAATGGACTGTGGATGATTTGCTGGTCCAGTTCTCCCCGTTATTTGATAGCATTAGCTGTTTGAAAAATCGTATGATTAAACTGCACATTGATGACTCTGTCCAGCCAGTGGCAATACGTCATAGGAGGGTGGCGTTCCATCTTCGGCCGAAAGTGGAAGCGGAACTGGTGAAACTGGCAGATATCATTGAACGGGTGGATGGTCAGACGCCCTGGGTATCTCCTATTGTGGTTGCTCATAAGCCTAAACAACCTGGTGAGGTCCGCATTTGCGTGGATATGCATTTGCCTAAACTGGCGATCAAACGTGAACGCCACCTCACCCCTACTGTGGATGATATCGTGGTGGAGGTGAGCGGGTCCAGGTGGCTTTCCAAGGTGGACCTTCGTGCTGGTTACCACCAGTTAATGCTTGACCCTGCTTCCCTTGCGATAACCACGTTCTCTACCCATGTGGGTTTTTGGAGGTATAAAAGCTTGAGTTTTGGTATTTCTAGTGCTGCGGAAGTTTTCCAGGATATGATCCGCGGGGTTCTGTCTGGACTGGATGGCGTAATTAATGTCAGTGATGACATTCTGGTGCATGCCCTTACTTTGGACGGACATTTCAGTCGTCTTAAGAGTGTGTTTCAGAGGCTGCTGGATCATGGACTTATGCTACATAAAGAGAAATGCGAATTTCTAAAAACGGACATTTCGTTTTTTGGATATCGCTTCTCACAGGATGGTGTGTCCCCTGACCCTCTGAAGGTGTTTGATATTCAGACCGCTCCTGCTCCTGTTAATGTGTCTGGTGTGCTGAGCTTCATGGGAATGGTCAACTATTGCGGCCGTTTTATCTGTAATTTGTCTGATTTAACTGCTCCTTTGAAAGAACTTATTAAATCTAATGTTGCATGGACCTGGGGTCCGGAGCAGGAATCTGTTTTTCAAGCCACCAAGCGGGCACTCACCGCTGATACAACTTTGGTGTATTTTAATCCTTTGCTGGACTCTGAACTATCCGTGGATGCTATTCCCGGTAGCCTGGGGGCTGTACTTTCTCAGCGGCAAAGCAATGGTGAGCTGGCCGTGCATTGACAGCAACTGAACAACAATATTCTCCAATTGAAAAAGAGGCTATTGCTATACACTTGGGATGTCGACATTTCCATTTGTATTTGTATGGTCAGCCTTTTTTTGTGCACGCTGACCATAAGCTGCTTATTTCCTTGTTCATGGGATTGTCTTCTAAACCTCCACCTCGCATTGAGAAATGGATCCTGCAGGTGCAGGATTATTGTTTTACGGTGGTATTTCGTCCTGGAGCTTTAAATCCTGCTGAATATCTTTCCTGGCATTTCCGTTCTGCTACTCCTCATGAGGAAACTGCTGCGGAGGAGTATGTGCGTCTGGTGGTGGAGCGTTCCAGGCCTCTCCCTATTTCTATGGAGGAGATTGTTAAGTCCAGGATGGGTGTCTTCAGCTTTGTCTTTCTGCTGTGGGTATCGGGTAGTGGAACAGTCTCATGGATTCTGCCAGGTGTTGTACTGAGAATGCTAGATCGACCTTGACGTCTCTTTTCAATGTAAGGGAAGAACTGGCAAGATCCCCGGAGGGGTGTTTAATGAGAGGTCCCCCGTTGGTGATTCCTGCCTGTCTCCAGCAGAGAGTGGTGGATTTGGCTCATTTGGTTCACCAAGGGGTTGTGAAAACCAAATCCAGGTTGAGCTATAAAGTATGGTTTCCAGGATTGGATGCTTTAGTGGAAAGTACTGTGTTGCGTTGTGCACTGTGTCAAGCTGCTGGGGGTGGAGATGTTCCAGCTCCCATTCTTACGGAAGACATTCCCTCATTCCCTTGGCAGAGGGCAAGTGCTGACTTTGGATCTTTACCGGATGGGCGACATATGCTGGTAGTCATTGATGACTTTTCTAAATATCCTGAATTTGAGCTAGTGGACACTTCTATGGCTTGTCGCACTATTCCATTGTTTGATAAGATCATGGCGACACATGGTTTGATTTCTGAGTTACGTACAGATAACGGTCCTTCTTTTTCCAGCCATGATTTTGCGACCTACCTGCAATCTAGGGGTATTCGCCATTGAAGAGTTACCCCTTTATGGCCGCAGTCCAATGGAGAGGCTGAGAGCTTAATGCGTACCCTTAATAAGGCTATCAGGATTGCCGTCACCGACCGCCAAGATCTGGACTGTGCTATATTCATGTTTTTGAAGTAATATCGGATGACTCCTTGTTGGACCTGGCCCTTTTGGCAGGTTCACCCCAAAACTTTTTACTTTTTCCTAGCCTATTTCTGTAACCTGGTGTTGGTGATTTTAGGCCTCTGCGCACTTTTTCACTGTGGTCCTGTGTAAAGTGCGTGCGCTCTCTGTGTATGTGTGGTGAGAGTGACCTGCCCTCCCATAGGAATGCATGGGGAATATGTGTTACCATGGTAGTTCCTGATGTGAGGGGAGTGCAGGGTCGAGTTTGGTTTCTGCGAACTCGTGAGATTGAATGCTGCATGATGATGTGTGCAGCTTTAACGTGTCTAGTGTGGAAGTGCCACTTCTAGAAGTTGGTGTGTCTGTGTAAATTATGTGAATTGGCTGTCTGGCTTGTGATTGGCTGGAGCTGGCTGGCTCCAGGAGTCAGGATGGGTCTGCCCCAGGGGTGTATGGAGAGCTATGCATATTGATGGCTGGGGAGGAGTGTAACTTGGACATGAATAGGGCTGGGCGTTCCCTCCACAATGCTGGCTCCGCCCCCTGTGGTGCGACTGATGACCCTAGCCTGGCCAGTGAATGGGGAGAGCAGCTGAGCAACAGAGTGCTCCAAAACCAGCTGCGTCTGTTTTTTCCCCCCACCCTGCAGACACAGACAAAGGATTTTTGCTGTATAAAAAGGGGACTGTGACCCCATGAAAATGTTCTTATTTTTAACTGGAATCTACCAAGAGGGTGCTGCTGCTGGAGCTGTGTTGATACCTCTAGAGATGGTTTTACCTATGGAGGTTTATGTTAGTGAGATTATGTTTCACTGTGTGATTGATGCCCCTAAATGTGAGTTATGCTTAGGGGGTAGGGTCTAATGTGTTTAGACTAGAGAGGAGATTGCCTACTGTTTTTATACTAGTTTGGCCTAAAGTGATTTATGAGTAATGTGCGATGCCATTAGGCCTGTGATACCTCTATATGTGCTTTCATGCTTAGGAGGTTGTTTAGCCTAGTATAGTTTATACTAGAGTGGTTATGTGTCCATGCGTGATCTATGCCTATGGTTGTTAGTATTGCGTAGTGTGTACCTACCTGTTACCAGTGGTTACTGGTTGTGATCTATAATTGTTATTTGGTGTTACAGTTATTCTAAGTGCTAGTTCTGCTAAGTGCTGATTCTGACAGCGGCCCACGTGGCCCTGTCCTGGTGTAAATATTCCCTTGTGAATATTGCCCGTGCCAGTTGGCACAATGTATATTGTGTGATTACTATCTGATGTGTTTTGACAATACAAAAGTTATTTTTATATAACCTTGTGTGGAGTTCCTTTTGTCGTGTGCCTAGGATGTTGTTGCTGTTGTGTGCATGCGCAAATGCTTTACACATTGCCTCCGGGATAAGCCTGTCTGCTCGTGCCAAGCTGCCAAGTGGGTGAGCAGGGGTTATCTTGGCGTGTGACTCCCTTGCCCTGACTAGAATGGTGGTTTCTGCCTGTCTTTGGCGCAAGCCTTAGCCAACCAGAAATCCCAGTTCTAACATTGGTGATCAGCGGTGAGGATTAGGACTTGTGTTTGCGCAGTACCACAGCTGCAACTGGCTACATTACAAAACTCTGCATTGTAGATAGTCACATGTTGGGGATTATTGTTTGTGATTTTGTTTCTCCTCAAGAGTATCATTTTCAAATGGTGTTCCTGCGCTTTATGTTTAGTGGCAGAAGAGAGAAAATGACAGGGCGGGACGCTAGTAGAGGGGGAGGTTCCCATAGATAAGGAATCCCTTGCTTGGTCCAGTGCCCAAACCCTGTTACTGTCCCCAGAGTTGTGGGTAGATGGAAGAGAGGGAGTGTGGAGGAGAAATGGCTAGCTCGGGAGGGTGGTTATCCCCTGAGTGTAGTGTGTGTGTCTGGATTCCCCAGTATGGTAGGATCCAGTGGTGGCAGCTAAAATGTGTCCAGTGCATGAAGTCCCATTCCCAGTTCCCAGAGTATGGTGCCTGGTGCTCTGTAAGAGGGGTACAGGTTGAGAGTCAGGGGCAGTGAGGAACTGTCTCACCAGTCTGGAGGGGGAGTGTGTGGATGAGTGATGTGTTGAACTGGAGGAGTTGATGTGAATTTTTTTGGTAAAAGGAGCTTGCACGGGAGGTGTACCTCTGGTGGTGTGCAGGAGGTCCTGCAGAGGCACTGGACGAGAAGGTGGACATCTGGTGGTGTGCATGTGGGTTCAGAGTGATGTAGAACCGGAGGGTGTCCCTGCCGTGCGGGCCTGTGTCCGTGTTTTGTCGGCCAAAGCAGGGAAGCCCATCAAGGGAATGATTGGTCTACCCTGCGTTTTGGCTGGAAGGGGGTTGTGTTGGACGTGGCCCTTTTGGCAGGTTCACCCCGAAACGTTTTGCTTTTTCCTAGCCTATTTCTGTAACCTGGTGTTGGTGATTTTAGGCCTCTGCGCACTTTTTCACTGTGGTCCAGTGTAAAGTGCGTGCGCTCTCTGTATGTGTGGTGAGAGTGACCTGCCCTCCCATAGGAATGCATGGAGAATATGTTTTATCATGGTAGTTCCTGATGTGTGGGGAGTGCAGGGTCGAGTTTGGTATGTGCAAACTCGTGAGATTGAATGCTACGCGATGATGTGTGCGGCTTTAATGTGTCTAGTGTGTAAGTGCCACTTCTAGAAGTTGGGGTGTCTGAGTAAATTATGTGAATTGGCTGTCTGGCTTGTGATTGGCAGGATGGGTCTGCCCCAGTGGTGAATAGAGAGCTATGCATGTTGATGGCTGGGGAGAAGTGCAACTGGGACCTGAATATGGCTGGGCTTTCCCTCCACAATGCTGGCTCCGCCCCCTGTGGTGCGACTGATGACCCTAGCCTGGCCAGTGAATGGGGAGAGGGGCTGGCCAACAGAGTGCTCCAAAACCAGCTGCGTCTGTTTTTTCCCCCCACCCTGCAGACACAGACAAAGGATTTTTGCTGTATAAAAAGGGGGCTGTGACCCCATGAAAATGTTCTTGTTTTTAACTGGAATCTACCAGGGGCTTGCTGCTTCTGGGGCCCAGGGGAAGGCTTGCCTCCCTGGGCCCTGCCCTGCCCTGCCCCTGGCTGCCTGGAGGACTTCTTCTGGGGACCCTTCGGCTTTGCTCATCATTTCCAGGCCTTTGAAAGGACTTTTGCCTCAGTTTTATATGTAGGGACTCTATGCTACCTTAGGCACCCCGAGAGTGCTTTACTGAGGTTTCCCTGCAGAGGGCTGCCCTTATTTTGCCAGGGACCTCTCTTGTTGGCCTGCGACGTGGAGCTGCCCTCATTTTCAAGGGGGATCTCGACGTAGGGATTCCCCCGCTGCTGATGATTACTTGCAGGTGCCCACCCGGCGTAGTGCCCGTGTTTCTGCTGTTGAACTGCACAGGTGCCCACCCCGCATGCCAGCGTTGTTATTTTTCCAGAGGGAGCCTACCCCTCATTTCCTGCCACAAAGGAATTGCCGCGGTCCGTGGCCCGCCTGACTGAGGGCGGGGCCGCCGGACAGAAGCGGAAGTGCGGCGAGAAGTGTGGTGGAGAGAGGAGGGTGGGAGCCTACCCTGCCTCCTCGAGTACCGGTGAGCTGGCTGAGGGGCTCCCATGCGGAGGGGAGAGCCCCGCGATGGTGTCAGATGAGGTGCGGAGAGAGTTCAGCGTGATACGAGCGTGACGGGGTGAACAAGAAGCGCGGTGCAGCGGGACCCGACGAGACTCTCCCGGAGCAAGAGAGCCCTGCCCGCTGCTGCCGCACCAAGAGAAGCCCAGATGCGCAGAGAACAGCCCTGCCGCTACCATGAGGAGGAGTTCCCTCTGCGCAGGAAGCCTGGTGAGTGAGAGAGGGCTGGGGAGGGGCTCCGGGCAGCTGAGTGGTGATACCTGGTTAAGGTCCCGTAGGTTGGGGGCACTTAGAGCGGACCTTGATAGCAGCGGGCCGCTCCCATGGTTAGCATACTGAGAGGGGACATTTAGGGTGGCCCTGGATGGCAGTGGGCCGCCCCCACATGTTACTAGTGACGTACCGAGTCCCCCAAGAGAGGCTCCAACGCTGGCACAATATTTTGTTTCAGAGCCAGGAGGGCTCCAGCGTGGTCCCTCGTGGATATGTTTGTTGACAGTACTCGCCCTGGGGGCACAGTTGATTGCCCAGAGCCTGTGTAGCTTCAGCATGTAGCGCAGTGTTGTTCTGAGGGCCAGAGGGGCCCGTGTTCTAGGCCCCGAGGGCCTCAGTTATTTTGAGAGCCAGATGGCTCCCTCAGGGGGCATGTGTTTTTATGGAGCCAGAGGGCTGAAATGCCCCTCAGCTGTTTCAGAGCCAGTGTGGCTCCAACCCCTGCTGCGCAGTTTGTCGTAAGGGCCAGTGCGAGCTCATGCCGCAGTTTCACATCCACAGCTGCCCAGCAAGTAGAGGGCAGCTGCACCGTTTAGGCGCAATTCTGAGTGAGAGTCCCTGAGAGGGACAGAGGTGGCACAGAGGTGCCAGGCCTTCTACAGCTGTGCAGCACTTAGTGCCAGCTGCAACCCTCAGGCCCTGTTCTTGTTCTCAGCTGCCCAGCAAGTAGTTGGGCAGCTGCAACATTTAGGTTTGCGCCGCTGACTGGCGAAGCGATGGCAGCGCGCCCTGACATTCTGGACACAGGGCATTTGAGCCCCTCCTTGGATGGCCAGTTGGCCAGGGGGGCTGGTATGTGGATAGGGCGCAAGGCCCTAATGTGAATCTTGCACAATGTGATTGCTTACTATGTTTGTGATGATAATTGCCTAATGTGAGTGATATGTGCTTTAAATGTGGTGCTAGGAAATGTAATGCATCTAGTATGTTTTAAGCACCCTCTGTTGATACCTCTAGAGATGGTTTTACATATGGAGGTTTATGTTAGTGAGATTGTGTTTTACTGTGTGATTTACGCCCCAAAATGTGAGTTATGCTTAGGGGGTAGGGTCTAATGTGTTTAGACTAGAGAGTAGAGTGCCTACTGTATTTATAGCACAGGTTGAAGCGGTAACAAGATCACCAGCCCTTACTAACCAGTTTAATGAGCTTCCAATCTGTTTGCGTTTCAGCCCTCAGCAGGGAGACACCCCTTACCCCCTTATTTAAGTAGAGAATGAAAAGGTTGTCCTGGGGCTTGAAGATTTAAATGTTTCTTCTTTGGAATAATTCCAATTAAATCACATAAGTTGGTGCAGAGCGTATTTATTGGCACATCAGAGTGAACAGCCAACACCTGTTTCACCCCTAAGCGGCCAGCAGGCCTGGGGCTTCTTCAGGGCTAATAGTCACGGTGCAATGCCTGGTTACTCCTGTATCGAGTCAGATAGCAATCCGACTCGATAAAGGATTTGATTTTATTGGAATTATTCCAAAGAAGAAACATTTAAATCTTCAAGCCCCAGCACAACCTACTGTATTTATACTAGTTTGGCCTAATGTGATTTATGCGTAATGTACAATGCCATTATGCCTGTGATGCCTCTAGATGTGCTTTCATACTTAGGAGGTTGTTTAGCCTAGTATAGTTTATACTAGAGAGGTAACGTGTCCATGAGTGATCTATGCCTATGGTTGTTAGTATTGCGTAGTGTGTACCTACCTGTTACCAGTGGTTACTGGTTGGGATCTATAATTGTTATTTGGTGTTACAGTTATTCTAAGTGCAAGTTCTACTAAGTGCTGATTCTGACAGTGGCCCACGTGGCCCTGTCCTGGTGTAAATAATCCCTTGTGAATATTGCCCATGCCAGTAGGCACAATGTATATTGTGTGATTACTATCTGATGTGTTTTGACAATACAAAAGTTATTTTTATAAAACCTTGTGTGGAGTTCCTTTTGTGGTGCGCCTTGGATGTTGTCGCTGTTGTGTGCGTCCGCAAATGCTTTACACATTGCCTCCGGGATAAGTCTGTCTGCTCGTGCCAAGCTACCAAGGGGTGAGCAGGGATTATCTTGTCGTGTGACTCCCTTGCCCTGACTAGAATGGTGTTTTCTGCCTGGCTTTTGGCGCAAGCCTTAGCCAACCAGAAATCCCAGTTCTAACACTCCTCATTCGACTACGAAAGTCATTCCGATGTCTCTATGCATGAATCGGCCTATGGGTGATTTTGTTCCTCAGATGGAGGCAATGTCTGCGAAGTATGCTGTTGTGGCTGAAGTACTACGGAATCGAAAGGCGAAGAATGATAAAGTGGCTTTCAGGCGTGGAGCTAAGCCCAGGATTTTTAATCTGGGTGATGCTGTAATGGTGAGGAATCGGCACCTTAAAGGAAAGTTTAGTCTGCCTTTTGAGCCTGAGCCATGGATTGTGCAGTCCGTTCATGGGACTAAAGTTACTGCGGTGAGGAATGGATTGAGTATTTCCCGGAATGTGTCTTTCTTTAAAACATACTGGGCTCCTGTTGATGCTCAGGGGTATGATCATATGGTACCATCGGATACTGAGTCTTAGAGTTCTGATGATGAGCGCACGGATGTGGATCCGTTTCCTGTTTCTGTTCCGCTGTCGGATCATGCGGTGCCTGGACAGTGTGGCTTGTCTCCATCTGCCACACCTTCTGGTGTGGCTCCAGAGCCTGCTCTGCTGCTTCCTTCCGGTGAATGTCAAGTACCTGATTCTGACTCCCAGCGATGGGGTGTGGGGAGATACCAACTACGGCCATGTCCTGCTAGATCCACATGACTAAAGAATTATGGAACCTACTGAAACAGACTCATGTTTTGTTTTCATTTTTGATTTTGTGAGGAGTATGATGTGGTCACCGCCATTTTCAACAACCCGAAGGGGTAGCGGTGGACGACCTGATGTATATATTGCACGGGAATGTTAATTGATTTATTGGGGACGGATTTTTTGCACTAAATAAAAGGATCCTGGTGTGGACAGGATATTGAACAGTCACCTGCGAGTGGTGTTCATTCCTACTACGACATAAAAATCAGCACAGCTTCCATCTCAGCATCAGCACACCACCTCTGCATCAGTGCACCACCACCAGAGCAGCCCCACCTCAGCAGCAATTCAGCACCAATGCAGCACCACTTCAGCATTAGCACAGCACCTCAGCATCAGCACAATCACCTCAGCACAGCATCATTTAACCATCATTAAGCACCACCTGAGCACCAGCTCAGCAATACCTGAGCACCTGAGCACCAGCGCAGAAGCACTTCAGTATTAGTGCAGCACCACCGGAATACAAGACCAGCATTGTGTCAGGAGAAGAGCCAACTCAGCATTCATCAGCACCACCTGAGCACCAGCACAGCACCACCTCAATATCACTAACACCACCTGAGCACCACCTCTTCACAAGCACACCACCTTAGCACTACATGAGTATCACTCAGCATCACCTCAGCACCAGTGCAGCACCACCTCAGCATCATCTCAGCACCAGTGCAACACCAGCACAGCATAAGTGCAGTACCACCTCAGAATCAGCACAGCACCACCTCAACAACAGCGCAGCACCATCCCAGCATCAGCACAGCACCACCTCAGCACCAGTGCAGCACCACCTCAGCATCATCTCAGCACCAGTGCAACACCAGCACACCATAAGTGCAGCACCACCTCAGAAACAGCACAGCACCACCTCAACAACAGCGCAGCACTATTCCAGCGTCAGTGCACCACCACCAGTGCAGCCACACCTCAGAACCAGCTCAGCCCCATCTCAGCACCAGCACAACCTCACCTTAGCAGTAATTCAGCACAGAGCACCTCTCCTCATCAGTGCACCACCACTTGTGCAGCACCAACTCAGCATCAGTGCAGCATCATCGCTGCATTTACTCAGCACCACCTAAACCCACAAGTGCAGCACCACGTCAACATAGCACATCACCATCTCACCATCAGCACACCACCCCCTCAGTATCAGTTCACTACCACTGGCTCAGACACTCCCCAGCACCAGTGCAGTCCAGCCTCTGCACCATACAACCCCACCTCAGCAACAATTGGGCACTAATGCAACACTATTCAGCACCAGTGTAGCACAATCTCAGCATCAGCACAATATCATCCTAGCACACCACCAACTCAGCATTACTCAGCAGCACCTCAGCCACAGTACAGCACCACCTGAGCGCCAGTGCAGCAGCACCATGTCAGCATGACTCAGCACCACTTCAGCTTTACTCAACACCACCTCAGTATCACTTAGAATCACCTGAACATCACCTCTGCACCCTCACACCACCACCTCAGCATAAATTAGCACCACCTCAGTATCATTCAGTACCACCTGAGCATCACCTCCACACCAGTACATCACCACCTCAGCACCACTCATCATCACTCAACAACACCTCAGTCTGCCCTCAGAATCAGGCATTTGTTGATTCTCCACTAGTGTCCATCAGCTGCTTGTGTTGTAATTCGGGTACTAGTTCCCAACCTCCTTCCTCCAGTTGTTTATACCCCCAGCAACAAAAAAGCTATAACAAACGAGCATTAGAATAGACAGGAAGAAGTTGCCACCATTGTAAGGACAGAAAACCGAGTACTTTTTATGTTAATTATTTTTAATAGGGTTGTTTAGTTGTGCATAATGCCTTCTTGGTTACATTTAAGGGAACAAAAATGCTTATAACAATGTTTTATTATAACTTTTCAACGTTCTGCACAGCTGCCACACTCCTCCACAACATAGCTTAAAGACAGTGGCAAAGCCAATAGCTCTGGGTAAACACTTATAAGGTCCAAAAGGAGAGATCTATTGGCTATGCAAATGCTTGTTTCTGTTTCTGCAGGCCCATCATTTATGGTGGTCACAAAGTCATGACTCACCAGAGGCACTGTATTCCAGAAGAAAACCATTCCTTGCTTGGGGGAGGGTTTGGGGTTTTTCTAAATTACAGAAAAAGCAAAATGACCCTCTTTGACATATGGTGTAAGCATAGTTCCATTTTGGCTGAAAAAAATCCTGCCATGTAACTTAAGTGCTTTGTCAGAAAGGGAAAGGGGGTGGAGCTCTCTTAGATTTAATGGGAGTGTAGGTGGGGAGAATTGTCCGTTAGAGAAAAAAATAATTGTAGCTCATTTGCTTTCTTTTCACATGCAGAGTTTTCCACCAGAATTATTTTCATATTCAGGTATGAAATGCACGACAGTTGTACATAGTCCGATGTTCTCATGGAATTCTTTGTGAATCTCCAGGTAGCAGGATATTTAATCCAAGCGTAGGAACACCCTGGTGGGATAAGGGCATTGAAAGCAAGTCCCATTATATCTTCTATCATCTTTATTCATTTATGTGTCACTTGCCTGAGTCACTGTAGCTCTAAGAAAGCAGATAGAAATGGTATATGATTAAATTCAAAGGACATTCAGATGCTGATTATGTGCTGTTGAATCTGTCCAGCCAAATAGCACAATTTCAGCAATTTTTCAGAAAAGTAATACTTTCAGCTCAATAAGTGGTTACAAGGTCCATTGGAATAAATGTAGCACACTGGCCATTTTTAAAGATCCAAACATTTCTCGAATTCTGATTTCTTAGAAACTAGACCATTATATTTCATTCGATCTTAGAAATAAACACTTTAATGACTAGCACAACAATCATGAATAACATTGAAACTCTCTTTTATAGCCTGAGATAAGTCATGAACAGATTAGCAGATGTATCACTAGGATTTAGGGCAGTGCTTGGCACTCTCAATATGAAAAATATGTATACTGAAAGATTCCTGAAAGTTTTTGTATTAAAATAGAAAATATGCTGAGAAACATATTTTGGGATAGCAAAAGCATTCTTCATTAAAAGTCTTAGGGCCAGGTGTACTAAGTTTTTTGCGGGAGCAATGTGTTTAGACCCATTTGCGCCTGCAAAAAAACGGTGGGCCATGTACTAATCCGATGTTGTGAGTCGCAAATCAATTTGCGACTCACAAAATAGGATTAGGGATTTGCTATTAGGAAGGGGCAATACGAGGGCGTCCATTCCTAATAGCGACTCCTTAGCAATGTAAGAATGTTTTGCGACCGCAATTGTGGTTGCAAAACAGTCACAGTTTACCACCCTTCTCAGAAGGGTGGGAAAGCACTTGCAAACAGAAAGGGGTCCCCAGTGGACCCCTTCCCATTTGTGAATGCATGCGCAAATATTTTTTAAGGGAAGGCAGTGGTCCTAGGGACCACTACCTGTCCTTAGAAAATGAAACTGAAATGTTTCGTTTGTATTTTTTTAAATGTATCCCGTTTTACTTTAAGGAAAACGGGCTGCATTTAAAAAAAAAATCTTTCTTTAAAAGCAGTCCCAGACATAAAGGTCTGCTGACCCAGCAGGCCACCATCCCTGGGAGAACCAGCCATTCCCAATGGAGTCGAAAATTGCGACAGCCTCATTGATATTCATGAGGCATGCCATTTGCGACCCCATTGGGAATCGCAAACAGTATCTCAGACACTGTTGTACATAGCATTTTGTGACTCGTAAATTGCAACTCGCAATTTGTCTCAAATTGCGAGTCACAAAATGCTATGGTCATACATCTGGCCCTTAAAATGACATGGAATAATTGTATTTTATTTTATTTTTGTATTTGTAGAGCATGCAAAAACCAAATTCGGTGTCCTGGTGTTAGGTGGGGGAGCTGGTACTGCCTTCCAGGAATGAAGGACAATCAGCAAGGTTTTATTATACGTACAATTCTTCACTCCTTTCACTACTGGAATGCCAGGTCATCATCACCATCATATTCATTGATATTAAAATAGAATACACAAAAAAATACAAAATGTTCCTTAAAGCAAAAGCCTGCAGTACAATGAATTAAACATTGTAATCTAAAATGTAAAATTGATAATCCACTTTAAAAAAAATGATATACTTATATTAAAACAAACTAAGTTTCTCTTAAAATATCTGTCACGAAGATGAGTTATCAGTCTCTGGTTAAAAGCTGCTAACACTACAATCAAATTTCTTGTGGAATGAAGGAGCTGCATGACTCCACCAGCATAATTAACACCACTATCAACAAGCTTTGACAAAGCCAAGAGGTATAGCCCTGACAATGTACTAATAGTTATTGCAATGAGGCATTTAACAGTATTGGGATGAAGGTATTGTAAATTAATGTTTATTTTATTTAAGCATGATAAAGAAGAAGGAAAAAGAAAAGCTGAAAAACTCAGTGAGATATTGTTTGCAAGTAAGGACTGATCAGCTCTTGTATAAACTGTACCCAAACAAATATGGCTAGAGAGATAAAGTGCTGACTTAAAACTAACTACTACTGCTTTATTTTGTTAGTAACTATGCTTTAACTCTCTATAATATATATGAAAATATGCCTACATATTATTACTGCTTTACAGCGTTGGTATGTAAAGAGGGATTTCAGGGACTGCACACGTTTTTAGTAACTGTACATTCTTGGAACAGCAGTTTAAAAACTCCCAAAATCCGTTATTATCACCAAAATACAGGGTATGCCTTAGAAGCAATTTAGTAATGCACAGGATCTGACCAGGACTGAAATTAAGCACTAACACCCAAATGAAAGTGATTTATTAATGCATCAGACAGCTTGTGTGTATAGTTGTTTTTCAAAGAATAGGAAACTGCGTGCATTTGTGGTTGATGAAGGCAATGTTTGTGGTAATATGAGGGAAAACAACAGATAACACTTTCCAATCAGGTCATAAAACAGGCCCACAAACAGCCGAAAAGCTGGCCCACACAATGACTTGTCAGACTAGACCTTCATGCACTGCCAGGTTTCTCTATAGGCCAATCTGACCATTGCAATAATATTTTTACTTTTGGCACACACCCACCTGAATCAAGCATACCAGCTTAGCTATTAATTGTTAGCACCTACAAAATACTTATCTGCATAGTTTTCAGCATTGTGGACTATTGTTTGCTATGAAGTTCATACATACATATATAAATGTATTCACTGGAAAAACAAAGGTCACAGGAAAGTTATAGTTAGTCTCAGATTTCACTTATATAATAACATTTAAATTCAGCAGTTATAGCTACCTGAGCTAACTATAACTTATGCCCACGCAGTGCACTATTTATGACTTCACATATTCCATCACTCATGACATGGTCAGTGACATCACTCATGACATTTCAAATGACAATGTCAATGGTTTTGTACGAGTGAAATCTGAGCCTAACTATAACGTCCCTTTTTAGTGAATTTCTATGGTTTTCTTACTCTATTTCCTAACTGTAACATCTCTCTAACCTTTGGTTTTTCCAGCGAATGTCTAAATTTCTTTCTGTGGTATTTCCTGATTATCTGTTTTTTTGTGAATTTCTAAGGTTTTTTAACCCCTCCCCTGCTGATGACGGACCTGCTCCGTCATCAGCAACGGTTAGGCTGTGCTGATGACGGAGCGGTTCCGTCAAGGCCTGGCCGCCGCACCTGCGCTGCGCTGATTTCGCGTCTGCGCGGCCGTTCTAATGAGCGGGGCGGGTCATGACGGAACCGCTCCGTCACCAGCACAGCTCAACCGTGGCTGGTGACGGAGCGGTTCTGTCACCAGCATGCGGCCGCCGAGCGGCCGCCCCACCCTGTTAGCGCTGCGGCGGAATAGCCGCCGCAGCGAAAGGGTTAAATAATATTTCTTAACTTGCAACTGTTTTTAAAAAAAAATCTATATCTTAACTATAAAGTTCCTATAACCTTTGTTTTTTCATTGAATTTCTACAACTCTTTTTAACTCTATTTCCTAACTATGACTTCCCCGTAACCTTTGTTTTTTTCAGTGAATTTCTACGATTTTTAACTTTTTTATCCTAACTGTTGCCTGTCACCTTTGAGAGTAGGTGTGTGTGTGGCTGTGTGGGTCTATGAGTGGGTCTGTGGGTGCCCCATGTGAGTATGTGAATTGCTGTGTGAGTTTCTGTGAGTGGGTGTGTGAGTACTTGTGTGAGTGGGTGTATGAGCACCTGTGTGTGTCTGTGATGGGTGTGAGTGCCTTTGGGGGTCTGTGAATGGGTCTGTAAATGTCTGTGTGGGTCTGTGAGTGGGTGTGTGAGTGCCTGTATATATCTGTGAGTGGGTGTGTGAGTGGTGCAATGCATTTTAGGAATCTGCATAATTAGGGTCCTTATCCCGGAGAACCATGGACTCTGCTCTAACCAGTAGATCCTAGTCACTTCACATCAGATTGTGCCCCAATATATCAATTATAAATTCACCTCCCAAAGCATTTCATATCATTTTTCAACATGGAATACAAGACGAAACACACTTGCTTTGCCTTCACCAAGCCCATGAAGTTAGGATTGTGTGTGCTTTATGGAATCAGGGCTTCAACTGGGGCACCTGCTGTGTTTATATTTGTAAGTGCTTACCATTGAGGTTTAATTTCTGTAAAATCAGCATCAGGCCCGAATTGAACCTCATTTGTTTCCAAAAACATCAACCAAACTGGAGTACTTTAATTTGGTTAATTAGTAGGTGCTATCTCATTGGGTAAATGTCTTGTGCATATTGTACAACATTTTCTGGTCGCATTGTTGGCAGTCAAAACGATTTCAGCACAGGAACTGTCGGATCCTCAAAGGATCCTCTTATCTTTATTTACAAAAATTGTTTTTCTTTAAATAACTTTAAAACTACTGAACAGATATACACCAAATAACAATAAGACCTCTTTCTGGACCAAGCTAGCTTTCATCCAAATTTAGTGTATTTCCATCCAGTGGTGCGAGCTGTAGTCGTGTCTAAAATCCCTTTGAGAATTAACATGGGGAGTGCACTTTTTTGACCTCCTTTTCCTTGGGCCTTGCTTGCTGAATTGCCCTGAAACTTTCCATACACAACTAGAATCACTGGCACACTTATTTTTGGAAACTTTCATGCGGATTCGTCAAAAGGACGCCAAAGATATTAGGCAAGTCAAAAAATGCATTCTCTATGAAAGCATGGTCCTAAATATATCTACCTACTGGTGACCTCCAGTAGGTGGTCACCAGATATATATATATATATATATATATATATATATATATATATATATATATATATATATATATATATATATATATATATATATATATATATATATATATATATATATAGTTCCCCAGTTTAGGTGGAGAGCAGCTCCTGTGTAGAGCACCTTACAACACCAGTACATAAAGGCTTTTGCCATTTCCAAAGCAAAGTCTTTAACCATAGGATAGGCATAGTGCCATCCACGCCGAGTTGTAAAATGATAAAAGCCTTTTACAACTCCGGGCACAGTAGTACAGCTTTGGATAGGTAAAATGCCATCCAAGTCAATCTGGGATGAATAAAATCAACCTATGACACATGTTTCGCTATCATTATAGCTCTTCAGAGAGGTTTAGCTTTGTCCAGACACAAGGGAGCAACCAATATTAGTCAAAATAATACCCTTTCAGGTTTAGAGTGGTGCATACATTATGCAAAAAAGAAGCAGAGAAATCTGGGTGGGTCCTGAGTTTAGGTAGAGAGCAGCTCCTGCAAAGGAGCACTCTGCAACAGCAGTGCTAGAAGTTGGGTTTATAGTTGCCAGAGGTAGTCACCCTGTCCAAGAAGGAACCACAATCCTAGTCAGGGTAAGTCAGATACATACTAAAAGGTTACCTGTGCTCACCCTTTGGTAGCTTTGCACAGAGCTGTTGGGCTAATCTAAAGAGGCAGGGACATATTTATGAGGGCTTTGCCTTATGATGGCACTATGCAATGTGGTACATGCACATCACAAACATCTCAGCCATATTTATGAAGCCACATATAGCCACACAAAGGCACTTTGCATGGCTTCACAAACATGAAGTAATGCAACACAATGCAAATAGCTACATTGCCTTACTCTGCCCAAGGGATACATTTCATGGGCCTTACGTGGGTTTTCCCATGCAGCTTCCCTGGTTTTTTAGGCATTCCCAGATTTACAAGGACTTGTAAGCATGGGAATGCGTAAAAATCTTACGCCTCCCAAGGGGAGGTGTAACTAGGAGAAATATGTTTTTTCTCCTCGTGTTTTCCTCTTTCTATGTGTACTGCATTATGCAGCATGAATAGAAAGAGGAAAGTGTGTCTACGGATCTATTTTGTGTAAACCAATCCTGCCTGTAATGCGGGCACCCTTGCACCATGGTTTAAGGCTTACTGCGTTGGTGCTAGGCTGCCAAAATAGCACCAGTGCAGGGAGAAAGGACAGGAATGCACCATATTGGATAATACAGTGCATTTCTGCCCTTTGCCTGTGATGCAGCGTAGGGCAGCAAGGTAACATGCTGCACTGCCCTGCACCACAATTCCAGTAAATAGGCCCTGCAATATGTAAAGTATTTGTTCAACACAACACACTGTAATACAATGAAAACACCACAAAAAAACTCCATACTGGTTTAGAAAAATAAATAACAACTTTATAACTAAATCCAGACCAAAACACTACCATTCCCATAATTAGAAGTTGAGCTAAGAATTTAAAAACATGAAAAGAGATGTAGCTCTTAGAAGCAATATGCACCAAGGGGAATTATCTGGTTGTGGAAGACCGTGGTAAAGTAAACAGATCAGTCTGACCGCAATGAATTGCAGGTTGGGTACAAGGGCCACACAGGCCTGGTGAACAGAGTACCTTGAGCCTGGTCGCAACAGCAATACGCACAGTGCAGAAGAGTGATGCAAAGGTTTGGAGCCTGCAGCCGAGGTGATGTTTTGATCTTCTCTACGCAGTTATGGTGATGTGTTGGTTCCAAAGACAAAGCCTCAGCTTTCTCCACGCAGTCAAGGGGATGCGTCGATATCTCCACACTGCTGCAGCAGTGATGTGCTCTTCTAGTGCTTCGAGATCTCAAGGTGATGCATTGGTCCTGGGAACAACACTACAATTCTAGTCCTGCAAAAGGGTTTATCCACCGGTTCTGCTACAGGCAGACTGGAGATGCATCAATTTCTCTCATGCAAGTATATGAGTCCACTTCCAGTGAACCAGATACAGGAGCAGGTGTGGTGACTTTGATAGCCCTGAGTCTCAAGCAACAGAAGGCAAGCCAACAAGTCCTTGGAGATCAATTTGGGTTCAAGGCAGAGACCAGCTTCCCATCATATGGGTTAGAGAGCAGCAGGGAGCAGAAAAACAGGTCTTCCAGTTCAGCAGTCCAGCAGAGTGTCGGTCCATGATGCAGCACAGCAGTACTTCTGACAGAGTTCAGTTACTAATCCAGAAGTGTCTGATTTGGTGGGGTCAGAACACCAGTTCTTATGCCCAGTTGTGCCTTTGAAATGGGGTGACTGCAAATAAGAGTCTTTGAAGTTCACAGAAGTCCTTTCCTCCCAGTCATAGCTCCAGACTATCAGTAGGAGGTAATCAGCACTTTGTGTGGGGACAGGGCACTGCTATTCAGGTGTAAGAACCAGCCCCTCCCTTTCTGCCCCGGAAGAGCCATCAGAATGCAAATGAGTACCTAGACACACTTAACTTTCCTGTGTTTGTGCCTGGTTAGAGGGAAGGCACAAAGTGAAGCTGTCATCCACTATAGACGTGTATTGGAAACAGGCTGCAGGTACACAGAGCTGTAAGAGCAGAAAAATGTCCACTTTCTAAAAGTTGAATAGCAACAACGTGTTGGGCCAATTTAATGTCAGCAAGGCTAGGCCACTACACAATTTTAAGAACAAACAAGCACTAGTACTGACTATATTTAACCAATACTGTGATTTAAGTTTATGGTCACACAACTCAATTATTGAGATCATCATTTAATTTCAACATTATTCATGAAAAACCTTTCAATTTACATAACACTGGGTCTTTTATCCTCACACATCAAACCCACCAGCGAACAGAGACCAGTTTTCGTATCCAAATACTCCACAAGAAGCAATGTTATTAAGAACATCATCCTAAAAAGTTGGGATATGATTCGTTTTGAACCAGACTTTCAGGGCATCTTCAAATTGCAGACCACTATTTGCATACCAGAGAGCTAAAAACATTAAGAACATTCTTGAGACTGAACCCATTGATCTTTCCGTACACTATTGAGGCACTAAACCGTGCCTCAGCTGCAGCCATTGCCACAACATCATCTCAGGGAATACCTTGAACCATCCATCATCAGGGAAAGCCATCAAACTACGGACTAACGCCACTTGTGACTCTAAGAATGTAGTATATTTACTCAAGTGTCCCTGCGGACTGCCTTATGTAGGCAAAACTGAAAGAAAAATTAAAGTTTGCTTGACCGAGCACAAAAGTACAATCAGAAACAAATCCACCAAAGCACCTTTGGCGGCCCACTTCACCACACACCAGCATAACGTGAGTCAACTGAGGTTCCTTGTGTTAGAGGTTGTCCCACTGAGATCAGGCGTTGACAACAGAAAAAGACTACTCCAGAGAGAAACCGTTTGGATCAAGAGACTTGATGCATGCCAGCCTAAAGGCCTCAACGACAGACTTGAATACAGTTGTTTCCTATAATGAGTCGTTGTCTCAATGTATACATTTTCTAATTCTGTTTCCCATTCTTACATGTTCACCCTACTTTAGTGTCAATATCTTTCATTCTTGTTTTATACCCATCATCTCAACCATTCTTACATGTCTACTTTGCCTTCACATTTCGTTCTCTTTTACCCTCTTAAACTGTCTGGTATTCCTTTGTTACCTTTTTCTCCCAACCTTGGTTCCTTTTTACCATCATTATTCTTCCACCTTTTCATTCACTGTTCTTTCTAGGTTTGTTTTTTCCAGGCCCTAACCCTTTTTCACCACTATGAAGCATATTATTGAGCTTGCTTTAATGTTTCTTGATGGTACCATCATTTATCAGCTATTGTGATTGACCATTCCAAGATGGCCGCCGCCACCGGCTCATATTATTTACCTTTTTATGCATTGATATACACGCGGATTCACTTTATCTGAATATTATATCCACTCTCTTAATATCTAATTTCATTATTAGGCTACAGCCACTGTTGTTTTTCACTTTGCGATAATTCATTACCGGCATGTTTACTAACACTCACGGGAGTCCGTTTTCTATCTCCTACACTGCGCATATATTTCCGTGTTTAACAACCGAACACCGACCCACGGCAGCCTCGCATGTCGTGCGCCGCTACACTTGACATCTGGTAAGCCTCTTTACACTCCTTGACCGTTACACCTGTGTTTTCCTGCTAAGCGCATTCCTGTTCTCTTTCAGTGCACATGATTTTCGGGTGCTACACACGGGCGATCGTTCGGTTTTGCCGGCTTGCTTTGATCTTCACACACTTTATCATACACTTAACGGGTGATTTTATTAACTTTCACGCAATTGACCACTATTTTTCCCCACCACAGAAATGACTAATCCGAGAACCGTTCAATACCATTGTTTACTTTTTCCGCTAACACTCGCATGTTTTGCCTTTCTGACCGTGATATACACCTCGTGGTTGCGAGCTCCCCTTCCTGACATTAGTATGTTTATTTTCAGATCTTTCACTATCCCCTGACGAAGGGCTCAGTCCCGAAATGCATAGGGATAATTCATGGATCAATGGATGTCATTAAGAAGTAAAATCAATGTACTGTTCTGCGAACCAGTCACTATGATGTAATATGTGATCTATTGATTAAATGAATTCCAAAATGGATTACCATTGACTACGTTTGTTCAATACCTCTACTACCAAGAGAAGAAAATATAATACAGGAGCTCACTCTCCTATCGGTGTGCCTTTGGAAGCAGTGCAGGTGGTCCTTACACTCCCCCTTTGTTTGACTATAACTACCAGTCCCTACCGGCCGGAAGGGACTATTTCCTGGCACCCTAAAACACGAATACCTACCTTTTATCATTTACATTTGTGAACCTTTCTACCACGAGTGCCGCCATCTCCCCACAACTTTTGGTTTTCAACTGAGGAACAACATCATCATGAAATGAATCAATTTACATTTGGTACGTGTTGCACAGCAAAAAAAAATCATTACATTATCATAACAGTGAAATATTATACAAAACATCAAGAGAAACAATAGGAAACATGTGAGAATGAATGTCCTTGTTCTGAATTTCAAAGCAACCACAGGGGCTCTAAGTGGAATACCCTTAAAATGCCCCTGCTTTTTCTGGCATTGCACCTAGGACTGTCAACTCCACTTTTAATTTAATTTAAAGCCTGGGACAGTGATCGGACTATTAAATATTTTCCAGCAAAAATTCCCTATATGCCTGTTTTTCCGTTTCATAGAAATGCACAACCTAGGCCTAGATGTAGGTAATTTTATTTTACCACTTCTTAAATACCGAATTTTACCGATTCAGTATTTAAGAAGTGGTAAAATAGATGGGGGGATGTAGGTATTACAGAATCGGTAAATACCGAATCGGTAAGATTCGGTATTTACCGATTCTGTAAATACCGATTCGGTAATGCCCATTGATTCCTATGGACATTGAAGCCCATAGGAATCAATGGGCATTACCGAATCGGTATTTACCGATTCGGTAAATACCGATTCCAGCAAGGGTGCAGGGGGTGTCATTTTGACACCCTCTAGCACCCCAAATACAGGCATGTGTGCCATGTGGCACACAGACATGCCCTAAGGGCATGTCTGTGTGTCACATTGCACAGGTGTGCATGCACAGATGTGCATGCACACCTGAATTCGGTATTTTACCACACAATAGGATTGTGTGGTAAAATACTGACTCTTAAGGGCCTGTGACACTCTCAGGAGTGTCACCTACATATGGATTTACCGATTCGGTAAATATACTGATTCGATATTTTACAGAATCGGTAAAATTACAGATTCTTAAAATAACATGCCCCTACATCTGAAAACCCTAATACCGGTCGGAAACGGACGAAATCGACCGTTTCCGACTGGTATTAGGGCTCCTACATCTGGCCCCTAGTTCTCTTGAGTTGCGGAGGCGTTTCGAACCTGACATCTATTTGGGATTCGCTCAAGGACCCAGAACTGCAGATTACTAAAGAGTTTAAAAACAGTGATAAAAAAGTAAAAACAGAAAGTTAATGAATGATCTAAATTGTTCTATTCGTGGGCTCAAACGTTATAACAGCAGCACCATTCACTTATTGACTTACATAAGTTTTAGTTGCAAAATAGCATCTTGTTTCAAAATTCTTCTTATCCTTTTTATCTTTAAAGCTGAATGAAACTAAGTAAGGATTAAGGGTTACTTGTTTTAGTAAAACAAATTTGATGTAAAAATCAACAAGGACCCACAAGTTCAATGAACTCACTTGTGTTTTGTATTTTTGAATGAGACACAAAATAATGTGGCTTTACTCTACGTTGATGCGGCATGGACAACTCTTATCTGACTCAATTCTTTGATCCTGTGAAAATATGAATGCCACTTTTTAAAAAAATGGGGAGGCATACTTTCTGGTATTTTTTGTGTTAGAAGGATAAATCAATTTTTATTCAAATTTGTTACGCGTGTTTGAAAAACACTGTGCGGTTAGAAAAGTGACAGAGTCCACTCACTGGGAACAGATTTATAATAGCAGTGATTGAATGTCTGCTTCATGCTGGCAAACGTTGCCTTTCGACTTATTTCTGCAAAATAAGTGATGCCATGGATTCCACGTCCATACCAGGACGAAAAATGTGCTTGTTACATTGTATCAAAACTCCAAAAAGTTCATTGGTGCTTTGATGCAGAGTGTGTCTTGGCACAAAACAATTACAACAATGTGAAGCAACATATCGGAGCGTGTGCCGCGGAGGGAGAACAAACTGGATTGATGTGGAGTCACTGTCTCATATGTTCCACACTATGTCAACATCAAGTTGTCATTATGAAAATTCTAGCAAAGATGTGGATAGCACGCATCAGCAAAGTCCTGCTTACTTGAAGCTTGCTAGTCAACAAAGTTGTAGAGCTCCTTCGGTCGTTCATGACATTTCTTGAACTGCTGTTTGTATTTGCAGAGGAGCTTTTTTTATATGTTACTCTAGTCAGCATCCTCGATATCAGATTTTTTAAAAATCTTCTAGCCAATCAAGCCACTTGTGGACTCCATGACGCTAACCAATACTTTTTGCAGGCTTTCTTGAATCATTTTGGGATTTACAGTGGTAATGGAGCAGTTTAAAGTGTTGAGATTTGTTAGGAACAACCAGGGATATTTATTAATCTGTTGACTGGTTAATGGTAATGATTGCAATTTGGAGTGTGGTCGGCACGAACAATAACTCACTCTCATTTTCAAAGCAAGGCACTTTAGCTCGTTCAAGCCTCACAGCATCCACTTTTCTTATGTGATACAAAACATGCAATAGTACAACTACTGAGACATCATGGAATTTGTAATTGAATGCATGGAGAATTCCAAATTTTCAATGTGCTCTTACCAAATACTGGCTCATTCCTGTATTAGGATGGGACAGATGTCTGAGAATTAAGCTGCTGGTTCCAGAAATGTTTCTGCGCTCAAAGAAATCGCATTATATTCAAAGCAGGGCCATACTGGATCTTCAAGAGATCTATTGGTTAACTGCTTGTCCATCAATAAATTGTGTATTTCCGTCATTTCATTTATCCCGTCCATCACTGTGTTGAAGCAAAGGATAAGGTATGCCTCCTTCTGTGTGAGTAGTCTGTCAGTAGTTTCTCCTCTAGGATCCATTTGTATGACTGTTAGTACTGTCCATCGGAAATCATTCTCAGAATGCTGTTTCTCAATAAAATGATTCACTAAAGGAGCTGTAGTCACTTATCAGTGTCTTCGAGATTTATGCTGAGTGATTTGTTGGTAAATCGCTTGGTTGGTTTTCCCTATATATAGTTCTGCCTTGGTCTTAAAAATTGCTCATAAGGCAATTTGCCTTGAAGGCTCCATAGGTGATGACTGGAGTAAATGAGGGCTTTATTATGATCAGTGGGTTTGATCTATAATGTGGTCTTAATCTGTCATCTTTAGCAACCACCTCCACATCCAGAAATGTGATAGTTTTGTTGTTACTGTCCGAATTTTTTTTATTTCTGGAGATTGCACTGCCCTTGTCGGCTTGCTTAATCACCACACTGTTATCTCTTTGTAATTTTTCTAGTGACATACATTGATCTCTTGTGATGTTATTCTTAACAAATTCTTTATTGCCTTCCAGCGACTTTATGTCTGAAAATACTGACTATTCAAATGGGACAACTTAATGGTCACATCCCCATCTCTGGCCTCACATTAAATTAAAGGTGGAGCTGGTGCTCCAAGGTTGAAAACCAGAAAAAGCAGAGGCTTTTCATAATATTGTTCTTAGTGACCCTTTGGTTGCTTTAAAATTTAGAACTGGGATATTCATTGTTACATTTTTTTCTATTGCCTGTCTTGGTGTTTTGTATGATAGTTCACTGTTATGACAATGCAATGATGTTGTTTTGATGTGGGTCATGTAATGAATGTACATTTATTCATTTCATGATGATGTTCCTAATTGTAGAAAGTGATATGTAAAATTTAGGGTTTTTCATGAATAATGTTGAAATTAAATGGTGATAGCGGTAATTGAGTTGTGTGATCACAAACTGAAATCACAGTGTTGGTTCAATTGAGTTAGTATTGGTGCTTGTTTGTTCTTAAAACACTTTCTAAAAGTGGCATTCCTAAAACAGTAATGTTAAATCCAACATTACCAGTAAGGAGGATTTAGCATCGCCATTCTCAGATATAACACATAAGGCAGCTACTCCTTTCTAATCCAGAATTACAGGCTAAAAGTGTATTAAGGAATTCCCAATGTTAGCCTATGAGAGGAATAGACCTCACAGAAGTAAAAAACAAGTTTACAGATGTTTCACTAAATGCAAAACATAAAAGTACATGTCCTACCTTTTATTCACACAGGACCCTGCCATGAGGGCTACATAGGGCCTACATTAGTGGCAAGGCATGTATAATAAAAAGGGAGTTTAAGGCTTGCAAAGAGATTTAAATGCCAAGTCAAAGTGGTAGTAAAACTGCACACACAGGCTCTGCAGTGGCAGGCCTGAGACATGCTTACAGGGCTAATTGTAACGGTAGCGCAATCAGTGCTGAAGGGACAGTAGTGCACAAAAGGAGATAGGTCCTTGACGGGGCTGAGGGAGGGCTGGACCCTATATTAATCTAACATACAAAAACTTGCCCCCTTCTCAATGAATTTGTGATTGAGGACCAAATAAACAATTTCATTAAATCTGGTCCGGTATATTTATTTATACCTTTTATTCAAGTTATTTAAAAAAAAAAAATTAAATGGCAGAAAGAGAATACACAATACAATAAATTATTGACAATCTTACTCAATCAACAATTAACACGAAACACTTTCAAAATATCCAAAAGAAAAACATCAATATTACATCCAACAAACAATACACATTGCAGTGCAACAATTTTGCAATATATTAAACCATTTCGTAATCAAAAAAATATTTTCATGAAGAGAGCCAATTCATTACAAGAGCAAGAAAGCATGTAGCAATTTTTGTTCTAAAACACACTAAATGTTATGATTAGCTCTTGCTGGATTTGCTGACGCGTTTCAAGTTCGGGCCATAAATGTCCAAACCATCATCAGGGCTCTGTTATTTTTCTGTTAGGATGTAGAAAAACAACGTTTTAATACAACCAGTTTGCCTCTTTCCTGAGATATCACCGTTTGGATAAGAAATAAATGTACCTGTATGTTCCTATGGAGTTGACCTGTAATGACTTCTATTCGTGGACACAATCCTTATTTCAGGTCTCAACAGGGGACACTTTTACACAAAAACAATCTAGGGAATGAACAAAAAATTGTCCATGTTTACAATGCGTAATCGTAGGGCATTACAAAAACCTATTGTTAAAAATTAAGGAATTCATACCTTAATCTGAGCGATCTTGCAATGTAAGGAGGGGCGGAGGAATATCTTTTTCTTGCCTTTAGTCCTGTTTAAACAACACATGACCTGCTTATAGCAACCCGGAATGCTTAGATGGAAAATAGGATGCTTGTGTGTATAATGTACTTCTCGTACTTGGAATGTAACACCGTAAGGATACCTCGTCTTCTCGTTAGTCGATGCCACGTCTACCTGTTTGGGTAATACACTCGTAAGTGCATAGTTGTTTAAGGATTTACCACAACGCAGTGCATCTAACTTTGGAACATGAATACGAAAACTCTCATACCTGTATTCTTGCAGAGTGAGGCGCCTCCTCTCGCCCCGAGTCTACTGCCCCAGCCGGGGCTGTAGAGTGTCGGAATCGTTTTCCCTTTATTATTCGCGTGTACAGATTTCAACGATAAGTCCGTTGTTCTCTAAAAAGAGGAACGCATTTTCAATCACCACGCGATTAACGGGATTAAGTTATAAACAAACGCTGCCAGCGCGGCCGTTTGTGTGGCATTACTTGTATCAGCGAGCTACTTCTGCTGCATACACACGGTGCTCCTCAATCACTTGCTGCTCGTTTGTGGGAGCCGCGGCCATTTTACTGAAGTTAAAGAAGACCGCTATTGAGAATCATGCATTCTGGGAGTTTGAGTGTATTAAAATATAAAGATGTATTTGGATGGCATTTCAGTGTTGATCTATCGGTCCCCACATTTAGAGCGGGGGATGCAGGCATGTTTAATTTAAAAAAACGCATTGAGGCAATTAGATATTAATTTGCACAATCATAAATCAGAAAAATAGTTTACGTAGTTACTGGCGGCAAATAGCCGTCTTAACAGTGACAGCACAGCAGTGTGTTGCGAAGTCTCATATTCTTGACAATTCTGACATGTTATTCAAGCCAGTCATTATACAATTAAATTTCAAAATGAGGTATGCTTCCTTCTCAAGTAGCATCTTATCAATGTCAGCAGGGCGCTGTACGTGACTCAGTGTGAGCAGAACAGTCCACCTAAAATCATTCTCATTGTGGGACATTTCAATGAAATGTTCAACCACCGGGGCTGTGAGCATTTTCTTTTTGATCCTTGACCTGTGTTGTCCTATTCGAAGATTGACCTGCTGATTTGTTTTGCCTATATAAATCCTGGAGCATGGGCAGATAATGGCGTAAATTACGTTTTTAGTTTTACAATTCGAGAAACCAAGGTGTTTCCACTTGACTCCTTGGTGTTGGAACTCAGTACCTTCAATAGTGCTGCCACATGAAACACAATTACCGCACCTATGGTGCCCTTCTATTGGTTTCATGTCCCCTAACGCAAGGAGATCATGTTTCGGTTGGGACTTCGGGAGGTCTGCTCTCACGATTTGTTGTCCCAAACTCTGATTCTTTTTGTATGCGAAAATGGGGCGCGGGAAGGGGCATTCTAGGTCTTCCAACAGGTGCCAGTTTTTAAGAACTGCCTTTCTGAGCTTATGCGTGTCAGGCCCAAAAGTGGTAACGCATACCATTCTGTCCAATTCTTTCTTCTCCTTGATTTGTAGTAAGGTTTCCCGAGGGGTAAATCTCGCCCTTTTGTAAGAATTTTTCAAAAGCTTCCGTGGATACCCTCTGTGGATCATTTCATTACAGAATGTCTGGGCATGTTGGTCATAGACACCTATCTCGGAGCAATTTCTCTGGATACGTAACATTTGCCCATACGGCAAATTGGCCTTCAGACTTCTAGGGTGGTAGCTTTTATGATGGAGAATGGTGTTCCTATCAGTTGGTTTCTTGTATAAAGATGTTTGTAATTTGCCATCCTCGCAGGTGACCTCGATGTCCAAAAACGTCATTTTCATAGTGCTTGTCTCAATAGAGAATTTGATATCACTATGTCTATTGTTGATCCAATCATGGAATGCCAAGAGTTCGGTCTGGCTCCCCTGCCACAGGAGCCAGACGTCATCTATGTACCGCCACAATTGTAGAATATTATGCTTCTATGGATTGTTATTCTCTACAAACATGGTCTCATATTGTGCCATGTAGAGCACTGGCATTTCTGGGGCATAAGGACACCCCATGGCAGTGACCTTAATTTGCATATAGAACTTATCGTTGAATGTAAAATAGTTCTTCTGTAATGCTATCGCTGTAAGTTTGAGGATAAATGCAGTAGGCAGTGGAGAAGTGTGGCTCAAGTGGTTGGAGCGGCAGACCCTGATGCAGAGGTCTGGCCCGGACCAGGGTTCAATTCCCCGCCTCGGCGGTTCTTGGGCTCAAATTTCCCCGGACCTGACAATTCTCGCCTCGGTGCCTATTCCAATCATGGAGTCCCACTCTGTAACTCTGGGCAATAGCTTGCTTAATCTCCACAACGGCCCCTCGCAGCGGGATGCCTGGCTTTCACCTTGGGGATGCCCAGTAATGGGTTATCTCGCAGGGGAATACCAGGACAGGTTCCCTAAGCAAGCGCTGGGACGCTTTCGGGCAGCCATGCGCTCTACAAATCAAATTTCATTTCATTTCATTTCATTCACCCTGTGTGGCTTTTCCCTTTTGTCTAAAAACAACTCAATAACCTCTAATGCTTCTTCCTGAGGAATTTGTGTGTAAAGGGATGTAACGTCCATGGTAGCCATTATCCGATTGTGTCGGGCTGTGACTCCTGCTTGGAGCCAATATCCAAGTACGTGGATTTCTTTTTAAAGCCTTTCTTGACGGAGGTCAAATCGTATCTCAGAGATACTACAGATTTCTTAACAAAGGGGGAAGGAACTAGTTTTGACCCATCCAAACACATAATGGCTACCATGACGTTACGTCCCTTTACACACAAATTCCTCAGGAAGAAGCATTAGATGTTATTGAGTTGTTTTTAGACAAAAGGGAAAAGCCACACAGGGTGATTTCAAATTCTCTATTGAGACAAGCACTATGCAAATGACGTTCTTGGACGTCGAGGTCACCTGCGAGGATGGTAAATTACAAACATCTTTATACATGAAACCAACTGATAGGAACACCATTCTCCATCATAAAAGCTACCACCCTATAAGTCTGAAGGCCAATTTGCCATATGGGCAAATGTTACATATCCGGAGAAATTGCTCCGAGATAGGTGACTATGACCAACATGCCCAGACATTCTGTAATGAAAGGATCCACAGAGGGTATCCACGGAAGCTTTTGAAAAATTCTTACAAAAGGGCGAGATTTACCCCTCGGGAAACCTTACTACAAATCAAGGAGAAGAAAGAATTGGACAGAATGGTATGCGTTACCACTTTTGGGCCTGACACGCATAAGCTTAAAAACTGGCACCTATTGGAAGACCTAGAATGCCCCTTCCCGCGCCCCATTTTCGCATACAAAAAGAATCAGAGTTTGGGACAACAAATCGTGAGAGCAGACCTCCCGAAGTCCCAACCGAAACATGATCTCCTTGCGTTATGGGACATGAAACCAATAGAAGGGCACCATAGGTGCGGTAATTGTGTTTCATGTGGCAGCACTATTGAAGGTACTGAGTTCCAACACCAAGGAGTCAAGTGGAAACACCTTGGTTTCTCGAATTGTAAAACTAAAAACGTAATTTATGCCATTATCTGCCCATGCTCCAGGATTTATATAGGCAAAACAAATCAGCAGGTCAATCTTCGAATAGGACAACACAGGTGAAGGATCAAAAAGAAAATGCTCACAGCCCCGGTGGTTGAACATTTCATTGAAATGTCCCACAATGAGAATGATTTTAGGTGGACTGTTCTGCACACAATGAGTCACGTACAGCGCCCCGCTGACATTGATAAGATGCTACTTGAGAAGGAAGCATACCTCATTTTGAAATTTAATTGTATAAAGACTGGCTTGAATAACATGTCAGAATTGTCAAGAATATGAGACTTTGTGACACACTGCTGTGCTGTCACTGTTAAGACGGCTATTTGCCACCAGTAACTACGTAATACTATTTTTCTGATTTATGATTGTGCGAATTAATATCTAATTGCCTCAATGCGTTTTTTTAATTGAAACATGCCTGCATCCCCGCTCTAAATGTGGGGACCGATAGATCAGCACTGAAATGCCATCCAAATACATCTTTATATTTTAATACACTCAAAATCCCAGAATGCATTATTCTCAATAGCGGTCTTCTTTAACTTCAGTAAAATGGCCGCGGCTCCCACAAACGAGCAGCAAGTGATTGAGGAGCACCGTGTGTATGCAGCAGAAGTAGCTCGCTGATACAGGTAATGCCACACAAACGGCCGCGGTGACAGCGTTTGTTTATAACTTAATCCCGTTAATCGCGTGGTGATTGAAAATGCGTTCCTCTTTTTAGAGAAAGACGGACTTATCGTTGAAATCGGAACATGCGAATAATAAAGGGAAAACGATTCCGACACTCTACAGCCCCGGCTGGGGCAGTAGACTGGGGGCGAGAGGCGGCGCCTCGCTCTGCAAGAATACAGGTACGAGAGTTTTCGTATTCTGGTTCCAAATTTAGATGCACTGCGTTGTGGTAAATCCTTAAACAACTATGCACTTACGAGTGTATTACCCAAACAGGTAGACGTGGCATCGACTAACGAGAAGACGAGGTATCCTTACGGTGTTACATTACAGGTATGAGAAGTACATTATACACACAAGCATCCTATTTTCCATCTAAGCATTACGGGTTGCTATAAGCAGGTCATGTGTTGTTTAAACAGGACTAAAGGCAAGAAAAAGATATTGCTCCGCCCCTCCTTACATTGCAAGATCGCTCAGATTAAGGTATGAATTCCTTAATTTTTAACAATAGGTTTTTGTAATGCCCTACGATTATGCATTGTAAATATGGACAATTTTTTGTTCATTCCCTAGATTGTTTTTGTGTGAAAAGTGTCCCCTGTTGAGACCTGAAATAGGGATTGTGTCTACGAATAGAAGTCATTACAGGTCAACTCCATAGGAACATACAGGTACATTTATTTCTTATCCAAACGGTGATATCTCAGGAAAGAGGCAAACTGGTTGTATTTAAGTATGGGCGAATTTTGCGAATCTCGCGTTCGCGAATTTTGCGGATTTGCGAACTCGCAATCCGCAAAATCCGCGAATTCCCGCGAATTTGCGGATTTTTTTTTTTGTGTTCGCAAGCGTTTCTGCCACTTTGCGAGGATTTGGTACTAGTTCGCAATTGCGAACTTACTTGTCGGCTCGCAACGGTCGCGACTATGCTGTTTCTACGTCTGGTTCATCATCACAGCCTCCCAGCACCCTCTGTTTCACCACTGCCACCCTCTCTTTGACCCATGCCACCCTCTGTTACATCAATGCCACCCTCTTGTTCATCATCACTGTAGAAGATGGGCGGGAAAAGCAAGCCCACCTGCCCTGCTTGAACTGACATGAATTAATTTGGGGTTAGTTTATTAACAACACCTGCCCTGCCCCAACTGACAATAATGAATTAGGGGCTAATTAATGTGTCACTGAATTTGAAGTTCCAGCCTGGCACCTGCTTGTCTGCTCCCTTAGCTGTAAATCAGGACCTTTGTGGCATACAGTTAAGGTCAGAGCAGGGTCACACAATAGTTGCAAGCAGGCAACCGAATTCTGGAGGGCCCCCTCAGGAAGCACTACAGGGAATCGTTACAAATCATGAGGTTGACCTTTTGCACCTGCTCATTACTTTTGCTTTTGCAAAAATCGTTTTTCGTTTTTTTCGCGCTATTCGCGGGGCGCGGCGTCGTGCGAAACCGACCGCGGAAGCCGCCAATTCGTGCGAATGAGCTTTATATTTTTTTGCGGCTTGTTGTTTCGCAAGTTTTTTTGCAGTATTCGCGAGCCGCTTGCAGCGCAACACGCGAATTTACCCCAAGGTCGAGTACGGGCGCGGCCATTTTGTTTGCGTGACGTATTTCCGTTTCCGCCCGCTATGTATAATCTCGCGCAGTAAGCACATTGCGAGTATAAGTTCGCACAAGATCGCGAGGAAAATCTCGTGCGAACTTACTTTCGCGCTCGTAAACAGGCGGCCATCTTGTTTTTCATTCATTTCCTGTGTCTGGGCATGGTGTTTAATCCTCTTGCTATCTTTGCCATCCTTTGCTTGTTTTCAGGTTTTTTTAACGATTTTGCTTCTTATCTATCCCTCTCTTTTCCTAGCTGTATATTTTTGTCTTTTCTGCTATTTTTCTTTACTTTTAAACTACTTTTTAAACTCTTTTCTTTTCTTCTTCCCTATCCTATTCCTTCTTAATTTTCTACTTCCTACCTTACCTGCCCAAACCATGGTGAAGCCAGGCGCCGTGAAGCTGCCCAGGCACTTGAGGGCCGCAGAGGCGGCGGGGAGGAGGAGTCCTCCTGGACCCCGTGTCAGGACAGCATGCGGTTGATTGAGGGGGGAGCAGGTGACGCGACGGGAGATCTTCAGCCCGGAGGAAGTGGGCGCGCTGGTCTACTTCGTCCAGCGCCGCCTGCCCAGGACCATCGCGGGAGGCGGCAGAATCGCGGCCGGCGGCTACAACATCCGGGAGCGCCGGAAGCGGTGGAAGATGGTGTGCTGGGCCAATGTCCCACCTCTACGGGGTCCAGCGCACCTACAGCCAGGTCACCCACCGCTGGACGGACCTCCTGGACTGGGAGCGCGACCTGCTGGACCAGCTCGGCTTGGAGATCCCCGGGCTTGGTGAGTAGTACTAGCTATTTCATCACTCACTACTATGATGTTTTCTCCTGCTCTGTGTTGTTGTATTGCAAATATTTGTTTTTTACATGGAGCAAGCCAATAATGCCGCTGATGACGATTACATTGTAGTTAAATTATATTTCAAAATCTTCTGTGCATTTCAGGTGCACTGCTCTAATTCTCAGTGGCGTTGCTACTATGCTTATTTGTTTTCTATTTTGTGGTCTGATTGGCCTGAGTAACTATTATGTATGAGTGTACTTTACAGAACTGCGTAATGCTAGACACTAGGGGGCAGATTACATTTACAAGCCCCTTGCGCCACGTTTACGTTGCCTTGCGTGACCAACAGCGGCGTAAACGTGGCGCATCCCTGCGAGTCATTTACAGCATGACGCATCTAGGGAGATGCGTCACGTTATAAAGCCATGTGCCTGCACCACAATGGGTGCGTTCCTAGTACGCAGGGTGGGCGGTCCGGCGGCTGTGCGCCTCGCAAAAGTGCCTGCGTGAAATCTACAAGATTTAACGCAGGCACTTCTGCGATGCTGCTACGTCAATTCAATTCCTTATGCCTGCTTGAAGCAGGCGTAAGGACTGACACAGCATGTTAAGTATTGGGTGGCCCTGAGCATTACTGGAGTTGCATTGCGTTGGCGACGTGACTCCAGCGATGCGCCGCTCTTACGTGACGAGATGCGTCACGCAAGTGCCTACCCTTGCGCCAGGGCGCGCCGCATTGTAAATGAGGCGTATCTGCCGTGTCGCAAGGGTAGTTTTGCGTGACGCATTTGATCTGGCGCATCTCTGGAGATGCGCCAGAACGCGTAAGTAAGTATGCCCATAAGGGGCAGAATTGCAATTACCTTCGCATCCCTGCAAAGTAGCAGGGATGCGCCATTAATTGTGCGGCCCGCTACCACCACCAAACATGGTGCGCCGTATTTGCAATGCGGCGCACCATGGGCCCAAAACGTCACCGAAGCTTTACTGCTGGAGTTGCGTCGCAACGATGGCGCAGCTCCAGCAATGCTCTGGAGTACCCTATCTCCCCAATGCTGGGTCAAGCCGTACGTCTGCTTCAAGCAGGTGCAGGGTTTGTGTGACGCATCATTGTCCTAAAGGTGACTGATTGAAATTTTGTAGATTTCCCTCAGCCACTTTTAGGATGTGTTCCAGCGCAGGAATGCCCTCCCTTGCGCCAGAACGCCCCCTGATGGCGCAGGGCTTTATAACGGGATGCATCTCCCAAATGCGTCACGTTGTTATAATATTATACGCCGCACCATGGCGCCTCTTTTGTTTAGCTGCTGCGTCACAAAAGTCACGAAAGAACGGAGCAAAAGAGCCACAAGGGGCTTAAATCTGCCCCTTCCTTTGTACCCCTGACAATAAGAAAAATAGTGGCGGTGGATTGATAGTTTGACTATTTAAATGACTGGTAATGTAGCAGGCAACTGTTAGTGTTGTCACTGATCTGACTGAAATCACAATGGAGTTTGTCTGTCACTTTGCGTCTTGCCTGCGGACTGCTGCCTGCCAGTCCTAGGTGAACCTTTCAGTACTTTGTTTAGTGAGTTACGTGACTTTCGAAGTCACAGGTCCGCAAATCAATGAAAACTAACCCTAATCAATATAATTTCGTGGAAATATTTTGTTATTGTTGTTTTGAAATGTTTGATTTGGTTGACATTGACAAGCAACAATCATCCATGTTTTCTGTTCTTTCTTTCATGTTGTATGTCAGCTCCCCCCAGGGGCGAGGGGAGGACACAGGAGCAGCAGGCGGCGGATGCTGTTGAACAGGGCCAGGATCGGGCAGGCGAGGGCTCCTTTGCTGGCCCCAGTAAGTTTTCATTTTAGACTAGTACCTATTTTTCCTAGCGTTCCTCATTTGATTTTTTCAAAATCGTCTTTGATCTTTTTGTAGACTGTATCTAAATTCTTATCCTGCCTCTACTATGACTCCCTGTGGTATTACTAGATTATTCTTATTAGTCTGTCTGTGTAGCTAACTAAGATTGCACGGTTGGCGAAACTCCCATTCTAGTCAGCAATAGCTCAACTTAGTGCAGTCCTCTGGGATTGTCCATAATGTCTTTTGAAGTGTTCTATCGGCTTTGAAAATTCCCAACTATAAAATGTGAATGACCACCAAGAAAGAATAAGATACTACCTTTTGGTTTGGATAGGAGGACAATCCATACCACTACATTGGCACGGACAATTCTTCTGCAGAAACAGAACTATGGACAATAAATAGTGCATTGCTTATCAATTATAATAGGCGCTGTTAGAGTTTCCACATACCTCTGTGATAACAGACTTTGAACCCCCAATGTCCTTACTGACTGACTAGACTACATAGTGTGGCACAGTCATTTACCTCCCAAATTCATCGCTGATTGATCCCCAATGATCCAACGTAGCTGAAGAGTACGGAGTCTGAGTCAAGAAGTGTCAGAGGCACGGACTTATGCTTGCAAAAATTGCAAAACCTTTCGCTCAGTCACTCAAGTCTGGACCAAAAAACACAGAGTCTCTCTAAGTTTAAAAGCTTTATTAAAAGTAAACACATTTATTAAAATGAAGTCATAATAAAAAAATGAAACGTTTAACTGAGAATGGAAAAGTGGTTAGTGCTGACGATTAATTGAAGACATTTCTTGTAGTCGAGCCGAGCTCTCACCTTGTTTCAACTTGATCTTGTTGTTAGAAGTCCATCTTCTGTCTGTGTGGAAAAAAATGGTGCGTGTTAAAAAGCCAGCCTTCATCAGTTGTGCCAAAAAGTGCTGCATTACATTGTTTTCACATGTCTTCATTCCTAGACCAAATACTAGTGAGTGGTTTATTCTAACATTCTTAAATGTACTTTGTAGGTCGAACATCTGGTGACGGGGCCAACGCGGAGGTGGTGGTGCTCGACACGGAGGCGGAGGGCAATTCCTCAGGGGAGGATGCGGCGGTTCCAGTGCCAGCTTTGAGAGTTCAGACGGTGGTGGTGGCGGGCAGAGGTAAGCTCTTATATATTCCTTACTTATTGAGATTGAAGACGTGGCTGCGAAGGAAAGAATATGAGATGCATGGCTGGGTGAATGATGAAGCAATGATTGGTGGAAGGACAACAGCCTGGGTGGGTGACACAGAAACTGTATGTGTTCATATACCTGGATCATGCTACTATCTGACTCTTAGATAGCATATGTGTATCTAGAGCAGGGGTACTCATAGTACGGCCCGCGGGCCGGTGGCGGCCCGGCAAGCCTTCCTTGGCGGTGCGCAGACCTTGCAGACAATCACTGCTCCCCCGGCCCCCACAGAGCAGAGTGGAGATGCAGGGCCACAAAGAGGTGAAATAGAACAAAGCCTCTGCTCTGTGGGGCCGGGCAAGCAGTGATTGTCAGGGTGTAGATGCAGGGGCGCTACAACAAACAAAGCCTCAATAATATGTTAATGGTCTTTTAAAGACCTGGTAAGTACTTTGGTGTGGCTGTCTGTGTGTGCGCGTTGAGGAATCTGTCTCAGCCCGGGCTGAAGGCTGACACAGACAGACACACACACAGTGAGATGACAGAGGGGGAGGGAGAGGGAGGGCAGGAGGGAGAGAGAGATGGAGAGGGAGGGCAGGAGGGAGAGCATGAGGGAGAGAGATGTATTTAAATGCTGGGTCTGGTGGCTCAGTGGATGAATTTTTGTAGAAAAAATGGGGCCCCTGCCTTAAAGGATGAACCCTAGCAAGGCTAAGTGGATGAAGGCATCTGCTGCAGGGACCTGTGTGCAACCTCATGGTCACAAGTTTTCGTTTTGCTTTAGCCCCGCCCCCTCTGACTCCGCCCCCACCAGTGCGGCCCTCGGCCACAAACTACACTGTAAATTTAGCCCCTGAAAGAAAGTTTGTGAGTACCCATGATCTAGAGAGAGTAGACGGTCAGTGGATGAACTAAGTGTAACTTTGAAGAGCATGTAACACTGCACCCGCACGTCCGTTCCAGTGTAGGAAAGGCAAGGAAAAGAAGTTTTAATTTTGTCCAAATACTACCATCAATAGTAGCAGTAGTTTGTATTGCAAGCACAGCATAGATCCGGTTATTAAGGTGGCCACTCCCTACCTCTCTTAATAAGTTTAGTAGTACTCAGTCATTCATGTGTGGATGTATCACTGGTCACTCAATAAAAAGCAAAGCACCTAAAGTCATCCCATATATAATCAAAAACATCCCATGTGAAGTGATAGATAATCAGATTATTTATCTTCTTCAATTTTCCATTTCTAGTACTCATTTGCACTGTAGGGTGAAAGTTAAATTAATTAAGCAGTAGCCCTTGTAACAGAGTATTCTCAGTGCCACCCGTAATAGAAAAGTAAGAGCTTCACCACCTGCATGTACTGGACCGGTACAGTAACGCAAGTCTGTCTCACTCACCATGGTGTGCGTCTGTTTTTTTCGGGTGCAAGTTCACTGCGCTGGCATTATGCCGGCTTGCAGAAGATAACGTACCAATTTTCCTAAACAAGAGACAAGAAGAAGAATAAGACTGGTGTACTTTCATAGTCGACTCCAATGGAAGTCCATAGTGCTCGTAGAATTTGTTCCTTAAACTCCCACTAATGTTAGAGCAAGGATGAAGAAGTGGGAGGTTAGATAGATAATGGCCTCAATAGTTATGTAATGCGCTTGCAAGTTGCTAGTTGTACTGCAACACAAATTTCTGCTGAATGATTGAGTTAATCTTAAAGAGCATTGGTTACAGACTATGTCTTTCTTTCTTCATATAGATGCTCCTTCCAAACCAACAAGGAGGAAGGAGCTGGCTAGAGCGGCCCGGCAACGGAGGATCGATGCCACTGTTGCGGAATATCGGCGGCTGGTGGCCCGGGAGGACGAAGAAAGTGTGCAGTCGACCACAACAACAACGTCGTCTGCATCGGCCTCGGTGCCCCCACGGGCTGCCACCCAGCACAGTGGTCCACACAGACTGAGCCGGGCTGCCAAAGCCAAACGCCACCGCCGAGCAGCAAGGACAACAGCTGCCTCTCACAGCCATTGCACCTGCAAGGCAGTCAAGGCACGCCTGTGCCGCAGTACCCTGATGGTGTCCCGCCTTCAGCAGGAGCTCCATCACTTCACAAACGTGTTGGAGGGGCTCCGCTTAGAGCACGCCTTGCTCCGCGAGGAGCATGATGCCCTGGCCCAAAAAGTAAACAGCATCCACCCATAGTGTCCCTTGCCCCTTTTTTAGAGACTTTTGGGGGGTGGGAATTGGGAGTTGGGTTTTTGGGGACTTTTGAAGGACAATCGTTGGGGTTAGGGAGGGTCTTGCGGGAGATTATTTTGTTAGGGATATAAATACACTTTTTCAAACTTTATCTGAGCATACCTGTTTTTTACTGCTTGCCTGATGGGTGGGGATTTAACAGTGACTTTGTTTTCCTGAAAGTTTAGTTCCATTTTCTTCCTTTAAGTGTAAATGCCCAAATGTTTTCAACACTAAGTGCCTCTCACAGAGTAAGTGAAGTGAATTCAAGAGTCCTAGGACTTTAGTAGTACTACTGTCAGTCTCTCGTCTCTCCTAATACTCCATTATACCCCCAAACCACCAAACGCTTATCTTACCTGTAATTTGTGTTTGAAAGTAGAGCTAGACCCAGGGCTGGCTCCACGGGAAACAGCGAATAAGGTTGGCAATCCTGGGCTGATAAAATTTCCTCATAGCGGTGGTACTAGTGGTGTGACACAGTGGCAGTTGCATGCCTATGAAAAACAAGAAAATTAAATCTGGTTTGTCCTCCTGAGCAATTCAACGGTACAATAGAGAATATAGCAGGTGACAGAAGTACACTAGAACAGTGCCACATTGTAGCCTAACAAATGGTAAAGTATAACTACTAATTCGGTTGAAGTTCTTTGACATTAGCCATGGGTCTTTGTCAAGCAGAGTAAGAATATATCCTCGGATTTCTTCACCAGCCTGTTGCTATCACCTTATCCTCCCCAGCAAGTGTGTGGATTTATTGCTGTAATTTAGTCACACATCAATCAAAACCACACAGCCCGGGGGAAGAGGGTTAGGGTTTGAAAAATGGATGGGTACAGGGGTTTTTGGGAAAGGTTTTGGGAGACAAGAAAAAATAGCACAGCATGGACAAACAATTGTGAACATAAACAAATCTTTGGGTACAAACCTATCCATCAATCTTTGAAAGTGCATGCACTACTGCATGCATGTCAGTGAAAAGTAAGTAGTACTTTCGACAACTGTGGAAGAAAGAATGCGACAGTACAGGGCGTGTGTGGAATTATTGATAACTATATTCAACATAAGGTCTCTGTTGCCAGATACCTGAGAGCCTTGCTGGTCACTATAAATCCATTCACAACACTCAATGGGGTTGGTCTGGAAGGTATAGTAGATAGAAAAGGAGACATTGCTCTTTTTCTAGGTGTCCCCTCACTCACCAGGGTTGCCCCTAGGTGACATGCTTCATCATTGGGGCCATCCCAGTCCTCTACGGGCTGGGGCGTGCTGCGACTTGCGAATTACGTAGGAGCACTTACAAATGACTATGTGTGGTGCAGATGTGATAGTGGAGTGGACTAAGTGATGTGTTAAGGGATCAATTTAGAAGCAGAGAGAGATCCAAGAAATGCAGTCACAGTCAGAGAAAAAGACAAAGGATACCGTATCTGTATGTTGTTGTAGTTGTCCTGTTGAATTTGGTAAGTAAGTTGCCTGCAGAAAGAAAATCCTCTTATTAGCGGCACTCCTCCATTGCAGCTGACGCTTCGTCCATCGATGTTGGTGACCAGAAGACACCCTGTCCACTGCCTGCCTGATGCTGAATTGTGGCTCGCTAATGTGAAGCCTGACTCCATCCTTTTTTCCCCATTGCACAGACTGAAACCCGGCCTGTAATTATTCAACGAAAAACAGGAAGTGATAGAATATTACAACACCACTGATAAATAAATATAAGGTATGTAGGCTGTGGAGTGCAAAAAGTCACACTTTAATTTTCCTAGTAGACAGTACAATATTTTTGAAAGTGCATACTCTGTCAGAGTCACCTTTTGAAGGATAAATAAGTATGGGCAAATTAATGTAGCGGATCTTTCCCCTCAAGCTAGGTGTCCGGTAAACTGTGTTTTAGAACAAAATTAGATCTTCCCAGCAGTGCTCCCACCCAGACCCTTACTAAAGCCAGTCGAAAAAATGTAGAAGACCCCCAATCAAATCTCAAAAAACTAGGCCTAGCAGAAAACTGGTGACAAAACGTACTTTGAAAGTAAAAGTAGGCCCAAGTACCCCCTTACCCACCGTGGATTGCATTCAAACCACTTGCAAGCAACCAAGCAAAAGTATCCATAGCCAGCATCGCTCCAAGACTCGAAAACCCCCCCACCCAAACACATGCAATAGAAATACTGCTAACCCTAACGAACCCTAAGTTAAGAATAGTGGCAAAGGCTTTCTTTAACTATGCCAAATCCCCCCTTTCCCACCATGGATTTTCTTCAAATGACTTGCAACCAAAATTACACATTCTCACGAGTGCTCTAAGACCCCAGAACTCAGTTGCAAAAATCTAGAACACCCCGAAACACATGCAATCCTGCTGCTAGGGCTAACCCTAACGAACCCTAAGTTACAAAAAGTGCCAAAAGGCTTTTCCGTGAGGATTTTGTCCCAACCACTTCTACCCGGTATTAGACCTTCCCAGGAATGCCCCAAGACCCGCCAACTCACCCGCCAAGAAGCATAACACCCCCAAACAGGCCAAAAGCAAAATCTCATATTTGCAATATTTCTCGGCCTTCGGTCCAAACGCGCTGCGTAGCTAGGCCATAAGTCGGGGTTGCCACCACGGATTTCCTGAAAAGCAAATGCAATCAAGATTAGAGTGTCCCTGCAGTGCTCCCAGACCCCGAAACTCACCCACAAACACCAGGAAGCCCCACAAACAGGCCCCCAAAAACGCTACATTGAGCAAAATGTCAGAAATAGCAACAACAAAAAATCGACGTGGATTTTGTCCCAACCACTTTTATCCGGTATTAGAGCTTCCCAGCAATGGCCCCAGAGACGTCAACCCAGGAGAAAACGAGTAGAAGACCCCCAAACAGCCAAAGAGCAAAAGTGCAAAAATGGGGACTTTGTCATTTTTTTCCAAATTTCCCAAATCACTCCGCGCGCGCTCTGCAGCTAGGCCCTAACTCGCCTCTGCCACCATGGATTTGCTTCAAACCTCTTGCAAAGTAAAGTATATATAGCCAGCAGTGCGCCCAGACCCCGAAACCCACCCACAAACACCAGGAAGCCCCCCAAACATGCCCCCGAAAACGCTACATTGAGCAAAATGTCAGAAATAGCAAAATAAAAATCGGCCTGGATTTTGTCCCAACCACTTCTACCCGGTATTAGACCTTCCCAGGAATGCCCCAAGACCCGCCAACCCACCCGCCAAGAAGCATAACACCCCCAAACAGGCCAAAAGCAAAATCTCATACTTGCAATATTTCTCGGCCTTCGGTCCAAACGCGCTGCGTAGCTAGGCCATAAGTCGGGGTTGCCACCACGGATTTCCTGAAAAGCAAATGCAATCAAGATTAGATTGTCCCAGCAGTGCTCCCAGACCCCGAAACTCACCCACAAACACCAGGAAGCCCCCCAAACAGGCCCCCAAAAACGCTACATTGAGCAAAATGTCAGAAATAGCCAAAAAAAAAATCGGCCTGGATTTTGTCCCAACCACTTCTACCCGGTATTAGACCTTCCCAGGAATGCCCCAAGACCCGCCAACCCACCCGCCAAGAAGCATAACACCCCCAAACAGGCCAAAAGCAAAATCTCATACTTGCAATATTTCTCGGCCTTCGGTCCAAACGTGCTGCGTAGCTAGGCCATAAGTCGGGGTTGCCACCACGGATTTCCTGAAAAGCAAATGCAATCAAGATTAGAGTGTCCCAGCAGTGCTCCCAGACCCCGAAACTCACCCACAAACAGACGGACCCCCCCCTAAGAGCACCTCAAAGGCAATCAAGTCAGCAAAAACACAAAAAAATTTGCGCCTCGGATTTGGTCCAAACCACTTTTATCCGGTATTAGAGCTTCCCAACAATGGTCCCAGAGCCGTCAACTCACCTGCAAAGAGGTAGAACAACACCCCCACAAGTGCTGAGTCTTTCTTCATTGGGCGTAAACCAGCCCTCTGGTTTGATGGAAATAGGAGTCTGGAGGAGGAGGATAGAGGAGCATGTTCTTATGAACTTGTGAACCTGAGGAATGCAGACTGCGGCAACTTCAAATCAATTAGCAAGCCAGTGAAGACAGTTCTGCTGATGGGCTTGTTTTTGTGATTATCTGATTAAAGTTTGAAATATATTAACTGTGCACAACAAAGAAAGACAGACACACAGGAATAAAAGTGAATAAGGACAAAAAAGAAAGTTGTTGATTCGTTGTCTCATTTTCAGGGCTCGGTATCACGGTCCAGGAATGAGAATAAGGCTTCGTCATCATACTCTGCGAATTCAGGCAGGGTGAGCTCAGTGTCACCTGACAGAGTAGAAATTCCCTCATCTATGTTGCTGGCCACCTCGTCTTCATCCGGCGTGCTTTCTCGTACTCTGAAATCTGGTGGTATGAGGTGCTGATTCATCTTGATCATTGTTAACCTCTCCAAATTTTTGGGCGAGAGGCGGCTCCGTTTGGGAGTTACAATGCCACCAGCAGCACTAAAACACGTTCAGAAGACACGCTTGCGAGTGGGCAAGACAAGTAGTTTAAAGCCAGGTTGGTGAGCTGTGGCCACAATTCTTTTTTCCCATGCCAATACGCCAATGGGTCAGAATTAACATAGACCTCTGTTGAGTCATTCAGATAGTCCTTCACCATCGACTCAAGGTCCTCATCCAAGGTTCCTCCACTTTGCTTAGCTCTTGCTGTGCCTCTGACCTTTTGAGAACCAAACCCACGCAGAGCTAGCCAATCCTCTTCAGCCTCCAATGTTTCTGTTGTGTCTGGTGCAGATGATCCGGTTGCCGGTGTCTTTAACGGCTGAGAGGTCACTTGTGCCACAGCCACAGGTGCAGAAGTGGATTGTTTTGACTGGGGATGGCCTGCTGATGTACTGCAATTTCCTTCAATTTTCAGCCGTTCTCTTTCAAACCTCTTGGCTGACAAGGCTAGCCAATGTTTGTACTTTGGAACATGTTCATCATCAAAAGGAAAGAATGCTTGGCCTGCCAGCGCCTTTTTGTAGTGTGGATCCAGAATAGTAGCACAAATGTAATGCTCTTCTGAGTGGATCTTTTTAAGACGTTCATCACCTTGTAGGAGCTCTAATAATTTCTCAGCCAGAACAAAAGATTCTTGGTTTTTTACATCTTTTTCAAACACAGAACACACCTCCTTCAGTTGGTCCTCCAGCATGTACAACAATGGGATAGCTTTTCCCAAATTACAGTCCTCCTTGCTGACTGCACGCGTGAAGAACTCAAAAGGACGAAGCATGCGTGTCAGGCTTTGAACTATGTTCCATTGCGCCGCACCCATCCTCAGGTCATCGTGAGCTGTACCCTCTGTTAAGAAATATTGATCGAGTACCGTATACTGCTCATACAGACGCTCAAGCATGTAGAAGGTTGAGTTCCAACGTGTTACCACCTCCTGGATGAGTGCTTTCACTGGCATTTGACGTTGTTATAGCAGGCTCCTCAGCTGCTTCCGGGCCTTAAAAGAATGGCTGAAATGGTTGCACATTTTTCGGCAGGTGTCCAATACTCGGTACGCTGCACTGCCTTTATTACCCAAGAATTTTTGGACAACCAGGTTTATACAGTGCGCCAAACACGGCACTCTGAAATAGTTACCCTGCCTCATGGCCTTAACTATATTGGCGCCATTGTCCGTGGAAACATAACCAACCTGGTGTTTTAGTGGGGACAGCCAGTTAAGGACCTTTGTGTTAAAGGCATCCAAAATGTTTTCTGCTGTGTGACGTTTCTCCAAACCAAACATGGCTAGTGTTGCATGTTTCCGAGCAGCTTTAAAAACAATGTCCGTGTCAACACCTGTGTTTAGCTTTGCTTTAGCCCCTGAAATTTTTTGGGCAAACACTAAAGCAGTCCCAAACTGCAGACTTGAAATGTCTTTGGGGGCCGGAGGAGGCCGCGATACTGGTGGTGGTGGTCCTGCTGCTAATGCCAGATGAAGTGGAGGATGTGGATTGCCGAACTTCAGTACGTTTTGCACTTTCACCACCACGAATTGAGTCGAGGTGGATGGAGGTCCCTTCTAGCGACTAAGAAATATGGAAGCGGTAGGTGTTGGTGTACTAGTTAACTCCAATGATTGTGGTGTTTCTTCCATTGCCTCCTCGTCCACATCATCATCATGCTCAGCAGCTTCTCGGGATAGGGTCAAAATGTCTCTTTGCTGCATGCCCGCTGGGGCTGCAGTGACCAATATGATGACTGGATCGTCGTCGTGAAGGGCTTCATCAGCAGCAGTATGCGTCACTTCTTGTTGAGCCTCATCACACTCCATAGCTATGAGTTTTTCGACGACCTTCCTTTTACGCTTAGGTATCTTTGTCAGATCATGGTGTGCCTCACTCTCAGGCTGCCGTGGTGGTACCCAATCGTCATCCAGATCATCAGTAGGAGGTGGGCTTGAAGAAGATGTAGACACCCCCCTTGATCTTTTCCTTGCTAGGGATGTGGAAGACAATGAATGATCATCAGGAGGAGTGGCTTCCTCAAATGATACCTCGGTCTGATTGTCAATTTCCTGATGTGCCCCTACTTCGGGAGGGACAACTATTGGGGAACTTGTTGTGACCTTCCATGCACCTCTGCTTGCGCATCTCCTTGCGCTGCCTCTCCTTCCACATGTACTTGGGCTTGTACTACTTGCACATGTTGTTGTTGCAGCTGTGGTTGTTCAACACTTGGCAGATGAGTTACAACAACCTGTGTTGATTCAGGGACATTGCTGCTACTTTCTTGCGATGAGCCAACATCACTGGTCGATGGTGATTGGAGAAGTACACTGACTGCCTCTGAAGCACTCAAAGGCTTTGACTTAAGTTGGCGTGGTGGTGGAGGCAATGAACCCAATGGAGCGGGGGTGCTGCTCCCAGCTTGGTCCCCAGCAGATCCTGCTGCTGCAGGCGTACTTTTTTTTTTGCTCCCAAAAAACGTGGCGGTTGGCACACCAGCCTCCTTGGTAACTTGCTTCTTCTGCTTCTTACTAGCAACTTTCTTGCTAGAGGAGCTACGGAGACCTTTTTTTGGGGACATCTTCTTCAGAGCAGGTCAGACAGCAGGCCGCAGTTGCACAAATTGTAGAGTTGTCTGAGGCCAGACGTGGCTTCTCGTGATGTTATGCTGCACACACACACCGCTGCAGGACTTCTTCCTGGCACTGGTGGTTCTCTTGAGTCTTGTGCACCTAAAAACAATGGAAGACAGAGGAACATCAGTTCAGTTATACACCCCAAAAAAATCGAAATAAACCCCTGAAAAATCAGCACAATCCCATTCCATCCATGCCCTCCATGATGTTTAAGTTCAAGACACCCCACAGAAAGACTAGGCCCATGCAAGACTCAATACCCCTGGTGAAAAGGCCACAAGTATAGCCCCAAAAAACAAAAATCACTGAAAAATCAGCACAATCCCATTCCATCCATGCCCTCCATGATGTTTAAGTTCAAGACACCCCACAGAAAGACTAGGCCCATGCTAGACTCAAATACCCCTGGTGAAAAGGCCACAAGTACAGCCCCAAAAAACGAAAATCACTGAAAAATCAGCACAATCCCATTCTATCCATGCCTTCCATGATGTTTAAATTCAAGACAACCCACAGAAAGACTAGGCCCATGCAAGACTCTCTACCCCTGGGCATAAAGGTTGAAAGTAGGCAAAATGGTTGCAGGCCTAACAACAATGCCTGCATTCAAAATGGCCACTTGCCTCCCTGCACATAGCCAGGGCCTGTAGCAGCACTCAAAATGGCCCCCAGCCACATGGCCTGTCCCTCCCCATGAACACCCCCAAAAATCGAAAATCACTGAAAAATCAGCACAATCCCATTGCATCCATGCCCTCCATGATGTTTAAGTTCAAGACACCCCACAAAAACACTAGGCCCATACTAGAGTCAATACCCCTGGTGAAAAGGCCACAAGTACAGCCCCAAAAAACGAAAATCACTGAAAAATCAGCACAATCCCATTCCATCCATGCCCTCCATGATGTTTAAGTTCAAGACACCCCACAGAAAGACTAGGCCCATGCTAGACTCAAATACCCCTGGTGAAAAGGCCACAAGTACAGCCCCAAAAAACGAAAATCACTCAAAAATCAGCACAATCCCATTCCATCCATGCCCTCCATGATGTTTAAATTCAAGACAACCCACAGAAAGACTAGGCCCATGCAAGACTCACTACCCCTGGGCATAAAGGTTGAAAAGTAGGCAAAATGGTTGCAGGCCTAACAACAATGCCTGCATTCAAAATGGCCACTTGCCTCCCTGCACATAGCCAGGGCCTGTAGCAGCACTCAAAATGGCCCCCAGCCACATGGCCTGTCCCTCCCAATGAACACCCCCAAAAATCGAAAATCACTGAAAAATCAGCACAATCCCATTCCATCCATGCCCTCCATGATGTTTAAGTTCAAGACACCCCACAAAAACACTAGGCCCATGCTAGACTCAATACCCCTGGTGAAAAGGCCACAAGTACAGCCCCAAAAAACGAAAATCACTCAAAAATCAGCACCTTCCCATTCCATCCATGCCCTCCATGATGTTTAAGTTCAAGACACCCCACAGAAAGACTAGGCCCATGCTAGACTCAAATACCCCTGGTGAAAAGGCCACAAGTACAGCCCCAAAAAACGAAAATCACTGAAAAATCAGCACAATCCCATTCCATCCATGCCCTCCATGATGTTTAAATTCAAGACAACCCACAGAAAGACTAGGCCCATGCAAGACTCACTACCCCTGGGCATAAAGGTTGAAAAGTAGGCAAAATGGTTGCAGGCCTAACAACAATGCCTGCATTCAAAATGGCCACTTGCCTCCCTGCACATAGCCATGGCCTGTAGCAGCACTCAAAATGGCCCCCAGCCACATGGCCTGTCCCTCCCCATGAACACCCCCAAAAATCGAAAATCACTGAAAAATCAGCACAATCCCATTCCATCCATGCCCTCCATGATGTTTAAGTTCAAGACACCCCACAAAAACACTAGGCCCATGCTAGACTCAATACCCCTGGTGAAAAGGCCACAAGTACAGCCCCAAAAAACGAAAATCACTCAAAAATCAGCACCTTCCCATTCCATCCATGCCCTCCATGATGTTTAAGTTCAAGACACCCCACAGAAAGACTAGGCCCATGCTAGACTCAAATACCCCTGGTGAAAAGGCCACAAGTACAGCCCCAAAAAACGAAAATCACTGAAAAATTAGCACAATCCCATTCCATCCATGCCCTCCATGATGTTTAAATTCAAGACAACCCACAAAAAGACTAGGCCCATGCAAGACTCACTACCCCTGGGCATAAAGGTTGAAAAGTAGGCAAAATGGTTGCAGGCCTAACAACAATGCCTGCATTCAAAATGGCCACTTGCCTCCCTGCACATAGCCATGGCCTGTAGCAGCACTCAAAATGGCCCCCAGCCACATGGCCTGTCCCTCCCCATGAACACCCCCAAAAATCGAAAATCACTGAAAAATCAGCACAATCCCATTCCATCCATGCCCTCCATGATGTTTAAGTTCAAGACACCCCACAAAAACACTAGGCCCATGCTAGACTCAATACCCCTGGTGAAAAGGCCACAAGTACAGCCCCAAAAAACGAAAATCACTCAAAAATCAGCACAATCCCATTCCATCCATGCCCTCCATGATGTTTAAGTTCAAGACACCCCACAGAAAGACTAGGCCCATGCTAGACTCAAATACCCCTGGTGAAAAGGCCACAAGTACAGCCCCAAAAAACGAAAATCACTGAAAAATCAGCACAATCCCATTCCATCCATGCCCTCCATGATGTTTAAATTCAAGACAACCCACAGAAAGACTAGGCCCATGCAAGACTCTCTACCCCTGGGCATAAAGGTTGAAAAGTAGGCAAAATGGTTGCAGGCCTAACAACAATGCCTGCATTCAAAATGGCCACTTGCCTCCCTGCACATAGCCAGGGCCTTTAGCAGCACTCAAAATGGCCCCCAGCCACATGGCCTGTCCCTCCCCATGAACACCCCCAAAAATCGAAAATCACTGAAAAATCAGCACAATCCCATTGCATCCATGCCCTCCATGATGTTTAAGTTCAAGACACCCCACAAAAACACTAGGCCCATACTAGAGTCAATACCCCTGGTGAAAAGGCCACAAGTACAGCCCCAAAAAACGAAAATCACTGAAAAATCAGCACAATCCCATTCCATCCATGCCCTCCATGATGTTTAAGTTCAAGACACCCCACAGAAAGACTAGGCCCATGCTAGACTCAAATACCCCTGGTGAAAAGGCCACAAGTACAGCCCCAAAAAACGAAAATCACTCAAAAATCAGCACAATCCCATTCCATCCATGCCCTCCATGATGTGTAAATTCAAGACAACCCACAGAAAGACTAGGCCCATGCAAGACTCACTACCCCTGGGCATAAAGGTTGAAAAGTAGGCAAAATGGTTGCAGGCCTAACAACAATGCCTGCATTCAAAATGGCCACTTGCCTCCCTGCACATAGCCAGGGCCTGTAGCAGCACTCAAAATGGCCCCCAGCCACATGGCCTGTCCCTCCCAATGAACACCCCCAAAAATCGAAAATCACTGAAAAATCAGCACAATCCCATTCCATCCATGCCCTCCATGATGTTTAAGTTCAAGACACCCCACAAAAACACTAGGCCCATGCTAGACTCAATACCCCTGGTGAAAAGGCCACATGTACAGCCCCAAAAAACGAAAATCACTCAAAAATCAGCACCTTCCCATTCCATCCATGCCCTCCATGATGTTTAAGTTCAAGACACCCCACAGAAAGACTAGGCCCATGCTAGACTCAAATACCCCTGGTGAAAAGGCCACAAGTACAGCCCCAAAAAACGAAAATCACTGAAAAATCAGCACAATCCCATTCCATCCATGCCCTCCATGATGTTTAAATTCAAGACAACCCACAGAAAGACTAGGCCCATGCAAGACTCACTACCCCTGGGCATAAAGGTTGAAAAGTAGGCAAAATGGTTGCAGGCCTAACAACAATGCCTGCATTCAAAATGGCCACTTGCCTCCCTGCACATAGCCATGGCCTGTAGCAGCACTCAAAATGGCCCCCAGCCACATGGCCTGTCCCTCCCCATGAACACCCCCAAAAATCGAAAATCACTGAAAAATCAGCACAATCCCATTCCATCCATGCCCTCCATGATGTTTAAGTTCAAGACAACCCATAGAAAGACTCAGTCCACCCACCACTGAGTACCCCTGGGCAAAAGGCCCCAAAACAGCCCAAAAATCGAAAATTCCCAAATTGTAGTTGCAGCAACTGTAATGCCCCAAACAAACTTACTTGTAAAATTTCTAATCCAACAGTGATCCAAAGAAAGTCAAAAGGCCTCAAATCCAAATATCCAGCAGCATCCACAAAAAGTAATCCTTCCAGCTCCAGATCCAAATGAAAAGTGACCAGGAGATGGACAAAGCACTGGGAGGAGCCTGCTGGACAGGAACAGGAAGTTGAAGACTGTGGGGCACTTCCTTCCTCCCACCCCCTCCCCCCCTCCCCAAAATGGACTCCTCGCTAAAAAAGTGCAGGCAAATGTCAACCTAAGGAGTTATTCAGATAAAAATCATCATTTCAAGAAGCTGCTTGCTGGTGGATTTCTTGTGCAGAATTGCAAATTTTATATTTTCGCTTGTGCGAGATTGTTGCTGCTCGCCGCATCTCAAATCTCGCAATTGCGAAGTACCGCGAGACGTGATCTTGCCGTACTCGCGTTGACAAACTCTCGCTGTGCAAGTTGGCAAGCCGCGATGACGTAATCGCGCTCGCCAAATTCCCGCGGGATCACACAGCAAGATCCAAAATGGCGCAGCACTCGCAAAATATCGAGAAAAACAACTCGGCAAACGATGATAAACGCCGCGCGCCGCAAAAATTGTATCACCAACGCCGCGCGCCGCAAAAAAAATCCGCTGCGTGCGAATTTGCGGATTTTGCGGGAAATTCGCAAATCTCGCGGATTGCGAATTTACCGAAAATCCGCAAAATCCGCGAGCGTAACGGATTTTCCGCCCATACTTAGTTGTATTAAAACGTTGTTTTTCTACATCCTAACAGAAAAATAACAGAGCCCTGTTGATGGTTTGGACATTTATGGCCCGAACTTGAAACGCGTCGGCAAATCCAGCAAGAGCTAATCATAACATTTAGAGTGTTTTAGAACAAAAATTGCTACATGCTTTCTTGCTCTTGTAATGAATTGGCTCTCTTCATGAAAATATTTTGTTGATTACGAAATGGTTTAATATATTGCAAAATTGTTGCACTGCAATGTGTATTGTTTGTTGGATGTAATATTGATGTTTTTCTTTTGGATATTTTGAAAGTGTTTCGTGTTAATTGTTGATTGAGTAAGATTGTCATTAATTTATTGTATTGTGTATTCTCTTTCTGCCATTACATTTTTTTTTTTAAATAACTTGAATAAAAGGTATAAATAAATATACCGGACCAGATTTAATGAAATTGTTTATTTGGTCCTCAATCACAAATTCATTGAGAAGGGGGCAAGTTTTTGTATGTTAGAAGGGACAGTAGTAGCATTTAATTTATAGGCCCTGAGTAAATTGTATACCACTTAACAAGGGACTTTTAAGAAAATTAAATGTGCCAAACAGGTGTAAGCCAATTATACCATGTTTAGAGGAGCGAGCACATGCACATAAGCACTGGTAGAGTGCTCATAGTCCTGAGGCCAACAAAACAAGGTCAAAACAATAGAAAGAAGAAGGCAAAACGTTTGGGGTGGCTCTTCAGAGAATGCAACTTCCAACACAATCCCCCTCCAGCCTAAAGTCAGAGTAGACTAATCAATACCTTGATGGACTTCTCAGCTTAGAGCAATAGAACATGGACAATTGGACAATGGCCCACTACTGCAGGGGTACTTGCAAGTTGTACGCCTCTCTAAACCCATTTGGCTCCATCTGTCTAACCCAATGGAAATCCTTCTCCTTACTAGTGGATCCAATCTGTGCTGCACCTAACTTTAACTTGGTCATAGATGCATCCCAGTAAGCAGTTAGTACCATCGTGGCCAACAAAGTAATCACCCCTTGGATCTGACTACTGTTTCCAACTCAAGGAAAGCTCTGTCCACAACTGACAGCAACCACCAGAGACCACTGACAGCTGTCAATGTCAAGAGCCAGGCCAAAGGCCATTCAGAGCTGTCTAAAGTTTTTCAGAGAGGGAGGTCAGTAGCCCCATGTGACTTTTCTACTCTCCCTTCCACCAGATCAGGGTTGATGTCTTAAACCCGGTCCTTCAACCAAGGGCTGGTACACTTAGGCTGAACATGTGTCTTGCAAGCCGGGAGTACAACTACCCCACAGGGGAAACACATTCTAAAAGTGTTGCATACAAGTCTGCCTGGCGCAGATCTTCAGCCCTCTGTCCCTGTGACAGTTCGTGGAGCTCCCCAGAGATGAAGTGGTCTCACAAGGGTCAGTCCTGGGGTGTTCTGATCTCATAGATGGCAATGCCTGATTCACTGGCCCTCCCAGTGTGGACTGTTCCAACCTCCGGACCCTCCATCTGGGCCTCTGCACCCTCCGCTATGGAGTGGTTCCCCCGAAAACAGAACTGGTAGGGCGCATGTGATGGATACCCAGGACTCTCCTGACAGTGGACTGACTCTCGGTTCAGACCCAGTTACCCTGATTGTGCCCTGTATGAGAAGACACCAAGCTCTGATGCTGAAATAGGGCACTCTGGGCCTCTGCATACCACCATCTCTTCTCTTACTGTTAGAAGGGACATGGGACCCTTTTCCCCCACTATACTGATACATGCCTGGGTCCCCCAAATCTCCCTTTCACTCTGTTGAGGGGAACTTGAACCACCCTCCTTAGGATTACTCTCCATTGCCTTCTCGAGCACTGTGGTATTCACCCAAAGGGCTGCCTCCTTTGCAAGCTTCATGGGGTCAGAATACTTACCATCAACTAGGTGTTGGCGACCCCCCGAAAAACAGTGACTGATCATGTGCTCTCTGGCAAATCAAATTGTAAAGCCACTCAAAAATGTTTATCATACTATCCTTCACTCAACTATCCAGTGCTTTGCTAAAGTACCCCACAAAATCCTCCCAGGACTGGTAAGACAGTTTTTGACTGTCCTGAATCTCAACCTGCACTCTTCAGGGGTGAATTCATACTTGAGCCTCCTTAATGGTGGGGTGCCTGTCCCTTTTCTATAGGGCCAGTAGGGTGTTCCTCCCATCACCAGGCATATGACTCAGAAGGCTAGCTCTCTAATCCTCTTCAGGAATCATGTGTTTTTCTAGAGCTACTTCAGAGGTTGATAACCACCTGTCTATCTCAGACACCAAGTCTTTGGATATGTGGACTCTTGCTTCTGCACTGGACACAGCTGCCACCATTTCTGCTAGATTCTAACAGCTGTTTGGCATTTAAGTGCAGCTCCTTGAGACACAGTTTATGAGCCAGCAATATCTTGCTTTCTTCCATGGCTCTCTACACCTCAGCTACCTTCATGGTAAGTTTTTCTCTGGCAAAGGCCCTTCCAGCCTCAGCTCTTCTCTCTTCTGCAGCCAGGTGGCCGCTGCAGCCTCAGGTCCTTCTCAGCCTGTCCTCCTTAAGTTCCTCAGGGGACTGGGTTTTTGGAGGAGACACTGCATTCAGCATAGGATCCAGCAGGGGTTTCTCTCTATGAGGGATCCCCTCTCTCTTTTGGAATATTTGCCAAGTCATTCTTCTTCTTCTCTCCCTCCTTCTTAGAGCTACTGTCATGAATCTCAACCTGCACTCTTCAGGGGTGAATTCATACTTGAGCCTCCTTAATGGTGGGGTGCCTGTCCCTTTTCTATAGGGCCAGTAGGGTGTTCCTCCCATCACCAGGCATATGACTCAGAAGGCTAACTCTCTAATCCTCTTCAGGAATCATGTGTTTTTCTAGAGCTACTTCAGAGGTTGATAACCACCTGTCTATGTCAGACACCAAGTCTTTGGATATGTGGACTCTTGCTTCTGCACTGGACACAGCTGCCACCATTTCTGCTAGATTCTAACAGCTGTTTGGCATTTAAGTGCAGCTCCTTGAGATACAGTTCATGAGCCAGCAATATCTTGCTTTCTTCCATGGCTCTCTACACCTCAGCTACCTTCATGGTAAATATTTCTCTGGCAAAGGCCCTTCCAGCCTCAGCTCTTTTCTCTTCTGCAGCAAGGTGGCCGCTGCAGCCTCAGGTCCTTCTCAGCCTGTCCTCCTTAAGTTCCTCAGGGGACTGGGTTTTTGGAGGAGACACTGCATTCAGCATAGGATCCAGCAGGGGTTTCTCTCTATAAGGGATCCCCTCTCTCTTTTGGAATATTTGCCAAGTCATTCTTCTTCTTCTCTCCCTCCTTCTTAGAGCTACTGTCCTCTAGGGGCCCAGATTCTGAGGTCAGGTACAACCTGGATTCCGCATTCTAATGAGTGCTGAAGTAGTCTCGCTTCACACTCTACTTGTGATTCAGATTGCATTCTGTGGTTCTCTTCACAGACTTTAGGCTGAACTGGTACTCAAACCTTGGTTTACCCCTAGAAATTTTCAGTTCTCTCTCTCTGCACAATTTCCTCAGCTCAGCCATGCTGTAGCTCTCAATGCAGTTGATGTTCACCTCCATATGTGATAGGCCCCTAGTAGATGCACTACACCATGCCTTCAGCTCAGAGGTGAGTTGTATCTTGTAGCCTCCTGATTTCCTTATAAGCTCAGATGGCTCTCTATAGGTCTCTTCTGGAAGCCTTCCTGCCTACATTCAGCCCCCTCTCCTTGTAGAACTCCTTTAGCTCACTCCCAGTGTAGTTTGCTAGTTAGTTCAGATCCATGGACGTTCCTATGATGTATCACAAGTGCAACAAAACTAGTCCCAAAGTAATGAAGCAGAAGCAGGAGTCAAATTTAGAAAAATGACCAATTGAGAGAAAACATGGAACTAACAATTTGTAATGGAATTTAATATAAAAAAGGAGTGAACAAAGAGACATTATATGGTATTGCACAAACAAGTCCTATTCTCACAGTTTATCACCAAAGTTAGACATTGGATTTCTGGTTGGCAAAGGTATGCACCCTGTCCAAGCAGAAACCACAATCCTATTCAGGTTAAGTCAGATACACACTAAAAGATTACCTGCGCTCACCCTCTCGTAGCTTGGCACAGAGAAGGCAGGCTAATCTAAAGAGGCAATATATCAAGTAATTGTGCAACACAACACAGAGTAACACAATGAAAACACCACAAAAAGACTCCACACTGGGTTGGAGAAGAGACAAAAATGTATAAATAAATCAAGACCAAAAGAACAAACATTCAATCAGTAGAATTTGATTTATGAATCTTTAAAGAATAAAAAGAGTTCTACAGATTAGAAGCAATAAGCACCAATAGGGGTTATATGACTGCGTGGAACCGTAGCAATGTCAACAACACAGGCTGATGGCAATAGAGTGCAGGCCAGGGTAAAGAGCCATGCATGCCCGGTGAACAGAGTACCTTGATTCTGGTCTCAACAGCGAGTTGCGAAGTACAGACGAGTGATGCATTGATGTTGAGACGATAGTCAAGGTGCGTGATGCGTGGATCTTCTCCATGCAGTGATGACGATGCGTTGGTTCTGAAGACAAAGCACTGAGCCACAGATCATTGGTTTTGAAGTGTGATATTCTGGGTTGCTCCATGCTGTTGAGGGGATGCGTTGATCTCTCCACACCACTGCGGTGGAGATATGCGCTTCCGATGTGTCAAGGCAATGAATTGGTTCAGAGAGCGATGCAACAATTCTACTCCAGCAACAGGGTTGATGTACCAGTTCTGTTAAATGCACAGTGTATATGGGTTGAATTCTTTGGTGCAAGTATCTGGGTCAACTTCCAGTGAACCAGGCACAAGAGTAGGTATGGAGACTTTGATAGTCCTGAGTCGCAATCAACACAGGGCAAGCCAATAAGCAATAGGAGATCATTTGGTGTGAAGGCAGAGTCCAGGTCTTATTCAGCATAGTCAGAGAACAGCAGGCAGAAGGTCTACCAAGAGAAAAGCAGGCCCTGCCCCAAGGCCAATATTGGGCCTGGGGACCCTATACCCCGGGACCTGCATAAACAGTAAAGGGGGAGGTGTATGCAGCCCCCTTACCCAGGTCAGTATAGTCCCCATGTACCCTGTCCCCTGGAGCCTGCCCACTACATGGTGGGTCCATGAAGCGCACCCACTTGCTATTTGATGGAGGCCACAGGGAAGCCCCAATTTCCCAATGGCCCAAGCCAGCTTCCCACCTCCAGTGGGTGCTGCTGTGCTCCCACCCACAAGGAACAGCTTAAGATGCTGCTCTGTGTGGGTGGGAACCATTTTTTCATCTGTTTCCCTGCCCTTTTCACAATGGGCAAGGAAACTAATGAAAAGTTTGCATTTTACATGCTCCTGCCTGCTGGGAGCAGACGATCTTGGCGGAAGGGTTACTCTGCCACAGCGGTGATGGATATCCTGTCTACCGAAATCTAAATCCTATAGGATATAATGGGATTTAGGCTTTGGCAGACGGGATATCCGTCACCATTGTGACTGAGTAACCTGCGTCTGAGATCACAGTGAGGCCTTTTGTGTTTGCTCTTGCTTGACTGGAGCTTTCAAATAGCCCCCGCCAAACGAGAGCAAACAGAGGTTTCCCTGCCCGCAGTAGTGTGGGCAGTAAAACTGCTATGTCCCAAGGATAAGCAACTCATTACATAGCAGGAGCTGGCCGTAGGGGGGCTGCAGGGAGTTATTCAGTCCCCCAGCAACATTAAAACAACTGTACGTCTCCTGGGTCATTGAATGAATGACACCCGAAGAATATACCATATTCTTTTAAAGCAATCCATAGGCTGGACCTTATGCCCTACAGCTGGGAGTGCAGTGCCTTCTAAGGGCTGGTTCTAAGGCTACATTTTATGTGGCCTGAAGTTGTATTAAAACATTTGCAAGGCTCTATGGTGATTCTCTTTATGAATCCATTGCTTGATTTGGGTGATAAATGTTAAAAGAAAGATTCAGAGACATGTTTTTTCTTTTTGTAATGTCTGGCTCTTTGAGTACACAATTTGTTCCATCAAAATGTAAAAACTGTAAAAAGAAAGCGACACAAACATGTTTTAAATGAAACTTTAGTGAACTTTTTTAGAATTAGAATTCATAATATTAAATGTTACATTGTGTGAATTATTGAAATATGCATTTGATCAAAATTATTGGTGATTTTTGGAGAAAGTATATAGTATTGTTTGGACAATGTAGAAGATAACATTTATAATCATAACTTTGGAATTTCAAATGATTGTGTAGTTAAATTTTAGTTTTTATTGTTATAAGAAATAACTTATCCCTTACTGTAACTAAGCTTTTTTTATTTCAATGTTTTATGTGAAAACATTAGACTATGTACATGTTTATGATAAGGTGTCCATAGTGAATTATACAATAATTTTACAATAAAGCAATAAATGTATATTACTTTCCAAAAGTTTGTGCGTTTATGTATTAGCATTGGGCTAGGTTTGTAGCCCATTTACTGTTACTTTATAGGACACAATTCAGCATCTATAGTTGTTGACTACATTTTGGATGTTTTTGACTATATGTGGGCTGTGTTTGTAGCCCAAATAAAGGAAGCTTTTAATTATTAATATGTTTGTTTCAGTATGTATATAAATTCTCTACATACAAAAATACACTTGTAAAAGACGGCATACATTGTTGAGTTATGAATTGTATGTGAATGTTTTATTTTTCCATAAGGATCGCCGGTACCACAGTACTTCCTAGATACAATCACAATAGTACCACTGTACTTCGCAAATGTAAAAAAACATTTCGCTGGCTTAAATTGTACCAATTACTGGAATGGAGAATTAAACACCGCTTTTTTATCATTTCTATTCTGACTCTTTGAGAGGAAGTGGAGTTTTTTTGTAAGTGGCTGGACTACATTGAGTTGTGGGTGTTTCTGTGCACAATGACTGACCAATGACATCTTGGGCAGCATGATGAGGAGGCAGAACAAGAAGACCAGCAACTATGGCTGCAGGAGGACGAAGGGGTGATGAGAAGGAGAAAAATAAAGGAGTTGGTGGTGTGTCAATTTTTTAATTCCACCAGGAGTGAAAAAAGTATGTTCAGCTGGTTACTTGTAACCTATGTCAAAAGGTTATTTCAAGAGGCACACATCTAAAGTAATCCTTTGGGACATCAGGCATGAGAAAACATTTGTCTTCAATGCACTCTCATAGGGAGGAGGAGTTGGAGGAGTCTGGCGGAAGAACTTCATCTGTGTCCACAGCTCCTGATACTGGAAGACAATCTACTTCTGCAGCAGTTGCTGCACCTGCACGTCACCCCCTTCATTGGTACTCACTAGTGTACCTGCTTCTGGCAGCATTGCCCCTCTCCACCTTTTGAAGTATAATCAGAACACTGTGGAGGAGTATGGCAATATAGCTACATATTGCCAGCTGTGTTACACTATCATAGCTGCTGGAAAAAGGGATCTTAATATTCATAAGGACCTATTTATTTCTCACCAATGTCTTCCCCAACATCCCTAATTTTGTTTTTCCTTCATGTTCCTTTCCCTCTTATCACTTCTCAACATACTTTTGCTTTAGTTGGTCCTGTTGACCTGCTACAAAAAAATAAACAAATATAAATAAGAAAATGAAGGAATAAAAACTGTTCTTTTCAGAGCTACCCAAATAATTAAAAAAATAAAGACTTTGTGTTAATATTAACCTTATTTTTTATAGGTATCATCAACGATTAATTGCATGTCATATACTTATATAAGTATAAGAGAATGGTAAATTGAACTTGCGGTGTTGATTTTTGTCTTGTGGCATAAAGTAGACTGAAGAGTGAGTGAAAACTGTTGTTTATGCAAGTTTTGTGCAGTGTTAGCTTGTGGAGATACGTTTTCTTCAGTAGATTATGTTTGAGCATAGTTATCAAAAAGTGAAATACACTACCTACTGTATTTAAGAGTACACTGAAGTATAGTTGACTATTGTGGGCTACACTTATTCATCGTAAGGGTCTCTTTCTGCCAAGAGTTTTAAGTGAAATGATGTAGAGTGCAGTGTGATGGTGTACTGTATAGTGGGGTGTGTTACAGTTCAACTGGTAATGCACTTGAGTGTTATGTCATACAGTGTCCTTCAGAGTACATTGGCAAGTAATATTTACATGAAATGCTAGAAATTAGCAAACTTCTAACACAGTAGTTTATCCATTTTTCCTCATACAGTTATGTGTTTCTAAGACATAAGTAACAATCTTATTACTGAAATATGCCATCATTTAGAACTTCAGAAGTCCAGGATGATCATTTTGTAATAGTCATCATTAAAAAACTGGGGAAAAACAAATTAACTGGATTGTGAAAAACACCCATAGATGCTGTCCATGTCCAACATGCTATATGCAAAAACATACAACACAGTAAGATGTAAAGTAGATTTCTTCCAAAGTCATCAGCTATGTGAGGCCACATACTAACATATCTACTGAAATGTATAAGTATATTAGTAAGTTATCTTTCTAGATTTATTGCAATGGTAACCATATGAGTTAGAATTTTGGATGTAAATTTAGGAGGTGGCTGTCTTGTAAATGTTGTGTTGTTATCAATTGTGTCCACCTCTGTTGTTATTTAAGTACATGGTATAGTGTCCTGAAGCCCTAGTGTCTCCGGGATGAAAAATAATATTTGTACAGGTAAAAGTGTGACCTGAAAAAGAAATTTAAGATGCAGTAAAGTAAAAATAATTGACATATAAATGTTTTTTTTTTATTTAGAGTACATCTTGGAATCATTAAAACTAAATATTTAGTTACCATTGGTAAACAGAGGATTGAGAGCATGGGTGATTCACAGTTTGGGCAAAAGTTTGATTACACAGCATTTCATATTACATTTTTAAATTGAACAGGTGTTTGTATATATTTAAAAAATCTTTCAAAATCTGTCACAGTGGAGCTGAAATGTCAGCAATTGAAACATTCATGTTCCTGAAGACAGCTTACACGATAGAGGTCAGACCTCAGGTGAGTCTTGTTAGCTATTATGTATACGACAACTGTACAGAATTCCTTTGCATCTTGCAGTTCATTGAGAGAAAACTGACCAGCACCTGTACACATATCTACCATATCTCCAATCGAACATGTTGAGTGGCATAAGTGGCTGTCTGACAGGTTTTTTTGATTTAGAATTTTCAAAGTGTTGCAGAATGGTTGATCTACATGTTGCTTTAATAGTTCTTTCTCTGATGGTAAGTATAAACATAGATTCACAATGACATTGCTGAAATAATTGCAGCTAATTCCAATTTTTAAATTAAAGTCCTGTTATTTATATGTGTTTTGAGTCTTCATTTTAGGTTGATCAAAATCTTGTTCATAATTGTCATTTAGTATATATTTTTTTGAAGGACAGTTCAAGCTTTGCAAAATGGGATATTCACAAAGATGAGGAACATATGTACTTTGCAAACTTTTGTATTCATTCACACAGCTACTGTCTGAATAAATTCTTGTTTCATAAAAATCAATACTACATAGTCTGGTATTTTTATTACATGAGAGAGAGCAAGTTATGCCATTCCTCCTTTGAATACTGTTGAACCAATGTTAATTGATGCATAATGTAAGCTTAGTCCTTGTGATTTGTGTATTGTTCCCACATAAGGCAAATATAGAGGAAACTGTTCTCTTTGAATATATATCTTCGATAAGTAAGAATCCTGCTATACAGTGGGAGATCTATTCTGTTGTTCTATGTGGTCAAATTTCACTACAATAAATGCACTTTTTTCCTTCTTTGCAGACATCAGAAAGTTCCCATTGCTTCGTTTATGAGTCCTTCTTCTTCATGTAAATTGCGACAGAAAAGAATACAATCTTTACAATCTTTACAGGGCTGTATATATTTCTCCTGCTGTACATGACACAGATTTGTCAATATTTGGACTTTTTTAGCTAGGCTTTACCTAATAGATATATTTAGTCTATGACTCTCTACTTTTTCTGTGCAATGTAGACATACTTTTTTTCTTTATCCAGATGTAATATTTCATTAATTATTGAGCACATTCTTTAATAGTTGGCATTAAAACAACCACAGGTTGTGATTTTTTTTTAAATTCTTTTTATTGAAGTTGTATTCAGGATTTATGCAGCATAGATCAAAAAAACACGGAAAATCACAGCAAGGTAAAAATTACATTTGATTTCAACTTAACATAATGTCAAACCAATTTACTCAAAATAGCATCCCCATATTTGATCAAATTTTCTAATACCCCCCACTCTTTGAGCATATAACAATTCGCTTTTCCTAACCCTTTTCATTTTTTCCAGCCATTCCTGCAGCGTCGGGATATAGGTTGAAAGCCAATTCTGCAATAGTAAACATCTAGCCACGGCCATTATAATATAGATCAATTTTGCCAAGTGACTTGAAAATGTACAATCTGGATCATAACCAAATAATAACAAATATTGCATTACATGGGACTGATAACTTACAATAAGTTTTTAAAAAACCAATAATTTCTTCCCAGAAATGCTTAATTTTAGGACAAAACACTATAATATGTGACCAATTGGCTTGTTCGCAATTGCAATGTCTAAAACAGAAAGCAGATGCATTGTTATACATTTTAGCAATTATTACTGGTGTACGATATAATAGCCACTTGCGCCACGCAGTACACAGAAATTAAACTGATTAATGGTTTTCCATATTGCCGGTGACAATATTAAATTTTCCTGAGTGTACCATTTACGGATAGCTTTGGCAGTCAGCTCTACCTCCTGACTTTGTCTCAGACACTGTTTCCATGCTCCGGGTTTCTTCTCCAAGTTATTAACAAAAAGATCTAAAACAAGAGTAGAAGTATAATTCGAAATGGTACCGGGATCTAATTGCACCAACGTAGGATAAATTAAATTAGAATAGGAACCAATTAGCAGAAAATTGCCAATAATTCGACCTGACATCTCGTTAACAGAGAGCCAAGTTCCACTGACCAAAAAATCAGCTAATGTTCTAAACCCGGCCCGACCCCAATTTTCTATAACAATGGGATCGATTTTAATCTTTAAAAAGGAGAACACTCCAATTAAGGGAGTTAGTAAATGAAAGGGTGGAAGTGAATATCTCTTAAGCATTGCATTACGTCGTTTAAAAAACCAATTTAGGATTTTATACTGCACAAATTTGGGAGATTTCGGTACAAACAAAGGGGACGGAATTTGAATTTCTGAACATATCAAATCAAAGAAAAAATTTACAAAACAACTAGTTGCTGCATTCCCGTTCTTAAATCTCTCTAAATACTGTGCAAAATAAGCATAGTAATAATCTTTCAAATTTGGAAAGGAAAGACCGCCATAATCAGTTCCTGCAGTTAATGTCCGAATATCTAATCTGGGTGTTTTTTTTGCCCAAATGAATTTGGAAAACATAGATTCCATTCTGGAGAAAAAAGTACTCGGCAAATAGACTGGAATTGATGCGAACAAAAAATTAAAAAGAGGAAGGATTGACATTTTGATTAAATTGATGCGACCGAGAATAGTTAAAGGCAGAGGGTCCCAGCGAGCAAACATTGATTGAACTTTTTTTATTAATGGGACGAAATTGAGTGTATATAAATCCAAAATGTTAGAAGAAAACAAAATTCCCAGATATCTTTTAGGTTTTGAATTAATACAGCCTTGTAAATCTTTGTGTAAAACTGGGTTTGCACCCCCACAAACCAATATTTCTGTCTTTTTTTTATTAATTCAGTAACCTCCTAGAGATTCAAACTTTTCAAAAATTTGAAAAATATAAGTCTGTGATTCCAAATCAGGTTTAATAAGTAACATAATATCATCTGCGTAGAGTTTGATTTTGGCCATGGAGGTAACTCGAGATTTGATCTGAAAACAATTCCTAATAGCAATAGTTAACGGTTCGATAAAGAAAGCAAAAAGAATGGGTGATAAAGGGCAGCCTTGCCTAGTGCCACGTTGTTCTAAAATTGAACCTGCTAATGATTTATTATTAAATTATGCTTGCTCTAGCGCCTACATACAAATTCTTTATCAAATTGATGATGCGTTGAGAAATGGCAAACTTAGATAAAATAAGAAAAAGGGTGTCCCATCCCACCAAATCAAAAGCTTTTTCTGCATCTAAAAGTAATACCAAGGCCTGTATCCCACGTGCTTCAAAATAATCTAATGCTTCAACTAAAAAGTGTGTGTTAGTAAATAATTGTCTGTCTATTATAAAACCATTCTGATCTGGATGGATCAAATCCGCCGCATGATCATTAAGGCGAAGTGAAAGCATCTTAGTAGTTATTTTATAATCGGAATTTAATAAAGTTATTGGCCTGTAAGAATTCAGATCTTTGGATTCTTTCCCTTTTTTTAAAAAACTAATGACTGTACCCTCATGGAAGGATTCCGGGACTTGCCCTCCTTCCAGCATTGAATTCAACAATAGCAAAAACAAATCACTGAGGGAGCTAAAGAAAACTTTAAAGAATTCGGAGGGGAAGCCATCGGGACCACAGGCCTTGCCTAATGGAAGGTTTTTAACAACTTCTTCCAATTCTGCTTTAGAAAAAGGTCTTTGCATATGCCTCTGATCCTCAAGGGGTAAACTTGGGATTTCATGTTGGTCTAAAAACTCTGATAATTTTTGGTGATCGAAAGTATGTTTTACAGAGTAAATACTCTCGTAATGTTTAAGCATAATATTATTTATTTCAGCCTGATCAAATGTATCGAAATGAGTAAGAGGGTCTTTTAAGGAATGAATCAAATTTGAAGCCGCCTGTTCTGTTACTTGCCAGGCTAAAAACTTCCCTGAGAAGTTACTCTCTTCGTACACTTTTTGTGATTGTTTCTGAAACACCAATTCACTTTGCTCATAATAATGAGCGCAAAGCGCTTGTTTAGCTTTCCTCAATTGAATTCCAACTGCATAATTTGGTTGACGTTGATAGCTTAATGTTAAATCCTGAATTTTTTGAAGCAAAAAGTTCCTTTTACTTTTCACAACGCACCACTCAGCCGCATCCTTACTAATAAGAACCCCCGTAGAAAAGCCTTTAACGAGGCCCAGATAACATGAAGAGGGGCCGTGCCTATATTTCGGTTAATGTACTCTGCTATCTCCAACTTTAATGCTGATATCCAATTCAAATTCTGTAAATACATTTTATTAAACATCCATCTTTTCTTGTAGTAGTCTCCGCATAGTCAAAATTAATCACTATCATAGCATGGTCTGAAAAGCCATTGTGATAAAACCTCTGTAAATTAAATTTAAGCTGTCTAGATGTTAGAAAAAAGTCTATACGAGATGAGGATTTAAACCTTCCTGACCAGCAGGTATACTCCCTTTTCAGAGGGTTTCTCACACGCCATGGGTCACATAAACCAAATAACGATATATAATTTAGGATAGTCTTAAGGGATCTAGGCTTAGACTGCCTCTTAAGGGATGATGTGGAGTCTAAATTAGGGTTCATGAGTATATTAAAATCGCCACCTATAATGATATCTCCACCGACCAATAGAAGAGATTGAAACAGAGCATCATAAATCTGGGGATTATCCTCTATAGGGGCATAGAAGCAAACAAAAGTAATCAGGGAGTGATGATTTTTAACTTTACATGAAACCCAACACCAACGACCAGAAGAATCATTTTCAGTCTGGACTATCTCAATCTCTAAATTTTTATTCATAAATAGAGCGACACCTCGTTGTGAACCCATGGCGCACGAAAACCCCCGAAAAGAAGCCCACGTTTTAAACATCTTGAAATCCTCTTTTTTAGCAGCAGCTATATGAGTTTCCTGTAACATGATCACTGTAGGATTTTCAGTTCTAATCCAGGACTCTATTGCACGCATTTTTCTAACGTTATTCAGACCATTCACATTAAAGGATATCAGTTTCAACCCCGTCCTAAACGACATGGAGCATAATTAATTGCACAAAGAAATACACAAGTTTTAATCTCAAAAAAACTTAATTTACGCATATATATGCAAAAATGCCTACCAGAGTACCAAAAATGCAAGATCTCACCACATTCAAATCCACTGAAAACATCCTCAATTTTTCAATTTTTTCCCCTCCCCCCCTTCACCCATGGCCCTCCTCCTGATACTCTCCCCCACGCTCGCCACCGGGTCTTCCCCCCAACCATAGAGGTGTCTTGGAATAACACCCCGTTTCCTTGCCCAGCCCTCCCCCTCCCGCTCCCTCACCCCTCCACCAAATCCACCATATCTGTAACCATAGTATAACCATCATTTAAGTAAAAAGAAAGAAAAGAGAAAAATACAAACAGAAAGTGTGCTAAGAAAACATAGAGTTTGCCTACAACATCTATCCGGGTGACATTTGGCTAAGCAAATCGTTGGCTTCACCAATATCTGTTAGCAAGTAAAATTTGCCTTTAATCAGCACCTTTAATTTCGACTGTTGTGCTATAGAGGCTTGTGCCCCTTTAGCTTTAAACAGGTGCAAAAGTTTCACAAACTCTTTTCTACGCTTCGCAGCAGCGGCAGACATATCGGAAAAAATCCGACATTTCGAAGTAGCATTTGCTGCGAACTGACCCTGTTTTATGGCTCTTGTCAGAATTGTCTCTTTAACCCGAAAGTCAGCGAAATTAACCAAAATAGTACGGGGAAAAGGGGAGTTCGGAAATGGCTGAGCGGGCACACGATGAGCTCGGGTGATTGTCAAATCACCTTTAAATTCCGGAATGACTTCGTGCGATATAAAAGAAGTGACCCACTGAACCATATCCGAGCCCTCAATTTTCTCCGGGACCCCTACTATTCGCAGATTTGATCTACGATTGTAATTCTCCAACTCATCAAGCTTAGATTCCAAGGTCTTAGATGATTTATAAACGTCCTTGACGTCCTTTTGAAGTTTGGGGATTTCATGCTCTAAACTTGAAATTCTGGCTTCAGCCTCCTGAAGACGAGGTGGGAAAGAAGTGACAATATCCTCAATTTTGTCCAAACGATTTTGAATTCCAGCAAGTTCTGCCTTTTGAGACTGTTTCACTTCACGAATTTCATCCAAAATTAGGTTAAGCATGCCCTTGACTGACAATTGCATTCCTGTTGTCTGGTTAGTCTCAGTATTCAAAGACAGGATAGGGCTCGTCAAACCCGCTTGTTCCTCCCCAACTTGTATTCCAAAACTTGCGTCTTGAACCACCTGACTATCAGCTCCGTCATACAAGTTAGTAACTACTGTTGCAGCAGGAGCAGTACTTAGATCTTGAGCACAAACAGAACCAGGATTAGGCTGGGCGATAGCAGAACTGCTCGACGTGAGCGAGTTATTTCTAGGCTCAAACAATGGAAATTGTCTTAAAGGTTTGTTGGTAGACAACACCTTTAGCTGTGCACTAGTATCTACTACAGGCACAGAATCTTGTTGAATCGAGTCAGTTTGAAGAGTCTCAAGTGAGCTAGCGTTCCCCAATGTATCAGGAATATCAGGGGACTCTATAATTGCCTCAGTCTCCCCGTCTGAGCTCACCAAAGAAATCTCCGCCCTGCCTTCCATCTGTTCAGTTGTCTTTTCAGATGCGGCCTCTTCTATAGCCTTAAGCCGTCGGGCTCTCGCCTTAGCACGCACGTTTGTTAGTTTGCCCATTAACGACTGCAGTTATTCCAGTTATTCCAGAAGTTTATCGAAATGGGGGGAGTCACTCAATAGAAACACTCTCGCATAGAACAAAGCAAATAGCAGTGTGACCACGAGATTTCAGAGAATCAGAGCTGTATGGGAGATGTAGTCCAGTGCGCAGTATGTAGTATTCAAACACTGAAAAATGTAACTGCTGGGTAAGAAGCGCTATCATTCCAGGATTATACTGTGTTCAGGTAGGCCTCTAAGCAAAGCTGTTAGGTTGCAGCGCGATTCCTGCACATCCAGCACCCAAACACTTATTCTGCACTTATTCTGCCCTTCAATGAGTTCTGACGCCACAGCCACTGCTAAGAACGCACCTCCAATGCCATCGCCCTCGTAAAGCCGAGTGAAAGATCGAGGCAAAGAACCAAAAGTCCAGTTTACCGACTACAATTGCCTGCTACCAATGCCAAACACAGAGTTAACCTAGCTGCAGCCGCTGCTTAGATGTATGCAGCTTCAGCGGCAGAGGGAAAACTCCCATCAGAGCAACAGGCAGGCCCAGCAGCGGAATGCAGCCACAGGTTGTGATTGTGAAAGAAGATAATGCATGACTTCAGCAGGTAAATGAAGGTTAGAAAACAAGTTATTTGTACTTCGTTCCCCCAGCATTGTCTTTGCTTCTTTTGTAACAATGTTAAGTTAAATATATTTTAACTTCTTGGCACATGCTTCATCATTGGGTTATCTTATATTCTGTGTAAATTCTGTGGATGTTAAGTGCTACCAAACGGTGACGTTCCCTACTCTTTCCAAAAAATTCTAAGGTTGCTCCTGCAAAACGTTTTGGAAAATAGGTTAACTTTTTGCAGGTGTAAGTTGTAATAAGTCTCCAAAAACAATGACGTGTTTCCCTCCAAAGAGAATATCATAAAATGTTATGTGTACTTCTTTTATCTGCCAATGAATAAATTGCAACGTTAAGTTGGAAACTATGCTGACTTCATCTATGATCAAAACATTTAATATTTGTATAACTCTCTCAAGCTCTTGACATGTATAAGTATTCACTTTAATTTATTTATTTTTGTTATCATGCTCCACAGGCAGTAATAGTAGACTCTGTAGACTAATTGTGTTGATGTTATGTGCTGCTAATCTAGTAGGAAGCAGTAACTACACAAGCTCATTTTGAATTTTATTTTTAGCTTTATACTAGCACTTATCACAATAATAAGAACATCTTTACCAGTTCATTCTTGGGTGGTCCCAGATTGTAGTGTACGTTCAAAAGTACTAAATTCACAAAATCCATTTCCATGTTGAAATCCAAGATCGACTGACTGTTTTCAATCTTGGCACATTTGTAGTTGTTGTGAATTTAATTTGAGTACTAAGTAATCCAAATGTTGACTATCCTTTTTAACTTCACCCATTAAATGTTCTACCTAGTCCATGGCAAGAATAGTTTCATAATCTATCATTGGTTGTCCATATGAGTCACCAGTTCTGGAAGTGGATGTATTATCAGTTGATGCTATATTTTGTTGAACTTGGGCATAAACTGTGTTTTCTTTTGCTACTTCTTGTTCCAACATTTCTGAGTATATCTCAAATTCAGGTAGTAGAATGTGATTTTTATTGACATAAAACACATCTTAATATGAAACAAAAGGGTCTATAAACTCCTCTTCCTTGTGTCATGGTTTATAAAGGTGAATAAGTGCTAAATAGTACAATTCCTAATGTTTTTCTGTTTTACAACTGAGTTTGCAAAGATTAATAGGAGTAGGTTTAGAATGATGAATTAAACATCCATTGGTCCCTTGACCTTAAAATAATATGGTGTTGATATATTCTGCCATAATATTTTGATATGTGCAGAACTGAGCAACTTCATAGAGTAATAGGTTTTCCAACGAAGGACTTATCTTTTGGAAATATGTGTCCAACATATTGTTTTTCAAAATGTGCTTGTTTAATGGGATCAAAATGTGCAACATATTCAATTTCAGATAGGTTTTCCGAACTCTTTGGTGTGGTGATGACAAACCTAAGCTAAGCCGCATTATTGCCTGGAATTTCTGTATGAGCTTGAAGTACTCAAACGGTCACATGCTTCATAACTACTGACCTCACTGTAAGATAGCAATTTGGATGCTAAATCGGTCTAATCTTTTGCTTAAAGATTGGTCATAAAATATTTATTTTCATGATTCCTTCATATTGGCCTGTCTAGCATTTGTAATATAGGAAGTGACATAACGTGCAATTGCTGTACAGTTAGCTGCAACAAATTGTACATCCATGTTTTCATATCTCATATGCAAAATTAAAGGATTCTAGTCTTTGATCCATTGTGATCCTTGCATATTTTGAGATTGTAAGTATTTTTTGATGATTTCCCAGTAACTGCCTGTCTTAAAGACGCGATGAAATAGCTGGCTCGTCCTTTCTGTAGAATTAGCCTTGGAAAGCCAAAACAAAATGAGTACTAATATTTTGATTTGTTCTGATATTTTCTGAAGCAGTATTTACCACACATGTTATTGAAAGTGTAACACTTGCTCAAACAGCTTATTGTTTTTCTAATTTTTGGGGATGTTGCAAGTAACATTGGGCGAAATGTACCTCCGTATACAAAAACTAGATGCAGATTTACTCGCAAGACCAACCTGCCTGGCACTGCGTGGCTTGGTAAATCTGGGGTAACCCAAGGCAGCCCACAAACCAGACACCCTTACAACAAGTCAGCACATTGTGCACCAATGCAAGGAATGCTAGCATTGTGTTGCATGAGACATTAATAAATCAGCCACATACTGTTCAATGAAATGTAGAACTGATTCATCAGTCATATCCAAACTTCGGTGCATCTTTTATCCACACAGGCGTATGAATATGTGGTGCACCTCCTGTTTGATACTCTTTTCTGTCAAATAAATCAAGTACCTCTCCAACAAGCTGTTTCTTTCGTTGGTTAAGTAGTGAAGCATTGCTTAAAATTTGTGGTTGGCATATCTGCAAACATTTGCAGGATCCCAGAAACATAACTCAGAAGGTGTTTGGGTGCCAATGTCTGCAATATTAGCATTAGCTTCTAGTATAAATTGATACAAGTCATCCCAGACTTACTCAGCTTAAATTAATAAACCAAGTAGGTGGTCCTAAATTGCTGAGAATACATGTCAATTCGCCATGGCATTGAAAACAATATTCTTTGGCCCCTCGATGACATGCCGTATTATTATTCAAGTTATATTCTAGATATCTCCTCTTTAACATGGACATTTTTTATAAAATCCTGCACTATTATATTAGTAAACCCAGATCCAGTGCCCATAACAATGTGCAATAGCATAAGAAGTAATGAAAAGTTCACTTTCATACAGTAGTTTGAAACTTTATAGAATATATCTACAAAAGCATGGATTCTCTGAATATAATCTTGCTACTCGGTACTCTGATGCACCTTTCCCAGTGGGGAATAAATGAGGACGACAATTGGCTTCTAACATTTTTCCCAGACACTAATTGGCTCTCGTCTAGCTTCCCTCCTTTGATCAATTTCTATAGCGTAACCCATCATGTTTCTTGAGTGTAGTGGGTCTATACTTTATTGTTCATATATTTGTTCTGGTTGTTTCTGATTAATGCGCTCAAGTTGTCTAGTTAGATTTTTTTTCCCAAATGATAAGTATGTTGAAGAGATGAAGTTAGCCATGTCCAAATCTTGATAGTGTCTGTTGTTTATCTGAAAGTAATGTATTGCTTTCAGAACGTTGTCTATGCTTATTAATTGTTGCCAAGCTTTTCTTTCTTTTGTCAGTGCTCCATTTACTAAATTACTAAAGATTCCCCTAAAGCGCATTTTATCCCAAGAGTGTTGATGTTTTTGGTACAATCTAATGGACTGAAAACAACTTTCTTTTGAGTGCACGTACTAATTCATATTGCTGATATGTCCCACATTTTGGTTGCATTCTATCAAAGGTTTGGAATGGATATGCAGTTTGAATTACAGTACATTTCTATACATTTAGTGGTAGTACTTCTGATGGAATTGGATACATTTCCAAATTGTTATGAATATCACCTGAAATCATGAAGTTATGTCCCTGTCTTCCAAGGTGGCAATTGCAGAACTGATAGCCACAAACATCGCATCTTTCTTCCATGAATATAAATAAGTCAAATTTCTCCATGCCATTTTATCTTCATTTTGTGTTTTTCCAACAAGACCAATCTCTGCAACTTGCTTTTTATAATGTGTTCTTCCCCAGCAAAAGCAAGCCTGAGTAGGAATTTCCAAAATGGTTTCTCGAATTTCCAGAATATCCATTTTGTAATTGGCCAAATTCAATAAAGCATTTTCAGCATCATTCTCAGTGATGGCAACCTCTGGACAATTATTGCTCCCAGAGAGTGAATCAAAGTATTTACACTGTATGCAGTCCATAATATTGTTGCCCTGTGCTGTGCTACAGTAGAGGATAATTTAATTGTTCTAATTGCAATAATGGGGTTGTCACAAATTATGATGTCCGCACAAGTTTTCTTACTGTTGAATGATGTGTGAAGAGCATCATGATGTTATGTAATGTGGTGTTACACGTGTGATTTGTAAGGCAATATAATGTATGCCATTGTAGATGAGTAATTATCCAAAATGGGCAGATGTCCACAGTTTGTAGTAGTTAAATTTTTTCAAGAACTGATATATTTTTAAATGTCATCAGAAAAGTTCTTAGCTTCAGAATGGATGTATCTTGAATATTGCAAATCATAGTACAATTCCATTCATATATGGGTTTTGTTGTTTTTCCTCCTGCAAATCATCAGGAGATCATATTTTTTCTTTAATTTCTTTTCTATGCCTACTGCATTCTCGTGTAAGACTTCATAACACTGACCTTCCTTTGTCACTGCAAGGGCACAATAAATCTGTTAATGATAACTCTCCTTATGAAAGTTGTTTTCAGTTCTAGAGGTATGTCTACAAGTACATTGAAAAATGTTGCAGAGATTTACTGTAGTAAGTTGTTTATTACTTAATTTATGTATTTTATATGTTGAAACAAAGGGTCCAGGATTTTGATGTGATTCATTATGTAAATTGTTTTCTTTTCTCAACAACTGTTGTTTTCACTATATGTTGAACATATAGTTTCAGTGTCAGTTTGTCTGTCCTTTTCTTTACAAAAGTAATTGTTTGAAGCTGCTTTTTGAGGACCCAAGGTTTTATGCCAGGTAGTGATATTCCTAACCTTGTCTCTTCTTGTATAAGTGCAATTTTATGGTGAAGGGCCAACCAATCTTTGTTTAGGTTGTTTAACTGTGAATAGTGTTTTATTTCGCACTAAACCTTTTACTTGTTAGGGAACCTTTTTTAGAAAGAGTATATATTTTTGCATTAGTCTTGCTATTAGTATTGTTGTACAGGAGGCATCCTCCTTCTCTGTTTTCTATTGTTTTATTTGTGAGTGTTCTACAATGTCCACTTTTAGTTCTTGCGGTATTGCTTTGAAGGTATTGTGCTCAATTTGAGGAGATCTGTTAGAAGAAATACATAAAGAAATATATGTTTGATTACTTAGGGTCATAATACAATAGTTAATTTGTATTTTAGTTCCCTTATGTTTTGTGCAAACAATATTCAATAAAGCATTATACCTGGTTTATGGTGAGATATAGTGATGCAAGTAATGAAATATTACTTTTAATGTGTGTGTAATATTGTTGAAGAAGAGTTAGGGTTGTATGGATTTCCAACAGTCACCAGAGTGGCAGTGGTTGAAGCTCTGTTAATATCCCAGTTATTGTTATAGCCCAATGGTATTTATCTCACCTTCTTCATAGTATGTGTTATCTCCATTTCTAATCGTTTTCATTGTCATGTGTTGAAAATATATATTTAGAAGTACTAGGCTGTGTTTATAGCCCTATTTGTGTCAACAACAAATCAAATAATGCTATATTTTTTATTGTACTGCTTATGTATTTGTCTATACGTTTTAATTTCCATGTGACCAGAAATGGATGTTTCACATGCCCTTGTGCTAACTGTTCAACTTCACAGCTGCAGTCTAGTTTATTTTGTGACATAATTTTGGAATTTGGTAGTATTGTGCTACATGTGTAGCACAACAAAAAATGTAAGCCATTCTTTGTCCTCCTTTAACAATTGTGAAGGTTAGGTGTTTTCCAACTGGCCAATAAGCTAACCCTGTATATGTTTGTTTCTGTGGCTCATAGTTCCTCGTTGTTGTATGACATTAAGGGGCAACATGGTTTACGCTTGGCTTTTTAGGCACAGTTTAATATTTTGGACAAGAGAGCATGCCAAAAAAGGACATTATGAAGCTATTTAGGTTTAAAAGGAGTACACATAACATAAATTGGTTGGCAGCATGTTCGAGATAGCATCAGTTAATTACTCTACTCTGCTGTATTTTCCAGATAGTGTCCATTTACCAATTATTACAACCATATTTTCCTTTCCAATCTGAAAATTTGGCTCAACTAGCACCTATAACTATATTTAGTTTTACAAACAAACAAAGGCTCTTTTAACCCCTTCACTGCGGCGGCAATTCCGCCGCTGTGCTAGGGGGTGGGGGGGTCGCGCGGCTCACCTGCCCTTGTGACGGAACCGCTCCGTCATGCGCCTCGGGTGAGCTGTGCTAGTGATGGAACGGTTCCGTCACAAACGCGCCCGCTCAATAGAAAGCGCCGCGCAGGCGCTTCGAGCGGGCCGTGACAGAACCGTTCCGTCACTAGCACAGCTCACCCGAGGCGCATGACGGAACGGTTCCGTCATAAGTGCCGAACGGGCTATGAACCACCTCTTTATGTTAAGAATAAGAATATGTTTAAATATTAAATGTGTTATTTTTAATTTTGAGAGAACTGAGCTCCCTCCGTAATTTTCTGGTACCTTTTAAAATAAGTTAAAAAAACATAGTAATAAGTAAGCCTGGGTTGAGTTCATGGAGTTTCGCATAGCGGAACACCGCAAAAGTGCAAAAAAAACTCTGCTGCGCTACGCGGAGCTCCGCAAGCAGTGGAGTGCATTAGATAAATGCCATTCTCAGTGATTTTCAGTGCCAGGTGCTAGTCAGCACTGTTCAATCATCACCAATGGCACCGAGCACAGCACAAGTGGGCGCTGCTTCCTTTCTACTGCTTGAGTAGATTTTTACTCAAGCTGTAGCTTTCTCAACGCAAACGGACGGTTTCTCAACATGAGTAGTTGCGAGCATACTTGACCACTGGCAATGAGAAATCTGACCGCCCATATTGGGAAATCTTGCCGGGACGTTATTTTCCACGATTGCACTTGCTAACTTGATGTTGACAATTGTGAACAAGGACAAATCTTGCTGGGAGGTGGAGGTGGAAGCAGAGTTTCTCAGAACTCTGTGAGCTCTGCATAATGTGGTGTGCAGAAAACTCAGCAAACTCCGTGAGCGGAATGGAGTTAACTGCCCATATCTCATGAAGAAACCAAGAATCAACCACTTTGTTGCTACTTCTATCTAAAATGTCAATGGAAATTTCAAAAGACACCTTATGGCACACCATACCACTTCCCTGTATGACACACCCCTCCATTGTACAATACAACACTTCACTCTACAACAATCCACTATACTTCAAGCCACACCATGCCACTCCACTGTTATAACCAAGTATTTATAAAGCATGAACTAATCACCCTAAGGGTCTCAAGGCACTGGATGCAATCGGAGAGATTAAGCGAGCTATTGCCCAGAGTCGTATGGCGCTGGGCTGAGCTGCCACCAGCACTGTGGATCAAACAGTGAGCCCCATACTCCAGAGTCAGCTGCCCTGGCCACTGTGCCACACTTCTCCCACACTGTATGACATGCCACTCTACTCTATGCACTTCCACTCTAAGAGATTCTACAACACACCACTCTAGTTCATGACACTCTACTCTAATATCCGACATGCCACTCCCTTACTTAGTACCTATTGAAATAGAAATAAAAAAATGTATATATGACAAAAGACACTCTATTACATACAACTTCACTCCACTCAATGCCATGCCACTCCATTCAATACCAACCCACATCACTTCACTCTACAACACTCCATTACACTCTATAGCCCTTCACTTTACTCTACAACACATCACTACATGACACCCAATTCTACTGTACACCTCTGCAGGTCATGCCACTCTAGTGTAAGCCATACCACTCTATGCGCTCAACTGCACCCCACTCCACTTTATCCCACTCCACTCTATGCCTCTCACTGTAGGGCTATGATACTGTATGCTATGACACCGTATATCATGACACTGTCGGCTATGACACTTTATGACACAACACTCTATGACACTATACTCTATGGCACTCCACTCTATGCCTATTCACTCAACTCCACTCTAAGCTACTCCATTCTGTGGCACTCTCCTCCACTCTATGCCACTCTATGCCAATTTACTCCACTGTGCTCTATGCCAAACTTCTCCAGTCTGCTCTTTGACTCCAATTTATGCCACTCCACTCCAAAACACTGTACTCCACTCTAAACCACTCTACTCCAATCTACTCCATTCTTCAACACTGTACAGCATGCCACTCTATGACAAGACAATTCACTCTATTCTACAACACACCACCCCACTCTATGCCACTGCAGTCTGTAACACTTTACTCCACTCAATGCCCGACACTCCACACAACACCATACAACACCATATGACATGCCACTTCACTCTACAACATGGCACTCCAATATATGACATATCACTCCATTTTGCGCACACTCTGACACTCCACTCCTCTCTACGACTTGACACTACACTGTACACAAGCTCCATTCTGTTGCACTCCACTCTAGTACACTGTACAACATGTCACTCTACGATTCACCACTCAATGTTACTCCACAAGATGCCACTCCACTCTATGCCACTCCACTCTACAACAATCTACTCCACTCTATGCCAATCCATTCCATTCTACAACATGTCACTCTATGACACTCCACTCTACTGTACAACTTGTCACTGCACTTAACGCCACTGCACTTTACAACACTCCATGCTCCTTCACACTACGCCACTCTACTCCACTCTATGACACTGTATGACATGCCACTCTACTCCATTCTATGATACGGTACTCCACTGTATGACACTCCACTCCACTCTACAACATACCACTCCACTCTACAGCACTTCTCTGCACTATATGACACTCCACTATACTCCCCTCTATTACATGCCACTACATGCTAGGGCATGCCATTACACTGTATGCCACTCCACTCTATGCCCCTCCTCTGTAAAACACTGGATGACACATCACTCTATGACACACCACTCTCATCTACACTTTGACACGTAACTCCACTCTACATTGCTCCACTCTACTCTACTCCACTCTATGCCCCTTTACTCTGTGACACGCTACTCCACTTTACGCCACTCTACAACACTGTACTCCTCTCCACACCACTTTATTCCACTGTACTTTATGAAACACTACTCCACTATACTCCACTACTCAACACTATGCCTCTCCACTCTAACACATTCTAAAACACTCCACTCTATGACTCATCACTCCACTCTACTCTATGAGTTTCCACTCCATACTACAGCACTCCACTCTACAACACTCTACTCACTCTATACAACTCGGTGCCGCTCGCAGAGGCTGACTTTACACATTTGGATTCTGCCGCTTTTGGAATTTTTAAACTACCTGTGAAGCCCCGGGCTTTGAAGTGCAATCGTTGCTGCTAGAGGCTTGGGGACGGGACTGCGAGGACCAGCAGCCCTGTAACACCCTGCAGCTGCTGACTGTTCCCGCCCCCTCACGCCCCCTTTTGATTGCATATAATTAGTTTAGGCCACCGCTGCGTGGTTTGCGTGCGGGATTGCACCAGGAGAAGCCCGGGACAAGGGCGGGCCGTCTGTGGCCGTCCGAGGCCGATTGAGGCCGGGCTGGGTCACCCCCTCCACACTTTGGTTATGGTAGATTGTCACCTGCATGTTTATCGATTTAATGATATATTTATATTCTAGTGCAAATATTATATTTTAATCAATTGCTTTTCGTATTAGGGGTTGTCAGCACACCTGGGGAAATGGCGTTATGTTCTGGAAAAGGGAGAAAAGTCACTCTCACAACTACGGGGGTTTAGTTAACGGGACAATTGATCAATTGATTACCAGGGCTGTTGGGGTCCTGGAAAAAGAGATTGCATTAACCGAGAAACGCCTTTCACTGGACCTCTTATCAGGGACGCGTTCATCATTGGGCACAATCAGAGCTGCGGCCTCACCGGAACAAATAAGATTAACCGATCTACCAGTAGCTCCGAGTTTGAGATGCAGCCTTTTGTTGGTAGAATCTAATGATTCAATGCTAAGCTCCCCATTAAATGAAACCATTGGTGGTCCCCCATCTAGAGGTGCTAGGTATAGGGATCACTTATCATCTTCCCAACATAGCCCCCCTAGCGCAGACCAAACTTCTGATATAGCATCCAGTAGAGTTTCTCCAACCAAACAGCCAGCAGGGAAAAGAAAGAGAGGAGAGGGCCTCCAAAAGGGTAGCATTGCGAAAATACCAAAAACAGCTAGAGCTGTCCCCGCCCCCTCAGCTAATATATATCCCCTAACATCAGCATCCAATAATGTACAACATTTTGACCCATCAATTCAAATTGCTGACAGGGTAAGTCTTCTATTGGAAATGGAAACCCTAATGAGATCTTCGATGTTACCGCTAATAGAGAGGACCAAACTAATGATGGCTAAATTGGAGAATCTCAAAAAGTTGGTTCTTTTAAATTCAAGTATGTTGGATAAGGTTGCAAAAGGTATAGAGGGTCCCCCCCCCCCCCCCTCAAGGTTGTAAACTGGCAAGCACTAGGATCAGGTCGTATTGGTAAGGATTCCAACCCAGAATTGACAAGTCAAGTTAAAAATCACACCACCACACCCTGTGCCATGAAGAACTCTGTACAAAGTGAACTTCGAGAAAGTGCAAGGAAGGGCGATAAAGATAAAGGGGTGGATGAGAAGATAAACAGCCAGAATGTTGCACCTCCTGTTCAAAAGGAAGATAGGTAGGCACATGGGAAATTTCAACAGGACATTGAGGGTGTCAAACAATGGTTGCCCTTTATAAATCTTCCCCCAGAATCTGCACCATACACGGTAATCCTGGCAGGAGTACCCGGGATTGCCGTAGGGAAACTGGAATCCCATAGGGAATTGAAGAACAAGGTCACCCACTGGCTGAATAGGTTTAGAACACTACCGCCATGTACTAGCGCAGACATCTTAAATGTGAGAAGGGTGAGCAGGGTGGGGTGTAGACAAAAGGATATAGAGGGTGACTGTGTCATAGTACATTTCAGAGACCCTTGGGCAGTGGAGCATATATGCTATGAAGGAAGGTTTGGTGGAAGGGGAGAGATCCAGTCCTTAGGCCTGAATTAGTTCTATGTTCGTACCCCCGTAAGCCCACTGAATCGCGCACTAACCAGTCAAACAAATGGATTATGTTATTTTAACTCCCATGATAGGGCTGACTTCTACCCAATCTTACAAAATCGTTTTGACCCACTATTGGGTCTTGATGGGGTGGATTGACTTGAGCACTCTTCCTATGGCCCCAATATGGCCCAACAACTGAAATTTGTAAATAATGGTAAAGGCACAACCCAGGAATGTAGTCCTTAGTGGGTGAATGGAATCTCAAGAGTGATTTGCCAGGGTGTGGGTGGTGGATAGCCGTCGCCCCGGAGCAACCCCAAGGTACTTTGGTGTGGTTAATTCTGATGAAAAGATGGGAGGTGGGATTGTTAGCCCAAGATACGAGAGGTTGACAGCAAACTCTCAAAGTTATGAGGAACAACTATGTGGAGGGAGGAAACTGGAATAATCCTGACGATTAGTGTTTTAAATCAGCCCAAAGAAATTGATAAAATTAGCCCATTAAAAATTTTCTCCTGGAATATAGCAGGGCTAAGGAGTAAAACCTATATAGTAGAGTGGATGGGTTTTGTGAAAACTCATGATATCCTGATCTTTCAGGAAATCTGGGCGGTAGATCCCATCCATCTTAAATTTTTAAAAGCCAGCGATAAAAGGAAAAAAAGGCAGACCTTCAGGTGGTCTGACGATTTGGGTTAGACAGTCCCTCAATTATAGATCGGTTGAAGTAATGGTGGAAAACCAAGATATACTTGTGATAAAATTGACTCGACCGAACCAATTGGAACTTCTTATTGTCAATATCTATGTTAAAGGCCAGCCAGGAGGGCGGGGGTCGGAAATTGTGAGGGAGCTGAATACTATCCTAAATTCTGTAGGGCAGGATAGATATGTGATCATGGCAGGGGATCTCAATTGTACTTTTGAGCCCCTAATTGTAGAGGGAGAGGACATCTTTGCTGAGGAAGATGCTCAATGGAATATTCCTTATCTCAATTTAAAAGGCTGGGCTTATGTCTTGAGTGGGGTCTGCGAGCAGTAAATGGGCGCTCAAAGTCAGACAAATCTGGAAGGGTAACCTTTGATAATGGCTCTAATCAAAGACGTATAGATTACATCCTTATATGGGTGGAGTATTGGTCGTCTCTCGAGGACATGATAATCTTAGAGCGTCCCGAGAGCGACCATAACCCGCTTATAATGACTTTAAATATTGGAGGTGATACAAGGAGGGGTAGCGTCATGGAAATAGCCACTGCAGACGTTCAACTTTCGAACGACATGCGTAGGGTGCAATGGCCAAGGGTTCTTGATGACCCTCTTGTTCTAGAAAAAATCTCTTATGAGGTCTCCAGTACGTTGGGAGTCCTCCAGGCACTGCCCAATCGGGAAGATGTTACTAAGAAAACAACTGCTATTCATGAAGAGTTATTCAAGGAGTTGAAATCTTTCTCCTCTAAAAGCTGTACCTCCAAGAAATTACCCCCTAAAAAACTAGGGAATTCTTGGTATAACAAACCTTGTCGGGTTGCCTATGGCTTACTGGTTTCAGCCATTAAGGCACGAAATTCTGAAGATATCAGGACGGCAAGGTTCGTATATCGTAAGATCTTAAGGTAGGCAAAAAAGGATTGGGACGACCAGCACTGGCTGTAGATATATGCGGCAAGTAGGTTGAAAAATCAAACTAAGTTTTGGTATATAGTCAAATGGGGAAAGCAAGCTGATCAGCAAGCACCGGTAAATCATGTGTCTGTGGAAGAGTGGGTCGAATACTTCGAGTCCCAGTTTAGGGGACATCAGACATGGTTCTAATTGACCATATACCTAGGCTATTGACTTCCTGTCAGCTCCTTGTGTCCGACAGGAAAGATGTTGAGGAACCCCTAAAGTAGGTTCAAGGTGGTAAAGCGCCAGGAATGATTTGCATTCCGGCAGAACTTTTGAAATATGATTTGACCAACTGGGTATCTTATATCACCTTCTGGGCTAACGCCATTGCTAATGGGGTCCCCATCCCAGACTCATGGCATGGTGCAGAAATCTTGCCTATATTTAAAAAGGGGGAACGCTCAGTCCCGGGGAACTACCGCCCTTTTCGCTTAATAGACGCCATTCAAAAAAATAGTTGCTTGGATGGTCTTAGTTAACATTCAGAGCTGGATGGACTCAGAGGAGGTTCTATCCCCATTACAAGCGGGCTTCAGAGCTCGTGTTAGTACGATCGAACAAGTCTTTAGGTTTACACTTATTTATTGGAAGGTTGTTACATTGGGTAGAGGTAACATCTATGCAGCCTTCGTAGACCTGAAGTCTACTTTCGATTTAGTACCAAGAGCAAAGCTATGGGAAGCACTCAGAATTATGGGGATGCCTCTTGAATTACTTGTTATGGTAACTAGGCTTTATGAAGCAAATTTTGCTCAGGTTAGATGGGGCAAACAAGGGCAGGTCACGAAGAGATTCCCGGTGTCACGCGGTGTACGACAAGGGTGTGTACTGGCAACAACCCATGTTTTTGTTGTTCATTAACAGGGTCGGTATAACAGAGATCATCCCTTTGCTAGCACACTAATATTCTCATACACATACACATATGTTCTTATACGAACAGTAAACTGTATACATTCCAAAACTATCCGCACATCTATTTAAAAATTACAATTTTTAATTTTTTTTTAAAACGCAAGTGTTATTACTAAGATACACATTTGTCAAACTATAAGAAGCCAATATGTCGTGGTCACAGAGCACATACACATAGATGTCGTTATTACAGTACAGATTAAAAACAATTCATTAACACAATTTATTACATTAAAACCATTAAAAAGAGCAATAGTAAACTTTTTTACACTGGATTGTAAACAGAGAAAGAAATCACATTAGGGGAGAGACAAACAAAAGGCATCAGTTTTAGTCATAAAAGTTATACATCTGAAACCCTGCTCATTTGAAATCTGAACCTAGGCCCGATATCTTCTAGACTTCCAGGTTAGATTGATTGTGTATTTTTCTGCGTCAACGTGTTTCGATGGCTATTTAGTGATACACTGCCATCTTTTTCGAAACTTTGTAATTAGTTTCTCCTATGGTCTGGGCACTGGGTGGTTGCCACTGTCCAATATATACCTGGGAACAAATAATACGCTATCAAATTATGAACATCGGGATCATGTTTATTTTATAGAGCATCTCATTGGTTTTATTACATTTTTAATAAAGAATTTATGTTGATAGAACAAGGTAAATCAATGTTATCCTCGTCTATTTCCTGAGCTATTATGTTAAGACCTAATCAATCGGGTTTCTTGTTGTTCTTATACCTCCACGTCTTAAAGGTCCCACCCAAAAGTTATTTTGCTGCTGTATCGTGCAAGGGGGACATTTCAATTCTCACACACATTTCTTTTTTATTTCATAGGTTTGTCATGGGAGCATCATTTTCCTCAACTTGCCCTATGAAGATCTCTTATGTCTTTTACAGCTTGTTGACATGCCCACATGTATCTCAAGTACAATTCTATACACAATCCAGTATCACAAAACAGATTTTCTCTATTTTTTACCTTTTCACATGACAGTTAAAATTCTAAAGGTTGTGTTCGCATCCACAATACTCCGGACATTTGCTTCCTCTTAAGTTGGGCAATCTTGAGGGCGAGAATTGAGCATATTAGTTCTCTGGTGTTATTCTACTTATCGAACAAAGGTTACGGGGTTTAGATTATTGGATAGGCAGGTACCTTATTTTAAAGAACACGATTCCTCGAGTCCGCCTGTCCATAAGATTAGTTTATTCCATAGGCTGCTTTTACTAAAACATATATTATGCATTATACTCTTAAAGTCCCATCCTTTTACAACATTGCAAGGTATAAAATAATGTGCCTGGCTCCTTACCACTAGTCTCAATATTATCTTCCTAATGGGTATCTTCTCTGGCGGGCTCTAGTTCTTTGTTCTGAATAGCCCAGACTCAGTAAAAATGCCTCCCAGTTTATCTCTGTAATATACATCGATACATTGTTGTCAGCAGTGCTATTGATATGGAGTCTGCCTTTCGAATTGTCTGTTCTATACTCCACTTCTTACCTTCTAAAATTGAATAAGCCTCCTAATGGGAAGTGGTATCGATATCCGGCTTCTTAAGATGATATCGGCTTGCTTAAGTGGCCTTTATATTCTGTCTTCACCCTAGAGATTAGTATTAAGAGAGGGGATTTTAAATAATCAAATATCCCGCATGTATTATGGTAGCTTGGCTCGGGTGGGGGCTAATCTTACCGGCTATCTTGTACACATGGGCGTTCCACTCCCTTCTCTGGCGGTAGATTCCTGATGGTTCGGCTCTGGCGACTCGGCTCTGGCGAAAAAACGAATCAAACCCTTGCCGTTTCTGTCCGAATATAAACTTATGTCGGCGCTTGCTCATTGGTTACATTTTAATGCCCCACAGCTGATTCTAATAGTTCTTTCCGTCTCGCTGTTATTTGGGTATTTGTCATTCAACACTACGTTACGTATTCCTAGCCTCGTTTTCAATCATGCGGTTCAAGCCTCACTCTCGAGGTTGAACGCCGATTACGCCTGGTTCCAGTGTTTTCCGAGAAATGTACCTGTAGTGTGGAGCACTACGAAGCGAGTACCAAGCCTCGTTTTTGTTTGTGCATTAGCCTCGCTTCCAATGTCGGGCATGACTTTTGCCTACCCCTGGTCTATTACAAAAGACGGCCCCTTATTTTTGAACCGTAACCATGTTTATTTATTATCCAATGTCACGGGCAACCGGAACACATCCTGTTTATTCTTTTTTTTATATAAAATTCTAGTTCTATATGTATGTATCAATTGTGGTTTTCCAAGTCAGACTGTTTCTATTTTAACTGTTTCTATTTTAACTTTGCGATGTTAAAGTTTATGAAGCGATAAATTCTGGGAATGTATACTCAGACGAGCATTGATAAAACAATGGAATACATTTCTCTTGTTAAATGGGTGATTCTAAACAGAATTATATATTTAATGGAAAATACTGATTACTGTCTTTTCCAATCTTTTCCATTGGACATTACATTACACCTTTATTACACTGTCCGGAGTCATTTCATTTGGTGTTTGGGTGTTGGTATAACCTATCACTTCATATAACCTATCACTTCATAAAGTTTGGTGAGATTGCTTTACATTTAATTTCATCTATTCTTATTATCTCTGCGGATGACATTTACAGGGATTGGTATATTACAGCTAGTTATTTGTTACTATTGACATCCAGTCCTCCCTGGAGTTCAGGCCTCTCTTGATAGTATCAAGGTGGCATATGAACCATTGTTCGCGTTTCTTTCTCAGGGCTTCTAGGTTGCCTCCCCTTCTGCTTATACAGGGTCGTCCATTACTTTGCAGGTTTTTCCACCGATGCTCCTGCTTTAGGCGGCACCAAGTTTCCGCTATTCATTTTTGCGGATGACACGTTGATACTATCAAAAACCCAAAAGGGTCTCCAAAACGCCCTTACCAAATTTGAGGAATTCTGCCATAATAATGACCTCCAAATTAATGTTACTAAAACAAAATTTATGGTTTTTAATAAAAACAGACCCCTGCTTAGTCACGTCACCATGAATGAATGTAACCTAGAACAGGTAAAAGTCATGACTTATTTAGGGGTCGTGTTAGAAAACAAGCTCAGCTGGAAACCTCAGTTGGATATACTTTCCCTGAAATTTTCTCAGCGAACTGGATGTTTAATTAAAGAACAGAGAACATCACTCACGAAGAGGATAGGTCCTGCGTTGAAAATATACAATGCCAAGATCAGCTCAGTGATCTTGTACGGCGCGGACCTCTGGGCATTTGCGGACCTATCAACAATCGTGAGGACTCAAAATAACTTCTTTAGAAAATTAGTTGGCCTTCCCCAATCCTGTCCTATGAAGCCCTTGCTACAGGATTTGGGTTGTCATGCAATTGATGATTTGGCACGCTTCAAAACAGTGGCCCTGTGGAGGAGAATTTTGTCCACTCCTGAACTGGCACTCTTTGCTAATGAAATAATGGATGTCAGATCAGTGATGGGTTCAGGGAATATTCTCTGGTTTAGAAAAGTAAGAATGCGCTTAGAGAATATGGGCCTAAGCCATCTGTGGACTGATCCGGCTAAAAATGTTTTCCCTCCTAAAAAGGTATTTAAAGCTCTATACTGGTCCAGTATAAGGCAACATCATATAGCTCAGACAAACACTTCATCTTTATCCTGCAGGTTTCTGGAACACAAACTCGATCCAGTGTTTGAAGAATACTGGGACCTAATCACAAAGAGTTTGGATAGAAAGCTCTATCACCAGTTTAGGGTCGGGTCGCTTCCAGTAAGAATGTTTACTTATAAATGGAAAGATCAGGGGAATGTGTTCTGCCCCTGGTGTAAGGACCAGAAAGAGTCTTTTGGTCACCTATTTTTTGTATGCCCAGCATATCTATCCCCCGAAACAAATGGCTTAAACCAATTTGTAAAAATATGGGAACACGAAAGGGGTTAGAGGCTCTGCGGATTATGAGGACAGATACAACAAATTCTGTAGTAATCACAGTGGCAAAGTTTTTGGATGGTCATGGATTATCAGATCCAAGAAAGTAGATATAGGTTAATCCATACTCATGTATATATGTTTTTAATTAACATTTATACTTTATGTCTTTTAACTGCTGTACTTCTCAATGGTTTTAATATGATATGAATTAGTATGTAATGTTATTATGGCATATTGGTTACTTACTTATGATAAATATGTCAAATTATGCCTCAGGATGTTGATGATGTTAATACTCATGGTTTTTAATTTTTATGATGAAATATTCAAATAAAGACGTATGAATCTGACAACTCTGCTCTATGCCAACATACTCTACTTCATGACATTGTACTCTATGACATGTGACTCCACTGAACTGTACAACACACCACTCTACTCTTCACCAATGTTATGTTATGTTATGTTATGTTATGTTATGTTATGTTATGTTATGTTATGTTATGTTATATGTGGTTTTGTAACGCGCTCCGATAGTCAAGACTGTCCTGGCGCGGGGGAGAAACTGAAACAGAGTGGAAAAAGGAGTATGCTATTCATGAATTTGAAAGAGGTGAGTTTTAAGCAGTTTTTTAAAATTGGTCAGATTGGGAATGTGTCTAAGAGCGTCTGGCAGGGTGTTCCACATTTGAGCTCCCTTTACCGTAAGGGATTGTCCGCCCAGGCGGACTCTTCTAAATCTGGGGACGACCACCTGCTTTTTGGAGGTGGATCGCAGCTGACGGGTTGGGAGGTAGAGTGTGAACCTTTTGGCTAGATAGGAAGGGCACGGTCCATTGAGGGCTTTGTAGACAATGACCAAAGTTTTAAAGTGCACTCGTTGTGCCACAGGAAGCCAGTGAAGATCCTTCAGCTGTTTGCGAACGCTGAGTCTCCTGGGGATGTTAAAAATGAGTCTCACCGTGGCATTCTGGACAACCTGTAACTTTCTGATCATATAGTCAGGAGCCCCTAAATAAAGGGCGTTTGAGTAGTCCAGACGGGAGAGTACTAGAGCCCTGGCAACCGTTTCTTTCGCCGTTTGTGGAAGGAGAGGAAAGAATTTGCGAAGAGTGGTCAGAGTTCCAAAACACGTCCCCGCCAAGTGTGAGATCTGGTCGCGGAAACATAAGTCGGCTCCGAACCAAATTCCCAGGTTCTTGGCAATCCCGCTCTCTCCCGTTAGGCATGTTGATTCACAGGGCCAGATGGACTCCTTAAAGTCAATGGGGAATTGGCCGTAGAGCAGGATTTCTGTTTTATCCTCGTTGCATTTGAGGCATGATTTGGCTAGCCAGGCAAATACAGAGGAAAGGCATTGGCGTACTCCAGAAGTGCACAAGTTCTCCTTTTTCCAGGTGAAGAGAAGCTGGGTGTCGTCGGCGTAAGCCATTATCTTGGCACCCCAGCTCTCTGCTAGCCGGACAAGAGGAGTTAAATAAATATTAAATAAAAGGGGACTTAAGGTCGACCCCTGTGGTACGCCAGTTTCTACCCTTCTGTTAGAGGAATGATATGGTGGAAGCCAAATCTGTTGGGTACGGTCAGATAGGAAAGACTTAATCCAATCTAAGACCGTGCCAGAGATGCCTATGTCCTCCAGTCTAGCTAAGAGCTTGAGGTGGGGCACCGTGTCGAATGCGGCAGAGAGGTCCAAAAGAATAAGGGCCGCTCTGCCGCCTCCGTCAAGGCATTCCCTGATGGCCTCAGCCACTTCCACCAATGCAGTTTCCATACTGAAAGAGGTGCGGAACCCTGATTGGGCAGGATGGAGAGCTTCAGAGGATTCCACGAATCTCTCGAGTTGCCGGAATGCCGACTTTTCGCAGACTTTGGCAAGGGCTGGTAGGAGTGATATGGGCCTGTAGTTAGAGGTGATCGAAGGATCTGTGGTAGGTTTTTTTATTAAAGGGAGAAGTTTGGCTTGTTTCCACTTGGTGGGCACAGTTCCTGAGGTTAGGGATTCATTAATCAGTGCGGTGACCATGGGGGTGATTACTTCAGCTATTCCATTCAGGACCCTTGCAGGGCAGGGATCTATAGGTGACCCAGACTTCAGAGTTTTTAATATGGCCATTACATCTGTACTTTCAACCTGAGTGAATTTGGTCAGTTCTGCTTTAACCCTTAATAGTAGGGGACGTGAAGGAGAAAGAGGTTGGCAAATTAAGGCTAGGTCCGATTGTGGGGCAAGGTAATGGTCAGGGATACTCAGACTGTCTTGAATTTTTGGGATTTTCTCTATGAAGAAAGTAGAGAGTTGTTCGCACCAGTCTGTGGAGGGTGGAATTGCTGTCTTCTCTGCTACCGGGGCAGTAAAGCTTTTAACTATGGAGAAGATTTCTCGACTGTTGTTTTTGGCTTTTTGAATTCTAGAAGCGTAGAATTCATCTTTAGCTGTTTTTATCGCTGCGTAGTAACTTTTTTGGGCTGCGCGGAGTTCCGTTTTAGCAGCGGGACAATAGTTCTTTCTCCATACTCGCTCTAGCACCTTACATCCAGTTTTTAACATTTTTAGTTGATCAGTATACCAGGGGGAAGTGGGGGTGATCCTATGGTTGTTTTTACCTTTACTTTTTGGTAGTGACTCGATGGAGGAGTTTATCCAGGATGAGAAGTTGTCTACAGCTTCGTCCAGGTTGTGAGCTTTCAATGGGGTGGAGTGGGTGAGGGCCTTCACTAGATCCGGAAAATTAATTATTCTAGGGCGTTCCTCAGTTTTAGGTGTGGGAACCACACAGGTTTTGTTAATGAGCCAGGAGAAGTGTACAGGAAAGTGGTCTGACCATGAAATGGGGTATGGAGTATCGGTAGAAATGTTAAAGTTAGAATATACCAGATCTAAACAATGCCCCCCTTCATGAGTGACCGATTGTACCTGAAGAGCCATCTGAGCCAAATTACAGATTTCTTTCAGCTCTTTAACTCCGGGAGCGGAGCTCGTGTCCATATGAAGGTTGAAGTCTCCCAGCATTAGGAAGTGTGGCAATCTGAGTGCGCGTTGGATGGCGATCTCCTCCAGGGATTTAATAAAATTGCCTAGAGGACCCGGAGGGCGATAGATCAATAATCCCCCCAGAGTGAATTGCGGGGATAAAGCTAGGGAGAATTCCATAGCTTCTCCATCCTCAATCCTTCCTGTGCATTCTGTCCTTAAAGTCCATTTCTCCTTATAGATCACGGCTAGACCTCCACCCCTGCCTTTATTGCGGTCCTGTCTGGTGATCTTAAACCCTCTGGGGATGGCCAGCTCAACTACTGGGGCGCAGCTCTCCTTCAGCCATGTCTCCGTAATGAATAGGATGTCAAGGTTTTTACCAATGATGAATTCATATACTTCCTCTGAGTGTTTAGAGAGGGAACGTGCATTGATAAGGGCAGCCTGAATAGGTGGGTCATCCTCGGTGGTGGTCTGGGGGAAGGAGGGATTAAGAGGACTAAGTTTGAAGAACCAGTTAGGACAGGTTTGTGAGATGGAGTCAGAGACATTCCAGTGAGCGCCATAACATAAGAGGTTGTGATCTAAGGCTCTTAGTTCGTCTGAGTTGTAAGTGATAGGGGGAGTAGACTCAAGCAGTGTTGGAGCAGCAGGGTACCTGGCCCTGGGCACTGCCGGGGCGCGGACGGGCACAGACGGGCTTGCCTTAGGCGCGCATTCGGCGCGCAAACGGCACTCCCGCTGCGCTCGTCCGCTGCGCTCGTCCGCTGCGCTTCCTGCCTAACCACATGATATGAGAAAAAGGAGGGGCGTGGCCCCAAGGGGGCGTGGCCTCAATGGGGCGTGGTTAGCGAGCACGCCGGCGATGGCGGCCGCTAAACAAACAATTACCGCTACAGCGATCAGTCGGCTGAGTGGTATGAGGGCAAATGAAATAGTCTCCCAAAAGAGGTCAGGTAGGCTTTAAATTTTTAAAAACAACTAGCAATGCAATAAACACACAATTTTTTAAATCAATGGTAACGTACCGCCAGAACCCGGCTTCCGCCTCAGGTCTGGGAACAAGTTTCTGATGTTGCTTGAGTTTCAGCGCCTTTTAACAGGGCGGGGGCGTGGCCTCAAGGGGGCGTGGCCTCAAGGGGGCATGGCTAGCGAGCACGCCGGCGATGGCGGCCGCTAAACAAACAATTACCGCTGCAGCGATCATTCAGCTGAGTGGTATGAGGGCAAATGAAATAGTCTCCCAAAAGAGGTCAGGTAGGCTTTAAATTTTTAAAAACAACTAGCAATGCAATAAACACACAATTTTTAAAATCAATTGTAGCGTACCGCCAGAACCCGGCTTCCGCCTCAGGTCTGGGAATCAAGTTTCTGTTGTTGCTTGAGTTTCAGCGCCTTTTAACAGGGCAGGGGGCGTGGCCTCAAGGGGGCGTGGTTAGCGAGCACGCCGGCGATGGCGGCCGCTAAACAAACAATTACCGCTGCAGCGATCAGTCAGCTGAGTGGTATGAGGGCAAATGAAATAGTCTCCCAAAAGAGGTCAGGTAGGCTTTACATTTTTAAAAACAACTAGCAATGCAATAAACACACAATTTTTAAAATCAATTGTAGCGTACCGCCAGAACCCGGCTTCCGCCTCAGGTCTGGGAATCAAGTTTCAATGCACTCTACAACACTCTACTCCACTCTAAGCTCCTACACTGTACTGCACTCTATGCTCCTACACTCTAAGGTATCCCAATCCACTCCACGACATTGTATGACATGCCAATCAACTCCACTCTAAGACAGAGCACTCCACTCTATGACATGCCACTACACTCTATGCCATTTTACTCTACATTACTCCACTCTACTCCACGACACTCCAGGTCACAACATAGCTCTCCACTCTATGACATACTACTACACTGTACGTCACTCCATGATATGCTCTTCAACTCTAAGACACTCTACTACACACTACTCCATGACACACCACTCCACTCTGTCACTACACTATACTGTATGACACATCACTCCATGACATGCCACTCCACTCTATGATGCTCCACTTCACTCTATGACACAACATGACATTCCACTCTATGACACTTTAATCCATTCTATGCTACACCACTCTAATCTGCTCCACCCCACTCTACAACACTCCACTCTACGGCACTACACTGAATGGCACTCTCCTCTACTGTACTCTATACCAATCAAGTTAAAGGCAATCCACTCGATCACACCCCACTCTACGATTTGAAACATATATATATTTTTTTTTTAATTTACATTGAAATTAAATTAAAAAAACAAAAGTTAAGGATCAGTTACAGTTTGGAAAACTGTATTATTTGTTGTAAACATGTTCCATTTATGGTTAGAACTTACATTTATAGTTTGTGTCCAGTCAAAACATACCATGTGCACAGTGTGGTCAACCCGCTAGCTACACTACATAAAGTATAACTCGTGCCTTTTTCCATGCACTGCTCATATCCTTTCATTTTACCTCACTTATTGCCTGTTAAATCATAGCCTTTACAACAAAACTCATGACATCTGAAATAACATCATTTATGAGAACATTGTGTTTGGTAGCAGGGTGAGTTAATCCAGTGCGGCTAGCCAGTTGTGGGTTGTGTGTAGTAGGGGCCCGCCATCCTATTGGGATATATGTGTCTAGAAGGAATGGCCTCTCTGTGAAGAATTGTGCACAGGGCAAGGATATATGACGTTACAACGCAGGCTATTACAACGCCTGCCTTTACAACGCGGTTTTTACATCGCATACCTTTACAACGCATAGCGCTTAGAGGTGCTGGATAGTGAAAAGTTTAATTTTCTATTCCAACTCCAGTCCCCGTGGACACTAGGGAAGGTGTTAAATAGAAAATTAAACTTATTCCCTATCCTAGAGCGGCCCCCAGCGCAATGCGTTGTAATGGTTCGAATTGTAATGACCGCGTTGTAACAGTAGTGCGTTGTAAAAGTTTCGTTGTAAAGGGTGTTTACCACAGGGCAAAGACTGTGCACAGTAGGAGTTTAAACACCTAATGGGGCTTGGGTATCTGGATGGAGCAGCCGCTCCTGTACACAGGGCCTTGGCCACCAAATGGGCTTAGGTGTTTGAAGGGAGTGGTCTCTCCATGAAGAGTTATACTCATGGCAATGGCTCTGCATCTTTTGGGCTCAAAACAAAACTGGGTTTGGGTGTCTGGCAGATTTGGACTCTCCGTAAAGAGTTGTCCACAGAATTAAGTCTTTGCATAGTGGGGGCTTGGTCAGCAAATGGAGCTTTGGTGTTTTGAGGGGGGGGGGGTTCTCTATTAAGAGCTATACTGGTCTGTAGAGTCAACTGAACAGCACAAGTCATTATGATGAAATTAGTGATGCCATCAGTCATGTTACCAATTACGATAGTTGAGATATCATCAGCGATATATCATCAATGACATCATTGAACATGCATTGAGCGATGCAATATGTCAGAACATAAGCAATGCATGGAGAGGGTGCAAGTTAAAGTAAATTATAACCAGTGAATTTGAGTGGTCTTCTCAGTTTAAAATGTTGCATTTTAACTGCCATTTTCACTTAACCCTAATGTTACTTTAACCTTTGTTTCCCCAGTGAAATATATATAATCAATAGGGCTTAAGGATGTAGCACGCATAATCGATTTTAGACCCCTTGCCTAAATGATTCAAGTATGATGATCAAACAACTCACCACTACCTCTGAGGCAATCATTGCATAATGTGATTAGATACTAAATGGAACACTTTCATGGCTCATGTATGTAAAGAGCTGGGTGTATAGACTGGGCATGAGGGAGCTTTGGACTAACCGTACTAGTATCCAGAAAAAATCTCTAACAAATCTTAAAAAGAAATACTGGCATCATGTTAATGAATCATGGTTAAACAGGGTAACTGCTGGGAAGTTAACAAGGAGGTATCTGGATTTTAAAGTCAGCATGTATCAAGAGGAGTTTTTTCAATTGTAAAGAACCACCATTAGTGAAATCCTTGTTATTTAAATTCAGATATGGTATTCCGCCAGTAAATGGATATTGTGGTAAATGGAAGAGTGTTAACACTCTGCCCAGCTGTCCTTCATGTACAACTAATTCTGAAACTTTAATTTCCTGTTCTTTTGTCCTAAGTACATTGATATTAGAATAACTTGGTTAATTTCCATAAGCCGTATCTTATCTGCAAACCATTTAAAAGATATTTTTCAAATTATTAGAAGTGACCGCTCAGAGTGGTACATTTTTTACTTTGTCCAGATATCTGCTGAATGCCTGTCGATTTAGCGGCAGGATGATGAAACCCTTTTCAAAGCGCAAAAATTGATTATTAGTTGTAATGAACTGCACTTGAATTTTATATATTATTCTACCTAAACGGTGGTAAATTTTAATATATTTTAAATGGCATTGAGAATTATTTTTTTGTAATCGTTAAATTAATTGGAATTTATAAGACCACTAGGAAACAACTTTGTTTCTAGTAATCCCCAAAACCTTATTTTTGAAAGCCTACTGCATATGACACATTATTGAGCTAATTTTTAAAAAATGGTGCCAGCAGCTGGGGATTTGAGCCAGAGAAGTTGTCTTGACCTAGTGCACCTCCTAAACTGCTACCTTGAGCTGTTTGTGTACAGAAAACTTTTACTTCATATGAGTACCATTACTATCATTTAACTCATAGGTCACATAGGTATACTAATGTGACCTGTTGTAAAATCTTTGTTCGTGCTTATGTAATCTGATTGTGCTTTTATGTTTAAAACAAAATCAAATAAAGATATTACTACTATATATAATCAATGAAAAAAAAAGGTTTAAGATTAGTTATAGTTAGGAAATCATAGGTCCCGATTCACAAACGTAATCTAAGACAAAATCATAAGTTTAGGACTGTCGGTATTCACAGAAGGCCTTTAGGAGTACTAAAGTTAGGATTCTTAACTTTATTACTCCTCAACTGAGAAAATGCCTAACTTTACGACTTTAGAAGACATTCAGGAGTACTAAAACATGGCAATTGGCGGAACCTTCATAGAAATGTACCTGATCCAAAATTACCTATGTTATAATTAGTCCCCCTCTTTTTTAGATAGTTAACCGGGGATTATGTGCACACCGATAAGACACCCGCCATCACAATGACAGTCCTAAACAGAACTTTAACATGTAATGAAAAAATCACAGGTGCACCATATTTGATTCGTTTATTTGTCAACAGAAGAAAACCAACAGCCAACGCGTTTCGTCCCGGGTGGGACTTCTTCAGGGCTGTATTTACAAAAAGGCACATGAAACACACTATTAAAATCATGGACTATTGTATGACCCAGCCGAGCAACAATAGTCACAAGTTTAAAAAACATTATTGTTAATGTTACAAAGAGAACAGCCTTAATTGCTACATTCATAAGCCTGCAAAATCTAGGCCATCCCCAAGCAAATCAAGAGAGACCGGTACCTTTCAGACTTTTAGCAAGAATAATTCTTTTGGGAGTATCATAGGTCATGGCAAAATACACATACGAAATTCATTTAAAAACATTCTATGCATGCAAACAAGGGTTTAATGATGAAGAACAATCATCAAAAACAATACTGTATGATAAGAGGAAAATGACATGTGAGATGAAATATGGTCACCACTCAAATATGAGATGTATATAATATGAAAACACCTACCAAGAATAGAGTGACAAATCCTTGGCGGAGTATGTGGTTGTGTGGTCAAGGCCAGATAGTAATGGTCTGTTTCGCAGTCTCAAGTGAAAACTAAATAAAAAAGTAAGTGAAAAAGAGAATCATGAGAAATTCAGTCCGATATATATGATATAATATCGGGAGAGGAGAGGGAGGAGGTGTTCCTTATGAAAAGACATCTGCAAAGACCCTTATTCTAAAGTGCTGGAACAAAAAGTGAGTGGCTCATGTTTAAATGCAACAGCAACTGGAGGTCTTTATCTTATTTCTATCCTCCAGAGATCAATATACAGCTGGGCTAGGAATTAGACTGTTAGGGAAAAGGAAATACTTATAAGAGTTATTCAACTCTGTGTTCTAATCATTAGACTGCATCAAACTGATCATTTCAGTATCCGTTAGGGGTCCCTGCTCTAAGCATGTATTTAAAAAAGGCTTCATCCCTATTATTATTACACAACCGTGCCTATTGAGAATGATCTATAAAAATTGCCCGATTTATAAGGCTTACCTAAATTTGGTTGTCAGGAATGAGGCAAAAACAATTTAGTTCTGGATACAGGTAAGTACTATCGAGGTGCACCATTCATAGGTTTTGCACCTTAATCTAAATAAGAAAAAGAGGGCACGGGTATAAGATAGAACATATTGAAGTGAAAAGTAAGTCACAAAATAAGATCCTTGTGTTTGCGGGTAATCACATGGATTTATCGAATGAAACCTTCAATTGGCAATTGAGAATGTATCTCCTTACTTCTCCACCGTATTTCTAAACAAAAGAGGATAAATATAAAATACCCATATCTTTAAGAGCGACTGGGATTTCATAAGGATAAGGATTTTAGACAGACTTGTAGTATCCCTCCCCCCAACGCGTAAATGATGCAAGAGTGTGTACATAAATATTGTAGACATTCAAAACAGCAAAGCAGCCTTATGAACATTTATGGCATAATTTAGAAAGGTCTAGATGTAAGGAGGAGACCTCTTGTGCACACTCTCCCATGTGTTTGAATTCATTTAGAAGTTGTTTGATGGAGAGTAACAGAGGCATGAGAGGTAGCGAGATGCAACTATAAAAACCCTCCAAACACATAGTGTCTCAACTGGAATGGAGGTCTGGATGGAAAGGAGACCCCTTTTTTCCTAAACACACTCTGCCCATAATTAAGTTTGGTCCCAACAGAAGCATAGCTAGAACTACTCTGAAAAAAACGGTAAGAAGCTAATAGTGGCTACCAAAGTAAAAAGAACTAAAAGTTTAATATAGACTTACCGAAAGAAAAGTTATCCCTGACGTTCGAAGCCCAGCTGTCACGTCCCCTCAGTCTGTATAGCACCTGATGGAAGCTGTCCATGTCTGTGCTCATATTTATACTCCATCTAATTGATAAAGTGGGTGCACCTGGATAGTATCAGCACCGAGAATGGGCAAGAAGCGCAGCGTAAAGCGGCGGCCATCTTAAGAGAGAGTCCAAAGTCTCAAACTAGTTATTATAGTAGGGGGATGCCACAATGATAACGCCAAGCGTGATTCCGCAACATCTAAGACCATTTCTAAAATGTACATTATACACAAACAATTGATTATATAACCTCATAAAGATATTTACAGATGGTTTGTAAAGTGATCGAAAACGAACGTTAGTGGCGGCCATCTTCGAATGGTGCGCAGGATCTTTGAATCAATGTATTAGAGACCTATCAAGACGGTAATGATGCCATGAGATGGCAAACCTATAATCTCAATAGAATATTAAGAGATTTAATATATTCGTCAAAGATCGAACGCGACTATCGGATATATTAGAAATACGAACGAAGGTCTAAAGTCCAAAATCTAAAAAGACTAATACTGATCATATGTGTATTGGGCCACGGATATAGATAAGTAAATAATATCCCGCTGTAATCAAAAAAGAAAATCAAAATCCAGAGCGTATATATATATACATATATATATGTAATATGGAAAGTACGCAAAGAAAGAAACTGACATAGATGGCGGCCATATTGGCATGGCGACCAGGGCATGTACGAGGACCAAACAACCTCAGAAAAGCGAAGTGTGTTTGTATAAGCCCAATGGTAAACCTGAGTAGATTTAACCAAATGCCCTCGAGTGTGTATCGTCATGAATTGGCATAATAAGTATCATTAACCCCTAAGCCGGATGCCTCAAGTTATAAACATAACGGACACATATGGTCCATATGAAATAAGAAGAATAACGGGAGAAATATAATAAAAAGTCAAAAGGAAAAAGTCAAAAAAGAATAAAAAAAAGTATAAAAAATGTATGTAGAAGAACGGACCCTAATGGCGTGACCATATTTAAAAGGATTCACATGTCATGATGAAAAAGAATAAACAGAGAAATTTAGAACGTTCAGAGAAGGACAAGATCCCAAACATGTATACATAACTGATGGCATACACATGTTATACCGAGACAATGTAACAGTCTTTCATATAAAACATAACACCCAAAGTACAAGGTGTACACAAAGGGTATATACATGATGACTTGATGAACATCTAACAGGATACTCCACCGCTCGGATAAGTTTTGAAATACAGCGGTCAGTGAGGTGGAGTCTAATATGAGTGAACATAATGTTCATATATGGAGAGGTGGAACAAAATATGTGCCAAAAAATACCACATAAGAGCAGTATAGTAGAACACATGAGCAGACCTTTGGATATACATGGATACATTTATGTCAAAAAATGGTGCATCTCATCATCGAAATTAAGACCAAATTCCAAAGGTCTCAATCTACAGATCCACATGGCCTCCTTTCTTCGTAGGGCTACTAGTCTGTCCCCCCCCCTTAGGGTTAACTGGAATATGATCAATACCCATGAACCAAATGGTATCATTAGGTAAGTGTTTTTCCTGCATGTGGTTAGTCATGGCATATTTTAGGTCCCCATTTCTGTGTGCCCTGACATGTTCCTGAAATCTTACTTTGAGGGCCCTCTTTGTGCTGCCCACATAAATTTGGCCACATGGGCATCCTAGAATATACACCACATAGGTAATATTACAATTTATATAATGATTAACTTTGTACCTATGTGTAGTATTGAAGCAAAACTCCTTTGTTTTGTCCTTACCAAGGCAGCACATATTGCATCCCCTGCAAGTATAGAAACCCACCAACTTGTTGCTTAGCCAATCCACTCTTTTCTCTCTGGTGATATAACTGGGGCAAAGAATATTTCTCAAATTAGGACCTCGTCTGTATGTAACCCTAGGTTTGTCTGGTACGATACCTTGTAAACTGGGTATAGATGTCAGTAAATGCCAGTGTTTCCGAAGGGTATTGTAAATTCTTGCACTCTCGTCTGTGTATGGTGTAACGAGCGCAATGCCAGGAGACTTAGTTTTCTTGTTTTCGAATGAAATTAGGGTAGATTCTCCTGGCACCTCGTTGATTCTTGTCAGTGCTTTGTTAAGAATATGGGGAGGATAACCGCTATGTCGGAAACGAGTTGTGGTCTCCCTGATGTTTTGAGTGAAAGTTTCTGGGGTGCTACAATTGCGGCGCATCCTGATCATCTCCCCATAGGGAATGTTGTACGAGGATGTGCACTGGTAAAGTGTAACATGCTATTACAGCTAGTAGCCTTTCTGTGGGTTTTGCTATTTATCTTGTTATTTTCCACAAAAAAGGTTACATCAAGGAAGTTTATTTCTTTGGTGTTATATTCCATTGTGAAGTGGACATTGTAGGGGTTGTTGTTCAAAAAGTCAAAATAGTTCATGAGAGCCGGGACAGGTCCATTCCATAGCATAATAACGTCATCAATGTACCTGCCCCAAAAGATCACGTGTTCTGACCACTCTGCAGCCCGGCGGCCCCAGGCATGCTCCCTCTCAAACCAGCCCATAAAGAGCCCGGCGTAAGCGGGAGCAAATCTGGAACCCATACCCGTGCCCTGGGTTTGTTAGGATTCCTAACTTTACTACTCCTAAATGCCTTTTGTGAAAACCGAAAGTCTCCAGAATATGGAGATATAAATCACGGCAGGTCCAGGGTGGACGATTCCACCATATGGAGAACCAAATGCAGGGCTGCAAGGTTTCAGAACTGCTCTAATCCAGTAAGCCATTGTCTAACCCAGGGTGGTGTGGAGTGCACAAAAAAATGGATTTGGGCCCAGATCTTTGGACGGGGGTGAATGTGTGACATTGATCCACATTCAGTCCATCACTTGTTTTGTTTGCAAATTCCGCCCTAAGTGCGCTGGGGATGCTCAGACGTGGGTCCCAGGCACTCCACACCACTGGAGTCAAGCAAGCCGGGCTGATGAGAGGTGTTACCTCGAAACCGGTCCGGTCCTCGGATGCTTGATTCCGTTCTGGGAAGGACATGGCTTTTGTAGTTCGGACTGGACTGTTCTCATGGGGCACAGGGTCAGAGCTGATTTGCATATCGCCATTGTCTAACCCAGGGTGGTGTGGAGTGCAAAAAAAAAAAAAACGATGGATTTGGGCCCAGATCTTTGGACTGGGGTGAATGTGTGACATTGATCCACATTCGGTCCATCACTTGTTTTGTTTGCAAATTCCACCCTAAGTGCACTGGGGATGCTCAGACGTGGGTCCCAGGCACTCCACACCACTGGAGTCAAGCTAGCCGGGCTGATGAGAGGTGTTACCTCGAAACCGGTCCGGTCCTCGGATGCTTGATTCCATTCTGGGAAGGATATGGCTTTTGTAGTTCGGACTGGACTGTTCCCATGGGGCACAGGGTCAGAGCTGATTTGCATATCGCCATTGTCTAACCCAGGGTGGTGTGGAGTGCAAAAAAACGATGGATTTGGGCCCAGATCTTTGGACTGGGGTGAATGTGTGACATTGATCCACATTCGGTCCATAACTTGTTTTGTTTGCAAATTCCGCCCTAAGTGCGCTGGGGATGCTCAGACGTGGGTCCCAGGCACTCCACACCACTGGAGTCAAGCTAGCCGGGCTGATGAGAGGTGTTACCTCGAAACCGGTCCGGTCCTCGGATGCTTGATTCCGTTCTGGGAAGGACATGGCTTTTGTAGTTCAGACTGGACTGTTCCCATGGGGCACAGGGTCAGAGCTGATTTGCATATCGCCATTGTCTAACCCAGGGTGGTGTGGAGTGCAAAAAAACGATGGATTTGGGCCCAGATCTTTGGACTGGGGTGAATGTGTGACATTGATCCACATTCGGTCCATCACTTGTTTTGTTTGCAAATTCCGCCCTAAGTGCGCTGGGGATGCTCAGACGTGGGTCCCAGGCACTCCACATCACTGGAGTCAAGCTAGCCGGGCTGATGAGAGGTGTTACCTCGAAACCGGTCCGGGCCTCGGATGCTTGATTCCATTCTGGGAAGGACATGGCTTTTGTAGTTCGGACTGGACTGTTCCCATGGGGCAAAGGGTCAGAGCTGATTTGCATATCGCCATTGTCTAACCCAGGGTGGTGTGGAGTGCAAAAAAACGATGGATTTGGGCCCAGATCTTTGGACTGGGGTGAATGTGTGACATTGATCCACATTCGGTCCATCACATGTTTTGTTTGCTAATCCAGTAAGCTGCACAGAAAAGTAATAAACTAGAAACTGAATATTTTACAGACGGAGGCCCACTGGACGGCTTTTTACAAATACTTACTAATTTCACACTGAAGTTGCACAAAACTAACTGAAAGGTAAAAATTGGCTCGAATAATAACACAAGTTCCAGCATGCACTGATAAATGTACTCACTTCAGAGGCACACCGGAGGCCTATTAATTTGCAAGCATGCTGGGAGTGCTGGGAGCGAACAACATTGTTGTGGACTCAGTTAAACGCCTATGAATAAGGAGCTCGTGGCACTGAAACGCATCAGGCAGAGGAGAAAATAATCGGGATGAAATGCCAGTTTCATTTAGGAAAAGGATTTTGTAATAATCTTCTGCTGAGTGCGTCTTCATTGCAGGGCAGAAAATTGAGATATATATGTGTATATTACCTACTGGCAGTCATCAGTTGGTAGTTGTAGTTAGGACCTAGTTTCCATAGACAAAGCTTTTTTTGACTTGCCTATAAATTTGGCTTTGTTTGACGAATCTTCATGACATTTTTCTAAAAATAAGTAGGTTCATGGAAAGTTGGGCGTGAAATAAAGGTGCAATTGTAATTTCGATTCCCATAGGAACTCGGTGTCTCAACTATAGCCCGAACCAGTGGATAGATTTATACCAAATTTGTCAGAAAGGTAGATGTTATGCAGATTGTGCTTTTTGTTACTTGGTGCAGGTCCATTTAATAGTTTTTGAGAAATTAAAACCGAACAGTATAGTGATATCCCTGGCTGCAGCAATTTTGTGGTGGTTTTGCAGCGGTCATGGATATGTCGCAACAATTTCGTGGTGGATCAAGAATGCACATCCCAACAGGAATGCTGTGAATGGCTGGCCTCAACCTGAACAGAAAGTTGTGGCTTCCTTTTTATCGATCTGTAACGGTTTCCGGGGCTGAAAATTTCTGTGAAAGCTAACATAATATCTATCTATCTATCTATCTATCTATCTATCTATCTATCTATCTATCTATCTATCTATCTATCTATCTATCTATCTATCTATCTATCTATCTATCTATCTATCTATCTATCTATCTATCTATCTATCTATCTATCTATCTATCTATCTCATTTGAGATGTCATCAGTAATGTCATCAGTGATGCCACTGACCATGTCATGAGTGATGTAATATGTGACGTCACCAGTGCATTGCGGGTACACGAATTATAGTTAGCTCAACTAACTATAACAGGCACATTTCTCTGGTTTTATATGAGTCAAATGTCCAACTAACTATAAACCTACATGTCTGTAAAACCTATGGTTTTTTCAGTGAATTTCAAAGGTTTTTTTAAATGCTAATGTCAAAATATTATGTTCATTAAGCATATCTTTTTTTCTGTCTTTTTTTATGATCATCCCATTCTCAACCTGGTAAAAACTGCAAATATCACCAATCTTCCATCAATACCTTCCGCCAACAAAATCACCACAAACCAGAGCCACAACTAACGCTAATGATATACACACTTGGCGTTCCCGTGCAAAAAAAACATGAAAAGACCACTTCCCCATATTTTCAACAACCAGCCAAATCTGCAATGCTACCTAAAAACAGGCAATAGCCCCACTTACCAGTAACAAATTAACATCAACCTTTAACTGGTGTAATAAGGTTGACTATCTACTGCGTGAATTAGACCCAACTCACACTCACATCTAAATATCAACAAGTGATAGAGGTACTAATCATGCAGCTCCGACATCCAACAAAGCCACAACACCCAGCGCCTTCACCACCAGAACCTCCCCCTGGACCACTCCCCTCCTACTACCACCAAGGCAGCGCAAAACAGGACAACGGACCTTCCCAAAATACCATATCCCCTAAACCGCACAATAGCTGAATGTTCCGAGATATGGCAACCAACTATGTGTGAAGGAGGCAACTCGCCCATCAACAATAATTCACACACTCCCAAGTGTAAGAGTGATGTGCTGAAGAGAACTCACTATACAAACCTCTCCATGTGGAGATAGAGTATTGATACGTGTAGTGTACTGCACAGTGGACCCAACCATATTACCTCAGACACTGGGGAAGATCTCGGTCATGTAGCTTTGTTGTCCCCTCCTTGAAGCGGAAGCGGAGTGGGCAGGTCCATCATACGCAACTGCAGCGTAAGAGTATAAATACATAGGCCACGCCCTGGGTGTGGTTTACTCGTGCAAATACAAAAGAGTCTGCAAGTGCAGCAGCCCTCACCCTGGCACGTGGCTGCCACCATAACGACAAACCTCTTCGACACAAGCCCCCAGCAAACTCAGCACCACAACACCGCAGGCTTATGTTTGTACTGACTACTGCCTTCGATCTACACTGCGGAGAGCAGAGTTCAAAACTTGAATTTAGCCTTGATTTATTAATTACACAGAGAACTGTACTCTATGTTCTCAAATTTTGTGAAGAAGAAGTGATAAACAGCAATCCTCGATGTCTATGCTAACTACTGCCTTCGATCTGCAATGCGGACAGCAGGGTTCACAACTTGAATTCAGCCTTGATTTATTAATTGCACAGAGAATTGTACTCTACGTCCTCGGATTTGTCAAGAAGAAGTAACAAAAACTATTCCTTGATGTCCATGCTAATTACTGCCTTCGATCTACACTGCGGACAGCAGTGCTCACAATTCAGATGCAGCGGCGATTGCAGATGATTCAGTCCAGTTTGCAAGACACATGCGGCCCACCGAGACCGCAACTCGTTGCAGGTTGCGCACATGCTGTGTGCTTCAGGTGCTACTAACTCACAGCACCATAAGTCATCTTCATGTGGCCTTATCAAGTCAAGACATTGCTCCCAGTGAGGACCTCCGAGACCACGTATCATTGCAGTGTGCGCACACACCGAGTACTCCAGGTGCCACTAACTATGAAGCTCAAATCAACGGCACTTGGCTGTGCGCCCATCCTAACCACTGCCTGTACCCTACACAGGGGTTACACGGTTCACAATTCAAGATTAGTAGCGATGCAAATTGTGTAAGAGACTATAATGGGTTAGGAAAACAAAATGCTCCCAATCTGTGCAGCTCAAGTCAACTTCATGTGGCTGTGGACCTTTGCTAACCGTGGCATCCGGCCTACACTGGGGTTACACGGTTCACAATTCAAGATTAGTAGCAATGCAAACTGTGTAAGAGACTATAATGTGTTAGGAAGACCAAATTATCCAAATCTGTGCCTGGTTCACTTATGGGAAGACTACCGAGTCTGGATGAACGACAGCCCTTACCCTGGCAAGTGCCTGCTGCCATGACAGTTGGCCTCCTCCACATAAGCCCCTTGCGAACCCATCGCCACAACACCACAGATTTATGTCTGTACTGACTACTGCGTTTGATCTACACTGTGGACAGCAGGGTTTACAACTTGAATTTAGCCTTGCTTTATTAATTACACAGAGAGCTGTACTCTATGTCCTCAAGTTTTGTGAATAAGAAGTGACAATAAGCATTCCTCGATGTCTATGCTAACTACTACCTTCGATCTGCACTGCGGAGAGCAGGGTTCACAACTTGAATTCAGCTTTGGATCTACACTACGGACTGCATTGAATTCAGCCTTGATTTATTAAATGCAGAGAGAATTGTATTGTACTCTAAGTCCTCAGATTTTGTCAAGAAGAAGTAACAAAAAGCCTTGCTCAATGTCTATGCTAACTACTGCCCTCGATCTACAATTCAGGTGCATTGCAGATGACGCAGTCCAGTTCCCAGGACATGTTGCTCCCAGTGCGGCCCGCCGGGACCACACATCATTGCAGGATCTGCACACGCTGTGTGCTTCAGCTGCTACTAACTCACTGCACCATAAATCATCACCACGTGGCCTTATCAAGTCAAGACATTGCTCCCACTGAGGGCCGCCAAGACTACGTACAATCGCAGTGTGCGTACACACTGTGTACTCCAGCTGCCACTAACTGTACAGCTCAACTCAACGCCACATGGCTGTGCGCCCATCCTGACCGCTGCCTCCGCCCTATACTGGGGTTACATGGTTCACAATTGAAGATTAGTAGTGACCCAGATTGTGTAAGAGACTATAAGAGGTTAAGAAGACCAAATGATCCCAATATGTGCCTGGTTCACATGCACAATGCAGGAAGGTGACCCCACTAACGTATGCACAAGGCTGTAGGCCCTTCCTCATCGCTACCTCTGACCTACACTATGGTCAGCAGTCCTCACAATTTAGACACAGTCCGGATTCCACATGACACAGTACAGTACCCAAGACACATTGCTCCCAGTGCGACCAGTCCACAACAAACATCATCAAAGGCTCCTACACTTTCAATGCTTCTTGTACCACTAACCCTATTTAACACAAACAAATCCCACATGTCTAATTGTGTCCTGAGTCCTGAACAGCAGTGACTCCAACTTTGTGACAACGACCACAGCACCTCACTTCCTTCGATTAGAGAGGAGTATTTTCAGATTCAAGTCTGCCGACAAGTGGTGCCACTGAACCTACACTACGCAGGCCGGTGACGCAACCAACATATGTACAAGGCTGTAGACCCTTCCTCATCGCTACCTCTGACCTACACTATGGTCAGAAGTCCTCACAATTCAAATACAGTCCCGATTTCACATGACGCACTCCAGTACGCAAGACACATTACTCCCAGTGCGACCCATCCACATCAAATATCATCACAAGCTCCTACACTGTCAATGCTTCTGGTACCCGTAACCACATTTAATACAAACAAATCCCACATATCTAACTGTGTCCTGAGTCCTGAACAGCAGTGACCCCAACTTCGTGGCAGCGACCACAGCACCAGACTCCCTTCAGTCTTATTTGTTCTTCTTTTCTTTATATACTTTTTTATGAGTAAATCTATACATATAGATATATATATATATATATATATATATATATATATAGACTAATATTCTTCTTTGTTCAATCGCACAGAGATACTTCTGGGCACAAGAAGGTTGTTGGGGATATGTTGCTAATATGAAATAAGGGTACATTACCTCCTAATGTGGGAGAGGAGGTGTCCAAAGGGGTATCACTCACAGAAAGAACACCGATATGTTTTCACAAATGCCCTTCGACAGATGCCAGCTGACGGACTGAATTACAAAATAGTTGTTTATTACTTATGTAGTGTGAGCTATGGCCCATCCACTAGACTCAGAGACAGAGTACTAGGAGCCGTCCGCGTCTAGGGGTCCATCCCTGCCCTGTTCCGTCCTACGCCATGCAACTCTGATTACATTCCGACGTTGGCCCTACAGAGCTACCTGTCGCAGGCATACTTGCTGTTGGTGTGCAGGTCTTAGATCTAGTTCTCAACATCTCACGGCCACTCCCTGAGGACAGGTTTGCACACACACCACACTAATCCGGCACATGTAGCTAAGGCCATGAGACCACGCAAATATAATAGATCGACAACGTCACATCCTTTATTGTCAGTGCTCACTAGTTGGCGAACGGTCCACGGGTCTCAACCATAAAGACTCCATGAAAACTTGCACATAACGTTAGTCACACCCTCTACTATATCACTGTCACCAGCCTACCATCCCCTTGGTGGGAACTTCATATACATAGAGTTACTGCCACCCCAAACTCATGTGGCCATCAGGAGCCTATCACCACATGCCACCAACTTGAGTTCCACAAGCTGAGTGGCACCAAACCCTAAGGTGCTCTCCGCCATTGACGACTCACGACTCAGCAACATCTGTGAGATAAGCCTGGCCGCACAGAAGTTCAAGTGGTCTCCACCATACACAACTTAACGACATCTATCAGATCCACGAAGAAGCTAATGTGGTCTCCACCATTCAAGACTCAACGACATCTGTAAGATGCCCGCACAATGTGATGTGGTGTCCGTCATTCAGGACTCAGGACTCTGCAACACATCCAAGATCGGCGGGGTTTTGCCAGGCATGTGCAGTCCGCCCTCTGCTGCACACTCCGATAGCACCAAGTAATTATTTGCTAATCGATGCGCAGAGACAACAATCTCTCATACTCACTCTCTCTCTTCCGTCTCTTCTCTCTCTCTATCTCTCTCTCTCTCTCTCTCTCTCTCTCTCACTCTCTTCATTCCTTTCCTTCTATCTCTCTCTCCCTTCTCCCTTTCTCACTCCCTTTCTTTACTTCCCTCTCTTTTTCTCTCTGGCTTGTTTTTCCTTCTCTGTTTCTCTCTCTCAGTACTTTCATATGCACATTACACACGTCACTATTTTGTGCTTTATTTTCCAAGCTCTGTCGTCGACATCCATGGTCCCCAAAATAATCTTCCAGCTTGTTTATCAAGGAAAGTGTGCCAAAGCACCTTTCAACATTTCAGGATGTTAGCTGTACATCACTCAACAATGCAAACTTTAGTTAGGAAGCTGTATATGAAAAGTCCTGCTTTATCTTGAGGAGAAATTAATATAGCACTTTTGCATGGTACTCTGGCAGATGTAGAAAAGGTTTATGATGATGTGCAGTTTTGTTTCTTTGTTCCTCAGCGAGATTCTAGGGAAAATGAAGAGTTGTTAAGTGGAGGAGTTGTAGAACTGGGCACAGATATTACAGTAGATAGTTTTGAAGACGAGATTACAAAATTTAACACAGTGAGTATGTTTATATATGTTGTTGGCGCACCCACTAGAAGTTTTAAACACAGACTGTTGACTTCTGTTAAAAAAGTGAAAAAGTAAATAATGCTAACTGGCAAAAGTTAGCTGTGTATTTATTTGTAGAACTGGCAAAATTAGCTGTGTATTTATTTGTAGAGGAATGCTTTGACTTCTCCTTACAGCAAGTTATATGCAAGTATGGTTACAATAAATTAGAAGATAATGAAATGAACAACACATAGATATTAGATACCCATTTTGTAAGATAATAAAATGACTGCTAATTTAGAAAAACTATGAAGGGCCAAAAATAAAAAATAAATCAACATTTATGATTCTTTGCAGCATTGCTAAGGGCTCTTAAGGACTTCTCTCCAGCACTCACAATCCATGCAGTATGATGCCTTCTGGGAAAAGTTTGGAGCCAAATCTTTGTTGAGATTAGACCTCTGAAGGGACTCTCTGCCTCAGTGTTTTATTGGCCACTATTGAAGGTGAGGGTCCTTCAGCCTCGCATTGCCTTCTTGCTGCTTTTAGATGATTCTTCCACAATTCTGGCAGAAAAGGCAAATAGCCCTTTCCCTAGGCTATAAGGGCAGAGAGGAAACTTCATAAAGGAGTACACCCTCCGATGTGTAAAACACTGTATCACAATAAGTACTCCTCGCATGCGTGGATGATAACTGCGTCTCTTCTATAACAGACCCTGATAAGGTGTAAATGGGAAGTCCTATGATGAAGGGACCCACTAAAGAGTGGGGAAGAAAACAATTTTTTTTGCTGTAATTACCCTCACACACCCTAGTGGTGTCATGCTTCATCACTGGGTCACCCTGATGCCTAAAAGTCAGGGTGGGCTTGACAGTTTTTTAGGGAGCTCGTGATAATAATATGATCAGGGGGAGTTAAAGCTTAAAAAACCTCAAGAAAATCCCAGTATCCATTTATTCTTGATAAAAAAGAATAAAAGTGTGTCCGAATAGGTGTATTTAGGGTTCTATGACCCTAAGGCCAACATGTTTCAGTCCCGCAAGGTCCTTAAAGGTCCTGGACTTTCTTCAGAGCAACAACACACCCTCCATGGAAAATGCAGAAGGAAATTCCCTATACTGCTATTTATTTAAGGGCAGATAGCTGCTCCTTATTATAATAAAAGATCATTTATCTCTTTAATCCTGTTGTCACTCCATTTGTAAATACAAACAAAGAAAAACCAAGGAAATCATAGTGTATTACTCATTGAGTACATTGAGATGCTTCCAATGTATGATGTGCTAACCTGTCCACCTGTATTGTCAACACGGTGTGAAAACACACATCAACTCTTCTAAACACATTGGCATGTGATTATGACACTCATTTATTTTTACCACACTCACATAGGTGGCAAAATATAGTGTAGTGGCAATCATTTTCGCATTCTGTCAATATCCATATCCATGTGCGTGCGTAATCAAAGTGAATACACCTGTGTCACTCTCACCCAACAGCACCATGTTGATATCAATTGCTGTGTTTTAGTCTTCCACACAAAACATTCACACTGTGACAATTACCCAGTAATGGGTGAGGGAACTCATCTCCGGGCACCAAGTAGCTTAAGGGTAGCCCTGTAGTCAGACACTGCATGTTAAGAGCAGCTGCGCTTCCTCAGAGACAAGCAAATGCGTCCTCTGCATGAGCTTGGCTTTGTGCTTGTGACATAGTCACGTGAGCACGCATGGTCCTGGGATCCCATCTCCTTTAAAGGGATCGTCTTTGATTGGGCTATCGAGGCTGTCGGAAGAGTTGATAGGTGATGGAAGCTGGAAGCAAAGTAGAGGAGAAACGTAAGGGGGAAGTGCATCATCTTCCTCTTCCCCTGCCTCAACCTTTTCGTTGGATCCGGTCACTTCATGACACCAAGTAAATCACTTATGCTGCTAAATTTCTAATGTATGTGGTATTTCATTTACTTAATTGGATGGAGTGAATGCTGATTAGTGACAGACGTTCCTGGCTCAACCATGTTCCCCAGTCATTAGTGGCACCTGAGGAATCAGTGGGAAAGCAATATGTAGATTACCTTCTGGCAGGTGCCAGTGGGTAGTTATAGTTAGGACCTAGCTTTCATAGTCTAAGGGGTTTTTGTTTTGATAATAATTTTGGCGTTGTTTCATAATTAGTATGCCACTCACATCAGCTGCTGTCTTGAAAGTTTTGGGTTGTACTGTAAAATGGGGGCTAAGAAGAAGGGGGCCCAAATCACGTTTTCCACATGCAATTATCCGTAGGGATTTTGAACATGACTAGAGCCTGAACCGCTGAACGGACATACACTAGATTTGGTGGACAGCTAGATCATGGTCCAGAAAGATCTTTGTTTTGTAATTTCATGCAAATCCGTTCAGCATCTTTTGCGTTAGAAAGGAAAAAGAATGTTTTATATATAGGGATGCAGATCCACCGTGGACCCACATTGGTGGATCCGTGGAACCACGTGCCATCAGCAGTGCATTGATTGGCTGACCGCAACCTGAAAGGAAAGTTGTGGTCACCATTTTATCTATTTGTTCACGGTCCCAGGCCTCAAAATCAAGGCGTAAAGTGAATGAAGGGGTCACGGTAGAGGTACTGCGACCCCATGGGTGTGATGCCTCAACATCAAGGGCTAAAAGTCTCAAAGCAGCTCAAAAACCAGGACATAGACACCTGATTGAAGTTACATAGTCAATTAAATATTTTCAAATCAAGCATAGAGTCAAAATGTTGAAATACCTATGAATCTGGCTGTAAATTCTACAACTGCTCCTACCTTGTACAACTTATAAATTCATTTTCTTAAATAAAAATCATCATATGTGAAAATGTTGTAACAGAATATGTTTCAAATATTTTTTAATATCGTAAAGGAGATATTTTTTATGGATCAATGGGGAAATAGATTTCTATATTTTGGTGGTTCTCTCTGCGAATGACTGACCAAGGGTTCTTTGTTTCTTAAAAGTAGTTAATTTGAGAAGAGAAGCAGAGCCCCTAAGCGATCCGCTTCTTCCTGAGCTGTGCCACATTAGTGTCAGCTATTTTAAGGGACCAGAGTTACTGACTTTTGTGAGTCATGCAGGTCATTTTCAAATTTGCCATAGGAATTTTAAGACGATTATGTAAGTTAACCAATTGCTCTTGTAGGCAGTCAAGCTGGTTGTAAGTCATGGCATTCTTGGCCTGGTTTCCTCTGACTTTTTGCCTCTGACCTCTTGTTTTGACTGTTGTGCTAACTTTGTTTTCTGCTGATCTTAGGGATCTGGGCACTTTATCACTGCTAATTAGTGCTAAAGTGCATGCACTCTTTGCTTAAAACATGGTAACATTGTTTTTTTCACGATTGGCATATTTGATTTACTTATAAGTCCCCAAAAAAGTACACTACATGTGCCATGGGCCTTTAAATCAAATGCTGCTAGTGGGGCTGCAGCACTGATGGTGCCACCCACTTACGTAGTCCTTGAAACATTTCTCGGGTCTGCCACTGCAGAGCCTAAATGTGCCCTTTTAAACTGCAATGCCAACCTGTCAAATTAACCTACTTCCCAGGTCCCAACCTTTCTTTTTATTACATTTAGGTCACTCCTAAGTTAGGGCCTGGACAGCCCATGGGCATGGTACAGAGTATTTAAAAAGTAGAACATGTACTTCTAAGTTTTACATGTCTTGGTAGTAAAATAATCTTAAAACAATTTTCACTACCAGAAAGACTATGTCTCTCATAGGATAACATTGGCATTGGCTCATTACATTTTATAAGCGTAATTTCCAATCGGGAAGTGATGGGATGCCCAATGTTGGTGTCTCTAGAATCACCACTTAAAAACACACCGTATGGTGAAGTTGGCTTTTAAATTGCAGTTGTGAAAATGCCACTTTTAGAAAGTTGGCATTTTCTTACTATAAACATTTGGTGCCAACGCCTTCTCTCTTCAACCTGCAACCAGCACCTGTACTCTGTCTGCTGTACGTCCTGGTTTATCAGGTGGTGCCAATTCAGTCCTGGGACCTTCAAAGGGAACTCAATGTGCTGTATCTGCCAGAACTCATGGATCAATCTTGTTTCACCGATCAGAACCAACGGATCCTGGCCATTGCATGAACTAGATCGAGGAATCACCAATGGGACAGCTGCATTGCCTCCGGAACCACTGCATCAAAACCTATGCATCGCTGTCACTGTGTGTAGAAGATAGAGGTATTGCCTCTATAATGAGGAGAAGCCTGGCGCATCGCATTTGGAACAGTTGCACCTTGGACCTGGTGCATCGCACATGGACCTGATGCATCACCGCCATTGCATAGAGAAATGCGGTACATCATCCCACTGCGTGGGTATGATAGAGCGCTTGCTCACCTGCTCGTTTTATCATACTCACCTGGGCCCATATAAAATATACACACTTTAAACAGGTAAACCTACGCTAATCAGAATTTTAATTAACCATTTAGGACCTATACCATTGACTTACAAATCCTAGTCACCGGTACCTAGAATCCTAAGGGATCAAGGGTGTTAGAATAATAGGCAGTATATAAACATTTCATTCATAAAATAACCACAGACTTGGGAAAGGTTTAAACAATTTATCTATAAAATTCTTAAATTTCAGAGTCCATACCAATTCAATTAAAGTGCGTTCAATTAGAAAGAATATGATCAAGGCAAGATGGTGTGAAAATATTATGAGACTTTCGTTAAGCATTGGAACATAGGACGGACTGGGATAAAGGACAGGACCTCCGATAGTTCAGGTGCCAACAGAACATGACAGGTGCAGACCAGAATCAGGACAGGTACGGACCAAATTGGATCAGGACAGTACCACTGCAGGTCAGGACGGGCACCCACAGCTAGAGTGCAACGCCAGCATCCATGGCGTCCGAGTCTTAGAGAAGGTGAAAGCTGCAGGAGCATTTTCCCAAATTGAAGGGAAACGCAGGCGAACAACGGTAGATTGAATATAGCCACGTTACAAGTTGTCAGCGATAGAAATGCGACCGCTTCACCTAGTAACATTCTCGCGGAGCATCCAATAAAAATGGAACCGATAAAACAGAGATGTTTTCGCAGAGACAGGGAAATATATTTTTGAGCAACATTGAAATCTTTAATCAGATCAGTAAAACGAGGGGGATAGAAAGACAGTTCCGCTTATCATAGCACCCGGCCAAGGAAGTTAAACTGACTCTAACTTCTATAAAAACGAAGGATTAAAAGAAAAACCATCAGGAGTATAAGAATAAGAGACAGAATTATTTGTGGTCTTGATAAAGATGGGAGTATAAACAAAATACCATTGAAACGCGTCGACGCTGGGGTCACACAATTCAAGGAACAACCTTACCTGATTAACTGTTAAAGGAATCAAAATATTGATTGGGTGGTTTTCTGTCAATGTTCCAGAATGTGTATGAGTAATTGACAAGGGGTTAGGTCATACTATTCTATTGTCTCTTTTTCTTTTTATGCTGGTCATAAGAAGTAATTGGATAGCCATTGTGGTTGAGTTTTTCTATGTTAGAATTTCAATATACATGGAATGTTTCAATTTGATGTTTCAAAATGAAATGTCTTTTTTTAAATGTTTCAAAAACATTTTTTTGTTGTGTGTAGAAAGGTGTCTACCTTTCTTTTTCTAACCTTTTGAATAAATGCAAATAAGTATTCTATTTGAAGTGACGTATTCATTAATTTGACTACTGTATTGATAATTTCACTTGAAGTTAAGGGAATTTTATTTTTAACTTAGGTCGGTACCTTATTTCCCTTGACATTAGTAAGGGGTTCCTCTCTATTTTTCAGAGCAGATCAGAATCAGGACAGGTACGAACCAAATTGGATCAAGACAGGACCACTGCAGGTCAGGACCGGCACCCACAGCTAAAGTGAAACACCAGCATTGCAACCCTCTCTGCAGCTAACAGTCAGACCCAGATTGGGTTATCGAACTCCTGCCCAGAACCCCGATTGAGTTATCGAATTCCTTCCCAGAACCCCGATTGGGTTATCGATTCTTCTGACAGAGGGCTCCGACAGCACCTCTGCTCTTGATTGCCCATTGAGTACGTTGGGTCAGTGACAGGTCAGCTATTCTGACAAGTCGGACAATCTAACTAGCTAAACCTACCCTAGTTATACCATTTTCCAGGGCAGTGTACCACCCCCCAATGTTGCAAGTTCATGTATTCCCTTAATTTGATTGGTCAAAAGATGAGGAGAGGTCATCACACCATACCAGTTATGAGGTCACTTAATTCAGATATTCAAATCAATGTTCCCTCCCGTCATTTTATTTTCCCATGCACTTTTTATTCCACCCAACAATGGATGTTTCAATAACAAATACATTGTATGTAAAATGTTCAATTTAGCTTCCTCTCGAGAGATCGAAGGGTGAATTTACCAGGCGCATCTTCAGGCAAGACCGTCACTGGCACAGGTTCAATGCCCTCACTTGTGGACTCTTGAGCTCTTCTGCGCAGTCGCAGGATTGCAAGATGGAGTGCAGCAAGAGTACATCAGGTCCAAATACGAGCTAATAGTAAAATCAAAGAGAAACAGTTTTAGAACAAAGAATAAATGAATGCACTGTACACCACTTATCTCTACTCTATTCCCATTACTTTATTTTAACTACAGCATTAGGAATTAAGCAGAACAAACAATTTAGTAAAAGCAGCGAAGCAAGCGTTAGCATGTGAAAACATAGAGCAGCCATCTTTAGTTCTGTCATGTGGTGCGTTATTAATAATACAAAACATGTTTATTAGTGCATTATGTTTTATTTCGAGAGGGTTGAATCAGAGCAAGTCTCTTTACGAGTAAAACCGTGCTCCATCAGGTATTACCAACACATCTCATTGCTTGTGACCAGGACCAGGGTACTTTTGCTTAGCTGGCCGGTAGTGGGTCCTGTATCTGGCCCGCAATCTATCATGGTTGGCCTGAACTCTAGACTTTGTACTGGCCCAGTGTGACCAATTCACTCTTTAAGTGCTGACTGCTTAGAAGTGCTATTTTTGAATTTCATCTTTATAAGTTCATATCTCGACTTCCACTGAGTAGATTTTTGTTGTTGCAGTCATGTTTTATTTATAACATTATTGGCTATTTTCGTACACTGGTGTGGAGTCTTTTTGTGCTGTTTTCACTCTGTTACTCTTTGATGTGTTGCACATAATTTGCAGCTTGCCTCTCAGGTTAGTCTGACTGTTCTGTGCCAACAGCACAGGTTAATTTAGGGTTTGTCTGACTTACCCTGACTAGGATTGTAGTCACTCTTTGAACAGGGTGCAAAACTCTGCCATCTTGAAACCTAATTTCTAACACTGGTTAAGCCCAAAGATTATGAAACAGCTTGCTCTTTCTCAACAGTGATTTAATCCCTAAAAATGAAGGGCAATTTGGCTAATCTGTCTTTGTGAGGAACAAAGCATGCATCCATTATAAAACAAAAACATTGGCAAAGTCAAAATTTCTGCCTTGCACTGTATGAAGACATCTGTGTAGTATTACCTGTGTTGAGCCATCTTTAGCTAACGTGTGCTTTGTGGGAGCAGCTTGTATGGCTGTGAGACTCTGTTATGAGGTCCCTTCCAGGACTTGAGAAGCTATTTCAGCTGCTGACATGTGTGAGCTGACTGTATGTTTAGTATGAAACTATGCTGCCAAATCACCAAAGCCAAATTGTAAGGTGAATGGCATAGAGCAATGATACTCAAAGTACGGCCCACGGTCCACTTGCAGCACTCTTGACTTTTACATGCAGCCCCACTGGTGAACAGCAGCACAAGCTGCTGTTTAGTTGAGTAGCACTATTATTCAGAAAAAAAATATTATCAAATAAACCAGCAAGCATTTATTAACCCAGAAATAAATGCTTGCATGTTTATTCAACATTTTTTCAGACCTCCTTACACAATCCCTGACCCACCCAAACACCCCCCCCCCCCACCTCCGCTGGCATTAGTTTGGCCCTCGGCCACACCACAAATGGCACGTTGGGGCCCCTGGCAAATGTTTGCCAGTACCCATGGCACAGAGTAATGATACGGAAATACTGTAACCCTGTACTGACCACATGAGTGCTCGCAAAAGACTGCTAAAGCTATCTGAATCCAGACACTAGAGAAGGAAATGGATTTACATTTCGCACACCATCAGCAGCTAATTGGAGAGCTACGCTCATAGCAGGTCAAGAGCTCAATCGTTGATATTATCGGAAAATAAGAGACCAGCTAACAATTATGCATTATTAGGCACTATTTTCGGTGAACTTATTACACGGTACATGTACAAAATAGTTATTTAGTAAGGATGCGATAATGAAAGTACCCGTAAGTCTCGAAGGACAGAAATCAGGAAGAATACATATGTATTCTGAGAGAGAAAGTGCTCGGGGATGGCAGGGAGTGTGCTGCTGTTTTGCAATTCTTAACCGTCTGATGGAAAAATCGCATGTAGGAAAACCTTCAAAACGGATTGTTAAAAGTTAACCATATTAGCATTCTAATGATTCTTCTGAAAAGACAATTGCTTTTTCAAACACAGGAGCTTCCTGAGCAAGGCGTGAGTGATATCCCCTGCTGTCAAAATGACAGGAGTCCATCTAGAGAATAGAGGTATTTAAGTGTAGCTGTCACCAAAAATCTTCAGAATGATATAAAAATATCCAGCTACTAACAGAGGATTCTGACCAGAATTTTAAATAGTTGATCAAACAATAAACAATAAAAATGCAAGAGGAATCTCACAGAAAAGCTCAGTGCGATGATTTTGAAATAAGATGCCTAAACTGTCACCGTGGGGATCTCAGCTGTGCGCTGGGAAATGGTAGAGTCGAAGGTTAGCAACAGTTCATAAAACAACAACTTTTTAGCTGTGCTTTGCGTGTCCCTCAATCTCGGGGGAACGGACAAGCAGTGGTGCACTATATGCAATGTGACACCGGCAGACAGGGTGTGGAGGAGCAGCAGCCAATGCCGATTGGATATCTGTGACATGTACAGATCATGACAGGGGCTTATTTCAAGCGGCCTGTTATTGACAGAGTGAACAAGACAGGGACTTGCTTCCCATAAGCTTTGTGAATATTGGAATGTGCTGCAGTCTCTTGTCTGGGTAAGGCATGATGTCGAGTCCTGTGCATCTTTGAGAGTGCTGGGTGCTTGGATGTTCTGTGGGTAGTGTGATGCCTGTTGGAAGTCAGAGGCTGGTGTGTGCAGGTACCAGAACATGGTGGGTCTTCATTGCTGTAACCCAGAACCGAAAATTAAGACGCATCTTTTGTACATCTACCGCAGGCATAGGTAATAACTTACACCTTACCACTGTTGCAGGGATTCCCTCTCAGCAACAACACTATGCTTAGGATCACAGAATATCAGCATGTAGGGTCTGTCACCAAACCACCTATGAGCCTGAGTCCAACTAGCTATGTGCCTTGCTTGCCATCCTAACCTTTACAGAGAAACAAGTGAGTTGGCACCCCAGAACACAACACTCGATCCTCTCAGGGATCGCGGTAACAGGACACACCCTTTCGCTCTCTCACTCGTACTTGTCCACAATGAGATAAACAAGAGATTCAAAGGAAGTTTATAATGTTTATTTAAACTATTGTGCTCTAAGATGCAGCATTTGTGCCACAATTAGACAACATATGCATATCAAATATATAATTGGCATGGTTACCAAACCATATACCATAAAAATCCCTGTCATATAATAAGGCAGATTTGCCCCCCCCCCCCTTTCTACTGAAACAAAATAAATATATGTTAGAGGTCTCTGGTTTTAGTGGCGGACCCCGTACCTTAGCATACATAGATGGATACTCAGGACCTTTGCTCAGTGCATTTTTCAGAAACCCTGTTTTCAATTTTATGACAAGACATGTGTGGTAACAAACAGCACCTGCATTCTCTTGTTGCTTCTATGGTGCTCTGACTAAATCCCAGGAAAATAATAAAATACATGTGCCAGTTCTGTGTGAAAATAAAATGTGGCACAAAGCCAATCGTGTTATGTGGTAACTTGTGCAAAACAAAAAGCGGCCTACAATGTGCACAATTAAGCTAACATAGGGAAAACAACCATGGGCCTTGCAAGAAACACACACCACCACCTTAATAAATAGTAACGCGGACTAAGCATGCCCTATTGACAATATACCTCTAATTCTTGCAGAGACAATGATACCACAATGAAAAGAAATATCACACAGTAGGTATGCATTCTGTATACATCATAGGACAAGCACAGATAATGCAATCATTCAAGGTCCATGCAACCCTGAAAAGGTGTCACACATAAAAAATCACAAACGCAAAGAGACATGGGGACAATACAATTCATCCTGCAAATAGGCAAAGAGACAACTATGTAACTCCCTTTAAAATAATGCACAGCAACAAAGACAACCCTCCTTACAACTTAAACATTGTCAGATAAATGCAATTCCTCAACCAAATATGCACGGATGTATGACGGTACAACTCGTTCTTTTACAACGCATACCGTTACGATGCAGGTTTTACAACGCAAGTCGTTACAACGACTTACGTTGGGGGGCGCTGGATAGTGAATAGTTTAATTTACTATTCCAACTCCAGTCCCCGTGGATAGTAGGGAAGGTGTTGGATAGTAAATTAAACTATTACCTATCCTAGAGTGCCCTCCAGCGAAAGTCATTGTAATGACTTTTGTTGTTAAACCTGCGTCGTAACGGTACTTCGTTGTAAAAGTTCCGTTGTAAAGGACGTTCCCCAATATGCACAGTAGCAAAAGACAGTATGTCTGATTGCAATTAGGGACAGGAGCACTTTAAAGAAATAAAATATGCTTTCCACACTTCCCTTAGTTTGTGTGAAGTGGACGTTACTGGGGCATATCAACACAAATACCCATTGGTTTTGATGCAAAGCCCAATCTACCAAGATAACTAGTCAAGGTTTTGTGTCAAAAACTACCGCATCCCTGAAGCCAGTGTTAAAGAGGATAAGCGTATTTATGTTTCTAAAAACCCACACATTGCATATGTGTTGCAGTGCACAGCACACATCGGATGCGTGGAATCCTTCTGAATTTGTCCAAGAATAGGAAATGGTACTGGATGGGTATGCTGCTAGTACAGTTCATATGACAGTCCTTTGCACACCAGTGCAGGGCTGTGCACTGCTCAAGCAGCCTGTTTGTACCTCATCTGAGGGGATCGCTCAAGCAGCAAGGCAATCTTAGTAGATATGGCAATGTACTGTGTTTTTGTTGTTGGGTAAAGCAGTGCAGCAAACGTGGTTGCTGCGCTGCATTCTGTTAAAAGTTAGTAAATATGGCTCAGCATTGTTGTCCTTCTTGTCAAGAACAGGAACACAACTGAGACACAAAACAATTTTAATGTATGTTCATAACCAAACAAAATAATAGCTCTATGGGCTCCCTTCCTTAAATGGCAAAGTGACACACACATATAATAACATGTGAAAGTTCAAGTTAAGCGGTCTGTGCATTTTATTTATTTATTTGTTTTTACTGAAGATATTTCTTTACCCTTAAAGGCTACAAAAATATTTTTATAAAAGAGGATGAAATAGAATAATGCATATATCCTGGGAAACCCAAAGCCATTGGCAAGCTCTTTACAGATGCTAAGGAATTTATAAAGAAGCTACAAAAGGACGTGGTCTTCAAATATGTTATGTTATGTTAATTTTTATTTATAAGCGCATTATCACCTGCAGGTCTCTAAGCGCTATCAGAAAGAGAGATCTAGCCTTCACAAGAGGGGACTCAGATTGGGCCCCATGCCTCTACAAAAAGTACTGTTTTTAATTTCTTCCTAAACGGTAGGAGGGCATGTTCCTTGCATATGTTCTCAGGCAGGTTGTTCCAAATGTTGGGAATAGATGAGGAGAAGGCTCTTCCTCCTTTTGATGACTTGTTAAATCATGGGCAGGTCAGAAAGTTGGCCTCAGAGAAACGTAAGGCCCTGAAGGAAGTGTAGTTGGCTAGACGGCCGTTGATGTATCTAAGGGCTTGGCCATAGATGGCTTTGTGTGCGAAACAGAGGCCTTTACATTTTGCTCTCTGTCCAACAGGGAGCCAATGCAGTTGTTTAAGGAGGAGTGATGCATGTGTTCATCTGGGCACTCTAAAGATAAGCCTAGCAGCATCATTCATAATCACCTGTAACCTCTTCAGGGAGGCCGATATACAGGGCATTCCCGTAATCCAGTCTTGATAGTATCATAGCAGATACTGCCATTCTAAGAGTGTTAAAACTGAGTAATGGAGTGAGCTGTCTCGGCATGCCTGTGAATGTTCCCACCACTGTTGATACCTGTTGGATCATGGTGAGCTTGGCATCGATTTTGATGCCCAGACTTTTTACTGCCACCGCCGACTCTGGGAAGGCGCCGAGCTCTTTTGGCCAGAAGACCTCTTTCCATGGGTTGGAGTCTGAGGTGACGGCCAGTACTTCCGTTTTGTCCGGGTTGATTTTAAGAGTTGGCCGTCATCCAGTTGACCGTGAATTTCAGAATATTTTGGAATCTTATGTGAGCTGTCGTGGAATTGTCTATCTGAATGTCTGATACGTTGGATCTTCAGACTATAAATCGAAATAGCCAACCACAGATTTCACTCTCAAGGGATCACAGATCAGCATTCTGTCTAACATACTGAAGAGGAAAATGCTCTTACCTTTGGCCTGGAACATTGTCTCAAGAGGAAAGTTTCACTTACTCAGCAGGACACATTTTTTGGTTTTAAAAAGCACACATTGCCACAGTAGTCCATGGTTCTAAATTGAACTACTTTGTGTACCAAGTAGCTCCTTGTGAAAGTGCAGAAGGATATTAATCACAGTGAAGTAGGCACCTGGCAGTGACATTGAAATAGGCTGACCCGGTGTCCCATACTGTATGCTGAGGGGACAGGGGAAAAAATGTGAATTCCTCAAAATCTTACCAATGTATGAAGAGGGCTATCTGAAAACCTTCTACATTTATAATATCCTCCCTTATAGATATATATATATATATATATATATATATATATATATATATATATATATATATATATATATATATATATATATATATATATATATATATATATATATATATATATATATATATATATTACCTACTGGCGGTCGCCAGTAGGTATATATAGTTAGGATTTTTTCTCTATGGGATTTTTGAAAATTCTATGTCTAATAACTTTGGCGTTTGTGGACGGAATTGGCTGAAATTTTCAGGAAAATGGAACATTTTGTTTCTGAGCAGCCCCTGACAATTTGGGGGGGTTTCATCAAGGGGGGGCCGAGAAAAAAGGGGGGTCCCAAAACGCATTTTTCCCATGTTAATTTCCATAGGGCGGTTGGCCTCACTTTTAGCTCGAACGGCTGAATGGATTTGCACGAAACTTGGCAAAATTGTAGGGACTGTTAGCCCGATGTGCCTTTGCTAGGTCTCAATATATGTGCTCCAGTGGATTTTGAGAAATTAACGTTCAAAACAAGATATATATCTGTAACAGTGCTCCGGGCTGCGCTCCGGTCCGCTTACTTTTCGCGTAACGGAGCTTTGCGTAGCGAAGCTGATTGGCTCTCCGGTGTCTGTCAACATTCTAAACAGTCCGGTGCGGCCGCCATCTTGTCTCTCGGTAGGATCGAGAGACAAGAGGAGGAGAAAAACGAAGGGGGAATTTAATGAAAGGGGGCAAGGTAGACCCCTCTTGACCCCCTAGGAATGATGTTGGGGTTATTAAAGGGTCCCGTGGGGAAAATAAAAAAAAAATGATTTTTCACGGTAGAAGCGCTTCTCGGGCCGCGAACTGGGCCGCAAACTGGTAGCAAAACGGGAATTCGCCATTTTGTGTTTCGTTTTAATTAAATTACTAGGTATAAGGGGGTGCGGGAGACGTATCCTGATCCCTTATGTTTTCTGAGGGTGGCTGAGGAGGCTCATATATGTTGATACATGTCTTCCAGCGGCTGTGCGTGAGCTTTTTTTTTTTTGCTGCGTGACGTCTGTTAACGTTCGATTCGATGGAAATCAGGAAGTGTTGACCGCCAATTTGTCAGTGCGATAAAATATTTTGTTATAAATGAATCCTTATTGATAAACATTGTCTGTGCCATCTTGCCTTTTTTCCAATGCCATAATTTTGTCATGCACGGCAGCCATTTTAGATGCCAGGCCGGTCCCAGGCTATCACCTAGCCCTGCGGATGTAGTTTATGGCCCCAGCTGTAGAGAATCCAGACATGCCAACCCTCCCGATTCAGGCGTGAGACTACTGATTTCAGTGCTAGTCTCCCGCCTCCCGATTTCTGCAAGCAAAAACCCGGGGGCATATTACCAACAACTAGCGATCATTTTTGTCTCTAACTTGTTTAGAGACAAAAATTATCACCGCACATCGGCGATTTTTATCGTAGATAAACCTTGCAAGGTTTATCGCAAATGCGATAAAAAACGGCCACAATGCATGAATATCGCTGAAAAGTCAGCGATATTCATGCATTATCAAGCAAATGCTCTTAGCCATGTTATCCACCTCCCATTGGATAACATGGCTAAGAACTGCTCAGGGCAGGTGTTAGCTTTTGGAGATATTCGCGCTTAGCGCGAATATCTCCAAAAGTTGGTAATAGGAGATAGCGATGTTAGGGACTGTTTCCAGTCGCTAACATCTTGGCACGCCCACTTTGCATGTCATTAGTGATAAATATCACTGACATGCAAAGCGGGGCCCAAGATGGTCGCTATCTCCTTTTAGCTGTCACTAACTGGTGTTAGCGACAGCTTGGTAATAGGGAGATAATTTTATCTCCGCTTTCTTGGCTTTTAAAGCCAAAAAAGCGGAGATAAACCCCCTTGATAATATGCCCCACGATTCCTCGGGGGTTTCAGGTGACAGGGCTTGGTATTGTGTTACGTGGTAATTCTTCCAGGAAACGTCAGAGGGTCGATGCAGGGGTTCTAGAAGGGGTGATAAACCATTTAAGCCTCATGAACAAGCGCATGGTCTTTTAAAGATCTGTGAAGTACTCGGGGCGGCGGTGTGTGTGTGTCCTCTTTAAGGAGCGGGCGGGGGGGGGCACTGCCAGCAACTTGCCAGGCCAGGCAGTGTTCAACACTTGCATCACCCTTTCTCTGCCTGCTATTGCGCTCCATGCTTCGGAAAGGTAAGAAAAAGAACGTGCGTTTGAGTTTGAAATGTCCGATCCTGTAGCAGTACACTTGCAAAGCCCACACATGACAATAACCCGATTCAAGGCCCCATTCACCCGATTTTTTAAAAATATATAGCACTCCAACAAAGTAGGATTATAAAACTTTATTAACTTTTAAATATAACGAACGCAACAAAAACTGTAAATACATTTAAACATTTTTTGACAAAAAAAAGCAACAATGGTCAGAAGCTGTCTTTTGTGCGAATAGTCCCAAGGCAGCACAACGTGCTGAGTTCTGGACGGCACCCAGGTGATGTCACCTGGGTGCCGCACTGGTTTTTGGTTTCCTACAATGCAGCTTAGAAAAACAGCGTGGGGCGTCCCGGGTGGTGCGGGGGGAGGCCTCGTCAGTAGCGGTCTGTTGTGCGAATAGTCCCAAGGCAGCAGAACGCGCTGAGATGTGGATGGCACCCAGTAAACTGCCGCACTGGTTTTGGTATCCTACAATGCTGCTCCGAAAATTGGCGTGGGGCGGCCCGGGGGGGGGGGGGGGCGTGGGGGAGGCGGCGTGAACGGGCCTCCCCAGGTGGTGGCCATCCAGCTGAGTTGCGCCCGCTCTTGCGGCTACAGCGTCTCGCTCACCATGTAGTTGAGTTGCGCCCACTCTTGCAGTGCAGCGATAGGCGGCTGCCACAGGACTCTTAAAATGGCGGACGGCTCTTCGGTTTTGGGCCTGGTCCACTAAAATGGCCCTGGGACACCTTGGAACTCGGACGCTTGCCTGCTAGGGCTTGGGCTCCATTCTCGAAAGCGTCCCCTCAGCCGTGAAGATTCTACAAAAGTCTTGGGGGCCCTCGACTCCTGCAGGCTTCCGGTGGGGAGCGGCTGCCATGATTGCTCGCGGAATGACCACGACGGAGCCACGAGATGGTGATGCTCTCATGCTGACGCCAGCTTCAGTCTGAATCATCCAGAAACAAGGTGGGGCTCTCATCGTTTGGGAAAAAAAAATGTTCTAAACCAATGAAAAGTGTTATTTTTAGGTCATATGACCAAGCCTTCCATCTTTAGGAAACCAAAAGTAAAATGAACCAATGAAAAGTTTTATAAACAAGTCACATGACCTGTTATGCGGCATAGGGCTACAAAAAGCGTAGAAAATCCGTTGGCACGTGAGGCGGCGTCAGTAGCGGACCGATGTGCGAATAGGCCGAAGGCAGCACAACGCGCCGAGATCCGGATGGCACCGAGTTAGTGTCCAGCAAGTTGCTGCACTGGTGTGGCTATCCTACAATGCTGCGCCGAAAGTCGGCGTGGGGCGCCCCATTGGCCTGTGAGGTCGCGTCAGTCAGTGGGGGCTGTGCGTCTCCCCCAAGATGGAGGCTCCTCGGCTGCAGTGGAGCGCCCCTTAGCGTTTCACTCGCCGTCCAACTGAGTTGCGTCCGCACTTGCGGCTACAGTAGGCCGAAGGCAGCACAACGCGCCGAGATCCGGATGGCACCGAGGTGGTGTCCAGCAAATTGCCGCACTGGTGTGGCCATCCTACAATGCTGCGCCGAAAGACGGCGTGTCCAGCTGAGTTGCGGTCACTCTTGCGGTACAGTGACTCGAACCCGCAGAGATCCGGATGGCACCGAGGTGGTGTCCAGCAAATTGCCGCACTGGTGTGGCCATCCTACAATGCTGCGCCGAAAGACGGCGTGTCCAGCTGAGTTTCTCCCGCTCTTGCGGTACAGTGACTCGAACGCGCCGAGATCCGGATGGCACTGAGGTGGTGTCCAGCAAGTTGCTGCACTGGTGTGGCCATCCTACAATGCTGCGCCGAAAGTCGGCGTGGGGTGCCCCGTTGGCTTATGAGGTGATGTCAGTAGTGGACCGATGTGTGAATAGGTCGGAACCAGCACAAGGCGCCAAGATCCGAATGGCAAGTCCTGGATGTTGAGTGCCATAGTTGAGAGTTCTGAGCAGTGCTTGTAAGACTGTCTGAAGCTTATTTGCACCTGCTGCAGCTTCACTATTGCCCTGGTGTGGCCAAAGATCGCACATGACATAGGCGGCCGGCTCCCGAGGTCCGGCGGAACTTTTTTCCTTTTCCTTTTTGCTTCTTGTCCCACAATCCGTTTCAACTGAAGACACGACCAGGTCCCTGAATGTGTGCAGGGGGACGTTATTGATTGAATCAAAATGGCAGCTTCACACAAAGCTGACTCAAGCATTGCTGTTAATGCTATACAGACAAAAATTGGTTTTCAGTTTGTACATTCTTCAGGATTTTTTTTTCCATCCAAGGCTGATTGAGAGTTTGTAGAAAAATGGCTTCAGATTTTCCACATACTACTCTTCAACATTCTTCCTAAATGTAACAATGTGAGACTCACTAGGAGAACGGCTGTTTATCTTTCCTTTCAAAATGCTGCCAACAATATTTTCTGAATGGAAGACACCATCTTGTAGCATAAAGGGCCGAAATGGGTTCTGGTCTGGCCGATGGTTGGTGGAGACATTTTGACTATATCTTGGACCTGCCCGGCCTCGCCCAAAATGGCGCCGGTATAAATGGGACTCGTAACTCCTTGTTGTGTACTGGTTGAACAACTTTGATATCACGAGATATGAATGCAGTTTTGATGCTCATGGCGGGCGGGGACGAGAATTGATTGAATATTTTTACATCCCTATTGATATTAAGTTCTGATGTGTTATTGATTACTGTAGTATTGAAAGTTCGAATTAACGTCACCCATGGTACTTGACCGCAAATGTATATCTAGATGATTTTTTTTGTAAGTGGCCCTGTCGTAATTTAATTACAAAATGTACGTCCACCGATTCCGCAACTGTTAGACACCTTAGTTCTTGCAACCTAATGGCCCGCTCGTTACGTTCCTCTATAATGTAAATGTCTCCTCATCATATACGATTTCAGTTTGCTCCGTGGCCGGCCCACGTGGTTATAGGCCTGTATTTGTATACTGACATTTTCACAATAAAGGTTTTTAAAACAAAACATGGTAGTAGTATTTACATTGGTAAAGTTTTTACTTTTAGTCACTGTTTTCGAATCAGTAAAAGGCAAGTGAAATAAAGCAATCCAATTACATGACGGATAAAAGGTATAATACGTAGGAACGCAGTAAAGATAAATGGTCAAGGGCAGTTGTGTTTTCCACTCCTGCAACATAAAGTGATCGATAAGAATCGGATAATCAGGCGTATCGGCGACTAAGACAGCAGGCCGAGTCTCTTTTACTCAACGGCTCCGTCATGGAACGAAGAAACGCCCTTTTTCTCGAAAAAGGAATATATTTTACTTGCAGGACAGTTGTAAATTTTCCGGGAAAGTACATTAGCCTGGAATATTATAACATATATGTTTTTTTTTAAAAAGTTCGAAATCAATAAAAAGCGTATTTTTTAGGTCATATGACCAAGCTTTTCATTATTAAAATAACAAAAGTAAAATGAACCAATAAAAAGTTTTATTAACAAGTCACATGACCTGTTATGCTTACGTTACGCGCTGCGCGCCGCGCTCCGGATCACTTCCGGGTGCGCTAACGCGGCGTGTCATATAACGCATTACGCAACAACGTAGGTCAAGAATATAGTCAAAATGTCTCCACCAACCAGCGTTCGGAACACAACCCCTTTCAGCAGTCCAAAAAGTTCTGTTAAATGACAAGAGAGGGGACAGGCAACAAGAACCATCAGTCAAAGAGGGGAGGGCAAGTTCTTCTCTACCGGGTCATGTTGGGGCTATACCGGAACTGATCGAATTGGTAGTCTACAGTGTTTCTGGATGTTTCAGACTAAAGCTGGCGTCAGCATGAGAGCACCACCATCTCGTAGCTCCGTCGTGGCCATTCCACGAGCAAACATGGCAGCCGCTCCCCACCAGAAGCCTGCGGGAGTCGGGGGCCCCCAAGACTTTTGTAGAATCTTCACGGCTGAGGGGACGCTTTCGAGAATGGGACCCAAGCCCTATCAGGGAAGCGTCCGAGTTCCAAGGTGTCCCAGGGCCATTTTAGTGGACCACGCCCAAATCTGAAGAGCCGGCCGCCATTTTGAGAGTCCTGTGGCAGTCGCTTATCGTTGCATCGCAAGAGCGGGAGCAATTCAACTACATGGTGAGCGAGACGCTGTAGTCGCAAGAGCGGGCGGTAAACAGCTGAATGGCGGAAGAAGCACAGTGTAGCAAAAGTGGGCGGAATGGCAACTAAAACGGTAAAGGGGCGCCCCACTACAGCGTGTCTTCAGGTCAAACGGATTGTGGGACAAGGTCCAGAATAGAAGAGTCATCAAAAGGCAAAAAGTTTCGCCGGACCCTGGGAGCCGGCCGCCTATGTCGGGGGCGATCTCAGGCTAAACCGGTGCTATAAGACTTGGGGAGGGGGTCGGAGCCAAGCGTCTTCTCCGAGTCCGTACCATCACACCGCCCCTCGGGGGCCTCCGTCAAGCGGTTTAGGGAGGTACCATATCACATTGTTTTCAAATGCGGTCAGGTCCACAAACGACCCTCACTTACTTTGAGAATAGTGAAGCTGCAGTAGGTGGAAATAAGCTTCAGACAGTGTTACAAGCGCTGCTCAGAACTCTGAACTATGGCACCCAACATCCAGAACTTATGCCATTTGAGAATGGCAGTGACATCGAAGCAACTCAGGGATCAAAACCATTAACGTACTTTCACGTATGAAAATCTTACTTGGGGAGGGGGCAGGAGCCAAGCGCCCCCTCTCAGTCCGCGCCGCCACACCGTATGTTTTTAAATCTGAAGCCATCGTTCTACAAACTCAACCAACCTTGGATGAAAAAAACTAGAAGAATGTACAAACTGAAAACCAGTTTTGGTCTGCATAGCATCAGCAACAACGCTTGCTATGAGAGTGCATGAGTTTCATGCTCGATCGATTGAGCTAGCCGGATCAGGCAACAAAAAGTATAAAATAGTTATGTAAATAGTTATTTAATAAAATGTTTTACCCTGTTACTTTGCTGGTGTGTTGTATATATTTTTAATATTTGCATAGGGTTTGTCGTTATTTTGGGCGGGGTGGGTGACGTAGCCGAGCTGTCTTGCAGCCCTCATGGTGTGGAGCTCAGTTCATCTCACTATTTTCGTATTTCTCATGAAGGGTTGTTCCTAATGTTTCTATTTTAGCGAGGTCAAAAAGAGATCCAATTAGTGGCCTACTGATTTTGCTCGATTACTTTTATTTTTTTACACGATTTTCGCAAAGACTAAACAGAGTATTGCGACTTTGTGCTTGTTTGTAAATAGAGAATGAACCAAAGAGAACCAATTCTAAAACAGTAAATGCTTGGATAACAATCAATCAAATGGAGAGACAAGCAGGCACGACGGATTACAACGGGGGTAAAGGTCTGCGTTAACTACCCTTCACTATCTGCAAAGAGAGAGTACTACTAAGAGTAAAGAGGGGAGGGGGGGGGGGCAGCGTTCAAAGCACATCAGCGTGCATAAACACGAAAACGTTTTTACCTATCACGTACTTGACATTTGACAGCTTTTGATATTTGCTATTAAAAAACCATTGAAATTCACAGAAAAAACCATAGGTTATAGTCCATATATAGTTAGGAATTTGCATTTACAAAACCTTGAAAATTCACTGAAAAAACCATTGGTTATAGACCATATATAGTTAGGGATTAGCCTTTTCAAAACCTTATTTTACTCGCATAAAACCATTGAAATTCCATATATAGTTAGTTGCACTAACTATATATCGCGGACCCGCAATCCACTGCTAATGATGTCACATATTACATCATTCATGACATGGTCAGTGACATCACTGATGACATCACTGATGACATCTCAAATGACATCACTGATGACATCACTGATGACATCTCAAATGACATCACTGATGACATCACTGACATCTCATTTGACATTATTGATCACATCACTGATGATATCATTTATGTGATAATACAATGAACATCTTCAGACTGTAATATAACCTTAGATACACTCAGTGTAAACAGACACTCACAGACTGTCACACATCCATGGAGTTACTCACACACCTAGTCAGTCATGCAAAGAATCAATCACACCTCCATTTCCTCAACTATACAGTTATACACACCTTACTTATTCAAACATATACTAACACATATTTACTCTCTTATACAATCCCTGATACAAGATCACAATGATCCATACAGCCACTCTCACATTAAGTGGCTCTTATGTTCAGTTATTTATATATGTCAATTCTCACATGGACTGTGTTTTACATATGTACTTACTTTGACATGTAGCACTGAGATATCCATTCACTAACCAATACACTCATGCACACAGTCAACTGTCCATACAGCTGTTTCTACATGCACTTTTGAACCCATACACCTAGGGAATCAACTGTTCACACATCTATGCACAGAGGCATACACCTCCCAGCCACCCACTCACATACTCAGTCTCCCATACAAATACTTGGGCAACCATTCAATAACACATATAGTTACTCATATAGCTACTGATTTAAACATGCAGCAGTTTACAGAACAACATATATAATGATTGCCAAATTAAGACACTTTAGTCACTAACCCATGCACTCAGTGAGACACATTTAATCATTCTCTCATACAGTCAGTCATGCACCTACTAAATCCTTCATCCAGACACTTATACATCCACTCATTCTTCAATATGTAAGACATATTTTAATTTTACAGAAACATACAGTCACTGGGTGTTTGGAGTTCTGGACTTTTTGGTTCCGTCCAGAGGTGTCAGGGAACAACACCCAAAGACCCCGGAGTTCCACCTGCCTTGGTGCGCAAATGAACAGAAACACTGGCTTCTCGATGGTGGCGTCAAAGACCAAAGGTTTATTACTGCAGGGACACAGAAGTCACAGAAACCACACATGGGCAGATTCTAGGAGCCTGTTCAAATTGTACAAAGAGGGTTGCTCCTTATATACTAAATTTTGGCCTTCAGGCGAATTCTTCACATGTTGGTACATTCCCAAAACCTTTGTGTCTAAAACAATAAATATTTGGCGTTACACAGGAACCGTCGATAAAATCTGAGACCAAACATCTAAGAAGAGGGGTTCCCACTAGTTCATCACAATCCCTTGTCAATATTGCATTCAAGAGCCGGACCGCCTCATCGTAAATTTCGTTACCTCCCCCTAATAAAGATTCAGAAAGAAAGGAACGGAGCCAGGTGTGGAAGATAGGAAAGCGGGATAAGAGATGTTTGTAGGTTGTAAATGGGCAAGGCTACCGGCTTCGGCCGCCTAATCGTGATCAGGACAATGGACACGAAGACCAGTTTAGCAGGACTGGCCTCAGGCAGAGGAGGCAGCCTTTGTCGAGTCATGCAACGACGGCGTGATCTGGTTTAAGGTGCACGTGTCATGAAAGAGGTGAATCTCCGGCTAAGGCTACGTGTCCTTAATCTAAATGAAGTGATCAGAGGTTATTGCGTATGTGAGGGCAAGAAACACAAAATGGCTGCCATGATCTAAGATGGATGCCATGGGTAGATCAGAAATGTGTTCATAACAGGAGTGCTCTTGCTCGTAGTATAGCGAAAACACCAGGATATGCTAAATGGATCATTTGCGGTTCGCTGTACCAATATTATGTATTTCCGACAATATTGAAAACACGGGTTCAAATCGTCACGGAACCTCAGACCCTCCTTTTGCCCTTACATAGGCAATTACTCAGTCTATGTCAGAATCTAATTCTATGCTCATCAGGTCAGTGACATGCTGTTGTATCATCATCCTTTCTCGTGCCTTTTCTCCAAACGCAGGTGGTTTCCTAAAACAAGTTGCAGCACAAAGACTACACAGAGCAGGACCACACTGGATAATCAGGCAGCATGAGAATAGGAATACTAAGATGACACCAATGACCATTAGAACCTTCCATCCCCACGCTGAGATCAGAGTCCAAAACCACTCCATGAAGGACCAGTTTCCCTTGTCTACGTGTATAGAATCGGAAATCTTGTGTAGCTTAGAGATCGCCTCGTATACTGTTGGAGCATTATTAGGAATAAAGACACAGCAGCTCGATTGGATCATTCTGCATACCCCACCTCGATCTGCAAGTATAACGTCTAAAACCATACGGTTCTGCAACGTCATGAGTCTATCCGCCTGAAGCTCAGCTGTCAAATTGCTAAGGGCACCAGCAGTTTCGGTAATAGTAGATTCAACTACCCGTGTTAGCTGACGTATGTTTCTACTATTGGCCATAGGCCCCCAGAACGGAAGGAAACCTTTAAAGAAGTCTCCCGCTTCCTGACCAGCAGTATCTTCCTTGCTGAAGACACCTCTCGCTACTCTGGTCTTGTGGTAATCAGATGAAGCAGTGTATGTCGGAGGTAATAGTCGAGCAATATAACATGAACCTGAAAAGTCGGCAGGCAACCATGTATAAGCTCTGTCTCGACAGATGAAGTAGGTACCCCTAGCAGTAAGAAAGGCAGGGGAAGAGTTAGCCGGAAACACGTAAGTTTCTACGCACTCACTCCTCCCTAGCTGAGCTCTCGGATTTCTCCCATTACCTTGCAAACAGACCTGACCTCGGTGAGGTACGACCCAGATTGGAGTTGAGCTTTTACGCTTGCTTTCTCCCAAACTAAGGCGATACTCTGAAGAATTCCAACTCAAATATACTCTTAATTCGTCTCTAGGGTAAGATGGAGTATTATTGACGTCCTTGATCATGTCAATAATTCCCTGGACTAAAGCTTTGTTGGCAGAGTTATATTTAGTGGAACGTGGTGGACGTGGAGGATAGGTTTCAAGGGCATAAGCAAAGATGGTTTGAAGGGCCTGAAATGATCCATTGTAGCTGAAAGGCAAAACCAGATAAGGAATACCTTTATCCATAGTGTGGGGTATCAAGCCACACACCCAGCAGTCTGTAGTGTTAACTACCAGTTGGTGTTGGTGCAAGAGCTGTACAAAAGTGTTGTTAATGAATTCTGAGCGTCGAGCTTGCTCATGTTCAGGAAATGAGTGAAAAGAGTGTATAGAGGAAACAGTAGAAGTAACAGGATCAAGGGGAGGTACTGCAGTAACTGGCACAAAAATCAAACTTATACCGAAGACGATTCCACCCACCAACGTTATCAAGACAATCAAAAATGTAACGGCACATTGTATTAAAAAGCATTTGCTGTGAAGAATTCTGTAAAGTCTGTTTCTACGAACATAAATCACATTTTCTCGTTGCAGCGCAGGAAGCTCCATCTTCTACAATCCGCTCGCGACCACTGATGATGTGTACGTAGATGAAAATGCCTCTATCAGCCCTGGGAGTTCCCAGAACCAACAGAAAGATCGACCTTGTGTCAGACCCCCGCAGATTCAACTAGGCACACAGCCACGACCCTACGGCTACCCAGACGGCAAGGCAATTTTAAAAACAATAAAACAATAGCAAACTTCCTGGCTGAAGGCAAAAGTTCAAAATTTCAAAATATCACAATGGGCAGTTGCCTGCTTTATTTGTCCATATTACGAGGTCGTAGATTGTATCTTTGCTTTGCAGGTACTGTTTGATCGGCAAATAGTGTATCACTGGTAGCTGTTGCAGTGTTCAAGTTCGCAGATGACAGAGTTTTTTCTGATGCAGGGGACAAATGCTCAGAGTTCAAAGGAGTCTTTTCAGGAGGAGAGTCAAAGTTTGGAGTGTCAGTGATCAATTCGGCATCGCTGAAAGGGATGAACTTTGGCGTGCGTTCAGATTCGGAGGCACCAATTCCCTTCTTCACCCAGTCGTCGTAAGGAAGTGGCAAAGGTACACGCTTGACGTGAGATGCGTGCACCCAATGCTTGCGACCAGCTACACGAACTGCGGTTCTTGTCACAAGCAGGACCTGGAAGGGGCCGACGTATCTGGGCTGAAGGTTCTTCGTCCTCGCGAAATTTCTGACCACAACGTGGTCGCCGGGTTTCAGCTGATGCCCTGGACTCTCCGGAGGCTTTGGCAATGCATCGAAAACCTGTTGGTGAATAAGACTCAATTTAGCAGTCAAGTCGTAAAGGTAGTCTATCAACATAGGATATTCTAGAGAACAAAATTCCTTAGGCCTCGGCACACCCCAAATATTTGCCGGGCGGCCAAAAACGATTTCGTAGGGGCTAAGCCCCACTCTAGAATGTACAGTTGCTCTCGTTGATAACAAAGCCAAAGGAAGTGCGTCTGGCCAGGGTAAACCTGTGGATGCTTGTATTTTAGCTAGTTTTAGTTTGAGGGTGCCATTGTAACCCTCCACTAAACCAGCAGACTGGGGATGGTTCGCACTGTGGAACTTCTGTTTCAGACCTAGGCCGGCACACACACTCTGCATAACTTTCCCTATAAACTCACTTCCGTTATCTGACCATACAATCCGTGGCACACCGAATCTAGGGAAATATTCTTTGAGAAGAATTTTGGCAGTTGATAGGGCAGTATTGTCCTTTAGTGGGTATGCTTCAATCCACCTGGAGAAAGCACAGACTACCACCAGGACGTATTTCAAATTATTACAGCTATCCATGTGAATGAAGTCTAACTGAATCACTTCAAAGGGGCAAGAAGGAGGAGCGAAGTGACCAGCAGGAGTTGGAGTTCCCTTGCCAGGATTATGCATCAGGCACACCATACAATTTCTCACCACTCTCTCTGCACACTTACTGATCCCATCATTCTTTTAGACTGGAGCCAACATCTTACAGATTCCTTTAGAACTTATATGCGCTACTCCATGCGCCATCGTCACCACTGCAAGCACATACGCATCAGGCAACATCCAACGCTGTTGTTCTGTCAAATCAATCCAACACCCATTTGAATCCAACTTGCCCGTACTTTCTCTCCATACACGTTTTTCCTCCTCAGTTGCCTCTTTCTGAATCTCTTTCACACTTTCCATTGTATCCTCACACATTCCAGACTCAGCAATCCATCTTGCAGACATAGCAACATACATTCTGCTCATCATGTCTCTAGCTGTTTGTTTAGCGGTTTCATCAGCAAAAGCATTCCCACGACCAACATCATCCGTGATTGCTCTATGAGCACTGCACTTTACAATCGCAACTTCAGTCGGCAAGGTTAGAGATTCTAACAAGTCGTTAACTAGTTGACCATGTTGAATCTTAGTCCCATGGGACGTAATGAAACCTCTTTCTCTCCACAAACGGCCAAAACTATGGGCCACGCCAAATGCGTACTGACTATCTGTAAAAACATTCACTCTCTTTCCCTTAGCTAAAATACACGCTCTTGTTAGAGCTATTAATTCTGCAGCTTGGGCAGAATTCTGACTCACTCTTGCAGTCTCCACAATCGTCTTCAAAGTCGTTACTGCGTAAGCAGCAGTCACATCACCATTCTCCAGTTTAAAACATGACCCGTCCACATACAGCGTGCCATCTGGATCTGATAATGGAGTATCCTTTAAGTCAATACATCCTTTTGTCTCTTCCTCCGTTCTAAAACAGCAATCATGTGGCTCGGAATCAATTGACTCTTGATTAGCCGGCAACAGCGTTGCTGGATTCAATACATTACATCTTTTGATCTGAATATGACTCGCTAGTAATGTCAGCTCGTAACCAGATAGTCTCGCACTGGTAAGGTGTTGTGTCTTGGTTCGGTTCATGAGTGTGTCCACTGCATGAGGAACCATGACCACTAGCATGTTATTCATCACCAAACCAGCAGATTGTCGAATGGAAGCCGCCGCTGCCGCTGTAGCTCTCAAACAACTAGGCAATGCTCTAGCTACCGGATCTAATGTTGATGAAAAATACGCACAAGGGCGTTGTTTATCACCAAACTTCTGTGTCAGAACACTCAACGCGCAACCTTCTCTCTCGTGAACGTAGAGCGTGAATGGCTTGCTGTAATCAGGTGTACCCAATACAGGAGCTGAACACAATGCTTTTCGTAATTCAGTAAAACTCTCCTGACATTCATCAGACCATGGTACCGGACTCGGAACACCTTTCCCAGTCAAAGCTACCAACGGTTTTGCTAAAAGAGAAAAATTCGGGATCCACTGCCTACAGTAAGAGGTAATACCTAGAAAGGCACGTACTTCTCTCTGTGTGCGAGGAACACTCATCTGCGTAATTGCTTTTATTCTCTCTGGGGTCAACTTCCTTCCCTCCTTTGACAAGAGATGACCTAGGTAGGTCACTTCTTGGCAGCAGTATTGCATTTTCGAAGGTGATACCTTGTGATTTAAATTAGACAAATGATGTAATAACGAGATCGTAGCTGTTTTGCAAGTTTCCTTGTCATCGGCAGCCACTAAAAGATCATCTACATACTGTACTAGAGCAGAACTTGGAGGAAGGACAAAGGAATCTAACTGGCTTTTTAATGCTTGACTGTAAATAGATGGGCTCTCACAATAGCCTTGTGGAGCGCGTTTAAATCTGAAACTTCGACCTCCTAGACAGAAACCAAAAATATCTCTGCTTTCCTCGGCTATCGGAATGCTGAAAAAGGCATTCTTCAAGTCGATGACTGAAAACCAAGTAGCTGTAGCAGGAATCAATGTTAACAAGGCAGTAATGTCTGGTACTACAGGAAACTGCGGAACCACAATCTTATTAACTTCTCTGAGGTCGATAACAAACCTATACACTGGAGGCTTTGTAGGATCAGTTCGTTTCAAAATCGGTAATACAGGACTGTTACAAACATTTCCTCTAGTTTCTTCAACCACACCTTTCTTAATCAAATCTTGCACAATTAATAAAAGTGCACGCTCACCTTCACTAGATATTTTGTATTGAGGAATTCTTGGAAATTTTACATTCGCTTTCAAAGTTACTACATATGGTGGTATTTCTAAGAGGCCTACATCATTAGGACCAGTCGCCCAAAGAGAATCAGGGAGTGAACGCAGCTCTGGCGGGAGTGCATCCATTGACAAGTACATCGGAGAGGTGATTCTTTTACCCAACGTAAGCTGTACTCCTTCCGGAGAACAGTACAATGTCGCATATAGTCGTTTTAACAAATCTAAACCAAGCAGATTTTCATTACAACCTGTCGTCAAAATCAGGGGTGCTTTCAAGTGACACGGTCCAACAGAAATAGACAAAGGACCAGATATGGGGTTGTAAACAGGGGCGCCTGAAAAACCTACAGAAACATTTGTTAAGCCGGACAAAGGTGCGCCAGGGAGTTTCGCATGAATGATAGAACTTTTTGCGGCACCAGTATCCAACAGAAACGGTTCGACTACACCTGATGTTGCTACTGCGACATAAGGCCCACTCTGATCCACTGGAACTGATACTACTCCCTCTCTCTGTCCATGGCTGTCCTAGTACCCATTTTGCTGAAATCCCTCATCCACTTCACAATAGTCTTCAACAAGATATTGTTGAGATCTATTTTGCTGAGTCGACTGGCCATTTCGTTGATCAAAGTGATTGGAAGGACGATCATCCGTTTGTGGAGGCATAGCACCTCGCCCTCGTCCTCTAGAATTCTGCACAAAACCACCACGACCTCTCTGGGCTGCGGCTGCATTATTTTGCGCTAAGATCGGACATTCATTCTTGTAGTGACCCTCTTTCTTACAGTACGCACACTGGTTCCACTGATATTGAGGCCTAGGTGAACTATAATCTGTCCTTTGATACGAGCCCTGTTGCGTATTAGTCTGATTCATGCGAGGCGGATACGCCTGTTGCAAAAGAACTTTAGTTTTTAAATCTTTCGTTTTCTTATCTGATTTCTCTTTTTCCTCTTTATCCCTGTTTTCATAATACTGTGCAGTCGCAAGTATTTGCGCAGTTGTAGAAACAGCCCACGCACTCTCTGAATCCTTTAATTTATTGCATAATTCAGGTAACAAATTATGCACAAATTTATCAACAAACAGTCTCTGTCCTCCTTCTGTGCTCATATCCTGACCACTATGATCCACAAAAGTCTCTTCGAACCTGGTGAAAAAATCGGAGACACTTTCGTCTTTCTTCTGCCTGCATGCTGATAACTTGTCCCAATTAACACGCAATGCGGGCATCAGAGTCTTCATTAAGTCAATTATTCTACCTGGAAGATTAGCAATTAGGGGTTCGGGTTTTGCACCACCTATTTGCTGACCATCCGCTGCAGTGATAGCTGCCCAATCACCACCTAAAGCAACTTGATGATCCTCTCTACGAATTTTAGCCCAAATTGGTTGCGGAATTACATTGCCAAATAACATATCGATGTCCGCTAAGTTCATTATACAAGCCTCAACTGTCTGTGTTAATTCCTTATAGTACCCAGCAGGATTCTTACGCGGATCTGGCAAGGCCTGCTTCACTGCTAGCACTTCGGCTCGCTTCCACGGAATGTGTATCCACACTCTTTGGAATTGCGCCGGAGCGGCTGCAATACCACGAACATTGTCAGCTTGTACAGCTTCGCGCCAAATTGGGGGAACCTCCCTCATTGGATATTGGCGACTTAATTTCGTCTTGCTTTTCTCTAGATCTCTCGGTGAACGAAGTGATGGATCATTCCTATAACTTAAAATCAGTTCCATCGCTTCTTCTATGTTTTCACCTACTATCAGTCCTGCAGCAAACTCTTTCTGAACCTTGATTAAGTCTTCTAGATTTGATTCAACATCATCTTCTTCTATCTCCTCACGTAACAGCGAGCACATCTCATCAAAGACATACCGTTGCGTTGGTTCTTTCCACTGCATAAATGTGTCTAACACATCTCTCGTACTATATCTCCTACACTTCGTAATCCATCTGAGAGCCATGGAATCTAAGATTCCCCGTTCCTCAGTACTCGGAAGCTGACTACGTCTCTGAACAGAATCAGAAGTAGGAGTCTTGATTAAGGTTTTATAGAGAGGTAACAGAATATTAGAAACAGAATCAGTGATTCTTCGACGGACAGAAAGTGGAGTCAACACACTCGCAGACGTAGAGAACACAGTAGAGGTAGGAACAGATAGCGGGGCAGTAGGAGTATCGAGGAAAATAGTTTGTGGAATAGTAGGTGTAAGCGAGACAGATACAGGTATAGAAGTCGGCAACCCAGGAAGAGGAGGAGCCGTAGGAACATTTACATTAACCACGGGAGGTACAGGGACTTGATTCTGAGGGGCAGGAGCAGGAATACCAGGTTGTCCAGCAACCGGCAATTGAACATTCGGTACAAGTGGAGCCGCAGCACCTTGTGCATACGGTGGAGGTGACCGTAACAGATAAGACAGCAGAGGATCGTTTTCAGAATCCTCTAGTATCTTAGCTGTTTTCGATGGCAAGGCAGGATAGCACTTGTCAATCGCTAAATTATGCTCTCTAATGGCCACCTCTATGGCCTTCTCACACTCGTTATCTTGCAACTGCTTAGTTGCTTGCTCTAGAGTTAACTCTTCTTGCTCTCTCTGTTCTTTCTTTAACCTTTTCATTTCTCTCTGTTTGGATTCTTTTCGCCAGTAACGGAAAGAATCAAACATTGCCGGCCGGGCTTTCTTCCTAAACAATTTCGCTTCTAAATTGTCAAGAATTTCGGGTTCAAAACTACCATGTAGTGGCCAACTAAGGACACCATCTTTCTCAGTGTATCGGACCCACACCTCATTATAAGATATAGGACCCACACCATGTTTACAGTACAAGTCATATAGGGGAGTCCCAATCGGAGGAACCAGACATGAGTCCTCCAATCGTGAGTCACTGTTGCAACCGAAACAAGACAACATACAGTTTCTCCGACTTACCATTTTTCAGACCGGAACACAAAGCAAACAAAACAAGAAACAGATATGTGCACCTGAACCAAGAACTTAGGCCTACCAAAACGAGCTGATGTATCGATACCCAAACTAAACCAAATAGATTATCGTAACCAGAACAACCAGTGATAACCTTACGAAACCAAACCAAAGCAAGAACCAAAAAGGATTTTAACAACCCTTTCGAAGTAACCAGCTAGCAACCACTAAATACTTAACTGAGGCACTGAAGACGTCACCAAGGAGAAACCCGTCACGTTTCGCTGTACTAAGGACTGCACCTCGGGTCCAAGACAGGGCGACGGTCAAGGCAACGGCCCACTGCAGCCATCCTGAACGGGAACCCTCGTGGAAGAGAACTTCGGGCCACTTTTGCGATATGCCGGGATCGATGAAGTGGGGCGCCTCCCTCAGGAATCTTCACACGAAGCTTCTCGAACTCTTCAGGCTTTTGGACCGGTACCGAATGACGTCGCCCCACGTTGGGCGCCAATTGGAGTTCTGGACTTTTTGGTTCCGTCCAGAGGTGTCAGGGAACAACACCCAAAGACCCCGGAGTTCCACCTGCCTTGGTGCGCAAATGAACAGAAACACGGGCTTCTCGATGGTGGCGTCAAAGAGCAAAGGTTTATTACTGCAGGGACACAGAAGTCACAGAAACCACACATGGGCAGATTCTAGGAGCCTGTTCAAATTGTACAAAGAGGGTTGCTCCTTATATACTAAATTTTGGCCTTCAGGCGAATTCTTCACATGTTGGTACATTCCCAAAACCTTTGTGTCTAAAACAATAAATATTTGGCGTTACACAGGAACCGTCGATAAAATCTGATACCAAACATCTAAGAAGAGGGGTTCCCACTAGTTCATCACAATCCCTTGTCAATATTGCATTCAAGAGCCGGACCGCCTCATCGTAAATTTCGTTACCTCCCCCTAATAAAGATTCAGAAAGAAAGGAACGGAGCCAGGTGTGGAAGATAGGAAAGCGGGATAAGAGATGTTTGTAGGTTGTAAATGGGCAAGGCTACCGGCTTCGGCCGCCTAATCGTGATCAGGACAATGGACACGAAGACCAGTTTAGCAGGACTGGCCTCGGGCAGAGGAGGCAGCCTTTGTCGAGTCATGCAACGACGGCGTGATCTGGTTTAAGGTGCACGTGTCATGAAAGAGGTGAATCTCCGGCTAAGGCTACGTGTCCTTAATCGAAATGAAGTGATCAGAGGTTATTGCGTATGTGAGGGCAAGAAACACAAAATGGCTGCCATGATCTAAGATGGATGCCATGGGTAGATCAGAAATGTGTTCATAACAGGAGTGCTCTTGCTCGTAGTATAGCGAAAACACCAGGATATGCTAAATGGATCATTTGCGGTTCGCTGATACCAATATTATGTATTTCCGACAATATTGAAAACACGGGTTCAAATCGTCACGGAACCTCATGTTGTCATCAGTGATGTCATCAGTGATGTCATCAGTGATGTCATTTGAGATGTCATCAGTGATGTCATCAGTGATGTCACTGACCATGTCATGAATGATGTAATATGTGACATCATTAGCAGTGGATTGCGGGTCCGCGATATATAGTTAGTGCAACTAACTATATATGGAATTTCAATGGTTTTATGCGAGTAAAATAAGGTTTTGAAAAGGCTAATCCCTAACTATATATGGTCTATAACCAATGGTTTTTTCAGTGAATATATATATATATATATATATATATATATATATATATATATATATATATATATATATATATATATATATATATATATATATATATATATATATATATATATATAATCTCCCTACCTGACAAAAATGCTGGCTACAGATGGATTGTAGAGAGGTAATAGAAATACACAAATAAGTATATTTTCAAGAGATGTATTTTTTGTAAAGTGGATGATAAAAGGACGATTCACAATGGAGATGTCTTTAAAAGTATCTATCTATACATGACATATTATGCACATTCACACTAAGGGTTCTTTGTGCTTCAGGCTTCTGGCCTGCCAGGGACTTATACTAAAATGAAAAGGTCTTGGCTAAGCTAGATCTAAAAAAGAACAACGACTTCAATCGGGTGGGTGAAGCAACAAAAGAGTCACATGCATTTGCCTCTTAACAGAACAGAGCAACTCACACTGCGCAAAAATCATGAAAAACTAAACTCAAAGCTATGGAATGGCATCAGGTTTATAGCACAAATCACAGATTTTCCTTAGAGATCAACCTTATATTTAGTGACAGAACATAAATGACGCATACTGGACTGGTCTGAAGAAAAATTCACAATCCCCAATTTATGATTTTTCCAAGAATCATCTTTATATAACGTTTACTAGGTTTTCTTCAACATAATATTTCTGCACCCACATATAATTTGTAGTAAGAAAATGGCATCTTCAATCACCATGTGTTATTTTCACTTGGTCTGCCATGGAATCCCATATTTAAACTAGGATGCTAAGGTCTCCTCCAAAATGAATGTGTGTTATAATGTATTTAAATAGTTTTAATCTTTTCTGAAATTGTTTTAAATAATTTATCTTTGTGTATAATTGATTTTAGAGTATGGATCCCGAAAATGTTATACTGTAGAACGCTGCTGGGGTCATAATCAATAAAACCTTTTGACTTTGACTTACCTAGGCTGCGAGTATAACCTGAATTATTCTGTATAAAGAGGCAGAATGAAGGCATCGCAAGAGAACGTCTGCATCCTTTTGTTAGTCATGTGAATAGGCTTTGCTAAAAATGTTCACAAGTGAAACGGTCTCATCAATTAATATGTCCCCCTGATTCACGATGAGCTAAGGAGCAGGAATTTACAGAGTTGTTTATTAGAGCCTAAATGGCACAAGAAATGCAATCTGAAAGAAGCACTTCAATGTTACTCATATTAAAGCAGTATCAAATATGATTCATGTTTTCAAGCCCAGTTTCTGATAAACTACGATATATCTGATAATCAATGATCCGAAAAGTTTTCAGCAAATGACGTGGTTTCCTTATGCGAGTGTTCTGGGGCCCTTCTCTGATCAGTTTACATCAAAATTTGCTATCATAGGCAGTGCTCTTTTGGAGACAGCTAAATTGGTGGTAGCTCAAACATGCCATTCCCTGCACCGCTTGACTGCCTTGATCTGCTTAGCTCTAAAAGATAAGTCAATAATGTTTAAAAGGGATTAGAAGCTCTGTAACCTCCAAGTCTCCTTTCAACATCTTTTACATTTAAATAGTGAAATCCACCTAAATCAGTGACAATCTTCTAAAGGGTGAAAACCTCTGTACAGAATAATTTGCACCTCAAGGTGCATTGAAATATGATGATACCTGCTGTCACATTGCAGGAGGGGAATGTGGGGAGCGCTTCTGCAATGGGATGAAAGCGATTGCAGAGTGGATGTCAGACAACTATCTTCAACTAAAGACAGATAAGACAGAAATTATGCTATTGGGGAACGCCCAGCAACTGGGGGCTTCCTGAGCTAGGTTGTGCCCCTTCCCTCTGTCATGTAGCAAAAATCTAGGAGTCAGGATAGATCAAGCCCTTACAATGAAGGAGAAGATTTCATCTTTAACAGGTACCTGCTTCTACATGATGTGTCTGCAGAGGAAAGCACTTCCTTTTCTTCCACTCCCAGCGAGGAAAACCTTGGTGAATGCTCTTATTGTAAACAGGCTTGACTATGGCAAGGCCCTATTGGCTTCCACAACTGAGGCATTGCTGTCTAAAGTGCAGATCATGCAAAATACTGTGGCATGGCTCATTTGTAATCTTCCCTCAAGATCTGCTGCTACTCCACTTTTGAGATTACTTCATTGGCTGCCGAGAGTTGTAATCAAAATCTGCTGTTTGACTTTTAAGGCTTCAATAGGGAAAAGGCCCGGTTACTTACAACAGAGGCTTAAATGCTTTCATCCAATGCAGAATCTTGGGATAAAGCATTTCTTACTACTCCCGCAATCGTCGGTCGGGGTATGGTGGCAGATCTTTTCCATGGCTTCCGCCTATTGGAATAAGCTGTCTATCCAGACTCAAAGGTGTACGGAATACACTAAATTTAGAAAATTACTAAAGACTGGCCTGTTTTAATGTTCAGTCCTCTGCTTGTTGCTTAGTCGTCCTCAGTACTGAGATAATCCTGTGGGGCTGATTTATGAGCACTAGCAAATTAAATTCAAGTAAAATGTGGTCTTCACAACTGATGATCCGAAGCATCAATGCACATTGTAAGCACATCCAATGAAATACATCGCACACCACCATAAACGGTCCTGGTTCGATAAATGTACTGCATCAAATGTGCATAATATCAAATTATATTTTTATTTAAACGTACCCAGGTAACTGCTGATCTGAAGGTCTTTATTCTAGGAAACTGTACTAAGTCCACTTACTGAGTCCACTCGCTAACCATAAATCAACATACAACCTTATATTGTTAATGTCGTCCATTCCAAAATAAAATCACTGAAATCATGAATTTTGAGAAAAGCATTTTCTGATTCTAAACACAAGTTTGGTGTGTCTGGTACATGTGTTATTTCTACACTGGTATTGCTGTTGCTGTTTCAGCCAGCATATCGTCTTAAGATGCCTCTTCCCTCTGAAATTTCATAAAGCGTCAGTGGGAAAGCTTTTTAACTTCTTGATAGTGGTGGGAAGAGAGGCACAATGAACCATGACTTTAGTTTATACTGTACTTTAGTTTGGCTCTCTGCTTGTTCCACCTCTAGATTTGCAAATAACACAAACGTTGAGCAATTCTTCTGAGAAGCAGGGCCCTCGTCACTAAGTAATGAAGCACACACATACATTCTGAAAAATCCAGCTCATCATGAGCTTTACTGACAGTCACCTGATCCATCTTCAGTCCTCAAGCACGACAAGCTTCTCAGCCTATGCCCATCAATGACTGAGATAAGCATTGATGTCTTAGAGAAGACCAGTTATGCTCTATACGCAACATAAGCCTTGAAACGCCAAGTACACAATCTACAACTCATGTGGTTTGGCTTATTGGAAGGTGTTCCAGGTTGGCAAAAGTAGGCCGCATGTTCACTCTTCGTATCACATCAAGATATGGGCCCCGCAGCAGGAGCTGGGTCTAATGAACCTACAAGAAATACCGAGGGGCATATTACCAAGCAATAGCATTAATTATCCTTATTGCTTGGTTAGCGTGAAAAAATTATCGCCGAGCTGCTGCGATTTATATCGCAGATAAACCTTGGTATTACCAAGGTTTATCGCAAATGCGATAAAAATCGGCCGCAATGCATGAATATCGCTGGAAAGTCCGCGATATTCATGCATTAGCGAGCTAATGCTCTTAGCCATGTTATCCACCTCCCATTGGATAACATGGCTAAGAACTGCTCAGGGCAGGTATTAGCTTTTGGAGATATTCGCGCTTAGCGCGAATATCTCCAAAAGTTGGTAATAGGAGATAGCGATGTTAGCGACTGTTTCCAGTCACTAACATCTTGGCACACCCACTTTGCATGTCATTAGTGATACATTTCTCTGACATTCAAAGTGGGGCCCAAGATGGTCGAATCTCCTACTAGCTGTCGCTAACTGGTGTTAGCGACAGCTAGGTAATAGGGAGATAATTTTATCTCCGCTTTTAAAGCCAAAAAAGCAGAGATAACCCCCCTTGATAATATGCCCCCAAGTTCCTAGCTGACCAACAAAGCATTAGTATTTTCTTTTTTTGGTATCGGATGTAACATTTCCTGTAATTGATTTAGACCGATACCATCATATTGCTATAGTAGAGATTAGAATAGTCGTTCGTTTTCTGAAATTTAAGATGGACTAATATTCCTAAAAAAATCTAAACAGCAGTTTCTGACAGACTGAGAACCTAAAAAATTACATGCTTATCCTTACCATACAATTTCAAGCAGGCGTAAATTCTTTAGGGGATTCACAATTACTTACAATCTATTGACAAGGGATATCACATCAACTCCATCTCCAACATGAATACCAAAACACTGATTTTTTTCCTACAGTGAATGTTGTGAACCACATAATATAGTGTTTACCTACTAAGGCTGTTAGCAATTGTGATAATTTTATTTGTGTGGCTGATTGATTATGTGAATGTGTTTTTACTTCTTTAAGGAACGTGATCTTTGTGGAATATAGATGAAAATGTAAAGCCAATTGAATCTTAAAGATATCAATTAGTAGTTTGTGTGGGTGGTGAATGTCCTGTATCCTGAGATGTTAAGTATGTCTAAAAAATAAAAAGTATGTTTTTGTGGTGCTGTCTGGTGCAGAATTGTGGTTCAGCATGGATTGGGTTCTAAGCTTAAGTGAGTGGCATTGCTAGACGAGGATGAGGCGGTACCTTAACTTGATTAATTTTACGTTTTAGAGCAGAAAGCACATCAACACTTTTGACAATCATATCTCTTTTGTTTTTTCAGGAAATTTCTTTGATTTTGTTGATGGCAGGTGTGTTATCATACGAAGGTGTTTGAGCAGGTGTATGATTTTTTAAGGAGTTGCTCTGTTGTTAAACTTTCGAAAACATTGTAAAAAAAAAAGAACAAGAACATATTGATGTTTTCTACAAAACTGGAATACCATTATTAAAAACAAGTATTTTAAGAGAATTTCCGAATTTGTTAAAAATGCTAGCATTGCCACCACCATTAATCATTTCCATTTCCCAAAGGCGTTTTTTGAAAAATCTCGCAGATGGCTGTGAACATAAAGAGAGATTTTAAAAATAAAACACTTAGGGCCAGATGTAGGTCACCCAATACCGGTCGGTAACTGCCAAAATTACCGAATTTCGGCCGTTACCGACCGGTATTGGGCTTTCCAGATGTAGGTGTCATTTTTTGTAGGATTTGGTATTTTACCGAATCGGTAATTTAAGGATTCAGTAAAATACCAAAATCTTAACATACCGATTCGGTAAATTACCAAATTCAGGATGTAGGCGGCACTTAAGTTAGTGCATTACTTAGTTAAGGATTCGTTATTTACCACCAACTAGAAGTTGGTGGTAAATAATGAAAACCTTTCAAAAAGCATTTTTTTTGCTTTTCCAAAAGTGCCATGTTGCAGACATACATGCAACATGTGCACCCATAAACAATTGAGAGGTGCAACGGGATGTCAAAGTGACACCCTGCCACCCTTCAATTTTTCCCCCTTTTACCGAATCGGTATTTACCGATTCGGTAATTGACCTTCATTCCTATGGGCCTCCAGGCCAATAGGAATGAATGGCAATTACCGAATCGGTAAATACCGATTAGGTAATTACCAAATCTTAAAGATTCGGTAATTTTTAACAAAAAATTACCTACATCCCATTTACCTGCTCTTAAATACCGAATCGGTATGATTCTGTATTTAAGAGACGGTAAACTGGGATTACCTACGTCTGGTCTTTAATGCCCTCTTTTTACTATATGTCTAATGTCATACAACATGAATGTAAAGGGATAGGTACATAGGAATTCAGGCTCCGTAACGCTATTGGTCCATTACAGAGTGCACAATCAAGTTTTTTAAGCCCCCAAAAACCTGAAAATGTAACAAGTGAAAAAAATCTTTGATTAAGTATCAGGAACTCAAGGTTCACCAATGGAGTGGAGTTGGTTAAATATGGCCCTTCACAACATCTGGAATCCAAATATAACTGACTAAAGGTGCCATATTGTAGTCGAAACTAACATTCTGATTGCTGCAAATCAGCACTGCATTTAAAAGCACCAACATTCACCACCCTGTATCAAAAGCAAAGAACTTCTGTTACCTCTTGGTGGTTTCTAAGTATGTTTAGCTAACAAAACCACCACCTCAAAGTGTCCAGACACCCGGTAACACTGCTGTGCTCTGATAAACATCAAAAGCTCAGGTATAACATTTCCACCATGGCTATTTTCCTTGAGCCTTTGCGCGCCTGTTTAGAGGTAGAGAAAGGGTATGTAAACAGGGCATCCAAGTCAGCCCCCACCTTTATATATCCAGCCTCCGTCATCTCCTCGTCCTCCTGTGCTGTCCGGGGCTAGTACGTACAGAGCATTTTAAGCCATATATGCACACTTATCTCTGACACAGTGCATATCTGTTCCTGTCACTTTAGGAGGACGGGGCCAGCTGCATCGGCTCTCCAGGCAGTGGCGTAACGAAGGTGCTATGGGCTATAATGCAAGCAAGGAAAATGGCCTGCTCTTTAGCTGGTAAAATACAGCAATAATCAGAGTTCAGTGGTCCCCGCATGCCTTGGGTACATGGTGCCACTGCACTTGCAGCCCCATAAATAGATATTCCCTTGTGTCCTTGCCTCGCAGTGAGTCATGCTGAGGTTGAAGGCCTGGAGCAGATACTAGTCCATATGTGAGTGCTTGCCTGGTCCTAAGCGAGTATTAGTAGTGTGTTTTTACACAAGGTGATCTTGGGATCACCCAAGAGAGAATGTCCCCCTGAACAGATGACTGGGGCTGGCCTCATGGACGTCAATTCACCACAATGCAAGGGGTGGCAGAAGTGACTTCACATGCCCCTTGACATTTACTTTTATTCACACATACATATATGCTTATACATTCACACGCATTCATTCACATTTTCTGACACACTAACATATACAGAAATGCTCTGCTTACACATGCACACACATTCCCACATACACAATTAACTCAAAACTGTTATTTACCTCAGCTGCCAGGGAAAGCCATATTTCAGCGATTTGTACTCCATTTTTTATTCAACTAATAGCGAATATTGTAATAGTATTCCCTATTACTATAATAATACATTGACAAAAAAAACAAGGTGAGTGAAGCCCCCGCCAACGCCCATTAGGACGAGCTGCTTCTGTTCCTGCTACTGATTTTGCCACTGCTGACGCTAGGGTTCGCAAAGGCAGTGGCAGGGGTCACAAGGGGCATGCCAGGGTTTGCAGCAGTGACCCCTGGTGACACCTTATTGACATCCATGGCTGTCGTCCAATGCAACGCTTGGCTTGGCGGCGGTGTTGAGCGCCATCCTTTAAATATCTTGTTTTGTGGTATCTATTTATGGTGCTGAACTGTGAGGAAACATCGAAGTTGTGGACATTCAAAAAATAAAACTTATGATTAAGTGGGCAGTCCTACATTTGAGCCCAGGCACCCCTTCAGCTGCCTGGAGACTTTTGTTGGGTGCACAGCCTATTTCTGAAGTATTTATGACCCATGCATCTTTTATATTGTGTAACGTCCTCTGCTCCCCCCACAGGTTGCTCTGACACAGGTGTAGTGTAGTACTATCTTTTATTGATTTACAACAAGGATATATGAAGCTAAGGGCGCCGAGCGTCTACTGCCTTCAGCTCCGGTCGCCAACTGCCGTTTCTACAGGTTCGCGCCTTCCGTCTCGTTCTCCTGCGCATGCGCGCCTTTCTGCTCTAGCCTGCGGCGTCACGCGTCATCGCGTATGCGCCCACCGAGGCTAGAGCGCACACCACATATCTCCCCCCTTTAATGAAAACAACAGGTATAACATTTCCCCCTCTCTGAGAGTGTCCTCCAGCCTTGAACATTGTCTATGGGGGCCACCGGGGGACGGCACCAACTAGTGTCCATCCATCACAAAGTCACTATAACGAGAGGGCACTACAATTGCCCTTCCGCTGCGGGTGTGTCTTACCGGCATGTTCTCTCTCGCCTCTGTCTCTTCTTGGGACACGCCCGCTTCTCTCACTTCTGTTCTCCTCTCTGCGTTCGCTTGCACTCCTCCTCCGTCGGTCGTCTTGGCTCCCAGGACAATCGCTTCACTGTCCTCACCTGCACCTTCTCCTTGGTTGTCTATGCCGTGATCTGAATGGGTTGTAACCTCCGGTTGATCCATGTCCCTTCCTACTTCTTCTGCTTTGGGCCAGACTAATATTTTGTTGACTCTGGCCATGCGCTCTTGTGACCAGACTTTGCCATCACTGAGGAGGGCCGCTCTGCCACGCACTTCCCTAACTTGTAGTGGCTGGCTGAATTTGCTTTCGCCCTTTTTTTGTAGAGTGGGGAGTTTGATCCTAACCCACTCCCCTTCTTCCAGTGCCGTTTCTTTCGTGCTACGTCGTTTGTCGTAGTGCGCTGCATAGATCCTCTGGGCCTTCTCTAGATTGTGCTGCACCACCGCTGGGGACCACTTGCTGGTGAGGGTCTTCTCCCTCCACGCTACGTTGTCCCGGGTGAAAGGGTGCCGTCCTCTTAGCACTTGGAATGGACTATACCCCACCACCGAGGGTGTTATCCGATAGGCCCATATCATGTTCATTACTTCCACCTCCCAGTCTTTTCCTTGCGATATGGCTGCCTGGATGGAACCCATGAGCACCCTGTTGAACCTTTCGACCTGGCCGTTGCAAGAGGGATGGTACACGGCAGTGTGTTTCCCTACTATTCCATTTCTCTTCATGTATCTCCCCCACTTGTCCGACACAAATTGTGGTCCATTATCGCTGAGGATGGTTTTGGGTATTCCCTCTCTGAGGAACACCGAGGTGAGAAACTTCAAGATCGTGTCCGTGTCCATTGATTCTTGTATGTCCACTTCTGGCCACTTAGAGTACTTGTCTATTAACACACAAATGTACTTGTTCACACCTCTACTGTCCAGAACGGGCCCCAGAATGTCTATGGCCACATCCTCCCATGGGCCCTGCGGGGTGTCGAATTTACCCAGTGCCGGTCGGAGTGGGCGGAGCACCTTGTCCGCTCCTTGGCATTGCCCACACTCCCGCACTTGTCTCTCGATGAGGGCATCCATTCCTGGCCACCAGTACATCTGCTTGACCAACGCCTTGGTTTTCACTATGCCCAGATGCCCCTCGTGAAGCAACTTTAGCAGTCGAGGTATTATCGTCACTGGGGGAACCACTCTCTCTCCTCTGTACAAGAAAATCCCGGAGTCACTTAGGGACAATTCTTCTCTTATCTCATAAAAACGTCGGACCTCTTCCGTTAGCTTCCTCTTGTCCGGCCATCCCGACGTGAGATGTCTCTTCACTTCCTTCTTCACCTCATCGTGCTCATAAGCCGCCTGCCATTCCTGCGCACTGATCGTTGTCTCGTGGTCCTCCATGCTGGCCACCATCTCCTCTGTGTCCGGTGCCTCGTCCGGCGCCTCTTCCATGGCTGCTGCCCGACTGAGGTAGTCAGCTACTCTGTTCTGCGTGCCCGGAAGATATTCAACATCGTACGTATAATCGAGCAGCTTCAGGGTCATTTTTGCTATTCTCGGGGTGGCAGTGTCATGGCCCGATGACGTCAACACTTTGATGAGCGGCTTGTGGTCCGTTTGGAGTCTGAATTTCGTGCCCCACACGAACTGGCGAAACTTGTTCAGCGCCCATGTGACCGCCAGCATCTCCTTTTCAATTACGCTGTACCTCTGTTCCGTCGGGGACAGCGCCCGGGATGCGAAGCTGATGGTTTCTTTGGTTCCGTCCTCCCTTTCCTGCGCCAACACAGCCCCCAAGCCCTTGTCGCTCGCATCAGTTGTCACAATGGTTTTGCCCGTGGGAGCGTACCCCTGCAATGGGATGGCGTGGCTGATACAGTTTTTTATGGACTCAAATTCGGACTGGGCCTCCCTGTCCCATTCGAATTTTGTGTTGTGCCTAATCAGTTCTCTCATCCTGTACGTTCTTGTGGCAAAATGTCTGACAAACTTGCTGTAATACTCGGCCATTCCAAGGAATGACCGCACCTCCTCTTTAGTTGTCGGGGCCTTGGCGTCTTTTATCGCCTTCACATTCTGTTCCTTCGGCGAGATGCCATGCGTTCCTATCTCGTGCCCTAGGTAAGTCACTGAGCGAGACCCTATTCTGCACTTGCTCCATTCCGCCGTCATTCCTTTGCTTTGCAGCACTCCTAGCACTTGATGTAGTTTCTTGTCGTGCTCACCCTTGTCGGAGCCCATCACTAGGATGTCATCCTGGAAATATTGCACTCCCGAGATGTCTTTAAACAACCTGTGCATCAACTTCTGGAAAACGGCCGCAGCGGACGCCAGGCCAAAGGGCATTCTCTTGAATTGGAAGCATCCAAAGGGCGTTATGAAGGCTGTGTACTTCCTGCTCGACTTGTGCAATTCTATCTGGTAGTATGCAGACGTGAGGTCTATGGTAGAAAAATGGTTGATGCCTTTTGTCCTCGCTAGCATCTCCTCTATCCTGGGGAGCGGGAACCTCTCCACGATGAGATTTTTGTTGAGCTCCCTCAGGTCCACGCAGAGCCTGACCTTTCCATTGGGCTTTTTTACTACCACCAAGGGCGATAGCCATTCCGCACTGTCCACTGGCTTGATGATGTCTAGTTCTTCTAACTTCCGTAGTTCCTGGCGCACCGCTTCACTCGTGGATATCGGTATGTTCCGGACTTTATGCACTACTGGTACTGCTCCTTCCTTAAGAACTATTTTATGCACAAACTTGTCTAGTTTGCCTACCGTGCCCTCGAAAACTCTGGGGTATGCTGTCTTCCAATCTTCCTCCTTCGAGAGGGGCCATTCGTCCGTTAGTAAAATCTGTTCTTTCCCTCCGGGATTGAGTATGATGCCCAGATCACCTGCGTCTCTCCATCCGAGTACCGATGGGCCCTTCTCTGCAACGTACAGGGTGCACGTGGCCACTCGTCCTCTGAATTCGAATTCCAAGTCCCTGCATCCTACCAGTGGGATGGAATTTTCCGTATACGAGATGGGTCTGATGTCCGGTGGCCACAGGTCGGGTCCTATGACAGGTGCGAAATCCTCTTCCCATATCGACCTTTGCACGATGGTCCATGGAGATCCTGAATCCACGGCTACATGTACCTTGACACCCCCGATGTGCATGTCGGTGCGGGGCTTGTCCCTGCGCTTCCCGGATACATCCAGCACTTGATCCTCAATGCACAGCACCAGGTCATCCTCCTCTGGGTCATCCTCTTCACTCACGTTGGCCGTGGCTGCGTCGATGCACTTGACCGTGGCCTTCGACCCCTTCTTCCGACATACCTTTTCGAAGTGACCAGTCAACCCGCAGAATGAGCATCTGGCGCGAAACGCGGGGCAACGCCTGTCCTGGGCCGTGTGCGCAGCACTGCCACATCTGTAGCATGCGAATTTCGTCCCCTGGATGGGGCGAGATATCTGCTTCCCAGACCCTCTCGTGTCCTTCCTCGGGTCTCCATATGTGCTTTTGGGCTTGCTGGATTGTGGTGCCTCGTCGATCTTGTTGATCATTTGTCTCGGCCCGCTTTCCCTTTTTGCCGCGTCTGCACCCCTCTTCGACATTTCCGCCTTCTTGACCATCGCCACTACTTCTTTGAGGGTTGTCTCGTTCATCGCCCATAGTTTGTCTTGGACTGCTCTGCTGGTGGTGTGCATTACAATTTGATCTTTGATGTATTCATCCTGCAGGTTTCCGTACCTACACGTGATTGCAAGCCGGCGAAGAGCTGCCACGTAGTCGTCAATGGATTCTCCCGCCTCCTGTTTTCTCTGTTGAAAGTTGTAGCGGTCTATCGAGACGCAGACTGCTGGGCGGTAATGGCTGTCCAGGTCGTCCAATGCATTTACAAAGACATCAGTCTCCTCTGCACCCCTCTCTTTGGGCACCAGGTTCTTAAACACCCTTACCCCTTCTGGGCCTAAGTTGTGTAGCAACAGTCTCTTCTTCCTTTCGGGTTTGTATTCACCTTCACTCTCGTCTTCAAGAGCCTCGATGTAATTGAGGAAGTATTCCTTCCAGTCTTCCCATTTTAATTGGGGTTCACCAGGTCTGGTTAGGAACGGGACGGGCGCCATTAGGGCTGACGCTTGGTTCGCCATTCTGGCTTCGCCTCTGGGTCCTCCTTCCCGGGCCCTTTGGGTAGGCTCACCTGCCACTCCTGCGTTCCCTGCCGTGTCACCTTGGCCCCTCGGGCTACCTGGGGTATTGTCCCTCGTAGTGGGCACTGTCAGCGCTGCCTTCCCCCTTTCCTCTGGCTCGGGGGAGTCTCCCTTGGTTGCCAGGTTGGTGCCTACGGGCTCCCGGGATCTTGGGTCGCACTAACCTGCCTTGGGAGGCTGGGGTTCTGTTCCTTGCTGTGCTGCCGCGCTGCTGCCACGCCCTTGCTCTTCCTTGTAGGACCAGTGCCTTGCTGGGGGTCTTCCTTTTTTTTCTTCCAGTATGCTGCACCTGGTGAAGTCCAGATCCCAGCCTCGTCGCCACTGTAACGTCCTCTGCCCCCCCCACAGGTTGCTCTGACACAGGTGTAGTGTAGTACTATCTTTTATTGATTTACAACAAGGATATATGAAGCTAAGGGCGCCGAGCGTCTACTGCCTTCAGCTCCGGTCGCCAACTGCCGTTTCTACAGGTTCGCGCCTTCCGTCTCGTTCTCCTGCGCATGCGCGCCTTTCTGCTCTAGCCTGCGGCGTCACGCGTCATCGCGTATGCGCCCACCGAGGCTAGAGCGCACACCACATATTGGATTGCATTATTTCATTGAAAAGAAACCTGCAAGCTGAAATTTATCTTAAATCGTCTTTGGATGTCTTATCCCTATGTACACACGTTCAATGACTTTGGGTAAATCATGTCATGTAAGGAGATATTCAAGGAAATAAAATGTGAAGACATATGGTTAAAACCATACTTGATAAATTAAGAAATGTGAGAGAAAAATAGTGGCGCTTCAAGCACAACAATATGGTATACAGTATCCAGAATATATATGTATCTTCCAACTTTTTAGGAGTAAAGGTTCATTATGGGTTTGAAACAAGAAGTGTTGCATATGCCAAATTTATATTGGGCATTTTGTAATTCCGGTTCAACTCTGTGGGATGGCACTAAAAAATGATGGCTTCTGTGTTTATGAAAATAGTGGTAAAGAAGCTGTATTAAACTTTACACTTTTTTGGAACTAAAACATGTAGCTTACAAAGGAGAAAGTTAGCGCCTTTATTTTAAACTAAGGTGCATATTCACAAGGGAAGTGGCGGAGTGAGACGTTAGCATTCCTGGCTTAACGCCTCTCTCCACCACTTCAGAAATGCAAGGCTGCACCATATCTACAAGAATATGGGGCAGCCCTGTGTTTCTCACTGTGCTGGCACTACACTTAGCTCTTAGCAGCCTAGCGCCAATGCAGGCACCGTTGCATCATACTGCAATGGTGTCTGTGTGCAGGGGAAGATTGTTTATGAGCAGAAAGGTCCACCCTCCTGCACATAAACAATATTTAAATGTCGTTTTGTAACTTCTTGTATGCTGCTTAATGCAGCACACAGGGAAGTTCAAAAATTGCATTTTTAAAAATGATTGGTTATGTGCAGGAAGGTGGACCCTCCTGTACTTAAACAAGCAATGGCCTTCTGCTGTTTCCATGTGTGCTGCACAACGCAGCACACATGAAAACAGCAAAAAAAGAGGAGAAATGAAACATTTCTCTTTATTGCACCAGGGTAAGACCAGGTTTTCCCTGGTCTTAATTCTGGTGCAGCCTCCTATTTTTGTCTCCCTTGTAAATAAGGGGCAGAGTCAGAATCAATGGGTTTTGTAGTGGAAAGCCCAAAGCAACACCCATTGCACTCCCCTTTCACGCTAAGCATAGCGTGAAAGGGGGCCTTATTTATAAGGCAGCGCTAAGCCACATTAAGTGGCTTTATGCAGCCTTGTAAATAAGGCAATACCCCATTCGCTACTAGAACATCATAACAAGTGTACTACTGCTCTCATTCATCTTTATTTTGTATTGTTATTGTTTTTAGTAGAAAACAAGAAAGTATACTGGAACATGGCCCTAATATGGTCTCTGACACCGGGGCACAGCAATTACCCAAGGCAGCCGTCCTCTGATGCCAAACGCATGGCCCCCAAACTCACATCACTCACCAGACAGCAGTAGGCTTTGAGGGGCTGTTACATGATTACCCAGATGTAGGCATGCTGGAGGCCCTTTTAGGAACACCATATGTCCCATGTGCCCTGGTCACCAGGTCAGGCTGTGGCCCCACCAAACCAAACCCAGCCAGGCCCTCGCAACCAAGCAGCATGGATTGTGGAAGGCAGGGCCGGACTGGGAACCAAAACCGGCCCTGGAAAAGTGCTTGGCCGGCCCCCTCACACCCGCCCCCCCCCAGGGGGTTGTTGGGGGTGCGACCGTGCTCTTTGCCAGGGCCGGTTTTCGGCCGATTTTGTTACAGGGCCGTTTCAACGCTGCAAAAACGGCCCTGTAACAAAAACGGCCCACAGGAGCCCAAAACCGGCCCCCACCCTTGCAGCGCACCGGGGGATTGCCCGGTGCCCGCAACTGCCAGTCCGGGCCTGGTGGAAGGATGTAGATAGAGGGGCTCCGCATGAAAAGAATGTGTTTGAAATCCTATACCCGGACCTGGCTAAGGAATCCACCCCACCCATATCACTATTTACACCTTCCTACCTAAGGTCGCTGTAGGAAAAGAGAGACAGCACTTCACCTGCTGCAGACCTCCAGGATAAGTTACTGAGGGGACTGGGCCCCCAAATTAGCCTCAGACGTGGGCTAGTTTGTCGGCAAGTTAGGGCATGTTAGTAACATGAATTTTGTCATGGTTCTGTAGAGGTGACTGGAGCAAGGCATCCATTGATTTTATTATTCTGTGTTTTAATTTACTTTACACCATATGAACACCCGTGAAAATGGGTAGACTCTCAGAATCACAGTCTCCATTATTTAGAGGCTTCCCAACACCTCAGACACTAGCTGGATGAGCCTTTCCATCTTTATGGAGAGTGGTCCTATTAGACATCTTCTGACAGGTGTCTGGGTCTCTAAAATGTCCCTTCTGAAGAGAGGTCCTACTGCTAGGCTGTTACTTTTCAGTGTTGAGGTCTTCTCCGCTTGATGCTGCTGCAGTTGTCTGATGTGTGGACTGGCCTGTCCTTACCCTGCAACGAGACACCCACTGCTCCTTCTCTTCAGCAAGAGAGACCAACTACCTCCCTGCATCTTAAAGCAAGCTTAAGATTTCAGGAGTCCTGTGGCTACTGATTTGCCTTCAAATAGTCTGTAAGGGTATTCACTCTTTCCAGTCTGGAGTTAGGATACATTTTGGAATATTATGGAAGACCCAGGTGGTTTGGATTCATATGCTGCATTGGTCATCCACACACGGGTAAGGACTAAGGAGAAAGACTATCTTTGTTTCCTGGGAACTGCATGAGTAACTACTAATAATAGAAGAAGCTATTTTTTGGGTCTGTTTCTCTCTGGATTCGGTTTTACTGCCACTACAGTGCCAACTGCCATGAGCTGTGAGAGCCAACTACCAAGATCTTTAAGTCTTTGAGAAGCGAAGTTTCTGCCATCGTTGTCCCAAACATTCAGCTTTTTTTGTAAGGCTTCAGCAAAATACTGCGAACACAGGAGGAACACTCCACCCTTAGGCGAAATTTACACCAATGGACCCCTTCATTCATGGTACATTCCTACAGTGTACTCGGGGGGTGGAGCTGGGGGGATTTTCATAGAAACTGCAAAGTTACAACTGGCTACAGTTCATTGACATACAGACATATTTATTATTTATCATAATTCGAGCTTTTCAGTGGCGTAGCTATCCCTTTTGCCACCCGTGGTGGTCCCTATGTTTGCCGCCGAATGGCGGCTGCATAGAAGAGTGGGGGTTGGGGTGCTAGCGAGATTCTTCCATTTGCTGCCCCGTCACAGCAGCCGATTGAAGAGCGGAGGGAGTGCTGGCAATTGCCGTCCCAACATGACAGGTAAGGGTGGGGGGTGACCGCTGCCCCCAAAACTCGGGACGCCTGGGGCAGGCTGCCCCCCCCTTCCCCCTGCAAGCTATGCCACTGGAGCTTTTAATGAGTTTAACTTTTGAAGTTATGTGTTTAGTATAATTAATCTGATTTTCCTTGCTACAGTTGTTATATTGAAGTGGGTGTTGTTTGTTTAAATAGTAGAGGAAGAGGTATTTATTACAGATAATATTAATTGCAGTATTTTCTTGAACTACTGTTGCTAATTGCATACATAGTGTTGAGTGCCACAGTCAGATGTGATCATTTAATTTTGCATGGCACTGGCAAGCTGCTACCCACTTTCAATGTATGGCAAACAGATGATAAAAAATGAGCAGGGTCTCTCTCAGTGTGTGAAGGATTCTTTATTAGGCATTTGCATATAACAGTCTTGTTAGAAGTATATGAAGTCTAAAATGCCACCAGGAACATATTATCCTAGTCAGCTTCTCATGTCAAGCCCTAAAGCTCTGGAGTATGGGGTTGCGTATCTTCCTGTCTAGACTGTACTGTTCGTATTGGAGAAGGGCCAAGTTTAATTTGCATATGGAAGGTCTCTGGCTGGTCTGGAGTGACACAAAAGGCCAAAAACAATGGACTAGAAGGCATCACAACATACACGCATTGCACTAACATGTCCAAATTATTGGGCAGTCTCATGAGACAGCACAGAAGAAACTCATTGAGTGGACATTGAGGAGAGAATAGTCCGCCTTCAGTTTGCATTGAGACACTAATGGGACATAGATTGCCACACAAGAGAGGGCTATACAAATTCTCCCTCCTTCAGAAACACAACTCACAACAAGATACTAGCGGCATGGAAATCACTAAAACCAGACTCAGTAAATCCTGAGAGAATGTGGTACATGCTAATTATTCCCTCCTGCAGGACCCTCAGACATGAGAAAATATTTACAGCAAATATGAAAACAAGATACAATATATCCGAACAGGACATATCACTCAACAAAATACAAGAAAGTTGGAAGCACCAAAACAACACATTATACATTTTTTGACACAAGTAACACTTCTTACTCCTGCATAACAAATATAGATGTGGTATGAAAACCATCACCACAAGACATAACATTTCTAGAGGACCAACTGGTAGACCTGGCATATTTTGGCGTGTTTCCCCTGTCTTTTTTCTTTCCGACCTTCTGGGTTTGACTCTGTTTTTGAAGGTTTAGTGTCTCTGTACACTTTCTCACTACTGTTTAGTGTTAAAGTGCAAGTGTTCCTACTGTAAATTATGGTATGGATTGGTGTTTCCATGATTGGCATGATTGATTTACTGGTAGTATAGTGCCTTGAGAGTGCCAGGGCCTGTACATCAAATGCTAGTAGTGGGCCTGCAGCACTGATGTGCCACCCACAGAAGTAGCCCTGTAAAGAAATCTCAGACCTGCCTCTGCAGAGTCTGTGTGCAGTTTTTTTCTGCAACTTGGCAAGTGCACCCACTTGCCAAGCCCTAACCTTCCCTTTTAATATATGTCAGACACTTCTTAGGTAGGCCCAATGTACCCCTATTGGCAGGGTGCAGTGTATGTGAAAGGTAGGACATGTACTGGAGTGTGTGACATGTTCTGATAGCGAAATACAGTATATTTCATTTTTCACTATTGAAAGGCTATCTGCCCCATTGGATAGAATGGGCGATACTTTGTAACATCTTACAAGTATAACTTCCCATTGGGACAAGATGGAGAAATTGAGTTTAGTATGCATGAACTCAGAATGTAAAAATGCATCTTTTAGTAAAGATGATTTTTATGCTGTGTGTTTGAAAATACCACTTTTAGAAGGTGGGTATTTTCTTGCTTGGCCATCCTATTTGCCTCTGCTGGGTTGTGGTTTGACTGTCTGGCTTTGGAGTGACAGGAGTAGGGGATGTGCATTCTCTTCAGACAGCTACTGAGGGGTTGAGGTGTGTCCTGCCTCTCCTGGATGAGTCAGGACTGGGCTGAATAGACCTGGGCTGCATTTAGAGTGGTGGGAGGAGATTTCCTTGTACCTGAATAGGCCTGGTCTGCCTTGGACAATGCTGTCTCCACCTCTTGCCAGGAAGCTGGGCCAGAGAGGACAGAACTAGTTTGGACTGAGCACAGTCACTCTCTGCCACAAGAGAACAATGGGAAATGTGGTATAAATATTGTGGCCCAGACCCCAGGATTTAAGAATTATTTTGGAGTCAGAAACCTGCCAAGAAGAAGAGCTGGAGAAGCTGTGAGGAGGAACTACCACTTTCATGTGTGCTTTACTGTGATAGCCTGCAGTGGCTGCTTCTGTCGTGGGCAAAGAAAGGACAGAACTGGACTTTCTTGTGTTTCTCCAAGGGCTTGAGGTAGAGCTTGGTCCCTGTTCAAAAAGTCTTAGGAACACAAAAGACTTCAAATCCATCTGCCACCAGCACTGGGAACTGAGTGTTTGGTGCTGCACAAGACGAAAAAGCAACCTGATGATGTCACTGATGCCGCTGCCGGCTCCATGTACTCAGAGGGCACAGCAGCACTATACACCTCAACCCTGGTCTCACTGACGACACCGTTCTACCTGCGAATGAGCCTCTGCTTGCACTGTGACCTGTGGGAACCGCACTTCACGCTATCTCACTTCACCCCACCGCCCTGGTATCCCTGACGACAATGCTCCATGCCGACATCGATGACGCTGCTTGCACCGTGGTTCGAGGGCACCACTCGAAAGTTACACAACGCACCACCTTCATCCCACACTGCAGCCTTGGCTTACCGATGCCGGCGCTATTGGCTCCAGTTCGTCAGCCCACAACAGCTCTTCAGCAATGATGATGCTGCTGTTTGTACTGTGACCTGCTAGAAACGTGACGAGCACTGCATCACTTCGACTGACGCTGCTGGACTACTGTCACTGTGCCGCTGCCTGCACTTCTACCTGAGGACACTGTACACCGCACCACTGCACTTTGTACTGCAGCCCCAACACCTGCTGATGCCGGTGCTCCCAACTTCAACCACGAGGAGTTTGATCTGCAAACCATGTGACTTCAAGGGCCCAACGAATGCAGCACCGACCTCCGGGACCGATGCCTACCGGCTCTTTGGCACTCAACGAGAGGTATCTGACACCCTGATTTTCTTAAGGTACGGTTTTGCGGGTCTCCCTGACACCGTAGCCTGCCAACGATGCTGCAGTCAGCCAGAACTTTTTGAATTTGTTTTTCACAATGCTGTGATAGCCCAAGACAGAGCTATCAACTTCAAGGAACTGTATTTTAAGTCTATTTTTGATTAGTGATATTTCTGATAACAGAATTGTTGGGTTTTGTCGTTTTGGTCTTGTTTGCGCAGATAAAGTATTGGTTATATTTCTAAAACTGGTGTGGTGTGCTTGTGTAGTGTTTTCACTGTATTACTGTTGGTCATGTTCAAAAGCTTATAACACGGCCTCTGAGATAAGCCTGACTGCTCGTGCCAAGCTACCAAGGTGGTGTGCAGCGGTTATTTTGGGAGTGCATCATCCTTATCCTGAATAGGAAGAATGGTCACTACTTGGACAGGGTAACAACCTACCAACTAGAGACTATCATTTCTAACACCAACCAAAACAATATTCATTCTAGGGCCCAAAGCATTTCAACCCATGAATCCAAATTCAAATATTAATCCCTTGCATGCTCATGACGAGCTCAGCTCGTCATGAGCTACAGTGCTCCGGTGCTCATGACGAGCTGAGCTCGTCATGGCCTTTAGAACGCTCGCATGCTGGGCTAATTCCCCTGCTGTGCTGAGCGTTCTAAAGAAACGGGTGTGGCCGTGATGAGCTCAGCTCGTCATGAGCACAGGAGCACTGTAGCTCATGACGAGCTGAGCTCGTCATGAGCACTGGGGCACTGCGCGCCCCCCCCCCAACCCCCCCAGCACAGCAGGGGAATGTGCCCAGCAGGGAAGGGGTTCATATTATTGATTCAGTACATGGTATACCACTGTGATTGATACAGCTCTGCTCAGTTGAGCATTTTCCATTGGCAAGCAAATCTGGCTCATAACTGCAGGCCTCCTTTCTATCTAGTAGTCTACTTAAAAAGTCATGAGTGTAACATAACATAAAATAAAGCACTGCTTCTAGAGGCATCTGTGGCAAACCTTGATGGATAACTAGTTGGCATCACATTTGGCATTTCCCATGACTTACTCGAAATTCTAGAGCCTTTTATTAATAAGCCTAATTTAACCCTCCTTAGCGACTTTAACTTTCATCTGGAAGCAACAGATGATAGAGACACGATGGCGCTGGCTGATGGTCTGACTGCCTGTGGATTTAGCCAATTGGTTGTCGATCCTACACACCTAGCCGGGCATACGCTAGATGGCATCTTTTCCAACGATACCAGGTTGGTGACAGGATCTCCAATTCCTCTATCCTGGTCAGACCATCCGGCAGTTCCTTTCCTCTTAAACATCACCTCACTAGCCCCTAACCAAGCTAGTAGAAACGTATGGGAAACTAGAAGAAACTTTAGAGCGGTCTGTAACAGCTCTCTAGCCCCATTTCTAGCGGAGGTCAATCTCCCCCTACAGTCAGAGCCTAATGCTGCTGCATGTAGTCTGTCCAAAGCTCTCGATAATGCTATGGACACTCTTGCACCGCCCAAAAAACATTACTCGGCCAGGAAAAGTCCCTCCGCATCGTGGTACTCTGACCGTTTGAGACTTCTACGACAGAAGTGTAGACAAAAGGAAAGATCCTGGACTGCCAAACCTGATGCCTTCGGGAAAATCCAACATAAACAGGCAATAAAAGAATACAAAAAGGCGATAGCAGAGGAAAAGATGGGCTACTTCAGCAATATCACCGCCTCGCTTAAATCATCTAGAGAGCTCTTTAAAATTATTAACACCCTGTCAACTCCCAAAATGGCTAACTCTGCTGTTGAGACACAAGAGCTATGTGACAACATTGCGAGTTTTTTCCATACCAAAATCGCTGACATACACAGCTCCCTTGAATACTTATATCTGGAGTTGTACACCACTTAGGCATCCTTGCCCCAATCTTCAGCGCCTGCCCTGGTTGAGGTTTTTGAATTAGGCTCCCGCCCCTGCTTGGCAAGTTTCCCTCGGCTGTCATTAGAAGATCTTAATCGTCTTCTTGGCGCTACTAAGTCCTGTTCGCCCCTGGACCCCTGCCCGTTAAAAACGCTCAAGGCATGTAGAGAGGTGGTTCTCCCCCCTCTGCTGGAGGTCATGAATATGGCCATCACAGAAGGGATTTTTCCCAGATCCTAGAAAACAGCTGTGGTGAAACCTCTTCTAAAAAAGTCTTCTCTGAACCCGGAAGTCTTAAAAAACTTTCGGCCCATCTCTTTGCTTCCAGCCCCTGCCAAAATACTTGAGGCCCATCTAAATCGCCATCTGGCCGCTCATCTGGAGAGTGCGAATTTGCTGGACTGCTCCCAACATGGGTTTCGTGCTGCTCACAGCACCGAGTCTGCCCTCACAGTCGTGATCAATAATATCAGATCAGAGGTCGACAGAGGACAGACCACTTTGTTGGTGTTGTTGGATCTAACAGCAGCTTTCGACACCCTGTCCCCTTCAATCCTGGTTGACCAGCTAAAGGGGATAGGGGTGGAGGGCAGTGCCTTAAATTTGCTTTCCTCCTTGCTCCATCAGAGATGACAGAGAGTAAAACTGGGCGCATTTTTGTCACCATCTCAGGCTGTGCAATGTGGGGTCCCGCAGGGCTCTGCTTTGAGCCCGCTATTGTTTAACATCTAAGTGACTCCACTTGCTGAAATTGTACGATCTTTTGGGTACCAGGTTTTGTCGTATGCCGACTATACCCAGATCATCGTCTCCACCACCGGGTCAATAAAATACTCCGCCCTCAAATTTCGAACCTGCATGGAGGCAGTTGAGCAATGGATGATTCGCAACTACCTCAAGTTGAACGGAGAAAAGACGGAAGTCTTGGTCTTTAGAGGGAGCCATGACTTGTGGTCTGGGGACTGGTGGCCTGCTTCCTTAGTGGACTGCCCCCAGCCGACCCTCTCGGCCAGGAATCTGGGAGTATTTATAGACCCAGCCCTCTCATTTGACCTCAAGGTCAACAGAACAGTGTCCACATGCTGTGCTATCATTAGGACCTTAAAAAAGATTACCCCTTATCTGTCACCTGATGCCCATAGAGAATCAAGTGTTGCCCTGGTCGTCTCCAGGCTTGATTACTGTAACGCGTTATACGCAGGCATAAACAAGAAATCACTTCAGCGCCTTCAGGTAGTTCAGAATGCTGCAGCCAGGATGGTCTTAAACCTCCCTAGGCGTTCATCGGCGACAAAGGCCAGGAAAGATTTCCACTGGCTGCTGATTCAGGCCAGGATTTCTTTCAAAGTTCTCTGTCTGGCTCACAGGGCAGTCTTTGGATCAGGCTCTGAAGGGATAAGGTCCCTAATTAGCCTCTATACCCCCAACAGAACGCTTCGCTCGTCCTTCAGAAATGTGCTCATTGTCCCTAGATTCAGAAGGGCGAGATGGGGAGAAAGAGCCTTCTCCAACCTGGCACCTAAATTATGGAACTTGCTCCCCCCCTGAACTTTCCAGCCAACCATCTCTTGCGATCTTCCGTAAACTTCTGAAGACCTGGCTCTTCTCCCAGGTTTACTAAATTCTGTGGTATAAGCTGCCTGTTAAAATATGTCTGTATGTTGCCGCGCCTTGATGCCCTTGGGGTTAAGTCTGCGCATTACAAGTCATCCTTCATTCATTCATTCATTCATTCACATTCTTTCCCGCAGCACCACTTCAATTAGAAACCCATTATTCTGCTCGGTGTTCAATTGTCTTCCAAAGACACTGATGCCTTTGCTGCCTTGTCTGAATTTCCTTAAGAATCTAATATGCTTTTTCCAAATCATCTCAATATAACTCCCCTCTCTTTGAGTACTTAAGACTCATGATAAGAGTATTGTGAACAAGAATAAGCAGGTCTCTCTAAGAAGGAGAAAAACTCTCTTTTGAGGATTTGAAGGTAACAATCTTGTCAGAAGCATATGAAAATGAACAGGGTCATTTAGACTCTGACGTGCCCTGTGACGGTGAAGTCAGCGAAGGCTGTGGCCTCCATTTGTCTCGAGGGGATCTCTTTGGCTTCTGGCACTGACCCTTTGCTGGGTGTCTGCATTGTGTTCTGAAACAAACAAAGCCAAAAGCAGAAGTTTGTTCTTGGAAAACAAAATTACAATGGCCCAATGCAAGGGGAGCCTTGGGATTTTCACTAACCACGACTACCATGTCACCTGGTTTCTGACATTTCTGACAGCCTTCTGGGTTTCTGTCACCAGGGGAATCATGAGGTTGACAGAATGGTGGATCTGCAATTTGGTGGTCGCTGTATGTTTCCCTCTAAAGGACCCTGTAACACCCCAATAGGACCATGATGTTATCCTGCTCAGCTTGTTATGTTAGCTTGACTCCAGTAATTGTTCATGGCACAGCATGAAACACCCCAATGCCATGTCCCCATTCTAAGAATGTAGCACGAGGCAGCACAGCAGGAACTTATAGCACCGAGGGGACATAGAAATTGACGCTAGGCAAGGTGTTCAATCCTAAAGCATAGGATCCCTAGTTATTCCTAGTTAGGGTTGTAATCCAATCCACTCATCTCGCTCTTGCTGGGCCAGGGTCCAGGATAGCAGTGGCCATTGTCCCTGCCCGCGAATGTAAAATGATATGTACTTTATATTCTTATGGACTGTGCTTTTCATCTTTCAAACAGCATTAAGTTTATAAGACCTTTGTGTTTTTAAGTATAGAATTGTTAAAAGGATCAAGGCTGTAGAGTTGCTAACAGAATTGTGGTATTTAGATATGGCAGTAGGAAGTGCTCGGTTTTTATGTTCTGTCACTAAGGGCCCGATTCACAGAACTAACTTAAGACAAAATCCTAAACTTACTACTTTTGGTATTCAAAAAAGTTAGGATTTTGTCTTAAGTTTGTCTTAAGACAGACTTAAGACAGACTTAAGACAAAATCCTAACTTAAGTCTATCTTACGTCTGTCTTTAGTCTGTCTTAAGACAAACTTAAGACAAAATCCTAACTTCTGTGTATACCAAAAGTAGTAAGTTTAGGATTTTGTCTTAAGTTAGTTCTGTGAATAAGGCCAACAGAGTCTTAACAATTAATTATAGAGGTGGGTGATGGTTTGGCCAGATGGGTTCAATTCATTTTATGTTGTAACTGTATTATATGTTCTTAGAATGTTTCACAGACAATTGTCCAAATAAACTGTTTTTCTACCTACCTAGTTATCGGAAGTACCTTGTGGTATGCACACAGCTCCAACAAAAAACACTGAGAGGCAACCATACCCATGGTGGGCCAGTCACGGGCTCCGGCTCCCAACCAAAGGACCCCACAGCTCCGGCCAACTGCTCAATATACTTAACCCCACTAAAGATGACATAAAGTGGTCAGCACACAGGCATAAACAGGTTTCTTCTCAATCTGTTTAAAGTCTCTTTGCTTTTTTACAAAAATGCCTTATTCAATAACCATAGAGTGTAACTTCTTCTGTCAGCAGTGTCAGTGCCACCGGAAGCTTGACAGCTCACCCCTGTTATTATGCAGGCTGCTCGTCCCCGGGTCATTGCTTGTTAGAGCTGAGACCGAGGTAAAAATGCCATCGTAATCTCTGCATTTTAATGGGATTCACAGGTATGTTCGTTTAGGTTGCATTTTAAGTGTGTCATCTCTGAGATTATGGAACTGACTTAACATGCAGATCGCTGTTAATGAGCACTCGGAGCCGCCATCCCGCCTAATTTATTCTGTGCTTTGGGAGTGTTTGATGTGAATGACAATGCGTGTCAGTCAATGGCAGTTTAACTATGCCTAATTTGAGACGATTATTGTTTGTGATCCATACGTGCTGGCGCAGCGTAGCTGACCAGGAGAGCACATCTGGGAATTCAAGCGACATCTGGCCTCACTCGCGCCGTGGCCATCACCTTCTAATTAAGCAACGGCGGCTGTCGCATTTTCAGAACTTCTAATATGAATCTCTGTAGTTAGAGGCATTACCTGAGAAAAATATCTAATTTACGACTGTTGGGACTCACTGAGAAATATCACTGAAAGACAATATTTGGAAGCGAGAGGGGATGAGTGGAAAGGGGGGTGATGGGCTGAAATGGAGTAACTATAGTGACGGGAGAGTGAGAAGAGAAAGAAGACGGAAGGGAAGAGTTAAGAAAGACGGAAAAAGAAAAAACATAAAGCACTAAATGGATAAAAGCACAAAAAAGACGGAAAATAAAAGAAATATCGAGCTGTAAGAATGAAGGAAAAAAAAGAGGCGGAAGGGGTAAAAAGTAACGGAAAGAGAACACCGAGGTTAACAGGAAGAAAGGGAAGAAAAGCTTTCCATCATTCCTTCTATACTAACTATCTTTTTTTCTTTCTTTCCTATCTTTCATCCTGTCCTTTGCGTATTTACTCCTTTCTTATTTCCTCCTTTCTTTGAAGGCTGTAAGGTAGGAAGGGAACGAGTGGAAGGGAGTGATGGAGGAAAGAAAGAAAGAAAGAAAGAAAGAAAGAAAGAAAGAAAGAAAGAAAGAAAGAAAGAAAGAAAGAAAGAAAGAAAGAAAGAGAGAAAGAAAGAAAGAAAGAAAGAAAGAAAGAAAGAAAGAAAGAAAGAAAGAAAGAAAGATCGAACAGAAGAAAGAAGGATGGAAATGAAGGGAGAGAGAAAGATGGCAGGAAAGAAGGCAGGAAAGGAGGAAAGTGACTTGTGTTGGTCGCTGTGGGCCGATTCAACTTAATCACCATACAAGCGACATTACCTCTTAATAAATCACTGAAGACTCCCATTTAGCACAAAACAGTAATTCCGCAGGGAATGTCCCATTAGGTTTTAGGCAAAACAGCATGTTTCGAATGATCAGTCATTTTTTGTAAACCCTTCACGTGGAACATTTTTGAATTACAATGAAAAATGATCGGATCAAACAATAACGCACACGAGTGTGCAGAATGTAATAGGAAATTCTCGGCCTTGGGTGCATTGGGATGCATCATAAACCAACAGCGCACACCGGTGAGCTCCGAGAATGTTCTCTTTCCATTTTTATTGCCTGCGTCAAAACCTTTTCTGAGAACGGAGGTGTCTGAAAACCTTCAGGTAATCAAAGTGTTTTACCCATTCAGCGCGTATTGTGTGATTGCTATTCTGAAATGGTCTGCGCAGAATACAATTCCAGTCAGGCCCGCTGAATGCTGTGTGTCTGGCTCGCGCGGATGGATGGCCAATGCAGAAATCTGCCTGCAGCTAATTTAACCTCAGCCTTTCAAGGCGTGCGCGCGCAGAACTCATTAATGCCCTAGAAAATCTCCAATCCCAGAAAAAACGTGAATTATTAGATCCACCAAGTCTTAATGTTAAGGCTGTGGCTCCTACCAACGGAAGGCTGGACTTCCGACGAGAACGTGCGCAGATATCACCGGCCTCATCCAATCAGAAGAGAGGGGTCTCTGCCACCGTCCCCCATGGGGGTTCTGACTCCAGCTTTGGACAGGTTAATGAGGAATTCCAAGAGTTCTCACTTGTTCTCATGCATGCCTAATTCTCAAGCTGCGCGTCGACGATAAGGACTTTCAACAGGTTTCTTTAATTATACTTTCGCAGCGGCGCGAGAGTGGATGAAAGCGGCCCCAATTTTAGCTGCTCTATAGCTACAACAGTCTCATTTGATATGATGTAGTGCTTTTCATGAGCAATTTATTATGGGGGGACCGTCTCTGTCGAGAAGGGCACTGTCGGCTCTCTACTGGTAAAAGCAGACCACGGATGAATATTGCTACACTGAAGGATTCGGCTAATATCAAAGGGAATAGAACTATCTGAACGTATGCAATAATTAAATACATTTAGTAAATGAGTTTAAAGTACGTATAGTTCTATATAAATATTACTTATGGGTCATTTATGTACTTTTCCTTGAATTTCTTGCTACCACATTCTCTTGTTCCACCAACCACAACATTCCTTAGTTGCACTACAATTTTGGTTATTGTTTGCACCATTAAAAGTTCACAGTTTCTCCCTTATCCTGGTGCATTCCTCAGATAGACCTAGGAGCCCTTAAAATTCGTGGCATATCTATAAGTGGCGCTAGTTTCCTCTTTACCAAATTCCTTAAGGTACCCCCCCATTCTCAACTGTTTACTGCAGTACTGTAAATAAACACCTTGTTCACCCTCCTAGGCCATCACACACTTTCCAGTTCTAGTTATTGTGCACGCTGTAAAAGGTCCTCAGTCTCCGTTTTGAACCACAAAATCTCCCTGCTAAATCCCTCAAAATATCCTAGCAGCCCCTAAGAATTATGGTCTGTCTCTAAAAGTCGGTGGGCTCCTCATTCCCACGTTGATTGAGGTTCCCCCATATTCAACTGTATAATCCTGTCCTTTAAACAAATATCTTGTTACCACTCAAACACTCCATCACAAACCCCCATTCACCTTGGTTCCACCCCAGCCATCTGACTTCTGCTGAAAGATTCAAGCCCCGACAAACTAATGCTCATATTATACGGAACCTCGTGGAGAGATCAAGTGACCAACTCCATACATTTCCGACATGGTTGGAAGTCCCCACCATGTCTTGATACATGACCATAGAGAATGAGTTAGGTAGCAGTGTACAAATATGGATCAAAGTTGATGAATGATCATAGTTCCATATGTTGTAGACATCAGGAACAAGGGTTCAAACTTGAGAAGACCTTACAGTCATTGAGTAGAGGGCTAGCTAACATGCTCTCGCCTTGGTACAGTGATGATGGAAGCTCCTAGCACTGGGAAATGTACCGCATGCATGCATCATATTGAACTGTGGCCCTAAAGTGGTCAGTAGTCTATGCTGCCAAGATGGGCTGTTTTTTGCAATAGCCGAAGTACATTGGCACTTTATAAACCAGAACTCGTGAAATAACATGGGTATGAATAGGGTCTAAAGAATGTGTAGCTGGATTAAACAGAATCCAGCAATCACTGTAGACAGCATTTCTGAGGTACCCTATAACCCCATTATACATTGTAATTTGGAGAACCATGGACCACCCAGGTCTGAAGTACTGCCTTCTGATCTCCAACGTGCCTTTACCCAACCTACCAAATAGTAGCATTAGATCTCGAAAAGAAGAGCACGTGATGGTCATATTTATGTTGAGCACGGAATGAACATTCCACACTTTTGTAATCATGTTTGCTAGTTAATTCATGTCTGCACTCTCCTTGAACAAGGCAAGTGGTTCCCAAACTGCAAATAGTTCAAGATCCAGTGGCCAGGTAGCAACTTGTGATCTTCCCTGTCTGTGACTCGGGTTGGTGCCCCATTCACAACAATTCCAGGCACTTTAGCAATACCACAAGCTCCCTTTACACAGCCAGCGTCCTTCCAACGTCTTTCCAGCAGGAGCCATGATCCCTTCTCAGAGTGTCCTCCCCATGAGCCTGCCTCTATTTCCCTCTACTGCCTTTATTGCGGCAGGAGCTGCGAGCTGAGAGCACTCTCAATGCAGCCGGACGCCCGTGAATCCTCGGAGAAGGGGCAGGAGCCGAATCATTTTTTTGGGGAGGCAAAAGCCGCAACAAAACACCTTAAGTGGCCAGAGTCACCATTATACTTGTCTGAAAGCCGCAACTGAAAGCATAGGAACCATTCCTTAACACTGCAGAGTTACTTCCATTGCAGCAGGTGCCGAAATGGTCTAAAAACATCTTATCTAACACGGCAGGAGGAACAAGTGTTTTCTTACCTCTAACAGTGAAAAAGGGAAAACAGTGAAATTCTTCGGCGGCCAACCCCTCTTTTCTTCGACCTCCCTCCCTCCCTCCCTCCCTTTCACGGAGGTGCACGGCAGGAGCCGGCAGAACCGCCTCCAACGTACATAACAGATACTCCTTTTATCTGGTCCCTAAGGAGTGGAAAGAGAATTTGGAAGAGCACCTTCAGGGGAAACGAAAGTCAGAGAAGTAGAGCCGCTTGTGGATTTAGAGTACTTCAAATATACTCTAAATATGAGATCGGGCAGAAACAGGGGGCAGCCAGAGGCTGTCATTCGTAAGGCTAAGCAGAAGGAAAAAGTAAAACAAATTCTGGTAACAGTCGAGGGGGAGGGTCACGAAGCAGACGCTGCCAACAACACAGCTCTAAATCTAGGAAGCTGCCACCCCCACCTATACCAACCAAAAACATCTTAAAAATTCAAATTTATAAAAGATCCAGTTTCACCCATTTTTTCCACCTGTGGCAAAATCCAGGGCCTTCAAGAACCGCTCCTCCCCCTTTTCCCACACAATCACCAACTACACCAGTCATAGAACAAGTCACAGTGGAAACTTTAGCGGCCCAACCTGTGGTCATCATGCCATCACCAGAAAATACTTGCGAACACAAAAAAAAAACAATAGCCTGCCTGCCCTCCAAGAAGGGGAGGTGGAACGGCGAGCCAAGGATCATATAACTTGCCGACTTCAATCCACTCCCTCCCCAACGCGCAATCCATAACTGACTTAGATGATACTAAAATGTGGAAGGAAGCACAAAATGCACAAGAGTCTACAACAAGACTGGCAAAGTCATAAACCCAGGGCTGGAGGTCTCAAGTGGACACAAACTGAATCACCAGAATTTGATCACCACTCTAAAGTCTTGTCTCAAACAGACTCCCACAAATCCCCCCATGATCCTATATTACATCAGGAGGCCATCAAATCGGCCCAACTGCCATCAGGAGGTGAAACAGGGGGCGCCCAGGCCATTCCCAAAGAGTCCTCTGAAACCACACTGGGTTTCCCGTCTTCTAAGGGAGGTGGGCTGGACCCACTCTCCTATCTGGGATCACAGGAGTGGGCAGACCTATTAGCATCCTACGCACAGGAGACTCCCAAAAAACAGCCACTGCCCACAGCAGTATCAGCACAAATCATGATGTGACACAAGGAAACGTCAGAGAAATCGTGTCCAGCAACTCAATTCCATGCAAAAACTCTCCAATACTAACTCTGATCTCAGGTTCTCCAATTCAACCGGGGAAACATGTATCGAACACATGGGACATTCTACTAAACACAATGCAACGGACTGTTGACGTACTACATTACCAGTCAGACAAAATGGACCTGCAGTTGTCACTACTAGATACTTTGGCCCTTTTCGTGGGGGGAATAGACAAAAAACTAGGCCAACTAAATCTTTTAATCAGCAGAGCCCATCAGGAAGCTAAACTGATCTGCAGCTGCGGACCCGTTATCGACAAACTATCAACACTTCCCTCAATCGCCTATATTCTCAAAGATATTCTTCCAAAGGGCCCAATTACAGAAAAACCAAAGGCAACTTTAAAAGAAGCAGTGTCCAATGAACCATTGAAAAGGGATCCCATTGTTGAAAAAAAAACTGACACCAGCCTTTCGACTTGTTAGGTAGGCGGTCCGCAATCTAGGACTATTCCGTTACCTAAGGAGCAAACACCAAAGCAGAACACCAAGCGACGTCGTCAACTCAGGAGGAAAGGTCGGAATAAAATACCATTGCCTAGCCTCACAAAAGTGTACCTGTTATTCACAGCAAAACGACCACTGCAGCAAAAACAAACAACAATAGTTCATGTCCCCGAAGCTGATGGAATGCCAAACTAGCAAAGGGAAACTCACCCTACGGGAAACAAGGGCAACGCAAATAGGAAAAAAGTGGAAACACCGCTGTCGGGGGCAGCACAGTCTTCAATCAGCAGTCAAACTGTCTCCAAAGGATCAATAGCAGAACACCGCAACCAATCGGGGCAAGGCAGACTACTCCGTACCATTGTTTAACCCAGGAGTTGAACTCAACTGCTACACTGCACTTACCACTCAAATTGGGCACCGATCCTAGTACCCCTACCATGCAAATCGAACAGCCAGTTCACACGCCCAGTCACAGTCCAGTTAAGGCACCAGGAGAGGAAAACCAACCAAACGATAACACATTCAGATCGCGTAATGAAGCACAGAGAGCCCCTAATGTGTTGAGGACTGTTTCAACTGGGCATTTGGGTCTCTACGTTAAACTCAGATCGAGGCCCACGAGGCTCTACAGGCCCTAGGCATCAAGAGCCAATAATTCCCAATATCCCCTTTGTATCAACTCAGCACTCCACATTCGGCTCTATGGAAAAACATTTGGGGCCGGTCAGCAGACCAAGCAGGAAACTCTACCATCATTACCTTCACCCCAGAATACGAATCAAAACAACCCTTTGATACCCTGAACAGAGGGAATATTCTCCAACTTCTAAGCTCAATACCAGCACTGAAAGGCACATGCTCTGCATATCTGCTTTCAATAGAATTTGCTAGGCTAGATGAAACGCAAAGAACGGAATCCACTAAAGCCTCCTGGAGGACCATCCAAATAGCAAACAGAATCTTGGAAATCTTCAAAACCTGGGGGATCCAAGCCACCATGTTCTATAACACTGGATACCCATTCCCTCTACCCAACATAACAAGAGAATGGATAACCCGCAAAAAAAAAAGAAAACTGTGTCCATACTTAGGAAAGCCCAAGGAAGGTCACCACAAAATGAACATGCATCGTACATAATAAAGGGCATAGCAGACAATAACATAGCTGCCTCATCTCTCCTCAGGATCACTAGAACTATTAACATATCCGGTCACTTACACTGACATAGAAATATAACGAGGCATGGTGGAAACTAACCCTGGGTGTAGTTCTCAAAGTAGCGCTACTCGTAGCTACGCGACGTGCACTTCGCACTACGCGAGCTATGCGTAGCTTCGCAAACTGCGTAGTGTACTGTGCAAGATGCTGTTCACACTGACTGCACAGTGCCAGACGCTTACGCGACCACTCGCAATGAGAAACCTGACCTCCCCGCGTTGAGAAGCTCGCCGGGAGGTTTATTTTCCACGCTCGCGATCGATACCTTAATGTTGCTGATCGCGAATGAGGAAAAAGTGTTGCCGGGATGTCATTTTGCTTGCTCGCGGACACCAACTTGATGTTGAGGACCGGGAGCAAGCAAAAAATGACCGCTGCACTACGCTACACTACGCGTGCACTGTGCTTTGTGCACTTCGCATAGTGTGAAGTAGCGCAAACTACGCGAGCGTAGCATAGTGCTTTGCCCAGGCTTAGTGGAAACTCAAGTATATCGCCTCTGAGGATATGCTCATGGAACATCAACAGGCAAAACAACAAGGCGGCTGATGGTGAATTCCTTGGTTACATAAACACATTCAACATTATCCTATTGCAGGAAACATGGCAGGAGGAGCCTCTGCAAATAGAGGGACACACCTGTTTCCACAATCCTGCCCTAAGGAAAAACAGCTACGGCCGTCTATCAGGCGGCCTGGCTACCTACATCAAAATAACAAAAATTCATAGTGCGAAGGAATTACCTCCTCTACTCCCATATGTAAATACCACAAGGATTCAATTAGACCTCTGTGGGGAAACATGAGGAGGTACTGCTGATTAACACATACATCAATCCGAAAAAGAAAAAACAGGATTCAAACACACTGATTGAGTACCTTTAACAACTGATGAGTACACACACTATTCCAAACCTCATTCTCTTAGGTGATTTCAATCAACATTTACTAGGAATCTACCCAAATAAAGACATCCAAGCACAATCCTTTTATTGGAACATTCCAACTCAACAGTACAGCCCTCAAGGGAGAAAAGCTAAGGGTGTGCTGGAGTTGCTAAATGATCTAGAGAACATTGGCCTATGGGTGATAAATGACAGAATTGTGGATGAGTTGATGATTTCCCACCATCCACCTCGTTCCTCTCTGGCCATTCAACCTCCATAATTGACCACACCCTAGTGACTCTCATTTTTCTAAAATATAAAAGGCTACTGTCTAGGAGACAAAGGGGTCTGTGACCACCGGCCTCATGAAATCTCACTTTATGCGACACTGGACAAATCAATCCCAAACCCAAATGGAACAAATGCATGCCATACAATAAACCTTAAAAGAATTAAGTCTGTCCGAGGTACCTCAGACTCCTGAGACTAACGCCACCGGTGATCCCAACTGACTAGGAGGACATAGGCTCTGGGCTCACGGGGTGGGGGGCGTGGCGGGAGGGCAGGATGCGTTATGGCCGAGTACTGGACGGGGGGGAGGTGGGAGGGTGTTGGGGTGAGTTAGGGAGTTTGGAGGGAGGAGTTCCGGGGGATGGTGGGGTTGGTTTCTTGCATCATTGCCTTTCATTTTCTGATCTGCTTGATGGTGGCAACCGTACTTAGCCCTTATCATTTTACTAATTGATTTCTTTCTCTGCAGCAGCCTTTTCCACCATCGCGCTCTTAGATTTATGCTTAGCTATTTTCACCTGAATGTATGTAACCCTACCCCTCATGTTCCCTTACCTCCTATGTTTTTGCCTTAATAAAATGCTTTAAACCTAAAAGAATTAAGTCATCAATAGCAAATTCCAGGGAAGTACTCATGGCAGCAAAAAAGCCATTAAATGAGCTTAATCAAACTATGGGAAATCACATTTATATCTGGGAAACCTGTACGGCCAAGTTTTCGAATTCCTACTCATCTGTAGTCCGGCACATCCTGCCTAATGATCAAACCATCGCAGGGAAGGCAACAAGCGCGCAAAGGGAGACCCTGAAAAGCCTCAAAAAAGCCATTATTAAAACACTAAAGTCTCTGATGGAACGTCTGGGGGATAAGACTCTACACCAACAGCTCCGCAAGAAAAAGGCCGAACTCATGAAACTGAAATTGGATATAAGAAAATCACGAGAAAATGAACTTTGGGCAAAACGCCATCATGACTCCAAAGGGAATAACGGTGCACGATTCTGGGCAACGATAAACAAAATGTTACAACCCGCGCATGGTGGTCTAACATCATACATAACAGAAACAACTGGATATTCTTTTTAGAACATCACTTTAATCAACAGGTTCTTGGATAAAACACTAGCATGGACAAACAACCCATATTTCAATCTCATAACACGACGACCGATGAGGCAAAAGCATTTGTGATTGATGCCGACCAAATCAGAGAGAAAATACGTAAAGGGAGGAAGGACAGTGCACCTGGGCCGAACGGGACCCGGACAGCTCTATTTCAAGCAAGACCCAGAATCTTGGTCAGAATCCCTAGTTCCCATCATCAGCGCAGTTAGGTAAACGGGGTGTATACCCGCATTATGGAAGGGCTCCATCATATCACCGATCTATAAAGCGGGGGACAAAACACTACCAAAAAACTACCGCCGAATTGCACTACTGGATGTAGAAGCAAAGTATTTTGCGGGGAACTTACTCATTGAATTACAGGAATGGGCAACAGAGCAAAATATAACCCCCCCAGCCAAACAAGGTTCTGTAGAGACACTGGAACAACAACAAACCTCTTAGCCATGTCACTACTCATCGACAAAGTGATTTCAAGCAAACAAACTCTACACTTCTGCTTTGTGTACTTTAAGGTGGCGTTCGACAACGTTAATCGAGCTAACCTTTGGATGAAGCTGTCTCACTGGGGGATTCCTTCGTCCCTCTTGAACCTTCAAATGGAATTACATTCCAATACGTGGATACAGTTCAAGCTTGGCAACAGCTCTCATCAGTTGAGGCGCATTCAAACAACTTAATGCCTTAAACAGGGGTGCGTTCTCGCACCCTTTCTCTTTAACCTTTACACAGCAGATCTGACAACAGCACTTACTGCTTGCAATGCGCACACCCCCCGAATAGGAGGAAAAACCACTTCCAGCAAGTCTTATACGGACGATGCCATTCTAACCAGCCATACTCAAGTTGGTATACAACGGCTACTCATCACACTGCATAGGTACGCCAACTAGAATCTGGAAGTCAACATCAACAAAACTAAAACACTGACAATAAATGGGACAGTCCCACTTTTGGTCACTAGGTACAACTGCAATTACCAACTGTGATGTGTATAAATACCTAGGTGTCATGATCGACACGGGGAGTCATTTCACAAATCAACTCAAAGCCCTTAAGGGGAAAGGAATGGCGATTGCAACCACACTAAGACAACTTAAAACAAAACTGACAGGTCAAACATTCACTCTACTTCTCCGCATTGCAGAAGCAATAATTCCATCATCAATTACATATTGCAGCGAGGTTTGGAGAGGCAGAAATGCTCGACTACTGGACACCACTATGACAAAGCATACAGAGTAATGTTAAACTTACCACCTAATACATCGCCAGCACAGATTCGGCTCGAGCTTGGTCTAACGAAGCAACTCCTTGCAAGGCGAGACTCGTACATCAAGTGCTGGCATAAAATGAAGAACTCCACCACAAACACACTGAATCACCAGCTCTGGCAGGAACTGTGCAGCATACCTACCTTGCTGGCCAAAGCCTACTTGGAGGAATCACTCGCCATAACGGGATTAGCCGACCTATGGGAAATCCCAACAACGCATTTGAGCTTTAAACGCATCACTAATAAGGTTTTCAAAAAACTGTCCTTTATAGAAGACAAAGCTGCATTTGCACACAGGAGCCATGCATGGATTACTCTATCCAATTATAAATCATTTGGATCACAGGCATACTTTGAACTAGGGTACTCAAGGAAGTCTAAAGAAGCCTTTTTAAAGCACAGGCTAGGAATCCTGCCAGCCACACCTCATCTTCCACCATGGCTGAGAAAGAACTACGGGAACTCATGCCGGCTATGTGGAGTTGGAAAGGAGGACATAGAACACATAATATACTCCTGCGTAAAGCTTAATAAGGAAAGGGTTAGCCTGCTAAAAACTCATTTTAACGAACGAGGCATATGCACATGGAGACAAGCAGTACTCGCATGATTCAAACCACTGTATCCACAAATGAATTGGAAGCTTGTCAAGTTCGTATTTTTAGTAGCATCCAAGCAAAAGATGTTTGTTACTACAACTAGCGTATCATTCTTTAAAGACTCCCAGCCAAAAGGCTCAGAAAAGACTCTGTACTTTTAACTTACACAGGTGTGCACCAATACTTAAAAACCTTTTAACAGAGCACTGATCGAAAAGTCATTTTATCAAAATGTTTTACTTGAATGCATTTTTGTAATGGTTTTAATTAATCAAAGACAATGCATTTTTACTTACTTACTTACAAGCTAAATAGTATATACAGACAATGGCCTAGACCCAAATAAATGCCTGTGTGTGTCAGACATGTTTATAAGAGAGTTCTCATGGCAAGAGTCCCGATTCCAGCAAGGTACTATCCTTTTCTCTGATGAAAGTACAAAGCCCAATTCAAGAGCGAAAAGAATGGTTATCTAAGAGCTTTATATAGCGCAAACTAGACCCGAGACATCTGGTATCAGAGCGCTTTACAAGAGCACCAGTTTCATTACATGAGGACACTTTCATTTTTGTTAGGCACGGGGAGATTAAGTGATTTCCCCAGAATGATAGAATGTTGAGCTTCATTGCCAAAACTTGAACCCGGTTCTCTAGCTTCAAGGTCGACTGCTCTAACCGTAAGGCTACATCCTCTCCCCATCTCTATCAACCCATTGGCATTTCGTACAGAATGCAAGGAAAAGCTCACCCAGTGGTGCTTTACTCATCTGCATACACCAATGTGATTCACCTTGTAACTAACCGACAATCTTGTGCCATAGCAGTGAAATGTAACATCTCTCTTGTCAGAGTGAAGTCTATCTGGTTAAGAGAGAGGTATGCGAGGACAAGGTACAAATGACAGATAGGAGGAAGCTGTCCTCCCCCAGTAAGTTAAGTACAGCTCCCAAGTTCGATTTATTTAAAAAACCCATAGTCTGTACTATTTGTACTTCGTCTGTTTGGAAATCGCTTCTATGACATAATATTGAGGATAAAATTATTGCGGTGCAAAAATATTTCAACAAAAATATTGATGAAAAAAATATTTATTTTACATACTAACTAAAGTATATTACCTACTGGCGGTCGCCAGTAGGTAGTTATAGTTAGGACGTAGTTTCCATAGGAAATCCACAACATTCTATTTGGAATAACTTTGGCGCTGGTGGACAAATCTTAGCAAAATTCTTCAAGAAAATGGCCTGCTCCGCTCCGCTCCTTCCCTGAAGGATTGGGAGTGATTCGTCAAGTGGGGGCCGAGAAAAAAGGGGGGTCCCAAAACATGTTTTCCCCATGTAATTTTCCATGGGACCTTTAGCCAGGGCTACAGCCAGGACGGCTGAACGGAATTACACCAAATTTGGCAAAAAGGTAGAGTTTTAAAATTATAGTGATATCTAGAGACACAGTACGGTACTCTGAACTGTACTCTGTACCTTCTCGAGCACCTGCTGCTTGGTCATTTTGCTGTCAACTGTCTGTCAACACTCCAAACCAGGAAGCGTTGGCAGCTATCCTGTGCCTCCGTAGAACCGAGGCACAAGAAAGCAGTGAAACAAACATGCAAAACACGCAAAGGGGGCAGGGTAGATACACCCTAACCCCCTAGGCCTGCTCAGGGGGTCCCACAAGAACCCCCTAGGCCAAAAATATATATATATATATTTGTTTAAATCACGGGGTACGAAGTACCGTACTCTACTGTACTCTGTACTGTACTCTGTACCTTCCCGATCGCATACTGGAGGTTCCTGGTGGGCTAGTTGGCCCCCAGGGACCTCCAGTATGCAAGGGGAATTAGTTCCCCCTCTGCAAACGTGCCAGGGGGCTGCGTTGCAGAGAGTTGTAAAAAGGGGCGTGGCCTCATTACACCTCTCTGCAATCCAGCCCCCTGCCGCATACTGGAGGTTCCTGGTGGGCTAGTTGGCACCCATGTACCCCCAGTAGTCAAGGGGAATTAGTTCCCTCTCTGCAAACGTGCCAGGGGGCTGCGTTGCAGAGAGGTGTAAAAAGGGGCATGGCCTCATTACACCTCTCTGCAAGACAGCCCCCTGGCGCATACTGGAGGTTCTTGGTGGGCTAGTTGGCCCCCAGGGACCTCCAGTATGCAAGGGGAATTAGTTCCTCCTCTGCAAACGCGCCAGGGGGCTGCGTTGCAGAGAGGTGCAATAAGGCCACGCCCCTTTTTACACCTCTCTGTAACGCATTCCCCTGGCGCATACTGGAGGTTCCTGGTGGGCTAGTTGGCCCCCAGGGACCTCCAGTATGCAAGGGGAATTAGTTCCCCCTCTGCAAACGTGCCAGGGGGCTGCGTTGCAGAGAGTTGTAAAAAGGGGCGCGGCCTCATTACACCTCTCTGCAATGCGGCCCCCTGGCGCATACTGGAGGTTCCTGGTGGGCTAGTTGGCACCCATGTACCCCCAGTAGTCAAGGGGAATTAGTTCCCTCTCTGCAAATGTGCCAGGGGGCTGCGTTGCAGAGAGGTGTAAAAAGGGGCATGGCCTCATTACACCTCTCTGCAAGACAGCCCCCTGGCGCATACTGGAGGTTCTTGGTGGGCTAGTTGGCCCCCAGGGACCTCCAGTATGCAAGGGGAATTAGTTCCTCCTCTGCAAACGCGCCAGGGGGCTGCGTTGCAGAGAGGTGCAATAAGGCCACGCCCCTTTTTACACCTCTCTGTAACGCATTCCCCTGGCGCATACTGGAGGTTCCTGGTGGGCTAGTTGGACCCCAGGGACCACCAGTATGCAAGGGGACTTAATCCCCCAACTTAGAACACGCTACAGGATGTGTTTGCATAGTGGTGAAGGTAGGGGGGGGGCTTGAAGTGATGTGAGTGCAAACATGCCCTGTGGCGCGTTTTAAGTTGGGGAATTAATTCCTCTTCAATCCAGAGGTCCCATAGCTGGCAAATAGTCCAACAGGTATCTCCAGTAAGCGCCACAGAGCTTACTGGAGTGTTGTAAAAAGGGGGCGAGCCCTCTGAACACCTATCTGCAACTCAGCTGACTGGCGCATACTGGAGGTACCTGGTGGGCTAGTTGGCTCACAGGGGACCTCAGGATTGAAGAGGAATTAATTCCCCAATCTAAAATGCACCACAGGGCGTGTTTGCACACGTTACCTCAGGCCTGTCCCCTTCACTATTGAGCAAAATATTCCTGTAAAATCAGCCGAACTACGAATTCCGATTTACTCACCTGTTATCACATGAAACGTCAGTGCCGCATTTTTGCGCGCACTCCTGATCCTGAAAAGTAATTCTAACCATCCTTACAGTAACTTGAATTTCCTTCCATAGGCTAACATTGACTGGTTTCACTTGGAAATTTTTTTAAGTGTGGAGTTTTTGAACTTTAAAAAATTCCTGTAAATTCAGCCGAACTACGAATTCCAATTTACTCACCTGTTATCAGGAGAAACCTCAGTGCTGCATCTTTCAGCCCACTACTGATCCTGCAAAGTAATTCTAATCGTAATTACAGTAACTTGAATTTCCTTCCATAGGCTAACATTGACTGGTTTCACTTGGAAATTTTTCTAAGTGTGGAGTTTTGGAACTTAAAAAAATTCCTCAAAAATCAGTCGAACTACGAATTCAAATTTCTTCACCTGTTATCAGGAGATACCTCAGTGCTGCAACTTTCAGCTCACTACTATTCCTAAAAAGTAAATTTAACTGTACTTACCATTAACTTGAATTAGCATTGAAAAAAACTTGCAAATTCACTGAAAAAACCATATGTTTCACACATGTTATAGTTAGCTGGATATTTCACTCATACAAAACCATTGAAATTCCCCAGTTATAGTTAGTTCAGCTAACTATAACTCGCGCGCCCGCAATGCACTGCTGATGACGTCACATATTACATCACTCATGACATGGTCAGTGACATCACTCATGAGATCACTGTTAAGTGGATTAGCCAGGCTGCTTTAATAAGGGTATACATTGTCTCTGGGGTGAAGGAGCCATTCTGGGAGGGCAGAGTTCTGCTACATAGGAATACCAGAGTAAGGGGAGGGGTCGTAAATATCAATCTTTAGTAGAAGGAGGGGACAGGCGGGAGAAACCAGTTTCATTTACACCCCTACTCTTTGAACCCAGCCAGATGGTAGGCTTAAGTAAGGAATGTGCAGATGTCAGGGGGAGTGAGAGTATGGAGATGAGCCATCCTGGAGGTTGGTTTAGTTAGCTCCTACGTCTCTGCTGGGACTTCAGCCATATTGACTTTTGGAGAAATAGTACTTTCTGGTAGACCATTGTGCCACACTTTGGAGGAAATCGTCATGCTCTGGGGTGTCATCCTACACCTCATTGGACAGGAGTACCCTTCTGTGTGACCCCAGAGAACACAGAATAAGTATCTGAGAGGGGCAGTGCCTCTCAGATCTACTGCTTGAAACTACAGAAAAAGAAGGGTCCATACTGGAAGTTCGATTTGCGCCAACCAGGCCCTGCACTCTAACTGTGCCTGCTGCACAGTTTGGAACTACAGCCCTGTGAATCAAACCTGCTTCAGAAGGACTAAAGAGGGGACTCCCTGCAAGCTACAGGTTAACAGAGCTCAACTCGACCATCCCCACCATGAATCACCAGTCTGGAGAACTAACAGTGGATTTGTAAGGGTTTTGTCAAAGTGGATTGTGGGAATTGAAGTCCCAAACTTTAATGACTATCTTGGAGCTTCCAGACCCTTGGAGTACGTTTTGGACACCGTGGGGCCTTCAAAGGAACTTCAGGAAGAAGTTCCAGAAGTTTGAACCAACTTTGGAAAAAAGCTCCAGAAGTGGACCGACTCGACCTGTCCAGCCAAGCCAGTGACCCTCAACAGCAAGCCAGCCTGCCGTCCAGGTTTGTCCCGCTGAAAATATCCTGAGGTCCATCTTCCAGAGTTTGACCAGGAGTTGGCTGAAACCCAAGTTGGTGATCCCTCGCCGAAGCCGAAATGCAGAAGAGCTGCGAGGGACCCCTGAAGAAAAAGCTCTGTAAAAGTTTCTAAGTTCGAACATAGGAAAGGTGACCAGGACCAACCGCAAGAGTCACGCCGCCCACCTTCATCAACTACGAGCCGACCTGGATCTCTGGTTTGTCATGCTGGAAAGCTTCAGTGGTCTAACTTCCATAGGTTTGCCCGGGAGCTCGTCACAAAGCAAGCCGGCGAACCCTCACTGAATCGGGACTGGCTGAGAGCTTAGATGGACCCTGGGAAGAAAAGCTCCAGAAAGGTTTCTAAGTCAGAAGGTAAAAACTTTGGCTGAGACCTACCGCGAGGAATAGCCGCGTAGGGCTCGATCCTGGTCGGCCTGAAACTTTCCCAGTCTAGCGTCACTTTTGTGGCGCTCTTGAGGCACACTGTGCTTTCCCATATTTACAAGGCCAGGCAAAGCCACCCAGCATGGCCTTTCATGGTCTTGTAAATATGGAGTAAGGCAATGCCTTAATCTGCATGGAAGGGAATTTCCATGGGTGTTGTTGTGGGTGTTCCCAAGAAGCACCCATGGTTCTTGACACTGCCCCAAATTTACAACATAGCGTAAATCTGGGGCAGTACCAAAACTAATGCCTTCCCAAAGCAGCTCTGAGAAGGAGAAATGTCTATATTTCTTATTGCTTTTTCCACTTTACACCTGCAGAACACATAAAATGAGAAAAACACCTCCTTTGATTGTTTTTGTGCAGGAAGGTGTCCCTTTCTGCACAAAAACAATCATGCCAACAACACAGACACACTTCCACCACGGTGCAAGGGTGACAGCATTGGTGTTTGGCTGCAGTTTGTGCACCAGTGCTGTCAGAAAGGACAGGAATGCACTATATCTTGTAGATACGACATATTCTTGCCTTTTCTTTTAACATAGGGCAGCACAGCTAGAAGGCTTGCATTGCTCCCCTATGCCAAATATTGTAAATACAACCCTTAGTCCATACATTTTATAGTGGGGAGAGACTTCTGAGCAGGATTGAGGCTTAATCCTGTTAACAAATATCCATTTGTGGTCCATACGATCCTGTTTGATCCACAGGATTTTAAGGAGCCCTGCTGTTTGGCATCTCATGGCCCACCAAGTCACCAGGCACTCTCTTTTCCTGCTCTCTCGGTTGCATTGTTCCTGCAATTTCCTGTACTTCAACTTCCACAGGCGGCTGTGAATTTGCGAACCCCCTGCCCTCCTCTTGCCTGCTTACCCCATGTGGGTGGGTCTTCGTCCAGGTGCTGTGCGCATAAGCAACTCAGCTGCAGCCTCTTGCCTCTTGTTTGTGTCCTGCTACCGTCGCCTTATTGGTAAGTTCAAATGTGGAGGGGTGCCGCCCATGGCAGCCTACACTTTTCAAGTTGTTCATCTGTCTTACCACACTGAAGTAACCTTAGCACTGGGCTCCATTTCCTGAAATTCATTTGTCCCCCCAGGCATTCGGCCAGGTAATGAATCTGGGGCCCTATAGGCTCATCTTGTTCCTGACCATCTCTGTAATACATCCACTCTTGTCTCTTGGCCTCATTTTACAACCCACTATAGTGACCTCGCTCCAATAAACAATGCTTAGCCACTCTTTTAAGAAAAAAGTCTTCAGTCCTTTAAAAAAAATCTCTTTATTGAATTTTGTGTTACAATCATTGTATGCAGTTTGAAAAGTTTCTACCATATTTTGCGTCATATACATTGACATAACATTACAAGACTTGAGCATCTGGTGCATAGCTCTTGGAACTGAGCAGTTAACTGTATCAAAAGGGATTTACAGGTAAGAGAGCTTATGAATATTACCAACTGCAGTTTGCTGGTTCGGATGGACCGTGTACTACGTTCAATATACTTCGATGATGAGGCCATTTGCATACACTTCAAGAAACAAGTAAACTCAGTAAAAGGCACGATAAATCTAAACACAATATCAATGGGCCCTTCTTAGACTTTGACCCACCCACCAGACTTTTGTTTCCCTCCTTTGTTTGTTTGCCGCCTTTTGTGTTAATACACATCTACATGCAAGCATTTGAGGAAATGAACAGGCACATCTACAAGGAATGGGTATTCTAATGCAAGCATAACTGCCATACATATGACAGTCAACAATTGACAGATTCTCTATTACAGTATAAAGAGCATGCTGATGCTACTTATGTCCATATAAGGGATGGCTCCTTATCACATCTATGTTGAGTGTCCGTAGATTAAAGGTGTACCCCCACAGCCATCATTAGTGAAGTGAGTGGTCGCTCTACATGGTTTTAGGAAGGGGGAAGAATAAGGGGTGGACAAATCAAAAGGAACCTGGAAGAGCTTGGCCCATTTGGAACATTGAATGGCCCCTACTTGCGGTAGTAGCAAATATGTCAGGCGCGTTCGCAGCTCCAAGCATTAGGGAGGTGAGGTGACGTTTTGGAGCAAGGACTTCTGCTGCTCCCGGCTCGCCTTTCTCAATTGCGCAAGAGCTGATTATGAACTTAGAGTATCTGGGTTCGCAGGGAAGGCAGAGACAGACTAGCGCATTGCCTGGTTGTGTGCCCTGAAAGTCATGCAGAATGGCATCCCAGCTTGCTGCTATGAGGTTTTTGCGAAGGCCTAAGGTATCCTCAGTGTGCAATGCCACACTCTCCGCCCTAGCCCTTACTAGCAGTGACGGTCTCCAGGCCATTAAGGTGCAAGGGTTGGGTGGCTTTCATCGTTTTGTGATCAGGTGCTTGGTGTCAGTATACCCAGGTCAAGAAGGCAGGAGGTAACCTTCTGCCATTTGCCTCTAGGGTAGAGGTGCAATATATACTCCTCCCAGTTGTGTGATAGGATGAGGCCAGTGCAGGCAGCTAATGCAGTGCTGACTGAGTGCAAGTAAGTGTGCAAAGAAGGGCTGACCCGCTGCATGTGAAGGGGATCAGCATCAGTGGCCTGGCATCTAGCGTCGGCTGCATCTGCACAATGGAAATATCTGTTTATTTTTGCAGGGGTGAGGTGTGCTCTTTGAAGTATATAATGTTGAATGAGGTGGAAGCGAGCGTTGCAAGGAATATAGGTGGTACTGCTCAGCATTTAGGATAGGATGGTATTTGTAAAGCACACTGTCAAGTTGCTGAGCAGACGAAAGCAAAGAGAGGAGAGCTATCAGCTGATTAAGAAGAAAATAGCCATGTTTCAGCCCATTCCTTATCAGCGAAGGTGGGATGTCTATCCGCCTCTCAGTGTTGCCTCAGTGACATTAGCATCACTTCTGTGTGTTGGCGTAATGAATCAGCGAAACATTTCATGAGGGTTGTATGACATTACAACGCGAGCTTTTACCCCGCGTGCCATTACAACGCTGTTTTTACAACGCAAGTCGTTACAACGACTTGCGCTGTAAGCGCTGGAAAGTGGAATAGTTTAATTTTCTATTGCAACTCCAGCCCACGTTACAGTAGGGAAGGTGTTGGAATAGAAAATTAAACTATTCCTTTTCCAACAGCGCCCTCCAGCGCAAGTCGTTGAAGCGACTTGCGTTGTAATAGCAGCGTCGTAATGACAGCGCGTGGTAAGGCCCGCGTTGTGATGGCTGCTCACCTTCATGAGATGTCTACCCCTCCCGATGATGTGCAAGTGCTGGATGGTCAAAAACGTGGTGTGTTCCGGGGCCGTGTCTCCTCATTTATTACCCAGGGCTGCAAACAGGGAGTTATTCAGCAAATTGGCCAGCAGTTAAGTAATTTATTTCTGTTAGTGTGTCATAGAATAGGGTACCATCCTGATATAAATCACCAGGCATATGAATTCCTGCCTTTAGCCAGTCCGGCAAGGTCAGGGGCAATTCTGGTGCATATGGCAACGTCGATCGCATAATATAGACTAAGTATGGGCGAAATTTGTGAATCAGCGGTTCGCAAATTCGCGCGAAATCGCGAAAAAATCAGTGAATTCATGGATTTTTGTGCAATTTTGCACCACCGCTACTGTGTGTGGGGGGGGAAACGGGGGGGCTTCTATGCGAGTTCACATGCCTCTTCTGTGTATAAAAGGACAGGCACCGATCAGAGCAGCAGATGAGGAGAAAGAAGCTTGGGGTCACAGGAACTGCACGGGGATAGAGCTCGTGAAAGTCAAGGATGCAAAGGCCTTCATCAAGCATCATAGCTAATTTTCGACGGTAGATATGGGGAGAACACACACCTGCCCAGCCTCGACAAAGTGCACATTTTTTGGGCTGATTAACTTTGCCATCGCGCTGAAGGGCGCCGGGGTCCCTCGAGTGAGCTGTCCATCATAGTGGCTAAAGGGCGGGAAGACGGTGCACACCACTAGTGTGGGGGGGTGGGCAAACGGGTGGGCTTCTATTCGAGTTCACATGCCTCTTGTGTGTAAAAAAGGACAGGCACCAATCAGAGCAGCAGATCCGGGGAGAAAGAAGCTCGTGGTCACAGGAACTGCATGGGGATATAGCTTGTGAAAGTCAAGGATGCAAAGGCCTCGTTGTCTACTTGTAACTATTCTCTGACCCTGCTTCGAGGGTCAGAGCTGGGTTAGAGAATAGTTGCAAGTAGGCAAGGAGGCGCCGTTCAGGAAGCACTTACAGGGTACAGCAGGTGCCCAAGTTGAAGTTAATTTCTTTGTAACCATTTTGTAAATGGTTACAAAGAAATTAGCTTCAACTTGGGCACCTGCTGTAACCCTGTTAGTGCTTCCTGAGCAAAATTCGTCCCGCTCGCGAATTAGCGGATTTTGCCACGATTTCGCGCAATTCGCGGATCGCGAAATTGCGGAAAATCCGCAAATTCACGAGCGGAACGAATTTTCTGCCCATACTTAATATAGACACTCCTACATAAGCTTTGGTATGCAACCCCCAAAAGTAGTGGCTTGGGGTGGAATTGCTGGATTATGGACACCATCGACCAGGACGGGGAAACAGCGGCAGCGTCACATAACTGAAGTCCCGCCAACCATCTTGCTATCCTATTGCAGCTGCGAGGCAAGATAGTATTGTTGCATATTGGGGACCGCCAGTCCCCCCATCTGTTGGTAGGCAAAGCTTGGTAAGGGCCAATCAGAGTTATTCAATACATCATCGTCCATTCAAATGTACAAAAAAGGGAAGGTGAGATGTACAGAGAGAGGTTGGTGAAATAATACAGCAGCCTGGGAAGTGCCACCATTTTCAGTAGAGCTATCTGGCCCATGACTTATAGCCAAAAGCACGTCTCAGACCGAAGCGCGGTGATCACCCTCTCCATGTAACGATCTAGAAGGTCTTCTTGCTGATCGTATATTCTAACTGTCAGATAACAGAAGGTGTAAGGATGCCCCCAGATGCGACCTCCATTAGAGAGCAGGTCTGGGGTGCACAGACGCGAAAGGATAGAGACAGGATTTGATCTAATTAACCACAGTCCAGAGAGGTCTGAAAAATCTGTGAGTGTCTGGGCCAGCATTATTGGTATCGATCGTGCATCTCTGAGGTATATCAGAATATTGTCCGCGTATAGGGAGACTATGTGCATGCCCTCTCCGAGGTGATACCACATTCCACACCCCGCATCCAAATAGCCACAGCGAGCGGCTCAATTCCCAGGGCGAAGAGTAGTGGCGACAGCTGTCATGAAAAGTATTACGATTGTAGCAGTACATTTCTTATGCTTGAGAAAGAAGACTGTTCAATAAATACTTTTATTGAAAACTCCTGTCTCTCTATTTTCTCAGCACCTCTGGTGAAACGAAGCATGCACGATTGACTGAGAAAAATAGTTATCCATTGTTTCCTCGACTCTAGAGATTGATTTCTTATTCTTGGGAAACAAGAAGGCGCCTAGGGTGCGTATACCACCGTGGGATAGCCTATGGTCCTGATGAATGCTGAGCGCAATTAGCTCATTATAGCAGAAACATGTCGACCACAATGACTACATAGGACACTCTGGTTCAAATTCACTCAACCATTAGTTGTTCGTTTGCACTTTGTTTTTATTGAAGGTCAGCTATCCCTTTATTAAAATAAGTATAGGGAATAGCTGCTTCTTCTTTTAACTCACTGATTCACACGTGGGCACTATTTCACGAGCCCTAAAAAATGAACCCAATGATGAAGCTAGTCACCAACTTTGTTGGTGCATGAGGGTTCTTTTTTGATTCACAGTTCCTCTCACTAACTCCTCCCGCTTTTCCCCCCCTTTTTTTGACATGGGTTATAAGGTAATTCACTCCTACCCGGTTTGTATTGCACCTGGTTTTGTCACTCTTCTGTTGTTTGATAATGTTTATGCGGTTGTCAGAAACTAATCCCTTCTTGTGAATTCGAGAAAGTTTCTAGTGACCTCTGAGCTAGCTGGCACTCACTATTAAGTTTAATATATTCGGTAGAGACCTAGTCGACCTCAGTCCTACGTCTAAACTACAGTATATATTATTCCAATGCGCAAAGCCTATTGGGAGTATAGGAAGTACACTACATGGCGACCACCGTTTGGTAAGGCGATAATTTAACGCTAGATACTAGAGAAACTCAGTCGTGCTTTTCACACAGACCCCTTTTTCCCGTAAAATACTCCAATAGACGTCTGGAGTGGGTAAAAGGTTAATATCCGCCAAAACTGAGTAGGACGAAAATCCTATGTATTAGTTTTTGGTTTATTCAACGTTGAAGGATACAGTGTTCCAAAATATTGTGCACCTAATCTTTGTTTCCTTGAACCTATTCTGCAAAACTCTTCAGTCTGAAAAATAATGATGTCTGACGAAGAATTAGCTGCAGCTGCAGCTCAATCGGTTTTAGATGACAGAAATAGGCCGGATAATGACCCGGATGCTATAATCATCCCGGTAAATGTAAGAAAAACTATAACTTACAAACTCATAAATAATGGGGTATCATCGAGAGGTGGTAAAGTAATCTTTGTTATAGAGGCACATGAATACCGGCAAACAGAGGTATTCTATTCATGGGTTCATTTTCCTACGGCAGACGGAGGGACGCACGAGTGCCACTACTACAAAGTAGAGGAACCTCCAGAGGAATATGTTCCTTATAAGGACATTGAAATTCCATTAACTTACCAAGAGCATCATCTCTGGTTTAAAGGCATCCTACAACATCAAAATCACATTACCAGGCTCGGTCCACTAGGTAGACCAGGAGCAACATAGCCGGTATTAGCCAGCTACACACCACATCCCGACATAGAAAATATGACAGGTCGAGAACTGTTAGCCCAGCTGAAACAGTTAATTAAAATACATAGACAATTGGTTCAATATCTCATGCGGACCTTAACAGTCCAACCTACTGTAAGGATTCCACAGCACACCCCTCACCAGGGGAACACAAATAAAATTACACCACAGACTATACAATCAGTCATTGGTAAATTACCCGCAAAGAGGGAACAAATTCTGTTCTGGTTAGCTCAGAAAATTACTCAAATAGAGGCAGTATTGTTATGTTATGTTATGTTAACTGGATTTATTACGCGCGCAGCTGCCCCAGCAAAGGGGCGTCCTGGCGCGAGGACAAAAGCCAGGGGTTCCCATGATAGTATACCTCATGTGAAACACAGAATTCTGATAATCTGTTTACCAATGGGGATAGCACCACATGTGGAGGACTGTGACACTTGGGGTACAGTCTGCTTCAATCTACACAAAAACACATGGTGTTCCGTCCATGGCAGTAATACCAGATGTACTGAAGCAGATTCAAAATGAATACAGTCCAGAACCGGCCTTAAATCTAGGTATGAAATTACTAAAAGATTTCAAACATGTCTCGGCTATATTATTAGCTAACATTAGAGGTGAAGCAGCATCCGTGGCAATCCGCCAAAAGTTAAAAGAAATAAATATAACAGACCGACCATATGAGCTTGCTAGATTTATTGAAATATCTTCTGAAGAATTAGGAAGAGATAGTTTGGGTGGGAAACCAGTAAAACCCGAATTAACAGAAAATCCTGAAAAAGTATTTATTAAAAATAATCTCACTACTCCTAAAAAGAAGTGGGAAAATACTAAACAGACACTTCCTAAAGAAAAACGTTCTCAATCCAGAGGAAGATCTCCCCAACGGGGAGGTAGGTCTCCCCAACGAGAGCCCTCTGAAAAAAGGTATAACTTTAGGAATAGGGATAATTTGAAAAAACCTGACAGATATCAAGATAATGATACACGTCCCTCTCGATCTTTTCAGACTTCCTCGCAGAAATCGGAAAGAAGAGGACGGTAAGAACAGAAAGAGGAACGCGTCAAGTCCAAAGACAAAGAACCCGTTCACCAAAGCAAAAAAGCTAAATTTACCAAAAAGAAGGTAGCAAACATAAAGATCAGACATGCCCACGATCTTGAGGACACAACTCAAGAACAGGGAGTGGGCTGAGACAATGCTATGTTCTATCAAGAAGGACCAGTACCATTTATGAATTTTGGAAGTTAGAAGACTCAGAGTTGTACGTTTTCCGAAGAAAGGAAACCGCTTGGGTTTTTCATGAAGCCCTCACCCACCGACCTAGTCGGTGGCATGCTTCATCATCGGGCCCACCACAGTGACACCAAATGTGTCCCGGGTGTGCTGCGACGCCAGATGTTACTGCGGAGCTGGCATTCTTGCTGAGTGTGCAGTGAAAAAGTGTGAGAAAGTGAAAGTTTAAAATGCCATACAGGAAAGTCCCAGTACCCGAGGGATAAATTAAGTTTAATTTCTGGGCCCCTGTTAGCAGTTAAAAGGCAAGCGGATGCAGTGGAGTTAAATTACGAACTCCTGCATCCTGTGTGGTTGACATATTTCAGCCAGGCCTTATTATTAAAACTGGCTTTCCTCAGGACCTTATAGTATGTGAAGAAGTGCAATTAAACTATAGAAAACTAAATTATAGTGATTGTGTTAATTGAAATCAATGTGTTGCACGCCCTAAAGTGCGTATATGTGTTAGAGGGGGATTCCCTCTAGCATTGATAGGCTTTTTCTGTTGAAGCCTCCTTGGGTCACCTGGCAGAGATAGAGACCGGTATTGCCGGTCTGGATCCTCCTTGGAACCTACGTCCTTCTGCGGTGTACCGAGATTTTAAATCAACTTGAATACCAAGGGGTGATTGAAACATGCACCTCGTCAATGAACAATCCTTTGTTTCCTGTCTCCAAACCAGACAATTCATATCGTCTAGTTTTGGATTACGGACATCTAAACTCCTGTTGCAAAACTTTTGCAGTACAAAATGCACAAAGTGCAGCATTGATGAATAACATCGTGCTGAAAAAATATAAAACCACATTAGATATTTTGAATGGGTTTTTCTGTCAAAACATTGCATCTGAAAGCAGGCATTTGACCGCTTTCTCAATAATGGGGACACAGCGACAATTTTGCAGTCTCCTCCAGGGATTCAAGAACAGTCCAGGGTTATTTTCAGCCAGGGTAACAGAGTTACTACAAATGTACGATGAAGAGGCATTATCCTATGTCGATGACATCTATCTTACAGATGACGATTTGGACGTACACTTGAAAAGAGTGAACACCATAATACTTGGGTTCGCATCTGAAGGGTATAAATTAAATTTTTAAAAATCACAAAATGCCCACCTCAACATCTTATTTCTAGGCTACGAGTTATCAAGTTAAGGCAAAAGCCTGGCAGCTATCTTTCTAGAAAAATGTGCGCTGCTTCAACCTCCAAAGACGCTGAAAAACTTACAGTCAATTCTAGGTTTCCTGAATTTTGGAAGAACTTATGTTCTGAATTACGCAGAAAGGGTTAAACCTCTCTACGAATTAATGAAACCTGATTTCAAACCAACTAATTGGACTCAAACACACACAGAAATTCTGCGTTCAGTCCAAACAGACATGTTAGCAAAAACACAATTACAGACACGAGAAAACGTGCGCAACCTTGTGATCCAAATCATCCCAGGGAGATGCGTATTCACGTACCTGACCTCTAATGAAGGAGAAACGGTACAAATTGTTTACAAATCTCACTTGTACACACAAGCAGAAATTAAATTAACTTCTACTGAGAAAATTCTGGCAACGGTTCAAACTACAGTAGCAAAGGAGAGAGCCCTTGCACAGGGTAAACGCATAATGATTGTTACACCTATACCTGCCTTAGAGACAGTGACAAAAGCTAACATTACAAATGCAAAAGCTTTACATCCAAGATGGATACAATGGGTTAACTCTCTTGCTGCAACAGACGTTGAATATGTTTTTGACCCCTACTTGAAAACACAAGAATTTCTCCAAAACGAACATGAATGTCCTCTGCCGACCGAGATTCTGCCTCTAGAACATTACAGCTGTATAATATATACAGATGGATCAGTACAGCCCGCAATTGGGGGTAAACAAGCCTGTTGTGCTGCGTGCGCGATTGTTAAATGTCGCTGGCGCGAAGGCAAATTTAGACTTATGGTCACAAAAACTCAATCACTCGGAGACTGTACAGTACAGCTCAGCGAGCTGAACTACAGGATTTTAAGATGGCGCTTGAAAATACCGATCGCGAATTTCCCACACTAATAGTGTGCAATTCATATTACTGTGTACAATCTTACAATGAATACTTGCAGAACTGGGTTCAGAATGGTTTAAAAGACGCGAAAGGTGGCACAATTAAGCATAAAATGTTTTGGGAACAAGTAGTTCTTTTGCAGAAAGAACTACAAAAGACTCACGTGATTCATACACTGAGTCATCAGCGTGATGGCGTTCACGTTGCAGGGAATTCAATGGCTGATGAAGCTGCGAAGGCATCTGTGCAAACGGCTTCCGTAGCTGCAATCACTCGGTCAAAAACAAAAATAGACAGCAAAATAATGCTAGCTGTCACTGCTTCAATCAAAGACAATGGTAAGACACTCCCGAAAGGCTTTCAAGTAAAGTACTCATATATAACTGATGCGAATAATGTTCCTTTTGCTCGAATCCCTGGAGTGGGGGACAGAGCAATTCCAAACATGGAACACAGGTTAGGACTAATCTTAGCAGCACATGACGGGCTTGCCTCTGCACACGCAGGAATTTCCGCCACAAATATCTTTATTAAAACAGAGATATTGGTGGCCACGCTTGAGGAAACAAACTAGAAACTATGTTCTAGAATGTGAAATCTGCCAAAAAATGTAAGTTTCAACAGTGAAGCGACCTGCAGAGACACCCCTTCTTATTTTAGATAAACCACTAGCATGCATTTACCTGGACCACTGTGGTCCCTTAACAAGGGATGGCAACTATAAATATATCATGGTTGCAGTGGATTCCTGCACAAGATTTATTTGGATGTGGCCCCAGCGCTCAGCTGACGCCAGAACTGTTATAAAGGATTTGCGAGTCTTTATCGGCACATACGCAATAGGCACACTACATTCGTTTAGCTCTCGAGCTTACAAGGAGGCCATGGCGAGTTTGGGCATTGCATTGCAGTATTCTTGTCCCTTCCATCCTGAGGGTAATGCAGTAGTGGAAAGAAAAAACCGTGACATAAAGCAATCCATAACAGCTAAGGTATTAGGTTCGGGTGATGGGTGGGTCAAACATCTAATAAGTGTCCAATGTAGTCTTAATAATCTGCCAAGAAATTCTCTGGTGGAATCACTCCATACGAATTACTATTTGGTACTAGAATGTTATTCGAAGACCTCGATTGTCAAACTTCAGTGGTGGAACAAAAACCCTTTGATGTCAAAGATCATTTGGCTGTTTTACAAGACTTAAATGAAACAAGAAAAAGTCTGAGTAATACAATACAAAAGCCAGCAGCCACTGAAGAAAAAACACCTGTCCCAGCAAGACCTGTCTGGATTCCAAAGATTGGGGATCTAGTCAGGAAAAAGATAGCGGTGAAGAAGGAATTTGGGCCTTCTTACAGAAAATCAGTACCTGTCTTGGCAATCCAAGGAACAAGATCAGTAGTACTACCGCCCCTTAGCTGGTAAAAGGGAGAGCAGAGTTGTGTCCATCGACCTGGTCAAACCACAATCATGTGGCCAATCATAAGTAGTAGACCCAGTGGACTCCCAAGATGAAGCAGAAGACCAAATCTTCTACTATCCAAGAGGTTCAAACTGAAAGACTTATCAGGTTTGATAAACCTGCAGTAAGAAAAGAAGGACTATGCAACAAAGCCATGGAACTCGTGCCTCTTGAGACCCAAATAACAGTTCGTCAAGAAATACCTGTCTACAATGATGTAGCCTCTGAATACACCAATATGACAAAGGAAGAAGGAACTCCAAAGATTAAGAACAATCCTGATGTAATTCCAACAATTGACAGAACTGCCTATGGCTATTTCATCAACTTTTATACATTTTCTGAGGATCCCAGTGAACCCGAAGAAACGCCAGGAAATAAAACTCTCAAAGAAAAAACAACAGAACTCTTTCATCAACTTGAGAAAATATATCTGGTTTCACCATGGAGTGAATTTTTGATTAGTTTAGGTGTATTTTTTCTCCTGCTCTGGCTGATTTTAGTTTTAAGCTTGGGGCATATGATAGATGGAAAATATAGTAAAATGGACACAACAAGTCAGAAAATCAACTTTGTCCTAAAACCTCACAAATCATCCCATCGTGAAAAGAGAGACCTGTCATCAGTAAACATCACAGCCGTTCCTATACCTGGTGGTATAGTATGGGATAGAACTGATTATGACATCTATGGCCCGGTGGAGCTGCTGATGATTCCACACCAGTTCAAGGTTTCTTTAAGTGACTTTGTATCACCCAGCACATTTTCTGATGATTGGGACTTTGAGACTATTAATAATATGATGTCAGATTTAGAAATGTCCGCGAAATTGACTGAACATGACTATTTAGAAGGGTGTTCAGATTATGAACAAATGTGTTGTTTTAATCATTATGGTCACACTATTTGCACAAATCTGCAAGTCCTAGGAATGTTTTTACATATAATCAATGGGAACATTGTCCCAAGCCACCAAAAGGCAGCTCAAAAACATTTCATGAAAAGTTTTCATACTTCTCAGGGTTTAATGTTACAAATCCAGAAACGTTTTATTTCAAAAATGTAAATAAGACAGAAATGAAAACAATGTTGACCAATATTATACAAATTTATTCTGCAAACTTTTATGCTCAGCTGTCTACATTAGGTTTAGACTTGTGGAAAGAAAACATTGAGACAAAAACTGTCTGGGGCACGAAAGACTGGCAGGTACAAGGTTTAGAAGCCTTGTTCAGAGCCTGCATTACACCAGAACAAATAATGTTTTTAAATGACACTGTTCAACAGACTTCTTGTCTTGGCCTGGCTAAGATAAAAGATTTAAATAAACCGTCTATACCTAAACCTATTTCTGAGAGTAATGACACTACAGAAAAGGAGGTAGAAGTACCATATATTTTAACACAAAACAGAACTAATCCTGATTGGAAAAAATTGTTCATCTGGCCCTCAGACACCAATAACTGTCATGATAGATTCCTGAACACAATACAGGGGTTAAAACTAAACAGGCCAGATCCAAGATACTCCCAGACACAACATACAGGGATAGTAACAACTTATAGTGTAGGAAAACTATGCCTTGAGTGGCTAAAGACATCCACACTTCCGGAAAAAAACAAAACTTATCTTTACTTAAAGAAGGCAATGATTTGTGAGGTTTCTTAATGGGGCATCGCAAACCACGGCAAAAACGTTTCATATACGCCGGTATATACGTTGCTTACAATGAAGCTTGGAAAATAACGCAAATAGAAACTGCAGAAAGAATACGAGAAATTGATCGTATTAATTTAGAGAAAGCTCTCTCTGTAGTGGACAATGGGTTAACGACTCTGTCCTCCAGGTTATATTCATTGGACAGCATTGTATCCTCTGCAATTGACATAATGGAACAGGACTTGCTAATGTTACAACATGGCCAGTCTCAATTACGTGCTATAATGCAGTTAGGCTGTACGTTGCTAAATCTTCGTTCAAGCTAGGTTCCATGGCGTCTAATCAACACAACGTCATTGTTTGCTGTATTTAACCTTACAGATAAACAAATCTCTTTGGCACAAAAAGGAGCAGACTATACGGTGCTGAGCATCGAAAAACTGGAAAGATTACCATTGACAGTTTCTGAGAAGCCTGTCATTGAATGGATAATTCATGGAACCATCATGATACCAATGACGATATTCCAATTTCAGTATTGTCTACAGCATATACCAGCAAGCCTGTATGAAAGGTTGGATAAAGAATACATTTAGTCAACATGGACTTTACCTTACACACACAAATGTTGGAACAAGGGAAAAGAGGTATTCCTTAGTGGTAAAAATTGTAAGAACTCACTAAGTGGTACACTTTTGTGCAAAAGGTATTAATTTACATGGAGCCTGCAACGGTTCTGCAAATAACCTCTCTTGCCACCTGCACGGTACACCCTCTCCAGTAATAGAACCCATTTTCAGGCAGCTATCCAATGGCAGTTACGTTATGTTGAATGATCACAGTTGCTGTGGCATGTTGCCAGGAAAACTTTATCTCGTTAGTGTGTCGTCCATGGTCACTTGTTGTATGCAAGTATTGTATCCAACGCACAAGACAGACAGTGGAATGGCCTTGTGGCCTTCACTGATTATATCTTCTATACGAATTGATACTTTAAGCAAAATAAAAGCCATTCTTTTGCAAAAATCTGTGCCACTGACCTCGTCTAAGGAAACATATGATCTGCAAGTTGCGAGGACATCTGCAGAGATACATGCATTATTATCAACAAACTGCCGGGTACATTTCGCAAAAAATGTTAAGTCAAATCTTAAATATGTCCGATACCAGTGGCATCTTACATGTATTTAAAACAATTTTTTCGGGACTGTTAAAACCATTTGAAGCAGTCCTCTGCATTTTTCCAAATTTTGTGCACTCTGTTCGGCGGCCTGCCTCTCATCTTGGGACTCGTAGCAGGAATTCTATTTTTATTCCTTCTGCTCCGATATGGCAAGTCCGGTAACCGACGATACCAAGACCACCATGGAAGGGACCCTCCTTGCCATGAGGTATTGTGAGAGAATTACACAGATTCTTGGCTTGGCTCATTTAAGAGAGAGGAACACAACCTGGTTTCTTTCGTTCAGACCAATCTGGCAAGATTGCATCTTACCTGTTCTACTATGCCTGCTTTGCGGAGGGGAATGCGTGTTGGACATTTGTCTTACACTTCCATCAGTCCTGTCATCGGATGTCGACGCCTTGCAAGGTCAAGTAACGACTCATGCATCGTGTTGTCCCCAATGGCTACCAATCCTGATGACGGCATTCATTGAGGTCTCACCAGTACGTCTGAGAGTGAGATACGAGGATCAACAGGCACACAGGTACCATCTGATATGGCCATTGCTAACGAGGTAACCAGCGCTGATGGCAAAGCTTCTCATCTGTGCACATTTGATCTGCAAGATCAAGTAGTTCCAATTTCACCTACTGTGGTAGACGATTTCTTTGCCAGCCTAGATGATCTGATGTTTTCTCCTGACAACAAGAATAACTTTTGATTCATGCACACAGGGTTCCCTGAACTCTGAAATTTGGCCTTCAATTTTTCTAAACAAAGACTTCTAACTTTGGAACTCTATTTTTCACAACCAATTGAAATTTTCTCTCAAAAACATTTGAAATTTTTGGCACAGACTAATCTGCTTAAAGTAGAACTATTCTTAAAGGACAAGAAATTCTTTTCCTTTTTTGAACACTGCTTAGAGAAAATATTTGGCCTTGTCCGATTATAACAATTGACATTATATGTTATGTTATGAAATGGTTTGACCTTTCTTTCTGTATTTAAGAGCCATTTTCATAAATGTAATTTCATGATTCATTCAGTTTGAATATTTAGATACTCTATGCTTAGAATGACATCACTTCCTTAAAATGTGTACTGTAGAAATGCTCAATATTATTTTTCATTTGTACAACCATTTCAAGTGCATGTGATGTATTTTGGGGTGGGATTGTAAACATTAGCTTTAGATATGTTCAGTGCTTATACGTTTAGCTTTATTGAACTTAAGATCGTGGAGTGGTTGTTGTAAATGAATCTAGGACCCTAGGGTAAACTTTCCAGATTCATGCCCATATATAGGGATACTTTATTATATCCTTATATGGGCATAGAAATCACTACTATATTTGGCCTACGCCTTACAGCCCAAATACGGCATGGCTACTTCCACTAAGTTCCGAGAATCAACAACGATTTCTTGAAATAACCCGCCTCCAGCAGCTAGGGACTTCCCCCTTCTTGAATATTGAGTTCTCCAAGAAATCCTGGAGTTTTCAAAGAATCTAGCCTTTGAATAACGTTATTAAGTCCAATCATGCATCAAACTCGGCACCTTCAAAGTATAAATATGCCTAGGTTTGCCCAGACAAACACACAGTGGTTTGGAGCAGATCGACTATCTACTTGCCCAACGCCCTGCAGCAGCAAGTGCCGAAGGAAGCTGACCCTCCAGCTGACCCACTGAGAGACTCTGTCTTTTCTCCTGCAGAGAAATCCAGCTCCAGTGTTTCCGGGCTACCCTTGCGGGTATCTGGGAAATCGAGTCCTGAGCGAGAGATACAAGACCTCCTTCATTATAAAACCAAGGTACGGAGCTGATTAGACCTCTTAGAGAATTCTTGGAATAGATTCCTGGCAGAGAACTACTAAACTTAAACTACTCCTCACTTACTTCTTCCCTTGTACTAGACTTAGGTTAGGTACACCGGGGTAGGCGTATTTTAGAAGCACCAGTTGAGTACTTTTAATCATTATTAATTACTATGTATTTTATACATTTTAGGCAACTTATGGCTTAGAAACCACATCATGCTTTTACAGTACTACTTTATAATACTGTTTGTATTATATGCATTTTACTTTATGACAAGTATTACGATTGTAGCAGTACATTTCTTATGCTTGAGAAAGAAGACTGTTCAATAAATACTTTTATTGAAAACGCCCATCTCTCTATTTTCTCAGCACCTCTGGTGAAACGAAGCATGCACAATTGACTGAGTAAAATAGTTATCTATTGTTACTGCAACTCTAGAGATTGATTTCTTATTCTTGGGAAACAAAGTTGTCATATTTATGCGGTTGTCAGAAACTAATCCCTTCTTATGAATTCGAGAAAGTTTCTAGTGACCTCTGAGCAAGCTGGCACTCACTATTAAGTTTAATATATTCGGTAGAGACCTAGTCGACCTCAGTCCTACGTCTAAACTACAGTATATATTATTCCAATGCGCAGAGCCTATTGGGAATATAGGAACTACACTACAGTTCAACTGTGAAGTGGGGGGACTGCACTGTGTGAGGTACCAATCCACGGATCCAGGCTTCAACATATGCCACCGAGTCCCGGCCTTCCATGCCCTCTGATAGTCCTACAACCCGAATGTTGTTGTGTCGGTATTGGCCTTCACGGTCCTCTTTTTGAGCCTCCAAGATGTTCATACGCCCCAACCGCACCTGTATCAAGGTTGTATTTTCTTGGGTGATGGGTTGCAGTTCCGCCAGCGTGAGTTCAGTGTTGTGTTGTTTCTCAGCTAGTTTGCGCTGATCTGCACGGAGTAAATTGAAGTCTGTGGTCACTTTATCTATCTTGCTTTCAAGGGAGGTCCACGTACATTCCAGCGTTGCACCAATTTTCTCCACTGCCAGAAGGATATTGGCCAGCTTGGCGCTAAGTGTCACAACAGGTTGCGGTGTCTCTGCCCCAAGCGTGCTCCCACTTGCCCCACAACTTCCAGGGCAGCCTGTGCTGGGGCAAATGGAGTAGTTGAATGCAAGCGATCCATCACAATTTGTTGGGCAGTGGGCATCTATTGGCCTGTGGTCGCCTGCTAGTGCCTTTCCCACAAGCCGTTCAGGATTGAAGCCTATGGCAAAAACAGAAATCTAGCGGTGCCCGTCCCTATAAGGTCTATGCCTGTTGGATAGTCAATCCGGTAGATAAACTAGATGGCCCCAGGTTGAACCCAGCCCCTATGCTCTCCCGAAGTTGATCCCTGCGCCTCCCCTAGCCATCCCACAGATCCTCCCAGGCACAGTCCAGGCGCTGTCCGACCCTGCAGTCCCATTCAGGAGATGGGGGAAGAAAGCAAGTGATGAAGAGGGAGCGGAGTAAGGTGGTTAAGTAAAGAAATGGAGGGGAGGGACAAATGGGAATGGCGGCAATAAAGAGGACAGTGGCAATGATTGTCCTGCAATACAGGGCCCTGTGCTCCAAATCATAGCCATCCTTGGGGGTATTGCGCAGGTCCAACAAGCAGATAGGCACCGTCAGATCCCACCTTCCCCCGAGGTTAGAGCACCCCCAAATCATCTGTCACTTCCAACTGCTCATGCAGAATGGCCTGAGCCTGATCTGGCCTTTAGGTCCTTGATCAGTAGGGAGGAGTACTGATTCACATTGACCAATAGTAGCGTTCAGTTGAGGCATTGCGCTCTGCCAGGGTCCAGCCAGGTGCATGAATGGAATCCCGCAGTTCTAGTGTTGCACCAGGGTCAGGGCATTTTGGTGGGAGCCAATCCTACAGGTCCCTGCAGGTAACGCCCAATGGAGATGTGTGCTACAGAGCCTCCCAGTTGCTGGCAGGTCAACCTATTCAGCCTCAGCCAGACAGTCAACCTATTCAGGCCTCAGCCAGACAGTTCTCCCCTGCTAGGCATTCAAATGATGTGGCCTAGGTCTGCTCCAACCCTGGGTCGTCCCAGGTGCACAATGCTCTGTGGGGGAGGAGCAGGCATGCTCTGTAACCATGAATAAACCTTCAAGGGGCCCCCAAGCCGCTCACATCTGGCAAGCCATGCCCCACGCCACCCAAGAGCCAGGCAAAAAGGAGGGAGAGAGAGGCAACAGGTACAGGTCACATGGCAATTTCATTCACACCCCCAGCCACCTGCATGTCAGGGCCGGGCTCGACCATACGTCCGGGCTGGGGAGAGACAGGCAATGCTGTGTGCGGAAGGGGGTGGGGGTCACATCCCGCTGCAGCAGCAGGCCCATCGGAGAGCCTCAAGAATCTTTCATGCGCCGCACTCACCCCTTTGTGTCACATGGGGGCTAGGATCAATCAGCCAGTCAATCAGGGCTCTTCTCTTACCAAACGTGCGGCGGGACAGGCAGGATCAGGCCTCCCACCCGACAGCCTACACAACAACAGGAGGTGGACCCTGCGCCACATGGGTCTGGGTCCGATCCAGCCTCCAGAGATCCTCAGCATGCTATGCCTCCTCCTGGAAGGATAGTGGCAGGGAGCGGCACAGGTCCTCTCACTGTGGCTCCTGTTGCCCACTCCAACAGTAAGTCCAACAGCCGGGGCCTTCCAGCAGGGCCCGCAGGCACTCACAGCCTCATTCCGGCGGCTAATACTGTCATGGTCACTGTTTAGGGCTCCAACAATCTAGTCAGCCCCCGGCTCAGTGGGGGGCGGCAGGCTCATTTGGCTTGGCCCCACTGCAACTGCCACCTATTCACAGGGCTTAAAGACTGCTCCACTCACTGAGCCATATCAAGATGCGGTGAGGACGCAGGCCCCGTACACCCGCCCTCCGCTTCACACCGGAGCTCGGGGCTACGTGCCAGCTACAGCAGGGGCGGCAGACAGGTGAGTCCACTGCCACTCATTCTGGTGTGTGGGATGTAAAGATGATCACAGCTGGTCAAGATATATGCCAGATTAGGTGTTAGAGACACAGAACTTTAAGTGAATGCATCTGCCACCTTGGCCTGCTATACTGTAAAAGGAGAAGGAGACCCAATTCGGAATTGGTCGGGGACCTTTGGGTAATTGAACTTTTTTCTAAAGAAAGTGGTCCCCAGACAAAAAATTTTTGAAAGACAACAAATATAGACCCAATCAGTACTATATTGTAGAAATCTGTCTAGCCGAACAGATATTTAATGTACAATCAATTCAATATTTACAAAGATAAACAAGAAGAAGTTTTGAGTGGGCACAAGCCTGTATCCAACTTTAGCAAGAAAGACAAGGAAAGTGTTTGTTTTCAGCATATTTTTCATAGAACAAACAGAATATACAGTAGACACCATTACACGAAAATTTGGACATTTTAAACAAGGGTATATGGTGTACAAGGTGTCGACATTTTAATAGGCATGCCTGTTAACATATGACTTAATTGCTTGGGTCAATGTCCAGGCTGCCTTTCGAGGCAAGATAGAGAATGACCGGCGTGGGACTATTTAAATAAAGGTCTAGGTGCAGGTACGAGGGATGACGTACCGGAAGGCTGAGACCAGGTAGCAGGGTTCCAGAGTGACGATAGTTCAAGTTGGAGCAAGCCTCTTGTGCGGACTCGAATAGGATTCTTATGCCAGTGCAGTTAGGGAAGATCCAGAATGTATATTTAGCAATGTAAACCAATCCGCGGATGCGGTCTCGAGTAGGGTTTCGGAACATGCATCTCCAGTCTTCAGTCTGTCAGGACATGAGTGTTGCCGGTCATAGCAATGACCCTACTCGAGACCGCATCTGCAGACCTGGGAATGGGTCAAAATGCTACGTCTTCCCAGGTGAGGTGAAATAGGGAGAAATATCTTTATCTCTCCTCTTTTGTTCATCTTTCTACATGCACTGGATTCTGCAGCACACATAGAAAGAGGAAAATGCTTCTCAGGATTGTTTTTGTGCAGGTAGGTAACCTTCTTGCACAAACACAATACTGCCTAGAAAGCAGGCACCATTGCACCATGACGCAATTGTGCCTGCATTGTCGCTACAGAGCCAAAAATGAGCAAGCCCTAGAAAAGGGCACGAATACCCCGTATAATGTTCAGTCTGTCAGGACATGAGTGTTGCCGGTCACAGCAATGACCCTACTCTAGACCGCATATGCAGACCTGGGAATGCGTCAAAATACTACGTCTTCCCAGGTGAGGTGAAATAGGGAGAAATATCTTTATCTTTCCTCTTTTGTTCATCTTTCTACATGCGCTGGATTCTGCAGCACACATAGAAAGCGGAAAATGCTTCTCAGGATTGTTTTTGTGCAGGTAGGTAACCTTCCTGCACAAAAACAATCATGCCTAAAAAGAAGGCACCATTGCACCATGACGCAATTGTGCCTGCATTGTCGCTAGAGAGCCAAAAATGAGCAAGCCCTAGGAAAGGACAGGAATACCCCGTATAATGTTAATTAGGGTACCCATTCCCTTTCACAATGTGCAGCGCTGCAGCAAGGTGGCTTCCTGATTTGCACTGGGTGAAAAAATAATAAAAATGGGCCTAAGACCGAAGGTAAACTTCTGACTGGTACCTAGCACTCATCCTATCCAGCCTGCGCTCATGGTTGGCCTAAAACCTTGAATTTGACCCAGTTCAGTGTAACCAGATAGCTGCGAGTAGCACTCTAAAATTTGAGATGCTTGAATGTACAATTTTTTACACAATGAAAGCATTTTTTTAATTTTGGTTCCCTGCATCGGTTGTTTGTCATGTTGGTGTTACTTTAAAGATGAAATGATTCTCTTTGTTTATAAATTGGTCTTGTGTCTTTTATTTATTTACTGTTTTGGTGATATTGAATGCTTTACACATACCTGTCTCCTAAGTTAAGCCTGTCTGCTTGTTTGCCAAGCTACCAAGTGTTGAGCAAGGATTAATTTATTGAGAGTTGACTAGACCTATTAGTGACTGTGGTATTATCACTAGCTCAAGGTAACCCCACCTACTAATAATCTACTTTGCTACACCCACCTGCTTCCCTCAGAGCCCTGCTATTTGACATCCCAAAGCCCACTGAGTCACTGGGCACCCCCTTCTATCCCTCTCTGGGATCAATCAATCAATCAACAACATTTGGAGAGCGCACTACTCACCCATGAGGGACTCAAGGCGCTGGGGTTGGGGGTGCTGCTACTGCTCGAACAGCCAGGTCTTGAGCAGTCTCCTGAAGGTCAGCAGGTCCTGGGTCTGTCGCATGCTGATGGGGAGGGTGTTCCATGTCTTGGCAGTGAGGTGGGAGAATGATCTGCCGCCGGCAGTCGCTCGTCGGATGCGTTTGACCGTGGTGAGGGCGAGGTCAGTGGAGCGAAGCTTGGTTTGGGGTGTAGAAGGTGAGTAGTTTGTTGAGTTATGTTGGTCCGGTGTTGTGGAGTGCTTTGTGAGCATGGGTGGCGAGCTTGAATGTGATCCTCTTCTTGACGGGGAACCAGTGCAGGTCTCTCAGGTGGGTTGTGATGTGGCTGTGGCGGGGGATGTCAAGGATGAGGCGTGCGGAGGCGTTCTGTATGTGTTGTAGTCGTTTCTGGAGTTTGGCAGAGGTTCCCGCACAGAGGGCATTGCCATAGTCCAGTCTGCTGCTGACGAGGGCCTGACAGTCCTTCTGGTTCCAGTGGGGATCCATCTGTAGATCTTGTACGGCCTCTGGAGGGTGTTGAAGCAGGAGGAGGAAACAGCATTAACTTGCTGGGTCATTGACAGTGATGATTCCAGGATGAACCCCAGGTTGCGAGCGTGGTCAGTGGGCGATGGTGCGGCTCCCAGTGCAGCTGGCCACCAAGAGTCGTCCCAGGCGGAGGGGGTGGAGCCAAGGATGAGGACCTCCGTCTTGTCCGAGTTCAGTTTCAGGCAGCTGTTCTTCATCCATTCGTCGACGGCCTTCATTCCTTCGTGGAGATTAGTTTTGGCGTTGTTGGGCGTCCATGGTGTGGGAGAGGATCAGCTTGGTGTCGTTGGCGTATGAGATGATGTTGAGGTTGTGCGATTGGACGATGTTGGTGAGTGGTGCAATGTAGATGTTAAAGAGTGTCGGACTGAGGGTTGATCCTTGGGGTGTGCTGCAGAGGCTCTTGGTGTCTTTAGATCGGAATGAGGGGAGGCGGACAATCTGGGTTCTGCCGGTGATGAAGGAGGTGGTCCAGTCCAGGGCTTTGTCACGGATATTTGCGTTGAGGAGGCGTGTGCGTAGGGTGTGGTGGCAGACGGTGTCGAAGGCAGCTGAAAGGTCCAGGAGGATGAGGGCCACGGTTTCTCCATTGTCCAGCAAGGCACTGATGTCGTCGGTGGTAGTGATGAGGGCTGTTTCGGTGCTGTGGTTGATGCGGAAACCGGATTGGGACGAGTTTAGGGTGTTGTTCTCTTCGAGGAAGGAGGTCAGTTGCCTTTTGACAATCTTCTTGATGACTTTCGCCGGGAACTGGAGTAGGGAAATGGGCCGGAAGTTCTTGAGGTCCTTAAGGTCTGCCTTGGGTTTCTTGAGTAAGGCGTTGATCTCGGCTTGCTTCCTGCTCTCTGGGAAGGTGGCGGTCTCGACTGAGTTGTTGATGATTTTGAAGAGATAGGGTGCGATGGTGGAGCTTGCTTTGTTGAAGATGTGGGACGGGCAGGGGTTTGATGGTCAGCCGGAGTGGATGGTGTTCATGATTTTGATGGTGTTGTGGTCATTAACGTTGATCCAGGAGAGCAGGGGGTCAATGTTCCTGGAGAGCGGTGAGTCTGAGCTGTCAGTGGCTGTCGGGGGTCCTGGTTGTTGAAGCTGTTGTGGATGTCTGCAATCTTGCTGTGGAAGAAGGTGGCTAGGGAGTCGCAGAGGTCTTGAGATGGCAGGATGTTGTTGCTGTTGAAGCTGGGGTTTGAGAGTTTCTTCAAAATGTTGAAAAGCTCTTTGCTGTTATGTGCGTTGTTGTCAATGCGTTCCTTGAAGGAGATCCTTTTGGCGGTTCAGATGAGTTGGTGGTGTCTGCGGATGGTGCTCTTGTAGGCTGCATTGCTGTCCGGTGTCTGTTCGTGGTGCCATTTCTTCTGGAGCCTACGGCAGGCCTGCTTGGATGCTTGGAGATTGGCAGAGAACCAGGTGGCCTTTTTGTCGGTGCGTCTATTTGAGGGTTTCTTGATCGGGCGAGAGTGTTGGCGCAGTTGTCAATCCATTGCCTGAGGTTGCGGGCAGCTTGTCGGTGTCAGTGGTGACCTTTGTTGGGTTTTGGGCGAGGTTGGTGATTAGCTGCTCTTCGGTGACTTTGCTCCAGCTGCAGCGGGGGGCCTGCTGTGTGTGGCGTTGCACGGTGGGCTTTTGGAAGGTGAAGTGGATGCAGCAGTGGTCGGTCCAGTGGAGTTCCGTGGTGTGGCTAAAGGTGGCATGGTTGCTGGTTGAGCGTGTGTCCGGCGGTGTGAGTAGGAGTCGTGACAAGCTGATTGAGTCCTAGGTTGACAAGGTTGTTAAGCAGGGTGGTGGAGTTGCTGTTGTTTGTGTTCTCGAGGTGGACGCCTTATTCCTGCCGCTCTGTTTGCTCCTATTGTACCACGTAGCTTAGGGGCTATTGCTCCTGTGCAGCTCCCCCCTGTCTTATACATATTGTCTCTATGTGCAGCCCACTAGCTCTAGTGCCCCAGTAATGTTGAGTAGGAACAAGTTTAAGCCTACCCCAAAAAGTTGACCCTGTCCTCGATGTTATGCCTAGGGAACCAAATATTGATCAACTTGGCCAACCAAACTACTGGCCATGCCTTTAAAGATTTTTTTCATCTCTGTATTCTGTTTCATCCATGACATTTAAATTTGGTCTATGTTCTATCACCCACCTCAACTTCATCTAGGTATGATTTCAGACCATACTAAGCTGACAGGCCCCATGAGCTGGGCTATCACTGTCATATCTAATTTCATTGCCTCCAACATCCGCCCCTGGCTAATGTTGTAAGGTTGTGAGCTGCAGATTCGCCAAAGGCATGTTGGGCTCACTCTGGGTCTCCAGCAAGCCTGACACCATCATGAGTAGCTGCTCCCAAGTCATGCCTTACCTGCTGAAACTTTTCACCCATGTGCTTACCATGCAGACCCCTTGAAACACTGTCTTCTTTTTGTCTATTTCTGTGCATGCACCACATAGGATTTCTTTACTAACTACATTGTCTTCTTGTCCATTAGGTTCCTTGTGAAAATTTGCCATGTCTGAGCTGGGATGGTGGAGTGAGCTAAAGAATGGTGATGGTTTAAACCAAGATCAGTTGACTGAGGGTGAGTGCTTGCATTGTTCAACACTCCGTCCATCATCCCCTTTGGTTTTGGTTTGTTCGCCCTAAGTTGGCAGGGTATGCCCAGTCGTGGGTCCCTTGGTCACTTTGCCACTGGATTCAAGCTAGCCTGGCTGATGACAGCTGATTAGTCAAAAAACGGTCCCATGATGCTTATTTCCGGTCCAGGGAAGACATGGCTTGGCAGTTCGGGCTGGACTGTTCCCATGAGGCACAGGGTCAGACCGATTTGCATATGGCCATGTCTGAACTGGGGTGGCGGAGTGAACTAAAGAATGATCATGGATTAAACCCAGATCAGTTGACTGGGGGTGAGTGCTTGCATTGTTCAACACTCCGTCCATCATCCTCTTTGGTTTTCCTTATGGAAACTGTCAGCACCAAACAGTCCTGACATAACTTTTGTGCATGTATTGCTCCCACCTCCTCCACCTCATTATACCCTCCTTCTGCGAGCCATGTTGTGCAACTGAAGTGGGTGCCCTTATTCTGAACTAGTATATTCCAAACTGCATGAGCGGTTGCCTCACTATTGCAATTGCCCTGCACATTATTTCCATGAAATGATATCTGCCAAAGAATGCTTAATCTCAATGTATTAATAGAGCCACCCCTCCCAGTGGTATTAGCGCTAGGAATGTTTGCGTCAGTCACACTGAACAGCATTCAGCTGCATGTATGCATTACAAGAGAAGTACTTGCCTTTCCCTTCCTGAATTGTTTTATTTTTCTCAAAGTTTTATATAGCGCGAACTTGACCCGAAGGTATCAGAGGGCTTTACATGAGCACCAGTTACGTTACCGATGGACACATTCATTTTTTGTTAGGCACGGGAAGATTACGTGATTTGCCCAGAATCACAGGATGTTAAGTGTCCTTGCCACGGCTCAAACCTGGTTCCAGAGCATTGAGGTATTCCGGCTTAGCCGTATGGCCAAATCCTCTCCCCTGACTAGTCTTGCATCTTCTTGGCCTCATTACCAAGTACTTCTCTTGCATGTGTATCTCCTGACCACATAGGCAGGCCTCTTCTGCACCTGAACTAGCTGTGGATACTACCTACCTCAATCACATGGTCCTGAAGAAGGCAATCCCAAAGGCAGCCCTGAACATCACTGCTTTGTATTAAAAGATGCATTTTCTTGGGAGCACCCATTATTGCCAATTTTCTCAAATCGGTGGGTAGTCTGATGTCTTTGTGTGAGACCAAGATGTACTCTACTTCCCTCATGGCTGACTTACAGTAATGTTTGTGGTTGGGGTTTGAGCTATCTCAAGTTTCGCAAAATGGGCTACTGCCATCCAGTGCGCCTGTGCCCACCACCTACCCCTTTGACTTTCTACATCTATTTGGGTGACTGTCCATGCAATAGGCTGCATGCACGATGAAACTTACATGCCAGTCCCCATGTGCACTCGCCTTTCCCAATTTTCCAGCATACGGTTTCCACATCTTTAGAACCCTTGTAGCCCGAAGCACCTTGGCCTTGCTTCGTCCATATTGCCTAACCTGCCTACACTTGGTGAGTGGCTGGAAAAAGGACTGGTAACAGTAAACCCAACAAGATGATGGACAGAGTGCTGAAACCTTTTAAACACTCACCCCTTGTCGAAAGATCAGGATTAAATCCATTGTTCTTTTGCACACCATGCCATCCCTGTTTACACCCAGCCATATGCAAATCAGTCTTGACCCTGCTCCTCATGGGAACAGTCCAACCTGAACTGCCAGGCCAGGTCCTCCCTGGACCAGAAACAAGTATCGTGGAACCAGTTTCAGGGTATCACCCCTCATCGGCCAGGCTAGCTTGAACCCAGTGTCACTGTGAGCAAGGGACCCACGTCTGGGCATATGTCCGGCCTATCTTTAGGAGCCTTGTAGCCCTGAAGCTCTTGCCCTCAGTATTGCCTAACCTGCCTACATTTGGTGAATGGCTGGAAATAGGAGTGGTTACTCAAGTGCACCCCTTTCCTGGCTGTCATCATCTTATACATGTAACCCGCCAGGACCTCATCATCCCATTCCATGTTTTGCCATGCATGCATCTTCAGTTTGAACCCTTAATCATACTGTAGCTATACCTCTAATTGAAACATAATGTATGCCGCATGCATTTGTGATTCATAGAGTCATATTGCTACTGACTCTGTGCAAACGTCTCTGTAATGATGCATGCATTCACCATAAATAACTCCATCTAATTATTAATGTTCCTTTCTATCCTGGACATGGGCATCTCTTTCTTATCTTCCTCCTTCTTCACTTGGACAAAAAAATCAGACCACACCTGCAGCACCCCTAGCAGCATAAACATTTCAATATACTCCATACGCCAAATGCAGTCTATAACCACCAGAAGTATGAAACGGCCCAATCCTAACACCTTGTGCATCCTCGTGGTTAACACTGTTGGGCCTCATTTATACACCTGCAGGCAGGCCTATCAAGTTTGTGTTGCCATGTGCCCCAAGCCTTACTGCAGTGGGATCTATTCTGATGCCTGTGGATACATAGCCCTGTGCACTATTGACCCCTGGCACAGCTCCCTCTTGATATATAAGTAGGCCCTGTCCCAATCCTTTTGCCCCATTCTGTATTGTCAAAGCCAATTGCTCGTTGGTCCCGCACTCTCCCTGTAGCTAACTGCTATTTTCTGCCAGGGTGCCTGGTTGAATTGCTGCTGTCCATCTACACAAAGAAGCCAAAGGGGTAGAAAACAGGTCATCCCCCACTCAAATTATCTTATACAAACTGGGACCTGTTCACACGGTGACTAAGATCCTCAAAATCCTAACCAACAAAAGAATTTTCTATTTATATTTGTTGGGGCAGCAGCTATCACTGTACCGTCTATGCCTGCTAGGTCTGGGCCATCAGACAGAGCTCCACACTGAACGAGGTCACGACTGACGGTGGCAGTCATAGTGACAAAAAGTGAGAGAGTGACTAAGCACATACTCACACAAGCATGAGGGTACAGATATGCCTGCAAAGGGCCTAATATCGGAACACTAACAAAATTATTGGTGCAGGGTGGAGTGACAGACCCAAGCCCTGAAGAAATTGCCATGAGTCATCCGTGGGCAATGAAACATGTTGGCTTTTACATGAGTAGACACACAGCAACGAATAAAGGTTTATTTGCCAGTGGGGTCTAGCTCGGTTTTAACTAGGCCAGAAGCTTCAAAAGATTTGGTGCTCTGAGTCCCTCTGTTGGGTCTAGACCTGCGATACATGATACTTGCCTTGATGTACAGGCAGGCCTCTGCACCTTAGCACCTTGTGTTCAGTTTTCTTTTCTTCTTTCTTTGTGCACTCTCACAATTTCTGTTTGGAGTGGTGGTTGCTGATGATGAGAACCTAGGCATCAGGTGAGTACCTTCCTGCTGTCCTCCATGGTGTTACTCCCGTGAGGCTTCACCACTCCTTTTCACACATTTTTCTTTCTTTCCTTCTTTCCTCTTCACTCAACTGAAAGAGTTCTTCATATGAGGGGAGAGAGAAGGGAGGGAGGGGAATACAGCGCGACTTTTTAAATTAGTTTTTAAGTGAAAGTGGTGACCCAGAACTAGCAGGCATAGATGGTACAGTGATAGCCGCTGCCCCAACAAATATAAATATAAAAATCTTTTGTTGGTTAGGATTTTGAGGATGACACTCACCGTGTGAATAGGTCACAGTTTGTATAAGTGAATTGCTGCTGTGCCTGGTTGAGACATACCATGCTTGACACTGCTTGTGTTTGATTGCAGTCCCCCCCCAAATGGCCCATCCTGTGATGTGCTGAGACCGTCCTGAGCATGTGCCTGCCCCAGGTAGGCATTGGGCCTGCATTCCAATCACCTGGCCATCCCTGCAGTGCTACAATTGTTGGCCCCCCTTGCTGCTGTATTTCCTGGCCAAGTTATTTGCATGGCTAGGCCGTTTGCGCATGAGTAAAAGGGATCTGACTGGGTACCTCTGCTCTGCCCTTTTGTGAAAGGGGATGGGTCTTGTGAGTGAGATACATGTTTTTGCCCCACAAGTTGTGCAAAAGGCCCTGGAAATCCACAAAGCTGTATGAGTTCCCCTTGTGCAGTGGTCTACATCTGCTGTATAATTCCTTATCCCTGCTGTTGTGCTTGTGCCCACCAATGTCCTTGATTCACAGACAGCCATGCATGCTCCTCTGCCTTAGATCCCAAGTCTGTTGCCTCTGCCTGGGCCGGTGCTGTGTCTGGCCCAGGCAGCCAACCTGTACACCACTTTGTTGTACGCCATTCAGCAATCCCATATGCATCCCAAAATTGTTATTGTATGCTAGAACTCTTCCCATCAACCGCACTTGGTGCCCCCCACAGCACATTGCTTAAATTTCGCGTTTGGCGGTTGTAGCTAAGTTCTTACCATGCATGGGTTGCAACGATCCATTGCTGCTCTGGGGGCCTTGTCTGACCATCGCTGTGGAGGCTGTAGAGTATCATCTGGCTGATCACCCCTCTCTGCTGCTTCTTGGACTTTTCTAATGCTGAGGATACCTCAGTTGGGACTCATTGCTTCTGCATGTTTTTTCCTTCTTCTTGTGGTCCTTCGTACCCTCTCCCAAGACTTGCTGACTAAACCAGCCCCTGCCCTGTGGCCCCATGCTGGTCCTGCCTTGCTGGATGGGTATTTGCATGGGGTCTCCTCCTTGTGCTCCAGCACCCTCTATTGCTGGGCTCTCTGTTGATCTTCCATGGAATCCTCAAGAAGTCCTCATGGTGTACAGTCCCTTGTTTGGCCTTTGGATATGTTTCATTTGCAGCTGAGCTGGGTAGAGGCCATAGCTTGCCCCTTCTGCCTTGTTTACTGTTGCTCCTGCCCCTTTTGGTCCACTTTAAATGGTTAACTTGATATCCTTTCTAATGAAGCTGATCTATGAGCAATCATATGACCATGGAGACTGGAAGACTTTTACCATTAATCTTGAATGAATGAATGGATGGATGAATGAATGAATGAATGCATGAATGAATGCATGAATGCATGAATGAGAAAGATTTATTAAGTGCACACTCCTTCTAGGGGGCATCTTGGCGGCATCTTGGCGGCATCTTGGCGCTACAAAGGACAGGAAGGTGAAAGTTCTGAAGTCCTCATGCTGGGTAGTCAACTCCAAATGGGGAACGAATCTCCTCTTGCTGCACAAAAAGCAACATTTTCAGAGATTTTCGGAAAACTGATAGTGAGGGGGCCGTATTGAGTTCCAAGGGTAGGCTATTCCAAAGTAGGGTGGTGGTCCTGAAAAGACTTTTCCCAGCCCAGGTTGTCCTTCCAAAGGGGGGAACTGCTAGGATCTTAGTTGAGCCTGACCGGAGAGTCCTACTGGGGGGGTACCATCTCAGCCTATCCTTAAAAAGTGATAGATCTTGGCCTTGCAGCAAATTATAGGCCACACAAAGGGCTTTGAACTTAATATGCTGTTTGACTGGCAGCCAGTGAAGTCTCCTAATGATGCCCCTTGCTGATTAAAATTTGGGGATTTAAAGAAGGAAACGTGCTGCAGAGTTCGTCAGGGTCTGAAGCTTTTACAAAGAACCTACTGATAGATTAGGATAGAGACTGTTGCAGTAGTGAGTCTTGCAAGTACAAGAGAGATAACTACTGTCTTCAAGAGCTCAAAAGGCAGATATTTTTCAATTTCATTAACTAATCTCACTGAGCAAAAGGAGAAGGACATGACCTTGTTAACTCATTCTTTGAGCTTCAGCTCCTCATCTAGCAGGATTCCTATGATTTTTACTTTAGCCGCTGGTTGCGGGGGGGAACCTAGTTCCGGTGGCCATCATCCCAGTGAGGCCAAAAAGGATAACCTAAATGTTTGCTCAATTTAATTTCAGGCAATTATCATCCATCCATTTACTTACCTTACTCATGCATGTCCTGAAGAGGTCGCCCGAGTTGGTCTCATCCTTTGTCAGTAACACCACAATTTGTGTGTCATCTGCATCGGGTGGGCAGAGCTCGTGGAGTTATACTTTGCGGAATTCCACATAATCACTAAGTGTGGGCCCAAAATCTGTTCCGCTTGCGGATTTTGCGGATTTTCAGCAATTTCGCGATCCACGAATCTCGCGAAATTGCTGCAAATTTGCAAATTCGCTCGCAGTTGCCTTGCTAGTAGAGAATTTGTTAAAAATATTTTCGACCTTCTCCTGTGAAAAACAGGCAAGGGTGTCATTGAAATCCAGGCTTTTAGCTACTGAATCGTGATTTACAGGCACTACGTGTTTTTAAGACTTGAAATAGGGTTTTGTTAGCATCGCAAGCTGATTTAATCTGCTCAGAATTTTGGATGTTTTAGTAGCTGTAAAATGTTTTTTGTGTTCGGCAAATTTAAGTTTGTAGTTCGCCTTCTCCACAAACTCATAGCTTTTCCTCCTGTTCTGTTCTTGCCTGCGACATTCTTGTCTGGAAGCTTTAAGAGTCTCATTGGCCCAGGGTTGACATACCTTTTTAGATAAAGAATTTTGTTTGACCATGGCTAAGATATCTAAGGCCGAACCTATCCAATTAGGAAAGTTTCCCACTCTCTGTTCTAAATTACAGGCAGGTTGTGGAGATGAGGATGTAAGTCGGGATTCAAAGCCTGCCAGCTGAATTTATTGCCAGGCTCTCCCTGGAGCCAATTGATTTGCAGATATGCGCAGTACTTTATTTGGAACTCGTAGTACCAATTCACTGCACAGTGGTCTGACCACATTAAAGGAAGGAGGGCAGAATGTTGATATAGGGATTATTGGAGAAGAGGTCCCCTAGTTATTAGGGACAATCCAAGACCATTCAGTGTATCAATCAGCTTTATGGAGTCAGAATCTGATTTATTTTCTAAATGAAATTTGAAATCACACAAAACCGAAAATTTGGAGCTTAAAATGGATGATTTAAGGAGTGCGCTGAGCGGAACAGCGAAGCTACATCTGGGTACAGGGGAGTGATATATTAGCATGCCCTTAAAAGACTGTGAGTTAGATGGTTCCACCGAGAACATCAGGGCCAGTAAGTCAATCCCTGTGACTGGTGTGAAGGTGGCCTTGAAGTGATTCTGATAAACAACTGCCAGGCCAACGCCTTTCCTTCCAAGTATGTACAAGAAATAAACATTGAAGCCTGGAGACGCTAGCGGCAATGACCCCTGGGCCTGAATTCAAATCCGCTCAAGTTTCTGTGACAAACATAATATCAGACTAGTTTGTGGAATTCTAAATGGTGTTTTACTAGGTACCTTGTATTCAATAGCATACAGTTGATATCTGTGTGGATGGTGGGGCTCTCTTTGATGTGTTACTGTCATGAGGTCATAGTTTCCTCTATGCCTACTAAGAGTCTAGACTTTGTGTGTTTAGTATACTTTTGGTTAAATGTTATCTTATTAGTGTCGGTCAGGGAGGAAACGCATAAGGTTGTGTTAGTAAGGTACCTAACGGGTAGTCTGAGGGCTAGCAGCACCTCATGTGAATAGATTAGGCTCTGTGTCCGATCTGGGACTGAAGGACCAGAGGGAATGGGCTATGGACGCAGTCCAGGCATGGACAGATGCAGATGGACTTGCCTTAAATGCGCCTGTTTGGGTTATTCTGGCTCTGTTTGCTACTTCGCCTGATCCTCTGCTGTTGTCTCACGCTCCACTGCTGGTCCTTTGTGACTTTGTGCCTTTATGGCCTATTTTGGAGTTATAGAATTTAGCCCCTTTTTGGTTGCCTTATGTGCTCTAGACACTGTACCCCTGGACCTCTGTACGCTGTTCAGCTTGTTTGACTCTGCTTCCAAAGACTTGCTCCTCTGTTCTGGTTTATGGTCAGACGTTTGTTTTTCGGAAAGTTGCTGTTGGTATGGCACTGTTTTTCACTCCTTGTGATTTTGATATCTCCTGGAGATGTTATGGGAACATACCTTTGTTAAAGGTGTGCAGTACTTCAAGCTGTGCGTCTGTGAACTTTATTCTTTCTGGTATAGTTCCCCGTGGCTGCTGCTCTGGTTGTTGGTGCTTTCCCTAATGTTTCACTGGGTCTGGCTGGGTCCTGTTCATGAGTGTGGAGAAGTGTGGCTCAGGGGTTAGAGGCGGCAGACCCGGAAGCTGAGATCAGCCCTGGACCAGGGTTCAATTCCCCGCCTCGGCGGGTCTTGGGCTAAAAATTCCACGGACTCGATAATTCTCGCTCCGGTGCCTTCTCGACTCACGGGTTCACACTCTGCGACTCTGGGCAATAGCTTGCTTAATCTCCACAGCGGCCCCTCGCGGCGGGATGCCTGGCTTTCACCTTGTGGATACCCTGCCGGGGTTATCTCACAGGGGAATACCAGGACGGGTTCCCTAAGCAAGTGCCGGGAAACCCACTGCGGGTAGCTGTGCGCTATATAAGCTCAAATACATTTACATTTACATTCTACCCCTCTGGTGCAATCCCTTCTTGCATTTTGCCTCCTATATCTACCTGTGATTTTGCTTTGTTGAATCCTGTTGACATTGTGACATAGGGTCCTTTGGGTTTGAGAGACCCTTTGGTCTTGTTTTTGGGCCTCCTTCACCCTACTTTTGGGAGGCGGTTGGAGGGGCGGTGGTTCTGGCTTGAATTGGGTGCCTTGTTGTTAGAAGCCTGCACACACAGACACATGCACTAACCTGGCGTCCTAGGGCCAACGGGGCTATGTGTGATGACAGTCCTTTCACTACCATTAGTGACTTGTCAGGGAAACAGTGGTACTGTTCATCAAGGTGCGCACCCAAGGGAACGAGCGTACGGAGAAAATAAAGACAGCCTACAGGTTCTCTGTGATCAGGATTCGTTCCAGAGATGTGTCACTTGACATCTCTCAGGGTGGTGCTATGGAGGAATCTAGTTTGGCGGTGTGTCCTGCAGTCTGTATAGAGAAGGAAGTCTACAGTCTATATTAACATGAGTTAACCAGTGACTCCTCTTTCACACCTACAAACTCACACATTCACAAAATATGCACACGCATAATATCACTTATAATGTTCTACCCAATACACTCACATGTAAAGCAAGGTTGTATAGCCTGGTCGCAGAAACAAAAGGAGTTGTAGCGCCACTCCTCCTAGGCCCTCAATCAGGGACAATGATACTTTCATTGACCCAATTCTGCAAGAGTGCGCTTCAAATGTAAACCAAATGCATCTATGAGCTTGACCTTTTCAGGACAATGTGTTACCAAGTTCGCTAAGATGTATAGCCTCTTAGGCTCTCTCTAGGATTAAGCGTGTTAGTGGTGGTTATGAGTATGCCACAGTTTTCTAATCGAGAGTTAACTCATGATTTAATTTCTCAAAACACAAGGATTAATGGCTTTTAGTGGATTTAAAGCCTCTGCCATGCATGTGCATTAGGCATGGGCGGAAAATCCGTTCCGCTCGCGGATTTTGCGGATTTTCGGGAAATTCGCAATCCGCGAGATTCGCGAATCTCCCGCAAAATCCGCAAATCCGCGAGCAGCGGATTTTGCTCGCACTGCTCGCACTGTTCGCGTGAGTTCGCGCCCCGCGAATAAGTGCAAAATTGCAGAAATACGATCTTAGCAAAACTGAAAGTAACTACTTACCAGGTTCAAAAGTTCAGGCTCATCATTAGTAGCCATTTCCTGTAGTGCTTCCTGAGGGGCCCCTCCAGAGTTCAGTTGCCAGTTGAAACTATTATGTGACCCTGCTCTGAACCTCAGAATAGTTACACATATGCCACAAAGGTCCTGAATTACAGCTAAGGGAGACAAGCAGGAGCCAGGCTGGAAGTTAAAATCCATTAATCAGCCCCTAATTCATTATTGTCAGTTGGGGCAGGGCAGGTGTTGTAACTAATTTTGCAACAATGAAAGCACTTAGCAAGTGCAAAAGATCACTAATCAGGGCGCACTAAGGAAGCAGGTGCCAGCTAAAAAAATATTCTGTGACACATTAATCAGCCCCAAATTAATTCAGGTCACTTGAGGCAGGGAAGGTGTGCTTTGCTTTGCCGAAAATAATGTACACTGGACAACCAGAGGGTGTGGTGATGAAACAGAGGGTGGCATGGGTGGGCCAGAGGGTGGCATGAGTAGTCAGAGAGTGGCAGTGGTGACAGAGAGTGGCAGTGATGAAGAAGAGTGTCCCAAACAGGCTGGACACGTAGAAACAACATGTTCGCAAAACTTGCGACCCGACAGGTAAGTTCGCAAATTGCGAAATTGTAAAAACCCTCGCGAACTGGCAGAAACACGGGCGAACACAAAAAAAAAAAAAATCCGCAAATTCGCGGGAATTCGCGGATTTTGCGGATTGCGAATCCGCAAATCCGCAAAATTCGCGAACGCGAGATCCGCAAAATTCGCTCATGCTTAATGTGCATGCTTTTTGTCACTTAGCTTTCATCCTCGCGTGTTGCGACTGATACTGCATGCGAGTCGCAGTTACCGTGGAGACACTGGTAAGTGTCAGGTCCCTCTCCCTCTTCCTGTCCAGCAAAAGCTATCAGAATGTAGTGAAATGCCAATGAATTCTCTGTCACACCCACCCCTCTTGTGTTTGTGGCTGTCTAGAGGGAATGCCCAGAAGTCTAGAGTGGAGACAGGCTTCAAGGCACAAAGAGCAGTAAGAGAAGAGAAATGTCACATCCAGCGCTGCACCCTCACAATGCCTAGCACTCACATATGGGACTTTAGTATACTCAACATCTTAGGACATTCTAAAACATCCCAGAGCTCCTACCTTACAGTGAGGGAGTTGTAGCCCTCAATGGGACTAGGTTTTCTCACTGGGAGGAGAAGCCCATATGATTACGCATACCACCTATGGTGGGTAGAGGCATTCATCCGGAAAGGGATTGCTCCCCTTAGGGGCTTTACTGAGAGACACAATTTCACCTTTTTAGGTCTCGCTGAGCCAATGCGCTTGCGCATTGTTTCGGCAAGAATTATGTAGTGGATCCAGGAAAGGCTGCCAAGAGGGCTTTGGAATGCGGATTATGGCCAGTGCATGTCCGCCGGGCGTGCGCGCACCATTTGCTCTCCCGCCCCCCCATCAGACTTGAAAGGAAGCCACCATTTGTCTGTGTCTCTGCATCAGACTTCAAAGGAATACGCTCCCGCCCCGCCCCCGCAACAGCAATTCTGAGAGCTTGTTTGCACTGTGCGGCGACCATGCTTCTCTGCAGTATCCACTCGCCCTTCACATCTTCATCTGCTCTGTCAGTTTATCCTCTTTGCACTGTCAATCTGTCTTGTAACTCATTCTGTGAGCTGTCTGTCCGTTCTGCAGCTTATCCTCAGCGCTGTCAGTCGGCCCAGCAAACTTTCCCTTAAACAGTCTGCCTGCCCTGCACCTCCTTCTCTGCACTGTCAAGCTGCCCGACCTTGCTGTGCAGTGTTTGCCCTGGGCTCTGTCCTGTATCTGTTTCCTGCCGCTGGTCTTTTCCTCTGCATTGCCCGCTTGCCCTGCACTTTTTGCTTTCACTTTAGTCTGCCTGCAGATTGGCATCAACTTTATGACCAGCTACCCTGCCCCCATCAGTTTCCGGTGCATATCTGCACTGCACCTCTTACCATCATACATACCCCTCACCTTTTTCCAGTCTGTCCTGTACTTTAACGAGTGCGTTGCTACCTCAATCCGCCTCCATAGCCCCTCAATTCTATTTTTTTCAGACGAGCGCATGTATATATCTGTTCATGTGCTGCGTATTGTTTCCAATTCCCAAACCACAGCACTTCCAGCCAACCCCCTAATCTCTCACTGCTTCATGTTAAATCCATCCAGTGTCCTGCTAACTTCGTGCCGCTTTGTCCTTCAGCGACTTCTGCCAATCCGAACCGCTTCCTGAAATCCTCTTCCGCCAACCATTTCCGGCTTCCTGCTAATCCCCCAGCCACTTCCTGTTTTCCTCCAAACGCTGCTGTGTTTCCAGCTAACCGGCAAACAAGATCTGTAAAGCCCACCGCTGACACCTCGCCTACAATTCTGTCACTATACTGTCATTGCTACCGAGATATGCTGAGTTGAACACATTAAAAAAAGTACGTGGTCTGCGTTGGGCCATGGGCAACACACCAAACAGTGTCAGGGTCATGCCTGCGGCTTAGAGACCAGTGCACGGGCTTCCGGACTCTCTGGTTTTTTTTTGTATTATTATATTTCGATTATCATGTGGATGATTTTATTGGGGGGCAGGGGGATTAGAGTTCTCCCACTTGTATTTTTTTGTAGATGCAATGCTGCATCACTGTAAAGCATTTTGCTGATGCTTAACAGCATCTGCAACAATAATTAGCAAAGCCAGTGGATGCAAAAGGCAAGCCCTATTGGTCTTATCAATGCTTTTTTATTGTGGGTGCCGAAAGGCTGTTTTTGCATAGTGGTATTTTCTTTCAGATCACTGCACGCCCCCACATTTTGATAACCACACTGCCCCCCAATGCTTGCTGTTACAACCTACGCCCATTTGTACTGAAGTCAAGAACAATCTGAACCTACAGAAAAGAGCTCTCTCAAAGTTTGCATTAGCAGCTATGGGGCTCTTTTCAGAAGAGCTGATGTGAGATGGTCACAAGTGCCAGAATTGACCAGTGCATAGCTCTAACAGGTGGGTCCTTCCATGCTAGGTCTTGCTGCTTCATTTTTGGTCAGGATCTTCTTTACTGACTTCACACTCCATCCAGAAGGTCAGCACTGGCAGAGCCCTCAGTGACGTTTGACTCTTCATGCTGAAATTAACCTGGCCAACAGGCAGAGGTGCCCCTGACCAGAAATCCTACTCTTTGGGTACTCTACTGCCCTCATGCCATAACTCTACTGCCCTCACTCTACCGCCCTCATGCCCTCACTCTACTGCTCTTACTCTACCACTCTACCGCCCTCACTCTACCACTCTACTGCCCTCACTCTACTGTCCTCACTCTCCACTCTACCGCTCTCACTCTACCACTGTACCGCCCTCACTCTACCGCCCACACTCTACCACTCTACAGCCCTCACTCTGCCACTCTATGGCCCCCACTCCACCACTCTACTGCCCTCACTCTACCGCCCTCACTCTACCACTTTACCGCCCTCACTCTACTGCCCTCACTCTACCACTCTACCGCCCTCACTCTACCACTCTACCGCCCTCACTCTACCGCCCTCACTCTACCACTCTACTGCCCTCACTCTACCGCCCTTACTCTACCACTCTACCGCTCCCACTCTACCACTATTCCGCCCTCACTCTACTACTCTACTGCCCTCACTCTACTACTCTACTGCCCTCACTCTACCGCCCTCACTCTACTGCCCTAACTCTACACCCTCACTCTACCGCACTCACTCTACCACCCTCACTCTACGGCCCTCACTCTACCACTCTACCGCCCTCATGCTTCTGCCCTCACTCTACCACTCTACAGCCCTCACTCAACCACCCTCACTCTACGACTCTACCGCCCTCACTCTACCACTCTACCACCCTCACTCTACCTCCCTCACTCTACCACCCTCACTCTACCACTCTACTGCCCGCACTCTACCGTCCTCACTCTACCACTCTACTGCCCTCACTCTAACGCCCTCACTCTACCACCCTCACTCTACCACTCTACGCTCTCACTCTACCACTCTACCTCCCTCACTTTACCACTCTACCGCCCTCACTCTACCACTCTACCACCCTCATGCCCTCACTCTACCGCCCTCACTCTATCACTCTACCGCCATCACTCTACCAGTCTATTGCCCTCGCTCTACCGCCCTCACTCTACAACTCTACTGCCCTCACTCTACCGCCCTCACTCTACCGCCCTCACTCTACCACCTTCACTCTACCACTCTACCCCCTCACTCTACCGCCCTCACGCCCTCACTCTACCACCCTCATTCTACCACTCTAATGCCCTCACTCTACCGCCCTCACTCTACCACTCTACTGCCCTCACTCTGCTGCCCTCACTCTACCACTCCACCGCCCTCACTCCACCGCCCTCACGCCCTCACTCTACCAGCCTCACTCTACCACTCTACCGCCCCACTCTACCGCCCTCACTCTACCACTCTACCGCCCTCACGCCTTCACTCTACCACTCTACCGCCCTCACTCTACCGCCCTCACTCTCTCACTCTACCTCCCTCACGCCCTCACTCTACTGCACTCACTCTACCACTCTACTGCCCTCACCCTCTCACTCTACCGCCCTCACTCTACCACCCTCACTCTACCACTCTATTGCCCTCACTCTACCACTCTACCGCCCTTACTCTACCACTCTACCACCCTCACTCTACCAATCTACTGCCCTCATGCCCTCACTCTACCGCCCTCACTCTACCACTCTACCGGCCTCACTCTACCACTCTACCGCCCTCACTCTACCACCCTCACGCCCTCACTCTATCACTCTACCACCCTCACTCTACCGCCCTCACTCTACCACTCTACCGCCCTCACTCTACCACTCTACCACCCTCACTCTACCACTCTACCACCCTCACTCTACAATTCTACCGCCCTCACTCTACCACCCTCACTCTACCGCCCTCACTCACTCTACTGCCCTCACCCACTCTACTGCCCTCACTCACTCTACTGCCCTTACTCACTATACCACCCTCACTCACTCTATCACCCTCCCTCACTCTATCGCCCTCCCTCACTCTATCTATCGCCCTCCCTCACTCTATCTATCTATCACCCTCCCTCACTCTATCTGTCTACCGCCCTCCCTCCCTCCCTCTATCTATCTATCGCCCTCCCTCACTCTCTCTATCTATCGCCCTCCCTCCCTCCCTCTATCTATCTATCGCCCTCCCTCACTCTCTCTATCTATCGCCCACCCTCCCTAACTCTATCTATCTATCGCCCTTCCTCCCTCACTCTATCTATCTATCTATTGCCCTACCTCTATCTATCTATCACCCTCCCACTATCTATCTATCTATCTATCTATCTATCTATCTATCTATCTATCTATCTATCTATCTATCTATCTATCTATCTATCTATCTATCTATCTATCTATCTATCTATCTATCCATCGCCCTCCTTCTATCTATCCATCGCCCTCCGTCTATCTATCTATCGCCCTCCCTCTATCTATCTATCGCCCTCCCTCTATCTATCTATCGCCCTCCCTCTATCTATCTATCGCCCTCACTCTATCGCCCTCCCTCCCACTATCTATCGCCCTCCGTCTCTTCCACCCACCTCCTTCTCGAACTCCCTGTTCTCTTCTCTTCTCCCGTGCTGATCTGCTGCTCTCTTCCACCCTGCCCCCTTCTCTAACTCCCTGTTCTCTTCTCTTCTCTTGTGCTGATCTGCTGCTCTCATCCACCCCGCCTCCTTCTTTAATTCCCTATTCTATTCTTCTGTGCTAATCTGCTGTTCTCTTCCTTTTTTTTTTTTACATTTTTTATTATTGAAGCACAAAGAACACATGACAATAGACATTGCAGAATTGGTTTTTAACCCCGAAAAGAAAAAAACAAACTTTGCAACAAAAAAAGTAACATTGCACATCCCTATAGACAATCTAATGAACGGCTGTTCTCTTCCACCCACCTCCTTCCTTAACTCCCTGTTTTCTTCTCCTGTGCTAATCTGCTGTTCTCTTCCACCGCCTCTTTCTCTAACTCCCTGTTCTCTTCTCCTGTGCTGATCTGCTGCTCTCTTTAACCCACCTCCTTCTTTAACTCCATGTTCTCTTCTGCTGTGCTGGTATGCTGCTCTCTTCTACCCACCTCCTTCTCTAACTCCCTGTCCACTTCTCTTCTCCAGAGCTGATCTGCTGCTCTCTTCAACCCTCCTCCTTCTCTACCTCCCTGTTCAGTTCTCCCGTGCTGTTTTGCTGCTGTCTTCCACCCCAACTCCTTCTTTAACTCCCTGTTATCTTCTCCTGTGCTAATCTGCTGCTGTCTTCCACCCCACCTCCTTCTTTAACTCCCTGTTCTCTTCTGCTGTGCTGATCTGCTGCCTCTTCCACCCACCTCCGTCTCTAGCTCCCTGTTCTCTTCTTTTCTCCCTCTGCTGATCTGCTGCTCTCTTCCACCCGCCTCCTTCTTTACCTCCCTGTTCTCTTCTGTTGATCTGCTGCTCCCTTCCACCTCACCTCCTTCTCTAACTCCCTGTTCTCTTCTCCTGTGCTAATCTGCTGTTCTCTTCCACCCCACCTCCTTCTTTAACTCCCTCTTCTCTTCTGCTGTGCTGATCTGCTCATCTCTTCCACCCACCTTGATCTCTAACTCCCTGTTCTCTTCTCTTCTCCCGTGCTGATCTGCTGCTCTCTTCTACTCTGCCTCCTTCTCTAACTCCCTGTTCTCTTCTTTTCTCCTGTGCTGATCTGCTGCTCTCTTCCAACCCGCCTCCTTCTTTAGCTCCCTGTTTTCTTTTCCTGTGCTAATCTGCTGTTCTCTTCCACCTGCCTCTTTCTCTAACTCCCTGTTCTCTTCTCCTGTGCCGATCTGCTGTTCCCTTCCACCCGCCTCTTTCTCTAACTCCCTGTTCTCTTCTCCTGTGCTGATCTGCTGCTCTCTTCCACACCACCTCCTTCTCCAACTCTATGTTCTCTTCTCTTCTCCCGAGCTGATCTGCTGCTCTCTTCCACCCGCCTTCTTCTCTAGCTCCTTGTCCTCTTCTCTTCTCCTGTGCTGATCTGCTGCTCTCTTCCACCCACCTCCTTCTTGAAATCCCTGTTCTCTTTTGCTGTGCTGATTTGCTGCTCCCTTCCACGCCGCCTCCTTCTTTAGCTCCCTGGTCTCTTCTCTTCTCCTGTGCTGAACGGCTGCTCTCTTCCACCCACCTCCTTCCTTAACTCCCTGTTTTCTTCTCCTGTGCTAATCTGCTGTTCTCTTCCACCTGCCTCTTTCTCTAACTCCCTGTTCTCTTCTCCTGTGCTGATCTGCTGCTCTCTTCTACCCTACCTCCTTCTTTAACTCCCTGTTCTCTTCTCCTGTGCTGATCTGCTGCTCTCTTCCACCGGCCTCCTTCTTTAACTCCATGTTCCCTTCTCTTCTCCTGTGCTGATCTGCTGCTCTCTTCCACCCGCCTCCTTCTTTAACTCCCTGTTCTGTTCTCCCATGCTGATCTGCTGCTCTCTTCCACCCGCCACCTTCTCCAACTCCCTGTTCTCTTCTCCCATGCTGATCTGCTGTTCCTTTCCACCGCCTCTTTCTCTAACTCCCTGTTTTTCTTCTCCTGTGCTGATCTGCTGCTCTCATCCAGCCACCTCTTTCTCTAACTCCCTGTTCTCTTCTCCTGTGCTGATGTGCTGCTCTCTTCCACCCGCCTCCTTCTTTAACTCCCTGTTCTATTCTGCTGTGCTGATCTGCTGCTCTGTTCCACTTACATCCTTCCCTAACTGCACACACACATACATACAACCATGTACACACACACACACAACCACACAAACACACACAACCACACACACACACACAATCTCACACAAAACCACACACACAACCACACACACACAACCACACACACACACAATCACACCCAAACACACACACAACCACACATACAACCCCACATACAACCACACACACAACCACATAAAGAACCCCACACACAAACACACACACAAACACACACATCACCACACACAACCACACACACAACCAAACACACAGCCACACACACAACCACACACACCCACACACAACCACACACACAACCACACACACAACCACACACACAACCACACACCCAGCCACACACACACACACAACCAAACCACACATACAGCCACACCCAACCAAACACACAACCATACACAAACACAACCACACACAACCACACACACAACCACACACAACCACACACACAACCACACACACATACAACCACACACACACACGCACACACACACACGCACACACACACATGCATGCAACCACACACACACACACACAACCACACACATCTAACGCCCTCACTCTATCTATCTATCCCTCACTCTATCTATCTATCTATTGCCCTCACTCTATCTATCGCCCTCACTCTCTATCTATCTATCTATCTATCTATCTATCTATCTATCTATCTATCTATCTATCTATCTATCTATCTATCTATCTATCTGCCTCTATTTATCTATCTATTTATCTATCTACCTATCTATCTATCTATCTATCTATCTATCTATCTATCTATCTATCTATCTATCTATCTATCTATCTATCTATCTATCTATCTATCTATCTATCTATCTATCTATCTATCTATCTATCTATCTGCCTATCGCCCTCACTCTATCTATCGCCCTCACTCTATCTATCTATCTATCTATCTATCGCCCTCACTCTATCTATCTATCTATCTATCTATCTATCTATCTATCTATCTATCTATCTATCTATCTATCTATCTATCTATCTATCTATCTATCTATCTATCGCCCTCACTCTATCTAGCGTCCTTACTCTATCCATCGCCCTCACTCTATCTATCTATCTATCTATCTATCTATCTATCTATCTATCTATCTATCTATCTATCTATCTATCTATCTATCTATCTATCTATCTATCTATCTATCTATCTATCTATCTATCTATCTATCTATCTATCTATCTATCTATCTATCTATCTATCTATCTAGCTATCTATCTATCTATCTATCTATCTATCTATCGCCCTCACTCTATCTATCGCCCTCACTCTATCTATCTATCTATCTATCTATCTATCTATCTATCTATCTATCTATCTATCTATCTATCTATCTATCTATCTATTGCCCTCTAGCTATCTGTGTCTATCTATTGCTATCTATCTATCTATCTATCTATCTATCTATCTATCTATCTATCTATCTATCTATCTATCTATCTATCTATCTATCTATCTATCTATCTATCTATCTATCTGTCTGTCTGTCTGTCTGTCTGTCTGTCTGTCTCTCTATCTATCTATCTATCTATCTATCTATCTATAGCACTCACTCTATCTATCTATCTATCGCCCTCACTCTATCTGTCTATCTATCTCCCTCACTCTATCTATCTATCGCCTCACTCTATCTATATGTCTATCTATCGCCCTCACTCTATCTATCTATATACTATTGCCCTCACTCTATCTGTCTATCCCACTCACTCTTTCTATCGCCATCATTCTATCTATCAATCGCCCTCACTCTGTCTATCTATCGCCATCACTCTATTTATCTATCTATCTATCACCCTCTCCTCACAATGAAATACACTGAACATAATCTTCACAAAAGTTATTTACAAAAATGTAAACTATTGCCCTTATAAATTACAATAACTTTTATTTAAGTATTAATTATTTAAAAAAATGAAAAACCATTGTTATTTGTAATATCAATAAATCTAAGTCACGTAAAAACAAAACATGTTGCATTACAAATGCTATATGTGTCAATGCTATAGGTCATATTTGTAAAAGTATTGGCATTGTAAATGACAAAGCTATTAATTTCGCTATGTTCAAAACCAACACATAAATACAAAATTTGTCATTTACAAGACTAGTAGCTCAAACTTTCCTAATGCGAGACCTACTGCATTGCAAATGCTTGTTCTTATTGAAGCACAAAGTTGCACTCCATGATAGACCCGAGAAGTCTTATGTTATGATTATAGTATATGGGGATTTACTTCTCGCAGGTCTTTAAACAGTCTCCGTTTGACCCTCACTCTCTTTGTGCTTTGATCACTTTCTGAAAGTGCCATTTCTAAAATAGTATTGTTAAATACAACTTCACAAGTAAAGAGGTAGAGGATGTAGCCTTATGGCTAGAGCGGTCGACCTCGGACCTGGGGAACTGGGTTTGAGTCTCGGTAACGACGTTCAACATCCTGTGATTCTGGGCAAATCACTTAATCTCCCTGTGCCTAACAAACATAAAAAGGAATGCCTTCAACTGTAATAAAACTAGTGCTCATGTAAAGTGCTCTGAAACCCGATGACTCAGGTCTAGTTCGCACTATCCAAAACTCAAATAATAATAAGCAAATAATAATCATTAACATTCCAAAGATATTAAACATGATGCTGCTACTCCTATCTAATCAGGAATTACAGTTTATGGGTGGTTTAAGACATCCCCAATGATAGCCTTTGAGAGGTGTAGGCCTCACAGTAGTGAAGCCCAAATTTAGCTGTTTGTCCCTACCAGCACATGTAAAACTTAAAAGTACATGTCCTACCTTTTCATTACACAGTACAATTCGGCTAGGGCTGCCTAGGGCCTAACTTAGTTGTGATTTATGTGTAATAAAAGGGGAGTTTAAGGCTTGGCAAGTGGTTTTAAATGCCAGGTCGAAGTAGCAGTAAATTGCACAAACACAGGCCTTGCAATGACAGGCATGAGACAGGTTTGAAAGGCTACTTGTGTGTGTGGCACAACTAGTGCTTCAGGCCCACTAGTAGCATTTGGAGTACAGGGCCTAGTTATATGCTGTACCACTTTCCAAGGGACTTATAAGTACATCAATATGCTTATCGGGTTTACACCAATGTCACCATGTTTAAGGAAGAGAGCACATGCACTTTAGCACTGGGTAACAGTGATAAAGTAATCAGAGTCTTAAGGCTCACAAAAAGGTCAGATAAATGGAAGGGGGGAGTTTGAAGTGACCCCCCCAGAGAGGGCCATGTTCAAACATGCCCCCCAGCGTAATACCAGGGTAGCCTAATCAATAGAGCGATAGAGCATGGACAATGGCCCACTACTTCAGTGGTAACTGCCAATTCTATGCCTCCCTCTCTGAAACCAGTTGTATCCCTATACTCTCTGGGGCAACAGAGCTAATTCATGGGGAATCCTTGTCCCTACCTATGGATCTCATTTGGGCAGCACCTAAACATAATTTACACACAGATGCTTCCCAGTAGGTAAACAGTACTACCATGGCCCAAAAAGTGATGTGGCCCATTCCACCCCTTGAGTCTGACTTCTATTGCCAACCCAAGGAAAGCTCTATCCACAGGGACAGCAACCACCAGAGGCCACTGCAGTTGTCAGTGTCAAGAGCCAGGATCCAGGCCATCCAGGGGTCTTGTCCTCTGTATTTTCTCAGAGTGTGGGGCAGTAGCTCCAGGAGCCTTGCACCCTTTCTCCACTCCACCTTCCTCCAGTTCAGGGGTGGTATCCTGCAACAGGTCTTCCAGCCCAGGGTCTGTACCTTTGGGCAAGACCGGAGTCCGGGGTGAGTCTGTCCTCCCACGACCACTCCATCTGGGGTTCTGTATCCTCCTATTGGGAGTGGTTTCTCCAGGAAACAAAACGATCATGGTACCTGTGGCAGCCACCCTCCCTAGTTCTCCTGACACTGGGGGAAACTGATTCCCCAGAATGTAGTCAATGGCATCTAGGGGCTAACTTTGACCCGTTTTTTAATCACCTCCCCACTCCACTCTAGGGATACCAGGGTAATAGGGCAGAAAAGTCCTGCTCATGGGCTGGAGTCATGCTACACACCTCGCTGGTGTACTGCTCTGATGCTACACCCCTTGCTGGTGAACTGCTCGGAGGAGACTAGCTCATCCATAATCATTGTCCTGCTAGCTCCAGTATCCATCGGAGCAGTTATTAGGATCCCATTCAATTCCGCATGGTGGAAGTGATGACTCCCACCATCAGGGATCACCAACTCCCCCAACCTCCCAGCTGAGGGAGATCATGGCATGTTCCATGACCTGCCATTGTGGACTACCTTCCACTAAGACCACATTGGTCACCCCTGTAGAGTTACCTCTAGTGGCTGATTGTTTGGGACTGAGCCCCCCTATTGTGTCCTAACTGGGAACAATTAAATCATCATGGTTAGGGTTGGGGTGCCCTGGGCCACCACCCACAAGATCCTCCATCCTTCTTCTCAGAAGGGACATGGGAACCCTTTTCTTCCTCTTTAACCTGAGGCCTGTCTGGGTCTTTCCTGACCTCACCCTTGGAAGGAACCTGACCACCCATCTTGGGTACTCCCAGGTACCTTTCTGGACACTCTGGTACTGACCCACATGGCTGCCTCCTCAGTAGGTTTCCTGGGGTCAGTTAATTTGCTATCAACTAGGTGTTGGCACAGCTCTGGAAAACAAACATTAAGCATGTGCTCCTTAAGTTGTAAAGCCCTGAATATTTGTCAGCCTTGCCAGCCTTTCAGTGCCTTGCTGGCATAGTACAAGAAATCCACACATGTTAGTGATGAGATTGTGTGGCTGCCCCTGAATCTGGGCCTATACGTCTCAAGGGGTCAGTCAAAACTTACAAACTAGGATGGCCTTAACTGCAGTGCAGCATGTCTGGTCCACTATCTTTAGTGTAAGGAGCGTGTCTCTCTCCACCATGGGCATATACCTACATACACTACCACCCCCAGAACTCCTCTGGCACCTTGTGTATTCTCTGAGTCACTTCATTGGCTGAAAATCATTTGTCTATGTCATAACTGGGCATCAAATCCTTCAGGATCCTGACTCTGGATTAACCAGTGACTGCTGCTATTGGTATGGTGTCACCATTGCTTTTGCTGGACCCCACTTGTATGGCTCTTATGTCCAGCTCCTTGAGGTTGATATCATGGGTAGGTTTCCCCCTCTTCATGGCCAGCCTCCTTCACAAGCCTGCTCCAACTTGGCAAGCTCCAGCTTTAATTGTCTTTCCTCTCTCCTGTCTGCCAACTCCTCTGGAGACAGGTTCCTAAAGGAGACTCTGCTCCCTGGTCTGGAAATAAGTACTGCTCCTGGCAAGCTGTTGGCCGCCTCCACTGGCAGTTCTAGAGTCATCTCATACTCCAAAACCAGGTTGCCCTCCTCCTCAGGAATCTCCTGCTCCTCATCTGGGATGTCATCTCCTGCAACCTGTGTCTGTGCCCAGGCCGGCAAAGCCTCCTGTAGCTCAACCTTCCTAGTAAAGCCCATTGTAGAAACGTATAATTCCTTGCAAAAATCTTTCAACTGTTGCACTGTGTAGGAATCTAACCTGGCCAGCTCAAACTCAAATCGTGCAGGTGTGGCTTCTCCAGAGTGAGACATAAGCAGAAAAATCTAACGGACAATTAGGGAAAATTGAAAAAGGCTCGAATTGGTCTTAGGTATAGAGTTATAGTGAATTCTGAATTACCATATGTTATTGCACAAAGATGGGTCCTAACCTCAATGCTGATCGCAAAAACTGCACACAAAGGCCTTGCAATGGCAGGCCTGAGGCAGATTTGAAAGGCTACTTGTGTGGATGGCACAAATAGTGCTACATGCCCACTTGTACCATTTACATTACATACCCTGGGTGTATGGTCTGTTACTTTACAAGGGACATATAGGTAAACTAAATATACAAATCAGGTATACACCAATGTCACCATGTTTAGAGAAAAAGAGCACATCCACTTTAGCATTGGCTAGCAGTGGTAAAGTGCTCAGAGTCCTAAGGCAAACAAAAAGATCAGAAAAATGGGAGGAGGAATGCAAATCGTTTGGGGTGACCCCTCAGAGAGAGACATTTTCCAATACAATTGCACTTGTGCCCCTTTCTGTTCATTGTTTTGGGACTTGTGTAGATTTATGCTACTGGTCATAGATATCCTCTTTTGGTCCTGGTTGAAGATCTGTGACTCCTGCTCTACTCAAATTCTTCCTGCTGCTTACTTCCACTGGGCTCTTTCTTATATGTTTTGGTGGATCTGTGTCCTTGTGTTGGGCTTTGAACCAAAGCTCTGGCCCCGAGTATGTGCTGCCATCCGTTTCTTGGTGTTGTGATTGTGTAATAGCTCTGGTCATGGCATCTCTCTTGGTTGTTAGGTGCCGCCTTCTCCTTGTTCTGCTATATTGTGTTATTTACCACGCTGCCTTTTTTGGGCAATCACTATTCTTGTTTTCATGGAGTATCATGTCTTCTTGCCTAATTGCTGCAGTCTTTGATGGGCAGGTTGTTCTGCTATCTTTTCGTTCTGGTCCGCCCTGACTTGGCTTGATGGCATTGTCTGTCTTCCCTCCTCTGTTACCAAGATTATATTGTAGTTCCAGTTGTTCTCATTCCACCTCTTTGACCTACAGTGCAGCCTAGGAGAACCTGTAGATTTACAGGTGATATTCTCGATGGAGTGATTCCTCTTCCTGTTTGTTTGGGGATTGACTTGCACCTTCGGCTCTGCTGGCAGTCTCCTACACCTCGGCCAAGGGGTGCATTCGTGGGGATTAAAAATATTTTTTTATGATGTATTATGGCATTAAGATGCTTGTCTTCTTAACTTTCGAAGCTAAGGACATATTCAAGTGTGTTTTATTTCAGTTTTATTGATTTACGTTGTATACGAAAATCCATAAAATAAATGGCACTTTAAGTTATACATTAGAATACAGTCTTTTCGATCCCAATTCCATTAACACTATGGAAACATCTTTCTACATTAATGTATGCAATGTGTTGCCATAAAAGAACATCACAGCAGGTATCACAAATTAGTGTCTTGAGGAAAGACAGTGTAATATTAAATAAGATAACCTGAACTTTTGAAAACTATGTATATCTTGGAATTTGGTTTTGTTTTTATGATATGAAAATGGGTCTGAAAACCACCAGCAACTTATGGAGGACCGTCTGACCTCGAAGTCAGGACCGAGTTGTCAGTGTAAAGTACACCGGGAAGGTTAAATGAGGTGATTTTGTATTCCTCAGAACCTGGGCATCATTTGGTTTATCAAAACAAACTTCTGTGGGAGCAAAAACATATTTATATTTTTTTTTACGGAGTTTTATATAGCGCGAACTTGACCCGGTATCGGGTAGCAGAGGGCTTATATAGCACCAGTTGCGTTACATGAGGATACATTCATCTTTTTGTTAGGTACGGGGAGATTAAGGGGCATATTTACAATAACTGGCGCATCCCTGCAAATCAGCAGGGATGCGCCTGTTATTATGCGCCACATCTCCGCCATCATGGATGCGCCGCATTTACAATGCAGCGCACCATGGGCAAAAACGGCACAGATGCGTCACGCATCTGTGCCGTAAAAGTGGCGCATTGCTGGAGTTGCGTCGCAAGCGCGGCGCAGCTCCAGCAATGTTCTGGGGGCCCTATCTAGTTAATGCTGCGTCAATCCTTACGCCTGCTTCAGGCAGGCGCAGGGTTTTGACGCAGCATGGGCCTAAAAGTGACTGAGTGAAATCTTGTAGATTTCACGCAGCCACTTTTAGGAGGCGTTCCTGGGCCGGAACACCCACCCCTGCAAAGGAACGCCTACATGTGGCGCAGGGCTTTACAAACGTGACGCATCTCCCAGATGCGTCACGTTGTAAGTACCCCGCAACATGGTGTAGGATTTGCGCAGCCGCTGCGTCACTAAAGTTACGCAACTGCGGCGTAAATGCGTCGGAAGGGGCTTGTAAATCTGCCCCTAAGTGATTAGCTCAGAATCACAGGATATTCATCGTCATTGCTGAAACTCGAACCCGGTTGCCATTCGACCGCCCTAGCCCTTAGATCAACTCCTAACATACATACATACATTTAGTTAACAATTGTATATGTGAGAAATAAATCCCAGAAGAAAGACACAAAGCATTAAACGCACATGGGACTGTTTGACGTTTTGTCTCTTATGTATTCAAAAGATGATGAGATAAAAATGGTTCACATCGATAGAAAAGAAGGATGCTCCATGGGTGACAGGCGGATTACTTTCGATTCTGAACTTGCTTTTTGTTCACTTATGCAGTCACATTTTACTTGATGCACTGCACGAGCACCTTCACTTATCACCCATGGGGCATGTTTCTTTTGTATCATTGTAAACCATTTCATCTAATCATCTTTTGAATATATCAGAGAAAAAGTCAAACAGACCCATGTGTGTTTTGTCTTTGTGTTTCTCTTCTGTGATTTATTTCTAACATAGACACTTTGTCAGTGTAAAGTAGGCATACTATTCACCTAACCCAGAAACGCCAGTGAACCATGCTCCTGCAAGATCATTGAAGCATTAAAGAAAGGGTTTGGACAGGATACAATCCTGTCTAATGCTCTTATTTACAATAAATGGAGTAATAATTTCACCAACCTTCCCATTTCTCACAGCAGCAGCGGAAGTGTAGCGTTAATGAGGTCAAATGAATGAATTTTAAGACTATAATGGATAATCAGTAGCGGCGTATAGGCTGTTTTATGTATGTTTTTATTTATGGCTATACTATATTATTTTGTTATTAATGTTTATGTGTTTTAACTTTCTCATTTTTATGGTAACTTGTGTTCTCTTCCAAGGAATGCTCTCCCCGCAGGGAAGCCGATGGAGAGGCAGAGGAGCAGCTAGGCTCAAGTTTGCTTTTAATTTGCTCCGCCTTTGTTGTTCCCACACCTCACAGTGTTACTTCAGGGCTCTCACTCCGTCTTGAACCCAATCATATTTTAGGGGCAATAGAGCGCATCCGCACTGGGCCTGACAAACCCTCCGGACGCTGCCCAGCTGCATGCTGGGAACTGCAGTCTCCGTATTAATTTCCTTGTCAATCACCGGGATGTGCCTGGCTCCCATTTAACACAAAAGAGCATCTTTTTGGTAACGTCGTGTAGGCCTTTTTTATTTATGTTCATGTGTATTTTTTCACATTATTTAATTTGCTTTCTTTTCCTAGTATTGCTCACCCTCCAGATAAACACAGGGGTTGCTAGGCTTCACTTTTATTTTGCCCCGCCTTTGTTCTTCCTCGCCTCATATAGTTCTAGTTGCCTAGGGTCTCCTGTCCTGCACTGAATGGAGACATTGAAATGGAAATATAGTTCATATACATAGCAGACACATGCAGCAAATGCGTGCAGCTGGTAAACTGGCAGGGTTTCAAAGGTACACGAAAGGCAGCCCACTTATGCCCGTCCTTGCCTGAACTACCCCAGATGTTTGAACCCCTGTTGGCCTTACTTTAAAGGATGCACCAAAAATTAATTATTCGTCTGATACCCACCCCAGTTCTAAACCCTTCAGTAAGCCTTTCCTTGCTACATACTCCATTGAGACCACTGGTCTCTTTTTATGCCAATTGTGCAAGTTTACAGCCACATAGAATATCTTGCCTACTGCTCAATGCAAGATTGCTACCCAAACTGTCTACTGAGATATGTGATACTATGAATTTTGAACACACTGGTTAATTTTTCCTTATTGACAAGTGCCTCAGACTTGATTCTAATCCTGATGTTTCAATAGCCGTCCTGAATACTTTCTAGCAAGCCTCGCCTCCATGTGATTCTCAACATGCGATAGGGGGGAACATGGCAGCCGCTTAGGACGTGGTCGCGGAGGCTCCCGAAAGAAGGGGATGTAAAAACAATGCAGGCCCCGGGGAAAGCAGGTCGGCAGACCAGTCTTTTCCCCAGGGTATTCGCGCGAGAGGACGGCAGGAGGAAGTTAGGTAAGGGGTGGGAATTAGGGGTGGGGGTTTAGGAGGCTACTTAAGGGGACAGGAGGGGAAGGACTTCCTCTTCCTGTCCCCGGTGCCTCAGGGTTGAGTTAGTTTGTCCGCCCACCCACCCTACAAGTTAAAGGAGTGGATTTGTTGGTGTTTGGTTCAACGTTGTTGTAAGGCGAGCCAGTTTAGGACAGGATGGCACGGGGGAGTGTGTGTGGAGCATGGGGAGAGGTGGGGCGTCCTTGACGGGCAGAATCACCCTTCCGGGGAGGGGGTTACAGGTGCAGGTGTGGTTGACTGGAGTGCGATGGATGGAGATGATGAAGGAGTTTGGAAGTGAAAAGGGGAAGTGAATGGGATACGTGAAGAGGCGTGGTGTGAATTGGGAGTGGCTATTGGAGTACGTGAGTGGATGATGGTTGAGAGGCAGGATGTTTGGGGGATTGTTAATTGTTATTGATGTTATGTTAATTTAGCTGTCATGCCTGTCCTAATAAAATGGCCTTTTACTCTAACTGATGCGTGGAGTGGTTATTGCGCGATGGCAGTTATGAAACGGATGCCTAAAGGAAGCGCAAAGGTTAAAGGATATTGAATATTAAGAATTGGAGATTGTTTTGGAGTCAAAAACATTGGAAAATACTTACTTTGAGCTTAAGCTGCATTACTGTGTCTCCCCAGGACCGGACCTTGCGCTGTGTGCTGAGATCGGCTGGGGCGCCGCGAGCGAGCAAGCGGGTGGGTCTCGCGGTCTCACTCTCACAGTTTTGTGTTCCTGCGTTTCTGCCTCTGACGCGGCTCCACCTTTGCCGTGAGAGGCGACGCTCTGCGGAGGCGGTGTTGGATGCGAAGCGGGGACCTCAAAGAAGCCGAAAGTGGAGATCGTAAAGTCTCCAATACAGGACCCCTGCTGGGCCCGTGTGGCGCGAGAGCTTGGCCGGGGCGAGAGGGCACTAGCACGGAGAGCAAGTCACGGAGATCTGCAGAGGGACACACAAGAAGTGAGCAGATACGTTACAGGTACAGGGACAACGGAGGAGGTGGGGGAGGTGAAAGGCACAGTATATGGTAAAAACAGGCTGAAAGAGGGGGAAACAGGTAAAGCAGGTAGGAAAAAATTAAGAGGGCAGAAGATAGATTTAAGCACTTCAGAAATAAGTGTGTCTGGGCTCCCACAGAAGGGAGGTGTTGTGGGAGATAATCTGTTAGTAGTAGACATACAGCCGGTAACAGAGGTGGGAGAGGTAGAAGCCCTGCAAAATAGATACCAATTGAGAAGTGGTAAAGGGGACAGTCGTATGAGGGGCGTGCAGTCCACATCGCGTAAACTTAGCAAGATACAAAATTCAGCTTTCTCACATCCGGGGGAGGTTGGCAACGATTCTGGAGAGAGGGTGACCCCCCCAAAAAAGACCCCTAAAAAGAGAAAGCCCAGGGCAAAGAGAGGATAAATACAAGTCCCCAACCTTAAGATAACCCCGTCGCTGAGAACTTTTTTAAGGTAGCCCCAAAAATAGTGTTGCTAAAAAATCCAACTCTAGCGCCTATTAAGGCAGTGTCAAAAGGGGAAGATATTTTAAGCTTTAATAAATATCAGATTTTGGCAGAGATTTCGGAATCTCAGGAAAGAGTGACTATAAAAAGAGAGCGGGGGCAAGCAGGGTCGGAAGAGGGGGAAACTCTTGGAACAATGGACCCACAATTAGGTCAGTGTCAGCCTCCACCACAGCAACAACTGCCGCCTCAGTTTTTAAGTCAGACAGGTGTAGAAACAGCAGAAATTCTGATGGCGATTTCAAATACTGGAGAAGGGGGAGATTTAAACTCAGCAGAGGCAATACAAGTAGGAAACCAACTTCAACCACTATCTCAGATACAACTTCACCCGCCGCTGCAGCCTCAGTCTCAATCGCAGCCTTTGCCTCAGCCTCAGCTGCATTCTCTACCTCAGTCTCAGCCTCAGCCTCAGCTGCAGCCTCAACCTCAGCCTCAGCCTCAGCTTCAGCCTCAGTCTCAGCAGAAGCCTCAGTCTCAGATTTTGAAATCGTCCGTATTTCAGGATAATACACAATCAGTTGTGGAGCTGATTAAGTTATTGATGACAGAAGTATGAAATAGATTTGAAATATCTGAGCAGTATCAAAGGGAGATTAGGTCCGTATGTGACAATTTGGGAAAAAAGCTGGATGAAGTGACTGCTAGGACTGCACAGCTGGAAGTGGAAGTGAAAGATCTAACGTTTCAAACAAAGGCTAATACAAGGGAAATTACTGACCTCAGGGGGAACGAGAGGAAACTGAAAGAAAAATTTAAATCGTTAGAAAATAATCTAAGGAGGTGTAATCTGAGGATATTAAAGGTCCCAGAAGGAGCAGAGGGAGAGGACATTAAGACTTTTGCGGTGCATTTGTTTAAATAAGGATTGCAAGGGAAATGGTCGGAAGAAGAATTAATGAAAGACATACAGAGGGTACAGAGAGACCCTTATAGGAAGAATCTAAATAAAAGCAAACCAAGGAAAATATTGGTGAATTTTCATACCTACAACTTGAAAGAGGAAATTCTTTTGAAAGCATTAAAAAAAAGACTATTGACGGTTTATGGCAGTGTTTTCGAGATCAATCAGACATTTCCCAACTGACGGCAAGTAGACAATGGGAGCTAGAGAAATTGGGTGAGCCATTTAAGAATATGGGAGCGACAGTTCAGTTGAAATTCCCCGCCAGTCTGCGTGTGATGTATGACAACAAGATGCAGAATTTCCGCAAAGTTGAGGATGCGGAGAGGTTTTTAGAATCAATCTCAGGAGCTGTTTCAAGTTAGACACCAGAAAAGGGGAAACAACTTCAGGTCTGATATCTGCGAGAGCATAATTCGTGAAAATGATAACCTTTTGAAGTACACTATAAGTAGTAGGGGCATGACATTTAGATAAAGTAAATCTCCTGAATGGGGGCCTCCTAAGGCTTTTAGCCATTAAGGAAGAAGAGGAGGGTTTCCCAAGAGGAGGGGGGTGGGGATCACAGGTTGTTTTCAGTGCACGGGTGTGAGAACATGGGGAAAAAAACTAAGAAAAAAATGTGTCCTCTATACATATCAGAACCCAGGATGCAATGGAGTCAGGGAGAATAAAAGAGAAATGACAGGAAACCAGAAGCCTCGTATAGAATTTCTGTCATGGAATGTAAATGGCCTTAGAGGATCTCATAGGCGGAAGAGGATCCTGCAGTATTTAAGGGATGCGCCAGCTCAAATTATTTTGCTCCAAGAGACGCACTTAACCTGTAATGAGATGAGAGAGTTGTTTGAGAAAAGGAAAAACGAAATAGGATGTGAGGAGGGACAATCATGTATTCAGACCCATAAAACTAACCTGTTAGCAGTTGTAGAAAGGAGGTCACAAGAAAGATGGCATGCGGGTAAACTGGCACACTTCAACTATGGGGAGGGATGTGGCAAGTTACTTACATGGAAGACGAAAAGCGATCAGGCGAGAAGCTTTATAAAAGAGCTAAACTATGAGAAAGTGGGTGGCCCGATAAAAGTGGGGCATAGCATAGAGGATACTATATTAAAATATTTTGAGGGAGTGTACACAGAAGATCTAAGTACAACAGGGGCCAAGATATCTGAATGGCTAGATCATGAGCTCCTGCATAAAATAACAGAGTCTCTGAACGTGGGTATCAGTGATGAGTTAACCGAGGAAGAAATAAAGAAGGCCATTAAATTAGGGAAATCAAGTAAGGCAGCAGGCCCGGATAGTCTCCCTATGGAAATATATAAAAAAACAACAGAAATATCTAGCTCCGGCTTTAAGGAAATTGTTTTTTGCAATATTTGAAAAGGGTGAAGAGGTCCCTCCCTCATGGAATGAAGCCACTGTTACATTGATATTAAAACTGGATAAACCACCAGACTGTTGTGACTCTTACAGGCCCATTTCGCTTTAAAATTCGGATTATAAGATCAACTCGAAAATATTAGCGAATAGGTTAAAGAGGGTGGTTGGAGCACTCCTCCATGAGGACCAAAAAGGGTTTGTGAGAGGAAGGAGTATCAAAGATCTAACACACAGTCTTATAGGCGCTATTGATTTAGCCTCGGTAGATAAAGAGCCATTTGCAGTTATTACTGTTGATGCAACCAAAGCTTTCGATCGCGTTAACTGGCGCTATTTGCAGGAAGTCTTGATGTTATCTATTTTAGGGGAAAAAATCTGTAGGGCCATAACACAATTATGTAAAGCCCCTTCTGCAAAAATATGAATAAATGGGAGGCTATCTAAGAAATGTAATATCTGTAGAGGGACTAGACAGGGGTGCCCATTATCCCCACTACTTTGTAATCTCTATATTGAGCCTCTTGCGGAGAAGATCAGGAAACACGATAAAATAATCCCCCTTCAAGCAAGAGGTTGGAAAAAGAAAGTGGGATTATATACCGAAGATTTGGTGGTGTATACATATCAAATCTGAACTTGGCATTACCAGTGGTGTAGTTAGCTGCCGGTTTTAGGAAGATTTCAGGATATGAAATACATCAGAGTAAAAAGGTTCTAATGGTTTGGAACATCAACACACAGGTAGAATGTGTAAAAAAGGAAATGAGGTATTTGGGCATTTGAATAGTGCATACTATAGAACAAATCTCTGAAACCAATTTTCATAAGATCAATAAGGAAATCGGGAAACTGCTGCTGGGATGGTCACAACTGCCATTATCTATTTATGGGAGAGTCAATATTATCAAAATGACCATCCTTCCAAAAATTACTTTTTTATTCCAACACATCCCGATGGCTTTTAAGGAAGAGTGGCTTAAAAAGACCCAGTCTAAAATCACCAGCTTTATATGGGCCTCTAAAGGAGTGCGCATTTCCTGGAAGAAACTTAGACGACAATATGAGAAAGGAGGATTACTATGCCTGGGTGTTCCTGCTAAAAGGAGGGAAAAGTTTGTTCAAAGCTCCAGAGTAGTCGGAAACTGGAAAAATGTATAAAGCAATGTTAAATGATGTAAAAGAAGAAGATTTTGACTTTATACATCAATACGGGGACCCTCGCTACTTTAAAAAGATTAGACTAAAAACTTTGCAGGGATTAGTTATAATTTGGTACAAAGTTAGAAGGAATTAAAAATAAATTATTATAGCGGTTTGGCGCCAATCTTTAATTCACCAGGATCCCAGAAAGGGCTAAGGACAGTTTGGCGCAGCCACTAAAAGAAGCTGGAATGCTCACCTGGAGCCTGGTGATGAAAAACTGTGTTTTAATATCATGGGAAGAGGGCCAAGCATTAACTAATGGATGACTATCAAGATTTAAATATCTTCAAATGTTGAGTTGGAGCCGCACTGAGGGCCTTGGAGCAGGACAGCCTAACAAACTAGAATCATGTTTGGCAGTCGGAGTAAACCAGAAAAAAGAGGTGGCACAAGGATATTGGCTGTTAGTGGAATTGAGAGACTGTGATTTCAACCTGCCAAAAGAGCTGTGGGAGAAAAGATTGCCAGGGGAGCAGACTGAAGACTTATGGCAAGTATCTTGTAACACTTTATATTCCACAGTACGGCCCGCAAATTTAAGGCGGAACCACTTCTTTTGTCTCCACAGGGTCTATTGGACGCCATATAAACTATCCAAATTGGAGAATGGAGCAGTGCCAAAATGTCCTAAATGTGGTAATGTAGGGGCGATGATATCCATATGTTTTTTGAATGCCCGTCGATCCAAGACTTTTGGTTGGAAGTGAGTAATACAATCTCTGTAATACTTGGAGAAACGCTCCAGGTAAGCAAAATTTTGAACTTTTTTGCGATTCCCGCTAACTATGAATCACTGACAAAAAATACAAACAAACTGATTTTCCTCCTATATTACTTGCCCGTAGGGAAATATGTAAGAATTGGGTGAAAGCGACTCCTCCGATGAAAATAGAATGGTTGGCCTCAATACAGCATACAAATTCATCAGACATAGTTTGTAAAAGTAAGCGAAATATTTTCTGGAATCCATATGAGAACTGGGTTGAATCACTTATATAAAATTCCAATGATTAGGCCTCTATATCATATTGCCAAAGTACTCTGACGGTGGCACACAAGGGTCGTGACGGAATAGCTACCAATGGGTGAGTAAGGAGGGCGAGGTGAAGAGTGATCCGTCCCGCTATATAAGATGACTGGGTGGTTTCCATTCATTTCAGATGGGACCTAAAAGTCGAATCTCTGGTATACTTGGGCATTGAGGACAAAAGAAAAAAAAATGGCCATCCTGAATAGCTATAACAGCTCCAACTTTAATAGAACAATAAAACATGGCAGCGGTGTCACAATTATTTTTAAGTTCCAACTTAAAAGTGAGATCATCAATTCTTTGACTGTACACTCTCCAGCTATTATGATTTTTAAAATCAACGTTTCCAATGAACTCCTGCTTTCTAGAGCCCTTGTTTATAACCCTCTTTCCATTAATGATTCTTTCAGCTGTTTGTTGGAAGATGTGATAGCTCAACTCTTACTTAAAAGCTCACAGTTTGTGCTGCTAGAAGGCCTGAAGTATCATCTTGAAGATGAAATAAACATTTCAGTTCATGAGTTGAGAAACAAAACAGTGTCTTTTCTCTTGAGATCACGCTCAGAAGTCTCAACTCACCACGTGAGGCACTTATTAGGCCTCATTTTCTTTAACCTACCTGATATTACAGCAGCCAGACAAATATCTCTTCCCTGATCTGATCACTATGTCATCCCCTTTTCCTTGGTCTTCAATGATGTCAACTCCTATCCCTAAATCAAGAAGAAGCTTGACTGAAATTACTTTAAAAGTATTTAAATCAGGGACCCCCTGGTTTATCCTCAATTTGACACTGATCCTAAATTCACCTTCAAGTCTTTTAACTAGTAGATACGTAACAACCTCAACACTTACACCCCTAATTACACCACTAGGGGCAACCAATCTACCACCTGTAGTCCCTGGTTCAGTGATACACTGAACAGGCAAAAAGCCTTCAGATTCCTTGAGCACAAATGGCATTAAAATAACTTTCTTGAAGACAAAGCCATATATACCAAAGAGACTCAAAACGATCATAAACTTATTAGAGCTGAGTGTTGGTCTTTCAACTCACAAGAAATTGAGTATGGTGTATTTCTCAAAAGGAAATGTTCAAAACTTAATCCTAATCCTGCCCTAAATCTCTGATGCGATACAAAAGTGGATGATGGACGGAGCGTATGAGCAAATCAAACACTCACCCCAAGTTAACTGATCTGGGTTTAATCCATTACCATTCTTTAGCTCACTCAGCCACCCCAGTTCAGACATGGCCATATGCAAATCAGTCTGACCCTGTGCCTCATGGGAACAGTCCAGCCCGAACTGCCAAGCCTCTGGATTCAAGATAGCGTGGCTGATGAGGATTATGAATCCGAAACCTGTCCCAGTATGCTTGTTTCCGGTCCAGGGAAGACATGGCTTGGCAGTTCGGGCTGGACTGTTCCCATGATGCACAGGGTCAGACTGATTTGCATATGGCCATGTCTGAAATGCGGTGGCTGAGTGAGCTAAAGAATGGTGATGGATTAAACCCAGATCAGTTGAATGGGGGTGAGTGTTTGATTGGCTCAAACGCTCCGTCAATCATCCACCCTTTTGTATCGCTTTGTTCGCCCTAAGTTGGCAGGGTATGCTCAGATGTGAGTCCCTTGCTCACTTGGCCACTGGATTCAAGATAGCCTGGCTGATGAGGATTATGAATCCGAAACCGGTCCCAGGATGCTTGTTTCCGGTCCAGGGAAGACATGGCTTGGCAGTTCGGGCTGGACTGTTCCCATGAGGCACAGTGTCAGACTGATTTGCATATGGCCAGTCTGAACTGGGGTGGCTGAGTGAGCTAAAGAATGGTGATGGATTAAACCCCGATCAGTTGACTGGGGGTGAGTGTTTGATTGGCTCAAACGCTCCGTCCATCATCCCCCCTTTTGTATCGCTTTGTTCGCCCTAAATTGGCAGGGTATGCTCAAACGTGAGTCCCTTGCTCACTTGGCCACTGATTTCAAGATAGCCTGGCTGATGAGGATTATGAATCCGAAACCGGTCCCAGGATGCTTGTTTCCGGTCCAGGGAAGACATGACTTGGCAGTTCGGGCTGGACTGTTCCCATGAGGCACAGGGTCAGACTGATTTGCATATGGCCATGTCTGAACTGGGGTGGCTGAGTGAGCTAAAGAATGGTGATGGATTAAACCCAGATCAGTTGACTGGGGGTGAGTTTTTGATTGGCTCAAACGCTCCGTCCATCATCCCCCCTTTTGTATCGCTTTGTTCGCCCTAAATTGTCAGGGTATGCTCAGACGTGAGTCCCTTGCTCACTTGGCCACTGGATTCAAGATAGCCTGGCTGATGAGGATTATGAATCCGAAACCGGTCCCAGGATGCTTGTTTCCGGTCCCATGAGGCACAGGGTCAGACTGATTTGCATATGGCTATGTCTGAACTGGGGTGGCTGATTGAGCTAAAGAATGGTGATGGATTAAAGCCAGATCAGTTGAATGGGGGTGAGTGTTTGATTGGCTCCAACGCTCCGTCCATCATCCCCCTTTTTGTTTTGCTAAATCTTTGATGCAGCTGTCCCCATACACAAACTTTCTCCTACATGTTGGCTGCCTATTTTTTTAGAAAGATCTAAGCAATCCATGAGTCACCCCTTCTCTACACTCTCAAGCTTTCAAGATGTGTCAGAAATAGAAGAGAAAGTGTCACTGCTTTCCATCAAGTCTGTCTCAGCTCTTAACCATTACCAACCCTAAACTAAGAATGATCACCAACATAGTTGCCCTTACCTTGTGGGAGCCCGAACCTCATTGCCAATATTTAGTACACCCAACTTTTCCTCTGGTGGGACTGCTCCAGCACCCTTGATCTTGTGTCATGAGTCACCACCCTCCAAAACATCAGGTCCAACTATTTTGCAGAGTAAAGCCCAAAAGTGGTTGGGACCACTCAATAACTGAGTTCTAGATCATAAAAAGCAATAGAGTTTTATCTAAAAAATCTCAATATAAGTAATACAGAGAAATGTTGTAAATGCCATGTATGATCAGAAAAGGAGTACAAAATCAGTATTTGGAAGTCTTTTAAATCATAACTAAACTATCTATTTTAAATCCCAATTAAGCAGAGAAGACTCTCAAAACTCTTTAACGTCAGACTCATAAAAGGTACTGAAAAAATGCTAAATGAGAATTTAAAGTTTCAAGTAAATCGGATACAGTCCCAGGAGAAAAATGAGAAGTCACTCTAAAACCTCAACATCATGAGTTCTTTAATACAGATTTTGTGCATATACAATTAGAAAAACTGTAGTTTCAGCATGGCATGACTATTGTTCGCTCATAATGGACAAATCAGAAGTAAGATCGTAATTTAAGGTTTTTTAGCACAACCCATTTCTAAGGTAAAATAATCTTTCCGTTAGCTTCCACAGCAACAGCAATTCAGAGATGTAAAATGCAATATGAAACATTCTCATACAAAAGCTCATACATTAGTGTGCGTGTAGGCCTACATCAGAAATTCCAGCAGAACTGCTCGTCAGAATAATACACGGAAACACAATGAAAAGTTTCAATCACAATGCATGCTCTCTAAGGAAAATTACTAACTACGTCACAATGCACTGTGCTCCACAGAAACTGTGGGAAGAAAAGGCTCACATGGGAACATTGATTGGGAGGGGGAAGGAGCAGGAGCAGGATGAGCAGAACATCAGAAACTGTATTCATGTTAATAAAATGGTGTCCCTTACAAAAATATGGCATAACTAAACTACATTACTATGCACACTTCTAAGCATTATAATCACATGTCTTCAATTGTAACATCATTAATTATTTGCTTACAACTATATTCATCATATAAATCATTATTTAGCGATACCAAGGTGATAATGGGGGGGGACTTTAATTGTCATTATGAACCACTTGGGGGGGTTTCTCAAATAACAACAGACGAGGATGATGCCTGCCGGATCCCGCCCCCAAATGTTTATCAAACTAAATCTTGGACACCTATGGCCATGCAGCTAACTTCATTGACATATACATTCTCACTTAGAGCTTGCAATGGTCGCTTCCCGGGGGATAGCCCAGGAAGGAGTACCTACAATGGAATGGGCCACTCATCAATAATAGATTATCTTATGGTTAGTATGTCTCTATGGCATTTGATCCGATATTTCCATGTACTTGACCGCTCGGAAAGTGACCACAACCTCCTGGTAGCAGATCTGGAATTGCCACTTCCCGACAGGGAGTACCAAGAGGATGATATGCCCTCCAGTAACATTAGGATCTTACAGGGTGGTAAAAGAATCCGATGGGCCACAATTAAATCATCGCCAGATAATTTGGCATCACTGTATAAAAGTGTCACTCCCCAGTTTGAACGACTAAAAACATTGCTTGAAAGTGCTTATAATCTTGATAAAGACGCTAAATCTTTAAACATACACAATGATCTAATGCTCGCCCTAGCGGTAAGCTTTTTTAAATCGGCAAAGCAGACTAACCGACAGGCACGTGTCACAAATCCCTGGTATAACCAGTCTTGTAGGAGGGCGAAGACTACTCTAATTTCGGCCCTAAAACTAGGCCATAGAGCAACCATTATGGCCGCAAGGAATGCCTATAAGAATCTCCTTTCCCATGCAAAATCCGAATGGGAAACAGAGAAGTGGCAGGCCATTAAACAAGCATTAATAACAAAAGATGCCCGAACTTTTTGGAACCTGGTCCATACTGGGAAACCAGAAGGTAAGGCAAAGATCGATCCCAATATCGCCGAGGAAGCCTGGTGTGCATTCTTTGGTGAACTTTATTCTAGCCCTGCTTCCCAGCATAAAGTGTCACTAACCATGTCTTTGAGATTGGCCCCTGGATGCCTTCCTCCACCTTTTACCATGTCGGAAGTTACACTTGCAGTTCAAGCATTAAAATGTAACAAGGCCCCAGGGTTGGACAAGATCCCTGGTGATCTTTTCAGAGAAGAGCCGAAGATCTGGGTCCCCTACCTGACCGTCATATTTAATGCTATTCTTGACGGTCAAGAGATTCCAAGTACCTGGTTGGGGGCCGAAATCATCCCGATTTATAAAAAGGGATCTCCGTTGGACCCGTCAAATTATAGGTCAATTAGTCTTATTGATGTTACCCAAAAAATCTACGCCAAACTGCTTTTGCAACGCTTGCAAGATTGGATTAGTGAGAACAACATCCTCTCCCACCTGCAAGCAGGGTTCCGCGCCAAAACATCTACCATCGACCAACTACTACGGCTCCAGGTACTTTACTGGAAGCATGTGGTCTTGGAAGGGGGTAGTCTCTACCTGACATTTGTGGACCTCAAATCCGCATTTGACATGGTGGACAGGAACCAATTGTGGAGTATATTAACAACAATGGGGATTCCACCCTACTTATGTCACCAACTTAAAAGACTCCACGAAGGAACCTATGCAAAGGTACGCTATGGCAAATATGGCCAGCTGACAAGAGCTTTTCCTATTGAGAAGGGAGTTAGGCAGGGATGCGTACTTGCCCCTACTTTATTTTCCCTTTTTTTTAAATGGTCTTGTCGATGACCTAATTAGTGTACACAACATTGACGCCCCTAACCTAGCTGGCGGTAAATTTCCTGCACTTATGTTTGCGGATGACACCCTGCTGCTCTCAAAAACATCTATGGGGATGCAGCGGGTGTTAGACCAATTCACCAAATTCTGTAGGAACAGGAATTTGGTGATTAATATAGACAAAACAAAGTATATGGTGTTCAATGCCAGTGCAACTAATTGTCCACGCCCGTCAATGGATGGACGAGTCCTGGAAAGGGTAAATAATTTCACTTACTTAGGTCTGACCTTAAATGATAAAATGAGTTGGGAAACTCAAATGACTAAGGCTAATTTAACCCTTTCTCAGTCTACGGGAGGGATTCTCAAAGTGCAGAAATCTTGTGTCCATAAAGTAGTCAGTGTACCACTGGAAATATACAAAGTTCAAACCAGATCATCCACCCTCTACGGGGCTGAACTCTGGGGCCACTGTCCAGCGAGTGAGATTAGCATAACAGAGAATAACTTTATTAGACATCTGCTCTCTTTACCAAAAAACACTCCTCTAGTTCCTTTAAGGCTGGATATAAATCTGAGGCCTATTGCAGAAGCAATTGCCTCACGCCCGCTCCTTTACTGGCGCAGATTGTGGAGTGTCCCGGAGCTTGAGTGCTATAGAGAAGAACTGAAGATTGTGATGGCACGCCCGGGTGCAGGGAGGATAAAGTGGTTATCCTTTATAAGGGGGCAGGCGTCTAGGATTGGCATGGAGAACCTCTGGTCAAATCCGGAGGACACATGCAAATCTATCTCAAAGAAAACCCTGGCTGAGTCTATAAAATATTACAACTTAGAAGAGGTCCTTCGATCAGCCAGGTCTTCTAGTTTCACTGACAGCTTTCTGGATTTCAAGAATGTCTACAGCTTTGAGAAGGAATTAGACATTATAGAACCTGTCTTAGCAAAAAAACTGTATCTACAGTTTAGATATGGTACACTACCCCTCCACTCTTACACTGATGAATGGAAAATGGGTTTAGTTCGTCCTTGTCCAGGTTGCAATGATCCAAAAGAATCCCTAATTCATGTGATCTTGTTTTGTCCTGCTTATTCTGTTAGCAGGAAAAAATGGATTATACAGCTATGTGTGAACCTAGGAGTCAGGAACCATATAGAGTTTTTTAGAATTTTAAAAACTGATACTAATGCACTAATAGTTATTGCTATTGCTAAATTTTTGTTTTCAATGTGGTTAATTAGACGGAGATTGATTCTGTAGTAGCAAGCTACTCTAATGTAGGTAGGCAGCTTGTCCTAGTAAAACTAGGCTTCCACCGCGTTTTTGAACATTTAATCAATGTATTTTCTTGTTTTAGTGTTTTTATCGTCACTCTATAAACCACATGCTAACTGACTTTACTGCAAATATCTAAAATGAGATGCAACTGTGTATTAGTTTATTACTGTAAATGTATTTTTCTATTTTTGATGTACTTTTATGGTTCATAAACAAACCGAAATAAAGTTAAATTGATGATGATGATAAATCATTAGAACACAAAATTTATTAATAAAAATTTCACATTATAGAAAAAATTGAAAACCTCAACTCTCTCTGTAACACCGCATTTCCCAAGTGGTCTCCCCACATTGCTGGAAACTAAACCCGGATTATACCGCTGCGAGTCATTGATTCCAACCAATTACAGACCAATTTCCCTTCTCCCCATCATGGCCAAAAGGATTAAGATGCTTATCAACAAGCAATTGGTTTACTTACTAAAATCAGATTTTCTTCTGGACCCTACCCAATCCGTTTTATGTTCTATGTCACATAGATGACCCTGGTATCCACTGCTGCTAACTTAATATGCCAAAAGACCCGGAAAATGTTGCCCAGTGGTCCTTCATGACCTACCGGAAACTTGAGACAAGGTAGGCCATACCACTTTATTGGAAAGAATTAAGAATATGGGAGCAAATTACTTAGACTTAGCCTGCAACAAATCATTTTGATGAACTACACCTATTTCGTCTACTCTCCTTCCTTCAAAGTGATGCAACCACCACCAGATACAGCTTGATCTTAAGCCCAACTCTCTTTAATGTGCATATGCTCCACCTGGCAGCCTTGGTCAGGTCTTTCAGCTTTGTTATCCTCCTAAGTGCAGACAATACTCAGATCATGGTACCTATTCCCAAAGGCTCAATCATTCTTAAAGCTAAATTTCAACTATATTTCCGAGCTATTGCTGACTGGATGCATTCAAAGTTTCAGAAGCTCAATTTTGATGAGACCAAAGTTCTACTAGTGCATGCAAGTTGAACAGTTGCCTGCTAAATGGTTTTAATAAAAATAAGCATGTAATTAAAGGTCCCCAATACATTTGTTTGAGCTACTTTTTATATGTAAAAGCAACAGAATATGGCACCTCATGTTCACCTTTCTCATCATACCAAGAATGCACTAGTAATGTGAATATACAAATAAATTAAGAAGATTTAAAATAGGAAAAGCGAAGGCACTAAGAAAATCATCTTTTAAAGTTATTATCTATGGGCAGATTACATCATTAAAACGCTACAGACTTCGAGAACCTGAGCCTCAAAAAAATATGAGAGACCATGTAGAGAAGAAAAGAATAAATGGTATTACCTTTCGGTGTATTCTTTAAAAGTTGTGGAGACCCTCACTCTCAAACCTACACAGCATACTTGTTCATTAGGTTGCCGTTCCTGGTGATCCAGATGGTCTCCATCAACCAAGGCAGCCAGGGGGATCCACAGCACATTAACCTAAAATTACCTGCAGGTAAACTGCCTTTAGCTTTATTCTGGATACCTGTAGTAATGTTCAAAAGAGGGTGAGGCCTATAGAGGAAAAATAGTGAGCCCGATTCACAGAATGAACTTAAGACTAAATCCTAAACTTACTACTATTTGGTATTCACAGAATGCACTTACTACTTTCGGGATTCACAAAGTGAACTTACTACTTTCGAGATTCACAGAATGAATTTACTACTTTCGGTATTCACAGAATAGATTTAAGACTACTAACTTTACGTCCCAACTCGGGCTGGAAATTCCGGCCCGGAGGCGGAGTTTCCGGCTTGGGGGCAGAGCTTATGGCCCGGAGGCGGAGCTTCCGGGCAGGAGGTGGAGCTTCCAGGCCAGAGGCGGAGCTTGCGGCTTGGAGGCGGAGCTTCTGGCTCGGAGGTGGGTATTTAGCCACGGCTGAAATCTCCACCTCCGGACCGGAAGCTTCTCCTCCAAGCCGCAAGCCCCACCTCCAGCCTGGAAACTCCACCTCCGGGCCGTAAGCTCTGCCCCGAAGCCGGAAACTCCGCCTCCAGGTCGGAATTTCCGGCCTGAGTTCGGACGTAAAGTTAGTAGTCTTAAATCTATTCTGTGAATACCGAAAGTAGTAAGTTCATTCTGTGAATCCCGAAAGTAGTATGTTCACTTTGTGAATCTCGAAAGTAGTAAGTGCATTCTGTGAATACCAAATAGTAGTACGTTTAGAATTTAGACTTAAGTTCATTCTGTGAATCGGGCCCAATGGTCCTAAATGTCTGTGCTAACATGTTTCATCCATATACTCAACAGTCTTCATCAGGACTTGGAACCTTGTTCTATCCTGCCCTGTGCCCTAAGTACCATTTGCTTAATTGTGTACTGGGCTGGGTGTGTAGTAGAAGTTCAGAGGTCATAAACACAACATAAATAATCACAATGCTGTGGTTCATCTCAGACTCATGTTTGAATTTTATTGGGGGGGGGGGAGACCCATGGAGGAAGTACCAGGGAGCCTTCTATGGTAATACTCTTTTCAAGAATAGCTCCATTTTATTGAAATGATAGTGTTGAAGTGACTTCTGAAAATGAAGGACACACTGACACCATCAGGTTAAATAACCTGGAACCACACCCAGCTCAGTAGACCTATAGATATATAATAATTGGGTTAGAGGGAAAACAGAGCAGGATTCAGTTCCTGATGAAAACTGTTGACCTTGTATGAGACTAGTAGAAATAAAGACTAAAGCATGTCATCCCAGGGATTCAAGTTCATTACTTATCGTTATCGTCTACATATTGAACAACCTTTCCATAGGTACCCAGGATAAAACTAATGACAATTTATCATTAGGTAATTTTAGTTTTAATGTGCTGAGGAAAAGGTGATGCAAACTGGTGCAAAGTCGAGATAAACTATTTACTATCCAGGGTATATCTTGATTAGCATTCATAAAAAGCTATAAAGTTATGCAAAGTAGAACTTTGTGCTACATTGTGCTATTTCGCATCAATGTAGTCCCACGGGTGGTACATGTAAAATACTCATGGTTTTTGCCGCATGCATTCACCTTTGCAGTATGATGCAAGGGTTTGTTCAAAGTGCAAGGCAGCCTAAAGTACACCAGCAAATGTGGGTAGAGCAACAATAATTTCTTAGTTCATACAATATTATCCTGGTCTCTCTGCCTTTCACGCACAACAGCACAGCAACTTTGGGGATTACGCTGTGCTGCATGATTTCTTAGTAAATTTCTCCCTAGGCATGCTACCTTGAGAAAATGGTAATATACTCTAATTGGCCACTATCTGTCGGGGTAGAATATTGTTAGAAAATAAGCAGAATTGATCTCATTAAGATGTGCCACAACCCTGAGTCAAAGTTCCTTCATTACTGTAGTTCTGTTTTTTGTGATTGCCAACTTATAATAGGAGGTGTTAGATACTCCAGCAGAAGCTGCAGTTTTATCCCTCCAATTATACATCTCTATATGCTGACAATGACAGGAATACAGGGTCATGGCTGATCTGTATTGGACTTTGATACCAGAAAGAGTCCCAGTCCTGAATCCTGGTAAGAACCCATTTAAGTCTCAAAGCTCTGTTAAAACTGATAAATGTATTTTTTGCAGGTTGGTTCGATAGGATTCCGATATTCAAAGATCCTGACCTAACAGTGGTACACAAATGTGCCAGTTGAATTAACACCTCTACTGACCTTCATTTGTTGTCAAACAGGATGCACATGACCAAATATTGAGTTACCTCTAGTGACAAAGCACAAACCCCCAGATTCATCATTGTCATGTTTTGCGAGTTCTTATTAGCGATTATTAAGGAATCGCTATTAAAGACTTGCAAAACGGGATTCATGTAGAAATCGCAATATTTATTGCGATTCCTACAGCTTCCTTATTTGCGATTCGCTAATTGCTAATCACAAATAAGGAATGACTTTAGGCCCATAGGAATGAATGGGGAGTCATTCCTTATTTGCGATTAGCAAATAGCGAATCGCAAATAAGGAAGCGATTTCAAGGGTGCCAGGGTGTCCAAAGGACACCCTGTATCACCCCTGAAATGGTAATGTACACTGGTGTTGCGCACACACATGTCCAAAGGACAAGTGTGTGTGTAACATACAACTTAGAAAAATGCACTAAAGGGCATTTTTACTAAGTTTTCGCTATTTACCACGTAGTTAGACTTCGTGGTAAATAGCGGCCCCAGATTGCGAAATCGCAATTTTTAAAAATTGTTCATGAATTGCATTTAAGGAATCTCAAATTGAGATTCCTTAAATGCAATTCATCGCAATTTAGCGATTTCTATAATTGCGATTTTTGCATTTGGGATGATGAATCCCAAATGCAAAAATAGCGCTCGCAAAGGGCCAGATTCTCAGAATATGGCCCTTTGCGAGCCGAATTTCCTTTGATGAATCTGGCTGTAAGTTCCTTACAGGAAGAAGTAGATTCAACCTTAATAAGCACACATCAATTTTGGACACTGTTTGATGATGACCTGGTAGTTTATCAAGAAACTCCAGAGACACAATAACCTCATTCTTGATTGCTATATTGATTGGAATATTCTACATTATTAACAAAATTTGATCACAGAACAATAATTTAAAGACCAGGACGCTTCAATCAAGAACATAAAAACAGCTGAGAAATCAGAGGTAAACTTGGAGTCACACATCTGTACGTAATCCTCTCCAGAAGTCCAAAAGGGTTCGAATTAGTTATCCTAAACCTATTGATTAATTGAACCTAGCTCTACATACAGCACATTCTGTAATCCAATTAATTCGAATTTAGGATTAAAATATGAACTGAAGAAGGCTCCATATTTAATGGAATGTAGGGTTATGAATCTTCCCTGCATGGTATAGTGGTGTGTTCCTCTGCCTTGAGTGCTCACCTGAATGGGAATCTGATCTATTGACTTGTATTTTGGCAGTGGCAGCATGCTAACTTAGTGTGTGAAGAGGCTTAGGCTTATCCCTAGCAGTGTCAGTTCCAGGGCCTGTCCTGTGACCTGGAAGAGCATCCCTAGCATGCCCTCATACCGAGCAGTGGACTACTGTCCTTGATCAGGGTTTAGCACATACATTGGAGATGGTGCATACCATGTTAGTGAGAGTGTGCACTATTGACCATTCTCTTATAATGTTCCGCTGTTATGTGAAACCCAGAGCTGACATTCAGTGTGTATGTCGAGTGTGTGTGCATGTGCAGTAAGCCTGTGATGTGGAGAAGTGTGGCTCAATGCTTAGAGCGGCAGACCTTGATGCAGAACGCTGGCCAGGGACCAGGGTTCGATTCCCGCCTCGGCGGGTTTCGGGCTTAAATTCCTCTGACCGGATATTCTCGCCTCAGTGCCGATTCTAAGCATGGGTCCCACGCTGCAACTCTGGGCAATAGCTTGCTTAGTCTCCACAAAGGCCCCCTGATACACAAGGGATGCCTGGTTTCACCATGGGATGCCCAGGAGTGGACACCCCACAAGGAAAAGCCAGGAGGGGTTCCCTTGTGGTAGGAGTACAAGCGCCGGGATGCCTCCGGGTCACTGTTCGCGCTATACAAATACGCCACATTTACATTTACATTTGTGTGGTAGTAGGACTCGGTGTGTGGCATGAGTTTTAGTGCTGAAGCCAGTGGGCTTCATTTTGGATGCCTCTAGTTCAACCTTGAACTAGAGGTAGCATGAAGACAGCTTCCCCAGATAGTGGAAGTGCATTGCCTGCATTTCTGTGCCTAAACGGTGGTGATTCAGAATTTGAAGTGAGTGTGGAGAAAGGGCTACCTTTAAAAATTGATTTATAATTTGGCAGGCAGCCTGCTCTCTGCCATGGTGACAGACTAAACTACTTCACCATCCTGATGGAGGTCCCGCCAACCAAATTTAGAAATGCTCACTGACCTAGTAATCATGGTGATTCCTGTCAAAGCATTGTAAGCTTTTCATATGCCTCTGGCAAAATGACAGAACTGTCTAGCAAAGGTTCACATTTTTTTTAAATTTCAAAATAGAAAATCCAATGCCACTCTCACCACGGGAGTTGCCGACCATGGTGAGGGAGACATTGAGCACTTTTTAATGCCCCTTACTGCCAGGTTTTTCTTGATAGTAATGGCAATTGAAAGCTGTATGTCTGACCATATAAGTTAGGCAGGCAGACATATAGCCAAACTGTAAACGGCCCTTAGTTCATTAGGCCATTGGAGGTGTTTCACCACAGCAGAGACAGAGTAGACTCCGCTGACATTAAACAATGGTTAAATTGGGTGAGCGGACTATAATGTTGGCAGGGATGGAACTCTGCCACATTTGCCTTTGTTAACACAGAGTAGCATATGAGTTTTTTCTGGGGACTGCCATCAAGTAGATGATACTGGTGAAGAATGAGACTGCAGTTTCTGTTGTGAAGTTTAAATGCTAGGTCTGCTATTTTGTCAGTCCCTGATAACTACTTCAGAAAGTCTGATGACAGCCATTGGCAGAAATCTCACACTTACTTGTTCCTACATTCTATGCACTCCTGATTGGAAATAGGTCCAATGCTCCCTGCTGTGATAAACATCACTTTTATAGAAAGACTGAGCACCTGATTTACTTGCCTCAGACAGGTGACTCAGTCACAATGGTGACAAATGTCCCATCCACCGAAAAATAGACCCATTTATATCCAATGAGATTTATATTCTGTGGCAGGATATCTGCCACCGTTGTGATGAAGTAGTCCACCCGCTGAAATCTAAATCAGGTACTAAGGCCTGAGAGCATCTTGAGAAGATCAATTGAAAGAGAACCACCTGAAACCGATTCCGAACTTTGGGTCAGTGGATCCACAACCGCTGTCTGAAAAATGTGTTTAAAATTTGAATCCTAACCACCACACTTGGTTCCAGTGCCAACGTCTATTCGAAGAGATGGCTCAGTAACCACAGCTGAAACTGCTGGAGAAGGCATGCCTGTCACCAGGACCTGTCACACTGCAATCATCCATCCTTGTGGGTGCCAAGAAAAATCTGCAGTGAGAATGGAAGGCGTGGGCCACAGCAATCACAGCACTTGAACTGCAAAATTACTGCGCAAGCACCACAAGATTTCAACCGTAGACCGGAGCATAGGTTAATGTCATACTAATTCTGATAGGTGTAGACAGTGTATCGCTATTATAATTTTAATACAAAGACTTTCAAAGTTGAGAGAAACCCTGATTTAACCAAAAATGTTTGGTCAGAAAGAAGCACACTGGGCCAACTACTAAATACCAAGAACTATCCACAAATGACCTCTGTTCCCACGATCATACACAAACAGGTTTCTCTGTACACCATTACACCTATGACACTCACATTTATCTGAAATCTCTAACAATACTGGACATTTTACTCTCAAATATGCTCTACTGAACATTCAGAAATGGAGAATTTCCTCATTTTCAATCCTAAAAAGACCAAGGGGCATATTTATGGGAGGCTTGTGTCACGTTTGCACCACACCACGTGGTACATGTGAGACTTAAACCACTAACGCAGTGGCTCTGAGTTGCCTCAAAATTCTGGAGTAGCACAACGCAGTGCAAATCGCTGTGCTGTGCTACCCTGCCCTGGGTAGGCAGTGCAATGTGTTCCCACTCAACTCCCATGGCTTTTGATGAATTCCCAGATTTACAAGGACTTCTAAACCTCGGAATGCACCAAAATCATATGCCTTCCTAAGGAGAGGCGTGGCAAGGAGAAATATTGTTATTTTCCTAATGTGTTTGTCTTTCTACTTAGGAGGAAAACATCTCTCATGAATGTTTTTGTACTGGAAGGCATCCTTTCCCGCACAAAAACAATCCTGCATGCAATACAGGCAACCTTGCGCCATAAAGCAAGGTTTCCTGTGTTGGGGTCCGGTAGCTCACTGTGAGCCAGCGCAGGAGGAAAAGGCAGGTATGCACTGTGGTCCTTAAATGCGGTGTACTGCTGCCCTTTCCCAGTGATGCAGCGCATCAAGGTGACTTGCTATGCTGTACTGAACACCTATTTCATAAATATGGCCCCAAATTCATACCTTTCTCACCCAAAGACAAAAGGCCCTTACTGCCTGATCTGCTGTAAAACTAAAGGGTGCAGCACCCTGTCACTTCTCTTTTACCTACAGTCTCATCCCTTGGAATCATGTTTCATACTTCCTTATTCATCAAATAAACCAGGGGTCTCCAACCTTTTGTGTAGTCAGAGCTACTCCTGGCCAGTGAAAATCGTTGTGAGCTACTGAACCCGATGCAACTTGCGCATTTTTCCGAAAGACCCCCGACGCCCAGTTTCATTGACTTTAAGTCTAATTTCATCAGCGCCCATACTGTGCCTTTCTGCCCTCTGTTTCACTCGTTTTCCCCTTATTTTTTGTGCCCTTCTGACCTCTGTTTCACTCGTTTTCCACTTGTTTTTTGTGCCCTTCTGCCCTCTGTTCCACTTGTTTTCCCCTTGCTTTTTGCGGCCTTCTGCCGTATATTTCACTCGTTTTCCCCTTGTTTTTTGTGCCCTTCTGCCCTCTGTTGCACTCGTTTTCCACTTGTTTTTTGTGCCCTTCTGCCCTCTGTTTCCGTCGTTTTTTGTGGCCTACTGCCCTCTGTTTCACTCGTTTTCCCCTTGTTTTTTGTGTCCTTCTGCCCTCTGTTTCCCTCTTTTTTTGTGGCCTTCTGCCCTCTGTTTCACTCGTTTTCCCCTTGTTTTTTGTGCCTTTCTGCCCTCTGTTTCACTCGTTTTCCCCAAAATTAAAACGGCACAATGAGGGGGGCAGAGGCAAGAAAAATGGCACAATCAGGGGGGCAGAGGCAAGAAAAATGGCACAATCAGGGGCGCAGAGGCAAGTAAAACGGCACAATCAGGGGGGCAGAGGCAAGAAAAACGGCACAATCAGGGGACAGAAGGCACGAAAAACCACACAATCAGGGGCAGAGGCAAGAAAAACCGCACAATCAGGGGACAGAAGGCACGAAAAATGGCAAAATCAGGGGCAGAGGCAAGAAAAACGGCACAATCAGGGGACAAAAGGCACGAAAAACGGCACAATCAGGGGACAGAAGGCATGAAAAATGGCACAATCAGGGGACAGAAGGCATGAAAAACAGCACAATCAGGGTGGCAGAGGCAAGAAAAACGAGCTTACCTTTAGTGGCAGGCACGTCTCCTGGCTGCTTCTGGAGGTGGAAGTCACGTCTCCTACTGCTTTCAGTAGACGATGATGTCAGACTCTCACAAGAGAAGTCTGCAGCTCCAGGAGAGGAGCGTCATCGCGTCAGTCTCTTCGCCCGCCCCATCCACAGATTAGCTCCGATCCGAGCGAAGTGCTAGACGAGCTACTCCTGGAGTCTCCACGAGCTACCGGTAGCTTGCGATCGACCGGTTGGAGACCCCAAAAATAAACAAAGTCACCAAAGTGACTTACTTTCACTTAAATGCTCTGAAAAAAATAAATCCAATTTAGGCTAGCTCCTACTCACCTGAAACCAACAACTCATGACCTTATTCCGTGGTGTCAGTACTTTGGCAAGTGTGGGCTTGCAGGCGCCTCTCCGTCTGCCCTCTTGCCCCTCAAATCTTTCTTAAATGATGTGGCAAAACTTCTATCTTCATCAAGGAAATTCAACCACTTCACATCTCTTCATGTTTAGATAAACTGGTTTCCAGTCGAGGCCAGAATGAAATATAAACTACAATATTTGGCCCACAAATAAGTCCTCTTAAACTCTCCTTTTTACCTGGCTAATCTCAAGCTATCTGACAGCATGAGAAACCTTAAGAGCAGAAAAAACCTTTTTCTTTAAATAGCAGTCTTTATCTTTTCGAACTCTCCTCCAGCCGCAATCAGGTTCACACCTACCCTTTTGTCCTTCTGCCGCCACCTAAAGGCCCATTTCTTCAAATTGTACTTATCTCAATGACCTAACTGGGCTATAAACCAGTGAAGGAGTTGGAGATTTAGTTTAGTAAAAGTGTTGCTATTGCTAATTATGGAAAAATAACAGATGATGGATGGAATGCTGAACAAATCAAACATTCACCCTAAGTCACAGATCAGGGTTTAATCCATCTTTCTTTTGCTCACCCAGTCGATCATTCTTGACCCTGCTCCCCATGGGAACAGTGCATCCCAAATTGCCAGGCTAGGTCCTCCCTGGACCGGAAACAAGCATCTTGGGCCCGGTTTTGGGGTATCATCACTCATCCGCAGGGCTAGCTTGAATCCTATGGAACAGTGAGCATGGGACTGATAAGAGTGCAGTGATATTCTGGAAATTGCAGAGGTACATTATATTCACGAATAATCCGTACCTGCATATATTCTTATGTGTGTTCATTTTAGTTAGTAAATTGTGTTGTAATAATCGACGGTAAATGAAGTGTTAGAATGAGTCGTGCCATTCAAGAAAAGTAAAATGGCATTTAGAGGGAATCATGTAATTCTCGATGTTCATTGCAAATGTCTAACAAAGTAGCTCATATGTAATGTAATGTATTAGATTTAAATGTGCAGCATAATAAAGTCTGCAAACATAAAGATGATTGCTTGTGTCTTAAACGTGATGTAATGTAGTGCTTGCAGATGCAACATTTATAAATGTGTGTTTAATTTGATGTCAAAGGCCTAGATGTAGTATTTACTCTTTCATGCTATGAAGGCCTCTTCGTATTTCTTATGTTAGCTGATTTGTGTAGGCCTGAAATGCATTTTCCCCTGGTAGAGCTCTCATTTGGAGGCAGTCAGCAAAATTCATGTGCGTGCAAGGTTGTTCTGTTCTCATGTTTCTGTTGCCGGTGCAAGGACACCGACCTTGTTTGTTAGACTAACGCCTTTTTTTAGGCGTTAGGTATGGAGAAGACCTGAAACAAAGTATTCAGGAATGCCGATAATTGAGAGCGGATATTCTTTCTTGCTGAAGAAGCCTGAGACCCAAGGACACACCAACTGTTGCCGGACCACGTTCAAGTTTTGGAAAATTACCTACGAGAGGTGCCTGGCTAGAGGAGGTGTTTCAGGGGCGTGCTTTATCAATTGTGCATTTTGTATTAGGCACAGTGCCCTGAGGGATGAGTTATCAGAGAGCAGTTAGAGGGGCAGACAGAAGGGATCAATTCTTAGAAGGATGTCTTAGAACGAACTCTGTATTTTTGACGACAGACCCTTACAACGTGAATGTACCTTTTCTTGATCTTGCCTGGGAAATGCTAAGTGGGAATGCCACTTTAGGGATAGATTAACAGATTTCTTTTACAGTCACTAATGAAGACTAATATAGATGTTGGGGCATTTATTGCCTGCTTTGTATTTTTGGAGTTGCTTATTCTTTTTATTCTGCACCAGATTAGACTGCTTCATAGGGTGAGCTTTGTATTAGGGCCTATGTATTTTTACAACCTTGTCATGAGGTGCTTGTATGTTTAGTTATTTTTGGCTTTGTAATAAACCCCCAAAATTTTAATTTGGAGTAAGTGATCCTTCTGAGTTGTATATAATTGGTCCATGCTAATTTGTCATGGATGCATTGTTTCTCCCCTTTACACTTCTCAGCACGTAATAAAGGTCCAGTCGACTGAGCATTCTTAGTAAAACTTCTATAGGGGAATCCAGCGTTATCAGGACCCACGTCTGGGCATACCATTCCTACTTAGGATTACAAAATCAAAAAGAACAGATAATGTACAAAATGCTGAACAAATCAAACATTCACCCCAGTCACAGATCTCAGTTTAATCCATTATTTTTTTGTTCACCACGCCACTCCAGTTGGGACTCAACGATATGCAAATCAGTCTTGACCCTTCTCCATATGGGAACGGTCCAGGCTGTACTACCTGGCAAGGTCCTCTCTGAACTGGAAACAAGCATCCTGGGACCAGTTTCAGGGTATCACCCCATATCAGCTAGACAGGTTTGAATTCAATGGACAGTGAGCATGGGACCAATGTCTGAACATACCCTTCCTCCTTAGGGTGACAAAAGCAAACAGAACAGATGATGAACAAATCAAACATTCAGCCCCCCCAGTCACAGATCTGGGTTTAATCCATCCATTTTTTGCTCATCGCCCTACCATATTTTGACCCCGCCATATGCCATCTATTTGTCTTTCTGTGTTGCTATAGCCCTAAATGGGAGGATTATGCCCAGATGTGGGTCTGGTGCTCACTATGCCATTAGATTCAAGCTACAAGACAGCTTAAGACACGCACTGCCAAAGTGTTCCGGAGGTTGTGTTCTTGCGTGTTCCTGGGGATTCACTTTCCAATCCTCAAAGTGTGAAATGAATGAAATAATAAAGTTGCATCTCCTGTAGAACTGGCGAAAAAGCGTCCGTTGAATGGTACTTGCGTGCAAGGCGAAAGGTTTAAAGTTTACTACGATGGCCAGCCCGTCAGACAGGTGTAGTATCGGGTGTAAGAACTGAGTAAATGTGTTCCCTGGGGTAAACGAGCGTCAGAAAGCCATCTTAAAATGGAGAGTGATGGCTGGTGCAAGAGCGCAATGTGAACCAAACAATGTGCACAAAGTGGATGAATCCACAGTGGGTGAAATACAGATTTGGGAAGCGGATGTGAAAGGGTGTACAAGAGACATGAAATGAGGAAATTATTAAATCCAACATAAAAACTGACAGTGATGGATTGATGTGAGTAAACGTCATCTCACAACCGACACCATTGCCTAGAATACTTTTGTTTTAAATGCCAACTCATTAAGTGGGGCACAGAGCTGTGCACAGGGTGACATCTAATACACAGGAGATGCAACCTTATTATTAGATTCAAGCTAGCCTGACTAGTTTGAGGTGATACCCAGAAACCAATCCAAGGATGCTTGTTTTTGGTCCAAGGAGGACCTGGCCTAATAATTTGGATAAAATCCTAATAATGGATTAAACCGAGATCTGTGACTGGGGTGAATGTGGGGAGCAGGGTCAAGACTTGTTAGCATTTGGCTGGGGCCAAACTGGAATGGCATGCTGAGAAACAAAGCGATGGATTTAGGACCAGATCTCTGTACTGCAGGTGAATGTTTTACACTATTCAGTATTCTGTCCATCATCTGTTTATGTTGCTTTTGTCATCCTAAGTGGGAAGGGTATGCCCCAACGTGGGACCCATGCTCATTATGCTGTTGGATTCAAGTTAGCTTGGTTTATGAGGGGTGATAACCCGAAATCAATTCCAGCATGCTTGCGTCCGGTGCAGGCAGGGACTGGCCTGACTGTTCGGGCTTGACTGTTCCCATGGGGAGCAGGTAACTAAATAAAGAACAGAGCACGTACCCCGCCAATTGGTCTAATGGTCCCAAAGCTGGGATCCCGATATATGAGGGGTGACAAATCTAGGAGTTGGCACTGCACCGGACAAAATATATACAATCCAGATATATGCAAGGGAGAGAGTTTTTTTCCCCAAAAATATATGTATTTTTATTTGTTTATCTATACACCTTTAGAATTGATGTAAAGAAAAAATGATTTTTTTAAACGTACATAAATAACACATAATATTGCACAATCAGACATAAAAAGTTGCAAAGGGATAAAAATGACAAAGGTACATTTTCACTACAAGGCCTACCCAGCAACAATCCACACTTCATTCATACTTTCATTCTCTCAGATTCTCACCAAATAATTCTACCTAAAGTTCTATCACTCCACTCACATTCTTCGATACATTCCCATCATTCTGTTGTATGTCACACATAGATGGTAAATATGTGGCATAGAACAGAGTCTTATTCCAGACAAAAAATCATAATACGGCCCCTTATTTAGTATAACATAATATGCCGTATTTCTTGAGACATGAGCCGACGCGCGTTTCGGTGTACGGGCCCAAAGGGCTACACCTTCGTCAGGGCTGGGGGTTGTTGACTGGGAGGGAAGATGATAATGATCTGATGATGATATTCACAGGATTTTCTAATGCAGAGATGCTTTATAAGTATTTTCAGGAAACCAAAGATCTCCTGGGTCCTGAGAATTATATTTCAAAATAGTAGGCTCCACTATGTAGAAATTGGCAGCGGGGAGGCAACTAGAGGATCACTATGTTTTCGTAGTTTTAGTGGAATCCGGCACTCTTTCCCGGGAATAACAGGAAGATTGAACACTAAGTCTGTGTAATGTAAATCCGTCAGGAGGTGTGTGGTGGACAGCAGGTTGCATACGGAAATACCTTTTTGGAAGCGAGTGTAAACGGCCACTAAATTTCTTCAAATTGAGAGCGGCGCGTAGCTGTCGAGGGTGCCGCCTGGATGAGAAGTTTTAGGAGTGGCGCGTAGCTGCCGGAGGTGCCGCCTAACATAGAGACGACGAAATCCGTAGATGGGGATCCGTTGGTTAGCCGTGTCGGCCGTTCCTTACGGGTGACAGGACTGTTCCCGGGAAAGAGTGCCGGATTCCACTAAAACGACGAAAACATAGTGATCCTCCAGTTGCCTCCCCGCTGCCAATTTCTACATAGTGGAGCCTACTATTTTGAAATATAATTCTCAGGACCCAGGAGATCTTTGGTTTCCTGAAAATACTTATAAAGCATCTCTGCATTAGAAAATCCTGTGAATATCATCATCAGATCATTATCATCTTCCCTCCCAGTCAACAACCCCCAGCCCTGACGAAGGTGTAGCCCTTTGGGCCCGTACACCGAAACGCGCGTCGGCTCATGTCTCAAGAAATACGGCATATTATGTTATACTAAATAAGGGGCCGTATTATGATTTTTTGTCTGGAATAAGACTCTGTTCTATGCCACATATTTACCATCTATGTGTGACATACAACAGAATGATGGGAATGTATCGAAGAATGTGAGTGGAGTGATAGAACTTTAGGTAGAATTATTTGGTGAGAATCTGAGAGAATGAAAGTATGAATGAAGTGTGGATTGTTGCTGGGTAGGCCTTGTAGTGAAAATGTACCTTTGTCATTTTTATCCCTTTGCAACTTTTTATGTCTGATTGTGCAATATTATGTGTTATTTATGTACGTTTAAAAAAATCATTTTTTCTTTATATCAATTCTAAAGGTGTATAGATAAACAAATAAAAATACATATATTTTTGGGAAAAAAAACTCTCTCCCTTGCATATATCTGGATTGTATATATTTTGTCCGGTGCAGTGCCAACTCCTAGATTTGTCACCCCTCATATATCGGGATCCCAGCTTTGGGACCATTAGACCAATTGGCGGGGTACGTGCTCTGTTCTTTATTTAGTTTCTTTTCCCCCTACGACCTGCCTGCATCCTTAAAGAAACCCATTGGGGAACCCCCTTCTTTCACTTTTTTTCCCATGGGGAGCAGGGTCAAGACTGACTTTCATATGGCTCGGTCCAAAATCGAATGGTATGGTGAACAAACAAACAATGGATTTAGGCCCATATCTTTATACTGGGGGTGAATGTTTGACAATGTTCAGTATCCCGTCCATCCTCTTTCTGTGTTGCTATTGCTACTACACGTCAGGTATCTGGGGTATAATTTATGCACATAGGTGCACATGCCTCACCCTCATCCCTCACTGCTGCTTTTCAACCACTCACATTTCTCGACCATACCTTCTCGTCCATTGTGTGCCCCTCTCTGTCATCCTTACCTATCTTTGCTTCCTCTGTGCTTCCTGGATCCAGGGCTTACTCACCCATTTCCCTTACCGTTTGCCTCGCTCTTACGAACCCGTGCCACTTGTGCATCATTTACCTGCATTTCCATGGAACTCCTTGTCATGCACCCTCTGTGCAATTGATTCAACTATGTTGATGTCATCTGTCCCCAACAATATAAGTTGAACTAATGAACAGATTTGGGTTCTGGGTGAGCTTTCACTGCTGCTCACTGTGCTATACTCCACCTCTTCCTCTGTGTGCTGCACTTGCCCTGATGCTCCTCTGCATGCTGTACTTCCACTGCCACTTCCTATGCTTTAATATACCTCCTCCTCTGTGGTTTGTATTTGCATTGCGCCTTCTCGGGCTGTACTCTACCATCTCCTCTGTGTGTTGCACTTGCATTGCTCCTTCCCATGTTGTACTCTTCCACCTCCTGTGTGCTGCACTTGCACTGCCCTAACCCTTTCTGTACTCTGCCCCTTCCTCCAAATGTTGCACTTGCACTGCCACTTCCTATGCTGTACTGTACCTCTTCCTCTGTGTGTTGTAATTGCAATGCTCCTTCCCATGCTGCACTCTACTCCCTCTCTTCGTTGTATTGCACTGCCCATTTCTGGGAGGCACTCAGCCTCCTCCTCTGTGTGCTCTACTTGCATGGCTCTTCCTGTGCTGTACTCTTCCTACTCCTCTGTGTGCTGTGCTTCCACTGCTCCTTACCTTGCTGTACTCAACCTTTCGTCTGTGTGTTGTACTTGTACTTGCACTGATGCTTCCAGTGCACTGCTCCTTACTGTGATGTACTCTGCCTCCTCTTTTGTGAGTTGTAATTGCACAGCTCTTTCTCATGCTGTACTCTGCCTCCCCCACTGTTTGTTGTAGTTGCACTGCCCCTTCTCATGCTTCATTCTATCGCCTCCTCTATATGTTGTACTTCCACTGCTCCTTACCTTGCTGTGCCCTACCTTCTCCGCAGTGTGTCTTACTTCCACTGCCGCTTCCCATTCTGTACTCTACCTCCCCTCTTTGTGCTGTGCTTGTACTGCCCCTTCCCATGCTGCACTTTACCTCCTCTTGTGTGTGTTTTCTTACACTGGCGCTTCCCATGCTGCACTTTACCTCCTCTTCTGTGTGTTTTCTAACACTGCCACTTCCCATTCAGCTGTGTTCTACCTCCTCCTCTGTGTGTTGCCTTTCCACTGCTGCTGTCTGTGTTCAACATGAGATGTGTGTCATGGAGTCTTTTATCATGGTTGTCCAAATGTTACCTGCTCTGTTTTTCTTGCTAAAACCTAGAAAAATGTTCCACTGTACAAAAAACTTAGCAATTGGCTCTACAAACAGTGAAGAGCTCCTCTGGCACGGTGTACGAGGTGCAAGCCCTTGTTTCGAGAGTTCCTGACTGGGTCAGGAGCGTGGGGGCCGCCTCCTTGTTCTCTGCTGGGGGGCCCGCATGTTTCGTTACGACACTGCTTATATATGTTAGTTTTACTAAGCCTTTCAAATGCAAGCCCCTAAGAAGTTTCATTCTGCATGCAGCACTATCATTGAAAGCATAATTAATACCACTACTACTACTTCTATTACTACAACTACTACTGCTACTACTACTACTACTACTACTACTACTACTACTACTACTAATAATAATAATAATAATAATAATAATAATAATAATAATAATAATAAGAAGAAGAAGAAGAAGAAGAAGAAGAAGAAGAAGAAGAAGAAGAAGAATGTTGTAGACTTCAATCAATGCTTGCCTCATGAACTGGCTTGCGAGTGTTTCCATTTTATCTCGATGAAAGGTGGGAGGTGTGTGATAACTCCCATTTAGAGTCACATCCACGTTTATCTGTGATGAGCGGATAAAGTTAGCATTGGTCTCTCTGGCAAACCTAGACAAATAACACTCTCCTCAGCAGCTGTTTGGAAGCTGTATTAGGTAGTAGGCAGCATAGAGAGCCCGGCTTTGGAACACAGACACCTGGTCAGTCAGGCCTGTTCTTATCTAAACTGCCAATTGCACCGTAACTTTGCCCACAAAGTCGGGAAACTGGTTTTCGCTAAGGGGTCAGAAAATCCTAAATTTGCCTGACTTTAACGAGCCAAAATGTAACTTTAATTCACAGCAGAGGGATGTGCCACTCACGAAGGGCAGGACAGGACTATATTGAATGGATATGGCTACACGTTTTTGTTCCGTAAACACGAGGGGCCTCATTTATGAAAAGTGACGCATCGCTGCGTGAAAACAGCAATGCGTCACTGTTCATTGCGCCCTCCTTGCGACATGCTGGATGCGTCATATTAACAGTATGATGCATCATGTCGCAAGGAGCTACAGATACATCAGTATTTCTGACATATCTGTAGGCACAAAAATGACGTATTGCTGGAGTGTGTCGCAAAAGTGATGCAACTCCATCAATGAGTCATTTCACATGGGCAAGTCCCATTTCAAATGTGCCTGTGGCAGTCTTACGCCTGCTGTGAGGAAGGCGTAAGATATTGACGCATTTGCGTCCTAGAAGTGATGCAGTGAATTCTCATAGATTTCACTGCATGACTTCTACGAGGCTTACTTGCGTCAGAACGCCCACCCTGTATACATTATACTTGGCTCAGGTATAATGTGGCACAGGGGTTTACAAAGTGACGCATCTATCTAGATGCCTCACTTTGTAAATATGACGCAACATGGTGCATTTTTTTACCCTGTTGGTGTGTGATAACTCCCATTTAGAGTCACATCCACGTTTATCTGTGATGAGCAGATAAAGTTAGCATGGGTCTCGGGCAAACCTAGACAAATAACACTCTCCTCAGCAGCTGTTTGGAAGCTGTATAAGGTAGTAGGCAGCATAGAGAGCCCGGCTTTGGAACACAGACACCTGGTCAGTCAGGCCTGTTCTCATCTGAACTGCCAATTGCACAGTAACTTTGCCCACAAAGTCGGGAAACTGGTTTTCGCTAAGGGGTCAGAAAATCCTAAATTTGCCTGACTTTAACGAGCCAAAATGTAACTTTAATTCACAGCAGAGGGATGTGCCACTCAAGAAGGGCAGGACAGGACTCTGGTTGAATGGATATGGCTACACGTTTTTCTTCCCTAAACACGAGGGGCCTCATTTATGAAAAGTGACGCATCGCTGCGTGAAAACAGCAATGCGTCACTTTTCATTGCGCCCTCCTTGCGACATGCTGAATGCGTCATATTAACAGTATGATGCATCATGTTGCAAGGAGCTAAAGATACATCAGTATTTCTGACATATCTGTAGGCACAAAAATGACGTATTGCTGGAGTGTGTCACATAAGTGACGCAACTCCATCAATGAGTCATTTCACATGGGCAAGTCCCATTTCAAATGTGCCTGTGGCAGTCTTACGCCTGCTGTGAGGCAGGCGTAAGATATTGACGCTTTTGCGTCCTAGAAGTGATGCAGTGAATTCTCATAGATTTCACTGCATGACTTCTACGAGGCTTACTTGCGTCAGAACGCCCACCCAGCATACATTATACTTGGCTCAGGTATAATGTGGCACAGGGGTTTACAAAGTGACGCATCTACCTAGATGCCTCACTTTGTAAATATGACGCAACATGGTGCATTTTTTTACGCTGCTGGTGCGTCACAAAAGTGCCGCTCCGGCTGCGCAAAAGTGACGCAAGGGCTCATAAATAAGCCCTGAGGTTTCCCTGAGCCCCGGGTGGTAGAGGACAAGTGCGTGTTACATCAAAAGAGCTGGGTTTCCGCCTGGTTGGGATTGCGATCAAACACTGATGAATCATATTGATGAGTGCCAGCTGGACTGTGATGGGTGCTAGCCCCCCTTAGGAGCAGAGTTAACAAGTCCTGCTTCCAGTGCTCAGTCCCAAAAACGTATTTAGGAAGCGCAAACGGCCGAATTTACCGATTCGCACCGTTTGCACTTCCTAAATAGGTTGATGCATGTGCCCCAAAGTGCTCGGTGAGCTTCATAACCAATTGTAACCACCATATATTTGGGTGTAAATCATTGCTTCTTTTAAACCGTAACATTCAAAGGAAACACGTGTCATACACTGCAGGGCACAACATTATTTTCATTTCTCCATTTCCTTTTATGCGCACCTCATTCTGAATAACCCTTGGCATTACTCCCAGTTTATATGAACAACTAATTACTCATTTTGAGTGTAGCTGATTGCAAGTTCTAATTAAATAATAAGCATCACTCGCCATATCTTGGTAATTACTACTGTTTCATTTCACATTTGAACACATATTCACTTCCCAAATTCCTGGATTCCCAAAGTGCACTTTGTAGTTGTACATTGTTTTAGTATTACAAAACATACTACAATTCACAAACTAAGTGCAGAGTCTCACGACTCCGTACACCATATAATTATGTATGCAGAGATCTCTGCCCTGACTGTGGAATCTCCAGGAGTGGAGAGCTCCACACACATATGTGTAGGAAGTTCAGAGTCATAAACACATGTAAGGCCCGATTCACAAAAGTAAACTTAAAGGAAAGTCTAACTTTAGACTTTTAGTATTCACAAAGGGCATTTACGGGTAGTAAATTTAGACTTTTGTCTCAGTTAAACTTAAGTTTTGGTCTTAAGTTTGACTGAGACCAAACTGAGACAAAAGTCTGACTTTATTACTCGTTAATGCCCTTTCTGAATACCGGAAGTCATAAAGTTAGACTTTCGTCTCAGTTTACCTTTGTGAATCAGGCCCAATATTTGTTAATACCGAAAATTAACAGACTTACTATAATGTGTACGTTTACCTTTGCGAATCAGACCCTATGACAGTGGTAGATTTGGGAGTCCCTTATCCTAGCTCCTTTACACTCACCCTCATTTTCGGAGTCAAAACTGGCCAGTCACTGATTTTACTTCAAGCAAACAAATGTGTCAGTGCTGCTCAATAGATAGAATCCTCACAGGCCACCTGAAATACTATTTAACTCAGGGTCTTCCACTCCTCTACCATTCTCCTACTGAGAAAGGGAAGTTGGTTAACTGAAATGCATCTCTCTCAAAGATAAGACTGGGGGAGTCCCTGTGTGAGTCTAAAATTATAAGTTACCATTGGCACGATCGATACAAAGACTTCTATCGGGGGTACCTGTCAAATCTCTGGCTTCAGGCCTCCATTCCCTCTCTGCTTCACTACGGACTCCTGTCTCCTCCGTCTCCTACTTGCAAAGGCTTGACATACTCTTCTTTTAGCACCAACATCTGATCAATGACTCCACAGGCAATTCATAGTGGCAGACTTCAGTATCCTCTGCAAAACATCAAATTCACAGTCCTCATATAGCACAATATGTTCTCATCTTCATTGGGGAGGCAATTTAAAGTGAGAACATGTAGTTCATGCTGCCACGCCAGAGACATCCTTTCAGAATCCATTTAAAGTGTAATCATTGAGATACAAAGGTTATTGGCCATAGCATTAGCTGTAAAGGCAGATTTGTCAATACACACGTTTGCTCAGGTAGTGTATTCCTAATGGGATTGACTGGAATAGTTACTATGACACTACAAATATATTTTAACATGCTGATTTCAAACAAGGACCTGATTTAGAGGTGTGTGGTCATTTAAAATCCATTGATTGCTAGCAGATACATTAAATATGCCACTGTAGTATATGTGTTATGTAAGGGGCAGAGTGTAGAATGTATTTCATTGTAGAACTTGGAAAGTGTACTGTATTCTCTTGTTCCATGTGCTACAACCACCTCTAGACCTACCAGTGCGAGAATTAGACCATAAATATGGTATTGTAGCTGCATTAATTCCACAGCTTGTAGATTCACTGCAGCTATAGCATTATGATTGTGCCCTTTTTCTCTCTCCTCGTGCCCTTTTCTCACTCCTCTCATTTTGCCATAGCACTGTGAAGTATAATCTGGTCGTGATAGAGCTTTTAAAAAAATAACGAATAAAATACAACAAAAATGCTTCATAAGTAAAGTGCACATCATCGTTCAGTGTTTGTCAGCAGACTAGCAAGCAGGTGTTAGCGCTAGTACCCCTAAATTTACCTGCGAACAGTCCTCCGACTGGTGAAAGCCCTTGCTATCCCAGTTCCAGAACCTTGAGTTTCCTGCCTTGCTTCTCTCTCTCACTCACATCTCGTTCTCACTCTCACTTGCTCCTTTAACACTGCTCTCATTCTCAATTTTTTGCGCCACTGTTCTTTTGTGACTTTGTTTGCCACTGTTCTCTCTTTTCCGCCTTTTTTCACCAAGTTCCTCTCTTTTTCTCCCCTTTGCCTTGCCACTGCTTGCACCCGTTCTGTTTTGCCACTGCTTTGTGCCTATTGTCTTGCCAGTCTTTCTATTGTGTGCCCTTTTGTTCTGCAACTGTTTTGTGCCCTTTGCATGCCACTCTTTCTCTTTTGTGCCTATTTGCTTGCCATTGATTTGTACCTTTTGTCTTAACACTCCTTCCCTATTGTACCCTTTTGTGTTGCTACTGCTTCTTCCTTGTGAGTGCTCTCACTCTTGCATTTATTTGTGCCTGCTATCTTGGTCCTCTTTCTTGCCTATTTTCTGCTCCCACTTCCTTCTCACCACTGCTTCTTACTTGCTCCCAGCCCCACTCTCCAATCTCTGTGCCCCCTTCCCCTCCTAGGAACTCCTTAATGGTGGCCACAGTAGGACTGCCTGTCATCAAGGACGTCACCACACCTGCATCAACTGCCAGCAACAACATTCCCAACTCAAGAATTTTTCAACATCCTCTCATTTTCAGCAGGAAAATCACAGCTGTAAATGACAACTTTGACCCACAACTTGATCTAACAGCCTTGGAACAAGTCTATTAATGGAGTTCGCAAAGTAATTTTAACCCCTACACTATCCAACACTTACCCTACTGTTGCACCCCCTGAAGTTTGAATAGTAATTGTTACCCCTACACTATCCAACACTTACCCTACTTTTGCACCCTCTGGATTTAGAATAGTAATTTTTCTCCCTACACTATCCAACACTTACCTTAAATTTAATGTAATGGTGTGCATTGTAATGGTATGCGCTGTAAAGGTATGATGTGATGTAATGGATTGCATTCTAAATGTAGTTTTAAAAAATTAGTTGTAATGGCATCTGTTGTAAATGTATGCGTTGTAAAGGATGTTGTGATGTAAAAACTGCATTGTAAAGGCAAGTGTTGTAAATGTATGCGTTGTAACGTCATACATTCCACAGGAACAGATGACATCCTGGTGATCCTTGACAGAGGAGAAATCACAGCCCTCATCATACTCAATCTCTCTGAGGCTTTGACATAGTCTTGCAATCCACCCTGACAAGACTACTACTCAAGACAGGTATCCAAGGACCCATCCTCCAATGGATTTACCCATTTCTCATTTTTCACCAGATGAACCCAAACAGTCAACATGCTGCTTTACTCTTGAGAAGTCTTAGTACTCATTTAAGTCCAGCAGGGCTTCTTGTTCAACCCGACCCTCTTCAACATCTACATGACTGCACTGGCAGACGTCATCCGAGTACACTGTATCAACATACTGACTTGGGATGACTACACACATCTGATATTGTCCTTGACAGAGCAAACACCCAGGACAAGAAACAACTTCAACACCTGCAGGACCAAAGTGGCCAGCTGGATGACGTCCAACTGCATCGAGTTGAACACAGGCACAACTAAAGTGCTAATCTTCAGAGAGGATGCCTTGTTCTGGGACTTCACCTAGTGCCCTGCAGACCTCAAACCCACTCCAACCCCCTTCCCAAATGCCTAGAAACCTTGGGATCATCAGCAACAGCAAGCTGGAATTATCCATTGTCCAGACCCTGAAGATGTTGAGAAAGAGTTACAAATAGCTATCAAGCAACACCAGGAAGACGTTCACCCAAGCCCTCATCACCAGCAGACTAGATGAGGGAAGTGCCCTTTCCTCAGAAATGCACCAAAAAACTACAGACCATCTCAAAAGTAGCTGCCAGACTCGTGCTCCACCTCCCATGCCAATCTTGCATCGAGTCTCACCTAAGGGGAACTTCACTGCCTCCCAATACACAAGCAAAAACAGTTCAATCTTCTCACCCACACATAAAAAGCACTACACATCACAGGCCCAGCCTACCTAACAGCTGGAAACATTTCCAACAACCCACCAGACACCTCTAAAAACGGAACTATCAGTCACGTGTTCCTACAAACAGAAAACAGGTCATGAGGGAAAGCCTTCTCATACATTGCTCCTAAAGCGTCACATGACCTCCCACATGCATTAGAATCACCTCCTCTCCCTGAATTTCACCAGAAGGTGAAGACAGGGCCGGACAGAGAAAGCATACCAGCCTGGCATTTTAGTTAGACTGGACCCCTCTGGATGGGGGGGGGTTGCTGGTGGGAAACACTGCTGCTGCTTTTGTTACAGGGGGCTGATATTTCGGCACTACTGCAAAACCGGCACCCAGTAACAACAAGCATTTTCAATGCAATAGGTCTGGCATTTGCAAGCGTTTAAGTTATTGGCATTGTAAATGACAATGCTTTTTATTTATGTTTTTAAAAGCAACAGATACATAAAAGTCATTGTTATTTTTTTGTTGTTAAATAATTTGATTGAGAGAATGAACACAGAGTGAAAACATTACATAACTGGGAAACGATGTAAAAAAGGGATAAACAAAGACTACTAAAATCTTTTTAAAACAAAGAAAATAGATAGTCACAGTTGCAATTATTATAATAAAAGAGTAGAACTATAAGAGGAGAAGAATAAGAATGGTAGAACATCATAATATCTTAATAAAATAATGTGTTCCATAAGAGAAAAGATTGTGTGATTTGTGTATTTTTGTGAAAGAAAAGAGAGAAAGGCAAGAAAAGGGGAGAAGAAAAGAGGGTAGAAGAGGGAGCGATAAATAGAGAAGACATGAAAAGAATGAAAAGTGGATATTATTAAGCATGGGCGAATTTTGCGAATCTGGCGTTCCCGAATTTGCGTATTTGGGAACTCGCAGTCCGCAAAATCCGCGAATTCTCGCGAATTTGCGGATTTTTTTTTTTGTGTTCGCAAGGGTTTCTGCCAGTTCACGAGGGTTTTGTACCAGTTCGCAATTGCGAACTTACTTGTCGGCACGCAACGGTCGCAACTATGTTGTTTCTACGTCTGGTTCATCATCACAGGTTCACAGCACCCTCTGTTTCAACACTGCCACCCTCTGTTTCACCCATGCCACCCTCTGGTACATCAATGCCACCCTCTGGTTCATCACTGTAGATTATGGGGGGGAAAAGCAAGCACACCTGTCCTGCTTCAACTGACATAAATTAATTTGGGGTTGATTTATTAATGTGTCACTGTTTTAAAATTCCAGTCTGGCACCTGCTTCCTCATCTGTAATTTGCTTTCTGTTGCAGTGCAATTTTTTTTCCAGGACCTTTGTGGCCTACTTGTAGCTATTCTATGAGCCTGCTGTGAGGGTCAGAGCAGGGTCATACAATTATTGCAACTAGCAACTGAACTCTGGAGGGGCCCCAGTCAGGAAGCACTACAGGGAATGGTTACTAATAATGAGTTTGAACTTTTGCACCTGCTGAGTGCTTTCAGTTTTGCAAAACTTGTTTTTCTGCAATTTCGCGGGATTCGCGGGGCGCGAACTTGCGCGAGATCAAATTCGGAAGCTGCGAATTCGTGCGAATATGCGATTTTGTTTTTTTGCGGCATTAGTTCGCAAGGTTTTGTGCGTTTTAGCGAGCCGCTTGTAGCGCAACGGCGCGAAGTTACCCTCACGGTCGTTCACGGGTGCGGCCATCTTGTTTGCATGACGTATTTTCGTTTCCGGGCGCGATGTGTAATCTCGCAAAGTGTGCGGCTCGCTAGTACAATTTCACTTGTGTTCGTGAGGAAAATCTTGCGCGAACTTACCCACGCGGTCGTGAACGGGCGCGGCCATCTTGTTTCTCATTCATTGCTATGGTTCTGGGCATGCTTTTTCTATCCTCTCTGAATCTCTGCCATCCTTTGCTTGTTTGAAGTTTTTTTTAATCTATTTTACTTATTATCTATCCCTCTATTTTTCTAGCTCTATATTTTTGTGTTTTCTGCTACTTTTGGTTAATTTTAAACTACTTTTCAAACTCTTTTCTTTTCTTCTTCCCTATTCTATTTTCTTTATTATTTATCTTCCCTTCTGCCCAGACCATGGTAAAGGGAGCCGGGAAGCATCCCAAGAAGGGGAAGGGTCCCGCACCCCGTGCCCGGCTCCCGTGCGGGCATTGGAGGGGGGAGCAGGTCGCACCCCGGGAGATCTTTAGCCCGGAGGAGGTGGCCGCACTAATTTTTTATGTTCAGCGCCACCTCCCCAGGACCATCATGGCAGGCGGCAAGATCGCTCACGGGTACGGGATCCAGGAGCGCCGGAAGCAGTGGGAGAAGGTGCGCCGGGCCATGTACCAACACTCTCGGGTCCGGCGCACCTACAACCAGGCCACCCACCGTTGGACGGATCTCCGGGAACGCGATCTGCTCGACCTGCTCGGCCTTGAGATCCCCGGGCTTGGTGAGTAGTAGTAGCTATTTCTTTACTACTCTGTTTTCTCCTGCTCTGTGTGTTATTATATTGCAAATTTTAGTTTTTTACCAAGAGCATTAATGCTGTTGATTACATTGTAGGTAAATTATATTTCAAAATGTTCTGTGCATTTCAGGTGCACTGCTCTCCTTCTCAGTAGCGTTGCTACTATGCTTATTTGTTTTCGATTTTGTGTTCATTTCATTGGCCTGTGAAATTATGTATGAGTGTAGTTTAAAGAACTGCGTAATGCTAGACACTAAGGGTCAGATTTTTAATTACCGGCGCATCCCTGCAAAGTAGCAGGGATGCGCCAGTAATTGTGCGCCACGCCACCACCACCCATGGTGCGCCGTATTTACAATGCGGCGCACCATGGGCCCAAAACGTCACCAAAGCATTACGCATCTGTGCCGTAAAGTCGGCGCATTGCTGAAGTTGCGTCGCAACGATGGCGCAGCTCCAGCAATGCTCTGGGGTGCCCTATCTCTCCAATGCTGCGTCAAGCCGTACGTCTGCTTCAAGCAAGCGCAGGGTTTGAGTCACGCATCATTGTCCTCAAAGTGACTGATTGAAATCTTGTAGATTTCCCTCAGCCACTTTTAGGATGCGTTCCTGCGCAGGAACGCCCTCCCTTGCGCCGGAACGCCCCCTGATGGCGCAGGGCTTTACAACGTGATGCATCTCCCATATGCGTCACATTGTTAATATACGCCGCACCATGGCGCCTCTTTTGTTCTGCCGCTGCGTCACAAAAGTCATGCAACAATGGAGCAAAAGAGCCGCAAGGGGCTTCTAAATCAGCCCCTACAGACTCAAGTCCAGTCCTTCCTTTGTACACATGGCGATAAGAAGAAATAGTGGTGGTGGATTGATAGTTTGAGTATTTTAATGACTGGTTAATGTAGTAGGAAACTTTTTAGTGTTGTCGCTGATCTGCAATAACGATGGACTTTGTCTGTCACTTCGCGTGCTGCGGACTGCTGCCTGCCAGCCCTAGGCGAACCTTTTTAGTAGTTTGTTTAGTGAGTTACATAAGAACTTTCCATGTCCACGGTCCGCAAATCAAGCAATTTTAATAACGTAGTAGACCACATGAGATCGGTCAATATATCCCGTGGAATAGTTGTCTATTTGCTATTTTGCCAAAATATTTTGTTATTGTTCTTTTGAAATGTTTGATTTGGTTGACAAATATCATCCATGTTTTCTGTTCTTTCTTTCTTTCATGTTGTACATCAGCTCCCCCCAGGGGCAAGAGGTCACAGGAGGAGGAGGCTTCTGTTCAACAGGATGCAGGCCAGGATCGGGCAGGCGAGGGCTCCTTTGCTGGCCCGGTAAGTTTTAATTTTAATATAGAGTACCTATTTTTTCCTAGCGTTCCTCGTTCGATTTTTTCTAAATCATCTTTGATCTTCTTGTAGACTGTATCTAAATTCTTATCCTGCCTCGACTATGACTCCCTGTGGTATTACTAGATTATTCTTATTAGTCTGTCTGTGTAGCTAACTAAGATTGCACATTTGGCAATTCCATTGGACTCCCATTCTAGTCAGCAATAGCTCTATGCACTGAGTGCAGTCCTCTGGGACTGTCCATAATGTCTTTTCAAGTCTTCTAAATGTTTATGCTTTGACAATTGCCAACAATAAAAAGGTGAATGGCCAACAAGAAAGAATAGGATACTACTTTACTTTTGGTTTGGATAGGAGAACAATCCATTTTACTACTGTTGCAGGGACAAATCTGCACAAACAGAACTATGGACACTAAATAATGCATTGCTTAGCTTATCAATTATAATAGGCGCTGTTAGACTTTCCACATACCTCAGTGATAACAGACTTTGTAGTTGAACCCCAATCTCCTTACTGACTAGATAGTGTGGCAGAGTCATTTAGCTCCCAAAGTCACCAATGATTGATCCCCAATGATGATTATCCAACGCAGGACAAGAGTACGGAGTCAGAGTCAAGAAGTGTCAGAGGCACGGACTCATGCATGCAAAAATTGCAAAACCTTTAGCTCAGCCACTCTAGTCTGGAGGACCAAAAACCACAGAGTCTATTTAAGTTTAAAAGCTTTATTAAAAGTAAACACATTTATTAAAATCAAGTTTGTCATAAAACTAAACGTTTAACTGAAAATGGAAAAGTGCTTAGTGCTGACGATTAATTGAACACATGTCTTGTGGTCGAGCCGAGCTCTCACCTGGTTTGAACTTGATCTTGTTCGTGTTCTCAGAAGTCAAGCTTCTGTCTGTTAGGAGAAAAAGTGGTGCGTGTTAAAAATAAAAAGCAAGCATTCATCAGATGTGCCAAAAAGTGCAGCAAGACAACAGCCTTCCCTTGGAAAAAGGGATTTTTTTTATTTAGAGTAGACAGTCACAAATTATTACATTGTTTTCAGTTTTTTTCACATTTCTTTATTCCAAGACCAAATATTATATAGTAGTGAGTGGTGTATTCTAACATTCTTAAATGTACTTTGTAGGTGGAACATCTGGTGGCGGGGCCAGCGCGGAGGTGGTGGTGCTGGATGAGGAGAACACTTCTGGGGGGGAGGCGGCGATGCAAGTGCCGGACGACACCAATGTGCCTGCGAGGGTTCACACGGTGGTGGCGGGCAGAGGTAAGCTATATATTCCTTACTTAGTGAGATTGAAGACTGCAGAGTGTGCTTTCTGCACGGGTGTATTATAAATCAACCAGGTAGTAGCCGCCTCTAAATGTACTTCGACTTAGCTGTGAAGTTTTTGGCGAGAAGAATCCCAATCAGATCTGAGATGAAGTTGATGGATGGGATGAACGAAAAGCGAAAGAAGGGTGTAAGTGAGTGTGGAAGGACGAGAAATTTAATGATGACTGGCAAAGAAGAATGATATGTGTTTGCTTGGTCCCCGAGGTGGCTGGGAAGGAAAGAATATGGTATGGTGCATGGCTGGGTGAATGATGAAGCAAGGATGGGTGGAAGGAGAACAGCCTGGGTGGGTGAAACAGAAACTGTATGTATGGATATACTTTGAATGGATGGATGCCTGGATCATGGTACTATCTGACTCTTAGATAGCATATGTGTATCTAGAGAGAGTAGACGGTCACTGGATGAACTAACTGTTACGTTGAAGAGCATGTAACACCGCACCCGCACGTCCGTTCCAGTGTAGGAAAGGCAAGGAAAAGAAGTTGTAATTTTGTCCAAATACTACCATGAAGAGTAGCAGTAGCTTGTATTGCAACTGCAAGCACAGCATATATCCGGTTATTACGGTGGACACTCCCTACCTCTCTCAATAAGTTTAGTTTAGTAGTAGTACGTCATTCATGTGTGGGTGTATCACTGTTCACTCAATAAAAAGCAAAGCACCTAAAGTCATCCCATATGTAATCAAATACATTCCATGTGAAGTGATAGATAATCAGATTATTTAGCTTCTTCATTTTCCTTTTCTAGTACTCATTTGCACTGTAGGGTGAAAGTTAAATTAATTAAGCAGTAGCCCTTTTAACAGAGTATTCTCAAAGCCACCCGTAATAGAAAAGTAAGAGCTTCACCACCTACATGTACTGGACTGATACAGTAACGCAAGTCTGTCTCACTCATCATGGTGTGCGTCTGGTTTTCTCGGGTGCAAGTTCACTGCGCTGGCATTATGCCGGCTTGCATAAGATAACGTACTAATTTTCCTAAACAAGAGAGAAGAAGAAGAATAAGACAGGTGTACTGTCATAGTCGACTGTAATGGAAGTCCATAGTGCTCGTAGAATTTGTTCCTTAAACTCCCACTAATGTTAGAGCAAGGATGAAGTAGTGGGAGGTTAGATAGATACTGGCCTCAATAGTTATGTACTGTGCTTTCAAGTTGCTAGTTGTACTGTGACACAACTTTCTGCTCAATCATTTTGTGTTAATCTTAAGGAGCATTGGTTACAGACTATGTCTTTCTTTCTTCATATAGTTGCTCCTTCCAAATCAACAAAACCAACAAGGAAGGAGCTGGCTCGAATGGCCCGGCAACGGAGGCTGGATGCCACTGTCGCCGAATATCGGCGGCTGGTGGCCCTGGAGGAGGAGGACACGCAGTCTAATGGTACAACATCCACTGGGACAGCTGCATCCTCCTCCGTGCCCCCAAGGGCTGCCAGCCAGTGCAGTGCTCCAGCGGTACGGAGCCGGGCAGCAAAGACAGCAGCTGGCCCCACAGGAGTTGCAAGGCACGCCAGCACCACTTATGCCTCAGAGTGTCCTACCTGGAGCAGGAGGTCCTAACATATAAGAGCTTTTGCCTCCGATTTGGTCCAAACCACTTTTATCCGATATTAGAGCTTCCCAGCAATGGCCCCAGAGCCATCAACCCAGGCAAAAACTAGTAGAAGACCCCCAAACAGCCAAAAAGCAAAAGTACAAAAATGGGGACTTAGTCATTTTCATGGCAATTTCCAAAATCACTCCGCTCGCGCTCTGCAGCTAGGCCCTTGCAATCAAAAGTATCCATACCCAGCAGTGCTCCCAGATGCCGAAACCCACCCACAAACACCAGGAAGCCCCTCAAACAGGCACCCGAAAACGCTACATTGAGCAAAAAAAATGTCATCATGGATTTTGTCCAAACCACTTCTATCAGGTATTAGACCTTCCCACCAATGCCCCAAGACCCGCCAACCCACCCGCAAAAAAGCACAACACCCCCAAATAGCCAAAAAGGAAAATCTCATACTTACAATATTTATCGGCCTTCGGTCCAAACGCGCTGTGCAGCTAGGTCAGAACTCCCGTTTTCCACCACGGAATTCCTGAAAAGCAAATGCAATCAAAATTAGACTGTCCCAGCAGTGCTCCCAGACCCCAAAACCCACCCACAAATACCCGGAACCCCCCCAAAGAGCACCTCAAAGGCAAGCAAGTCAGCAAAAACGCAAAGAAAATGTCGCCTCCGATTTGGTCCAAACCACTTTTATCCGGTATTAGAGCTTCCCAGCAATGGTCCCAGAGCCGTCAACTCACCCGCAAAGAAGTAGAACACCCCCACAAGTGCAGAGTCTTTCTTCATTGGGCGTAATCCAGCCCTCTGCTTTGAGGGAAATAGGAGTCTGGAGGAGGAGGATAGAGGAGCATGTTCTTGTGAACTTGTGAACCTGAGGAATGCAGACTGCGGCACCTTTACATCAATAAGCAAACAAGTGAAGACAGTTCTGCTTATGGGCTTGTTTTTGTGATTAGGTGATTAAAGTTTTAATTATATTAACTGTCCAAAACAAGAAAGACAGACACACAGGAATAAAAGTGTATAAGGACGAAAAATAAATTTATTGATTAATTGTCTCATTTTCAGGGCTCGGTGTCAGGGAATAAGAATAAGAGTTCGTCCTCATACTCTGCAAATTCAGGCAGGAGTAGGCCAGTGTCACCTAACAGAGAATAAATTCCCTCATCTACGTTGCTGTCCTCCTCGTCTTCATCCGGCGTGTGTTCTCGTACTTTGTAATCTGGTGGTATGAGGTGCTGATTCATCTTGATCATTGTTAACCTCTCCACATTTTTGGGCGAGAGGCGGCTCCGTTTGGAAGTTACAATGCCACCAGCAGCACTGAAAACACGTTCAGAAGACACGCTTGCGAGTGGGCAAGACAAGTAGTTTATAGCCAGGTTGGAGAGCTGTGCCCACAATTCTTTTTTCCCATGCCAATACACCAATGGGTCAGCATTAACATAGACCTCTGTTGAGTCATTCAGATAGTTCTGCGCCATCGACTCAAGGTTCTCCAAGGTTCCTCCACTTTGCTTACTTTTTGCTGGGACCTTTTGAGAACCAACCCCAAGGAAAATTAGGCAATCCTCTTCTTCACCCAATGTTTTTTGTTTTTTTTAAAATTTTTAAAACCTTTATTTGAAAAAGTGCACACAGCTATTCAGCCAAACATCCCGGAGGCAAGGCAGCATCGTGAAGCAGGAGGGCAATAGTGCAAGAGCATTTGACACATTATCATGAAGGTTGTTTTTGTATTTTATGAGAAAAGGAACAATAGAACAAAGAAAGAGGAAGACGCCAAAGGCGTCGAAGAGTGGCAATGGAGCAGGGAAAGCCTTAGAAGTGCCAGAGCGGGGCAGGGAACAGCTACAATGTAGCACAAATACAGAAGAGTAGAGCAGGATAGAGGGGGGGGAGGAAGAAACAGGATTCAGCAGTATATCATAAAACAGTTGGTGCCACAGGTTATGGCGACAAATGTTCCTCCAAAGAGACAGGTTCAGGGGGCAAGCAAATCTCTCCCCTGTAAGCATTCCAGGCCCCCCACACTTTCGACCACTTTCTGGGCTTACCCCTGGCAACATAGACTGTCTTTTCCCTAAACATACACCAATCCATGTTGGCTTTCCATTGTACCACCAGGGGAGCCGTCACTGCCCCCCATTTCTGTGCAATATCGCGTTTAGCCACCATGTTGCCAAGGGTCACCCACTGCGTCTGAGCCACATTGTGATCGGACGGCTCCCAGATGTTAAGGAGGCATCTCCTAGCCTCCGCAGCCGCCACTACCCCAGTCACCTCGTCCATAATCCGATGCACCCGTCTCCATTAGGAAGCTATAACGGGGCACTCCCAGAGAATATGCAGAAAAGTAGCAGAAGCGCCACGGCGACAGAGCCCATCGGTCGAGTAGCCCATATGTACAAGCCGGGGGCCAGTCACGTACACTCTGTGTAAGATCTTAAACTGCACCAGCCGAAGATGAGAGGAAATGGCGACCTCCTTAGGGGAGGACACAGCACTCTGCCAGTCCTCATCATCGATCTCCAGGCCATCACGCACCCATTGCTCCCGCACACTGAGGAGGAGATCAGTGCGAGCATTAATCAGTTTCTTATACGACAGTGAGATGGCACTGTCAGGCATATGGCGTCCAACACTCTGTCCTCCAGCGGGGAGCTCTCTGGGATCCCCCCTCTGCCGGCTTAGCAGAAAGCAGCGCGTGTCGCAGCTGGGCGTACCGGAAGAACTCCGTGCCGCCCAGCTGGTGCTCAGCCTGTAGCTGGGAGAAGGTCTTAATCTCGCCCTTAGAGACCATATCGTCCACCCTGGAAATTCCTATGAGGTCCCATTTATCAAAGCCCTTGGTGTGCCATAACCTGCCCAGAATGTCGGAGTCGAACAAAGGGGTTAATCTCTCGGCTTCCCTTCCTTATGGATGACCACAATGGTGGCCAACCTCTGGTCCAGGGGAAGTAGGCCGGCGTCCCGCGCTTCCAGAAACATGTTACGCAGGTGCGGGGAAACCACATCCGGCCTGACCTTATAAAGCTCAACCGGTATGCCATTGGGGCCCGACGCCTTGCCTGATCGCAATGAGCGAATTGCAAGGGCAATCTCATCAACTGAGATGTCCTGTCCAAGTCGTCGCGTTCCTCATCCGAAAGACAGGGAAGCTCAACTGTCGAGAGAAGCTCTGTCGAATCGGTCTCAGACCGGTCCGAAACAGATGTGTAGACACCTCGAAAGTAGTCGGCAAAGGACTCGGCAATGGCGCTGGGATCGGAGACGACCACTCCGTCGTCCCCCAAAATCTCGGGTACGACACGACTAGCCATCTCCCTCCTATCCAGCCAGGCTAGCAACTTCCCAGCCTTATCGCCGACGTTGTAGATCCGACCCTGCTGTTCCTTAGCTATAGTAAGGGCAGCATTCGTGGCGAGGTCACGGTATTCCGACTGTTTGAGGGAGAGGTCGTGCAGGAGAATGGGATCGGGGTCTGTCTCCAGTTGGGAGTCTAACTCCATGATTTCCTCCTCGATGTGCACCAAGTCAGCATCCCTGGCTCTACGGGCCTCTGCTATAAGAGCAAAAGCCGCACCCCTCAGGACAGTCTTAAACGCCTCCCATAGAGTCGCGGCCGAGCGAACCGAACCCTCATTCTCAAAAAAGTAGAGGTCGATGGCCTTGGCCAGAAGATTGCGAGTCTTGGGGTTGCGGAAATACCATGGGTTAACGGCCACCGGCCGATCCGACAAAACAATGTCAAAGTCGAAAGAGACCCACATCGGGGAATGGTCGGAAACGCCCCGCGCCAAAAATCGGGCTTCAGAGACAGCAGGCGCATATGCAGCCAATGTGAGAACATAGTCTATCCGAGATAGACTGCCATGGGCGCCAGAATGAAAGGAAAAATGACGGTGCGTGGGATGTAACAGCCGCCAGCTATCCACCAATCCCATAGTCTCAAGGAAAGAGGGCAACCACAGTTGGGAGCCCCGGAGATCTCTAGGCGGATGACGGTCCAAGGAGCCAGAGCAAACCAAATTGAAATCACCCCCCATTATCAACAAACCAGCAGGCAAATTTAAAATGGCGCCAACAAGGTCTTGGAAAGTGCTAGATTGCAGGCCCGGGGGAACGTAAACTGAAAGTAATGTCAAGGCACGCCCTTCCCACCGTCCCGTGACTGCGGCGTAGCGCCCCCTCTCATCTATCAGAGTGACGTCGATCTCAAGAGGAAGGGACGAGCGAACAAGAACCCCGCCCCCCGAGAGCCCGAAGAGAACCCCGAGTGGGCAACCATTTTGTATCCCTTACGGTTAAGCGCCTTACACGTATTTCCAACCAGATGCGTCTCCTGAAGGAGAACAACATCGGGCATGTGGCGTTTAATTAATTGAATCACAACCCCCCTCTTGATGCGGTCACCCAACCTGTTAACATTCCAACTGAGTACTCGTAGTTTCTTACCCCCCATCATCGTGTCGCCAGCCCCACCCAGCCCCAGCAAACCTCAACAGCCATTGAAACTCAACAGTATATACAACCCATTGCCTAAGAGATAGAAAGAGAGACAGATAAACAAACAAACAAACTTTCCCAACACCACCCCCCACCCTGCACCCCTGCAGCAGACTAAAGAGCCCCCCCAACCAGCAGTGTGCCTGTCGCCCCATGAACTAGTCTACAAAAAGTCCCCAAAGGAGTAAGGAATCTCCACGAATCCCTCCCGCCACCCTCCTTGTAAACGACAGTAGAATCATCAACATCGAAGTAACATTGGCATTGTCAGACACGGACAGCAGGGACACCAACCGCCATGATCCGCACAGTAGAAACAAGTCCTAGAGGTCAGAGCCACCAGTTGCGCCTCCGGAGTGCTCGTCCTGTTCTTCCCGGCGTCGTGGCAAAGTGTCCAGCCAGTCGCTTGCATTTTCCGGCACATCAAAGAACAGGGCACAGCTCTGATGCTCAATCCGGAGTTTGGCAGGGAACAGCATCGAGTATTTAAAGCCCATTTCTCTCAGGCGCCGTTTCACACCTGCGAAACTCTGGAGCTGCCTCTGCACGACCCTAGTAAAATCCGGATAGAAGTGCACCTCAGAGTTCTGGTATTTGAGCGGTCCATGCCGTCTGGACGCCTGAAGGATAACATCCCGGTCTCTAAAGTTGAAGAGCCGGGCAATGATGGGTCTAGGCGCCACACCCGACTTCGGTGGGCCGCCCGGGACCCGATGGGCCCGCTCCACCGAGAAAAAGTTACTCAAGCCTGAAGGTGCGAGATGCGCCTGCACCAGGTCCTCCACGAAAAGATCCACTGCCGCCTCCTCCGCTCCCTCCGGTACACCAATAATACGGACATTCTGCCGCCTGGCACGTCCTTCAAAGTCCTCCAGTCTTCTGGAAAATTGGTCGTTGGCCAGTCTCAGGGTCCGGACCTCCGTCTGAAGGTCCGAGACGTCAGTGGTTAGGCTGGAGGTCTTGAGATCAAGAGACTTCACTCGGTCGTTAGTTTTCCCCAAGTCAGCCCTGATAAGAGTAAGGTCCACAGCCAGAGTGTCCACCTTGTGAGTCAGGACCTCATGTTGCTTTTGCATTTCTGAGCGAATGCCCGCGATGGCCCCCATAACGTCGCCCAGGGTAGGCTCAGAGCCCTCAGGCGAGCCCGCACGATGAAGGTCCTTAGAGGAGGCCACCACAGTGGGTGAGGTCCGTTGTTGAGCATATCGATCGATTTTGTTTTGCTGCGTTTGGGTCGTCCTACGAACACCTCTGTTCGACGTCCTGTCGGAGTCCCCTCTGCCAGCCATGTTGGGTCCCAGGAGAACAAAGGGCTACTCCGCCCGAACAAGAGACACACGACCGGGGCAGAGACAGCGTCAGTAATCACACCAGGCCAGTGGTAGGCAACTCCGCAGACTCAGACACTCCGTCAGCAGGGACCACAAAAAGCGCTTCGCATTCCAGTCGTGCGGAGCGTCGGTGAGAGCAGCGACCACCCAGGAGACGATGGCGCATCCCTGGCACGGAGTTCAACTCGACGTAGTTTCGTCTAGGAACCACCAATTTGGAAGCGGAAAGCTGCTCCCGCGTCTGCGACCATTCACCAAGTAGAATCCACTAATGTGGATCAGGATTTCCAACAGGATATTTGCGGAGGGTCGGAGGGTCCGCAGAGCTCCGAGCTTACGCGGCCATCTTGGTTGCCCGCAAAGCTCCTCCTTCTTCACCCAATGTTACTGTTGTGTCTGGTGCAGATGATCCGGTTGCCGGTGTCTTTAACGGTTGAGAGGTCACTTGTGCCACAGCCACAGGTGCAGAAGTGGATTCTTTTGACTGGGGATGGCCTGCTGATGCTGATGTACTGCCTTTTCCTTCAATTTGCTGCTGTTCTCTTTCCAACCTCATGGCTGACAAGGCTAGCCAACATTTGTACTTTGTAACATCTTCATCATCAAAAGGAAAGAATGCTCGGCCTGCCAGCGCCTTTTTGTAGCGTGGATCCAGAATAGTAGCACAAATGTAATGCTGTTCTGAGTGGATCATTTTAAGACGTTCATCACCAAGTAGGCGCTCTAATAATTTCTCCACCAAAACAAAAGCGTCTTTCTTTTCTTCATCTTTTTGAAACATAAAAGACACCGCCTTCAGTTGGTGCTCCAGCATGCGCAACAATGGGATAGCTTTTCCCAAATTACAGTCCTCCCTGCTGACTGCACGCGTGAAGACCTCAAAAGGACTAAGCATGTCTGTCAGGCTTTTAACTAGCTTCCATTGCACCGCATCTAGCCTCAGGTCCTTCTGAGCTGTACCCAGTGTTAAGAAATAGTGATCGAGTACCTTATACTGCTCATACAGACGCTCAAGCATGTAGAAGGTTGAGTTCCAACGTGTTGGCACCTCCTGGATGAGTGCTTTCACTGGCATTCGACGTTCATGTAGCAGGCTCCTCAGATGCTTCCGGCCCTAAAAGAATGGCTGAAATGGTTGCACATTCTTCGGCAGGTGGCCACTAACACGCACGCTGGACTCTCTTCACTCAAGAATTTTTTAACAACCAGGTTTATACAGTGCGCCAAACATGGCACTCTGAAATAGTGACCCAGATCCATGGCCTTAACTACATTGGCGCCATTATCCGTGGAAACATAACCAATCTGCCATTTTCTTGGGGACAGCCAGTGAAAGACCTTTGTGTTAAACTCATTCAAAATGTTTTCTGCTGTATGACGTTTCTCCAAGCCAAACATGGCTAGTGTTGCATGTTTCCGAGCAGCTTTAAAAACTTGGTCCGGGTCAACACCTGCGTTTAGCTTTGCTTTAACCCCTGAAAAAGAGACCCAGTGTGCAGTGATGCACATGTAATCAGCACCTGCGCCACTGGTCCACATGTCTGTTGTCAGATGTATAGTGTGAACAGCACTCTTCTGCAAAGCTGCCCCAATCACCTCCAGCACATCTTCATGCAGTGCTGGAACCGCAACTCTGGCAAAATAGAACCGGCTAGGAACCTTCCATTTAGGGCAGAGCGCTGCCACTAATTCTAGAAAACCAACCCCTTCTACAAAAAAAAAAGGGAGAAGGTCCAGAGCTAGCATTTAAGCCAGCTTAGTCTTATACAGACGCGTCAGTGGGTGGTTGCGATCATATGGCGCGTCTGAAAACAACATGGTTCTACTGTTGCCCTGGACCATGCATTTACGGGATGATGATGATGATGACTTCTTCGACCCAGTTACGCTCGCTGATGAACTTTTTCGCATTGGTGTCTCACTCTCTCCCACACTCTTAGTGTGACTCACATGGGGTGTGCTGCTGACAGGGGTACTGGGTGTAAGTGAAGTGTTTGACACGTCTTCTTCCTCCTCATCATCATCAGATGAAACATCAACGTTTTCTTGACTTGCAATTCGGGCTTCCTTGATCTCCTTTAGGTGCGCAAACCATTGGACAGTGTGCTGTCTCTTAAGATGACCTCTCTGGCCTCCGGTACCATAGTTGGTACCAAACTTACCATGACTAACTGCAACCTTACAAATGCTACAAATGGCGAAGTTTTCCTTTTTTGGGCAAACACTAAAGAAGTCCCAAACTGCGGACTTGAAATGTCTGTGGGGGCTGGAGGAGGCGGCGATACTGGTGGTGGTCATGCTTCTAATGCCAGATGCAGTGGAGGATGTGGATTGCCGAACTTTACTACGTTGTGCACTTTCATCACCACTAATTGAGGTCAAGGTGGATGGAGGTCCCTTCTCGCGAGGAAGAAATATGGAAGCGGTAGGTGTTGGTGTACTAGTTAACTCCAATGATTGTGGTATTTCCATTGCCTCCTCGTCAACAACATCATCACGCAGCTTCTCGGGCTAGGGTCAAAATGTCTGTTTGCTGCATGCCCGCTGGGGCTGCAGTGACCTTTATGATGACTGGGTCGTCGTCATGAGAGTCTTCATCAGTAGGAGTATCCGCCACTTCTTGTTGAGCCTCATCACACTCCATAACTATGAGACTTTGGACGAGCTTCCTTTTACGCTTAACTACCTTTGTCAGATCATGGTGTGCCTCACTCTCACTTTTAATCCGTATCATCAGAAGGAGGTGTGCTTGAAGAAGACGTAGACACCACCCTTGATCTCTTCCTTGCTAGGGATGTGGAAGACAATGAATGATCATCAGGAGGAGTGGCTTCCTCAAATGATACCTCAGCTTGATTGTCGATTTCCTGATGTGCCCCTACTTCGGGAGGAACAACTATTGTGGGCACTTGTGACCCTCCATGCACCTCTGCTTGCGCATCTCCTTGCGCTGCCTCTCCTTCCACTTGTACTTGGGCTTGTACTTGCACATGTGGTTGTTGTTGCGGCTGTGGTTGTTCAACATTCGTCAGATGAGTTACAACAACCTGTGTTGATTGAGGGACATTGCTGCTACTTTCTTGCGATGAGCCGACATCACTGGTCGATGGTGATTGAACAACTAGACTAAGTGCCTCTGCAGCACTCAAGGGCTTGGACTTAAGTTGGCGTGGTGGTGGTGGCACTGAGCCCAATGGAGTGGGGGTGCTGCTCCCAGCTTGGTCCCCAGCAGATCCCGCTGCTGCTGCAGGCGTACTTTTTTTTTTACTCCCAAAAAATGTGGCGGGCGGCACACCAGTCTCCTTGGTAACTTGCTTCTTCTGCTCCTTACTGGCAACTTTCTTGCTAGAGGAGCTACGGGGAACTTTTTTTGGGGCCATCTTCTTCAGAGGTCAGAACAGCAGGCCGCAGTTGCACAAGTTGCAGAGTTGTCTGTGGCCAGACGTGATGTTGCGTGACGTTATGCTGCACACACACACCGCTGCAGGACTTCTTCCTGGCATTCGTGGTTCTCTTGAGTCTTGTGCACCTAAAAGCAATGGAAGACAGAGGAACATCACTTAAGTTATACACCCCAAAAACTCGAAAACCACACAAAAATCAGCACAATCCCATGCCATCCATGCCCTCAAAGATGTTTAAATTCAAGACACCTCACAGAAAGACTAGGCCCATGCACCACTCAGTACCCCTGGTCAAAAGGCCACAACAACAGCCCAAAATTCGAAAAACACAGAAAAATCAGCACAATCCCATGCCATACATGTCCTCCATGATGTTTAATTTCAAGACACCCCACAGAAAGACTAGGCCCATGCACCACTCACTACCCCTGGGCATAATGGTTGAAAGCTGGGCAAAATGGTTGCAGGCCTAAGAACACTGCCTGCATTCAAAATGGCCACTTGCCTCCCAGCACATGGCCAGGGCCTGCCTGTACCAGCACTCAAAATTGCCCCCACCTGAATGAATGAATGAATGAATGAATGAATGAATAAAAGCAGATTTATAACGCGCGTACTCAGCCCAATGGGCATCAAGGTGCCTAACCAAAATGTTTGCATGACCAGAGAGCTAATTACTAGGAGGCTTTCCTGAAACACCATGTTTTGAGGGCCTCTTTGAAGAGGGGCAGTGAGGATAAGGACTTAAGCTCCAAGGGGAGTGTATTGCAAAGACGAGGGGCAACTGTAGAGAAAGCTCTTCCTCCCCATCTAGTCTTCTTAGTCCGAGGGATCAGCAAGAGATTCAGTTGTGATGAACGTAAACATCTGCTGGGGACATAGCCAGAGAGAAGTGATCCCAACCCAACAGATATTCCAGCTCTCAGAGCCCTATGCACTAGACAAATGATTTTAAAGGAGATACAGTGCTCTATCGGAAGCCAGTGGAGGCTCTTTCTGGCTAGTGTCGCAGAGGAAGAGCAGGGAATGTCTAGTACTAATCTTGCTGCTGCATTCTGTATTGTTTGGAGGCGTTGGATTAGTCCCTTATTGATCTCTGCATACAGTGCGTTGCAATAGTCCAATCTTGAACCGACCAACGCAACCACTCTCTGTTTCCTAGCTTGCGGGGAAAGATAATGCACTATTCGTCGGAGAATTTTGATAACTCCCCAACAGGTGGCCACCATTCTATTGACCTGAAGGGTCATTGCCAGCGAGGTATCAAAAATGACCCCAAGGTTTCTAGCTGAATGAGAGGGGACCGGGCAGGTTCCCAAGGATGGAGGCCACCATTCATTTGACCAGACATCCTGGTCCCTTCCAAAGATCAGCACCTCGGTCTTATCGCCATTCAGCCTCAAGGAGTTGAGTATCATCCAGTCAGAGACTGATTGCATACAACTCCTGAAGCTGAACGCGGAGGCGTTAACCGATTGGGCCAGCAACACCATGATCTGAGTGTCGTCTGCGTACGACACCACCTCCATTCCCTGTGCTTTTACTAATCTCGCTAGAGGGGCCACATAAATGTTGAATAGAGTCGGGCTTAAAGCAGACCCCTGTGGTACCCCACATTGCAGAGATTTAGCAGGGGAGAGGTATTCTCTCAGTTTGACCCTCTGATCTCTAAGGTCTAGTAAAGAGGACAGAAGGCTCAAAGCTGGCCCTTCCACTCCTATCTCCCTCAAACGAGATGTTAAGATCGATGCCCTCCATGATGTTTAAATTCAAGACACCCCACAGAAATACTAGTCCCATGCACCACTCAGTACCCCTGGTCAAAAGGCCACAACAATAGCCCAAAAATCGAAAAACACAGAAAAATCAGCACAATCCCATGCCATCCATGCCCTCCATGATGTTTAAATTCAAGACACCCCACAGAAAGACTAGGCCCATGCACCACTCACTACCCCTGGTCAAAAGGCCACAACAACAGCCCAAAAATTGAAAAACACAGACAAATCAGCACAATCCCATGCCATCCATGCCCTCCATGATGTTTAAATTCAAGACACCCCACAGAAAGACTAGGCCCATGCACCACTCACAACCCCTGGTCAAAAGGCCACAACAACAGCCCAGAAAAATCGAAAAACACCGAAACATCAGCACAATCCAATGCTATCCATGGCCTCCATGATGTTTAAATTCAAGACACCCCACAGAAATACTAGTCCCATGCACCACTCAGTACCCCTGGTCAAAAGGCCACAACAATAGCCCAAAAATCGAAAAACACAGAAAAATCAGCACAATCCCATGCCATCCATGCCCTCCATGATGTTTAAATTCAAGACACCCCACAGAAAGACTAGGCCCATGCACCACTCACTACCCCTGGTCAAAAGGCCACAACAACAGTCCAAAAATTGAAAAACACAGACAAATCAGCACAATCCCATGCCATCCATGCCCTTCATGATGTTTAAATTCAAGACACCCCACAGAAAGACTAGGCCCATGCACCACTCACAACCCCTGGTCAAAAGGCCACAACAACAGCCCAAAAAATCGAAAAACACCGAAACATCAGCACAATCCCATGCCATCCATGCCCTCCATGATGTTTAAATTCAAGACACCCCACAGAAAGACTAGGCCCATGCACTACTCACTACCCCTGGGCATAAAGTTTGAAAGCTAGGCAAAATGGTTGCAGGCCTAAGAACACTGCCTGCATTCAAAATGGCCACTTGCCTCCCAGCACATGGCCAGGGCCTGCCTGTACCAGCGCTCCAAATGCCCCCACCCACATGGCCTGTCCCCATGAACACCCCAAAAAATCGAAAAACACAGAAAAATCAGCACAATCCCATGCCATCCATGCCCTCCATGATGTTTAAATTCAAGACACCCTACAGAAAGACTAGGCCCATGCACCACTCAGTACCCCTAGTTAAAAGGCCACAACAACAGCCCAAAAATCGAAAAACACAGAAAAATCAGCACAATCCCATGCCATCCATGCCCTCCATGATGTTTAAATTCAAGACACCCTTCAGAAAGACTAGGCCCATGCACCACTCACTACCCCTGGTCAAAAGGCCACAACAACAGCCCAAAAAATCGAAAAACACAGAAAAATCAGCACAATCCCATACCATCCATGCCCTCCATGATGTTTAAATTCAAGACACCCCACAGAAAGACTAGGCCCATGCACCACTCACTACCCCTGGGCATAATGGTTGAAAACTAGGCAAAATGGTTGCAGGCCTAAGAACACTGCCTGCATTCAAAATGGCCACTTGCCTCCCAGCACATGGCCAGGGCCTGCCTGTACCAGCACTCAAAACGGCCCCCACCCACATGGCCTGTCCCCATGAACACCCCAAAAAATTGAAAAACACAGAAAAATCAGCACAATCCCATGCCATTCATGCCCTCCATGATGTTTAAAATCAAGACACCCCACAGAAAGACTAGGCCCATGCACCACTCACTACCCCTGGTCAAAAGGCCCCAACAACAGCCCAAAAAACGAAAAACACGGAAAAATCAGCACAATCCCATACCATCCATGCCCTCCATGATGTTTAAATTCAAGACACCCCACAGAAAGACTAGGCCCATGCACCACTCACTACCCCTGGGCATAATGGTTGAAAACTAGGCAAAATGGTTGCAGACCTAAGAACACTGCCTGCATTCAAAATGGCCCCCTGCCTCCCAGCACATGGCAAGGGCCTGCCTGTACCAGCACTCAAAATGGCCCCCACCCACATGGCCTGTCCCCATGAACACCCCAAAAATAAAAAAACACAGAAAAATCAGCACAATCCCATGCCATCCATGCCCTCCATGATGTTTAAATTCAAGACACACCACAGAAAGAGTTGCAGCAACTGTAATGCCCCAAACAAACTTACTTGTGAAATTTCTAATCCAAAAGTGATCCAAAGAAAGTCAAAAAGGCCTCAAATCCAAATATCCAGCAGCATCCACAAAAAGTAATCCTTCCAGGTCAAGATCCGAATGAAAGTGACCAGCACATGAAGAAAGCACTGGGAGGAGCCTGCGGGACAGGAACAGGAAGTTGGAGACTGTGGGGCACTTCCTTCCTCCCCCCCCCCAAATGGACTCCTTGCAAAAAAAAGTGCAGGCAAATGTCAACCTGAGGAGTTATTCTGATAAAAATCATCATTTTCAGAAGGTTTATGCTGCTTGCTGGTGGATTTCTTGTGCAGAATTGCTAATTTTGTAATTTCACGAGTGCGAGATTGTTGCTGCCCGCCGCATCTACGTGTTCGCAATTGCGAACTCCCGCGATACGTGATCACGGCGTACTCGCGTTGACAAACTCTCGCTGTGCAAGGTGGCAAGCCGCGATGACGTAATCGCGGTCGCCAAACTCCCGCGGTATCTCGCAGCAAGATCCAAAATGGCGCAGCACTCGCAAAATATCGAGAAAAACAACTCTGCAAACGCTGAATGACGGTAAGTGAACGCCGCAATATTGTATCACCAAGAAAAAAAATCCACGGCGTGCGAATTTGCGGATTCCCGGTAAATTCGTGAGAGTTCGCGGATTGCGAATTTACCGAAAATCCGCAAAATCCGGTTTTTCCGCCCATGCTTAGATATTATAATAGAGATGAGGGTGAGGACAAGAATGTAGTAAAAGGTAACCATAATAAATCCAACTTATTCTTTTGATAAATAGAAGAGTAGGAGACAGAGGCAATCCCATGTTCATCACAAATTAAATTCCACCAAAGCATAAATGATAATTTAGTGTTGTCTTTCCAACGTGTTAATATAACTTTAAATGCAACAGCAATAAAAAGGTCAAATAAAAGAGTTTTACAACTGGAGTTGGACGAAATTGGAAGATATCGTAGCTAAAAAGATATTGTGAATAGCAAATGGAACATCAGAGGAAAAAATCAGTCGACATTTCAACCAAATAACTTTCCAAAAGTCATGAACCATTGGACAATTATAAAGTAAGTGCATCAATGATACTTCAGAGGAAAGACATGACCAACATAACGGTGAAATAGAGTGGTCAATTTTGTGAAGGAAGAGGGGAGTGATTACAACTCTGTTAAAAATAAAATATAAGGATTGTGTAATGTTGGCAGCTTTGGAAGTTTTAAAAATCTTTTGCCACAATCGATCCCATTGATAAATAGAAAGCAATTGAGATAAGTCTTGTTCCCAAGATAATTCGATAGGAGATTTACTATGAGTACTAGTATGTGAGGATAAGATTTTATATATAAAAGAAACGCTGGGAATTGAGTCATGCGGAATGTGAAATAGTGGTGTAGGTGTAAACGAAATAGGAATAGGATTGGAGTTAAAATCTTGTAGTTGGAGGAAGGGAAAGATCAAATTGTTAAGTATCAACTGATGTACAAAGAAAATTCCCTTTTCCTTCTGGTGCTTGTAGTTAAAGGTTTTTTGTCGGAATTTAATGAGCTTATTAAACCATTTTGAAAAGGATAGAAAGGATTGATAATGGTCAAAACCTTTGAAAAAAAGTGGTATGTATTAGATGGTGAGAATATTTTAAGATAGGGTATATGGAAATGAAAGTGCAGTTGGTCATAAACATAATATCCTGGAAAGAAAAGTCATGTAACAATGATCGTAATGATAATCTTTAGATGAAAATTGGGTCTGACAGCACCATAAATATTAAAGAAAGTGATGAATAATAGCGTCAACCATAACCCGTTGTCCATTGGAATCACATTCTGTTGATATAATTTGTGCATTAATTGATTTATGAAATAAAATAGCAATGCCACCATGACGATCAAGAGAAGGAGAGAAATCAATTTGATTAACCATTGACGTTTAAGCTTAGGAGATTCTACATCATTACAATGAGTTTCCTGTAAAAAGGCAACATGGGTATAAAGTTTGGATAAGATTGGATTAGATTAGAGTATTTATAGAGCGCATGGCTACCTCGGCAAAAAGGCGTCCCAGCGCAAGGAGCAGATCAGAGTGGAGAAAGTAAGAGGGAACTAAATCTGAGAAAAGAGCCAAGTTTTAACGTGCCGTCTGAAGGTGTTATGGTCGGGTTCAGCACGTATGAAAAAAGGGAGGGAGTTCCATAGTGTAGGAGCCAGGCGTCTGAAGCGACGGCTGCCAGATCTGGCCTTAGGTACACGCGGAGTGTGTGCAAGGCACTGGTTAGAAGAGTGCAATGTTTGGGCTGGTGAATACAGGGTGCACAGTCCATTAAGAATATCTGGGGCTATACCTATCCGTATCTTGTGCATGATACTGAATGTCTTAAAGCTGATCTGTTGCTCAATCGGCAGCCAATGAAGACGATGGAGGAGGTTGGAGGCATGGCTGAACTTCGGTATAGCAAAGATAGCCCGTGCTGCCGCGTTCTGGACTCTTTGCAATATCTTCCCCACAGATTTGTTGGACTCGAGGAGGAGAGCATTGCAATATTCCAGACGGGCCAGAATAGCGGCCTGGATAATCAGCTGACGTGTTTGAGCATCAAAGAGATCCAGAATCGGTCTCAGACCACGGAGTATCCCAAAACATTTTCCAGCCACTGTTTTTGCATGCATTTCGAAGTTCAGATCTTTGTCCAATAGAATGCCCAAGTTTTTTACCATGGTTTTAGGGCCGGGGGATTTCCTAGTTCCGGAGGCCACCATTCATTAGTCCATAGATGGGAATCTTTACCCACCAGGAGAATTTCTGACTTGGAAGAGTTCAATTGCAAACAATTGTTAGTCATCCATTCCGCTATGGCGGAGATATCTTCTTTGAATTTTTGTTTGTCTTGGGTGGGGTTGTTAGATAGGGTGAACACCAGTTGGGTGTCATTGGCATATGACACCAGGGACATTCCTCTTGCTTTGGCCATTCTAGCCAAAGGGCTTACGTAAATATTGAAGAGCGTGGGGCTTAGTGCGGAGCCCTGAGGGACCCCACAGCGCAGAGTGTGAGCCTGGGAGGCAAAAGGGGGGGCAGTCACTTGGAACGTTCGATCCGATAAAAAAGAGGTGAACCAGGCAAGTGCCATGTTTCCTATTCCAATTTCTTCCAAACGTTGGAGTAGTATTTCATGTGACACTGTGTCAAATGCTGCGCTTAGATCAAGCAGCATCAGGACGGATGTGCTGCCGGCATCCAGCGCGGATTTGAGGTGTTCAGCCACCGTTAATAGGGCTGACTCGGTGCAGTACCGAGGACGGAAGCCATTCTGTGAGTTGTCAAGAATGTTGTGGGTGTCTAAAAATTGTGTGAGTACAGCGTTCACATAGGCATCCAAGATTTTAGACATAAACGGAAGCAATGAAATAGGGCAGTAGTTTTCTGTTTTGGAGCCATCGAGTGTGGATTTTTTAAGTAGGGGTGCTACTTTAGCGTGCTTCCATGTTTTGGGCACTGTTGCAGTGGAAAGGGAGTAGTTGAGTAATTCTAAAAATGCGGGCATGAGATCTTATTGGATTTTTCTAAAGACTTCAGGCTTAAGGGGGTTGGCCTGAGAGCCAGATTTCATTTTATTAACTAATTTCTCTAACTCATTGAGGGACATAAGAAGGAAGGATGATGATAAAGGGGGAGATTCAGAAATGGGATTCACGTTTATGCATATGTTTGCAGATTTCTAGAGCGCATGGCTGCCCATAAGCGTCCCAGCGCTAATGATAAGATCAGGCGTGCACACATGAAGAGAATTAAGGGAACAGCCAGGTTTTTAGGAGTTTACGGAAGGAGGCTAAATTGGGCTGATCACGCATTTCCAAAGGGAGTGAGTTCCACAATTTAGAGGCATTATATGAAAAAGGCGGCCTCCAGCTCGGGCTCTCTTAATCCTAGGTGTCAGGGTCAGATGGAGGTTCGTAGACCGAAGGGTTCTGTTTGTTGTGTAGGGGACAATGAGGTCATTCAGAAAGGATGAGGCCTTGCCATGTAGGATTTTGTGAGTTATACAAAGGGCCTTGAAGTATACTCTTTCCTGTATTGGCAGCCAGTGAAGTGCTCTAAGGTGCGGTTTGGCTGAACAGCGATTGTTGGTGCCTGTAAGAATCCGGGCCGCCGTGTTTTGCACGACCTGTAGTTTAGCTGTGACTTTCTTTGGTGCCCCAAGGTAAAGAGCATTTCCGTATTCCAATCTGGACAATATCAGTCCCTGAACCAGGAGTATCCTGGACTGAAAGGGAAGCAGGGGTAGAATTTACGGGCAGTTCGAAGGAGCCCATAACAGGTTCCAATTGTTTTCCTTGCTTGAGTACTAAGTGTAAGATCTTGATCCAGCCATATCCCAAGGCTTTTAATGTCAGCCTTTTGGATAGGGGGAGTACCCATACGGGGAGGCCACAGGGTCTCTGGACAGTAGTGAGACTGCTTGCCCAAGACCAGGATCTCTGTTTTGTCACTTTTAGCTGAGACTTGTTCATCCAGCTAGTTATATCCCTAAGGCAGGAGTACAAGTCGGTGGCAGTGTTGTTCTTTTGATTAAGGGATACAACGAGCTGAATGTCGTCAGCATAAGTCAGCAGTTTAATTCCATGGGAGGTGACGATCTTTTCCAAGGGAGACATGTAAAAGTTAAAAAGCGTAGGGCTCAATGAAGAGCCCTGCGGGACTCCGCAGTGTATAGGGGTCACTTTAGAGATGTAGTTGCCCTCCACCACCTGAAAGAAGCGGTTGTGTAAGAAAGATCTCAGCCAGGACAGTGCAAGTCCCGAGATGCCCAGTTCCCTGACCCGTTGGACCAGCGTATGATGGTTGACGGTATCGAAGGCCGCACTCAGGTTGAGGAGGATCACTGCCACTGATCCTCCTACGTCAATGATCTTCCTGGCCTCCTCGACTACCGCAACCATCGCTGTCTCGGTGCCCTGACCCGGGCGAAAACCCGTCTGTGAGGGCATGAGTAATTTGTTTGATTCCAAATAATTAGACAGCTGGCCGTTGATGAATTTTTCACCCACCTTGCTGGTACATGGCAGAAGGGAGATTGGTCTAAAGTTGTTTAGATCCAACGGGTCTAAATTTGGCTTTTTTAATAATGCCTTAACCACAGCCTTCTTCCAATTCGGGGGGACAATACCCTGTGAGAGGGAGGAGTTTATTACATTGACCATTGGGGCAAGAATGGTAGATGCAACTAGTTTCAATGCCTTCACTGGAGCTGGGTCTAGCGGTGACCCACTCTTGAGTGATTGGAAAATAGGCAGGAGGGTGTCCTCAGTTATCAGAGTGAACGCATCCAGTCTCGTCTTAGGATCCTGTAATGGTATCAAGGGCAGGTCCATTGGGTTGACAGGATAGAGGGGAGGGAGTTGTTTTAAGATATTTTGGATTTTTTGCTCAAAGAGTTTGGCTAATTCATTACATCGGTTTTCCGAAGGGTCTGCCAGGTGATGCAGCTCTGGGGTTTTTAGAAGTTTTTTCACGATTTGGAAGGTTTCTCTCGATGAGCTGGAGGCTGCACTTATCCTCTCCTCGAAGAATGCTGCTTGCGCCGCTTTAAGGGCTTTCTTGTAGTTAAGAATATTCAATTTATATTCCTTCTTACTGTTAGGGTCCTAGTCCTTCCTCCAAGCTCTTTCAGCTTTTTTACACAGTTTTTTCAAGGTACGCACTTCCTTTGTAAACCAGGGAAGAGTGTTTTTTCCCGGGGTTTAATGGAGTTTTTTTTTGGAAGGACTGCATTCAAAGAGTTTTCGATCCATACAGATAATGTGGTGTCCGGATCTTTAGATTCTGTTTCGAGGAGGGTCGAGAGAAGCTCTAGGGCATGCTTCCAATTGTCAGGGTCAAGTTTAGACTAAGGGTGAGTTGGCCTACAGGGAGCTAACCTGGGGCTGGGCGTGGTCGGAATCAACCAGCTAAATGGAATGAGCATGTGGTCGGGCCACAGTATCGGAATTGGTGCCATAACTTTAAGATCCAAAATTTTGAACAAATGGGGTCCAACAAGTGCCCCTCAGAGTGGGTGGATATGTGGCTCCCCAGATGTAGTTGATGAGTGCTAGATCTGCTAGTAGTTCCGATGCTCGGCTGTCACCCAGGTTATCGAAGTGGATATTTAAATCCCCCAAGATCATAAAGTTGTCCCATCGTCCCTGGGGGACGGTAAATTAGGACTCCCGAAAGCGATTTGCATGGGGAGATTTGAATTGCGAAGTGGACATTTTCACAGTCAGCAAGAGGACTGCCGTGAAGCGGGCAAGAGAGATTGTCTCTATAAATTATTGCTATCCCTCCTCCCCTCCCTTTAACTCGATCCCAGTGTTGTATTCAATAACCCGATGGCAACGCCTGAACTATGTCCGGGTCAGAGGCTGATTAGAGCCAGGTTTCTGTTAGAAACAGTATCTCCAGATATGTTCCTACTCAAAGCATTAGGAGCAATATTATATCCAAGTTTTGAGTATATATTTTCAACTTTCTTCACAAAGAAAGTAGCCAGGTCCTCACAGTGTGAATTAGAGGCGATAGTGTTACCAGATTCTGCTGGTGGAGAGGTCAGGTCCTTCAATAGCAAGAATATGGTTTTGCTCTGATTCGTGCTGGTCGAGATCAAACTGGAGAAATTAGCTGCTCTAGTTTTATGAACTAGCTTGTGGTATGAGTTAATAGCAGTTCTGTATAGCAATTTAGCTTGTGTATCATAAGTGAGACAGTACGTTTTGACATTTGACAGGATGACCTAAACTACGTACATTCCACGAGACAACGTTAAACATGTTGATGGGTAGGGGGAACATATGGAGACAGGAACAGTAAGCTGCAAGACCAATAAAAAAGAAAAAGAGACATTTATCAAATGATAACAGAAATACACTCAAATAGATAAAGAAAATAGTAGTGAGGAGAAACTATGAGGGAAAGTGTTAGAAAGGGGATCCCTGGCTGGCCAGGGCTTGCTCCAAAGTCAGTCAGAGACCACCACTCCTAAGTCAGGGCAAGGGAGTTACACGCCAAGATAACCCCTGCTCACCCTCTAAGTAACGTGGCGCGAGCAGTCAAGGCTAAACTTGGAGGCGATGTGAGTTAAGTATTTGCGCACGCACCCCAGCAACAACACCCAAGGCCCACCACAAAGGAAACTCCACGCAAGGTTATATATAAAAATAGCCTTTGTATTACACCAAAACACATTAGATAAAACACACACTTTACAATGTGCCAAAAGGCACGGGCAGAATTTACAAGGGATGTGTACAAGACAGGGCCACATGGACCACTGTCAGGAATCAGCACTTTCAGAACTTAGAATACAATACTTGTAGGCCTAGAACTTAGAACATAGAGCCTATCGGACAGTACCTTCCGTCCTGGTTGTGCGGGATAATGCGAGTGACCTTCTTAGTAAACTTGAGCGGGCGGCCGGCTAGCTACAAGCGTTTCTCTGGGTCGACCAATGTGTGCGGCTCAGAAGAGGAGGGGAAGGCAGGATGCGGGCGACCCAGCGAAGCGGCGCGGCTCAGGGGAGAGCGGCGCTGCTCGAGGCTTGGACGGGCTGCCGTGCACGAGCTGCCGAGGGGAATGAGCGAGGCACACTTCAGCGAGGCTCCAGGAGCCCAAGAGAGATCAGGCAAGTCCCAGCAATTTGTCAGAGAAGGCACAAATAGAGTCCACTGGTCCTGGGACTCTGGTCAGGGGGCGAGCTCAGTATCAAGCCCTTGGAGATAGTTAAACACCAAATAATCATGTAACACACAATAGAACATAAAGCACACAACCAGTAACCACTGGTAACCGGTAAGTACCACCTACGCAATCCTAACCACCTTAGGAACAGGTCACGCAGGGGACCAGGACCTCACAAGCACCACCTGTACTAGCAGGAACAACCACCTAAGTATCACCATACAAGTAGGGGCATAGGCACATTACACATGATGCATCATTATACATTCAGCGGTGTAGGGGAGGAAAACACATGATGCAGAACCTACATTCAGCGGTGTAAGGATAAGGCACATGACGCATAAAAACACATTCAGAGGTGCAGCACAGGAGAACACACAATGCCTAAAAACATTCAGAGGTGTAAGGAACAAGGCACATGATGCATCTACAACACATTCAGAGGTGCAGCAAAGAACACTTCGCATAAATCACATAAACATAGAACTTACATCAAAAGTCCAGGGTCCAGGTTGAGCCACTGCGCCAAAACCTAAACGTAGCACCTGCCCACTATTTGCTGGGCAGCTGAGGCACAGAACAGGGGGCCTAAACGCTGCAGCTGGCACTAAGTGCTGCGCAGCTGGGGAAGGCCAGAGAGGGATGAAGGAGTGCTTCTCCCTCCTAAGTCCAAGAACAAGTCCCTAGAAAGGAAAGAAACCTAAACGGTGCAGCTGCCCACTAATTGCTGGGCAGCTGGAAAACAAATCTGCGCCAGGGGCCCACACTGGCCCCTCAGGAACAAAACTGCATCAACTGTGGGAGCCCTCTAGGCTCTAGAACATCACATGCCCATCGTTGGAGCCCTCTAGGCTCTGCACACACAGGTGCATTTTTGGGAGCCCTCTAGGCTTTTGAAAATACTGGAGCCTCTGGGCCATGGGGCTCTCAATACCCAAATTGCCCAAGAGCCTCTCGTGGGCTCTAATCAATGATTTGCCCCTGACGTTGGAGTCCCCTCCGGGTTCCCTGAAGCAATGGGGGCTTCTGGCGGGGCCATTCTGGCTTACAAAGACGTTGGGGCGTCCCACTGCCACCCGGGGCCGCCCTGAAGGCTGAATGCGCCCTGTTGCCCTCACACACCCGGAGCTCCCCCCCACAAGCCAGCTTCTACTCACCGGCTCTGGGCAGGGCAAGGACGGCAGCCCCCTTCACTCACCGGGAATCGCGGGTTTCCCTTCGGCGGTGGGACTCCTGTCCGGGTGCGGGCACTCTCACGGCAACACTCCTCTCCCTGTTGGCGGCCCCGGGTCTCTCCATAACTCACCGGAGGCCCGGGCCGCAAGACAACATCTCTCGGCCGGCTATTTGTTTCTTTCCCTTTCCCGGCGGCAGCGGGCAGCCAATCGTGGCGCGGCGGCGGGCGGGACTTCCCTCCAAAACCGGAAGTCCCGCCCCGCGTCAGGCACCGTAGTGCCTGGCTTCCTGTTTTGCGGTGCTCAGGCCGCGGCGGTGAACACTCGGGGCATAACTGAGGGGTGGGCACCCTCGAAGCCTAAAATAAATATACAAGCGAGGTGGCACTCTCACCCTAATTAAATAAACGGGGTGGCACCAGTAATTAAAAATATAAGAGTGCACATGAAGCACTCGGGCAGACAAAGGGCAGGAGCGCTTCCCTCAGAGGGAAAACGACAGCTCTCTGCCCAGGACTAGACATAAAGTGCTCACGAGGCGCTAGGGGCAACCAAGGCCCTGGGGCAAGGGCACAGGCACAGCAGAAGGTCCTGGGCATCAGGAGGAGCATGCAGGGCCCAGGGGCCAGCGCACAGGGCTGGAGACAGCCCCCATGGCGGTCCCTCCTGGGCCCCACCAGCAGCAGCCCCCTCCTATCAGGATCCTGGAAGAGAACCACATCTGTGGGGACACAGGCCCATTTTTATACACCACATTCCTCTGTCTGTAGGTGCAGGGTGGGGGCAGAACCAGTCGCAGCTGGTCTGTGAGCACTGTTAATGGCTCAACTGTCAGAAACCAAACTACGTCGTCCCTTACCTTGAACTGTGCTGAAGTTCTTTGGATGACGTAGAAGATTTCGCAGAGACGCAAGGGACCAACTTCCCAATTATCTAACTATAAACTTGCTGATTCTAAATTTACTGCTAAGAATAAAACTAGAAATTTGGGAGGAGGGCCGGTACTGGACGTGATGGGGTGGGAGGATTCTTGCTGTCGACCTGCGAAACAACAAGCAGTAGGAATTTCCTAGAGACCCCTAATGACATCCAATATTCCTACTCCTCCCTTTACCCTAGATCTACTCCGTAAATTATGTAAAAGTTCTCTACTTCGACTCCTACCTGCGATCAGAGTTGTTCTGTCCTTCGTCCAGTATTTCTTGGTCTGGTAAAGAAGTGAAGTCGTCAAAGGTTCTTGTCTGATGTATGATTAACTGTGTCTTTGCATTAAATACTAAAGAAAACAAAGAAAATTGCTTTAACAAATATTCTATTAATTCTTTCTCTAGATTTTCCTTTAGCACCTTGACTTACTTGCAAAAGATTTCTCAAAGATGAATTCTGTGGGATTCTGTAATTCTCTTGTGTTCAAAACCTGTTGCAACACAATGAGGAAGAAATACAACCTATTCCAAAGCCCTATTAAAACACTTGACTTCTAAATTATAAATTTAGTCAAAAAATTACATCACAATTTATCTTCTTGCAATGCTTTCAAATTCTAATTTAAATGCACAAAAATGACTTTTATATTGTCCAAACGATTGCTTTAAAACATTACCCAAATGTTATTCCAGCTGTCTTTCTCCTCAGAAGAAAACTGTTATGTCCAAAAATTATGCGCAATCTTTCTTGCGTTGGGCGCCTTTCCTTAGAAGCTAAAAATGTACTTAACTCTGATCTTTCTTTATCTTTGCAGGACTTGACATCGGAGGACGGCTCAAGAGGAGTTTCCAGCGTTGGATTCTTCAAACAGGAAAGAAAGCCTCTAGACGCAAACCTTCTCTCAGCCGTAGCGGAAGCCAAAGCGATTTCCAGAATCCTGGGTGCGGTTTAAATAGTGAACCGCACCCAGGAGAAACGTGCGCACGCACACGTTGAACTGCTGCGAGCCAAGAGCTTAAAGCGGCTTCAATGTACCCAAAGACTCCAGCGTTCATGGACGTTTCCTTTCATCCTAGCGCTCTCGAGTTCTTTGTACAAAAGCTCAATTATGATATAAAAACTAACTCTCTGACATCAGTGCATTATGCAGCCATGTTTTCACACGCAATCATGTTTTTACACGCTGAGAAAAATAAACAAACTTTTACAAGTTTAAACATTTAGCACTTTTCACACTTATGCTTCAAACGAGGTGCTGGTGCACGGGAATGGGCGGGATTTTTTAGAATGCAAGAACATATAAGTTCTTATTCTCTGGCTCTATCAAGTCAGGGGTTTTGGAGGATCATGACAATACTCCCTCCTCAAGATCCCCCCTAATACAGGTGAGATAGGTTTTGGTTTGTCTGGATGACGAACATGGAAGATTCTCAATAATTTAGGTGCATGCTTTAAATTTTCCAATGGCTCCCATGATCTTTCTTCGGGACCGTAACCCTTCCAATCTACAAGAGGATCATGACATCAACCACCCCTTTCATTCATCAGGCAGGCTAGGGTCATTAGTCGCACCACAGGGGGCGGAGCCAGCATTGTGTGGGGAAAACCCAGCCTCATTCAGGACACAGGTGCAGCCCCTCCCTCACATCAGCATGCTAATCTCCCACTCACCAGCCAGCTCCAGCCAATCACACGCCAGGCATATTTTACACTAATATGCCAACTCCTAGAAGTGGCATTTCCCCACTAGACACATACAGGCCGCACATACCATTGCGCAGCATTCACTCTCACGAGTTGGGACTCCCAATTCTAACAGAAAGTAACTAGGAAACAAAGAGAAAAGGTAAGAGAGAAGGAGAGAGAGATAGAGAAACAGATTGAGTAAACAGATCAAGGAAAAGAATCCAGATCGGAAGAGAAATAAGCAATCGGTATGAGAGGACCATGGTGATGCCAAAAAAGCAAGGACGACGAAAGGAGAGAATAGGTAAGAAGAGGTCTCCTAAAAAATAAAGAAATACCAAAGAATAGAAAATAAAAGGTGAGGACAGATAGTAAGAGAAAAAGAATAATGTAAGAAATAAGAGGGATAAAAAGAGTAAAGGAAGATAGAGCTTTAGAAAGGTAAGGGAGAGGAACAAAATAGTAAAACATCAAAATAGATAAACCTTTATAACAACAATATCAATCTGTGAACTAAGAGAAAATCAAACATAAGAATCCATGTTACAAGAGGAGATGCTGATTAGAAAGAGTTTGATTTTCTCAGGATCTTTGAATGAGCGCGAGTTTCCTTTATGGGTAAATTTGCACAGGCAAGGACGAAGAATGCCATACTGAATGTTCAAGTGTGTCATCTGAGGACGAAGAGACAGAAATTCTTTACATCAAGAATTTGTTGTGTTGGAGACGTCTTGGGAGATAAAAATATTATGTCCTGACCAAGTAAGACGTCGTTTGAGTTTTACAGCCTTCAAAACATGTAAAGTTTCAGTAAATTCCAGGAAGAGCATTATAATACCACAAGACTTGTTAAAATCAGGATGGATGCAACCCAGATGATGTGCACGTTGTATATTGAGAGGTTAAGAGGATTGAAGAGGTAAGAGATCTGGAAATAATTTCTGAAGAAAACATAACATGTCTGGGCCCTTAATATTTTCCGAAAGACCATAAAGGCGAAGGTTGTTCCTCCGATTACAATTTTCAAGTCTTCAGTGTGGAGTTTCAGCTTGTGGATCAATTGCTCTAATAAAATAATTTTAACAAAATATCTTGAAGGTCTCCCACACGTTGCTCAAGTTCCAACACCTTTCCCTCCATGATAATTAATCACCTGGTACCAGCCTTTCAGAGGTTCTTGTATCCACCCAAGTCTGGCCTGGCACTGGTGTCTCCCAGCCTGCCACACACTGGGTGATGATCTCCGCACCTCCTTATAGACCCCAGTTCACTACTGTTTGCAGTCTGTCACTCACTCCTCACCTCCCTGGCACTCACCCTTCACACCTTAGGCCTAGCAGTCACTCCTCACACCTGGCACTCACCCTTCTCCCTCTCTGGCCCCCAGCATTTACTCTGCATGACACTCATCTGTCACCTCCCTGACACTCACCCGTGTCTCTCCTGGCATTCACTACTCACCCCCTTGGCACTCACCCTTCACCTCCTTGGCACGAGCCCTTAATCCCCCTGGCCTGGCAGCTACCCTTCACCCTTGCACTCACCCTTCCCCTCCGTGGCACTCACCCTTGACCCTCCTGACTCTTACGTCTCACCTCCATGGCTCTCATACTTCATCTCCCTGGCACTCACCCTTCATTGCCCTGACTTGGCACTCAACCTTCACCTTCGTGGCACTAGCCCTTCACCCCCTGGCCTGCCAGCTACCCCTCACCCCTGGCACTCATACTTCCCCCTTCTCTGCAGTCACCCTTCCCCTCCCTGGCACCCACCCTTGACCCTCCTGACTCTTATGTCACCCCCATGACCTGACAGTCACCCTTGTCTCTCCTGACATTCCCTCCTCACCTCCCTTCCACCCACCCTTGACACTCCTGGCACTAGCCTGGTTACCCCCAAGAACAAAAAATAACAAGCATTGGTATAGCCAATAAGTCTCTCCTTTGGGACCTTATAAGTGTTTAGCCACGCAACAGTTGATGTTGTGGCACCAAGGATATTGTGCTGTATAACTAAATACTTTGAAGGTCCCAAAAGCGAGACCTATTGGCTATGCCAATGCTCGTGTTGGAGAAGCTCCGCAACCGAGCGGAGCTTGCAGTGGAACCACCATCTTGCTTCGTCATCCAAGCCACGCCCCTCAGGCATTGTTATTTTTAATGGGAAGTTCAAACTCTCCCAAATGTGAGAGCACTTTAATGTTGCCTGTGCCCCTTTTTTTAGATGATGCTCGGCATGGAGTGCACTGTGCAAGAGAAATGCAGTCAAAGGCCTATGTCAGACCCTCAAGTTCAAGTAATAAATGTTCTTTATTTAAAATAAATTGGTGTGTTCATACAAGGATGTAATAGTGATAATAAATTAAATCTAAAGTGCAGAAATATGTTGGCATAGTAATTGTTTGGTTTCATCGATGTAATAGCATGTGTGAGGGAGAACAGTAAATGTTGTGTGTTTACCAAGGTAAGTAAAACATAATGAGGTGCGTTAAGGTTTTTATTTGCCACAATAAAGTAATTTGGATTGTAGTATGTGTACACATGGAAATGAGTGTAGGAACATGCAATTGTTTAAAAACAAAATAGCAAAATGATTGTAAAATATGAAGTTATAGTGAATATTTTATGAAAATTAATGCTTTGTTTATGGTAACAGAAAAAGCACTGAGAATAATAAGGAAAGGGTAACAAGCTATTTTTTATATATATAAATGTAAATGTTTGCCCTTGTGGTCCTTTATTTAACACTCATAATGTAAAAGTAGTAAAGGGTAAACGTTTCCCAGTGCAACTATTTAATAGTCACATAAATTGTGTTGAAAACTGACCTAGCACTTTAGGTTCTAAAGTGATGGGAGAGTAGGAGAATGTAAGAAAGGTACATACAGCTGTAAGGGGACTGAGGCAGTGTAGGTGTCTGCCCAAGAGTTGATTATAGCAGTCGCAGCTGGCATGACTCGCGGGCAGAGAAGTTGCACGGGGATGGGGTTGCACGGGCGGGAGGTTTAATTTTATTTGTATAAAAAAAATAACTTACCTTAGCCACCCGATCCAGTCTTGCATCGTCTCTGCTCCTCGCAGCCACAGGAAGCAGGCAGCCTGCCTCCCCTAAGACAGTCGCAACGCTGCAATGGCAGCGTTGTGATTGGCTGGGACGCTGACCGCACAGGTGGCTATGGGGAGGCCATTTTCTCCATGCAGGCTGCATGCAGCCTACAAGGAGAAAATGATAGAGTGTGCATGACTGGTTGGGACGGCCCCAGAGGGCTGACCAAACAGTCAGGGCTTACAACATTGGACTAGCCACTCATCACCTGCCCTGTGGCAGGACCGCCACACCCTCCTGCCCCAAACCAAACCCTTCTGCTTTCTCGCAGTGTGAGAAGCAGTAACATAAAGTGGTATACCATTTTATTTTACTGCTTCTCGCACTGCGCGAAAGCAATGGGGCGATGCTCCCCTGGATTAAAGTGTCTCAGTAAAACTATCCTGGGGGGAGAAAGGCTTTCAGGTTTGAAGTGAAGGTAGCCAGCGAGGCAGTAGTGCGTAGTTTTGGAGCTAGTGAATTTCAGCTTCTGGCAGCGCTTCATGAGAAGGAGTGTGCCATAAGTTGTTTCTTTTTAAACGCTGTGAGTTCAAGGAGTATTGCTTTGGTGTTTCGCGTTGGTGAGGTAGTTGCAAAGATATCTGTTTGCAGCTCGCTAGGCATCATTTTCAAGTAATGCAGGCAAACTCAATCCTTCATTTGGCCTGATGTTGGTAAATGAGTGTTAGATCTGGGGGTCTCTGGTTGGCAATCGTATTCACCTTTGTCCAAATAGGGACCCTTACTTCTAAGTCAGGATAAGGGGATTTCACTCCTTAATAACCCCTGCTCACCCCGTGGTACCTTTGCACGAGCAGACAGGCATATCTCAGAGGCAGTGTGTGAAGCATTTGTGAATATACACAGTAATACAGTGAAAACACTACAGATGGACACAATACAGGTTTTATAAAAATAAGTATTCTTTATATAGACTTAAATACAAGTACACAAAGGACAAAAATCCACAATACTACACTTAAGATTACTTAAAAGATGATTAAATTTGCTTAGTTCAAATTGATGGCAAATGCGACAAAGTTCTCAACAAAGTACCAGGACGCGTAATCCAAAGTAAACAAAAGGCTTGCAAAAGGGGAGATGCGTTGGTTCCGTTATCCGGGGGAATGGTTGCGTCCTGCCTCAATGCTTGCGCAGAGTAGGGGACTCGTCGTGAGCCTTACTGGTGCAGAGGTGATGCGTAGATTCTCTGCCTGCGGGCCCATTGTGGTGCGCAAGATGGCGCCTTGATGCGATGCGATGATCCGGTTGTGATCCGAGAAGATGGCGCCCTTGATGCGGCAATGCGATGATGATGCGATGATGCCCTGGCAGCCTTGTGACGACTCTGTAATTTGAGCCGCGACAGGCCCTGCGACAAACTTCTACGGTGATGCGATGGCAACTCTCATGATGGCATCATGCTTCTCTGGTGATGCGACAGCAGGTAGCTTCGATGAACACACGCTTCCAGGGCGATGCGGTGCAGGCTCGCTTCTCCAGCGTTGCGATGATTCCAGCTCCAGCAGCGAAACGCTTCTTCTTGAAGAGTCGCACTTCCAGCTCCCAGCAGCACGCAAGTGACTGGAGTCAGAAATCCCAGCAAGGAAATTCAGGAGGGAGCTGGAGGTGAAGTCTTTTGTCCCTGAGACTTCAGCAGGAGGCAAGCACAGTTCAAGTCCTTGGAGAATGTTCTGTAGATGAAAGTCCTTACAAAGTTCCTTCTCCTTTCCCTTGGCAATAAAGCAACCACTGCAGGCCAACCCAGAAAACAGCACACTGGCAGAGAGGCAGTCCAAACTCCTGCAGCTTCCTTGGTTTTCTCCTTGGCAGAAAGGTTTCTTGTCCAGAAGTGATCTAATTACCTGGGAGCAGGGTCCCAATATTTATACCCCAAAATCCTTTGTTCTCTGAAGGCCGAGGGGCCTCTGCCTAGTCCAAACCAGCTCCTGAGCACTTTGCTTACATGACTCTCTTCTTCCTTTCACTGTGCGGGGAAGAGACATCAGCCGCCCAATAGGAGGTGGAGACATCGCAGGGGAGAGAAGATACAGCTCTGGAGCACTCTGTTGACATGATTCCTCTTCTCCTTTCACAGTGCAGGCCAGAGACATCACACAAGCCACAGGAGGTGGAGCCAGCATTGTAGAGGGAAGGCCCAGCCCTATTCAGGTCCCAGGTGCAACTCCTCCCTCCCATCTAGAAGCAGATCTCTCTAATCACCACCGGGCTGCCCCAGCCTGTCTCCTGGAATCCCCGAGCCCTGTCACTCACAAACCCAGACAAGGAATACACAACCTAGCAGAGGCAGGCCTGGACAGTTAGGCAAGAAAATACCTACTTTCTAAAAGTGGTATTTTCAAACACAGAATATTACAACCAACTTTACTAAAAGATGTATTTTATTATTCTGAGATCAGGCATACTAAATTTGAATTTCTACCATGTTCCCTGGGTCAGTTAGGATTATAAGAATGTAATAATATAACTGCCCAGCCTGGCCTATGGAGAACAGGAAGCTTTCAATAGTGAAAAACGAAAATGGCTGTAATTCACTATTAGAACATGCTACACACATCAGAGCATGTTCTACCTTATGCTTACAATGCACCCTGCCCTTGGGCCTACCATAGGGGTGTCTAATATGAAGCAAAGGGAAGGTTTAAGGACTGGCAAGTGGGTGCACTTGGCCAAGTCGACATGGCAGTGCTAGATGGCACACAGGCCTTGCAATGGCAGGCCTGAGACACACTTTACAAGCTGCTTCTTTGGGTGGCACAACCAGTGCTGCAAGCCCACCACCAGCATTTGATTTACAAACCCTGGGCACACATGGTGCACTGTACTAGGGGCTGACAGATAAATCAAAGAACCCAATCATGGAATAACCAATTAGTACATACATTTAACATAGGGAGCACTTGCACTGTGGCACTGATTATCAGTGGCACAGAGCCCAAAGCATAAATCCAGCAAAAACATATCAGAGCAGAGGAGTCAATCCATCAAAATGGAAGGGAGACTCAAGCCAATGATGGCAGGTCTAACAATGAGCATCACAGAAAGCTTTGCTACTCATCAATGCGCATTAACAAGAGGCAAGAAAAAAAACAATTCCTATTCACTGCTACATAAATAGCTCGTATGTGTGAGTCTGGTACCCAGCCCTACATACACACAATCTAGTGCCCCAACTACATATGTTTTAGTCAGTGTTTCTTCTGAAGACATACCTTGCCTCAAATTCTGCTGACTTTGCTAGAGATATCCGTGTCTTATATGACCCTACAGATACAGTTCATGTACGTTTGCTACGATAGAGCACGGTTGTGCCTCTCGTGGTTTCATCCGGGGTGTGGACCGCTTGGTGTTGCTGGGTGATGGTTCACGCCTGCCACTCTCTGCAATTCCAAGCATTCACTCAGGAGGAACTTACAAGCCTATTTACGAATCAGAAGGCAGCATTTACAAATAACAAAGACTCAAGCCAATGACAAATATGGGTGGAGAGTGGGCGGGGCTTCTATCCCATACTCCAGTACAACAAGTCTTGCAGAGCAGGGCGTCCAAAACCGGACCCCACCATTCCGGCCGACTGTGAAACGCCCGTGCCGGCTACAGCCAGTCCGGCTCTGGCTGAAGACTTGGGTTTTGGAGTTAGCCCTCCTGAGGTTAGCTAATAAAAGCACCAAGATACCCTCACCAGTTATAAGACACTAAGTGCATATGATATACCATATTATCGGTTACTTTGCCATGTATGAGCTACTTTTGCTAGGGTGCTGCCACCTATCCTGCCTTCTGCCCTGTCCCCGCGTGGTTCCATATGCACATATACAGAGCAAGAAAAGCAGTTGCAACCCCCACAGTTAATTTATCACCACACCTGTCTCTGTCTGTACCCATCAGCGCACTGGCAACAGCACAATGGCAACCCAGCACTGCAAGAGCCGGATTCGCTGTCATTTCTATCGGTTCAGTGCCTGCTGGTTTTGCATTTTTGTTATTAAGCCTGCTCTGACAAGGGAGCCTCTCAAACAACACTTCTAATAATGGTGTTGAGAACTTTGAAAACTCACTGCAAAACTGGGGGGGCTTGCATACCGGATACCTTGTTAGTGGTTTCACACAGAGAACGCCATTCATGAGCATAAGGACGCGGATTGCCGAAAATAGACCTTGCGAGTAGGGCGACGCAGAGATAGCTCCGTACGTAACACGCTATCAGCCAAAGGGACGCATTTGAACATCATTTGACTTGGGAAACGACTGAAAATAAAACTGAAATGGACTTGAGAGGAGGCAGCATGGCTGAAACATTAACAAACTGAGACAGAATCACATAGTCACCGTGCATAGTTTGACACATGGAATTAATGAGCAGGCAGGCTGCAGGCCTCGGTGTGCAGCAGGCTGCCCTCTGCGTTTTCTGAAGATCATTTCAGGCTGACTGCTGTGGGATTATTTTCCATTTCTCATGCGGGTGTGTGAAGACATTTCACGAATGCAGACATAGCGAAAAAAATAGAATTTGATTTTGAATATGAACTGCCAGAAAACAATGCATTACATAGTTTTATCCCAATAAAACAGAACATTTAGAAGTTACTAATGCGCAATGTCTGGTTCTCACCTCTTGCGGGTCGTCGGCGATAAAGAGACGGGTTTCGGTGGCGTTACAAAAAATCCCCTGGTTTTGTCTGAGTTTTACCACTGAATTAAGCAGGGAGGAGGCCCGCAGAGCGCACCTCGATCAGAATGCAAAGCCAGGAGCGCGCTCTCTACTGGTTTGCAGAACCATTTGTCTTCCATAGCAAAGAATTTACAATGTAATTGTTCTTCAATCATCCCAGACATCCCGCTAAGTTACAGAAATAGGCTCAACCAAGCAAGGCAAGGTAACGTATGCCTATCATTTCTTGGCATTGCGCCAAGTTGATCCATTGAGTCCGTGAATTTCCACAGCTGCTGTCTTCCCAGCCAATAGTTTTGCGTCCTTACGTAACCTGTTCGCAAAGACGCGCTGAAACTGTATTCAACAGGTTTGTAAAACAATTGACAGAAAGTGTCTCAGTATCTTTTTTCTACGTATTATTCCGAAGGCCCTGATTCCAACGGCCCCACAATTGTGAATATACGTTTATTTGCGCCCGTTTTATTTATTCCTCGGGTTGCTTCCCGTGAACAGCTTTCTACAGAAGCCGTTCGAAATTCTCACTTGTAAAAGATGGCCGAGGAGGGCAACCCTGCGGCCATCGGGGTCACAAACTCTGGTATACGTCGTTATCTCTAATTCTGATCTCTTGTTGACGTGGGAGGGGACACTTCTATTTCGCCTGGGGGGAAATCTTGTGGTATTTCCCTGAGACATCATTATAGCAGGGTAAATCGTGCCCTCATGTCGTTGCAGTATTTCTCTGGGGCATAATGAAAGAGGTATTGCGCTGCCTTTAAAAGATGTACAATCGTTTTAAAGAATCTTCATGAATGTTATATTTACAAGCACATACATATGAATGGTGTTTCGATTTGGCTGATATATGGCAGCATATAGTATCTACGTTTTCATTTTTTGGGGGATTTTCAAGACTTTTTCAAGTAAATGGCAGGTTCAGAGCCACCTCTATTGAAGAAGACATAACTGAGCGAAGACATTGGGAATTGAAAGCATTTCTTGAAACTGTGAAATGACAACCAGTGCCAGGAGTGCTGTGTTTACTAGTTTGTAAACGAAGTCAAGGGCCTATTAACACAATGTCATATACATGGATTTGTACAAGAACAGAAAAAGAGCCGCAACAAGGGTTCAAAATCCTTGTTGTTAAAACACAATTACACTGGAGCTCTTTTAGGTCCTGTAGATTTCAGAAATGCACAAAACAAATGTAGATAACATGACATAACACAAAATACCATAACACAAAATACCTTACTATACCATGCCATACGGTAACATAACACAACGTAACATAACTATAGCTCCATGGATTCCACTCATTCAGCGAATCAGGTTTTTCGCTTGTTGATCGCCTTGTTTTTGGACCTTTACTGTGGATGAGTCTCACTACCTGACTGTCTCCCATGGTAATTTTACAGTAATTGGGCTGAGAGTATTTTTTCCGTCAGTGTTTTCCTTTCAAGATAAAGGTTGCTGCAGTGCAGATAGGGTAAGGGCCATTGGTCTGGTTACACATGAACACGTGTCTACATGAGTGTGCGCACATGTGCGGGCTGCATGTGTGAGACCCCCATCATGGGCTGACTGGTAATTGCAAACAGGTAGCCTGGCGTAGGTTAGGCCTGATAGCATTGGTGGGCATTAATCATAAATAGGTCAAAAAAGGTTTACTGCAGTTGCTCTCAATCTGCATGCCGCGGCACCCTGGTGCGCCGTCAAAACTAGCCAGGGGCACCATGCACCAAGCACACAGTTTGGGAACCACTGCAAGCAGCAGAGCCGCAGTTTTGTATCCTAAAGGCTCTTGGTACAACTACATTCAGCCACAGGACCATACACCAGCACTGAAAGATCCCTGCCCCCAATGCCCCAAAGCCCACCACTGATGACCCTTCTCCCAGCCCCTTGCCTCTGCTCTGTGGTAGCATTGTAGGCCAAACACAACTTTCTAAAAGGGTCCAGGTGCAGCGCAGCCGTGCGTGTAGAGCAGGACGCTAACTGCAGCCTCCATACGTTGAGACATAGCTTAGTGCCCTCACATGGCCTCTGAGAGCAGCCATACAGACTTGCTGACTGTCTAAAAGCAAGGCCTTTCCACATCGATAAACAAACTGTCTCTTGGAAACATTCACAGGATGTCAGTGAGACAAGTATCAAGCATCACATCATGGTGTCTCTCCTAATCCGAACTAGACCCAGGTCAAGGGTCACATCCTTGGCTGTCTACTGTAAAGATAACATCCTGTGAGGCCCACGCCAGTGTCAGATCCCTAGTTATCTACTAGAGGCACACCCAGTGTTAGGGATTGGGCTCAGCTCCCCATGGGCCCCAATAGGCCCCCATAATTTCCCTCAATGCAGTGCATGGAAAGCTCTAAATCTATGCATGCACTGTGGTGCTATATACTCACTGAAATGTTGTTAACTTTTTTTGTACACACAAAAATCGCTATCTCTACTTGTTCTACCCAAAAGTAGGGCAGTTCTTTTCATCACAAGGTGACGTTAAGTACCCCACAAGCCCAGGTGCAGGGTTCTATGTCCCCAGTTTACAACCCAAGCCCTCCAACTTTCCTCAAAATAGAGTGAAATCAATTCCCTGTGCTCAAAGCCAGAGTTCCGCTCCCCGGTAGTTCTGTGCCCCGAATGAAATCCAGTCTTCTCTAGTCCAATCAGCACACAGGTGTTCTGGGACCCTATGCAGCACTGTGCTGCCTAGACTCCAGTATAGTGGTGTGCAGTCCGTGTCCCTAGATGCAGCCCTCAGAGGCAGCCCCTTCCCGGACTCTCAGCCTCATTCCTGCTCCCTCAAAGCAGCGGGCACTGCCAGCCTCTGATTGTGAATGAGTAGCACATGCCAACACTACTCCAGAAGCCATCTTGTGTCCAGGCAAAGCTATAACCCAACTCAGCCTTGCAAATTTATGGCTATAGCAGGGGGGTACATCTCCCTCTCTGGGAAAGGGGAAGTGGGGGGGCAATACACTCGTGTCTTCCCTGTGGCACACAAATATACATTGATAAATTGAGCACAAAAACAGAAATTGCCCTAGGGCATAAAACCTGCAGGTCTCTACCAGAGGCGTACAAATGTATATCTCACAAGGGGACATGTAAAATGTGTGCGGCAAGGGTATATGACACACAAGTGTAATAGAAGTACAACTCTCCTTGGCTGCACCATATGCACATCTCTTCTATAGGAGGCATCATATGCACACCTCTCCTGGTGGGTGACTGTGTGTAGCTTACTCCTGGCATACTCAATCTCTGCCCTCTCCATATGTAAGGCTCTTGTGTGGGGATGCTAACTATACATGAGACACATTTTGTAGACCCCTCTACCCACCTACAGGTTCATAGTTATATGGAAGGCGTGGCTCACCTGGGGTGTACTTAATACATCTTTTTGCACTTTATACAGTAGCATGTTATGCAGATGGTGTCTGTGTAAATACATGCCTGTGCTTATGAGAGAAGTGAAGTGAAGGAGAGTGAGATACAGCCAAATATGTGGTTCCACCTACTATTCGCTAGGCAAATTGTTCCAAATCTCTGGTACCCTGATGACATTGCCATCAGTGAGAATGAAACGTCAGTTTTTCATGACCAATATATACATGGCCAGCCCTACTAATGTATGTGGAGCATATTTCAGTTCAACCAAATAAGAGTTTATTTATGTAGCGTGCACCCTGAATAAACTTACTTCATGGCACTTTCAAAGTATTTGGGCACAGAAAATGAGAGTGTGAAGTAAATTGATTTGTCTGAAATTTCTCTGTTCTGTTAATTGCCGGTGCATGAGATACCAGAGAGGCGGTGCTTAGATTACAGCTCAAATACTGGACAAATTGATTGTTCAATATACGTTGTTCATTCGAATTCCAGTTTCCATTCAGCTGTGCTGTATTAAGTTTCTTGTGTTTGTAAAAAAACGACATTAGGGAGGAATAGAGGCACTCTATCGCTTGTTAGGTCCAGCTTTATTTAGGGTCTGTTGGAAATGGCCCTTTTTGCAGAGTTAGCCTCAAACTTTTTGCTTCTACCTCCTATTTTGTTCCTGACTTGTTTGTGTTGGTTTTATGACTCTGGACACTTTACCCCTGCTAATCAGTGCTAAAGTGCATATGCCCTCTGTGTAAATTGTGTTATGGATTGGTGTTTCCATGATTGGGTATTTGATTTACTTGTTAGCCCCTAGTGAAGTGCACGGAGTGTGCCAGGGCCTGGGAATCAAATGCTACACGTGGGCCTGCAGCACGGATTGTGCCACCCACGTGAGTAGCCCTGAAAAGGAGTTACCTCAGACCTGCCATTGCAGAGTCTGCGGGCAGTTTGTAACTGTCATGTCGACTTGGCCCGTGCACACACCGGCCAGTCCCTAACCTTCCCTTTTCTTACATGTCAGGCACCCCCAATGTTGGCCCAAAGTACCCCAGTGGTCAGGGTGCAGAGTATGTGAAAGGTAGGACATGCCCTGGTGTGTGTGGCATGTCCTGATAGTGAATTACAGCCAATTTTGTTTTTCGCTATTGCAAGGCTACCTGTTCCCATAGGACAGAATGGGAAGTTTGTTTATAACATCTTATAAACATAAATGGCCCTGGGAACTAGATGGGAAAATAAAATTTAATATGCCTGAATTCAGAATCTAACGATGCATCTTTTAGTAAATGTGATTTTTACATTCTGTGTTTGAAAATACCACTTTTAGGAAGTAGGTTTTTTCTTGCTCAGTCATCCCCTGTGCCTCTGCAGGAATGTGGATTGCCTGTCTGGGTTTTAGACGACAGATGGTTAGGAAGAAAGGGTGGCTCCCGATAGTCTAGGTAGGTCAGGAAAGGGCTAAATAGACCTGGGCTGCGATGGGGGAAGATGGTGGAGATTTCCTTGCACCTCAAATGGCCTGGTCTGCCTCTGACAATGCCGTCTCCACCTCCTGCTGGGAAATCACACCAGAGAAGGCAGAACTGGTTCTGGCTGGGCACAGACACCCTCTGCCTAGAGGATCAAAGGATTTTTAGATACAAAGACTGGGGCTCAGACCCCTGAACTTTAGAACTCTTTTGGATCAAGAAGACTGCCAAGAAGAAGAGCTGGAGAAGCTGTGAGGAGGAACTACCACTTTGCTGTGTGCTTTGCTGTGTTGGCCTGCAGTGGCTGCTTCTGTCTTGTGCAGCGAAAGGACCGGACTGAACTTTCTGCAATCTACTTTTGTGAGTTTCTCCAAGGGCTTGAGGTAGAGCTTGCCCCCTGTTCAAGAAGTCTCAGGAACAGCAAAGACTTCAAACTCTTCTGTCCTCAGCACTGGGCACTGTGTGTTTTGTGCTGCAACAGAAGAAAAGCAACCCGACAACGTCTATGACGCTGCTGCTGACTCCGTTTCCTGAAGGCACTGCATAGGGCACCGCTGCAATGCCGCACCGTGACCCTGGTCTCACCGACGCTGCCTGCTGATGCTGCCACCGAGCCACTGCTCGCACCATGACCTTTGGGCACGGCACTCCGCACCGACTCGCTTCACGACGACACCTTGGCACCGTAAAGGGCATTGCCACAATGCAGCACTGCGATCCTGGTCTCACCAACGATGCCTGCTGACGCCGCCACCGAGCCGCTGCTTGCGCCGCGACCTGTGGGCACCGCAGTTTGCACCGCCTCACTTCACGACGATGCCTTGGCCTCCCCGACGCTGCTGCTCCATGCCGAAATCGACACTGCTGCTTGCTTTGTTTGAGGGCACCAATCGTAAAGTCACACTGCGCACCGCCCTCATCCAGCACCACAGCCTTGGCCTACAGACACCAGCGCCATCAACTCCAGTTCATCAGATTCTTCAGGACCGAACATAAATAACAATAATGACTAAACTCAGTACTGAGTGCGGTGTGCGAAATTAATCAGTCATACATCAGGTCACAAGGTAAAATTGTACCTTGACCTGGATAACAACCTGAAACACAAAAGGACAAATATTACAGATAAAACATTAATTTAGAATTATGTTTCCAAATACCCATTCAAAATCCAGTGGCATGCATATACATTGTTTTTACTGCATGCCCCACTTGGTACAAAGAAGACTCACAACCTAACCACCATTCAGAAAATTCTGCTGTGGGTTTTTTTGTCTATAGGAATAACAAAGTCTTAAGGTAGCATCTCAACACTCACCCTAAGACGAGTAAAATCTGATCCGTAGAGGAGATATCAGATGAAAATGCCTGTTAGCATCCTGCCTGAGGTAAGGGAAAGGCCTTAGTACAATCGGAATCTTTTTACCCTGGCTCCGATGTGGGAAACAAAAACACCGCTTCCTACTTACTCGGATGCAATGCAGCATCCTCCGCAAGACTTACCCCGGCTCTGCTACCTCATAGGGAGGCAAGGGTCAGGGTGTGGCCTATTTCAGAGTAGCCTCTGCATGCCTATGTACAGACTCCGCTTAGTGAATGGAGCGAAAACGTCACCCGCTGTGGTGGGGGTGGGGGGAAACAACCACCAACAGATATCTGTATGGACTCACGTGCACCGCAGATGGACACATTAGTTTTTTTAAAAGGAAAAATATATAGGAAGGGGATGTTATGAGGCCACATTGGGTTGTTATATCATACTAGCACCTGTACTCACGATCCAAAAGTACATAGTCACATTTTTCTAGCCCACTGGAGACCCATTGGAATAACTTTAGTTGTAGAAAAGCTTTATCCAATGAGTGACAGGGTAAGTCAAATTACGTTTATTCACCACTTGTAATGCTGTGTAGTGTACCCTAAGGTAGTGTTGTCATTTTTTCTCTTCGTCGCCTTATCCCAGGTAGTGTGGTTATTTGTTTATGTCTACCCATGGGATATCATCGTTCATGCCCTCCCCATGTGTGGGTAAATGAAAAACCCGATGTTGTCCTTTTTTTAATAGGGCTTCCTGTCTCATATGGAGATGTGTCTCACTGACAGTCCCTCTCAGGTCATCTGGGGAGTGTCAAGCTGTGAGAAAATGAGTACTCGTTTTTGGTGTTAGATTTTGTTGCACCTTACATTTTTTCAATGCTCTGTGATTCTCACTTTAACCGCTCTTGTTGTCATCCCTGATCATGTAAGTGCAAATATGTTAATTATGTTAAGGCTTATAGTTGCATTGTCAGCATGGGTAATGTCCCACTACAGGGTGCAGATTCTTTAATGCTTTTACGAGGAGGTTGAACATTTTCGGGTCCTCTTGTGGATAATCATATCCTTCAGATTAGCTCTACTTTTTGTATGGAAATCTTGGGGGAGCTAACATGAGGTTTTCAGTTTGCAGAATATTCCAATGTTTTTGATGATTTTTTGTATAGTGTTGGATCCAGGAGTAAAGGTTGTAACATCAGATCTGGGTCTCTCACAGGGTTCTAATAGGGCGTCCCTATTGTTGTTGCATCCTCGTTTTTGGGCACTTTTTATACACTTGATGGGATACTGGTGATTCGCCAAGTGGCCTGCTAAATCATTAGCTTATTCTTTTTAATCACTAACCTCACTGTAGTTGCGACATAGTCTCAAAAACTGCCCATAAGGTAAATGATCTCATAGGGCCCTGCAATGGTGGCTCCTGTTAAGGAATAGGCTGTGACTATCAGTGTTTTTTTAAAGGTTTTTGTGTCTAACTTTCCCTCAACCAGGTGGTTCATCAGATCCAAAAATGGTCATTCTGTTTTGGAGATATTAGCAGTAAAGAGGGGTTCAGTCAGTCAACCCATTCAATGAAGGGGGTACATATGTCCTTGTTTCCCATCCAGAAAATTAGGATGTTGTTGATGTATCAAAGCCATGACACAATATTCGCATTGTGAGGATTAGTGGGGCATAAGATGTGTTCTCTTTCAAAACCTGACATATAATAACAGAGTGCAAAGTTTCTAAAAGTTGAGTTTCCATAAAAGTGACAGTAATTTCAACTTGGGCATCACGTCAGGTTTAAGGCCATGATTAATGTAATACCTTAAAGTGCTCATTCTAGTAGCCCCATTCAGAAGTTAGTCGGACTGAGGGGTCAGACTATAACTCTGTGTTAGCCAATGGGGCTACTAATACTTCCAAAGAAAAAACAATAATTTGGAAGCTTTGCTGTTAGGACATATAAAGAATGCATGTCCCACCTATTATTATACATCTCCCTGCACTGGGGCTCGGTAGGCCTTCCTTAGGGGAGACTTACATACATTGTTAAGGAAAGTCGAACTAGCAGTTTTAAAACTGCCCTTCCAATCTGCAGATGCAAAAGAACAGATGAGGGACGGAATGCTGAATTAATCAAACATTCACCCCAATCACAGATCTTGGTAAAATCCAGTGTTTTTTGCACACCACACCATTCCAGTTAATACCCAGCCATATGCAAATCAGCCTTGACTCTGTTCCTCCTGGGAACAGTCCAGCCCAATCGGCCAGGCCAGTTCTTCCTTGGACCAAAACCAAGAAACCTGGGACCGGTTTCGGGGTAACACCCCTCATCAGCTAGGCTAACTAGAATCTGGTGGCGTTGTGAGCACGGGACTTACATCTGGGCATACCGTCCCCCCTGAGGGCGATACATGCAAAAAAAACAGATGATGGACTGGGCTGAATGTTTGATTTACTCTGCATTCGGTCCATCATCTCTGCGTCTCTTGCTTTTTCGCCCTAAGTGAGACAGGTATTTCCAGACGTGGGACCTGGACTCACTGTGCCACTGTAAGACCCCCCAGGATATAGCGGCATGGATTCGCAAATTTAGCGGCACAAAAATGGAAATTTAGCGGCACAAATATGGAAATTTAGCGGCAATTTTGCGGCATTTTATTTGGCCATATTTCCTACAACAAACACAGATATCTTAGCTTTTTTAGTTATTTAACAACATGAAGCTATGTATATTTGGTTTAATTACAATGTAGACACTTTGTTTCCTTCGAAAAGCATGTACATATATTCAAGTGTATCTCTGGATATGGTTTGGGAATTCTCAACGTGTCAAATCCTGGTGCTGGTCGTGGGGAAATGAAGTGGTGAAGTATTCCAGGGGCGTGACATCATTGGACAGTCCGCACCATTGGTCTCTTGAAGTGTGTGCTCTGCTTGTTGTCGAACCAGACCTGGAGTAGGTGATGGCGTGACAGAGCGAGATGTCAAATGCAGAGTTCACCCGAGTCCACAGTGATGCACACCCTTTGGCTCACGGCCCTACTTATGCCTCATCGTGATGCACGGTGCACTTTCGGTTCTCTGCAGCTATATGTGTACTGTGAATGCCTCTCCTGTTTTTTGGTATTTTAATATGCTTCCTGCGTCTCGCACAGGGACATTTTGGCGCTATGTAATACATACAGATAAATATAAACAGGAAACCTGATTGCCACAGGGCCTAGGCAAGCTCAATGTGCCTGGACTAGGCCTCTGTGGTTCCATTTCTTCCTGCGCTTTCGTGTGTACCCTCTTCATTCATATAAAATGGAGAAAGACTAAAGAGAAAAGTAGGAAAGAAGTAACTAGATGGCAAAGAAGGGGTGAAAAAGAACATTTCAGAGTTAGATAAAGAGAGAAAGTGTAGGGTGGCGGAAGAAAGAGGCATTGATTTATTGAAGATGTGACACCCTTAGTATTCTTCAGAAAAACAGACAGGAAGTGTAGTGGTGGAAAAAAAAGGCATGAGGTGGAATCAAGACCAGGCAGCCTCAGTATTCATGTGATAAAGAGACAGAACGTGCAGGGCGTTGGAATGAAGAGGCACGAGGTGGAATCAAGATCAGGCAGCTTTGGTATTCTCCAACCCTGGCAGCAGGATACATAAAACAATTTTGGGCCCTTGCACTGGTTTATTTATTTTTTTACAAATTAAATAAATGCTACCCTTATCCTTGACCTGAACCCTAATTCTAATATCATTCCTTGCAGCTCCCCTTATGTCTCCCTCTGCACTTACGCTGGCTGATTCCCTGACCTTACTTAACCTTAATGAACTCTCTAACCCTGTCCTCCACCTCAACAAATACCTCACCTTTCCTATTTTGAGACAAGACCTTTTGTGGCACAATGGTTTTTTTTGTGTTTTTTTTTCTGTTTTCTGTAAAATGAATGGTCATGAGGCCTCTGTTCCGGGTGTCACCACCTCATACCTGCTAAGTTTCCATTGTCCTTGCCGTGAGGTGCACGTAAGATGTTGCTTCTGTGCTCCATCAGTCTCACCCCCGCACCCTCCCCTCCCCTCCTGCCTGTGCACACGGGCACCTGCTCCCCACGGCCTTGTTTCTCGCTTCCTTTAGACTCTCACACCTCTGCCTAGCTGCTGGGCCCCTCCCCCGCCCTCCGTGGTGTAACATCTGTGAGAGGGGTGCTAATGAGTCGTCAAGTAGCACATGTCGGCTGCTTCCCCTCAGTCAAACCCCCCAGGATGTGGCATGGATTAGCTTTTGTAAAAATACCGCAATTTCTACAAAAGTGCCGATTTCGCGGGCACTTTTGTAAAAATCGCGGCATTTTTATAAAAGTGCCGATTTCGCGACAAATCGCGAAATCGCGATATCCTGGAGGGTCTGACTGTATTCAAGCTAGCCTGGCTGATGAGGTGTGATGCCCCAAAACAAGTCCACGGATGCTTGTTTTCAGTATTAGGAGGACCTGACTTGGCAGTTCGGGCTGGACTATTCCCATGAGGAACAGGGTCAAGACTGCTGTGCATATGGCTGGGTCTAACCTGGCCTGGCATGGTGAGCAAAAGAACAATGGATTCAACCCAGATCTCTTGACTGGGAGTGAATGTTTGATTTACTCTACAGTCCATCCATCATCTGTGTGTCTTTTACTTTCACGTCATAATTTCACCGGGTATGCCCAGACATGGGCCCCGTGCTCACTGTGCCACTAGATTCAAGCTAGCCAGGCTGATGAGGGGTGATGCCGTGAAACTGCTCCCAGGATGCTTGTATCTTGTCGTGGGAGGACCTGGCTTGGCAGTTCTGGCTGGGCTGTTCCCGTGAGGAACAGGGAAAAACCAAAGGGGATGATGGACAGAGCGTTGAAAATACAAACACTCACCCCCAGTCAACTGATCTGGGTTTAATACATCACTGTTCTTTAGCTCACTTCGCCACCCCAGTTCAGACATGGCCATATGCAAATCAGTCTGACCCTGTGCCTCATGGGAACAGTCCAGCCAGAACTGCCAAGACATGTCTTCCCTGGACCGGACTCAAGCTTCCCAGGACCGGTTTCTGGCATTACAGCCGTCTTCAGCAGGGCTTGCTTGAATCCAGTGGCAAAGTGAGCAAGGGACTCACGTCTGAGCATACCCTGTCAACTTAGGGCGAACAAAGAAAAACCAAAGGGGATGATGGACGGAGCGTTGACAATACAAACACTCACCCCAGTCAACTGATCTGGGTTTAATCCATCACCGTTCTTTAGCTCACTCCGCCACCCCAGTTCAGACATGGCCATATGCAAATCAGTCTGACCCTGTGCCTCATGGGAACAGTCCAGCCTGAACTGCCAAGCCATGTCTTCCCTGGACCGGACTCAAGCTTCCCAGGACCGGTTTCTGGCATTACAGCCGTCTTCAGCCGGGCTTGCTTGAATCCAGTGGCAAAGTGAGCAAGGGACTCACGTCTGAGCATAACCTACCAACTTAGGGCGAACAAAGAAAAACCAAAGGGGATGATGGACGGAGCGCTGACAATACAGACACTCACCCCCAGTCAACTGATCTGGGTTTAATCCATCATCGTTCTTTAGCTCACTCCGCCACCCCAGTTCAGGCATGGCCATATGCAAATCAGTCTGACCCTGTGCCTCATGGGAACAGTCAAGCCCGAACTGCCAAGCCATGTCTTCCCTGGGCCGCACTCAAGCTTCCCAGGACCGGTTTCTGACATTACAGCCGTCTTCAGCCGGGCTTGCTTGAATCCAGTGGCAAAGTGAGCAAGGGACTCACGTCTGAGCATACCCTGTCAACTTAGGGCGAACAAAGAAAAACCAAAGGGGATGATGGACGGAGCGTTGACAATACAAACACTCACCCCCAGTCAACTGATCTGGGTTTAATCCATCACCGTTCTTTAGCTCACTCCGCCACCCCAGTTCAGACATGGCCATATGCAAATCAGTCTGACCCTGTGCCTCATGGGAACAGTCCAGCCCAAACTGCCAAGCCATGTCTTCCCTGGACCGCACTCAAGCTTCCCAGGACCGGTTTCTGACATTACAGCCGTCTTCAGCCGGGCTTGCTTGAATCCAGTGGCAAAGTGAGCAAGGGACTCACGTCTGAGCATACCCTGCCAACTTAGGGTGAACAAAGGAAAACCAAAGGGGATGATGAACAGAGCATTGACAATACAAACACTCACCCCAGTCAACTGATCTGGGTTTAATCCATCACCGTTCTGTAGCTCTCTCCGCGACCCCAGTTCAGACATGGCCATATGCAAATCAGTCTGACCCTGTGCCTCATGGGAACAGTCCAGCCCAAACTGCCAAGCCATGTCTTCCCTGGACCTGACTCAAGCTTCCCAGGACCGGTTTCTGGCATTACAGCCTTCTTCAGCCAGGCTTGCTTGAATCCAGTGGCAAAGTGAGCAAGGGACTCACGTCTGAGCATACCCTGCTAACTTAGGGCGAACAAAGAAAAACCAAAGGGGATGATGGACGGAGCGTTGACAATACAAACACTCACCGCAGTCAACTGATCTGGGTTTAATCCATCACCGTTCTTTAGCTCACTCTGCCACCCCAGTTCAGACATGGCCATATGCAAATCAGTCTGACCCTGTGCCTCATGGGAACAGTCCAGCCCGAACTGCAAAGCCATGTCTTCCCTGGACCGGACTCAAGCTTCCCAGGACCGGTTTCTGGCATTACAGCCGTCTTCAGCCTGGCTTGCTTGAATCCAGTGGCAAAGTGAGCTCACTGATATGCCAGAAACCGGTCCTCAGTAGCTTGTTTCCGGTCCAGGGAAGGCATGGCTTGGCAGTTCGGACTGGACTGTTCCCATGAGGCACGGGGTCAGACTGATTTGCATATGGCCATGTCTGAACTGGGGTTGCACAGTGGGCTAAAGAACGGTGATGGATTAAACCCAGATCAGTTGACTGGGGGTGAGTGCTTGTATTGTCAACGCTCCGTCCATCATTTCCTTTGGTTTTTCTTTGTTCGTCCTAAGTTGGCAGGGTATGCTCAGACGTGAGTCCCTTGCTCACTTTGCCACTGCATTCAAGCAAGCCGGGCTGAAGAAGGCTGAAATGCCAGAAACCGGTCCTCGGTAGCTTGTTTCCGGTCCAGGGAAGGCATGGCTTGGCAGTTTGGGCTGGACTGTTCCCATGAGGCACAGGGTCAGACTGATTTGCATATGGCCATGTCTGAACTGGGGTGGCAGAGTAGGCTAAAGAACGGTGATGGATTAAACCAAGATCAGTTCACTGGGGGTGAATGCTTGTATTGTCAATACTTCGTCCATCATTTCCTTTGTTTTTTCTTTGTTCGCCCTAAGTTGGCAGGGTATGCTCAGACGTAAGTCCCTTGCTCACTTTGCCACTGGATTCAAGAAAGCCGGGCTGAAGAAGGTTGAAATGCCAGAAACCGGTCCTCGGTAGCTTGTTTTCAGTTCCAGGGAAGGCATGGCTTGGCAGTTCAGGCTGGACTGTTCCCATGAGGCACAGGGTCAGACTGATTTGCATATGGCCATGTCTGAACTGGGGTGGCAGAGTGGGCTAAAGAACGGTGATGGATTAAACCCAGATCAGTTGACTGGGGGTGAGTGCTTGTATTGTCAACGCTCCGTCCATCATTTCCTTTGGTTTTTCTTTGTTTGCCCTAAGTTGGCAGGGTATGCTCAGACGTGAGTCCCTTGCTCACTTTACCACTGGATTCAAGCAAGCCGGGCTGAAGAAGGCTGAAATGCCAGAAACCGCTCCTCGGTAGCTTGTTTCCGGTCCAGGGAAGGCATGGCTTGGCAGTTCGGGCTGGACTGTTCCCATGAGGCACAGGGTCAGACTGATTTGCATATGGCCATGTCTGAACTGGGGTGGCAGAGTGGGCTAAAGAACGGTGATGGATTAAACCCAGATCAGTTGACTGGGGGTGAGTGCTATATTGTCAACGCTCCGTCCATCATTTACTTTGGTTTTTCTTTGTTCGCCCTAAGTTGGCAGGGTGTCCTCAGACGTGAGTCCCTTGCTCACTTTGCCACTGGATTCAAGCAAGCCGGGCTGAAGAAGGCTAAAATGCCAGAAACCGCTTCTCGGTAGCTTGTTTCCAGTCCAGGGAAGGCATGGCTTGGCAGTTCGGGCTGGACTGTTCCCATGAGGCACAGGGTCAGACTGATTTGCATATGGCCATGTCTGAACTGGGGTGGCAGAGTGGGCTAAAGAACAGTGATGGATTAAACCCAGATCAGTTGACTGGGGGTGAGTGCTATATTGTCAACGCTCCGTCCATCATTTCCTTTGGTTTTTCATTGTTCGCCCTAAGTTGGCAGGGTATGCTCAGACGTGAGTCTGTTGCTCACTTTGCCACTGGATTCAAGCAAGCCGGGCTGAAGAAGGCTGAAATGCCAGAAACCGGTCCTTGGTAGCTTGTTTACGGTCCAGGGAAGGCATGGCTTGGCAGTTCGGGCTGGACTGTTCCCATGAGGCACAGGGTCAGACTGATTTGCATATGGTCATGTCTGAACTGGGGTGGCAGAGTGGGCTAAAGAACGGTGATGGATTAAACCCAGATCAGTTGACTGGGGGTGAGTGCTTGTATTGTCAACACTCCGTCCATCATTTCCTTTGGTTTTCCCATGAGGAACAGGGTCAAGTCTGATTTGCATATGGCTGAGTCTAAACTGGGGTGGCATGGTGAGCAACAGAGGATGGATTTAACCCAGATCTCTTGAATGTGGGTGAATGTTTGATTTACTGTGCGTATTTTGCTTCCAATCTGCAGAGACAGGCTGGGAGCCATTTGTACTTGGTGACACACAGGGTGGCACAATTAGTGCTTCAGCCTTGTGTGGACACTGCCTTACATGCCCTGTGTACCATACACTATAGACTTATAAGTAAGTCAGCCTCTACAGATTGGGAATAGCCAATTTAACGTACACTTTGTAATGGGTTAGAATACTGGCACTAAGTTCTTGTTAGCAGGCCTCAGTGCATTCTCAGAGTCAAGAACCCAGCATCATCTGTCCAAAATATTGGGGTGAACATGCAAAAAGAGGCATTTCCTTACAGGTCTCTCCAAGGCCAGTGGTGGTGTCCCTTTATCCCCTCTGAGGACCAGTTGTGGACGATCTGGACTCCACTGCCACCCCATGTGCCCTGCAAGACATCAAGGAGGCTCTGGTGCTTCTGAGTGTGGCCAAGAGGGTGTTCTGCTAGCTGGGAGTGGAGGGGCTGCACAAGAAGCTCCCAGCAGCAGGCGAAGATCAGCAGGAGCCAGTTAAATCAGCTCCTCGCAAATTGCACCCGTTAGAGGCCAGAAGGCTTGTCAAAAAATGCTCCTGGCAGTTAGAGCCCACTACCAGGAGTAAAATGAGTCAAAGACCTTCACAACTGGCCAGATGAGACCCGAGTAATGCACCTTGGAGGAGTTGACCATTTACACCTGCCTAAACCACAAAAGGGAGCACATGGGGCTCCACTGCAATTTGCTCTTCAAACTCCTGTGTTGGGCCAAAGCTCGGAGGTTGAGGCAAACCTCATCTATGATTTTTAAATTGGGAGGGAATGTGCATGCAGCCCTATCCCCAGAAACTCCTTTGGACCCGGTCCAACACAGTGTTATGTTGTAGGTCTGGCGTAATCAATATTTGGGCCCAGTATCACATCCCCTAGCCCCAGAGTTAGGAGAGTATTTGGGTAGCTATGCCTCACACCCATGCATGGCAGTGTATCACAACTGCTTCCCATGCCAGTGAAGAGTGTGCCTTACATTCGACCTGTGAGGATGGAGAAAACAGGAAGAATACTAATATGCTAGGAGACCGATAGTGTTGGCTCGGAAAGGAGCCGGGCAACTGGGTGGAGTGGCAGTGGGAGGGCTACCCATGCTGCTCTCATACTGGGAAAGATCCTGGGTGCCCAGTAGGCATGGGCACCCAGGGATGAAAAAAAACAATTTGCATATTTTTTTGTTTGCTTTTGTGATGCCCCAAGAAGGGGTAGGGCAACCATCAATGGTTATTCAATGTACTGAGGGGGCTACAGGCTTTGCAGCAGGCCCCCATTGATGATTATAAAAGACATAATGTTGCTGGGCCTTATTTAGAGTGTTTCAAATATGGGACATTCACCAAAAAGCCGTAGATGTCTTGTCTGCCCTATATAGTCTTTATTGAGCCTCTATTCACATTAATAAGATGGCCAGGACATTCACCACTTTTTGATAGTTGTCCCTAATCTGTCAAACTTTAATTAAGGCCCTCCTGTTCATATGGTTTTGAACTCAAAAGGAACTATACAGACAATAGTGTCAGACCTTATACATTTGACCTACAGTTTTTTTCTGGACTTGCACATGCATTTTCTAACTCTTCTACAAGTTTTCTATGTGTCAATCTCATCCTCACCAGTATGCACCTTCTCTCATGCTCTCCCCAATTGTCTCAGCCCTACACATCTTCACTTTGTCCTTCCACAGTGCAAACAGAGCTCACCCACTAAATCCTGTTAACTAGCCCCCGTCCCATCTGACACCTCTGAAACATAAAGTAAAAAGTAATTGGCATTTTCCTTTACAGTTTTATCTGCTTTCACAAATGCCTCAACCCATTATTTTGTTCTCTTGCCTTTTCTTTAAATTTTGAATTGTCCTACTGCTGCTTAATACACTGACTATCTGTCTCTATGCCTGCTGTTGAACCGGCTCACCCTTTGTCGTTGCTTCCAAGCTCTCGGCTCAAGACTCTATCCTCTAGATTCCCCCACCTCCACGCCACTGACAATGACCACAGGCAAGAAGTCAACTTTTTCATCCTGCCAACCATATCCACTTCTCTCCTATCCTATTCTCCACAACCTCTCAGAAGCATTCAGCAGTCATCTACATAGTTGTCCGCCATGCTGGATACACTCTTGTTTCTAGATATTACAGGGTTAGAGAGGGACGTATTTGCTTTCTATCTCTGCAATCACTTCTTCTAAGGCTATTGCTTGTCATGTGCTGTATTTACACCTCTGGCAGTGGAATCCACCCTTAGATTAAACCATCCACTTAGATACTGAAACACTCTTCAGATCCACTGACACATCCATCTAATCCCTAAAACTACTTGATAGACCTGCCATCCTTAGGGTGGTTCCCTCAAACCGTTTTGCCAGTTTAAGTGGAGAAGTGTGACTCACTGGTTAGAGCAGGCAGACCCTGAAGCAGAGGTCAGACCTGGGACCAGGGTTCGATTCCCGACGCGGCAAGGGTCTTGAGCTCAAATGTCCATGGACTCGATAATTCTCGCTTCGGTGCCTGACCTAATCATGGGTTCACACTCTGCAACTCTGGGCATTAAGCTTGCTTAATCTCCACAACGGCCCCCCGCGGCGGGATGCCTGGCTTTCACCTTGGGGATGCCCTGTAGGGGCTATCTCACAGGGAAAAGCCAGGACGGGTTCCCAAGGCAAGCGCGGAGATACCCCTTCGGGGGTCGATTCTGGCGCTATATAAGAAACATAATAATAATAATATTAATAATAACTCCTCCTTTTGCTTTAACAAGCACTAAAGTGCATTTGCTTCTCCCCTAAACATGGTGACATTGGTCTACACCCAACTGGCATATTTAGTTTACTTATAAGTCCCTTTGTAAAGTGGTATACCCTATACCCAGGGCCTGTAATCTAAATGCTACTAGTGGAACTGTTGACAGAAAATTGGGCAACCAAATAAACCCTTGCAGGCTTGGGTAAATCTAGATCAGGAGAGAATAAGCCATTCAACAAACTGTATCAGTGAAGCCCTAAAAAGTGACTTCAGGCAAACAAAGTGGCAAACAAATCTCGGATTTTCATTAAAAATGAATATATCAACAGAAAAGCAAGCCAGGTGTATACTTACAGAGTACAAATTATATAGAAAATTACTTTTCATAACGTTTGGCACACATCACATAAATACAAAAAGCGGCTGAGAAAGATTGTTCAGAAACCAACCGATTTTTCATGAACAAATTTGTTGCAACCCATTTCAGACTATTTACAGTGAGGAGAACATTACTGAATATATAATAAACCTTTCCAATAGACTTTTCTTAAAACATGAATATGAGTTAAGTTGTCAACGTTTAAGTCTTATTTTATGTTTTCATCTGTAAGACCATCTTCAGGACGAAAGATTCAGATGTAGAATGAAGACCCCTATATGAATTATTCAATAAATTGTATGTATCTCACAAGTACCAGCTATTAAAAAAGAGATATACACCTGTGAAAAAGAAAAATAGAGGAAAGGGAACGTGACCCTAGAGTCAAATATATGAAGAGCAAAGTGCAAATAATAAACCCAAAGTGTGGATAGTGTAATGTGGGGTAAGTCAATACCCTGAACCTTAGACCAAAACAGAAGAAATACACCCATTAGGTGCAAAGAGTGGAAAAACAAGCGTGGACCAGTCTTACTCTTACTGCTAGAAATAACTCAATTGCTCAAATGTACTAACTTACTTGAACAATGAATAAGAGCACATTTACTGAGATGGAGTATGAATAGTCTGCGGAATCTGTGGGAACAACCAACGTTCATATAGTTAATCGCAGTGTCGAAAAGGCTATAAAATGTATTCAGAAAGAAGTAGGCTTCTAGGCCAAAAGTACCATGTCATACTAATTGGTATGAGGACATACAGCACATATCAGACAACTGAAAAGCTATTTGACTGCTGACCTTATTTATGTTTAAAGAAATGACCTGAGTTATCTTGCAAGCCAGACTACGATATACTTGGTGGCTACAGGATTACTTATTTATTTCATCTCAAATCAACCTGAAGAAAAGAACTCAACATACTATGAACACTTAAAGTAGGAAAATTCTACTGTGCCAGAAGCCAAGACTATAACATGGGGATATATCATGTCCCCGAACCATTTTTACTACTTCCCAATATTATGCTAGATTCACAGAAAAGTGTGAAATAAAGTAGGTCAGAGTGGTAAATGCAATTACCTAATTTAAAACTGCAGTCAAAGATTAATTAACTGGACTAGCCATAGGTGCTTCAAGAAAGTTAGGCAACCGACATCTCCTTATTTGTCCTACGGGTGATGTCAGGGCATATGGCAAAAAATAATCTAGGGAAAACAGAAATGAATTAACAATGCCAGATATTTGCGGCTCATTATGAGGTACATGCTTGCTCATTCAGTCACGTCCACGCTTAGGGATACTCTCCTGGATCGGGTCTTGATAGAGAGAGCCACGGCTCGGAAGGGCAACTTAAGCTTCTGAGTCTTGCTAACGTCATGCTTTGTGTACGAAGCAATTATGGTGGCCATCTTAAGCTGGCTAATGCTCACACAGGTAGTCTTTCAGACCTGTTTCAGGCCTGCCATTACAAGGCCTGTATGTGCAGCTTACTGCTACTTCAACTTGGCATTTAAAACCACTTGCCAAGCCTTAAACTCCCCTTTCATTACACATAAGTCACCCCTCAGGTAGGCCCTAGGTAGCCATAAGGGTAGGGTGTTATGTAAGTAAAAGGCTGGGCACATACTGGTAGGTTTTTAATGTCCTAGTAGTGACAAACAGCTACATTTGTTTTTCACTACTGTGAGGCCTAGTCCTTTCATAGACTGACATTGAGAATTCCTTGATACACTTTTAGGCTGTAATTCCTGATTAAAAAGGAGTAACTTTATTATGTTTAATATCTTCTGGATGGTAACAATAGATCCCCTTTAATGGTAAAGTTGGATTTACCATTACTGTTTTAGAAGTGCCATTTTTAGAAAGTGGATATTGCTTTGCTGTTACTGTTCTGTGTGCCTTGCAGCCTGTCTCCAATACATGACTGGAGTGGGTGACAGCTACAGTTTGTACATTCCACCTCGATATCCACAAACACTGGAAGGGTAGCTGTGATAGAGGGAAGGAAGAGGGAGGGGAAGATGACATTTACATTTAAATAGGTAGTGTCCTGTTTCCAATGCATAGGCTGATTACCCCCTACTGATAGTCTGGAGCCACGACTGGGGAGAAAGGGGGACCTGTACATTTCAAGGCCCTACTTTGAAGTCCCCCCTCTTCAAAGACACAACTGAGTATAAGTACTAGGCCTCTCACCCTATCAAGACAGTACATTACTGGACCTGTGAAGAATGCTGCAGGAGTAAAGACTGCTGTGCTGCAAGGATTGCCACTCTGCTTAACTGCTGCTGTGGAATAACTGCTTTTCTGCTTTGCTGCCCTTCTGCCTGATGATCTCTGCCCCACTGAGGACAAGGACTAGACACATCTCACTTGAACACACAGCAACTCAACCGGCTTGTTGGCTTGCCCACTTTCTGAAGTCCCAGGGACATGCAAGACTTGTTTAAACTTTGCAACAGCACCCAGACTCTGCCATCTGTGAGTCCTGTGCTGCCAAGTGGTGCCTATCTAGTCATGGACCCATGAAAGGTTATTTATGCTGTCCAGATCCATCAAAATCAACACAGTGATGGCTTTGCACCAATTGGAACCAACGCATTGTCCTTCGACACAGGAGTTAATCAGCATCATTGCTTAAACGCGCTGTGCAGCTTGACACTGGCACAGTGTGGCTACATCGTAAAGGGGTTAGTCGAAGAAGCCTTAATTGCCTACGTAGATCTGAACTGACACATCAAGTCTTGGTCATCAACGCTTGCTCCATCCAAGGTACTTCAGCACTGGGACCTGTGTAGCCGGTCTACCCTCCATCGCGGTCGGCCTTAACTTTGGATTTACCCCGGTCCAGCACAACCTCAAGTAACCCCTAAGCACTATTTGACTTTAAACACTACCTTTTTAATTTAATCTTTAAAACATAATAACTCCGGTTTGATTTTTGTTGTTTTGGTCTTGTTTAGCTCATAAAAATATAATCTAAGTTTCTAACCCTAATAGGAGGGCTTTTGTAATGTTTTCATTGTGTTACTGTGTGCGTACGGGTTGCACAAATGCTTTACACATTGTATCTTTAGATAATTTTGACTGCTCTGTGCCAAGCAACAAGAGGGTGGACACGAATATTGTTTAGTGTGTATCTAGCTTACCCTGATTTGAGTGTTGGTTTCTACTTAGGCAGGGTATATTCCTCTGGCAACCAGAAACCCCGGTTCTAATACCACTGTTCAAACAGACACAGGGCCCTTTTCACAATTCTTGCTCTCTTTTTCAAGGGAGTGTGTGCCACTTCGAGCCACTAACAGCCACGTATTTGTCCCTAAGCCTTAGTGAATTTCAAATCATATCCTCTCTTTTCACGTTCAGGTTTTACTTTTCTTTCTCTGTGAGATCCCAGCCCTGTCCCTAACTTTCTGATGTTCCCTTCATCATGCATTCTATCATAATTGAATCATACAGTCTGTACTCATTGTATATACTGCATTGCCAATGTTTTGCCACATTCCTCAAAAATCGTTTTTGCAACCCGTTAACACCTGCAGTGTATGTCCTTACATACTATCATGTCACTGTGTACATCATTGCTGTCTGAAAAGCTTCACTTTAAATAAACCAATGAATAAATAAATCAGCAGGGCAGGTGAACAGATTTTTAAACTTAACATGAGGCTTTCTGTGAAAGAGATTACCTTTACTTGAGCCACTGCTGTAAATACAGAATTAGGCTTGATGAATGGCAATTGCCCTTTCATGACACCAACCAATTATAGGCATTGCTCAGTTCCAGTCTTGTTGTCTCCTCTGCCCGCTTCAAGGTTATTAAAGTGCTTCAATATAGCTTCTAAAATCCTCATTAATTAGGTAGGCGTAATGAGTTTTCTGCAAGTTTCTCTTTAAAACACAAACTCATATTTCAAGTATCTGTTTCATGATCAGTCCTCTAGCCAACTCAATCTTTATATTGTGTCTCTTGTCTGCTGTGTAGTCCACGTCCTCATTAGCAGGCAAAAGAATAATTGCTATCAAGTGTGTCTTTGCCTTTAGATGCTCACCTTTAATCATTTAAATATTTCTCTGCAAACATCCCAGCAGTGAAGTCCAGAAAGTGAACTGTTGCAGTGGTAGCCTTGGTAACGAGTGGTGCAGAGCTAAACTGATAAACTGAAATCCCAATAGTCTAAAATAATTCTCACACTCAAAGGGTGCTTATCCATGAACCTGCCCTGCTATCCAAGAGTGTAACTTGCAATCCGCTGAGTCAGAAAAGATGCTTGCACAGATGTACATAGTCACATAGTACCAAAGTGGTTTCAATTAGGCCTGGGCGGTGAACTCCGTGTGTTAAAGATTGCAGAGATCTGTTAGCATGAGCTGAAAGCCATTTTGTACTTGGCACTCATCTTGGCAGCATTCTTAGTTAGCCATGTGCTTTCTCCCTCTTCCAGAGCCTTGCACATGCTCAGAGGAGCCTAGCTAGTTGAATGCACATGCTCTTATGTTATAACTGTCAGGCTATTCTTGCTGATGCAAGGAGAAATATATCTCCTCCCACTTTGTTGAGCAAGCAAACCTTGTATACCCATATTAGTCATTTTTCATGCTGGTACATGCCAGGAACTCCCCTTGGTTATATGCTGACTAATGTAACCTAAGCATATATAAGGCCCCTGTTTCCTGTACTCCTTAGAATTCCTCCTACCGTTGCCTGAGGGTACTGTGTAATGTAGTCACCCTCATGTGAGGTTAATAAATATGTCTTTTGATATTACAGCTTCTGTGCCAATCTCTTCTTTGTTGGTTTAAAAGGACCAGGTGTATCAGTAAGGCCCCTGAGAAGGTTTCTATTTTCTTCAAATGGCGCTCAACTTGGACCTCATCATAGAAGCAGCTATCCAAGGGAGTGGTCTTGATAGGAATCTACTGAGGAGGACAGGACAGGAATCTACTAAGGAGATGCCCTGTCCATGGAGATTCTCTGCCTCTGCAACCCAGTATATTTAAGTCTTCCTGATTTTGATCCTCCAAATATTTACCACTCCTGACTGAGAACCTAATTGGCATGAGTATTCTAAAACGACCGTTAGGTCACTCAGAACTTGGCAGTGAGAGGTTGGAGATTTTGTGATTGGTAAGGTCATTTGGTAAAACAATATGTATATGGAAATTGGCCAATATATGGAAATATATGAATTGCAAATTGTGTGTTTTGCTGTTGTAATTTCTGTAGGCAGGTAATGAGGAGATTTTTCTCTAATTTGTGAATTATATGTAACAGCACATTTTATGTTAAGTGCCACTGCAGTATAGTATTGTATATCTTACTGAGGAACCAGAATTTGATTTAGGCCTAGTAAAACATGTAGTCACTATTAGTAATTAGCGTGATGCACCTATTAGGCAAATATAGGGATTCAAACACTAATAAGCACACAATATGCAATAACTTAGGGATTAGTATACGCCTTATTACACGTTTTTGCATCTAATCTTAACTAATACAGCTTGACTCGACCGGCGCCATTTTGTGGCCTAGTCTGCTCACAGCATTAGTGAAAACCTACCATTACACATAGCTAAAGCCATTCTCCGGAGAAATAGTACAACTGTAGCAAACTGCTGCTTCTGCATGTTAGGCCTGTCAAGGTTGTAGGTGGGGGTAGGCTGGATTAGCACATTCTAGGAGGCACTGTTCAGACTCTCTCGGAGCTATCAGAAGGGAGTCACCCTCTCGACCTTGCTATAACGAACTGGCTAAACTAAGGAAGCTTTGTGTTCCATATATGGTCTTTCCCCTGCACCAACCTGTACAAACTTGTATTTTCCCTTCTTAAGTAACGGTTTCGAAATGTAACAGTATATATGTGATCGGTTGATAATGTGCCAGCAGTCTTCTTGGCGGACCTCGTGGGGTTAGGTCGCGAGAGGCTCCTCTGGCAGAGTTTGTTTGTTATAATAAACGATTTGACCTTTTACACTGCCAACTGACTGATTATTGGTAATTGGTATTAGGGCTATTTGTAAGTATAGTTCTATTTGGGTTGTAATTTATTTTTCGGTACTTCAGTTGGCGACTCCGCCGGGACTCCGCGTTGGGGTCGTCCCTCTGTATTCAGAAAGGAATGGGACATTGGGAAGGGGGATCTTGATCGGGGGGAGGATCGACCAAAGAGTTTGGGGGTTGCTCCGCTCTTCCGATCGAGAGTGCCCCAGTTACTAGTGACCCCACGCCGGAGTCCTACGGGTGTAACCCGAGAACGGACCTTGTTGGTCTACAGGAGTTGGCAGTGGAGAACGCACAATCGGACCTGAATGCACCAAGTGATGTCTTGTTTTGTGTTGGATATCCTTTGGATTTGAATTTGGAATTTGAAATTTGGTGACTTTCAGTCACGGAGAACTCAGAAAGCGGTCTGACGGGGCAGTATTGAGACAGCACGGGCAGACACCCCTGTTTTGAATTTTGGAGAAAACTAGAGATTAAGACCAGACGCCCTGGTGTAACTTGTGGAAAAAGTTCACACCCGGCCGGACTGCTCTTGGAAACGCTGGTAGCTGAGATTGGGTAGCACTCGGACAAATCTGGAGCGGTGCTTGAAAAAGCGGGCTTAGCCAGAATAGTCCGGGAGGTGAACCATGAATGTTGCCAGATGGTCCGTAGGTCGGTCTGTGGTTTAAAGAAACCTGTGTGGCTATCTCTAGGCAGTCTAAGGACAAGACTGTTTGATTTTGTTTCTTTGGTCTCCTATTTTCGGAGGTTTGGATAAGAGTTCTCCATAGGTGGAAGTCGACGGGCTCCACCTTTTGCTTGGATTAAGTTTGTTTGTCTTTTTATGTCAATGAAAAATTGTGGTTGATTTGTTTGTGCGAGATTGAATATGATTGTAAACATGGCCATGTGTATGAGAGTGTTGTAAATAACCCTTTTTCTTTTTAGCTAGAAGTAGTTAGATTCTAGGAGGGGGGCAATGCCGTGTCTTAGTAAGTTATGCTTTGGCTGTATTGGCCAGGGAGGTACAAGACTGGACGAAAGCCAACCAGCCCCTCCAGAGGGAACCCCCAGCCATGATATGTTTTGTAAACATGGTATTGGCCCACTACTGTTTAATACCTTATGGAATAAGTACACCAAAGATAATGTAGAACTACAATGGCCGAAGACAGGATCTTTCGATGAGAAAACGTTCCAGTATCTGCAAGATCTTCTGTTCGCTAAACGCAGCAGACAAGCTATGTTTGATACTCTTAATAAATGGCAGAAAGAGGCCAAGCGGAGACGTATACGGGCCGAGAAATTAATAAAGATACAGCAAGGGCAGACCGTAACTCAAAAAGCTATTGCTCATGATAAAAATCAGACCGAGCAAAATATTGAGTGTTTAGATGGACAGTTTAGGTTACAGGTAGACAAAAGTTATGTGACTCGAAATGAAGCGGAAGATGAGATAGAGGATTTACTGAATGTGCGGCCTCCCCCACCATATGTGCCTCAACGCATATATCCCGCTGTGCCTCTCCAGCCAGCCACCGCTTCCCTAGCCTCTGCCCCGGAGGCAGACGTGTCTCTCATTCCCCTAGGTACTACACGTGCCACTCCTACCTCATCGAGAGACACGGCTACCCTTATCCCTGACACACGGCATCCCCCGGGAACTTCCCTTATAGTTTTGGCAGCCCCTGAGTCCCATATGGACCTCTCAATCAGCTAGTACAACCCCCGAAGATAGGGAGCGTACCCCATTGGGGGACTCCGGTGGTATGAATGCTAGATGATTATTTACGAGAGCCTCTTTGGGCTATAGTGAGAGAGAGGCTATAACAGAGCAGGCATTTAAATGTATGCGGAAGGATGTGTGTACAGTAGCTGACTTGTGGTGTACCATAAAGGATCTCGAACTGGTTATGCAGCAACATGCTTTGCATCAAATGTCTCACTATCTTATTGATGCCTGGGAACAATGCTTTCAGGACGGAGCAGCACCTCAAATATTGTACGACATCTTGGACCGAGCTCACAAGTTCGATCTCAGTCCGGTGGAAGTGTACAAAAACGTAGAACCCTTAGTGACATACTGAGGCAGAATGTTTGTAAAATGTCCCATCTGGGATTTTCAGCATCCCATGAGGGAAGTGCATCCCATTTTTCATCCCGAAGTGCCTGAAACGCGTGATGATAATAACCAGGTTACAAGAGCTCGAGTAGACGCGCTGTTTCAGGAACAATGGGTGTATACTCCGTGGAAGCGAAGTGAGGTCCTTGCTTTAAAATCACAGCTGCCTGACCCCCGTAAGAACCCCACCGCTTACTACAAAGAACTAACCGAAGCTGCAGCCTCGGCTGTAATGACTTTAGCAGATGTTGAACTATTTTTCGGGTTATTGGTCCCGGTAGACATATGGCGACAGGTTCATGACACTGATCACGCAGCAGAACTAGGGGGAACCTGGAACGAGTAGAAAGACTGGGACCAAGATCGCAAACCCGGAGATAAGCCTAGAAATGAAATTACTACTCTTCCAGCAAAGATAATTGCTTACATGCACACACTGATTCCCCCCGTAAAGTCGATTGGGATAAATTGACAGCTTGTAGACAGAAGAAAGACGAAAGTGTCATTGATTTTAGTGGCAGGACCTAGCCACAAAAGGCAGGGTCCGGTTGTTAGTAAATCGGTTTGTGACCAACTTGATACCTGAAATTTCTGCTCGGTTACAAGCTGCCGAGAGTACCTGGACTACCTCTACTCCTTCCGTGATATTAAGCATGGACCAATATTATGAGCACAGGGAAAATGAGAGCAAGGATAAAGTGGAGAAAAAGGCCAAGGATCTTAAGACCTGAGTATTTTTACAGCAAGTCGTTCGAGGACAAGGAGGAGGGAGAGGAGTCAGAGGGCCCGTATCTAGAGGAGTGGGGACAGGCAGAGGTGCAGGCGCGGTCCAGCCGTTAGGGTTAAATCAGTGTGCTTATTGTAAACAGGAAGGACATTGGAAAGCTCAGTGTCCGTTACAGCTTGCCCAGAACGGAGCGGTTGGCGGACGAGGATGGGGGCGAGGTGGCCCAGACTGGAGTGATATGCATAGGTAAGAGGCGGCTCAAGGCAAGTCTGAACAGAACCATTTTGATAAACCCCAAGGTAGACAATACTATAATGAGGATTACGCATTTGGAGATCAGGATGGGTATGTTCACCCATAGGACAGCCAGGGACAGAGTAGGGGCCAAGTGTCGATCCCAGTCAATCAACAAGCACCCTGTGTGAGAGGGGAATTGATGGGGACTTCTGAGAATTTTCTAATTGACACAGGAGCAATGAATAGTTCTGTTGCTCGATCGTTGGTTCCAGGGGCGGCTCTGTCCGAGCAAAATAATGTATCTGTGGGATTTTCAGGAGTTCCGGTGGTAAGCCCCATCTCTAAGCCCCTCCCCTTCACTATTGGTCCTGCTACTATTGATTCGCCTTTTCTATTGACTTCACATTGTGGTGAGAATTTATTGGGCCTGGATATGTTGAAAAAGCTGAACGCAAAAATATATTGCTCCCCAGACGGTGTTTACTTAACAATACAACTCTACACAGACAGTATGAAACAATGTTTTGCTAAAAATGAACCCCTTCCACCTGAGTTTGATACCATCCCTACCGCACTATGGGCAACAGGGGATGTGGATGTAGGTAAATTAGACATCACGCCCGTCCATATTACACTGAAACCTGGTGTAAAATTACCCGTATACCTAAGTACAAAATTTCGCCGGCTGGCGAGCGAGCCTTGCTCTCAATCATTCAGGAGTTAATTGATAAAGGGGCGGTTGAGGAAACAGCTGCCAATATTTGTAACAGTCCGATTCTCCCGATTTTGAAGAAATCACCTGGTTCTGGATCCCAGGGGAATATTGATGCATATCATTTTGTGATAGACCTGCGGGAGGTTAATAAGATTGTAGTGCCACATTACCTCGTAGTGACTGATATCACCACTATACTTACGATGATCCCACCTACTGCCCAATATTTTTCGGTCATTGATCTGAAGAATGCCTTCTTCAGTATTCCTATCCATCCTGATAGCAGGCAGATCTTCGGCTTCTCGTTATCTGGCCGAAGCTTCAGATTCTGTCGTGCACCTCAAGGCGATACTGAAAGTCAGAGCATCTATAGTCAGGCCCTTAAGGCCCTGTTAGATGATTTAGGCTTGCCCGCAGGCAACGTGCTCTTGCAATATGTGGACGACTTGTTGATAGCGTCTGACACTGAGGAAGGCTGTAAGGATGCCACTGTTAAACTACTGCACCATCTGGCGGTGAAGGGTAATAAGGTGTCCCTGTCTAAGTTCCAATACTGTCGACAGGAGGTGACCTACTTAGGGAATCTACTGTCAAAGGAGGGTAGGCGTTTGACTCCTGAGCGTATTTCTACCATCTCTAACATGTCTGTCCCTTGCACCCAACGTGAAGTTCGTGCTTTTCTTGGCATCACCTCTTACTGTCGCCAATGGATATCTAATTTTCTCTTCTTGCTTAACCTTTGTTGCATTTAACCACTAAAGATGTGCATGAACCCCTCCCTTGGACGGATGAATGTCAGCATTCTTTTGACTCTTTGAAATCTGTTTTTTGTTTTGCACCCGTCTTGGGTACTCCTGATTACAGTAAAACCTTTGTACTATACGTGCATGAGGTCGACGGTTGCTCGCTTTCAGTGTTAACGCAAGGATTTGGCGGTAAGCAAAGACCTTGTGCTTATTTTGGGGCCACATTGGATAATGTTGCCAGAGCACTCCCTAGCTGTCTAAGGGCCTCTGCGGCTGCTGTGGTGGTTATCCGGCAGTCGGAGGGGCTCGTTCTAAATTCCAACCTAACAGTGATGGTGCCACATGCGGTGGATGCATTGTTAAAGAAAACTAAGAGACAGCATCTTACGAGTGCACGCCTCACTGGTTATGAATTGACACTATTTGCTCCACATATTACGATTATGCGATGTGCCACGTCAAACCCTGCCACATTGCTACCACTCCCTTTGAGTGGAATTGCAAATGATGTACATGATTGCATATTCCGAACTGAAGAAGAAACGAAGGGTAGGATTGACCTCACTGACATTCCTCTATCGGACCCTCAGGGGGAGTTATATGTGGATGGGTCTTGCTTCAAGTTAGCAGATGGCACAATGACAGCTGCATATGCAATCACAACACTAAAAACGGTAGTTGAAACATCTCGAGTTCCCCATCGATCAGCCCAGACTGCTGAACTGGTGGCATTATTATGAGCCTGTGAATTAAGCAAAGGACTCGAGGTTAACATCTACACAGACAGCCAATACGCCTTTGGGGTAGCCCATAGCTTTGGGCGGCTGTGGAGGGAGCGGGGTGTCCTCACCTCTCATGGTCAGAAAATACAGAATGGTCCCTTGGTGTTATGATTACTTGATGCCCTAACCTTGCCTAAAAAGCTAGCCATAATAAAATGCTGTGCCCATAAGGCAGTGTTGGACGAAGTGGGCGATGGGAATGCTTTTGCTGATCAGGTCGCTAAGCAAACGGCTCAGTCCACAATATTGACTATGTTTGTGACGTCTTCTGCAAGATGGGTGGAGGAATCTGATTTGTTTGATAATACCATAGAGATCGTGAAAGAACTACAGAAAGAAGCCACTCCAGTCGAATTGGAGCGATGGGAGCAGGAAGTGGGGAGATTAGATGAAAATAACTGTTGGGTTGATTTGACGGAGAAGCAGAGATGGCTATTACCCAATGCTTTGGTACAAGCCGTTGTAACTATGGCCCACGGTCCAGCCCATATTGGAGCTAAAGGAATTTGTGCTTTGTTAGACCCAGTATGGAATAACCCTAACATACAAAGGACGGCTGTCCGTTTGGTTCAATATTGTATGGTTTGTTTGCAACACAATCCGGGGAAGGCAGACAGTGCTTTGAGTGGAAGTTTTACACCCCCTACTTTACCGTTTGAAGTACTCCAGATGGATTATATCCACATGGAGCGCGTCAACAACTTAAAGTATGTTTTGGTAGTGGTTTATGCCTTTAGTAAATGGGTTGAGGCTTACCCAACTAAGGAGAACACTGCCTTGGCTACAGCAAAGGCTCTTATCAAGGAATTTATCCCTAGATATGGATTGCCCCGTTTGATTTGGTCCGACAACAGGGGACACTTTCATGGGGCCCTTGTTAGACACATCTGTGATGGGCTCCAAATACGACAAACATTCCATGCTGCCCGGCACCCCCAGTCAGCAGGAATAGTGGAAAAGTATAACAGAATATTGAAGCTCAAAATGGCTAAAATTCAAGAGAGTACTGGTTTAAAGTGGCCTGACACACTACCCTTGGCCCCATATCATTACGAGTTACCCCTCATTCACATTCTGGTCTCTCCCCCTATGAGTTAATCGTTGGGCGGACAGCTAACATCTGGGGGGTACATAGACCACGGTCTTTCACTGATGTTGAATATCCTATGTTGATCGATTACCTGTATCTTGACTAAAGACCTCTGTTCTATTCATCAGCAGTTAGCATCCAAACTGCAGCCTCCGCCAGAGGGCCCTGGACATCGATTGGAACCTGGCCAGTGGGTGTTGGTCAAGAAGTACGAGCGGGATACCAGCCTGGCCCTGAGGTGGTCTAAACCTCACCAAGTCATGCTTGCTACGCGGACAGCTGTAAAGGTGGATGGGAAGAAACACTGGATCCATGTGTCCCATCTTAAATGGCTGCCCCTCCCGCTTCCTTATGATCAGCAGTACTCTGGTGGAATTTTGACCCAGGAAACTGAGAGAGCCACTGCATTTGTTCCTTTTTCCGACGCCTGCGAAACAGAGCAAAGGCAAGAAGAAGGAGTGACGGCATCGGGCGAACCGGTCCCAGTTGAATCCGCAATTGCCCTAAATCCTGTCATTGATATTCCAGTAAGCTAAGGCCCCGATGAAGGAAAAGTACCTTCTTTGCTATTTTCTGATCAGGAAGTTCCGGGTCATATGCGATACAACCTACGGCCAAGAAAACATCACGGTGCCTCAGACGCCACGGAAAGGAGATAAGGAAAGACCTGAATAGAAAGGGTTTTGCTAGATTCTGGGTCTGAGGTACTGAGGGAGACACTGGACTGAACCCGTTGAGAGCTGGAACTTTGTTGTTGTGCTCTGTTCAGAAAGAAAGACTGACACATGTAAACGGCCAGGTTGTACATTGGATTCCCTTGACAACGACGTTTTGTTTTCTTGAGATGAACGATAGGAGTCTGCCTGTGAGACTCTAACGGACACAGGGAGAAGAACCCTCTGGCAGGACGGACTGCTGTGCCCGAGTTTAGTTTTGGACTTTTAGTTAGGAATGTACCCTTTTGGTCGTATTGTACCTGAAGAAGAACGTCCTATTGCACCACGATATTTGCCATTTTATGAGCCAATGTTTTCTGCTTGTACCATGCGTGTAAAAGTAGCCTTTGTGTTAGTGATAACAGTTATATTAGCCGTCTTTATGAGTATATTCATATTTTTAGAATATAAGTATCTATTGCAAGCTATGATGCCCTCTACCATTGCCCCGCCTGAACACTTGATGTTCACCTTAGCACCACATAAAGGAAGACACCGCCAGACTTATGCAAAGAACGTATTTGTAGAAATGCTCCACCAAACCCATAGTACCACTAATATTACCGATTGTTGGGTTTGTGGGCTCTTGCCATCAGTTATGCATAAACACTACTTATTTCTCTCTCTGCCCTTATCCTACTTAGGTAGCTGTGAAGCGTGGTTTCAAATGTTCTCTGCTATGTATAACCATTATGTGGAAAACCCCAAACAGTATTCAGAGAAAGACTATAATATGATTCTAGCTTACATTGAAACACACCAGGGATTCCATCCAGCAGGAAATGGCAGGGAGGGATCATTGGACCCAGATGCTTGTATGAATGTATATACTGCTAATGAAAACAGTACTTGGTTGAAAGATGAACTTTATGATTTTGCCAGTTTTAATCATTCTCAGTATTTTCAGCAGTTTGTCACCAGGAATGTCACTAGTGAGCGCATTATGCCCGTCCCTATTTTGAATACCTCCTCCGATTTTTGTGTGCAGGGAATTGGACATGTTCGAGTTGGAAATAATATTTGCAATTACACTTATAGAATGAAAATCTTCAGCAGCCCTCCACAGTTGACACCACCAAATGTATACTTTGTTTGTGGGGAAAATGCTTACACTTGGTTACCACGGGGATGGGCGGGGCAGTGCTACTTGTCTTTCTTGTACCCCCCTGTATACATAGCACCATCAGACTACCATAAAACCCACCAACTTCATAGCCCAAAAGTGGTTTCCAATAGACAGAGAAGACAGCTCGGAATGACTGAGGTTGACTAAACTGACACCTCCTTGCAACAGTTTACAGATTTTAGAAAAGGATTGGTCCCTTTCTGGGGGCCAATATTCAATAGCAGGGAAATAAGACGATTGTCCGGAATAGTAGAGAATGTCATTAATATCACTACCGAGATTATGACCAATATCACTGTAGAGCTTCAGTCTACGAGGCTTGTTTTGCTCCAGAACCGGATGGTTCTTGACATTATCTTGGCTGATCGAGGAGGAGCATGCCGAGTGATTGGCAGCTCCTGCTGTGTGTATATTCCAGACTCCGCCCCCACAGTTCATTTAGCTATTTTAGAAATTGCATCGCATTGCGGCAGAAATGCACACTGAGAATGGGTCCTGGTCACTCTCTAGCAGGTTTTGGGGGCTTCTATCGACTTGGGGTTGGAAACTATTGATGATAGTAGCTGGAGCGGCCAGTACCCTCTTTACCTGCTGCCTTTGTATGCAATGTGGTCCGGCTTGTTGCTTCTATTGTGCTACCAAAGTGACAGCCATGTTCGTCCCTTCCTTCTTAAACTCAGATGCTCCAACATGAGATTCGTGAGTTAATGGCCATTGATGAGGAAGTTTTCCAGGATTAGTACTTCCTTTAGTTAGCTACATCACGCTAAAAGGAGGGTTTGAGAAACCAGAATTTGATTTAGGCCTAGTAAAACATGTAGTCGCTATTAGTAATTAGCGTGATGCACCTATTAGGCAAATAGAGGGATTCAAACACTAATAAGCACACAATATGTAATAACTTAGGGATTAGTATACGCCTTATTACACGTTTTTGCATCTAATCATAACTAATGCAGCTTGACCTGACCGGCGCCATTTTGTGGCCTAGTCTGCTCACAGCATTAGTGAAAACCTACCATTACACTTAGCTAAAGCCGTTCTCCTGAGAAATAGTACAACTGTAGCAAACTGCTGCTTCTGCACGTTAGACATGTCAAGGTTGTAGGTGGGGGTAGGCTGGATAAGCACATTCCAGGAGGCACTGTTCGGACTCTCTCGGAGCTAGCAGAAGGGAGTCACCCTCTTGACCTTGATATAACGAGCTGGGCTAAACTAAGGAAGCTTTGTGTTCCATATATGGTCTTTCCCCTGCACCAACCTGTACCAACTTGTATTTTTCCTTCTTAGGTAACGGTTTCGAAATGTAACAGTATATATGTGATTGGTTGATAATGTGCCAGCAGTCTTCTAGGCGGACCTCGTGGGGTTAGGTCGCGAGAGGCTCCTCTGGCAGAGTTTGTTTGTTACAATAAATGATTAGACCTTCTACACTGCCAACTGACTGATTATTGGTAATTGGTTTCAGGGCTATTTGTAAGTATAGCTCTATTTGGGTTGTAATTTATTTTTCGGTACTTCATTACAATATTCTTGGGCATACCTGTTTCAAGCGCACATCGAAGAATGTTTTGCTTTTTGGAGGTACCCTAATGGGATTTAAACCGAATCAGCCGGCTCCCCTGGAGGGGATACCTAAATAGGTTTAGGTACAAAAAATGTATTTCTTCCTTGGTGACTACCTAACCCATGGATTTAAAATATGTACATAAAAAAGGATCCTGGTCTGTCTATAAGTGGTGATATGCAGAGCGATTTTTGGTATTCTGCCAGCCAAAACTAGTGAATTTGGTGTATTTTAGCTTCTTCAAAATGGGACAGTCTTTGGGCTGTTTTTTGTGCAGTTTTTTTAAACAACTTTTGAGAAGCTCTTCTTGGAAATATGACTTAAAACTAGTATTTACAAATGGTTTGGTTTAAGTACAGGTTGTGGGCTGTCTTTTGTTTTTGCCCTAAGTGCTGATGTGTGGGTTAAATGTGTGTTTAAATGTCTATGTGGTTTTTGATTTAACATTGGTGGTACTTGTGTGAGTAAATAGCGATTGGGCTCTTTGTGTAAGAATTGCTAGCCTTAAGCGCACTGTATTGTGTGTTCTGAGTGTATGACTCCCTTCTGTAAATGTCTGGAATGAGCTCAATGTGTTTGTTTATTTTTTTTGCTGTCATCATTCTGTTATGCAAAATGTAATTTAGTTACTTACATATTAAATAAAAATCCAGAAATTAATTATATAACATATGCTGCATGTTACTACTGAATTGACAGAGTAAGACACTATGGGCCATATGTAGCAACATCCTGATTTGCGATTCTCAAATAGCGATTTTTTAGAAATCGCTATTTGAGAATTGCAAATAGGGATTATGTAAAAAAATCACAATTTTTTAGCAATTTCTTGATATTTCTTAATTGGGATTAGCAATTTGCGAATCGCAGTTAAGGAATACTCTCCCATTCATTTCTATGGGCCAGGAAGCCCATAGGGATGAATGGGAAGTTATTCTCAATTTGCGATTCGCAATTTGAGAATCGCAAATTGAGAATAATTTTCAAGGGTGCAGGGGTGTCTAAAGTACAAACTTTGGGGTCTAGACTCGAAATCCTTTAGTGATTTGTTACAAGCAATCCTAATGTCTCATTAAGTACAGAAGGAAAAATAAAATTAGAAATCAAATTAGACTAACAGACCAAATCACCAAAATGTGGGACACCTACGATTGTCAATCCACCTCATTAAGGATTCCCATCAATGTCTTGTATGGATCAATATTCTCATCTGGTAGTCCTGCCAGGGTATTGTGTCTCTTGATCATTGAGACAGTCAGCATACCCCCATGGTCGGCTTGGGGTAATGACCCACAATCACTTAGTTGTACCACATGATGTTGATCTGATGGGAAGGTGCAGTGCAAGAAATTATAAAAGTGGTGATACAAAAAGGATAGGGAGCTTATCAACAGATTATTTATTGGGCGTAAGCCCCTTCTGATTTAAAAACAAGAACAGCGCAATAATCGCAGTTCAAACAAATAGCTGCGAGAGGACTAACCTGTTTCAGCCTGTCGTGGAAAAGGACCATATGCTTTCTTCAGGGCCTCCTTAATGAGGTGGATTGACAATCGTAGGTGTCCCACATTTTGGTGATTTGGTCTGTTAGTCTAATTAGATCTCTAATTTTATTTTTCCTTCTGTACTTAATGAGACATTAGGATTGCTTGTAAGAAATCACTAAAGGATTTCGAGTCTAGACCCCTAAGTTTGTTTGTTGTACATATTGCTCCTCCGGGGGATAGAACTTAGGCCAGGTCTTTAAACATCCCTCCAGCCCTCCACTATCGTTTTGTTTTTTGTGTCTAAAGGACACCCTGATGCACCCCTGAAATAGGCATGGGTACACATGTGGTGCACATACATGCCCCAAGGGCATGTATGTGCTTCACATTGCACTTTGAAAAATGCAAAAAAGTGCATTTTTCAAAGAAATCGCAAATTACCACCAATTTGAAGTTAGTGGTTATTTGTGATTCCTTAAGGCCAAATTGCACTTTGTTGGTGCTCCTTACATTGCATTTAAGGAATCGCAAAATTTGCGATTCCTTAAATACAATCGCAAAATAAGGATTTGCAAATTTTGCGATTCCTTATTTTGCCCTAATAAATACCATTTGACAAAATTGCATTGGCAAACGCCGAAATTTGCAGAATTTCAGAGTTTGCGAATGCATTTTTGCTTGATATATATGCCCCTATACATGTGTGCAAATTGCCACAATGCTAAAGATAAAATTAGAATTCACATTCAATAGGATTAAAATATGCCTCATACAGAGGAAAAAAACGAAATTGTGTGTTTTGCAATAAATGGACTAAAATACAAAATGTTACAGCATTTTCCTTAGATACATTGTATTAGACATTAAAAGGCATTCACATCATCTGAGTGAATTTGGTTGTTGCTGGACTAAATACGCATTATAGAACGATAGATTTGACTGCATTGAAATGCCTCCGTTTTTAAATAGACTGTGACATGCTTACTTTCAGCACCAGAGAGAAAAAAAGCTTTCCAACAGCTGTGTTTAAACTATTTCACTGAAAATAATCTGTTTGACACAACAAATGGGGATTTAACTCTGTCAGGGTATTGCAAATACAGAAAAAATTGTTTTTTTTCCTGAGAAAGGCGTGGGAATTCGACGCCTGCTGACAAACAATAGCTGCATAAGTAGCAAATGGCTATTCCTGATCGCGGCTACAGACAGGAATGGTGAGTCAGCAACATTTTTAGTCAGTATAAAACTGGTATAAAGGCCTGCATTATTTTAAAAGTTACAAAAAAACGTTTTCTTTCTTTAGGATAACAGAGAAAAATTGAAACTAGGAATTTCCTTTCTTAATGCCTTTTTTACATAAGCACATCTGTGGTTCTGATGTTAAATAATAACTGTCCTTTGAAAAGTGGCGCCGATTTTTCATATTTCAAGTAAAGCTTCTGTGCTTAGTTCATAAATGAATGTGTTTAAAAATTATAGGAGAGAAATGAAGCTTGCTTTTCATATGTGGAACCATCAAAATGATTGGTTTTATAAAAAAAAATGTTTTTGATTATATGAAAAAAAAGTTATTAAAAATAAGTGCATTAAATTTGTTTTTTGATCTTTATAAAGCCTAATCATCATACTGTGAATTCCTAGCATCAAAGTTGAATTTAAGCGACGCTTTATCACAATGGGGGTGAAACTTAAATGTGAAATGTCACTTTACCGAGGCGTACAAAACTCTTTTTTATCAGGGTATTCCTTATATATTTCTGAACCCCCATCTCTGGGATATGTAGAGGACAATCTGGGGATGACTATTATGCAAAAACATTGTAGGATATTCATTTTTAACTGCCTCAAACACCAACGTTGAATTTGGGCAAAATTCACTGTTTAAAAGCAGTTCTGCCACTCAGAGCAGCTTTCAAACTGCTCTTAGGCTTCAGTAAATGCACATAAATAGCTGACCTCTATACTGCTAGAAAAGTATACCGCACACTGCTTACAATTGAAAATAAATATAAAACCTGCAGACGTTATTGAGCATACCTCTAAATTACTGGAAAACAGGGATAACAGGACTGCCTTTCATCTGTGGTTCTTCATAGTCACTTTGAATTGGAAAAGCCGCATGGAAACCCTCTCACACAAAATAGGACAGCTGGTAAAGGGTTAAAGGTCGAGTTCTACATTTAGAAGTCTAGCAGGGCTCAGAGCAAGGTTTGCCTTTGACATTTTGACCTCTAAAACTTTTTGAAACATGAGGTGACAGCAAGATTTTATGCACTCAAATGAACAGAAGGCAATATAATGGTATATGTGAGCTCTGATTAACAGATAGGTATGCTGTGTATATAGCACTAATGCTTTTAGTTTGAAGATTACTGTGCAAGGGTGGAGGCAATGGGATTTAGTTTGACTTCATGTGTCCTCATGTTCTAACTAGTATACTTGCTAAAGGGATTGGTGGTTGGTTAATAATGTTTCTAGCTAGCTCAATGTGCTGCTATTTACGTCCTCCGAGTTTGTTTATGCCTAGTTACTACAAATAGGGGTTGATGATGTTGACAGAAGTGTAACCTGTTTCAGGTTTTCCTACTGTCAAAATGGGGAAAGGAGGCTATCTCCCCTACAAACTAAGGGTAGACAAATGTTAGCTTTCTCTCTCTGTTTCTTACTTTTTGTTTTGCCTGTCTAAGCTGTCTGTGAAATTGCCATGAGACATTTAATTGGCTATTCAGTAATACTGTTTTAAAAATTGTCAGCAATAATACAATGAATATATAAATATGATATGTTACTGCCCATCCTGTTTGATGAAATTATGAAAGAATGAGCAGTCTAGATTGCTGTTCCCTTATTTGATCTTTAACACCTTCATCACTGTGCTAATTCCCCCGCGGTGCTGGGGGTAGGGGGGGTGCATGCAGCGCCACCATGCTTGTGAAGAGCTCGGCTTGTCATGCTGCACAGTAGCGCTGTGCTCATGACGAGCTGAGCTCGTCATGACCATGCCCGTTTAATGGAACGCTCAGCACCGCGGGGGAATTAGCCCCACGTGTGAGCGCCGTGCATGTCATGACGAGCTCAGCTCATCATGAGCACACGGCCTCCGTGCCTCATGACGAGCTGAGCTTGCCATGAGCACGGACGGAGTTAAGGGGAACTAGATGTGGGTAGTTTTTGTTCCAAAATTCTCAGGTGATAACACCATTATTGTATGTTATTCTCATGCTACATAGTTTTGAAAGGGCATTGCTAGTTTTATATTAGCTAGTCTGTGTAAATAAACTGAGAGTCCTTATTAGAGCTGATACTGCATAGTTTGGATTGTGGAAAGTAGAATGCAGAAAAGACGCCCATGTGATCCTTTGCAAACATTTTTGACGAAAATATTGTTTTATAGGAGTTTGTTTGTCACAACATGTTCTGCTGGTGAAAATGTACCCACTATGTTGAAGATTTTCGTTCTTTTTGTGAGAAGAATCCCTGTTAAATTAGCAGTGTTAGAGTTTTCTGCTGCACCTATAGCATGAGAGCATGGTCCTAAGCGTACAATGTGGGTGCTTTTATTGAGAGAAATCATTTTAGAAGTGTCTGCAGTCCTGTACAAGTAATGTAAAATCTATGAGTAAAAGTGTAGAACATTTCCTTTTTTCTTGAGGGTCTTCAGTTTAGTAATATAGGAATACACCAATGTAAGGATTTGGAGTATGTCTGTATTGTTTTTCTCTTTTCCTCAGAATTTAGTAAATGAACACAGACTTCCTTGGCTGCTTGGGATTGGGTGACGTATTACTGTTGTCAGTTCAACAAAACGTTCCTTTTATACTTGCCAATAGGTCCAGGCTGTAGTTATTTTATTCTCCCAGATAGATGAAGTGGTTCTTGGATGCCCTGCTAATGTATGGGGTGCCCCCAAGACTAGGAAGTATTCTGAGACTATCCTCTCTGTAGATAGCCCATTTTTGTGCCTTGTCTAAAGAACTTTTGTTCTGTCCACCAATAGATATTTAATGCATTACAAGCATTGCCAGAGGGTCCCGGACATCAGATCCAGCCAGGGGAGTCAGCATCAGTTCAGCTTGAAGCCAAGGCGAAGGTAACCAGCACAGGCGTTGCTGGCAACTAAGACCTCAGTGAAGGCAGAAGCCCTGGGATGTGAATTGTATACCCCTGCGACTGTCTTGGGCGAAAGACAGGGTCACAAATCAGAAAGGAGAAATTGTGGATCAGGTTTTTGATGCCCAGCTGAGAGTCGCAGACCGACCAGACCAGCAAGGAGGCTTTGCTTGAGGTGACCCCTTTTGAAACAAGGGTTGCTTCAGAGATCCCAGCATCAGGCCTCTGAATCCTTGTCCCAAAGTGAATAAAGTTTGCACCCTTGTTTGTTGATCAAGAGTACCTGGGCAACTGGATGCAATGTGCGGCCCCAACAAAAGAGCAGTGCGACAGCAGAGTAATATAGGAGTTAGGGAAGGACTTGAGTTTAGGGTACAGGTGCTGTGTCTCTGGTGTCTGTTAGATTGAAGTGAAGAAAACTGGTGCACTGCCTGAGACTCTGGACAGGATCGCTGAGGGCATTTGCCTTGGGGGGCTGATTGCCCTATCCTGAAAGAAGAAACTTTTCCCTTGAAACTGAGCCGTGATTCTTGAGTTGCGAGTTGTGCAGCTTCACCGTGGAAACAACAAGAGCCTGCCTGTGAGGATCAAACGGACACAGGGAGAAGACTCCCCTCTGGCTGGTTGTACACCTGCTTCAATTTCCCAAGGACTTTTTCTTTTTTTTGTTAATAATGTTCCCCTTTGGACATCCCATTTTTGAGGAGGAGCAGTCCTTTGCTGCTCCTCGTCCTAATTCCTATGACCCTGTGTGGTCCTCTTGGTCCTTTGGAGCCAGGATTGTTTTTGTAATAATCTGTCTGACTTCCTTAATATTTGTATTACTTATAATGCTTATTATACACGAAAAACGTTTTCCCGAGCAGTTAACAAACGTGACTTTGCCCTCCTCCTAAAAGTATATTAAATTGATATTTTAGCCCTCATAAAAGGAGCACTGGAAAAGTCTAATGAAAATGTTTTTATTAGATATGTGCTGTTTGCTATTCTGAAATTGAAATGGATGGTCACAGAAATGCATAGAAGGCCTTAAAATGTTTTTACTAGATTATTCTAGGATTTGCTTTTTGCTTAGGGCTGAAATTAAATGCAGAAAACAGCGCTCCGCGTAGGGCAGCAGAGTTGCGCGAGCCGCCGCTTGGGTAGAATTTCAACCCGAGTGGCAGGAAAACTAGCGCAAACGGCAGTTGGCACTGCACTCCGCCACTCGCTGAACTCCGCAGAGTTTTTTTGTCAGCCCGCAAAGTTCCGCATAGTGAAACTCAGTGAACTACGCCCATGCCTGGTTTAAATTCACAAGAAGACAGGTTTCTGTTACACAGGGGAACAAAACAGTCATGAAGGGAGGTATGTACATTGTTACAACGCATGCTTTTACCACGCATGCCTTTACAACACAGGTTTTTCAACGCAAGTCGTTACAACGACTTGCGTTGGGGGGTGCTGGATAGTGAATAGTTTAATTTACTATTCCAACTCCAGTCCCCGTGGATAGTAGGGAAGGTGTTGGATAGTAAATTAAACTATTCCCTATCCTAGAGCGCCCCCCAGCGCAAGTCGTTGTAATGACTTGCGTTGCAAAACCTGCGTTGTAAAGGTACTGCGTGGTAAAAGTTGCATCGTAAAGGATGTTTCCCTGAAGAGAGAGGTCCACAGGATACCAAAGAAGGACAAATTAGGAGCAAACAACCAAATAATAGGAATCTGAAGTGAGTTATTTCTCCAGGGATCGCTGCACCCTGGTAGAATGACGTAAGAGAGATCTGTGAGTATGTACTTGCTGAATGGAGCAAAGTTTTAAAGATAAGACCTCATCAGAGCGCAGAATATAAACATTATGTGACACCATTGATAGCTACAATAATTTCTCTTTGAAATTAGAAGAGGTTTACATGAGAACAAGATGGGTTTAGAAGTATAGTACCAGAACATGAGTAGGAAGGGGGCTGCATAGGAATAAATTCAAGACGAATTAGGTTAGCAATGACAGAGAAAGAGGACGTTTGAATATGGTAGAGAAGAGGGAGTCTGAATCATTGGAGCAGAAGGAGACCACATAAACAAGCTGACATAAACTAGGTAGACTTTTTAATGACACACATACTTATTCTGTTCAGAAAACCAGGCACTCAAAACACATCAATGTGAAGCGTTTTAGAAGCTCTTCCATTTAGTCTCATTCTTTCTGTTTTCCAGGACAGCGCAAGGAATTCACCGACCTAACAGCTGCAACCCAAACCACTGCCCCTACTTAAGAACTGTGCAACAACCTCTCCAACTTCTTCCTTAAAAAAACACCAAGATCTACAGCAACTTCAAACCCCAGACATCTCCCATCACCTTCTAAGCCTGCTAACCTCATCAACTAAAGACTGCAAACTGACAGCATAGATATCCTCTATCCATCGAGGACACTACAGTAATAATGAAGAAAGTCCACTCACGGGCTCCCATAGATCCCTGCCGCCACTTTATGTACAACCTGGGAAGAGCCACAATAAGCTCTGCACTCACTTCCATCATCAACACCTCCTTAAAGATAGCTGATAAAATACACTGAAGTCACCACCCTCCACAAAAAACCCTCAGCCGACACTGAAGTACTCAACAACTACCGACTTATTCCGAGGCTGACCTTCCCAGCCAAGGTCATTGAAAAGACCATCAAGAGACATCTCTCTGACCACCTAGAACACCACAAATTCCTGGACGAGTTGCAATCAGGATTCTGAAACAACCACAGAACCAAAACAGCCCTCAACACTGCCACAGATGACATACGTACCATCATTGAGCATGGACCGACCACCCCCCTCTTCCTCCTCAATCTCTCCAATGCTTTTAAAACTGTCTCCCACCACACACTCATCACCACAATACACACAGCAGAAATACAAAAAACCTGCACTCAAATGGCTAGCTTCCTTCATCTCTGGAAGAACACAACGAGTCAGGCTCTCAACTTAACATCAGAGGACATATACCTCATGTGCAGAGTCCCATAGGGGCCATCACTCAGCTCCACACTTTTTGAAATGTGCATGACTCCTCTGGCAAACATTATTAGATCTAAAGGATGCAATATCATCTCTTATGCCGATGAGGCCCAGCTCAATTTTTTCCCACTGAGATGACAGTGTCACAGCAAAGCCAAACTTCAAGCAATGCATTCCCAGCGTGGCCAATTGGATGAAAGAAAATTGCCTCAAGCTCAATACAAAGACGAAGTGCAGATCTTCAGGAATAAGGGCTTACCTTGGGACTTGACCTAGTGGCCCAGTCTTGGACCCACACTCACCCCAACTGACCAAGCTAGAAACCAAGGCATCACCCTGGACACCAACCTCATCATGAAGATACAAGTCAATGCCATCACCTCCTCATGCTTCCACATCCCCCCACATGTTACATAAAATCTTCAAGTGGCTCCCACTGAACACCAGAGGTGCAATCATGCAATCCCTAATCACAAGCAGATTGGACTTGGACAGTGCAATCTAAGCCGGCATTCCAACCCATCTCCTTCACAGACTATAAACCATTCAAAATGCAACTGCCAGAGTCATCCTTGACCTCCCTCACCTGACCCAAACTACACCGCTCCTCATTGAACTCAACCTGCTACCCATTCAGAAGTGCTACCAGTTCAAAATTCTCATGCATGCATTCAAGTAATTACACACCACGGGATGCACACTCCTCAATCACCAGCTTCACTTCCACTAACCCACCATACAACTTCACTCAGCATCACTCTCACACACACACACACTCTGCATCCACAGAAGCAGAATGGGAGGTCAATCCTTTTCCACGAAGCTTCCAAATCCTTGAATGACCTCCCCCTACACATCAGGGTTTCCTCCTCAATTCTTGAATTCCGCAAGAAGCGGAAAACCTGGCTATTCAGTTTGTCTTCTTCTGAGACCATTAAGACTACCTAGATTCAGGCCCAGCCTCATCACACACCTACACGTACCTACTCAGTGCCTGGATACCCTCACAGGAGACAAGCAGGTCTCCACAAATCCCCCTTACATTATATTACACATTGTGATAACACAGACACACCACTCTTACAAAACCTCGGCACCAGGGACAAAGAGAGAAAGGTGCATAGAAGAACTCCGAAATTCATAAGGAAGTCACACATATAAACCTCTGTAGCTTTATAGCACAGATTAGAAGAGAAGTCCTCAGGACTTCCCCTAGCTATAGAGAAAGCTAACCACATAAACTATGCTGTCAGAACTGAAGCACTGAAGGAAAAGTGCCCCTGATAAGTACTTGAGTGGTATTGTTTTGATTATCGGCATCAGTGTGTCCTCTTTTTGATTTCAGGAAACTACAGACAGCGTTCAGCTGAGTGAGAAGCTACACAATACCATTTTACCACTCTCAATTTGGCAATATGTCCCAAGGAGAGCTCCATGTACTAGTTGTGAAACACATTTTCGTGGGGCTTTCAAGCTTTTTCTTATAAATATAGAATACCAAAACAAGTACAAAGGTGAATAAAAAATCATACAACCACCCTCCCCTCCCTCCACCCCTCCCCATAAACAAAACAATAAGATTAACTCGAGGTAGAGAGAGCCAGTTACATAAAGACTCTAGTTGCCTCTCTTATTCAGCAAACTGTATAAGATAAAGCATAAACACAGAAGAGTTGCTAATTTTAACATCCATAGTAAGCTATAACCAATGTGATATACAAAACATAAAAACAGTGATATCCCTGCAATGAATCATTAGAAAAAACAGATAAGTCAAGCCTTTAAATAATCAAACATTGCATACAATCCGGACAAGTGAAATTGATAGACAGTCATTACCTAAAAGAAAAAGGAAGGACATTTGCTTTCCAGGGACCCAAAGAGTATGTTTGACTGAGCCACGCAGTTAGGTGTTCCCAGATAGTGAAACCCTTCTTTTTTCCTGGGATACCTTTTTTTATTAAAGATAGCCTTCTCGAGGCGACAGGTTGTGGCCAGTTGTGCCAGCCATTGGGAGAACAGTGGAGGGTTTGGATCTATCCAAGACGAAGCAATACAGATCCTCAGTATAGTCATGGCTACAAAAATACGTGCTCCACCACTGTTTCAGTTAAACTTGTCTTGTATCCCCAACAGAATAATCAAGGGGGTTAACTGGATGGCCAGAGTGAGGAGTTTACTTAAGAAATCTTGTATTTTACCAAGGAATGGTGCTAGTTTCCGACAGGTGGCAAACATATGTACAGTGTCTGCACTTAACTCTGAGCACCTAGGACAGAGTGTTACTATACCTGTTCCCCATTCAGCAATTCTGCTATGTGTAATATACAGAAAGAAGGAGGTCTTATAGAATTGTGCCTGCAGTTTGGCCGACAGCAGGTCACTCTGGGCAGATCGCAAAGCACAAAAAAAGGTATTATAGGGAGTATCCAGCTCTAGCTGCCATTTATTTGCTATCTTGGACATGTCGCCTGGCATTTGGCTATTCAGTGTGGTGTATATATATCCGATATGGGGTAGATCGGGGTCCTTTAATTTGACAATAAGATCAACCTTTGCAAACCATGTAGTCCAACCAACCTTACGGGCCAAATAATCCCTTATGGCAATATACTTAATAGCCTCCTGTTCCATCAGATTGATTGTGTTGAGTTTTAAGGTCAATAAATGGCTAATTCCTTCGGTAGTAAACAAATCTCCCAGCTTTAAGATTCACGCTTTATACCAGTCTTGGAGATAAGATCTCTCAAAGATCGCTGACAAGTTGGTATTAATATTGATGGGAGAGTAAAAATTCTGTCTGCCCAGCCCATAAATTCTATGTATGTTGGAAAAAACTTTACATGCGCTCATCAGGGTCTTAAATCTGACCCGTTTGTATTATCCAAATGTCAGTTGCCGCCACAGGGATCCTCAAGCCTCCACCCTAGTAGTAGTTGAAAGGGAGACGGGAGTCCTGTGGTTGCAAAATAAGAATGTTCATGTAGCAGTTCCGTGCTATGCTGCAAAACTGAAGCCCAATAGTACAATCTTAAGTTAGGGAGCACCCATCCACCTCGTTCCCTGGGAAGGGAGAGTGGCTTAAAAGCTCTCCTAGGCTGAGAGTATGCCCAGAGTTGTTCAAATTTATATAACATTGTTTTACTGATCTCTAGAGGGTTAGCCCTGAAAAAATATAGTAGTTTGGAGAAGTATGTCATCTTGATAACATTGCACTGCCCCACTATAGCCAGGTGTAAGTTGTTTATCCGATTAAGCGCTCTTTTAGTTTCTAGTGCCAAAAGGATCAGATTTTTTTCCATGATCAGGTTGGTGTTTGTGACAATGGTGACCCCCAAATATTTTACTTTCTGGACAACCTGACTGTCCACCCAATTAATTTCTTTAATTAAATAGATTTGTGTTTTTCCCTAATTGAGTGCATATCCCAAGATTTTCCCAAACTTGTGAGCCTCCTGTTCCAATGCTAAAATGGCAGTCTCAGGATCGGGGGTCACCACGGCCAGATCATTGGTGTAGGCCATTATTTTAGTGTCCCATCGAAATCTGCTCACAGCCCGAACTTCTTGATTATTATCTATTGTTTTAATAAAAGGGTCTATATATAAAGCAAAGAGCAGCGGAGAACAAGGACAGCCTTGGCGAGTGCCCCGTGTGATTTCAATCTGCTCCGTCAATTTCCCATTTATTGAAATGCTGCCTGTGGGATTAAGATAGAGAGCTTGAATGGCTTGAATCGCCTTGGTCCCAAAACACATCCTTCTCATGACACCCCAGAGAAATTGCTATCTGAGCTGCCTCAAGTAGAGTAATGATCCGTTAGATGTGTTCAGTAGTGCCTTTCATGGAAATGAACCCATGTTGCCATTTCGACACCAGGGGCTCTATTCTTGAAGATAGTCTAGGCGCAAAAATCTTAGAGTATATCTTAGAGTTGCAGTTGATGAGCGTAATTGACCTGTAAGAGCCCATTTCAAGTGGTGACTTATCCTTCACAGAAAAATTACGGTATTAGCATTGGACCAGGAAGCAGGTGGAGAAGCCCTGTTAAAAATAGAGACTACAAGTGAAGTAAACAGAGCTCTTATTTGGGGACCAAAAATGTTATAAAACTCAACTGGGATACAGTCGGCACCCACCGCTTTACCATATGGCAGGCTTGCTAGGGCTATGGTAATTTCTCCTGAGGTGGAGGATCTTCTAATTGGTTGTGATCTTCTGCACTGAGTTGAGACAGGGTGATTTTATTTAAATAGTTAGAGATCTCATCCTCTCTCAAGTTCGATGACCTAATGTTCTCCTCAGAGTAAAGAGTCTGATAAACATCTCGAAATGCCCTTTGGATTTTAATCGGGTCATTAGTAATCTCTCCAATAGAGAGTTGAATCGAGTGTATTTCACTAGCAGAAACCTGCTGCCTAGTTCTGAGAGCCAATCCGACACAGAGTAGACATTTTCACCACTAAGCTCAAGAGTACGGGGAGCTTGGGGGCCAGGATCAACTTCCAAACTAAGGATATAGTTAGTGATGCCGGCTGTTAAGAGTTTGGACCCTCCTTTTGTGACGTGAACTGTCGAAGCAGAGTCTAGAGTTAGGGCGGCAGAGGCAGATGGTGCCGTCATTCCTAAATCCGCTATGGTTCCAGTGTTTCCTACAGTAGGAACTTGGTAAGACTAAAGTTCATGGGATCTGTCAGTCCTTCTGTGCCTTCCCGCTGTCCCCTTGGTGTCACAATTTCCTCGGGCTGAACACAGGCGCAGTTTTCTTTTGGAGAATTTGCTGATTGCCTAAAGTTTAGATTCCCTTTTTTATCTAGTGATGAGCACTCAAGTTCGAGTGTGGAATCCCATATAGAGAGTAGTGCCTTAATTCCAGAAACAAGTTTAGCAACAGTGGGCTGAAGACCTGCACCTTCCTTTTGCGGTCCTGCCCCACCCCCCACCCCCTCACAAGTCGCCCTGTCATCTTTTTGAAACCGCTAATCTCCTGTTTACTTTTAGGTAGTTGTCCGTCACCACTGCATCCCCTAGGAGAGCGCTGGCTTGTGCTGCTTTCATTTTGTTACCTTTGTTGATTTATGCTCCCCTGGTCGACATAATTCGGCTCCGCTTCTGTCTTCCTTTCAACGGTAATACAAACTCAGTGGAGATCGTGGAAAACACACAGCCAACAATGTAGCAGACTAGCCAGCGAGTGAAAAGTTCCCGGAGCGCTCTTACAAAGTCGAGTCTAATTCTGCAACATGGGTCAGTCAGCATAGCAGATAGCCGATGTGTCTCCGGCATGGCGTGAGCGGCTGAGTGGCGTAGACTCATGCATACACCATCTTGCTCTCACTCATGCTCAGCTTTTTCTTCTTCAGTTGGTGACTCGATTTAAGTCTATAGAAATGTGCATTTTGCTGAAACTCAAGAATCAGGAATCAGTTTACTATGTCATCAGTCACCCAAGAAAGATAAAGATAAAGATAAAAAAATGCTCGCAGGAAGATCTAAGTGGGTCCCCAACAGGAAGGAAGGGTTGCCAATCACTCAGACTTAGGCCAAACTCGCCATGTTTTCCTATTCTTCCATCCGTAATTCAAGTTGAACCATAGATGTTATTGCAACTTCTGGATGACTTTTGCTGGTGGATCTCCCATTACTGTGCCTGGATTTGTGTACATGTTCGGTAGTTTTACTGCACCATTCGCACTGCATTTACCATCCTCCAAAAAATGTTCACCACAGCTTCTTCCATTGTTGTGACCTTTTAATTTATATTGTGTGTCGTTCTGTAGCAATGCAACTAAGTAAAATAAGTCATCTGATGGTCTTCTTTGTCCACCTTCCTTTTGAGGTTGTCATGTATATGTGGCAATCTGATCCTGAAAAAAGTATTTTTGTCCCTTGCAGGCCTGGGCTTGTTTTCTTTAGAATACACAATAAAGTGATGGATAAAATGCTTGAATTAATCTCAGCCACTCGTAATTTACTCAGGGCCGCATCCCGGTCCATCATTATTTTGCACACCATGCCACATAAGTTTGGACCCAGCCATATGCAAATCAGCTATTGAACTAATGTGGGTGAATAAAGGAAGTCAAGCGCACACAAACACAGTATCCAAAATTGGTTCAATTGAAAACAACCAATGCAGTGCTCAAAGAGGAGGGATGGCAATCCGCATTCCAAATTTAGACAGCAAATGAAACAAGAGCTCTAATGCAGTATATTCAAAATCACGCTTCCCGAGTATGGTGTGGGGATATCCTCTGCAAGGCGAATAGGACCTGCATTACACATTATACGGCCTGGTCACTGTGAAATGTACATTACAAAGAGTGAAGATTCTTGATAACCAAAGCCCTGACGAAGTCATAGGGTGACTTTACCCAAGGATGAAACACATGTTGGCTGGTGCAAGAAGTGTTACTGATTAAAGAAAAGATTTCAGGAAAAGACGACTGTTGTATGACTTTCTTTTGGACTCAAGTTTGCATGTGCATGGAGCTCTTGTTTCATATGCAAATCAGCCTTGACACTGCTCCAATGGGAACAGTCCAGCCTGAACTGCCAGGCCAGGTCCTCCCTCAACCAGAATACAAGCAACTCAGGACTGGTGAAACCCTACTTAAGGCACAATAAAGTACACAAAACTGATGCATGGAATGCTTGAATTACACTCAGTTACTGGTAATTGCTGTCGGCCGCATCTCAATCCGTCATGTCCACAGCAACAAATGGGATCAAATGTTGAGTAGTTTAATGTAACCACCTCAAATGTGAGCGGTGGGGAGATCCAGTGCGAAACTTCATTAATAACTCTTAGCATATATACCCCACACTCTTGCAACAGGAAGAACTCGAGGCCAGGAACATCTTAAGAATTTTGTAGGCCCTGGCACAAACCCAGGGCAAGGTTTAAGATTCATTGAACGTAATCAGGGCAAGACTCTCTGCAGAACAGAGCTTGGTCTATCAGAGGCCACGTTAGAGGTCGGGCCCTGGGCCAGAGCCCACTTTACCCATGTCTTAAAACGTTTCTGCTCAAGGCGTCACATTTGTAGCACTGCTCACACTACAAGAGAAGTTCCTAAACAAGAATTGCTGCCTTTGATCCCAAAATCTGTTAATGTGGTTTTCAGTGGAAGGATTTAGGGAAGGTGATTAGGGGGAGGGGTGAAGCACATTCTAGAAACAAGTAGCACCAAGAACACTTAAAGGAATAAAACTATTTTTTTTTGGGTTACTAAATGCTATGATGGGCAATAATTGTCACAATGGTGCGATTTCTTCGGGTGCAATGATTATTGTACTAGGAAGCATTAAGTTGAGTCGACTTTTCTCGTCTTAATTATTTATTTATATCACAGAGTAATGAACTTCCAATAGAATAATCCAAACTTTCTTCATCTTGGATGCTATCAAAATGTAAAGTTTTAAATATTGTTCTACAAAAATATCTAAGCCAGAGTATCGAATACCATAATTGTAGATGTATGCTTACCTGTATATACTTACTTTCACAAAAATGTAACAGTCAATATTCTGGCTTCAATATTTTTGTGAAAAATTTAGCACCTAGTGAACCCTTTAAACCCAAAAGGGAACGTTGTAAATGAGACAATGTAAAGAAGCAAAGCAGCTTTTTAGGTGTCACTTACAGAAAGAAGTTTCAATTATTAATGGATCCCCACTGGTGAGCACCAAAAGTGTGTCTATGGTCCGCATAACACCCCTATCATAGAGGCAGCAAAAATCTGTGTTAAGCCATATCCTTTTTCTAGGTTAAATGGGTGATGGTTAAAGTTGATTCATAGCTGAAAACATCTAGGGCCTTATTTATGAGGCCTTGCGACAGTTTTGCTCTTCCGTTGCGTCACTTTTTGTGACACATTGGCGGTGTAAAACATGCCTTCTGTTGCACCCTATTTACAAAGTAACGCATCTAAGCAGATGCATCACTTTGTAAACCCCTGCACTACATTATACCTACGTCAGGTATAATGTATGCAGGGTGGGCGCTCCTACGTAAGTAAGCCTCGTAGAAGTGACGCAGTGAAATCTACCAGATTTCACTGCGCCACTTCTAGGGTGTAAATGTGTCAATATCTTACGCCTGCCTCACAGCAGGCATAAGACTGACACAAGCCCTTTCACATGGGGCTTGCCCCATGCGAAAGGATACATTACTGGAGTTGCATCACTTTTGTGACACACTCCAGCAATGCGTCACTTTTGCGCCATACAGATACGTCAGAAATACTGACGTATCTGTAACTCCTTGCGACATTATGCGCCATACAGTAAATATGGCGCATTAATCATGTCACAAGGCGGTGCACTGAGAAGTGATGCATCACTGCTTTCACACAGCGATGCGTCACTTCTCATAAATGAGGCCTGTAGTAGTAAAAAGATCAACAGCGGAAGGAGCAAGTCCACTGTTCCGCAGGGGACCTTACTGGCCAAACAAGATCCTAATCCTAAATTGTCTGACCGCTGTGGTCTACTGCTTTTTCTGGGTTTAAATTTTTTTTTGAGAGGGGTTCAAAATAGGGAGTGTCTTCCCGGGAATGCAGTCGATCTTCTTTAGAAGCAAGTGTTTCTATGTGGCAGCATGTTACACATCAGTCAAAATCTGAGAGCTTTTAGCTGTTTGCCATTTTTAGATTTTTTGTGAGCTCTTCAGTCTTAAAACTCTATTTTTATTTTTGTTAACAGAACAATTCCAGATTCCAAAATGAAACTTCACATTCTTTCCTTCTCTTAAAATCTCAATGGAATTATTTACCTCATACATTGTGCTGTTTTTGTTGTGTTTTATGTTTTTGTTGTGCAGTTTGGTTGTCTGAACTTTGGTTGGCCAGTATTAAAACTGACTTTGCATGCCACAAACATGCGAGTGCTCCAAATCGCAACTCTTAGCCATCTGTGGATCAATGTAGAAGCAGCAGTCCATGCTAAGGAGATTTAGATAATAGCACCATGATAATGAAAATTAAAAAATCAGATAAAGATGATAGCAGCAACCTGATTCCGGTGCATCCAAGAGCCTGGCATCCTCCTAAACACATTTTGTCTTACCTAATGGTTTATGGGGGCAAGTTGAAGATGCTGAAAGTGTCAACGATGTCCTATTGCTTGTGCTACATGCAAAAAACGAGTGGGAGGAAATTGGTCCTCTCTGCAGTCCATCCGTGTCAGAAACAGAAAGTCTGCTAAGAACCCTAAAATAATACCAAACCTCTCCATAAAGCTGACTGATTAAAGGAGTTTCCTCTTGACCTACAGGAATTTCTTTCAACGATATTTGCACATGACCTACCTCCTTCATACACTGTTCCCTACACCTTCTGCTAGTAGCTGTGCTTGGTAATGGACAATACAAAGCCCCACAGATCTCACCAATTTTCCATCCATATCTTCACTTTCCAGGTTTCCCATACACCCATCCTATCTCTCGCTCTCTGGCAGATTCATTGTTTACTTAAACCAATGTGCAATATTTGTCTCCTTTCCATTCATGAACATCTACACTGTTGTCGCTCAGTGTGACCAAGACGCTTAAGTCCTGTTACTTCTGCTCTGCCTGACCTCCCATTGACAATCAAATCAAAATCCTCAAAACAAAACACACACAATATACAGGTAGAAATTAAACTCAACCAAAATGAATGTCAGCAAACATGAATAAAATAAATCATAAAAATGTAGTCACTATGCAAAAAACGACAAACCTTACAAATAAAATAACATTTTAAAAATTCAATTTTTTCTTAAATGCAAAAAATACAACTGATGCAGCTGTAATTTCACAGTAATTTCTCAATACAAAACCTCATCTACCTCGAATGTTGCATTTTCAGAAAAGCTTTTAACTGATTGGTTAGCCACGGTGGCATGAGGTCTCATTATCCTGAATCATTAAAAATTCTGAACTATACCAGTTTTAACAAAGGAAGCATTAATGATTAATACATTTATATGTTTTTGCAACATTTACTAGGAAAAAATGTTTCAGTCTGATTTTCCTTCCTGTTGTATCGTAGGCAGGAAAGATACTTTAACTAACACTGGTACATTAGCACAATCACAAGAATATACAGTTCACAGTGGCCTTGACTTCTTCGTGTCTTGAGGCAAGCTGGTACAATCTGCGCATGCTCTTTTCTTTTAATGCTAGGCACAGCCTTGCTGGATTCACAGGCGGCCATTTTTTCTTAGGCCCCAAAACAAAACAAACACAAAAGAGTATTAACTTTATGTAAATCAACCCATTATGTTTCCCAACTCCATACTAATACCCTTGTATTATTTTTCCCTAGCAAAAGCTATCAATTTCAAGCAGCTTTTCTATTATTTGTGCACAACATGCAAAAAATGTGCAATGTACAAAATAGCATTATTATGCGTTAGTGTAAATTTTAAAAGCCCACACAGTTAATACATACTCATGCTTTAATGTTTTAGATGGCTTTTCGTGCAAAAAAGCGTTTAGCTCCATGTGCAGTGTTTGGTGCATTATTATTTCACACACATTATAGAAGAGGTGTTATAAACTGAAATATATATTTTTTTCTAAATATGCAACAAGCCAAAGTCTCTTAAGACAGGGACAGGGTTATAGATTACAAGGAAAAATGAGCTGGGAAGAGAGAACACATTCTATGGTTATTCTTCAAAGCTAAAAAGGCCACTTAAATCACAAGTTTTTCTCTACACTGCAAAAAACACGTTAATTCAGCAAAAGCATTTTAGACTGACTAGGCCTCAGTCCATGTCTCATGTGCCATTTGTTTACACTTGCACCAAAATGTGCGTGTCAATTTAAATGCAGTCTGTCTGAAGCACAAAAATAAAGCTATGCCTGACTGCAGATTAAACCTGCTCCATCACAACTATCCATGTGAACCTTTCTATCGCTTTTTATCTTTTTCTCTCTTCTCTTGCCATCTCTTAGCTCTTCTGGATGTGATCGACTAGGCTAGGCTGCAAAGAAGGGGATTTAGTGTAAGCCCTTACTCTCAGGGAAATTAGGAAAACATTCCTCTTTTATAGAAACCCCCTCCTTCCTTTTAGAACACTTAAAATGCTGAAGCAGTGTTTTGAGAAAATGGCGCACAAGCTAATCTTTTTTCCCAATCCAACCCTGAGGATGCCACCCCTGGTGATGCCCGGGATAATGTCCTTCTGTACTTTCTGTGCCCCTTTCTGTGCTGTAATCTCTGTGCCCCTCTCCTGATCCTAAGTGATAGCCGCTATTGGCATTGCCAATGCTTTTAAAATGCACCAGCATTGGCAAAGCCACTACCGATAACTGGCTAGGTTAAAAGTATCAAAACATTTGTATTCTATTTTTTAACAAGCATTAGTAAATGCAATAGGTTTCGCCTATGTGATTAATAATAAAATACATTTACACTTTTGTGAATAAGACATTATTCCATGCAGGTAACTACTAGACAACCGTAACCAGGTTTTATACTAATGTGCAAACTATGTATATAATTCTACCCATCCTTGGCAAGAGAGGGAAAGTGACTCAGACGGAGAGTTTGGATGAAGGAAGAGCGAGAAAGAGGGTAAGAGAAAGAATATTAGAGAGGTGCATTGGATGAGCGCTTTGGGGTTACCCGTACTAGAGGGGCAGATCTTGCTGCAGGTCAGGAAGGAGATGCATTTTCATGGCTGTTTGTGGGTGGCAGTGCTGGCAGATAGGCAAAGCATCACTGCAGCCTGGGGAATGCCACCTGTGAAAGGACACTTCAAATGCCAATCATGCAGCGTTTGTGAACTTACCTACAACACCAAGGAATTTGTCTACAATGGACAGACCCACCAACTCACTCACCACTCCAACTGTAAGACTCAAAACGTCATATATGCCATCCGTTGCCCATGTGAATTAATCTACATTGGCCAAACCACACAAATGGTCAAGCAAAGAATAATTCAACATAAAAGTAGAATTAATTGCAAAGTTCTTACAGCCCCTTTGGTTCAACATTTCCTGGAGAAATCACATTCAGATACTGACCTTAAATGGTTGGTCATTGAAAAACCTACTCTGCCCATCAGGGGCGGCAACATGACCACCCTTCTCAACAGGGCGGAATGCAAATGGATAGCAAAGACGGACTCTGTTAACCGAGGGCTCAATACCCTTGATGAATGGACAAGTACCATCTCCATCTAATCCTTCCTAACTCTGTCTCCCACTACATGTCCGTTCCTTTCTCCCACAAATGCTTTCGTGACTATGTGAACGTATGTGAAATTGTTTTTATGAAATGCTCCTTCACTAAATTCACAGATGTATATTGTATACTGTCACAAATGTATTACAGAGCATGTTGTCTGTTGATTACTACGTAATCCAGCCCCATCATGCCCATACCTGAACGTAATCAGTCCCATCCGGCCCGCCCAACACATCCTGCGCGCTCGCTCCAAAACTGCTTATTCATTCCTCTCGAGCATCTCCTAGGCAACCTAGTAAACTACCCATAATCCCCCCTCACTCCCACCAGAGGCTCGGCCCCGAAACAGCCTATAGCTCGCCGGGACACGGCCCGGCCACACCTTCTATCCCCACGTGACTCCACCCCATTGGCCGCTCCTCTCCTGACTTTTTAAGCAGGCTCTCTGCCACGGATAGCTAGTGCATTCATTGCCTGCAACCCGCTGTGACAGCAGACCCCGGTTACGGCCTTCCTCCTTGATTCATTCAGGTAATGGACTCTCTTAAGCATGCCCTGAGCACGCTCGGAGAACTTAGGAATCTGGTTAATTTTGGCGACTTGAGCCATCCGTTAAACAATCTCCCTCCTTTTCCCTTGGCCCCTTCAGGACTCGCCAACGCCGCTCGCTGCCCAGACGGAAAACCATCCAGGTAATTACTTCTACCTAGGTGACTGATCGTCACGAATGGAGGCAGTCTCCCTCTAAACCTCTGACGTATCACCTTTTAACCCCTAGTAACCTTGGAAAACTGAGTTTCAACCCAGGATTTGGACTTTGCCGTCCTAGGAACGCTACTATGTAAGTCTTTACAGGCATCCGCATGGCGCGACCATGACTCGACCTATACAAAATGGATAGGTTATCCCATAGTGTACTATACCCTAGACACCCCCTAAAATCACTTGTCCCTGTCACGGTCTGGCCCTCCACTCCCCACTTCAAAACACGCCTTAGTTCGCAAATCAGTCCGAACTTCACAAACCTGCACACCCCACCCTGCGCGTTTTCTTTCCCAGGCCACGCGCTCAAACTCCCCTTTATATCCACAGCACTGTTCGCATCGACAACCCCGTCCTGATGAGGATCCCGAACAACAGGGATCGAAACGCCGTCGACTAGACAGCTCGAATTTAACGACGCATCCCACATCTTGTGCTCCCATCCTAATAACTTTGATTCGAGTAACGATTACTTGTCTCTACTGGGGCCATCATTTGATGTTGTGAATTCTGTTTTAATGCGTCGCAACTGCTGTCATTTTAAAACACTTGCACACTCACATGTCACTAATTGTATATAGCACCTGCACCAAGTGTCACCGGGTTGTCACACGATCCACTCTGTACAGTGCTGCTTTAACTGTATTGACCCTCAACCACTTTGGAAATAATACCACTGTCTATGAAAAACTTTTTTGACTCCTTGGCTCTTCCTTTCTTTGTAATGCTTACTGCATACATCTTTCAAACTGTCTCTACATAATACCAGTTGGGAACTGTTCTTATCTACACACGGCAGATAGGCGGCGGCATCATGCCAGAGTTTGAATCTATGGCAGGAGCTGTGTGAATGGCAGTGGGTCCTGCAGGTGGAGTTGATGTGCATTGGTGAAGCTGAGCATGGCTGCTGGTACTTGAAAAGCCGAGGGTGCTGTTGGTGGTGGTATTGATATGGCAGGCTTTGCTTTCAGTGCCCTTTCTGTGCATGGTAGGGTGCAGTTGCTGCTTCTGGGGCAGAGGGAGGGGCTTGGGGTGATACTAGGTCAGGGTTTGCTGGATTGCAATGCGGATACTGAGTCAGGTTTAGGCTCGGAGCCGCAGAGCTTGCTGTGCTTTAGGGAGGGTGCTTGCTGAATGGGGGTGTGGTGAAGTGAGGAGCATGCTTACATTAACACAGTTAAAACACCACAAAAAAGGCCTCCACCCTAATAGAGAAAAATTAAGATTATTTAACTGGGTAAAACAAGAATAAAACAACAAAAATCCCATACGTAAATAAAGAGATATTCAATTATATCTATTTCATCTCTGCACATATGATCTGCTACAACATACCCATATCCCTTTGAACCACCCCAACGCTGCTTCGATTTAGGAAAGAGCTGAAGACTCACCTCTGTAAGGAACACTACATCACAATGCATTAACTGACGCAACCCAGCTACCTCTACTAATACTCATTTAGTTTATGTTCTTCAAAACCCTTGTTTGGCTTTCCTGCCTCAAATGCCTTTTACATACGTACATAACTGACATACATTTAAAATGACTGCCTTAGATTGCTAAAGCATGCATCAGTGACAACTTCTATTTCCTCTAACAGTTTGTGTGTGAGAGAGATATCTAATCTCGCAAGTGTGCTTGCAGCTCCAAAGAACAGAGGGCCACAACATACATTGTTCAGATTGCCCTAGTTAGGAGTTAGGTGTATTCTCACTGGGACCATGCACCCGACCACAGGAGAAAATGTGCTCTCTCTATCACATGTAAAAAACACAGTTGATGGACCGAATGCAGAACAATGTCTTACATTCACCCCAGTACAAAGATCTGGGCCTAAATCCACATCTCTATCACATGTGTCAGTGTTTGGCAGCTGAACATGGAGTAATGCAATTTTGTGACGTAGGAAAGAAGCACCAGACCCCCCCATTGTTTTGCTGAACTCTCGCGATCAACGTCTTTATATGCATGGACCACCAAACTGAACCTACAAGAAAGTAGTCTATGTATTGCGCCGTGTCTGTCCTGATAATGTGTCATATAAACATTCTATAAAGTTCAGATTTGATACTGATTTCTAGACCAACGTGTTATCTAGGCTGTGGAAGTTCAAAAAAAATGTCAAATGGGCATGATTTACAATGGCCTCCAAAACTTCTTACCAGGTAACGGACTCCATAACAGCAGTGTCACTGTCACAGTATCGCCATGTGCTAGAATAAGTGAGCATTTGTTGAGGCAAAGAGTGCCTAGAGACCCTCCGGTGCGAACTGGCGCTTTGCTAATATGTCTTTTTAAACTACCGCGAAGCTCCCCCATTGCTCGGGACCCAGTGATGTACCTCGGACACCAAATGGAACCTGGCTAAACACCCTCCATTCCCGCTGGTAATAAAAGCGTTGATGAAATGTTATACATATTTCATACCACTTGGTTTGGCGGTTGATTGCGATTTCATCAATGTGGGTAAAGATAGACTCCTTAGGGGCTAGAGGCCCACTCATCCCATGTAAGTAGGCCCAGGCAGGTACGATACTGCCGGATACAGCGTTTTAACAGGCGAACAATGATCACACATTATACATTTTGTAACTACAAATAGCGAGTGAGACACTAACTGCACGTCCCCCCCCCCCCTCTGAGGTGCACAAACCCTGAATGTGCAGTGTTTGCTCACATGAACTGCAGGAGGCTGGTGAAAGCCATATGATAAAGACTCGCAGGGGGCGCTTTTACTGTAGCTGTTACAATGCAGAGGCAAGTCAAAGTAACTGCATTTTAGCTCTGGGCTCCTTTTAGAGCCCATAGGGTAATTCTAGTTCAGCATTGAAGGATTTAGAAACGTGCATGTATTGCACCGACGTGGGAGCACCTGTGCGCTTCTATTCCCATGTCTGTGATGAGTTCTATGAAGATTGTAGCCCCGAATGGGAGGAGCGCAGTACGGCAATGCTGGGTCCACTGGGTTCCTGCCAATAAAACACCAAGTATGGTGAGCCAAGGTGTGGGCGATGCATGCTGCCACTGAACATGTTCAGGAAAAGAGATAAACTTCTTAGGATGCATACATGTTTTTATCATTATAGCATTTATCCTACATTGATACCAAGAACCCTTTATCTCTGCTTCTTAGCGCCTTGAAGAAGGTGTGACCTGAATTCCGGGGTCAGTACCGAAACGTGCGTCTGCGCAAGTTCTGGAGAACATTAGGATGGGACCTGTACATACAGTCATTATAATGTAATAAGGCAACAAGCTATTTGAGACGCTAGTAACTCACAATATTGAGAGTTTTCTTTATCAGGAACATTCATTCCAGCTTTAGGTCCTCCTGAATTCTGTACAAGACCTACTCTCCAGACTGCCATTTTTCTCGCTGTTATTAGCATGTGTTCAGTGAGTGCTGTACAAATGCTGTGCGTGTGGAAGTGTTTATCTTAGGTCTAGGCTTTTGCTCTTGGTGCTTGCTATTTAAAATTGACTGAACAATTTTGTATTGAATATTTTCAATAAAAATGATAAAAGTTATTATGTTTTGAATCTTGTGGATTATGATGTAATGTATGCACATGTCATCAGTATCGATTGCTATAACTGATTCTTGATTTCTTTAGGACTCCCTGTGAGTGTTTTAGTATGGCAAGAGAGTCCACCAACTGAAAGAAATACAGGCAGGCTATTTTTTGTATTTTCTACTATGCCTCTGAACTCGTTGCTTAAAAATAAAGAGAGGCGCCCCAATAGTGTCAATGCTTTAGGAAACAAACACCCGGCGCTCCCTTTAAGGGAGGTAAAGTAATCCTTGAACGGCCACACCTGTGGCCTCTACTGCCTAAGTGGAGGGACCAGAATGCGGGGAAAATGCTGCAGTGGCGGTGAGGCGCACAGGAAGCGCGGTGCATGATGTGGGGACCACTTGGGTCAGTAGTGAAGATACACATATTTGTCCCTTTAAATTAAGCCCGTAATCTGCGCTAGTCCGTTGAACATCATCTCAGTGAAGAACACAAATATGGACTCAACAGCCATTTAAGGTGAAATGAATAGTTTGGGCGCTGCCTTCACGTAAATATGGTATCAAAGTAAAGGCTAACTAGAAGTTTCTTACCCCGTTAAAGCTACAACTGTGCTCACAGTATTCATGGAATGGAGATGAATACAGAACAGGCAGTGAGTGCTAGCATATTTGTTAGACCGGCTGACCTGAAAGCTGCGGACCAGGTTTTACATCTCAGCAGGAGGCACAACATTGAGCATTTCTATGAAAATCACGTAATCGCTCTGTGCCTCTGATACCTTTGTTGGGGTTCATACTAGGTGTAAAATAGCACATCAATTAGGAAAAGAAGTTCCACCAAAGCACATGAAAACTGTACTTGGGCCAGCGGACACTGATAATAGAAACACTGGAGAGGAAGACCAAGCCCATCAACCAAAAATAGCAAGGGAGAAATGTAAGCTCCTTTCAAGATTTATATAAACTAGCTTACCCGTCGCGCGTTGCTGCGATCTCAGCAGAAAGGAAATGTAACCTCTTCCACGCTCGTGACGGAACCGTTCCGTCATGAGCCAGGGGTGGGCTGTGCTGGTGACGTAACGGTTCCGTCACGGCCCGCTCGCCACGCCTGCACGGCGTGAATTTCGCGCCTGCGCTGAGCGTTCTGAAGAGTGGGCGGGGCCGTGACGGAACCATTCCGTCACAAGTACAGCTCACCCGCGAGCCATGACGGAGCGGTTCCGTCACAAGCACGGAACCACCGTGCGGCCGCCCCACCCCCTTAGCGCTGCGGCGGAATAGACGCCGCAGCGAAGGGTTAAGGAAACTTGTTATGAGAACATTTAATTTACATTGTGTCATTTTTATTGAAACTTATTCATTTTAATATGGAAAACATTTTAAAGTGTTGTTTTAATTCAGTTTATTCATTCGAGTGCTTGTGGATACACGGTATTTTTTGTTTTTCCGTCTGGTACGTACACAAATAAATCAGAAGGTTTTCCAACGCATGAGCTGACCACATACAGTTGTCCATGTGAGAAGCACAGATTCTCCAAATCTAGTCCACACACGTGCAGCGATTGTCTTTGTACTTTGTTGATGGTCATTGCAAAAGCGAAGAGGCATTCAAGCACAAAGAACCTATTTGGTGTGTGTAGAAAGCCCTCACTCACCGACCTGGTCGGTGACATGCTTCATCATTGGGCCCCACTGGGAGTGACCGAATGCCACCCCAGTGTGCTTCAACGCCAGATTTACTGCGGAGCGGGTAATGTGAAGATGTGAGTGCTAGGCGATAGCGTCAGTGTTTAGTGAATATGTGGGTAGTGGGTTTAAAAGTGCCTTAGTTGTATCAAAAAAAAAATTATTCGCTGATCAATAGGGCATATTAAAAAATGTGTTGGAGACCTAGACCAACTAAGTTGATTGGTCTGTTTCCAGTAATATTAGGTGATGGTCAACATGTTTCTGCCAATGTCGGTTTTATTTACCTGGCATTCGTCAGGACCTAGAGTGGGCTAAACCCCGGCGGTATGGACACGCTAAGGTCCACCCTACCAAGGGACATGAAAGTAAAAAACTGTCTGAAAAAAAGTGCATGTGAAAGGGAATACAAAAGAAAATTCCCTTCAGGGTCTCTCAATTTCTTTGTGCTTGAATACCTCCTTGTTCCGTAGGTTACAACACTCTTTTTTTGTTGTTTATGATGCTAAGTGGGGAATAAGAGTGTCACCTGCTCCCTACCTCTCTTTTTGTTGAAACATTGCAAAAGCGAGTCGCACCGGAAACTGTAAACGTTCAGTATTAGAAAGATTATGAGGGCCCTGGGGTGCCAGGGTGCCGATATTTAACAAATTATTCTTTCTTTTTTTTTTTGCCAGAAACCTTCGCGGGAGTGTCTTCAACAACTTCCCAAAGTTTCATGCCGATCGGATGAATGGTGTAGTAATGCATAAAGGACAAACAGACATACTTTCGTTTTTATATATATAGAATACAATACAATAGATTTCCCAAGCGCTGTGCAGGCAAAACCTAAAAATTACTGATGGATTGTGTGGAAAAAACTCACGCATATTTTTTTATTTGTTTTTGTTTTTTCATTTTGGTTTCTTGCAGGATAAAATATAGTACAACATAAACATTCATAAAAATTGAGGAATCAAAAATGTTGTTTCATACATTCAGTTCTTAAAACATAATATCTAAAATTCCATCCATGTAATTCCAAAGTGCAAACTGCAAATACTTATTGAAATACATTTCAGGCTCCTGAGCCCGAAACGCGTCATTGCTGTATCGCCTGTAATAAAAACATCAGTTTGCCAGATCCTGTGGTCCGTCTCCTGCTTCGCTGGTCCGTGGGGACTGGAAGTGGTTTTGGAGTGTTTCTGCATGTATATATATATATATATATATATATATATATATATATATATGTATATATATATATATATATATATATATATATATTCACTAAAAAAAACATAGGTTTCAGGGACGTTATAGTTAGTTGGACATTTCACTCGTACAAAACCATAGAAATTCTTCAGTTATAGTTAGTTGGGCTAACTATAACTCGGGCCCCTGTGTTTCTATAAAGTTTAAATATGTATTATATATATGTAACAGTGTATTGAAGAATGAGTGGGTGCATAAGTGTGTAGATGGAGGATTTAGTAGTTGTGTCACTGGCTGTTTAAGTGAGTTATTACATGTGTCTTATTGAATGCATGGGTTAGTGACTAAACTGTGTGAATGTATGTATCAGTCTGTCTGCTGCTGTTTAAGCTGCTCCATGGGTTGGTTAGTAGCTACACAAGTGTCTATATGGGTTATTGATTGGTTGCCAGAGTATTTGTATGGGTGCCTGAGTGTGTGTGTGGGTGCGTGGGAGGTGTGTGACTCTGTGCATACATGTTTGAGTGATTGATTCACTGGTTGTATGGGTTCAATAGTGCATGTGGAAACAGCTGTATGGGGGAATCAGTGTGTGTATGGGTGTGCTACTGAGTGAATGGATGTCTCAGTTGTACATGTCCAAGTAACTACATTTGTAAAAGGCAGTGTATGTGAGAGTTGGATTATATAAATGACTATATGTGAGAGTCAGTGATTGTGAGAGTGGCTGTATAGATGACTGTTTACTTGTATCAGTGATTGTATAATAATATTAATAGGGAGTCTTATAAAGCGCCTGGTTACACACACCGGCGTGTCCCCGCGCTATGGAAGTAAAACAGGCATGCCCCCCACTGTGCTCAATGCCGCACGCTAGTGCACAAATAGATAAGTCTTAAGACTTCCCCTGAACCCGGTCTCCGATGGTTCCATCCGGAGCTCTAGGGGCAGCCTATTCCAACTCTTCACAGCAAGAAGGCAAAAGGACCATCCCCCCATTCGGGCCTTTTAGATTTTAGTGACCATAAGCAGGCCAGTGCCCGCAGATCTAAGGGAACGTACCGGTCTGTATGGTGTAATAAGGCTTTGTAGGGGCCGAGGTGCTTTAATAATAATAATAATAATACTGGATTTTATACAGCGCGAACAGCTACCTCACAAGGAGGTGTCCCGGCGCTAGTAGTTCACAGATAACCTGGGCCAAAGATAGGGGAACTAGCGTGGCTGGGTAAAAAGCCAGGTCTTTAGCAGTTTCTTAAAGCAGGGTTCGGTTGGAGCCTGTTGAATTGCTTGTGGTAGGGAGTTCCACAAAGCGGAGACATTCGCTGAGAAGGTCCGACCGCCTAGTCGGGCCTTCTTTGCGCGTGGGACAGCCAGTAGAACACGGTCATTGGACCGTAGTGCGCGGCTTTGGGAGTATCTTGGGAGACGGTTTTTCAGGTATTGTGGGCAGGAACCATGCAAAGATCTAAATGCAAGCGTCAGCGCTTTGAATTTTGTTCTGTTGGCAACTGGTAGCCAATGCAGGGTTCGAAGATGCGGAGAGACTGACTGCTTAAACGGGATTCGCAGTAACAGTCTCGCAGCCGCATTCTGAACTACCTGAAGCTTGTGAGTCAGGTATTTAGGGAGGCCAAGATACAAGCCATTGGCATAATCCAGTCGTGAGGTGACAGTTGCGTGGACAACTGTTTTTCTGCAACCCACCGGTAGAAGTTTTAGAATTTTACGGAGGTTTTTTAGCTTGCTCAGGCAGCATCCGGCCACTTGTTGGATATGGGATTCTTTGCCCCCAAGAATACGATGGCAGGTACACAAGGCCTTATATTCGATTCTTCTCCTGACCGGGAGCCAATGCAATGCCTCTAGTGCAGCCTTCGAGGCAGATCTTTTAGGAAGCCTCAAGACCAGCTGGGCCACCGCATTCTGCAGCACCTGTAGACGGTCTAGGCTTCTTACAGAGGCACCCAGATACAGGAGGTTACCATAATCAAGTCGTGAGGTCACAAGGGCATGCACCAGCGTCCGTCTAGCTTCCATAGGTAGGAGATCTAGGGTTTTCCGGAGCCCCTTAAGGACACCAAAGCACACCCCCATCACCGACTAATCTGGGGTGCGAAGGTCAGGTCCGAATCCACCAGCATGCCCAAATTCTTAGCTTGCTGGCAAGGAGTGGGAACTGGCCCCAAACAGGAGGGCCACCATGCCGGCGACCATACTGAAGAGCCCCCCCCCACCACGAGCACCTCAGTCTTGCTGCCATTCAGCCTCAGGCAGTTGTTAGACATCCAGGAGGCAAGCTCCTGCATGCATGCTCTGAAGCTGGAGGCCGCAAGATCCGGCGCTCGGGACAGGGAGATGATCAGCTGGGTGTCGTCGGCATATGACACAATTCGCATGCCGTGACCCTCAACTATGGTTGCCACAGGGGAGACATACTAATTAAATAGAGGCGGACTCAGGGCGGAGCCCTGGGGCATGCCCTGATCTAGATTGATTACTCTAGAATAGTAGTCGCCCTGCCTAACCTGGAATTCCCTATTAGTCAGAAAGGACTGGATCCATTTTAACGCCTCGCCTGAAACACCACCCTTGTTGAGACACTGCAGCAAGGTGAAATGCGCTACAGTGTCAAAGGAGGATGAGGGCCATGGTCTGTCCCTCATCCACCACCAGGAACCTCCAGTAAGCACCACAGAGCTGCGTTGCAGAGAGGTGGTCTGAGACCTCGCCCCTTTTTACACCTCTCTGCAATGCAACTCTGTGGCCCCTACTGGACCTACCTGGTGGGCTAGTTGGCCCCCAGGGACCCTCAGGGTTCAAGGGAACTTAATCCCCCAACTTAAAACATTTGCAAATATTCATCAAACTACACCAAAGTTATCGCCAGTAGGTAGGTATAGTTGGAACCTAGTTTCCATTTTTTGATTTGCTAATAACTTTAGTGTCGTTTGACGAATCTTTGCAAAATTCTCCAAAAAAAGGTCTATCCAGGTCAGCTCCTATCCTGAAAGTTTGAGGGTGATTCGTCAAGCGGGGGCTGAGAAAAAAGGGGGTCCCAAAAAGTGTTTTCTTCATGTTAATTCCCATAGGAAACCTTAGCCAAGGCTACAGCCCGAACTGCTGAACAGAATTACACCAAATTTGGCAAAAAGGTAGCGCTTGGTTCAGAAAGCAACATTATTTTAAATGGTGTAAACTCATTCAGTAGCTGCTGAGAAATTCGAAAAATAAGTCAAAAACTCTATTTCCCATAGAAAGTTTAGCCAAGGCTACAGCCCGAACGGCTGAACAGAATTACACCAAAATTAGGAAAAAGGTAGCTCTAGGTTCAGAAAGCGACCTTTTGGAAAATTGTGCAAATCTGTTCAGTAGATGCTGAGAAAATTAAAAAATAAAAATATCAATAATTAGGGGCGCGGTGCGTTTGGTAACCCTCCCGACCATGCGCTTCATTCTAATTGGCTGCCAACACTCCAAACCAGGAAGTGTTGGCAGCCATCTTGTGACTCTGGAGAACCAAGTCACAAGAAAACAGTAAAAGAAAGTGAAAAATGAAGAAAAGGGGGCAGGGTAGACACGCCCTGACCCCCTAGGCCTGCTCAGGGGGTCAGAGAAGGACCCACCCATTTTTAAAACCATTTTTTAAAAGTCCGAATGCGCGCTGGGTGTGCGTATCAGGGCAAAAAAAGTAAAATAAATTAAGCGGTGCCCCCGCTTAATTTGTTAAATGAGCCCCCAGGTGGGTCAGGACCCGGGGGGAACTGGGGGCAATAGTATAATCATACCGCCACCTCAAAGCGTCTGTGTAAATTAGATGCGGGAGGGCACATGGCCTTCCAGCAGCTCTGGGGACCAGCACCACCATGGGGCTTTGAAACTAGAGGAAGGGGGGCTGTGCTGCCCCTTCCTGGAGCAATTGATGGCCCTGGGGACCATCAACACCCAGGGCCAGGTTCTGCAATGTCCCGGGGTGTCCACCCCAGGACATTGCCGTTTGCTATCACAGGGTGGAAGCCATGCTCCCGCCCTGTGATACCAAATGGCAAACCCCTCTTGCTTCAATAAAGGAAAGGAAAATTGCTTTTGGGCAAGGGAAGCTGCATGTTAGCAGCTCCTGTTGCCCAAAAGGAATGCCAGCTGCCGCAGGAGGCGGGGACCAGGCTGCAATTTGGGGGAATTGGGGCACCCCCACGGTCCACAACAGAGAGGCCTGGCTCCGGGGTATGGGGTACCGGGGCCATAAGTGGCCTGGGAGGGGGGCCACGCGGCCTCCCTCCCCTTTGACAAAAAAAAATGTAGATGTGGGTATGCCTCGGGGGATGGGGTCCCTGAGGCGAATATAAATTAATGAAAGTGAACGCTTTTTATTTTTTGAAAAAGTTTGGAGTCGCGACCCGAGAGCGGCCCCCTAGTTTGAACCCAAAGGGTGTGCCGCTCTCAGGGCGGCCCCCTAGTGTGAACACGAAGGGTGCGTGGCTCTCAGCGCGCCCCTATGGTTTGAATACAAATCAGGCCCGGCTCTCAGCGCGGCACTCAAGTACTTCTCAGGTCTTTAAAACTCCGAGGGGCATATTCTCAAGGACACATCGCAGAGTTAACAACACTTTATCGCAGCCAAAATGGTGATACATTTAACGCCCCATTCACAAGCTGGTACAAACAGCCCATATCACCAGTTCACCAGCCATAGCAGCCTCAAAAAGCAGTGTCACGGAAGACCCCAGCAAATATCGCTAATGAGATGCAGAGTAGGGTTTCCGTGCAAAAAGCAGCGAATACACCACTTCGCAACTTTATCAACCACCAGCAAGATCGGCGAAGAGAATACAAAACAGGAGATAAGGTGCGTTAGAAGCAGGAAGTTTACACCTGCTCTGACCTGGTGTTAAGGCGGACTACAAACTGCAATATGAAAGGGAGCCCAGCCCACAGCCCCACCTGAATGAAAACAGATGCCATGGAGCCAACGATCATGCAGCTCGGACACCCAACAGTACCCCAACATCCCCCACCATCAGCCCCATGTCCGCCATCCCCCCGACAACCCTTTCACAAACAAATGTGACAGCAACCTTCCGAAACCTGGAACCTAACAAATTGGCTGATGTTGCACAATTATTATAAAAAAGATGCATGTGAGGTTGGACAAATGAGAATCACAGTCATCAATGAATTTACATATAAAATATTTTATTTAAAAAAACAACAACAAATAGAAGTAGGTACAGCAATGGTGCTTCATCTCGCCACAATTTATGAATCACAGCCTGCAAGACAAACAGCAAAACAAGATTGTGCATCATGCACCCATCAAAGGAGAGAGAGAGATAGACAGAGAGAGAAGGAAAGAGTGAGAGCGAGAGGAAGAGAGAGAGAAAGAAAGAATGAGTGAGAGAGAGGTAGACAGAGAGAAAGACTGAGAGAGAGGAAGAGTGAGAGAAATAGTGAGAGAAAGAGGAAGAGAGGTGGAGAGAAACAGTGTGAGAGAGAGAAAGGGAGAGAGAAAGAGTAAGAGAGAGAGAAAGAGAGAGAGAAATAGTGTGAGAGAGAGAGAGAAAGGAAGAGATGGAGAGGGAGAGGGAGTGCTGACCCTGTGGACAAAACTCTCACAGCTCACCTTTCCGTCACCGGGGTATCTCCAACCACGTGCCGGGACATAGTACAGCTCTCAAGCTCACTCATCTGAAACATAGTATAGAATCAGTAATGGCAGAGTAGGTACAACTGCACATGTCTAAATTGCTGTCCCGCCCCTGCGCACCAAGGCTGCTGCACCCCATCCACTCCTGCCACCCAGAGGTGTCTGCCCTCCCCTACTCACTCAGGCTGCTGCACCCCATCCACTTCTGCCCTCCAGAGGTGTCTGCCTGCCCCTGTTCACCCAGGCTGCTGCACAACATCCACTCCCACTGCCCAGAGGTGACAGCCCGCCACTGCGCAAACAAGCTTTTCTGCTTACCTTCTGCCACCTGCGTGTGTCCAAGAGGGCCCACCATGTGGTCCAGCCGCACTCACAATTCAAATCCGGTCTTTATTGCCAGTATGGTGTTTCGAGGCCACGCATCATCGCAGGCTGCACACCCGCTCAGCTCTGTTGGCACTAACTCAGAGGAACTCAAGTCATTGCCACGTGGCGGGAGGCCCCTTGTCGGGCAAAGTGCCTTGGCTGCCACCAACTCTGTGTACTTCAAGTCATGGAACAGAATGGAAATGGCATTGTGCACGCACGCCCGGCCCTTTTTAATGGCAGGGTCACATGTTCTGTGATACCTGTGCTGCATGGGTGTGGTGTGGGTGTAAACCAGCCATGAGGGAGTGGCTGTGGCATGCTGACAATGAGACCTGTGATCAGCAGATCTCTACAGGGAAGACCTGGGACATGTAGCATTGTCGTTCCTCCCTGTAAGCGTAAGTGTAGTGGGCTGGCCTGGTGTATTCAAGTTCTGCGTGAGGCTGTAAACAATGACTCCGGAGCCATGGGCATGATTCCGTCCAGGGCTGTATGAGGAATCAACTGATGCGGGTGTCTCTGCTGTAGTGTTGCCACCACGTGGGCCGCAATTGCCAATGTATCACCCTGTGACCAAAGTCCACAACCTGTCCAAAATGGAAGGTAGGGGGAATCATGACCCTACATTCATCCATACTTCCACACATGAAAGATCGTGCACATGAGATATCTGTGTGTATATGAATGTTTATTGCAAATTCAGTGGAGAGTTGCAGTTGTAGCAATACAGGGTCATGCAAAGCACAACTTTCAGTTTTTGGCACATGGAGGGCAGCCAATTAGAGCCAAGCTCGAGCTCGGCGGTTAGGCTCCGCCAACATATGTATTTATCCAATCACTCCGCCAATCCCCAAGCACTTATAAATTCACTATACATTCTCCTTGCAGTACTCTAATGATCCAGTCTCTACCTATGTACTTATACAATGACCGAGACAAAGTTACATCACCAAAGTTTTCCCCACTGCCAGAGATAACATGGTTGTGTGTGCTGTACACAGCACAATGTAATGTGGTTGGGCCCAGGGGCAGCATCATGCATACATAATGAACACAGAGACACAGTTAGATAGATAGTGTAACTGGGTACTGGCACGTGCGCTCAGCCCATTTTCATTACCAGGGTCCCATGTCCAGTAACTTCTGTGCTGGATGCGTGTGGGGTGAGTGTAAGCGAGCCCTCAGGGAATGGTTAGTGCTGGCAACAAATTCAACAGTAATTATCGCATCACATACAGAGATTCAATCATGAAGGGTCTATGACTTATGCTGCACTAAGGTAGGGGCACCGGATGTGAAATAATACACAAAAGATTTTATTGTGAAGGGTCCATGACTTGTGGTGCACTGAGGTAGGGGCAGCAGATCTGAAATCATACACAAAAGATTCTATCATAAATGGTCAATGAGTTGTGGTGCACTGAGGTAGAGGCATCAGAAGCATTCAGCGTGTGCACAGCCTGCAATGATGCTTGGTCCTGAAGGGCCGCACTGGTAGCAATGTCTGTTGCCTACTGGACTGCGTCATCTGCAATCACTACTCGATCTGAATTGTGAGCCCTGTTGTCCGCATTGTAGATCCTAGGCAGTAGTCAGCACAGACATTAAAGAAGGTTTTTTGTTACTTCCTCTTGACAAAATCCAAGGACATAGAGTACAATTCTCTCTGCAAATCAAGACTGAATTCGAATGGTGAGCCCTGCCGACCACAGTGTAGGTGTATGGAACAAAAGATGAAATATGTATGGATTACATTTTCGAAATATGTAGGTTTCAGGGACGTTAAAGTTAGTTGCCTACTGGGCTCTGAAATGAATGAATCAAGACTGAATTTGAATTGTGAGCCCTGCTGACTACAGTGTAGGCAGCGGTCAGCAAAGGCCCGCAGCCACATGGCATTGACTTGAGCAGCACAGAGTTAGTGGCACCTGAAGCACTCATCATGTGTGCAGCCTGCAATGATGCATGACCCGGGTGGGCTGCAATGGTAGCAATGTCTTTTGTCGAATGAATTCTGCCTTAATAAGGCTACGTGGCAATGACTTGTGGTGCACTGATTTATTTACACCTGAAGCAACCAGCGTGTGAGCAGCCTGCGATGATGCGTGGTCCGGGCGGACTGCACCGGTAGCATTGTATTTTGTCTAATGAATTCTGCCTTAATAAGGCTACATGGCAATGACTTGTGGTGCACTGAGTTAGTGGCACCTGAAGCACTTATTGTGTGCGCAGCCAGCGCTGATGCGTGGTCCGGGCGGACCGCACTGGTAGCTATGTCTGTTGCCTACTGGATCGCGACTGTGTGCATCGAAGGCAATAGTCTGTACAGACATAACTCTGCAGTGCTGTGCCGCTGGGTTCGCAGGCAGCCTGTGTCAAGGAGGCCGGCAGTGACTGCGGCAGCCTCTTTGCAGGATCAGGGTTGCCACCCTGGCAGATGCGTTGACCTTCCCAGAAGTAAACCACACCCAGAGCCCCAGCCTATTTATTCACACTCCTACGCTGGAGTGGCATATGTTGGACTAGCCCACTCCGCTTCTGCTTCCGCTTACAGGTGGGACGACACAGCTACATGGCAGAGATCTTCCCCACTGCCTGAGGTAACATGGTTGTGTCCACTGTCCACAACACTACAAGCACCAGCAGTATATGTACACATGGAGAGGTTTGTGCTCTGCATATGGAGATCTGTCCAGCACATCACTGCTACACTTGGCATTATGTGCATTGTTATTGATGGGTGACTTGGGTCCTTCACACATACTTGGTTGTCACATCTCCCAACATTCTGCTATTGTGTGGCTGAGGGGAAATACCGTTTTGAGAAGGTCCACAGTTCTGCACTGCTTCAGTGGTAGTAGGGAGGTATGGCCCAAGAAGAGGTCCTGGGGTGATGGCGGTAGGTGTTGTGGCCTTCTTGGGTGTCAAAGCTGCATGATCAGTAGCTCTATGACATATGTTGGTCTTCAGATGTGGCTCTGGGCTGGGCTACCTTTCATACTGTAGGTAGTTGTCCTGCTTTACAGCAGTAAAAGGCAGATGTTAAATTTGTACTGCTAACACAGCTTTTTGCCTGTTTTTGGATCGCATTGCAGATTTGGCTGGTCATTGAAAATATCGGGAAGTGGTGTTTTCGTGTTATTTTTTTGCATGGGAACACCTACTCTGTATATCATTAGTGTTAGTTGTCGCTCTCATTTGTGGCGATTTTTTTTGCGGAAGCTATCAATGGAAAACTGGCGATATCGGCAGTTTTCACCAGCTTGAGAATGGGAGGATATTTTAAAATCACAGAAAAAACCATTGGTTTAATGAACGTTATATTTAGAAATTAGCATTTAAAAAACCTTTAAAATTCACTGTAAAAACCATGGGTTTCAGGCACGTTATAGTTAGAAATTAGCATTTAAAAAACCTCAGAAACTCACTGAAAAACATAGATTTCAGGGACGTTATAGTTAGTTGGACATTCTTCTCGTACAAAACCATAGAAATTCCCCCATTATAGTTAGTTCAGCTCACTATAACTCGTGCACCCTCAATGCACTGCTGATGACATCACATATTCATTCATGACATGGTTAGTGGCATCACTGATGACATCTCAAATGACATCACTGATGGCATCATCCATGTGAAAATCTGATGCCCCTCCTCACACTCTAATAAAACCTTTGATACGCCCACTGTGAAATACAGACTACCATTTTCGAAAGTATTGACACACCAATACCAGATACTACATGTGTACTCACTGATTCCTAGGTCTACACACACATTCACTCATTCACCCATACAAATACACATACATACAGTCACTCATCAACACAACATTATCATAAGCACTTGTGTACCTATACATGCACTCACACACCACCACTCATCCAGACTTACTCACACACCTAGTCAATCAGGCAAAGAATCAATCACACTTCTATTTACTGACCTATACAGTTATACACACACCACATCACTTATTCAAACAGAAACAAACGCATACTTACTCTCTTATACAATTACTGATACTCATCCATACAGCCACTCTCACAATCAACGACTCTCATGTATAGTCATTTATATACTTCAAGTCTCACATACACTGCCTTTTACATATGTAGTTACTTGGACATATCCATTTACTCACCAAAACACCCATACACACACTCACCCACCAATACAGCTATTTCCACATGCACTCTTGAACCCATACACACAGTGAATTAAGCACTCAAACATCTACGCACAGAGTCACACACCTCCACACACTCACACACACACTCAGGCACCCATACAAATACTCAGACAACCAATCGATAACCCATATACACATTCATATAGCTACTGACCAACCCATGCAGCAGCTTATACAACAACAGACAGACTGATACAGACATTTTTAGTGACTAAACCATGCATTCAGTTCAAATTCTTTATTCGGCATTTTACATTAACACCATAAAAGTACATTAAAAAAGAGAGCATATACAGTTAAAAAAGCAATAAGGGAGATACAATAGCTAATTAATTACACCACACAACTGGTGAACTCACAAAATAAGTTCGTGAGGGGACTAGTAGGTCTCCTGTTATCCACGCCACTCTTGCCCCTTTACTATGATCTGGGCTGTCAACGACTTGCGGATGTGGCGCGGTTTAGTCCGGTGGCATAGTGGAGGAGGCTCTGGGTATGCCCAGGCCCTACTCGGAATCCGAGACATGGACACAGCAAATAGAATTCCATAGCTGAGAGAGGTCAAGGCTGTTTACACTGCTATGGGCTTGGGTCCATTGTGGAAGAACCCTACAGTTAATCCCTTTCCACCTTGAAAGGTTTTTAAGGTGCTTTACTGGTCAATGGTGTCTATGCGAAATTTTCTAATTTGCATTGGCCCATCACTCACATGAAATTTCCTAGAGCTCAAGCACGAACCTGCCTATAAGGTATATTGGGATTTTATTACAATCCCCGAAGACCGGAAATGGTACCTCCAGTATAGGGTGGGTACCCTTCCTGTCAATTCTTTTAACGGCAAATGGCAAGCTGGAAATAATACTTTAAGCCCATTTTGTTTCAATCAGCCGGAAAGTATAGCCCATATTTTTTTCATCTGCCCTGAGTACAAACATCCACGCCACAAGTGGTTGAAGCCAATATTTTTGCTAATGGGCATTACCACCGGGGCAGAGGCTCTAAGGATTTTTCAAACTTAGTGCCCCCGAAAGTATTGTAATTGCTGTTGCAAAATTTTTGCATTGGATGTGGGCTATTCGGAGGAGAAAGTTACGCCAGAACTAATATGGGTTTTATTAAATTCTATGAATTATCATTCCTGTGATGCTAACTGATTACTTACCTCGTATCTTTTTAAATCGAATTTCTTGAATAGGATTTTATATTTTGCTTACTTTTTAATATTATATTATTGTGGGGAATAACCTGTTGACTCGTTCTCCTGGCAGGAATACTGTGTTTTTGATACAGCTATGGTTTTTTCCTTTTTATATGTGTACTCTTTTGTATAATGTATGTATGTATAAAATATTTTATTACGCGCTCTGCTACTACAGAGTATCCTGGCGCGATATGTGAGCTAAAACAGAGCCAAACCAAAGAGAGAGGAAAAACAGCTAGATGCTGAGTTTAAAAAGGTGGGTTTTCAATCCTTTCTTAAATTCTATCAGTGTCGCTGACGCTCGCAGAGAGAGCGGCAGGGTGTTCCAGATTCGGGCTGTTTGGACAGAAATAGACTGACCACCCAATCTCACATATCTGAATTTAGGCATGTCCATCAGAAGGAGATTAGCTGATCGAAGTGCTCGGCGAGGGGTATAGAAAATGAACCTTTTGTGCAAATATTGTGGTCCCTGTTGGTGCAGGGCACGAAAGGCCAGAACCAAGGATTTAAACACAATACGCTGTGCCACTGGAAGCCAATGGAGCTTTCGGAGATAAACAGATGCGCTAGTTCTTTTTGGAAGAGAGAAGAGAAGTCGAACCGCCGCATTCTGAATAATCTGCATTCGGTTAATGAGGTATTTAGGGAGACCACTAAAGAGAGCATTGGCGTAATCCAGCCTTGATAGGATCAGAGCACGCAGAACCGTCTCTTTTGCTTCCCTGTGGAGCAGTGGAAGGAATCTTTTTAGTGACTTGAGGGTCAAGAAACAGGTCGCCGTAAGTTTTTTTAGGTGTGCTTCAAACTTGAGATCCTGTCCAAACCAGACCCCCAAGTTTTTAGCCAGGCCTCCAAGAGAGCTGGGACAAGCAAAATCGGACGGCCAAATGAGATCCTGAAAATTGTCCGGAAAATTGCCATAAAACAACAGCTCAGTCTTGTCCTCGTTACATTTAAGTTGGGCTAAAAGGAGCCACCGAAAGACGTTGGATAGACAAGAGCGGACAACACTGGCATCTAAACAATTTTTAGGCCAGGTAAACAACAACTGAGTGTCGTCAGCATACGCCATTATTTTGGCTCCCCACTGCTCAGCCAGATGGATCAGCGGGGTCATATAAATGTTAAACAACAGAGGGCTTAACGTCGACCCCTGGGGGACCCCTGTGCTGAGCTTCTTGGGAGACGAGGCGTGGGGAGGCATCCAAACTTGCTGCGTCCGTTCCGACAAAAACGAGGACAGCCAGGCCAGAACCGCGCCAGACAGACCAACCTCGGCCAGCCGGTTCAGCAGCAGAGCATGGGGCACCGTATCGAAGGCGGCAGATAGGTCCAGCAAAACCAGGACCGCACTGCCGCCTCCGTCCAAACACTCCCTGATGGCCTCCGAGACTTCCACCAGAGCCGTCTCGGTGCTGAAGGCCGCCCTGAAGCCCGATTGAGCCGGATGCAGGGCCTGAGAGGACTCAATAAAATTATTCAGCTGCCTAAAGACCACCTTCTCACAAACCTTCGCTAGTGCCGGGAGCAGCGATATCGGCCGATAGCTGGACGTGGCTAGAGGGTCCAGGCCGGACTTCTTAAGGAGGGGAAGCAATTTCGCCTGTTTCCAACAGAGGGGCACAGAGGCAGAGGCCATTTTATAAAATGTATAGTCTTTTATTATATATGTGTCGAAATAAAGACTTATTTGAATTGAATTACATTATTCATATGCGATACTAATATTCCTCCCTCCGCCTTTCAGTAAAAATTGTGGTGATACTGTACTCAGTAAATTCCTCTAGTGTCTCTCAATTTAACTGATAATCTTAAAAAAAAATTGTCCCAGAGAGTAAAGTCCGGGGATCATGGGCCATTTGTAAATATAAAAGAGCTACTTTCGCATGTCTAAATTTGCCCTTCTTCAACAAACTTATTAAAAAACAACGCCTGGGCATTGAATAAAATGGGCATAATAGTACAAAATGAAGGGTATCCTGCGGAGATCGCTGATCGCACCCGCAGGGACCCTTTGACTCAACTAAATTTGTAAAAGCAGCCGGCTCGGCTAATAAATGGTGTAAAAGGTTGAGCCTAAAACGTGTTAATAAAAATCTATCCTGGGCTTTGTGTATTAGGGCGAGAGAGGGTTCCATTCCTCAACAGAACCTCACTAGAGCATGTGCCTTAACTGATTGTTTGTTTCTATCCTTGACTTCTCGTGCTATGGCTTTTTGTTTGAAAAACATCTCCTTTACTCTGCCCTGGTCCCGTTTTGTTATACAGGATGGCGTCAGAAAGAGTTCCTCACAGCCGATGCCATTCAAACCACCCCTAACGTACTTGGGCCATGGGATATTCATTCCCCTATCCCTCCCCAGGCAATCCATTATTATCTGTTTTGTCAGACTGGCTTCTGGGTTGACCCAGATCTTTAGCCATGCAAGCAGAGGCCTGCTCCCCACCCTATCCTCTAAGAACACACTGCCCAGTTCTTCATGTATAATGTGAGAGGATGCACACTGTGGGACTTTGAGGAGCCTTCTCAGATCTTTGCATTCCTCTGTCTGCAGTTTAGCTACCTCAGCCATCCCCCACAATTCTGCCCCATATACCACTTTTGAGTAACAGATAGAATTATATAGAATCATCATTTGCTCAGGTGACCATCGCCCCAATCTGCGACCGAAATTCATTATTGCCCCTGAGCTGGATTTTATCCTATTACATCGTTCCTCAATCAGTGGTTTAAAATTGTCAAATAAAATTTGCAGGTATGAAAAGAATTGTACCTTTACTAGGCTGAATGTGCCTATTTTATAATTAAAAGTTTTTCCCGGGCATTTGGGCCCCACCTCCATGACACATGATTTAGTTAGGTTGGCAGATAAATCTAGGCCAATCATAAAATCCACAAAACCGTCTATCAGACGCTGCAGTCCAAGTGGAGTGCGTGCCAGCAAGACCGTATCGTCTGCATAAAGCAAGACGGGGATTGCTCTACTGCCTATTCTGGTTGAGTCCAATTTTAGTCTGGTTAGGGATTGTTCAAGGCTATTGATGTACAGCGAGAACAAGAACGGGCCAGAATACATCCATGTCTGACCCCACTAGTGAAAGGGAAACGCTCGGTGTTACCCCCTCCAAATTGTACCTCACTTTCGCTGTTGTATTTAGATGTAGGGCTCTCAGGATCTTAATGAGGTCAGTGTCCACCCCTAGATTGGACATTATGGCCCACAACTTCTCCCTGTTCACACAACCAAAGACTGCTGCCAGATCCATAAACGCTAAATAAACCTTTCATTATTGGCAACTGTGTATTTTTTCACCAATAGGTATAGGTTTAAACATTGGTCAGTCGTTGATCTGTTGGCCCTAAATCCATACTGCACATCAGTAAGGACGTGATGTTACTCCTCCCAGCACATCAGGCGATTCAAAACTACTCTGGCCAGCACTTTGGCTGTCACGTCTATCAAGGAGATGGGGCGGTAACACTGGGGGCTATCCCTACTCTCCTTTTAAAAAATTGGCACTATTATGGCCGTCGACCATGAGCGGGGGAGCCCAGAGACAATAGCCGCATTTATCACTCTTGTTAGGACTGGGCCTCACAAATCCACCATACTTAAAAAGAGGTCCGGAGGGATCCCGTCTGGTCCTGGGGGCTTATTTCGTGTCAGGCCCCTGATACCCCCAATGATCTCCTCTAGTGTGAATTCTAACGTGACCTCCCTCGCCCCCTGCTCATATCATACTCCTGAATCTCAGTGGTCCCCCTATTGTATAGTCCTCCAAAGTGCTCCCCCCACTGTTCAGGGAGCACGCTTGATGCTATCTGCGGACTATTTGAGTCTTGGAAGCAAGGATTGTTAACTATCGTCCAGAAAGTGTGCAGATCTCTCCGCTCAGCCACTCCTCTCAAATCCTCCCACGTTTGGGTTTGGAGGGCGTTCTTCTGGCACCTAACTGCCTGCTTATAAATTAGTCTGCAGTACATGACCCTTAGTTTTTCCCTTGGCTTATGCTTAAGAGCAGCTCCTAGATTCCTTTGGGCTAAAGAGCACCCTCTGTCAAACCACTTGTGCTCGTTCTTTCTTGTGCCCTGCCCTGTCGTATGCATTAGGCCATCTATCAGCTGCCCTATCTCTTTGAACGCCTCCACTAGCAGGGGGCCATTCACCCCTAGGTCTAGACACACCTCCAAGTACTATTTACCCTCTTCCAGAAGTGATTTTTAGAAGCTTTCTCCATTATGTTTGGACCATTTTAAATGCCTACCTTGGTTCGTGACCGTCTCCTTGATACTCTCCTCCCCCCTCCTTGTGGGCTTACTAACATTTGACACTGCTACCGTCAATGTTAGTGGGTTTGGTCACTGAAACCACTGCAGTCAATGGTAAAACCCAAAACTCGATTTTTTAACAGGTGGGACACAGGTATACAATCAATATATGAGCTGCATCCGCTTCCTTTGAAAGTAGGATTAGGCTGCTTGTAGGGTTTAATGGATAATAAATCCATTGAGTGTCCCATTGTGTAACTTTTCAGTACCCTACTCTATTCTCTTCCTTCCGCCGTGTGCTCGAAGTGGGCTCCCTCTTCTAGATTGCATGAGGACCAGTCTTCTGTGAGCTGTATCAATTTCGGGCATAAGTGACAGATAAAATCCCCCACTATTAAAATTAGGGGAGCCATGCATTCAGTAAGACAAATGTAATCACTCACTTAAAAAGTCAGTCACGCACCTACTAAATCCTCTATTCAGACAGTTATACAGCCACTCATTCTTCAATAAACCTTGGCATATATATAATACGTTTTTAAAATTTAAAGAAAAACACAGTCACTAGGATGATGTCATCAGTGATGTCATTTGAGATGTAATCGGTGATGTAATCAGTGATGTCACGGACCATGTCATGAATGGTGTAATATGTGAGGTCATCAGCAGTTCATTGCGGGTGTGTGAGTTATAGTTAGCTGAACTAACTATAACGGGGAAATTTCTATGGTTTTGTATGAGAAGAATGTCCAACTATAACGACCCTGAAACCTATGGTTTTTGCATTGCATATATATATATATAAATATAACACAAGCAGCCTACCATTACAATGCTGTAAATTAATTTTAGCAAGTATTTCATAATAGCCACATTCTTAAGTGCACGTAGTGTAATTTAACAATAGAGAGATCTCACCGGTCAATCCGATTTTATTTTCTGAAGTCTTATAATTCCTTTTCACAGAATTTCTTATCATAGTAAATGGTTATGAATACTTCAAAACTTTAAAAAAAGTTCATCTTTTCCCTACACATTTAGCATACACCAATTCCTTAAAGTATACATTATTCATTTTCTCTGCCCATGCTGGCAGCTTAGGTGATTCGTCTGATTTCCAAAGTGCAGTAATTACTGATCTTGCTGCTAACATTGTGACAAACCACAAACTGGATTCAAGAGCTGGACTGATGCCCAAATGCTTAGTACAGCCTAGGAAAATTGCATTTAAGTCTATCAAGTATGCTTTACTCAATGAGACCCACTTACACCTCAAAATCTCCTCCCAAAGAGCTTTCCCCCTAGTGCATTCACAGATAATATGGATCCAGCTGCCGGGCTTTGAACACCTTGGGCATTGCTCTGGGATGTTTACGTTCCTCTTATGTAGCAATACAGGGGTATAGAATACCATTTATTGAGTGTACAATTACACTTTCCAAAAATTAGGACCACCTAGAGCTTTAGTACTAAGAACTGAAGCTTTCAGCCATTGTTCCCTTGTTAAATTCACCTTATTGTCTTGTATATATTCACTTTGCATGGCTCGAAACTGGTCTTTAAAATTGGACTCTCCTGAACACTTGCCCATTGACTCTGTTTTTCTGTACCCTCCCATAGATTGAGAAAGTACTCAAATTATCTCCCTGGTTGATTCAATGTGCAAAGATTGGTATCTCCTCAAAGTAGATCTGATTTGTACCCACCAATTTTGCCCTCGGGATGTCGGGAGACAGGCCTGACTGCTTTCCAAGAGTCAGAACTTCATGAACTATCCAATCCTCAACTTTTCCTAGATTGCACTTCCCCACTTTAGCAGCCACATCTGCAAATTCAACAGGGTCACAACATTTTAAAAGGAGTTTCTACATGAATACTGGGTATTTATAACCATCGCCATAGTTGTTTCTGTTTATTTTTAAAAGCCAAAAATGTACGGTATCTTATCTTTTTTGGATTCTTTACTTGGGGAAAATAGGATCTGAGTGGAATAAATAAAATATATCAAAATTATTGCATTGAAACAAATCATTGTACCTAGAGCTATTTATGAAATGGTCCACAAATTATAACACAATCTCCAGTCTTGGAGGGTTAACCCTCCTGGTTTCATCTACTTCATACCGATTCTTGGGTTGCTCTTTTTCCAGATTAAAGCACTAATAGGTTCATTCAGCTGCTGACATTTTTGATTGTATAATACACAGGAGATAGAAGTTAAAAATGTTTAGATGAGGCAGAATATGGTTTCTAAAGAATTCCACTCTCCCAATTATAGATATCGACATCCTCCCCCACCAATACAACATGTTCTGAATCATAGCAAACAAGGCAGGATAGTCTAATTCATATAAATCTTTGAATCTCTCAGAGACACTTATACCCAAATACCTAACTAGCTTTAGCTGATATATATTCTGCAAGTCTTGAGGTAGAACTGTAACATCTGTATTAAAGAGGAGAATCTTGGTTTTGGAGATATTTACCTGGTAGCCAGAAAATCTTGAGAATTTACTAAAGATACTAATAAGATCTTTAAACATCCTCCTCTTAGGTGCCAGGTATAACACTAAGTCATCTGCATAAAGTTTAAGTTTCTAATATCCCAGAAACTGCTGCTTTCACCTCCCTACTCTGGCATACAAAAAACAGCCATGCCTTGTGCCCCGGGAAATATGAAAGGGGTCCAAAACCTTACCATTTAGAGATATTGCGGTTGATGACCCCTTATATATTGCAGATATTGGCCTTGTGAGTTGTTTTGGAAATCACATTACCGCCACCCCCTGAAACGAATAATCCCAGCTCACAAGGTCAACAGCTTTCCCAAAAACGATGAACAGGACTGCTGCATGAATCTTGCTTAGATTAAAATAATCAATTGCTTCACGTAGATAATGCATGTTGTAGTACAGTTGGTCCCCCGGAATAAACCCAGTCTAATCTTTCTCGATTAAAAATGGCATATCCTCTGCTACCCGAGCAGCTAATATTTTCATAAAGATGTTCTGTATTGTGCAGGGTTATCAGGTGAAACAATTTTATGTTTCTAGATCTTTGTCTTTCTTGGGAAAACAAGTGAGGAAACCTTCATGAAAGAAAGCAGGAGCAGGGCCACACTTCAATATATTAGTATACAATGCCTTCATGGGACCTTTTACTTCTGTAATGAGAATCTAGTACTATTTGTTTGGCAACCCAACTTCTCCAGCTGCCTTCCCTCCGGGCTAAGCTTTGATTGTGGTTTCTGTCTCTAATAGTGATATAGGACAGGCATAGATTTTGTTTTGTTTCGTTTGACAACTTCTGGATGCAAATTCTATTTAAAAAACACAAAATAGACTTCTTACTTATGGTTTGGCCTTCTTGTTCCTCAATGAAAGGGGCCTCCCCCAGCAGAGTACCCGCTGATGAATCCTGAATTTTATCTTTGGCATTTTAAACTTGTAGTTCTCTAACCCTCCAGACTAAACTACTTCCCACTTACTTCTCCTTCCTAGATAGTTGTTGCCTATATATTCTACTATTTGTGAGTTGCTTTCCCAGCAGAAACTGCTGCAGCACATGCTTCACAAACTCTCTCTCCGTAAAATGTAGAAGGTTGGATACTTGGGAAAGTTCTAACTTAGCCAAATGATAGGCCTCCGATAAATCCCTACGTTCTTTTTTCCTATATTGATAAAATTGATTTGAAAGGCAATAATCTCTGCTCTCACAGTTATATTAAATGATTCCCAGATATTTTAAGTGTAAGAAGAGTGTCGACTTTCTTCAAAAAACAAACATCTTTTCAATAAATGATTCTTCAGCGAATATTGTCAGAGAGGAGCACATCTAAATTTATAGCAGCGTGACCTGATAGAGAATTTGAGAATTGAGATAATTGAAGGAGTAATAATTGGGGTATCCTTCGAGGTGAGAAAGTAATCTATCCTTGATGATGAACAAGGATGAGAGGAAATGAAGGTATACCATCAAGTTATCAGGTTATCAGTCTACCAAGGATCAATCAAACTTTGCTCCTCCATAATCCTCTGTATTGCCCTTGCCATCTTAGGTATGCACTGAGGAATAGCCCCCCTACTTATATGTATGTCTGTTTTTTTGGCAAAGTTAAAGTTGCCACCAATTAATATAATACTGGAGAAATTAGCCAACTGATACTCATATAGTGACTGAGGGTCATCTAAAGTTGAGCCATAAAAGAAACTTGGGAATACCACTCTCCTTTAATATGAATTTCTGCCCTGCCCATCTCCCAGATATATAAGATGCCATCTGCCCCACCCTACCTTCACACACCCTGGAAAAGAACCACCACACTTTGGAGAGAAGCTGATGCCAACAAGTAACATATTAGTTGAAAACGAGACCAAAGAAATGATGACATTTTGGATTTCCTAAAATGCATCTCCTGAAGCAGAGTGACAGATGCCTTCTTCTCAGCAAGCGAGTCAATAACTGCCCGGCACTTCAGAGGATGATTCAAACCACTTACATTTACTGAAACGACCCTGCAGTACCAGCCTGGAACCATACTAGACATATTCGTTTTCTTAAATCCGAAATTTCAGCAAATGACCACCTTCGTTTCTCCCCGCTTGATCAATTTCAGTTAGTCCATTGCTGCAATAAACCATTTTTTACTTAGGTACTAATGGAAACCCACACCTCCCCAGTCCAATAAACATGTGCCCATCATCCGAACCCTTTCGTATACACACTCCTCTGCCCTGTAAACAGCTGTCATGAACATATCTGTCCTGTCAAGGCATCCCTCTGCCCTGCCAACGGTGCGCATCTTGCACCGTGCTTGGAACCCTAGTGGTCCCGACCGCCCCGCCCCCACCCCCCATCCTTATGCTGAGCCAGAACTATACTTAAATTCATTCTCTTAGAAGCAAGTAATGTGTGCAGCTTTTAAACCATAAAACAAAACCTAAAAAAAGTTTCATAATTTCAGCTGACAGATGTATACATGAAAACACATGTTTTTACTTAGTCTAAATTTCATGCAAATAGTTGTGTGCTGCCAAAATATAATTAAACATCTTACATTTTCCCTTAAACAAAGTTCTGAGTCTGGCCAGTTGTAAAATCCTTGCTTGTCCAAGGCGGTTTTTAATAAAGGTTACATTTGCCGTAATTACCCTAGTCTCATATGTCATTCTAGGAAACCTGTATTTCAAATCTGTCTCCAATTTTGATACCTCTGTGTTTTATAGCCCTATTCAAAACCTTTTCACACATCCTGGGGTCCACAACATTTACCAGCATCGTACATGGATGGGATCTATCCTGAATATCCTGATATTTTCAAATCAGTGTCCGCTGTGCACAAGTTACCGTCTGGTCCTTCATATTGCCCATTAGGAGACGAGTGTGAATCAAATTGTCCGTATATTCATTACTTGTCTCAGCTTTTCCCTCTCCCTTTTCAGGTATGCCAACAAATCTAAGGTTAGACCCGAGCTATTAGGTAAGCTCCTTTTGTAGAATAATATTCGATTGCTTTTTAGACAACTCACATTGGGTATTTTCAAGGTCCGATATTCAAGTTGTCATACCTTCAATTGTACCCAAAGATCCTCAATTTCATTTTCAATTTCTGCCAACCTCCTGCCCAAAGTGTGAGCTAAGGAGATTTGGTAAACTTTAACCTCCTGTACTTCAGTCAAGATAGCCAATAAAAAGGATTCAATCTTAGTATCCACCAGACGGTTCTCACTACCTATCAATATCTAGGGGTGTAGGGGGAAAGTACCTGGTAGAGCCGCCCCCCACTCGAACAACTCTCAATCACAAAAAGCCCTACCAAGACGGAACGCATCAAAGACTTAGACCAAACGGGGGATCTGATATATCATAAAAAATCCAGACTCCCTTAACGTGTAAATTAACACTGTACCCGAGGTCAAGATGCATAGGTTTATAAAAATAGATACACACAGGCAACTGTACATTGACACCCAAAAATTAAAGTGAAAACAGAGAGAGTGCCTCACGGTCGAATCACCCGAGGGGGTTCCCGGTTAACAATCACCGGTTGACCCACTTCTCATCATTGGTCACTCTCTCTGGGTGAAGAAAAGAGGAATCACACACAAACATATATATGTGCATAAATAAGAATAGTGACAAATACACCAACAGTAGACAAATACCAACACTTATTGTGCAATTGTGTATAGTAATACCAAAACCCCATTTAAAATGAACCAAGAAGATTGGTTCCAAAAAAGAATAAAAATTATGAAGAGGTTTGCTAGCTATCTATCTTTATTCTGGTGCTGCAAAACCCTTCAATTAAAAATGGTTAATTATATACCATAATTATTTGTTTGAGGCCGACATGTTTTGTTGCTCCAACCTCAGCAACTTCATCAGGGCAAAAGATGGGGTGCACTATTCTCAATCTTCACACCTTGTCAATTTAAAGGACCTGTGTAGATAAAACCGGAGTTCAGCGACAAATGTACCGCAATATGCAACCCTGCAGCCAAAGGATTTAGTATATCCAGGGCGAATTCACCCATAATAACACCATGCATTAATTTTACTCAAAGACAGTTGTTTACCTTATGATCGCCCGGGCATCACATACCAGCGATCATGTAGTGGACCCCGTATCTTATGATCACGTGTCCTCCCAGTGCTCAAAGTGTATAGAGCCACCTAAATAAAAACAACAATGCGACAATGAAATAGAGTGAGCACCGCTAGAATGATTTTTGTATCCTTGTCTAATGTGCATAAAAGTTACAAAACCCCAGTGGAGTCGCGCACCCCCAGAATGGTACGCGGTGCCAGCACCACAGAGGTCATGCCTGTACAATCTTCATTACTTTCTAATGGGTGGGACGCTGTTTTTTAGTTGTAAAACACCGCTAGCATGTTGTATCAAACACATCAACATACGAGCATCAACTTGTTTAAGGAAGTATGCTACTGACTATATGTGTGATACTTCCGCACCCCCAACCGCTGTAAGGTGCTAAAAGACACAGGCGTTACTCTGACATTCTCCTGACCACTGCAACGTATAGTTAAAGCACTGTATTGGGCACAGTAACAGATAGACGTCAGTTTCAGCCTCGTAGTCAGCGACTGACTGCACGTATAGCGATACCTTCCTTTCAAAATGTTCCATTCACTCAAATGCACACAAACACCCTTACTGTTGCCGCGTCCCTCTGGCCTGACGTCTATCTGTTACTGTGCCCGATACAGTGCTTTAACTATACGTTGACGTTGCAGTGGTCGGGAGAATGTCATAGTAACGCCTGTGTCTTTAAGCACCTTACAGCGGTTGTGTGTGCGGAAGTATCACACATATAGTCAGTAGCGTACTTCCTTAAACAAGTTGATGCTTGTATGCTGATGTGTTTGATACAGAAAAAAGTTATATTGGGATGCACACCGTTCCTCAATTGTAATCCATGTTATTCCTCATTTTTATCTTTATTTTTACTTCATCAAAATGTGTGTGCAGAATGGCTCGATGACATGCCCATAAATCACCAATTATGCACAACTATAGAAAAATGGGGCAACTGCGCACCCCAAGCCATTCCCACAGCTAAGGCTGCTTTGCCACATTATTTGAAAATTCTTCTTATGTTTTACCTCAGTTTTAAGCATATGTTCCTTTTATGTTCATTTCTTCTGGTTCCACTTTTATGTCTTTCATCACCTTTAACGCTTCCACGCGCGGGATAATTCGCAATTTCCCAAACTTCACATGCCCAAGTTGTGCCTCTCCAGGCCTCTTTCAAGAACACAACAAAAGCGAAAGGTTCGTCGAAGCAGTGTTTATTAAAAGACCCAATGCATTTCAGGCTTAAACAAGCCCTTCGTCAGCCCTTGTTAAGACCGGTCCATTCCCATCTCCTATCCAAGTTTGGATAGGAGATGGGAATGGACCGGTCTTAACAAGTCGTGCAGCTACCCCTGACGAAGGGCTTGTTTAAGCCTGAAATGCATTGGGTCTTTTAATAAACACTGCTTCGACGAACCTTTCGCTTTTGTTGTGTTCTTGAAAGAGGCCTGGAGAGGCACAACTTGGGCATGTGAAGTTTGGGAAATTGCGAATTAGAAGAGAAATGAAGAATCACACACCAAATGAACTCAAGTGGGTTGTACTCGAAAAGGTTACTTTAGGCCCTAGAGGAGGCAATATTTCAGGAATTCTCAATCTTAGGGAAAGCAAATGGATGACATTGCTAGACACTATTCTTAGCGGGCTCAATGAACAGGATGCAAGTTATGCACAATTAGCTTGTTTATGTTGAACTTTGACACTGTTTTTTTCCCGTATTCATCATAATATTTTGCTCTGTCTACCTCCTCACTGAAGCAGTGCTCAGTTGATTGTCATGTTTAAGTCCTAATAGATGTAACGTGCAGTGGTTATTTTAATCAAATCTTTCAAAATTAGGGGCTTACCGAATTGAACTGTGTCATTGTTCTTCAGGCCTCTACTATAATGTTTTCAATGCCTGTACTCGTTATACTGATCATGTGGTCAACATCCTGCCCTCAGCAACGTAGAAGATTTGCTTGTTCAATTTTTCAATTTTACATTGTAATTTATGTGCAATTTCTTTGTCTAAACAACCGATGTATTTTTACACCAATGTTTACTTTAAAATGTGGGTTCACCGTATTATGAAGGTTGAATTGTTCCTCCAACCCCTCCAATGCGCCGCGTCCACTTAGTCTTTCTTCTATGGCCGCGAAGCACCAGCATCCAGCTGCTGCTCGTGCGCGCGTGTCAAACATAAACGCGACCTCGTTTGGGCCACGGATGTTTCCCCGACCCATCCTTGGGATGATCACTCTCCCTTACGGTAAGCGCGTGCATACTCCGTTTGAGTCACTGTCTTCCCCCCCACCCCCCTTAACCAACAAGGCTGTGAACATTTCCATTCTGCATTTTAACTTTCAGATTGACATGCAAATCGGCAACCCGGCGGGGATCGCTGAGTCTGACTCTACCTACACTGCCACTGACGGGCAGTGCATAGGTATTTAATTTTGAACCCATATATAGTCGTGCATTACAATGTGTGGTTGTTTGTTAAAACTTTGCCGTGTCTAAAATCAATCGGCAATTTTTATCGTTACAACATGTTTCACCATGTTTCCAACGAAGTCGTCCCCATGTGGTCTCCCCTCACCATTAAGGCACTGCGCTATTGTGATCCTATTTAAACCTGTTAATTAAATATGCTCATGGTGGATTTTGTAAGTCCTTTGCAGCAACAGGTTTACATTCAAGGGTGCTGTCTTTGACTATATTGCGGGCTGTGACCCAATCGCGGTGATTTGAATTTGAACTGGCTGGTTCTTTACCAAGTTACCTTGCACAACAGTTTTTAACCCGGCTGGGTTTTATCAGTTTTGCATAACTGTACAGAAACACTAGACATATTGCGACATGCAGTATGAATATTGATGTCTTAGTTTTAAAGTTATGCCTCAGTATGTATGTGTTTATTAACTAGGTTTGCCTTTCCTTGGAAATGGACATATACATGGTTTAATTGTGCAACCAACCCGTACTTGGTTTTTTGATGACTACTCTTACCATTCACAGTTAGTTTCCCACGCTCACCCAGAAGAGGAGCCTGCCGGCCCTTTTAAAAAACCCTTTTTGGTACATAATTAACATTAATTGTATTATATTCTGACCCATTCATAGTCCCTTTATCCAAAATTTCCCAGTTTTTTAACTTTAGGTGCCACCCCTCACTTCACGTCCTGATGAAGACCCCACTTTAAGGTGAAAACAACCTACACACAACAGGGGTCGAAACGTCGACTGTCAACCAACGCCCTACCCAGCTTACAACGATGTATAACTACTGTGTAACTAAACGACTGGGATATGATGGAATGTGTTTGTACTTTTGTATTGGGTGATTGATTATAGCACCCCTGTGATTCAAACTTTCGGATTGCTGTTTTATCACATGCAACTTTTTCAATTGTCCACTCACCACCTTACCCTCACAAACCTTTTTCCCTCCATTATTTTTCTCATGGGCACTAATGTAATCGTGGATTATGTATCATACATGAAATGTAAAACCAAGAGGATGTGAATAAACAACATTCCTCTTCAAACTCAGGGTACGAGTAATATGTATCTAAAGTTTACAAAATCTTCTGTATATATAAGTTCTAATTAGCCTGGGACCCCTTTCTTTGTACTACTTAACACCTAGGTCCCAGTACCTTTGGGTCAACCCTTTAATTGTGGTTTCCCAAAGACAGGCAAGACAAGTGTTCTATGCACACCAACCACATGGCGTCTCCCAGGCCATCATCTTCTGATATCACCAAAGTCAATGGTGAGTAACAGAAACCACCTCCTGCTACGTTGAAGGAGGTGTCCATGCTCCTGCCAACACCTGGAGACCTCGTCCCTCCTCCCGACTTCACCAGCGAGCCGCAACCAAACCGGACTACATTTTCCAGCAGCTCAAGAGGTGGGGCCATCTTGGAAGACCTTTTTTTTTTTGCACCACCCGCACAGGATATAGTGGGCCTGCAGCTCCCGCATCATGGAAAGCTGCCTTCTGCTTCGTTAAAAGAGATGTCTGCCCTCCTAACAATGCCCGTAGACCCCTCCCTCCTCCCAACTTCACCAGCCAGTCTGAACTACATTTTGCAACAGCCCAGGAGGTGGGGCCAGCTGGGAAGACCTTTTTATATGCCTCCTGTGCAGGATATATTGGGTCTACAGCTCCTGCAATGTGGGACACATGCAGGCAGTGCCCAGGCGAAGCCCGGGCCGAGTTTGGCCCATCTGCATCCATCACAGCACAGAGGAGGCTGGGCAGGGCCAACCATTGTATGCCTGACCCCTAGATCAAGGTACCGTCCCCTGTTCCCGTGCCCCATACAGTCCCTGTCCCTGCGCCACCTGCTAACCCTGTTCCTCCCTGCCTACTGTCCCTTCATTGCCTGCTGTCTCTACGCTGCTTGCTGTCCCTGTGCCTCCTGCTGTCCCTGTCTCTGTGCTGCCTGCTGTTCCTGCATCGCTTGCTGTCCCTGTCCCTGCAATGCCTGCTGTCCCTGCACTGACTGCTGTCCCTGCTTGCTGTTCCTGCGTCGCCTGCTTTCCATTTGCTGCTTGCACTATGGCCAGCACCAGCACCGCTAATAGAGGCTACAGTACGACCACACAAAGGACGCGTGCATCAGGAATGCTGCCAACTTACCGCCTGTTTTACAGTGCCCAGTGCCAGAACCCCTAGCTCTCCCGCCACCCAACGCTACATGGCCAAGGAACTCCTGGACCTGGACTCCAGACACAAAAACAGCTGTGTCTCCACTGCCCCACAATCTACCACAGGACCTTTCATCTGCCGAAACTGACACATCTTGTGTGACACAACTTTCGAAAGATCCCGAACCACTCCTGCCCACGAGACCAAGAACACCACACACCCTCACCACTGTGTCTTGCTCAACGCACGCTCACTCAGCAAACATGCTAAGGAAATCTGGGACACCATCACCTCCCTCACCACAGACGTTTCCTTCATCACCGAAATGTGGCTAAACCTCTTCTCGAACCCCAATATTACCACCGCCACTCACAAAGGCATCAAGATGACACACTGCAACTGCGCCCAGAAACAAGGCGGAGACATCATAGTCATCTTCACGGAAACCATCAGATGCACCATCACCAACGAAAATCCCATACCTCTCATGGAACACCTCAACTTCCTATTACAAACTGACGTGAAGACCATGACAAGAGGTGCCCTCAACTACAGACCAACAGGACCCAGAGCAACATTTTGTGACTCCCTCCCCAACTTAATTGCCCCCTTAGCAATTGACTCACACCTCTACATCCTACTCAGCGACCTCAACTTCCACATCAATGAGCCCAACAATCCCAACTCCATCACCCTCCTGAAGAACCTGAACAACATCAGTTTCACCCAACTGGTCACCAAACCCAAGGATAAAGCGGGACACACACTCAACACAATCTTCACCTCCAGTGACAGAATCTAGTTCAGCCACACCACAGAACTCACCTGGACATTCCACACCATCATACACTTCATCATCACTGACAGCAGCACTCCACCACCAGACAGGAGATCACCTCCCACTGCAGCTAGAGCAAGTTCACCAAAACTCAGTGGTCACAGACCCTCACTACCTCCCAACCCCGAGGACTCAACAGACCTCAACCACACCATCCAGAACTTCACCACCTGGAGCTCTGCCTGCCCAAAGAGTCACTCCGCTAAAACCTACAAAAACCAACAAGAGCCCCAAACATGCCAGCTTGTACACCCCAGAACTGAGGACCACCAAGCATTGATATTGTGGCAGGGTTATCTTAAAGGAGAGGGGATGGTATGATAAGTGGATTGTGGCTTATGCTTCACATACGTTGACTCAGACTGAAATCAGTTACTCAGATATCGAGAAGGAACTGTTGGCAGCATCCTGCGCTGTTCAATGGTTTAAGTTGTACATTTGGGGTAGGAGATTAATCATGTGTATGGACCATAAATCCTTAGTGAATATATTAAAGTCAGTGGGAATTTGTCTCTTGGGCTAGCAGGGTTGGCCTCCAAATTACAGATGTACCATTTTGAAATTGAAATTGTACCTGGCAGGAGCAATCTGATTGCTGATGGGTTGGCACATCTTCCGGTTGGTAATGGTACAGTTGATGAAGGAAGTAAGCATGTGGAATGTGATGTTGCATTTACATATGAGGATGTATTGTGGGGCATGTGTGAGAATTTGGAGCAGGAGGTGATGTCGGAAAAGAAGTGGTGGCAAGAGATGGATGTAGAAATGCAAATGGTAAAAGAAAATATTACCAAAGGTTGGCCTAGTAAGAGCATGCTGATAGGTGATGGATCTGTGTTTTTGAAATGAAAGGTGACATTTTCCTTATGCAATTGGGTGGTGTTAAGAGGAGATAAGGGTATCACTCCCGAGGGGTGCAAGAGATGTCAGTGAACAAGAGTCATGAAGGTGATGGAGGCATGTCCAGTACCAAGAGGAAAATCAAGGAAAATGTTTGGTAGCCAGGTGTTGATGGGAAGGTTGATCGATGGGTGATTAACTGCAATGTTTGGGCATACAGTGATAAATCTGCCAAGCCATGTCCAGTAGTGTTGGTTACTGTGGAATTACCATACTGGCTGTGGCGGATATTGGCTATTGATTTTATGGGGCCATTTTGTACGTTGTCAGCTAGGGATGTTATGCGATGGCATAAATTGATAATTTTTCTAAATGGCATGAGGTTCGAATCATAAGTAAGATTACCACTGATTTTTTAGAGGATGTGTTCTTGAGGGAAGAAGTTCCTGAGATGTTGGTATCAGACACTGGTGTGAAACTTACATTAGATGAAATGATTCTTTTTTAATGAAACATGGAGGCAGATTTACAAGCCCCTAGCGAGATGTTTAAAACACTGTTGCGTCACTTTTGTGACGCAGTGGCATTGTAAACAGATTTACAACGTGACGCTTCTAGTGAGATGCGTCATGTTGTAAATCCCTGCGCTACATTATACCTGCATCAGGTGTAATGTATGCAGGGTGGGCGTTCCGCCGAAAGGAAGTCCCGTAAAAGTGGCGCAATGCAATCTTCAAGATTTCACAGAGTCACTTTTACGTTCCCGCTGCGTCAAAACCCTGCACCCGTTTGAAGCAAGCGCAAGGAGTGACGCAGCATGTTAGGCATAGGGCGCCCCTGAGCATTGCTGGAGTTGCGTTGTGCTTGCGACGCGACTCCAGAAATGCGCTCTGGCTCACCTTGCACCACTGCGAGTCGCATTGTAAATGCGACGCATCTGTGGTGGCGCAAGGGTATTCCTTCATGTCACATCTTTACTGGCGCATCCCTGCTGATATGCAGGGATGCGCCAGTCCTCGTAAATCTGCCTCATGGCATTTAACATTCAAGAGTAGCCTTATACAATCCCTCTGCAAATGGTCAGGTGCAGAGATTTTAAAAAGTTTAAAAAACAGGTGATAAAACTAGCATTGAAATCACGGCTTCCATGGAGGAAATCTTTATAAAGCATGCTTTTGTCATGTAGAATAATTCCTTGTTTGGCTAACAGAAAATATGCTGTTTGAACTCTTATTTATTTATTTTATTTATAATGCGCGCAGCTACCTAAACAGGGTTTCCACTCTTGAGAGAAAGAAAACCAACTACTAGTTTAGTACCATGGTGAGTAATGGAGAAGAATTGCAAGAATTTTGATATTGCTCACGACGGTGAAATGAAAGAGAGAGTGGAGCAGCAAAAGATGTGCCTCACAATGTATCATAATGTGGGGGTAGAAATACCTAAAGTTATGGTAAGACAGCATATCCGTGTTAAGAACCCTGGATTCATTGACAGAGGAAAACCTCGTTGGTCAGAAACATTGAACATTAACAAAGTAATGGGGAGTGGAGTTCAGTTGTAGGATGGCAAAGTAGGGAATATGTGTCATGTATCCGTGTGTAAGTAAGAACTGAAGAAGTGAATCCGTCAAGGAGGAGGAGAAGGATGATGAATGTGATGGGTACATGATGGCATGTGTTGGAAGTAAAAGGGTGGAAGGAACTCAAAAAGATCATGTGAAATGTAGGGAGAGGGGTGTCCTCGGAATGCAAACAAGTATAAGATGTGGTGGCAATGAGCCAGGTGGCCTTAGTAATGTGGGATGGCGAAGTGAAAGGGGGAATCGGGTACCAGCTGACATGGAAAGTTAAGAGGTCGGTTAAGCATTGAATTTTACGATGATATATACTGTATACCGCATTCATAGAGTGTCGTTTGTAGGTATTGTTGACTATGTAATTCATGTGATGCTGTACTGTGTTGTATAGAATTAGTAATTCATGTGAAAATGTTATAGTAGTGTGTCCAGTATTGTTATGTTTTATTTGTAGTGTTAAGAAGAATACGTTCATGCTGGGTGGGCAGTGATGTAACAAAAAGGGGAAGATGTGTTGCACGTGCTACCAGGGAATGTGGAATGGGATTTGTACCATGCGCCATTTTCGAATGTAGAACGTGTTGGGGGTAAAGTTCTGAGAAAGGCAATTTGTGACTGTACCTCAGCGTGTGAGGTTCCGTTACTTGGTTAATATACCACCTTCGACATCAACCGTACGGAAGGAGTCCATTACTTCAAAACCTCTCTCCGCCAACCTTCACACCATCGAGATCTCATCCCTGCTTTTGTCCATTCTCTTACCAGTTTTCGGATTCCTACAATGAATCAAATTGAATGATGCAATATCAAAGAAGTTTTTATGGCAGTTTCAAGATTTGTTTCCCTGGACCAAGTTACTTCGAGCCAATGGGTGGGCGTATACTGTTAAAAGATGTGGTGCAGGAGGGTGTATCATGCCTTTTCTTATTACAGCCTAGAAAGAATTTAGGGGAGCAGAGAAAGCATGGCACACAAAGAAAGGTTACATTCCCCTGCACACACAGCTAAAGATGGCATCATGGCTCTGGCACTCTAACACGAGACATGGACCCAGTGACAACTCAATGTCATGCCACATTCGACATTGCCAAGCACTGACGGTTACATGGTCACACTCACCATTAACAGAACTATTCAATCATAGCCAGTAAAACAGTAGTCACAACGAGGAGTGGTACCAACTGGACTCTCTAGTGGCACAAACAATTTTTTAGGGCAGGTCAATGCGCCTACAGGTACCAGATATTGAACAAACCTCTTGGTAGTAACTCCTTCCATGCTCATGAAGAGCCCAGCTCGTCACGAGTCACAGCGGAGCTGTGCTCATGTGGAGCTGCGCTTGTCATAACGGCCACGGCGCGCATACGCGCGATTGATTCCCCACCTGTGCGGGAGAATAATCAGTGGGCGGGGTTGTGACGAGCCCAGCTCATCATGAGCACAGCTCCACTGTGACTCATGACGAGCTGGGCTCGTCACGAGCACCGCGGCGCCCTGCCCCTCTGATCCCCCCCCGCACCGTGGGGGAATTTACCCCACAGCGAAGGGGTTAATGGTCTTCTTCTGTGGTGAGGCTCGACAGTTAAGGCAGTAATAAGTCCCCTAGAGCCGGGCCTTATGGGATACTGATCCGTTTTGTGAGTGGCAAGGCATTTCTCTGCTGAGTGTTGCACTGTGGAGGGGCTGTTGCAGGTTAAATTATAATCACACTCTCCTGGGTTTTGGATTCCTTCATTCAAATGATGGAGAATTACAAAGGCTACACATCCACTCTCGAATATCTGTATGCATCAAATATAGGTGTGTGAGGCATGTTTAACCCAATTTCAGAGTTTTTTTTTTTACTTCTGTATGAAGTTACTTCTAGTAAATACATGGGGGCTGGAATATGTGCTGTTCTGGAGTGAGAGGACAGGGTGGCCCAAGGCTGCATCATGTCACCCTCTCTTTGCAATAGACATACATATCAAGAGATTTATAGTTGTTTCGTGAAAGGGGACCTAAGTGACCAAGACTGTCACTTGTAACTATTATATTGTAACACTAGAGTACCTTAATGGGTAAAGTGCTAATGAAATGCTTAACTTGATCTCAACCTTTGGGAATTACTTTGGGTCACATTCCATTCCATCGTATTTTTTTTGCCCAGTGTGTTGCTACAGACAGTGTTGAACAATATGCCAGTCATTCTTGGATCGGATCACTAGTAACTAAGATTTTCTTGCGAGGCGAATTATAAATGATTTGTGTACTCTTTATTTTTAGGTCTCGGCCTGGCGAAAGCAGCGCATGCGCTGCTCTCGTCATACGAGGGCTTCCTGGAATCAATGCAGAGTCAGAAAATCTTGGAGGCGGAGTTGAAACCCCACTCATCTTTTTAATTGGTTATCGTCATCTTACATGCAAAACACTAGCTTCTGATTGTAAAGGAGGCTCCTTAGTCCCTCCTTGTTGCCGCCTTGTCTCCTTTTCGCCCCGCCTACCAAGATTGGATCGTTTACCGGCGGGTAGACACTCTCTCCTTCATTAGTCCCCACGCACTTTTTCTTCTCACTTGGCTTTGGCAAAGTCAGCTGCGGGTTTATTTTCGCATGTGAAAATAAACATGCGGTTGCCTTTGCGGTACTGCTCTTGTTTTGATAAAATAAGCTAAAAACCAAGAACATTTGTAATTGAATCGTTACTTTTTGGAAAACTTCTTCACACGTAAAAACTGGAGAACTAATGATAGGTTTTATTCCACACTAACATTTAAGAGGACGTAACTGCAAAACCGGTTGGAATCCTGGTGTCGCAAATCACTTTCATCTCCTCCTGCCTAAAAATAAAATGAATATTTCTTGTGTAATATACCTTAGAGTAAAGTTCGCGCTATATAAAAAGGCAAAAAATATGATGCTCAGTAATATTACTTTTTTGCAATGGTCTATCGTAAACACTACTGAGATATACCCTTCTTTGTCAGCAATGCTACAGTAACAAAATCTGGAAGATGTTAAATACCTTGGCTTTGGAAAAGTCAGCCGCTTGTTTACTTTCACATGGTGCTTTCATTAACGTGAAAGCACGATGCCAAAATAAACACGCGACTGCCTTTGCGGTACCGCGCTTGTTTTTAGATAAATAAGCTAAAAACCAAGAACATTTGTAATCAAATCGTTAGTTTTTGGAAAACTTCTTCATATGCAAAAACTGGAGAACTAATGATAGCTTTTATTCCACACTAACATTTAAGAGGATGTAACTGCAAAGCCGGTTGGAATCCTGGCGTCGCAAATCAATTTCATCTCCTCCTGCCTAAAAATAAAATCAATATTTTCTTGTGTAATATACCTTCGAGAAATGTTCTTGCTATATAAAACAGCAAAAAATATGATGATCTGTAATATTACTATTTTGCAATGGACAAAAGGGGTCTATCGTAAACACTACTGAGAAATACCCTTCTTTGTCAGCAACGCTACAGTAACAAAATCTGGAAAATGTTAAATAGCTGCTTTTTCAAAACCAATGTTTCACTTTAATGCTGTTTCGGCTCCAGAATCCATGATATTTGCCTTCACTTTGAATGTTTTACTGACTGCTGCTCCGACGACTAAAATGGAAGCACCGTTCTATTATGTCCGACTTGTCTACAGGAGACTCTGAAGTCTTTCTTTTATGTCTAGTCAAATTGCCCCATGTGTGTGGAAGCATGCACTGCCACTGTTCAGCTGGACAGAGACGAAGGACTGGGTCAAATCTGATACATTTTTGCAGTTAAGCTGAGCACATAGTGTTCACACCAGATTGATATTTCCTTCTGCTCAGGTGCCCGTCCGGTAATCATCCCTGTCACGACATAGAAAAGGGTCCCAAGAAAAGAAAGCCGCTCCCAGCAGGCAGTAAAATGCCCAAAGGAATTAGTCAACAGCAGCCAGGCATAAGAAACAACCCTTTTGAGTTTAAAATCAACAAGCAAAAGTTCAACATCCTGGGCAGAAGACCAAGCACGACGTGGGGCTACCAGGAGTGTCCAGATCCAAAGCCATCAAGATGGTGAGAATCTTTGGCAATGCAAGCTGCTGATTGAGTAAAGAAGTTCCATGGAATTCCCATTTCCGCTCATGATGTAAAACAACTTGTCAGTGGGGCTTATGGTGTGGGAGAGTTGCCCTGGAGACTAAAGCTACCTACTTGTGTGGCGAAGTGTGGCTCAATGATTAGAGAGGCAGACCCTGATGCAGAGGTCTAGCCCGGGACCAGGGTTCAATTTCCCGCCTCGGCGGGTCTTGGGCTCAAAATTCCACGGACCTGATAATTCTTGCCTCGGTGCCTATTCCAATCATGGAGTGCAACTCTGGGCAATAGCTTGCTTAATCTCCACAACGCTAAGGATGCCTGGCCTCCACCTTGGGGGTGCCCAGGAGTGGACGCCTCACGGGGAAAGCCAGGATGGGTTCCACAGCGGTATTCGTACAAGTGCCTTGAGACCCTTGAGGGTGAGTAGTGCGCTATACAAGTATCAATTTACAATTTACATTACTTGTTAACATTTGGGAACAGGGAAGAGGGAAATTTGGAAAACAAATAGTGGAAATTAATTTCTCCATTGACTTGAATTGACCTGGAAGAACTTCTAAAATGGGGAATAAATAAAGATAACACCTATCTCGTTTTCTTTGGGTCTCACCTATTAGACAGTCCATGTGGTGTCTGTTGTGAGAGGTTTAGTTAGTTTTCAGAGGGCTTAGAGCTCGCTACATATTCACTCTAATTTTAATTGTTTCTTATTCCTTAATTAGCGTGTGTAGACCTTCCTACTTCTACTTGTGCTTGTCCTTCACCTGGTGCATTACTGTGTCCTTACAATGCTCGCTGTTTTATGTGCTATTTTTCTTTTTGTTTAAGTATTCTAGGGAATGCATTTATTTCCCTGTGTGCTTCTCTTCACTTCACTGTTCTGCTCTCTCACCCATGATCTTCTACCCGCCACCGTGATGCGCTTGCCCTTGTGTGCTTCCCCCTTGTGTTGCTTTCTCACCAGTGTGCATACCATCTCCTCCAGCTTCAAATGCTCTCTCGTCCTTTTGCTTTTCTTCTGCTTTTGTCCCTTACCTTTCATACTCCTTTGCTCTCTCTTTTTCCTGTTTACTTACCGCGCCCTCCGTTTTGCTCCTGGACCCCTGTCTTTCTTTAGCCCCCCCCACTGTAGTGTAGGTACTGTGAGCAGAGTGCTGTCAGTAGTGTGTGGAATGTAGAAGGTGGTGGTATAGAAATAGATAGTGCTGTGGTTTAGTGACCTCTAGTTCAGGATGCAGTAGCATATTGTAAAAGGGCAAATGATTATTTGGATATGGATGGTGATAAGAATTTAGGCGGTATGGTGTAAATGGTGGTGTGGTGTGTTTGACATTGGCAATGTTGCCATCAGGTCCAATAAGGTGGTGATGAGGGACTTGGTGTCAAAATGAGGCATTGGGGTAGTGTGTGTTTCCAAACATCAGATAATCGCATGTGGTCTGCGTCTTTTTTTCTAAAGAAGGATCAGTGTGCCATCCTTAAGCCCGTATTTGCTGCTCATGATGAGGAAAGCCGGTTTTATTTTTTTTTAGAAAATGTCTGACTGTCTTCAGTTATGGAAAAAGGAAAACAGATTGCTAATAATTAGCAAAACGTTGTGTTGTCCATCCTATGTTTTACCTATGTATAGGTATACACGATAACTCAATGAAACAAGCATTGAAAATGCAATAGGTCTCGCCTTTGATTAAGTTAAAGCCATTTGCTTTGCTAACGGTATTGTATAGCAAAGCAAATGGCTTTAACTTAATGAAAGGCGAGACCTATTGCATTTTTAATGCTTGTTTCATATATGATGGGCCTCATGTTCGAAGTTCTTTCGCAATCTAAAATCTTGCAATTCACAAAATCACAGGGGTTGCAACCACTAAAAGGCTTCCCTTTATGTGGAAAGCCCATTCTTTAGTCAGAAAATTCTTTCCAACTTATTTAAAGGCCTTAGCAACCCTGTTCCAATCAGAGTTGGAGAGCAACTGCGGTTGCAAATCATTCATCAGATACCAAAACTTCAAAGGGGATGGTATTTAATCCAAAGTTACTTTTGGACCCCCTACCTTTTGAGAACGTTAAAAAACATTGCATGGACAATTAACAGTGGTCCACAAAAACGTTTAACACAAGCATTATCACAGCCAATATGTCTCATCTTTTGGAATTATTGGCTTTGCCAATGCTATTTGCTGATGCTGCCAGCATCAGAAAAAAAGAAAAGAGGAAAAAAGGTGCAATGATGCAATTGTTACAGCCAATCATGTCGTTCTGTTACCACATATGCACGGTCCTTCAGGATGATGCAGATGCATTTTTTCTATTGACTGCTCAAAGAGCGCAGATGCTCCTTAGATCATTACATTTAAAAACAAATAATGTTAAGTGCACACAAATCTTTTGTTGGAGCAGAGCACCCAACAGCAAATAGCAGCTTTTGGACCCTCCAAAAAGGAAACAAATGTAAAACCCTGCAGCAGAAGGTCAGATAGGACATGTATGGGGAAGAAATGGGAGCAGGAAAAATATAGAAAATAGACCTGGGTGGAGGAGTGAGGGAAAAAGCAGCATATGAGGGGGAGGACAACATGGAGCACAAGGAGTGAGTGGAGAAGCACATGAAAGAATTATTGATCAGCACTCTAGGGAGAGAGAGCAATACAGAGTGTGTGGGGGCTGGGTGTCTAGTGGACGACAGCAGCCTTCAAAGGGCAGAGCTATACAACACATGCACTCTCATGGAGTGGTGAAGGTAAAAGAAAATTGTAGTTCACCAAAAGTGATCAATGGAAGAATGCAAATCAGCCAACCAAAAGGATGGTAAAGAGATTATGTTCCAGGGATGAAACAAACATATGACTGATAAGCCAAGCCATCGAAAAAAAGGTAGCTAATGAGAGTAGAAATAAAGCTACCCAATATTAGTAGTGGGTGGGCTCATAGCCCACTATAAGTTCTTGTTATAAACCACGATAGGTCTTTCACAACAAAACAGCTTGTGCACTCTAGTAGTTGTCACCTAAAAAAAACAATATTTTTATGCACAGTCCTATTTCCTTTAAGGAAACCTGGTTGCATTAAAAAAAGTCACAGTCATGGTGGTCTGCTGACCTTTGCAGGCAACCATTTCTGTGAATGCGGGGGCTCGCAGGGGTCTCATATTGAAGCCTGGTTAATTAATAATATTTAGTTAGGTGGTTCAGTGACCTCCTGTATTGGACCAGGTCCTTTTTGCAGGGTTATCCCCAAACTTTTTGCTTTCTTCCTCTTATTTTTCTGACCTTCTTTTTGTTGAGTTTAGGACTCTGGGAACTTTGCCACTGCTAACCAGGGCTGCAGTGCATGTGCTCTCTCCTAAAACATGGTATGATTGGTTTGCACCTGTATGGTGTATTTAATGTACATGTAAGTCCCTTGTATATTAGTTTAACATACACCCAGGGCCCGTAAATTAAGTTCTCCTAGTGGGGCTGCAACCTGCTTGTGCCACCCACAGATGTAGCTTTTCAAACCTGTCTCAGGCCTGCCGCTGCAGGGCCAGCATGCACAGTTTACTGCCACATTGAATTGGCATCTAAAACTACTTGCCAAGCCTTAAACTCCCCTTTTACCACATATAGGTCACCCCTAAGGTATGCCTTAGGTAGCTCTATGGGAGGGTGCTGTGTAGGTAAAAGGTAGGACATGTACCTTTATGGGGAGCATGTCGTGGTAGTGACAACCGATTTTGTTTTTCACTACTGAAAGGCTTTCTCCACTCATAGGCTAGCATTGGGAAATACCCTATAAGTCTTTAAGGTGTAATTACTGATCAGAAAGGAGTATCTTTGCCATATTTGGTTTGTTAGGAATAGTGATGATAAATCCCGCTCACTGGTGTAGTTAGATTTTACATTACTATTTTAGAAAGTGGGCCTTTCTCTGTGCGTATGACTTGTGCACTGCAGCCTGACTCCAATCCACGCCTCGGCCTGGGTGATAGCTACACTTTGTGCATACTTTCCAGACTGCCATTACATAGGAAGGGCTGGATGGGACAGGCTTACATCTGCATTTATCTGCATACTGATGGTCTTCCTGGGCTGGGAGGGGGTAGGCCGTTCACACTTTACAATTGTATAGAGTGTGTCCTGCCCTCACACAAAGGGCTGATTTACCCCCTACTGATGTATGGAGACAGGGATGGGTTGAAAGGGATTGTTGCACACTTCGAAATGTTCTTTTGATGTGCCCCCTGAAACAAAAACAATTTTGAGTATAAGTACAGGGATTCTGACCCCATGATTTTAGACACTGCAGGACTTGTAACCAGATGCTGATGGATCTACATGCTGGACCAGAGGAATGTTGTGCTGGCAGGAGGAAGCTCCATTAGGAGTACCTACTTTGTTGTGCTGGCCTGCTCCCATTTGGGCAGCTGGAGGAACTGCCTCTATGCTCAGCACATGGTCAGCGCTGTGTACTGCTCCATGCTTTGCCGTGTGACTTGCACTTTAATTCTACTTATGTACAGTGCTCTATTTGGCTTATAACTTGTGCTTCACATTTGCTGGTGGCCCGCACTTTATTTAGCTAGGGCACAATTCTGGATCAGCACTTCCCAGTGGCTCAACACTGTGTTTTAACTCCCACTGCACAAATGGTATGCGCTGCGGCTCGTAGTAAAAGAGGACTGCCACAGTAAAAGAAGGAGTCGATGTAGCGCCTCTCAACAAGGCAGCCCCCTACATGCTACCCAGCCAACCACAGGCATTCTATGCACTTGAAATTTCTTCTGGTAGGCCCTGTCCCTTGGATCAAGCACGTGTTGGGAGGATTAAGTGGACCTCAGTTGTGAGGCTGTTGACCCTTTCTGGTAACATGGACTCACCAGATACGGTCTAACCCTCATGAATACATTGTGGGGCTAACTAGGGGCATAAGAGTACTAGAGGCAGCCCTGTACTTCCTCGCCTGCTAGCCTTTTGCCTGTGGTGAAAAGTGTGAATCCAAAGGACTCCTTCAGATGCTGGACCCGCCAGAACTTGGGAGACATTCTCCTTGGCAGTCAGGAGGGGCACCCCCAGGGAAGAATCCTAGTGAGGTGTGCTTCCACTGCATTGTAGAAAGTGCTGTGCCTCCCCTTGGAGGACGGTTGGAGTACTGCTTGTGTGTGGGCTCCTCTGCCTGTTGGGGACTACAGTGTGGATCCTCCGACAAGTGAGGGTGCTCCTGATCCTAGATATATGTGGTGCAGTTAATGCTATAACTCAGGAGATGTTTCTACGACTTTCATCGTTTTCTATCTTGTTTGGCAAGGATTACCGTATAACATGTAGTAGGTGCACAGATGTCCCTGAGCCCTACGTTTCGTGCGTAAATACTTTTGTTTAGATGAAGATCCCAAAATCTACTGTAATCCTGCTGCTGAAGCGCAGAGGCGCTGGGTCTTATGTTTTGTGGGTATTTAGTGATCTCATGTGGAGGCCTCTAAACAAAACTGATTTATCTGCAAAATTCTAAGGGATTACGTCACTATATGGTGATTTATAAAAAAACTTGGCCGAACCAATCTACTGCATTTCATGTCCTGATGTATAATGCAAATTGTTTTCATTCGTGCACTGTCAGGCTAACGAGAATTATCTCAGGATTTGCCTAGTATACACAGTATTTATGAGTCATGTCGTTTTGGTCTTGTTTTATGCATTTGATATATTTTATATAGTTTTATATAATCCTGTGTGGAATCTCTTTTGTAGTGTATTCATTTTGTTTCTGTTTGAGTGTGTTGCGCAAACGCTTTGCAAATTGCCTCCAATGATTAGCCTGCCTGCTCTGCACTAACCTAACAGAAGGTGAGCACAGGTTGTCTTTGGTTTTTAATTTACTTTCCCTGACTAGAATGGTGGGTTCTGCCTGGCTTAGGCACCTACCCTAGCCAACCAGAATCCCCATTTCTAACATTCTGCAATTAGGTAATTTGTAAACTGATATTGGTCAGTTTGTTAAATAAGATTGCATTTGCAAAAAGTCTGCGCACAATTTCCTACCACTTTTTTTCAAATGTAAATAATTGTACATGAGAGCTAAATGTAATAAGTTGGTTTATTTCCATTAATGGTGCAATGGCATTTTGTACGGCTGCCACCGCCCCCCTGTATCCTTACTTTACCATGATACAGTACTTTGATAGTTAAACCAGCAAATCTACACCCTAATGAAAAAAGTACATAATAAGATAAAAATGTCTGTGTATGTAAATTGTTTCATATTTTCTAAATACTGCTGCATAAGGAGTCAGAGGATAAACTAAGAAAACGATAGACTAGAGATGCTTCTCCTCAAAATATGAATAGCCTCTATTAAGACAGTATTTTACTCGTGTTGTCATGCTACCATTTGGGATGAAGGGTTAAGCCATATTTAATTAAGTAAGTGAAAGTGGTTTTGGAAGACTAAACAGAAGTGTTAAATTAAAAAGAGGAGATTATATTTTCTAAAATAATTAATCCTATTTGAGTTGTTTACATTTTCAGAAATTGAACTATGTGTATTCAGCATAAACATGCTGCGAATGCAAAGTAATAAAGCCACTGAGAAAAGTTAAAGAAATCTGAACTGTAATTAAAAGTAGAAAAGGTCTGACATAATTGATTTTTAATGGGCGCTTGAATAAAAATATATTTTTTTCTCTTTTCAGCAACTCATTACGAGATTGGAAGATTTTCTGTAAAAAATACAGCACTATTCTCAAATGCGAAAGGAGAAAATGAGTTCTGCATAATAACAGCAATTCTCATTTGCATACAAAAACAAGCAACTGTAAAACCAATTGATCTGTCTATTTATACCGCTGAAAAATCCTCTTAATTCATTGATGGGTTTCTGGGGGTACGGGTGTGGATGAGTGAGTGGTTGAATAAGATACTCAATCTACAGTTGAATTGTATGCATGGGCAGGTGAATTAGTGCAAGGATGAATGGGTGGTTAAATTATGGATGGATGGATGGATGACAGAATCATGTGGGCCTTTACCACACCTGCTTTTACCACGCAGACTTTACCACCCAATGCCTTTACCACACATTGCCTTTAAAACGTCATTACGGCGCATATGCCTTTACCATGCACACCTTTACAACAACAATGTAAGACTATTGCATATATATATGTGTGTGAATATATATATTTTATCATATCGCCCCAGCCCCTAAACACAACCACTCCTTAACCCTAACTATATCCTTACCACCCAATGCCCTCACCCACTCATGAACCCTAAAAACACCCTTTGCATCCAATACCCCTACCCACGCCAAACCCTAAAAACACCATTACCACCCAAAGCCCTTACCCACCCCTAAACCCTAAAAACACCGTTACCACCCAATACCCCTACCCTCCCTAAAAATACTGTAACCAGCCAAAACCCCAACACACAGTAAACCCTAAAAGCTCCACTACCACCCAATACATCTACCCACCCTTAACCCTAAAAATACTCTAATCATTGAAAATCCCTACCCACCCCTAAACCCTAGAAATACCCTTACCACCCAAAAGACCTACTCACCCCTAAACCCTATAAACAACTGTACCACCCAATACCCCTACCCACAGTAAACAGCAAAAATACCCTTGCCATCCAAAACCCACCCCTAAACCCTAAACCCTAAAAACACACTTACCACCAAGTACCCCTACCCATCATAAACCCTAAAAATACCCTTACCACCTAAAATATATATATATATATTTTTTTCACTGAAAATACAATAGGTTTCAGACACGTTATAGTTAGGAATTAGCATTTTAAAAAACCTAGAAATTCACTGAAAAAATGAAAGGTTCTATGGTCAATAAAACCCCTACCCACCCCTAAAATTACCATAACCTCCCTATACCATTCCCTACCACTAAACTCTTAAACCCTTAAATCACCCATACCTAATTCATAATTCATGTATACCGCCAGTAGATAGTAATGCTTAGATTTGGTTTTCCTTTGACAGAGTGTTTTTTAGTTTGCTAATAACTTTGGCCCTGTTTGACAAATCTCCATGAAACGATCCCCCAAATATTGTAATCCACCTCAGTTCCTTCCTGGAAAGAATTGGGGTGATCAATCAAGTGGGGGCTGAGAAAAAAGTGGAGCCCAAAATGTTAAATCTCCATGCATTTTCCATAAACTTCTTTAACACAGGTTGTAGAAAAAATTGCTGAACGGAATTACACCAAATTCATCAGGAAGCTAGATCTTTGGTCCGCTTTTTATGATTTGGTATAAATCCATTCAGTAGCTTTTGAGATACTAAGAGTCAAAAATCGTTTTATACTTTGGCATTTGGGCTCACAAGAGACCTGCAAGAGCACGAAATAAAAAATTGAGATCAAGAGGCCTGCTTTTCCCATGAGCCTTCACACTCTCATGGAAGCAAGGGGCTGCCGCTGTTCCTCTGAGAGTGATCTCACTGAATGACTGGCTTTTGGAATCTCAGAAATGAAATGGCTGCCCTTACCGTTTACTGTGAAAAATTGGAGGTGTTGTGGAAGTAAAAAAGCTATATAAGAAGTAGCAGAAAAGCATGCTGTCCCCCTAAGAGTTAGAGAAGAGGTGTCTAAGGGATAACTACTGTAAAGAAAATTTATTTATATTGTTTTTAGCTAATTTTTATGTTTTTGTGAGACTCTCATGGGATTGTGAATAATAAAAAGGAGTAGATAAGTTTTCAATACACTCTATAAACAGGAATGCATATTTTGGTCCTTGTCTATGAGACAAAGTGTGTAAGAGATAAGTAATGTGAAGATTAAGTAAATCTTTTTTTAAATGTCATGATCTCGCAAGACTCTTGTGGTAGCGTATAAAGAGGGAAAGAATAGGTGGTATTTGAATACACTATGCTATGCACATGTTTATTAGACTCTACTGTTTATGCTCATTGGTTTGAGAAGAGTTGTTATTAGAGATAAGGCTCATCTAATCACCCTACTATGCACACCCATCATCTGAGCTAGAGTTCTGAAAGGAGAGCTCAGTACCTCCCCACACCTACTACACATATCTATCATTCCAGAGAGTGGTCTCATCAGAGAGGTCAGTCCTTCCAAAAACCCTACCATGCAAATCCATCATTCAGAGAGGGAGATATGAAAGGAGAGTTCTGTACCTCTCCACACCCTACTAAGCTCACCCATAATTACACAGAGAGAGGTCTCACAAGAGAGGCCAGTCCCTCCACACATACTTTTATGCACACCCTTCTTCTGAGAGAGATTCGGAAAGAAGAGCACAATTTCTCTCCTTATCCTATTTCACACATTAATCATTACAGAGAGAAATCTCAGCAGAGAGGCCAGGCCCTCTACACACCCTACTATGCACACCAATCATTGTGAGAGTAATGACACCTCAAGAAAAGAATGCTGGTTCCATGTCTTGATATCAGAGTTACAATAACTCAACAAATACATAATTTCTAGTGAATATTTATCTGTCATACTCACACGGATTTTATACATATTTTGCAAACTGTGAATGTGAAAGTTGAAGAAATTGATGTACATAGACAGCATTCATTCCCCTTCTTCTCCCACTCCTCTCCCTGTGAGCACCATGAATACCGTAAACTATTGACCGTATCACTCTGCCCGTAAAAGCCCCTACCCCTGTGCATATGTACAGCCAGTTTAGGCACCATGGCCTTTTTACCCATTAGGATCTCTGGTTTCCCTCCTGCGCGTATCTTAACCCCCCCCCCCTCTCTCATGCATAGACCATGAAGCCCTCTCCCTCTGCGCGACCCCGCTGTGAAAGACAACTCTCCCCCTTGACTTGCACAAAACCCCCCTATTCCTTCTTGGAGAGGCATCCTTCGCCTTAGCTGACGTAGCCCTCCCCAGCTGCACCTGACTGCCCCCGCTCTCTCATATACGGGTCATAAGATCTCTCGCTCTCTGTGTGACTCTACCCTTGTGTCCACCCTGGCTACCCCTCCCTTCTCCTCACGTGGGCAAGTCATAAACCTTCTTCTTCTGCAAGACCCAGTCCTTGAGAGTCACGGCCGCGCCTGACCAACACCTCCTACCCTTCCATGAATGCCCCTCTGTTGACAAGCCTTCCCTCTGCGCTCGATTGTCCACACGGCATGAATACCACTCCTTTGATGACCCTTTCCCCCGAGTCCGGCTGACCACACATGTCCGAGGCCATCGCCTGGGCCAGGAGATACCATTTACTGCCCTTATTGTATGAAGTCACTCCTCTTCAAAGGATCCTCTATTGGTCTTAGCTACCCCACCCCCTGGGCTATGATCAGGCGTACACATCCTACGAAACACTCAGCTGCGTGATTGCCCTCCCCTCTTATCAGCAGGTCAAGGGTCCCCATTGTGAATGTATGTGGGTAGGATCACCACGAGGACTATAGGATCACCACGAGGATTATAGGGATGTCTTTCTTTTGCGTCATACAGTCCTGATTGTGTTATCAAGTGTTCTGTAGGGTATAAAAGCAAGAGTCTCAGCTCACTTGTTAGAGCACCTCCCGAAAGACACTGTGTTTCGTGTCCGAAATGACTGGCTCTCCTCATGAGTAATAAACTCTGTTCTTGATTCCTGCTTCCAGCGCCCGTCTCTTTATTTTGGTAATTATTCAACATGGGAACTAAGAGGCGGTTTGCGCTAGCGGCCTGGGCATCGATAGGATTATGGGCTCGTTTTCTACAATTGGCGTCCCAACGCGGGGTCCATCAGTGACATGGGGTGCGGTAAGAGAGATCCAGACGAAGAAGTGAACATCTAAATGATCGGGGCATGCCTGCCTTGAGAGGGCCCTCGCCCGGCTGCCGATCGACAGAACTTCACCAATTCTGAACTGACCTCTCTTGAGTGACCTATTGTCCTGACTGGAATCCCACAGGAATGCTACATGGAGTAAGAGAACGATCGGGCGCTGGAGGAGGAAGTCAAAGAACTGTCCGTATGGTCCGGTCCGGGTAAGATTAAGTAGGGCGTTCTTACGCCTGATTGGTAGGGTGGTTCTATCCACCTGATTGTTGATTGATTGTATTGAAAATCGGTATTTGTATACCGAAATTGCTGATTGTTGATTTAGTTGTATTGAAAATCGGTATTTGTATACCGAAATTGTTGGTATTGGTTCATTTAGCTTTGAGGGCTACTTGACATATTGGTTCTCTTCTGAGAACGAGACATTCTCTGTTTTCAAACAGCGGCGAATAGGAACGTCGTCCCTCTTTGCAGATAGAGAAGGGTAGGTAATACAGACTTTTGTCCCCGGTATTAATCCGTCATGCCTACTTTTCTCCCCACTGAATTGTTTGAAGTCGATTAATAATCGATTGTTGTTCTTTGAGAATTGTTTGAAGTCGATTAATAATCGATTGTTGTTCTTTGAGATCTTCCCTGTCTACAAACTGAGACAAGTAGAAATATTCTGTCTTCCTTTTTGGATAGCGAAGGGCAGGTAATGCAGACATTTGTCCCCGTTGTAATCCGTCATGCCTGTTTTTCTCCCCACTGATTGGTTGGTTGCCTGGACATTGTTGTTCCAGGAATTGTTTCGTTTGAGGTATTTTCTGCCTGCAAACAACGTGGAATAGAAATATTCTATCTAGTCTTTGCAAGTAGTAAAGGGTAGGTTATGCCCCTTTGTGAATTCGTCAGTCCTACCCACTCCCCACTGTTTGGGGGGTAGCTCGCATGGTCCGCCCAGGAGACTACCCTTATGGAGGACATATGCTCCCCGCTCATGGGCCATTTAGTGGAGGTAGACCATCTGGTCCGTCCAGGAGGCTACCCTAGTAAATGGAAGTACATCGCTCGGTCTGTCCAGGATGATACCCTAATGAAGGAATATATGTTCCCCTTTTGATCGATAATCTCGTTCCACCCCGGACCATTTATTGGAGGGAACTCGTCTGGTCCGTCCAGAAGTACCCCCTAGTGAAAAGGACACATAAAAATATGAAGTGATCACCGTTCCCTACTAACAGAAAGCTTTAGCTCGAAACACGCTAAGGAAGAGAAAGAAAAATAGAAAAAGAAATCAGGCTAAGTCAGTAACCCCCTGATGAGCTTTTGACTTCACTAAAAATAAGAAACATTAGAAATAGTTCGTAACAAGAAATATAAGATGGTGAAAAGTTTGAAGGAATAGCCACGAGGTAGCTAGGCTTCACTGCCTGTTCCTGCTCCCAACATGCCTGCCTCATTGCCCGCCACGCCCAAATAACGGTCACATGAAATAGAAACAATCCAATAGGTACCTACCCCCATTCCGGAAGCTCCCAAAATGCAACAGGTCCGCGGTTACGCCCATCCGGAAGGTGAGGCCTCGAGGCACGAGGGGCTCGCCTGACCACGGTCGGGAGGAGATGATGTTGGGCAGGCGGTCCAAAGAATGGCAGAGTCCTCTCCTTCTCTCCTCTTCCGCTGCCCTGCAGGCCACGGGGGGGGGGCTGTCTTGCCTCAGCCACCGACCACCCCCCCCCTTCTGTCTCTCGCCTGGTCCGACCCACGAAGAAGGCCGAAGCCAAAGGCGAGAATGGCGGCAAATCAAGTAGTCCCGCCACACGTCAAATTCCTGGATAGTTACAGGTAGTGCCGCCACATGTCAAGAGAAAAGGGGGGGCTGTCTTGCCTCAGCCGCCGACCACCCCCCCCATCTTCAATAGCCAGCACGGCCAATATCGAAACGACGGAGCCGAGTAACGGCGCGGGGTCGCTGGAAGGGGGAGGTGACGCGAACGAGCCTCCCCCACCTCCCTCCATGTGGAGGCTTCCAGCGACACCCCAATGCTCTTACTTAAAGAGGGTCAACATCATAAAGCGGTCTTCTGCCCAGGACGGGCACACGCTCCATGCCTTCTCCCCTCAACCTTGAAGATTCTATAAGAGCCGGGGGCACCCCGATCCCTCCGCATGGGTGCCCCCGCCCCCTTCACTGGGAACCACGACACCGGTGCAACTCCTGCCGACACCAGCCTCGGATTGGAAATGGCTAAAATGAAGCCACGGCACGGACTTGTTCAGTTCCGGAGGAACGCCAGGATGACCCGGTAGGAAAATTGTTGCCGCCCTTCCCACTCTTTGACTCATGGTCCATATTTGCTAAACTGTTAACCACATAGCGCAAAACTTTTGAACTACCAACGGAAAGTTCTGGGCCAACCACGCGAGACTAGAGACTTTCTGACTGTGCTGGAACTTGCCTGACCCCACCTAAAATGGCGCCGCCGCAAAATGAAACGTATTTGAATAAACTTTGTTGCACCCAGATTGCGCAGCTTGTTGCCCCGAGATCTATGTGCAGTTTTTGGATAATGAAAGTAGATATGAAGGGCGTTGAGTATGTGCTTGGATAATGAATTGACTTAGGGTGGGTACTGATTATGATTTGGAAAATGAATTGGTGTAACTTAGATAACGAATGAGTATTGGATAAATGAATTTTTGAATTAATTAAAAATGAATTCTTGACATGCATCATGCTTGCTCTGTAAGGAAATTTTAATACGATTTTATTTGCACTGCTGCACTTTATGCAATGAACTGCCACCAATTTCGTTTATTAAAAGTATTTTGAAGAAGAAAGCATGGTCGTAGCAGTTGCATTAATGAGTTTTGGATGCCTTACTACTGTGAGCGAAGAGTAAGTATGATGAAGGATGTAGATCAAAAGGGATCAGATATTTAGCAGCTACCTTATGTGCCACAAGCAGCCGGAAAAGTGTTTCAGATACCCTTAAAATGACACCACAGAAAATGCCACCTGACCGTCACCCTTGCACCCAATAAAGAGGGTTACGACCAAGTAGCTCATGTAGATACTCAGATCGTCAATGATTATCTATCTGACACCACTGGTCCCTCTGGGCTGAAATGCCGAGATGGCAAGGGAATGCAGTACGAGGAGATAGGGCGAGTATATGGTAGGTAAAAACATTTTCGAACTACTGCATGATGATGTGCTTCGAATGCTGCCCCCCCACCCCTTCTTTTCCTCCCTTCTGCAGGTCACGTCAGAACGTCGGCTGAGGTGTGGAAGAGCGACGGTTGGACCACCGACGAAAAAGGGAAAGGGGGAATATGTGTTTAGTCGTTATAACGATAAGTTTTTAAAAGACGTAGGCTTAACATGACTGTTCCTCCTTAGGACATAGCGACTGAGAGGATGGACTGACATAGAAACTGGACAGGTACTGAATGACGAAAAATTGACTAGAAATGACGTGTTAAATAATGTAACTGGACGTTTGACTAGGTAGGGAAAGGACAAAGAAAAATTATACGGGTAAGGATTGCCACGGCACCACCCGTCTAGGAAGTTAGAAATGTTGCTGATGTTCAAAATGCACTACCCCCTTTCTCACACTCTTATAGATATAGCCAAGCTGTCCGACTGTTCTCCCGATCAATACTTGCCGTTGCCTCAGCCTGGAGAACTTCCCACCAAAGGAGGGAACAGAAAAATGGCTTAAGATCCAACCATGGGTAACTAGCACGACCAGGTTAATTACTGATCGACCAGCTGAGGTGTGAGTATTGGTAATTGGGAACGCTCGCAGGCGTGACAAGCGAGAAGGGAAAGGGGGGAAGGGTAGAAGGAGCTAAGCACGTAGATAAAACAGGATAGTAAAGATACGTAGGATATACATATAAAAACAGATCTTGTAGGCTAACAATTGTTTCCTGTCTTGTCATGAATGTCTTGTATATGTGTAATACATGTGCCGTCTTCCCTGTCTGAGTTTGTGTGTGTGTAATGTACGAATTTATGTCTTCCCTCTGTCTGTATCTGTGTGTTACCTGACCTTTGCTGTTCCGTGTCGTGAGCGCACTAAATGACCTATTTTTGTACACGTCTCTCTCTCTCTCTCTCTCTCTCTCTCTCTCTCCCTACATGTCATACGTGTACCGAATGGCTCGTTTAGATTGCGGACGACTCTCACTCTCTATGAGAGTCTCCCTATTCTCTCTCCCTCATTGGTAAAATTGTGCCCCACCGGCACCAGTCTGATTTGATACATATTGAACGCGAAGGTGTTCAGCGAAATTGACCGAAACTAAAATGATTGTATCTCGCCATATTACTGCCTCTCCTTTCTGCAAAATGAATGAACTTGAATTGGCTGAGAAGGAAAGGACAGATAAGACGACTAAAGTCCCCCAAATCTGGCCATTTATAGGGGAACTGTAAGTCAATGGCACCTTATGTCTGTTCTTCAGAGACGAACGCCAACGTCCAGATTGAACCCCCAACGCCCGGATTGCCCCACCCCCTTTTGCACCCAAGCGCAAGCGCCCGAAGCATCCCCGCCCCATTTTTTTTTTTTTTTATAAACCCCAATTGCTGTCCCGAATATAAACTTGATGCACATGAGTAGCTGTTGACCCTCGAGAAGACCCTGTTTTGCCTGACTCTCGATAATGGCACCCCCGCCCTGTTCGAAAAGGTTAGCCAGTCCTGATGGGAAATGCTCTGTAAATGCTGAATATGATGTAATGCACAATTAATGGGAACCTCATTTACCTCACTTGATTTATAAATAAGACGATGAATAGACCTGCCATGAACCCAGTAGGAATACTGACACATGCACTGCTTGGTAATGGACCTCTGACTGTGACCAATGAGCGTATCTCCCAAATGCGTAGAATTGAGGGAGGAATTCACATGCGTAGATATCTTCTTTTGCCATTTCACTGAAACCTTGTCTTGTACCTATTCAAAGATTCACGATCACCGAAGGAGATGGGTCAGAAGTGACGTACAGCCTGGCTGCGGATCTTGGGACTCGTGTGACCTCGACCAAAGGTGGAGCCGCAGAGCAACAGGATACGGGACGAGACCGCAATTTCAACGTGGAAAATGAAAAACGGTGGGCCGCCTCGAAGCCCCCCGCCTGCTAACCCACGTGTGTCTGGAGTCTCCGTCCCCCTTCCTTGAGCCCGATGGATGGGCCTGCCTGCTTGTTATCCTTTGCTCCCTTGGTCCCTTTTGTGTGTCCCAGGAACTCTGACCCAACTCCGCCCTCTCCCCTATCGACAATTTGGACCACACTCACCCTCTTTTCCACGTGACTTTTTGCCAAGGGAAGGAACAGCATCCCACTGGGAATAGGGTGCTGCCATAGAACTGTGGGTGCCGAGCATAAGGCGCCACCAACCGGATTGTTTAGGGAACAGGACTGTGGTCTAACAGCAGAGGACTGACCGCCCCCTGCAACGCGTAAGGATAAGAACCGAGCTGGACCTATAGCTCCACCGCCGGTGCTCAACAGCGCCAACGAAAGTACTCGGACTAGAGCCTACCAGTGATGGCTCACTGACAAAAAGACACTGGGACGAAGAAATATTGTGTATTGAACTGAATTCCGCTCTCAACTACCTGGTCAAAACTGTTCATTGGTCACATTTTTTAAGTCGGAAAGATTTTTGCTATGTAGTGCGTTTAATTGTTAGGAACCCAATGAAAAGCAATTTTCTATGTACTGCATTCTGCCCATTACCTTAACTGTCTATGATTGTACACCAAATGTTAGTATCGACAAAATGCTAATTCATCAACGATGCCTGTCTACCTGTAAACCCATCAATTGCAAATATGACTGCTGCTATGTAAAAAGGGGCGACTGTGAAAGTTGAAGAAATTGATGTACATAGACAGCATTCATTCCCCTTCTTCTCCCACTCCTCTCCCTGTGAGCACCATGAATACCGTAAACTATTGACCGTATCACTCTGCCCGTAAAAGCCCCTACCCCTGTGCATATGTACAGCCAGTTTAGGCACCATGGCCTTTTTACCCATTAGGATCTCTGGTTTCCCTCCTGCGCGTATCTTAACCCCCCCCCTCTCTCATGCATAGACCATGAAGCCCTCTCCCTCTGCGCGACCCCGCTGTGAAAGACAACTCTCCCCCTTGACTCGCACAAAACCCCCCTATTCCTTCTTGGAGAGGCATCCTTCGCCTTAGCTGACGTAGCCCTCCCCAGCTGCACCTGACTGCCCCCGCTCTCTCATATACGGGTCATAAGATCTCTCGCTCTCTGTGTGACTCTACCCTTGTGTCCACCCTGGCTACCCCTCCCTGCCCCTCTTGTGGGCAAGTCATAAACCTTCTTCTTCTGCAAGACCCAGTCCTTGAGAGTCACGGCCGCGCCTGACCAACACCTCCTACCCTTCCATGAATGCCCCTCTGTTGACAAGCCTTCCCTCTGTGCTCGATTGTCCACACGGCATGAATACCACTCCTTTGATGACCCTTTCCCCCGAGTCCGGCTGACCACACATGTCCGAGGCCATCGCCTGGGCCAGGAGATACCATTTACTGCCCTTATTGTATGAAGTCACTCCTCTTCAAAGGATCCTCTATTGGTCTTAGCTACCCCACCCCCTGGGCTATGATCAGGCGTACACATCCTACGAAACACTCAGCTGCGTGATTGCCCTCCCCTCTTATCAGCAGGTCAAGGGTCCCCATTGTGAATGTATGTGGGTAGGATCACCACGAGGACTATAGGATCACCACGAGGATTATAGGGATGTCTTTCTTTTGCGTCATACAGTCCTGATTGTGTTATCAAGTGTTCTGTAGGGTATAAAAGCAAGAGTCTCAGCTCACTTGTTAGAGCACCTCCCGAAAGACACTGTGTTTCGTGTCCGAAATGACTGGCTCTCCTCATGAGTAATAAACTCTGTTCTTGATTCCTGCTCCCAGCGCCCGTCTCTTTATTTTGGTAATTATTCAACATGGGAACTAAGAGGCGGTTTGCGCCAGCGGCCTGGGCATCGATAGGATTATGGGCTCGTTTTCTACATGAACTATATTTTGTTTTGTTACCATAAAAAAATACCTTAATTATAATAACCCTACATATTATAAATTCATTCTACCATATATATATTTACAAAAACTATTTACCTAAAAACAAAACTAGAAATCAACTGAAGAAAATTGGAAAAGGAGAAAGAAACGTTATAGTTAGGTATGATAAAATATATGTATTAATTGAAAAAGCCTTAGAAATTCACTGAAAAGTCAAAGGTTAAAGTAAAGTTATGATTAGGTGAATTTCTCAGTGACAACGTTAACATTTTAAACTAAAAAACACCGTAATTTAGCAGCTATAGTTAGCAACTCCAATTGAAAGTTGCGCCCCACCATGCACTGCTTATGACCTCACATGACATCACTCATGACCTATTTAATGGTACCATATATGACATCACTGATGACATCGCAAGTGACATAATTGATGACATTACGGATGACAAGATACAAACCATCTACCGCTCCTTCCCGAGGCCTACCTTACTGATTGAGATTTCGAGGCCCAGCTTCACCGTCAATGTAGCCTTTTCAATCCTCCCTGATATGTCAGGGGAAGTATTTGATAGCTTGGCAACCAAGGTGAAATCTGGGTCACCTGCTGACCCACTTAGACCAGCACAGCTGAGAGAATACTCAACTCGTTGTCTGCCCCATGTACGTCATCTTATTAATCTATCTCTCTCTTCAGGCACAGTCCCTATCAAATGGAAACAGGCCTATGTCACTCCCATCCTGAAGAAATCCACATCAGATCCTCTTAAATTAGAGAATTATTGACCTATTTCTCTTCTTCCATGGGCCGCAAAGGTCACTGAGGCCCATGTAAATAGCATCTTGTCTGAACATCTACAGAGGGTCAATATTTTGGATTGTTCCCAGAATGGTTTCCGTGCTGGCCTCAGCACCGAGACAGCTCTTCTCTCGATGACTGAATACCTGCGGACTGTGGTGGATTCTGGTCAAACTGCGGCACTGGTGTTGCTCGACCCCAGTGCTGCGTTTGACACAGTCTCCCACACAATATTACTGCAACGGTTGGGAGATGCAGGTGTCTCTGGCATGGCACTCGAATGGGTTCAGTCTTTTTTGGCAGACCGCTCTTTTAAGGTCGCCACTCTGCCCTATGAGTCTAAACCTTACCCTCTGGAATTGAGAGTTCCCCAGGATCGGCACTGAGTCCCACATTATTCAATCTTTATGTGCAGCCGCTGGCTTCGGTCGCCAAGCTGTGGGGTATGACTGTTGTCTCCTACGCTGACAACACGCAGCTGGCGTTTACTCTTAGTGGGAATTCCGACCTCGACGCCCTTAGGTTTCGAAATGGTCTCCTGGCAGTGGCTGGCTGGATGACAGCTAATTGTCTTCAGCTTAATGCCAAGAAAATGGAGGTCTTGATTGTGGGCAATCATAGCAACCTCTGGGGTGATAATTGGTGGCCCCCAGAGTTAGGAATTACTCCGGTTTCGGAGGTTAAAAACCTAGGTGTCTGGCTAGACCCAGCCCTTACTTTCTGTGGCCATACAAAAAAAGTAGCAGCAACCTGTTTCGGGATCTTACATGGCTTGAGGCCGTATTAAAATTTTTGATGCCCCTACCAGGCAGCTGATTATTCAGGCAAGCATCTTATCCCGACTTGATTATGCCAGCTCACTTTTGTTAGGAGCTAATCAAGCGGAAATTGTTCGGCTACAGCGTGTTCAGAATGCTGCGTCTAGGGCTGTGGTTGGCCTAACGAGGTTTTGCTCTGCAAAAGGAACTATCCGTGCCCTCCACTGGCTTTCAATGGTGCAAAAGATTGACTTTAAGACCTTATGTCTCTCCTTTAAGATCCTCAAGTCATCTTCCCCTCGGATTCTTGAGAAACTTCTTAACCCCTATGTCCCTTCACGATCTCTGAAGTCTCTTGGCCAAAATCTGGTGGTTGTTGCACGATTTAGGCTTTGCAGAGTTGGTGGACGTTCCTTCCGTGTTTTAGCTGCCAAACTTTGGAACTCACTTCCATGCCACATCCGTGCCCTCAATGATTTGCTTGAGTTCAGAAGGGCTATCAAAACCTTTCTGTTTCCTCCTGTCCTTTAGTATTCTGTGCCCCAGATCTCTCTGCTGTCTTTTTAGTGTAGTGTTTCTTCTGCCTATTCTAAGAGCCGGAACGCCCCTTTGCTGGGGCAGCTGTGCGCTATAGAAGTCTCATTTAACATAACATCATCCAAGCTTCATTTTCTTGCGTATTGCTCTATAAATTACTACGGCTTCAAAGTCCTGACAGTAAGTACAAAATGGCTCAGGAGACTGTGGAGACTGTGAGGCATCATTAATGTCATCACTGATACAACTCCCTTAGGTGTATACAACAACGCTTCTGTACAACATTGATCCTATACCCTACACTTTACAGGTAGCATGGTTTACATTAACAATCATCCACAGATATATAGGAAACACTCATTGAGCCTTTATACAATGATTCAGAGAAATCTAATTTCCTAAAATTTCTGAATGTCTGTTCCACAATGAATGCCCCAGTATGGACTGCATTTATATTTATCAAAGCCCTGATACTCATCAAACCTACATTGAGAAATGAAGTTCATATGAATAGACAAGTGGGTATTGTAAACAGTATTCACTCTATGGAGAGAGTTTACCCTGTAACATACAGTTTTCAGAAAGAAAAACTCTCATGAGAAATACACTACCGAATATTTAAAATTATCTACTAAGAACAGTGTACACTTTACGGAACACTTGTCAAAAAAGACACTATTTGCTAACAATTAACCAAGATCTGTAGGTGCTAAACCCCACACTACCTGCACCCTTCACACTGTGGTAAACACTTTACAAATAGCCCACCTTCTCAAATAAAACAAGCGCATTTACACAGGTTAGTACCTGGTGCTCCCAGTCCTTTATGTTATCTAGAAATTGTTATCCTGACATATTTCTGTTCAATAATTCAAGGCTGCTTACAAAAGCTAGTATCTACTGAATAGAATATTCCTCCACTTGAAAACTTTTTCTGCAGAACCAGCAAATGTGTGTGAAACATAATGAACACAAGTCAACTGTCATTTGTACACAGATTTACTCTTGAATGCAAAGATATATAATGTATTCAGTACCTCTACACAGTTATAGTGCATTAGAAGCACATGCATTTTGTAAACACTTACTACCATAATCTGGGCCCTAGCTGTACAAAATTATGTAGAAAGTAATATGGTAATTTCCAGCCACTATGAAAGCTATAAAACAAACTAACACACACATTGGATAAAGTCATGCCTGATGTAATCAGTGATGCCGGAAATGATGTCATAGAACATGTCATTGTGATGTAATATGTGAGGTCATAAGCAGTGGATGGTGGGGTGCAAGTTATAGTTATGTCTGCTAACTATAACTGGTGGATTGTTGTGCTTTTCTAAAAGTTTAAAACGTTAATGTTGTCACTGACATATTACCTAACTATAAAATTACTTTAAACTTTGTTTTTTTCAGTGAATATATATATAGCCTTAAAGCGTGATATATAGCTTTAAGGCTATATATGAAAATGACGACATACCAGATGAATTAATGTTGCAAATTCTTTTAGATTTTGAAAAATCAGAACAATAAATTTAAATTTTATAAGTTAAAATTGTTTGAGACATTATTCTTTTTTATTTCAAAATGCTGAAAAAGTACCCAAAAGATATATTATAAAATTAGATTTTTAATATACTGTGCAACTTTTTTGTGTTAGATAGTAAATAAAAAAAAATCAACAAAACAAACAATCAAGATAGTAAATAAAAAAAATCAACAAAACAAACAATCAATTAACATACAATATTTGAAAAGACTATCATTCTTGTTTCCTCATAGTACGCTCCCCGAGCCGCTTCTCGGTTCGCGAACCGGAAGCTTCCCACGCAAAAAAAAAAAAGATTTTTTTTTTGCCCCACGGGGCCCTTTTAAAGCCTCCACATCAAACCTAGGGGGTCATGGAGGATCTACTATTCCCCCTTATGGTCATTTCCCCCTTTGTTTTGTCCTCCTCTTGTCTCTCGATCCTACCGAGAGACAAGATGGCGGCCGCTCCGGACTGTTTAGAATGTTGACAGACACCGGAGAGCCAATCAGCTTCGCTTCGCGAAGTACCGTTACGCGTCAAGTACGCGAACCGGAGCGCTGCCCGGAGCACTGTTACAGATATATATCTTTTTTTGAACGTTAATTTATCAAAATCCACTGGAGGACATATATTGAGACCTAGCAAAGGCACATCGGGCTAACAGTCCCTACAATTTTGCACAGTTTCGTGCAAATCCATTCAGCCGTTCGAGCTAAAAGTGAGGCCAACCGCCCTATGGAAATTAACATGGGAAAAACGCGTTTTGGGACCCCCCTTTTTTCTCGGCCCCCCCTTGACGACCCCCCCCCAAAATTTTCAGGAGCTGCACAGAAACAAAATGTGCAATTTTCCTGAAAATTTCAGCCAATTCCGTCCACAAACGCCAAAGTTATTAGACATAGAATTTTCAAAAATCCCATAGAGAAAAAATCCTAACTATATATACCTACTGGTGACCGCCAGTAGGTAATATATATATATATTCCATAGGAAAAGCATTTTCTGACTTGCCTATAACTTTGGCCTTGTTTGAACAATCATCCTAACATTTTTTAAAAAAGAGTGTCAAAATAGGTTCTGTGTGTCATGGAAAGTTTGGTGGAGATCGATGCAGTGGAGACTGAGGAATAGGTGTATAGAAAAAGGGCATGTTTGTAATTTTAATTCCCATAGGAACGCGTTGTTGAACATACAGCCTGAACAACTTGACGGAATTACACGAAATGTGGCAGAAATGTAGATCTTGCTCCGCAGATTGTGCTTTTTGTTACTAGGTGCAAATCCATTCAGTAGTTTTTGAGAAATTTATAGATCTATCTCAGGCCGTGAATATTTTGCGGTGGTTTTGTGATTATTCGCAGATGCGCTCACCATTGGGAATGCTGTGATTGGCAGGAGGCAACCTGAACAGAAAGTTGTGGCCACCATTTTATCATTTGGGAATGGTTCCCGGGGCTGAACATTTGTGTGAAAGCTAAAATAAGAGGTCAGGGTGGAGATACTCTGACCCCATGTTGGAGTAATGGATGTGTTAGTGGCACAATTATGTGTACAAAATATATTTTTTTCATTGCGCGCCATATTGGTGACAACGCCATGACAGCCAGTGTTGCCCCCTGTGTACCATTGCAGGGATATCTTGAATATAGCAGCAACACCGCAAATATTGTGAATATTGGTGGAAATATAAAAAAATCTGCGAATCATTAATACACAATATTTTATATTGAGATTATGATAAATGTTATAATAGAGTTATTTAGATAGTGATTTATCTAGTATCTATGTCTGTGTCTATGTAGGTAATTTAGAAAGCACAAATTGTACTCCAAGGATTGTCCTGGTGCTATAGCATGGAGCTGTCTGCACACAAGGAAAGGAGAAGAGTCTAGTTGGAGGAAGAGAGCCAGATCTTACGTTTTTTCCGGAAGATTGGTGTTTCTTTTATGGCCATGAGAGTCAGCGTCAGCTTGTTCCAAATAGAGGGGATTAGTGTGATGGTTAAAATTAATTATACAGTAATCATTTTTTAACATGGTGGTGGATATTGAATTCTTGCTTTTGCTTTTCGCTTTTGTGTCGTATCTGCAGGGATCACGATTACCAACATCATCGCGATCTCCAGCCTCACCACGAAAACGAAAAATAGATTTTAGAGATGGTTGTTCTAGAAATACACTAGGAAAACATGAAGTTTGAAGTATATAGTAATAAACCCCTAGTGTGTAGAACACTGTAATATGTTTACATATTTGTGTTTTAACCTTTATGGAAAAGGCTCGATTATCACGGTTAATTGCATTGTAGCAATTCTTCAAACAACCCCGAAAATGGAAAATAAGTCTTAAAGATGGATTTTAAAGAAACTTAGAACAAAAACATGAGTTTAAAAATATTTTTAACAAAGCATGTGTATAGTAATATGTGTAGTGCATGTTTACAATTGATTTTTTTGGTAAATATCTTTGAATGTGCTGGTGGCATTTGAATGTTTGCTTCCGTTCTATGATTTTGCAACTTATTTGCGACCTTTGTGTCGTCATTGAGAAGATTCCTAAAAATGGAAAAAAGGAACTCTATAAAAAATTTACAAAAATTCAGGTACTGGGGTGGCTCTGGCAAGAGCCTTTCTGTTGATTTGATTGTGTGTATATGACAGCTACATAAAAGACTGGATACAGAGTTTCAGGTTACTTAGAAACACCCTGTTGCCTTCATCTGTGAAGTGCACTCCATCATTTCTATAAATTCCATAAGTGTCAAAATGCAGATTGCTGTTATAGATACAGCCCATGCAATGGTCTCCAAGGAATGCAGAAACAGTTTTATTAACATATTTCCAGGCTTTATCAATCTGTGGACAGAATAGATTTGAGCACTTCCATTTCTGTCTTTGGCATACATTAGAGTACACCAAGACAGTGTGGGGGGAAAAGAGATATCAGTTCTGAAAAGGTATCTTTCATTAGGATTTCCAGCGCTATCCCAGACAATGTGCCTAGGTCATTTTCACCACGGTGCACAATCATGAGGCGAGGAGCTCGGCAATCCTCAATGGATTTCACCAAAGGCAGCAGCAGATGAAACTTTAACCCTCTCTGGCCAAACTAAGTAATCTCCACATTTGGCTAACCCAGGTTCCTGTAAAAATCTCTGATTTTTGCAGCCTCTTTAGCCCAATAGACATAGCTGTGTCCCACAATACACACTCTAAGCATTTTGAAGTGAATGAGCAATAGCAGTCAGGAGAAGGCTAGAGCTGAATGAGGTAGTTTTCTAAATGAAAAGCAGTTCAAATGGAGGTGTTTTTTTTAAAGATACTTTTCATTGGATGCTGTCAGCATGAAAGTGAATAAAAGTAGGTAGTGGGTTGGGTGCCTGAGCAAGAAGCCTTATCATTGGCTGTTGATTAAAAAATATTATATAGGCATGGATATGCTTTAGAATCTGTGGAGTAAACCACAACTGCTGGATCTTATTTGGAAGTAGCATGTTCTTTCTAGAATGTGATGTGAATTTGTGACATACTGGTTCTACTGGGTCACTAGCTATACTGCGCTAAGAGTGTACGGAGGGTGAAGGGTGTTAAAGTGACAGAACATTTTTTGTTAAGTTGAAGAGCTATGAAACAGTTTAGGTAATGTAAACTTTAAATTCCAGTTGAAGACTATGTAAAAAACTGTTGTGCAGTATTTAATAAAAAGAAAACTGAAGCAAGATATAGGTTTGGACTCCTGTTTTTTTTGCGATTACTCTGCAATCATCACAAAAGAATTGCGAACAACCGGAGACATGAACTTCATTTTGAAAGAGCGGGAAAGGATTAACAGATGCTAAGCATTCACAAGTAGAGATATAGTAGTCTAAAATGAAAGCGACCCTTGACCTTGCTGGTAGGTCGCTCCCCCACCAGACAGCTCCGCCTGTGTGTACTGACCCTGCCCCAGCTGCCGCTGCTGTAGAAGTTGAGGGCCTCCTCCACCCGCAGGCTACCACCTGCGCCTCATCCTTGGTGGCCAGTGGTAGGTCTTAGGTTTGTATCACTGTCGCTGCCTGTCTGTCTTCCCTGTACTGCCCATACTGTCTTCTGGTGTCTGTGACCGCTGTTGCCTGTTTCCCCCCTGTGCCTGCATTCTTATCTGTGCCCGTTCTCTTGCCTTCTGCTCCCCTGATTGCACTCCTTTTTCTTGCCGTCTGCTCCCCTGATTGCACTCGTTTTTCTTGCCTTCTGCTCCCCCGGTTGTACTCGTTTTTCTTGCCTCTGCTCCCCTGATTGTACCCATTTTTCGAGCCTTCTGCTCCCCTAATTGTACTCGTTTTTCTTGCGTGCCACTTGTTTACAACCGTTTTTGTCACCTTTCTGCCCTTTCTTGTGACCTTTGTGCCTCTGTGCCACTCGTTTCCCCCCATTTTTTGTGACCTTTTCTGACCCTTCTTGTGACCTTTCTGCCTCAGTGCCACTCGTTTCCCCCTGTTTTCTGTGACCTTTTGTGCCCTTTCTTGTGACCTTTGTGCCTCTGTGCCACTCGTTTCCCCCCGTTTTTTGTGACCTTTCTGCGCATTTTGTGACCTTTGACCCTGCTTGCAGGCAGGTCTCCCTCACGCCGGTGCTCGTCAAATTACTGCCTGGTTCATGCCTCCTTGTTTCCTGGGTTTTTCCCTCGCCTCTGCCTTGTGCACCAGTTCCCCCCCCGCCGCTCCCGATCCTACCCTTTCCTGCTGCTGCATCCCTGCGGCCCCAAACCCGCACATCCATTTGCCTCCCCATCTCCCGCCTCCCAGCTGCTCCTCCCTCCCAAGCCACCTCATAAGCAGGCCGAGAAGCAGCCACGCAGCAGCTGCGCACAGCGGGTGCACCACTGGTGCGCCACACCCATCCGCGCCCAGCGCCAGAACCCCATGACCCTGCGAACACCACAACACCAGAATCCACTACAACGCCAGCACCCTCCACGCACTCAACGCCGGCTGAAACCAAACCTGATTCCAGGCAGCCCAGAAATGGACCCACGGACCCTTCTCCTGCCACACCTGCAGCTTCACCTACGACAGAACCATCAAACCTCCAAGGACTGGACCCAACCACCTCTGCTGCATACTCCTCAACACCCTCTCCGCATGCTAACACGCCGTTGAGCTCTGGGATCTGCTCAACACCTCTGCCCCAGACGTGGCCTTCCTGACCGAGACCTGGTGGAACAACTCCTCGGCGCCCGACATCGCCATAGCCATACCGGACGGCTAAAAGATCACCTGCAGGGATCGCGCCAACGGAATCGGAGGAGGAATAGCCATTCATCCACAAGTCCACCCTCAAGGTCGCCACCCATGCAGATGACACCCTCAACAACGCCGAACACCTTCACTTCCAGATCCACACCGACCCCAACACCACCCTCAGAGGAACACTCATTTACAGACCCCCGGACCCCGGGCTCAGTTCAGCAACTCCATCGCCGACCTCGCCATCACCAACTCACTCGCCTCCATGGACTACATTCTCCTCGGGGACCTGAACTTCCACCTCGAGAACAACAATGACGCCAACTCCACCACCCTGATCGACAACCTCGCCAACCTGGGCCTCAGACAACTCGTCACTGCACCCACCCACGCCACCGGCCACACGCTGGATCCTGTCTTCTCCACAGGCTCCCACGTCGCCTTCGACCACACCACCAAACTCCACTGGACCAGCCACCGCTGCATCCATTTCACCTTCAAGAAACCAACCACGCACCACCGCACCCAACAGCTGCCTCGCCGCTGCTGGAGCAAGGTCACCGAAGACCAGATGATCACCTCCCTGGCCAAGAACCCACCCACCGACCTCACCAACCCAGATGCCGCAGCCCGAAACCTCAGACAGTGGATCGACAACTGAGCCAACACCCTCGCCCAGCTCACGAAACCCTCCAACAGCCACGCTAACAAGAGAGCGACCTGGTACACCGAAGAGCTCCAGACCTCTAAAAGTGCATGCCGGAAACTGGAGAAGACATGGCTCCACGAACGCACACCGGACAACCACGCAGCCCACATGGACGCCACCCGCAAACACCACCACCTCATCAGATTAGCCAAGAGATCCTCCTTCAAAGACCGCTTGGATAACAACGCACACGACAGCAAAGAGCTCTTCAACATCGTAAAGGAACTCTCCAACCCCAGCGCCAACCCCAACGACATCCTGCCCTCACAAGATTTGTGCGACTCACTAGCCATCTTCTTCCACCGCAAGATCGCTGACATCCACGACAGCTTCAACACCACGACCGCCCCAACTACGCCAGACTTCACCTCCCCTGTGAACACCACCAGCGCCAACCGCCTGACCTCCTGGTCCAACGTCAACGACAAAGAGACAAGCAAGATCATGAACTCCATCCACTCAGGATCTCCGTCTGACCCGTGCCCACACCATGTATTCAACGAAGCGATACAAAAGGGGGTGATGGACGGAGCGTTTGAGCAAATCAAACACTCACCCCAGTCAACTGATCTGGGTTTAATCCATCATCATTCTTTAGCTCACTCAGCCATCCCAAGTCAGACATGGCCATATGCAAATCAGTCTGACCCTGTGCCTCATGGGAACAGTCCAACCCGAACTGCCAAGCCATGTCTTCCCTGGACCAGAAACAAGCATCCTGGGACCGTTTTCGGATTCATAATCCTCATCAGCCAGGCTATCTTGTATCCAGTGGCCAAGTGAGCAAGGGACTCACGTCTGAGCATAACCTGCCAACTTAGGGCGAACAAAGCGAAACAAAAGGAGATGATGGACGGAGCGTTTGAGCAAATCAAACACTCACCCCCAGTCAACTGATATGGGTTTAATCCATCACCATTCTTTAGCTCACTCAGCCACCCCAGTTCAGACATGGCCATATGCAAATCAGTCTGACCCTGTGCCTCATGGGAACAGTCCAGCCCGAACTGCCAAGTCATGTCTTCCCTGGACCGGAAACAAGCATCCTGGGTCCCGTTTCGGAATCATGATCTTCATCAGCCAGGCTATCTTGTATCCAGTGGCCAAGTGAGCAAGGGACTCACTTCTAAGCATACCCTACCAACTTAGGGCGAACAAAGCGATACAAAAGGGGATGATGGACGGAGCGTTTGAGCAAATCAGTCACTCACCCCCAGTAACTGATCTGGGTTTAATCCATCACCATTCTTTAGCTCACTCAGCCACCCCAATTCAGACATGGCCATATGCAAATCAGTCTGACCCTGTGCCTCATGGGAACAGTCCAGCCCGAACCGCCAAGCCATGTCTTTCCTGGACCAGAAACAAGCATCCTGGGACCGGTTTCGGATTCATAATCCTCATCAGCCAGGCTATCTTGTATCCAGTGGCCAAGTGAGCAAGGGACTCACGTCTGAGCATACCCTGCCAACTTAGGGCTAACAAAGCGATACCAAAGGGTATGATGGAAGGAGCGAATGAGTAAATCAAACACTCACCCCCAGTCAACTGATCTGGGTTTAATCCATCACCATTCTTTAGCTCACTCAGCCACCCCAGTTCAGACATGGCCATATGCAAATCAATCTGACCCTGTGCCTCATGGGAACAGTCCAGCCCGAACTGCCAAGTGGAGCCCGACTGGAGCCTGACTGAAACAAGAAAAACGGTGACACAGGCCCTCGTCAGCAGCAGACTGGACTACGGCAACGCACTCTACACAGGAATTCCAGCCAAACACCTATGACGACTACAACCCATCCAAAACGTCTCCGCCCAACTGATCGTCAACGTCCCCCGCCACAGCCACATCACCCCCCACCTGAGAGACCTACACTGGCTCCCCGTCAACAAGAGGATCACCTTCAAGCTCCTCACCCATGCACACAAAGCACTCCACAACGCCGGACCAGCCTACCTGAACAGCAGACTTCGCTTCCACATCCTAATCCGCCAGCTCCGCTCCACCAGACTCTCCCTCGCCGCTGTCCCCCGCATCCAACGAATGACCTCTGGCCGCAGATCCTTCTCCTACCTCACGGCCAAGACCTGGAATACCCTCTGTACCCACATTCGGCAGACCCAAGACCTACTCGCCTTTAAAAGTCTCCTCAAGACTTGGCTCTTCGAGCAGTAGCAGCACCCCACTCCCTGCAGCAAAACGTCAAGTGTTCTTTTCATATGTGAAACCGTAAAAAATTGAAAACAATAAACTAAAGAGGGTAAGAATAAAATATACCCAATCAACCCAGGAGTTTCACTTGTTTTTTTCCTCAAAATAGAGGACCTAAAGTAAGTGTGCAGTTGGCATTTTGTTTTTCAAATAAGAATGCTGAGAGGGCCTTTTCATAGAAGTTTACATGGGAAGGAATGAGTGAGCGCACATGACCCAAAGACTCACTGAAGAAGTATTGTGTGGTGTACTACAATAAGATTAATTTGCAAAAATCTATTTGGACCTCATATACACTATAAGTACACTGTCTATATACCATGTTCTTTCAGTGCAGAAAGCAAGCAATAATAAAAGCAAAACATTCCATAAACTCCGGAAAAACACTTTTTCTGTTGTTTTTAGTGGAGCGAAAATGTGTAACCACTGATAACAACTGTTTTTTAAGATATTGAAAACACTGAAAAAAAACACCAGAATTTACCAAAAATAGAAACTGAAAACAGGAAAGCCTACTTATAATACCAGTTTGCATTTACGTAGATGGTGAGATATGGTTTTTGTGGTTGCAGTTAATTATATGTGTGATGAGACTTTTGAGTTTACTTAAACATGCAGAGAACTAACGTTTTTTGGGAAAGATGGCCAGAAGGTGTACATCTATTATGAAATCACATATATGTCTACGTGGTAATCTATGCTCTTTAAGGCTTTTGAAAATGTAATGTATATGGTGAGGGTGGTGTATTTCTTTAAACATGCTTTGTTTAAAATTGAGGAGGGTTAATAGTGCATACTGTCTCTTGAGTGTTCTTGTACTAGCTTCACTTGGTGTGGAACTTTGCTTCCAGAAATGCTGAATATATGTTTTAAAGACGCAATAAATATTTGCGAAATAATGTAGGTATGGCTTTAAGCAAAGGTTTTGTTCTTTGAAAAAGTGAGAATTGTTGTTTTCAGTTTTAGAAACTTACTGATGCCTGTGCATGCTGAGTAACAGAGCAATGTATGATCTTAGAGAGCCATGTATGCAGTTACATATCAAGTGCAATATCTAGACTTATTCAATCACCCAGGCACTACACATGCCCTCTTCCAATCACGCAGGCACTAATTATGTACTCAGTGTACTATGCAGGCAACACCCATTTATTCATTCGATCACCCAGATACTAACAATATAGTCATGCGAATACACAGGCACTAACTATACAGATATGGGACCACCGATGTAGTTCCTACATACTCAGGGAATCATGAGGGCACTACTTATATTCTGTGGGAACCACCTAGGAACTATCTATGCACTCATTCAATCATCCAGGGATTATTTTTGTAGTCAACCACAAACACATGTATTTACAAGTGTTAGTGAGAAATATGTACTCTTTCTGAACCATCTGGTGAATTATATATTTAAACTGAGCGTACCCTGCCAACTTAGGGCGAACAAAGCGATACAATGATGGACGGAGCGTTTGAGCAAATCAAACACTCACCCCTAGTCAACTGATCTGGGTTTAATCCATCAGCATTCTTTAGCTCACTCAGCCACCCCAGTTCAGACATGGCCATATGCCGGTCCAGGGAAGGCATGGCTTGGCAATTCGGGCTGGACTGTTCCCATGAGGCACAGGGTCAGACTAACTTGCATATGGCCATGTCTGAACTGGGGTGGCAGAGTGGGCTAAAGAACGGTGATGGATTAAGCCCAGATCTGTTGACTGGGTGTGAGTGTTTAATTGGTTCAGAGGCTCCGTCCATCACCAACCCCTTTTGTACTGATTTGTTTGCCATAACTTGGCAGGGTATGCTTAGATGTGAGTCCCTTGCTCACTTTGCCACTGGATTCAAGCAAGCCTGGCTGAAGATGTCTGGAATGCCAGAAACCGTTCCTAGGAAGCTTGTTTCCAGTCCAGGGAAGGCATGGCTTGGCAGTTCGGGCCGGACTGTTCCCATGAGGCACAGGGTCAGACTGGTTTGCATATGGCCATGTCTGAACTGGAGTGGCAGAGTGGGCTAAAGAACGGTGATGGATTAAGCCCAGATCTGTTTACTGGGTGTGAGTGTTTGATTGGTTCAGATACTCCGTCCATCACCACCCCCTTTTGTACCGCATGTATTCAACAAAGCAGACGCAGCCAACTTTCCCCAACTACTGAAGGTCATCAACATCTCCTTTGAAACAGCGACATTCCCGGAAAGCTGGAAGCACGCCGAAATCAACACCCTCCTTAAGAAGCCCAAAGCGGACCCCAAAGACCTCGAGAACTTCCGGCCCATCTCCCTGCTCCCGTTCCCAGCAAAGGTCATCAAGAAAATTGTCAACATGCAACTGGCCCACCGCCTCGAAGACAACAACATCTTGGGCCCGTCCCAGTCCGGATTCAGACGAAACCACAGCACCAAGACAGCCCTCATTACTGCCACAGACGACATCAGGGGCCAACTAGACAATGGCGAAACATCAGCCCTCATCCTCCTGGACCTGTCACCTGCCTTCGACATGGTCTGCCATCGCACTCTAAAGAAACGCCTTCTAGAAGCCGGAATCCAAGAGAAGGCTCTTGACTGGACCACCTTCTTCCTCTCCGGCAGAACCTAGAGCGTCCGCCTCCCATCCTTCCGATCCGAAGCTACCGACATCATCTGCAGCGTCCCCCAGGGCTCATCCCTCAGCCCAACGCTGTTTAACGTCTACATGGCCCCCCTCGCACAAGTGGCCCCCCATCACGACCTCAACATCATATCCTATGCTGACGACACCCAGCTCATCCTCTTCCTCACCAAGGACCCACACACCGCCAAAGTCAATCTCCACGAAGGAATGAAGGCCGTCCCTGATTGGATGAGGAGCAGCCGTCTGAAGCTGAACTCGGACAAGACGGAGGTCCTCATCCTCGGTCCTACCCCCTCAGCCTGGGACGTCTCCTGGTGGCTGACCACACTGGGAAAAGCACCAACACCCACCAACCATGCACGCAATCTAGGATTCATCCGCAACTCCTCCCTCTCCATGTCTAAGCAGGTCAAATCCTTCTCCTCCTCCTGCTACAACACCCTTCGCATGCTACACGAGGATCTACAAGTGGATCCCGAATGAAACAAGAAAAACGGTGACACAGGCCCTCGTCAGCAGCAGACTGGACTACGGCAACGCACTCTACGCAGGAATCCCAGCCAAACACCTATGACGACTACAACCCATCCAAAACGCCTCCGCCCGACTGATCGTCAATGTCCCTCGCCACAGCCACATCATCTGGTGATCACAAACACATGTATTTACAAGTGTTAGTGAGAAATATGTACTCTTTCTGAACCATCTGGTGAATTATATATTTAAACTGTTTGAATGTACTCTGAAGAATTAGAGAGCTATATGCTGTGATACAGATTATTGTTCACATTTTTATATGCAGTGTTTCCCAAAAATTTAGAGTAGAAAAGCAAAAAAACACTAAATCTACCAGTGGTAGAGAGGCAAAGAAATAGCTTTTATGTTGTTTTTTCATATTTACAGTATTAAGACACTGTATGCACTTTTACACTTTGGTTGATATTTATTTTATAATTTACTACAAAAGGGATAAAGTAGTCTCTTAATGTGCATAAGTGATAACTGGGGTATGGTGCATTTGTGTTGTAGGAGAGGGTGCTATAATATTAAAAGGTAACTAATAAATTATGTTTCGTTTTTTGGTTTGGGTTTGGTACATTGAAGTAAATGCTTGTAGTTTGGTAGCTAAGTTTATCTGTAGATTTAAAACGGCAACATAACATAAAAACTGTTTTTATCAGTAGTAAAGTAGTTGGCACATTGGCTAGAGTAAAAATTCAAATATACTTAATTTGTTTAACAGAACACTATCTGCATAACTACATTAAGAATGCCTACAAAAGCTCATAGGAAAAGGGAACAGAAGCAACTACAGTATCTATGCAGAACTGAGACACAAAAGGGACAAATTGAAGAAAAAGTGGTGAAATAAAAAGGAGCCACTGGTAAGAGGACAAAGTCACTTCTTAAAAATGTATGTGAACATTTCCAAAGATAACAATTATTGAAAATATAATTCAAACTATGAGAAAGTATAACACTGGACAAAACCTATATAACAAGAACAGGAAAGAATGTAACAAAGATGGACACACCTTAACCAGGAGACAGAAGAAGTTTAAGGAAATCAGAGCCAGGATGTTTCGTAGTAGAGTAGTTATAAATCTATGGAGAACTATCAAAAAGTATAAAAGAAGGAGAGAGGCACTGAAACAGAAAAAACGAGCTGAGAGAGTAGTTGGTAAGGCCTTTTCTTGAAGAGGAACCTTTTCACATTGATTATAAATAGATTGAAGACTCTTTGCAAAATGGTATTGTGCATGAGGAGGCAAAATAAAAAAAAAAGATTAGTGTAGAGAAGTAACTTTTGTACAGATTTTAGTGGAGAATATACATACATACTTCTAGTACAGAGTCTTTCTTTAATGAAGAAAGCTATCTCCAGGATAATAGATTAGTTCATGCTATTGATTACTGAGGGCAATGTTCTCAAATTAAGAATGGCAATCCTATAGCGAAAGAGGAAATGCTACATACAAATGTAGAATAAGTTATTAGAGAGCAGGTAAGAGGAAGGCAGAGTCAGGTGCCTGTATAGACATGGAATGGTATTAGTATTTGTAGTAATCAACGGCAATCCATTGATATATAAAGGAAATTGCTACATAACTTTCCTAGGTGAAGTTTAAAATACAATATAAGTACTTTACAAGGATAGGATATTTGCATGATTAGAAAGCATACACATTTTCAAGGGTACTCACTAGCTTGTTTATCAAAGTGTGCCAAAGCACCTTTCATCATTTCAGGATATTAGCTGTACACCATTCAACAATTCAAACTTTAATTAGGAGGCTGTACTTTGTGCAAACTCCTGCTTTATGTTTAGGAGAAATGAATAGAGCACTTTTTTTCATGGTACTTTGGCAGACATAGAAAAGGTTTGTGCTAGAGAAAATTGAAGAGTTATTAAGAGGAGGATTTGCAGAACAGGACAAGATATTACAGTTGATAGTTTTTAAAAAGTGATTACAAAATTTGACACAGTGTGATCTCAAAAACCAGAATATGTTAGTATATGTTGTTGACGCACGCACTAGAAGATTCAAAGACAGACTGATGACTTGTATTTAAAAAGTGTAAAAGTAAATAGTTATACCTGGCAAAAGTTAGCTGAGTATTTATTTGTAGAGGAATACTTAGACTTGTCCATACATGATGTTATAGGTGAGTAGCATTACAATAAATTAGAAGATAATAAAACAAACAACAAATAGATATTAGATAGCTATTTTGTAAGATATTAAAATGCCTGCTAATGTAGAAAAACTATGAAGAGACAAAAATAAATAAAAAATCAACATTTATGATACTTTGCAGCATTGCTTAGGGCTGTTATGGACTGCTCTCCAGCACTCACTACAACTCCACAATTCATGCAGTATGATGCAATCCGGGAAAACTGTGGAGCCAAATCTTGAAGTTGAAATTGGACCTCTGAAGCGGAATCTCTGACCCAGTGTTTTTGCGGCTGCTATTGAAGCTGAGGTTCCTTCAGCCTTGTGTTGCCTTCTTGCTGCTTTTACACTATTGCTAAGGTATGCTTTCAGATAGCAAAACATGTGCCAGGGAGGGCACCCTGGGACATTGCAAGTGCCGGCCCTGGGTGTACACATTTGCTGCTGCCTCTCTTTTAGACCAATCTTTTTTTTTAACACAATTCTGATTATTTTTATGTAATCACTTTTTAGTACATGTTTTGTGCTTTATCCTATGACTGTATTTATTTGCGCATTTTGCACTTTTTATCTGATAAGGATGTTTTGGGCATTTGCCCACATGGGCTGTATTCTTTCTGTTTTGTTTATTAAACAAAACAACACATGGTTAAATACTGGATGCCATCTCAAAAGCTCATATGAATTTTAAATGATGTAGATAGGCTACGGGAAACAAAGTTTTACATTGTTTTAACTGTTTCTGACTATCTATATATTTATCAATATGAGTATGGCACTACTGGCTTAAGTGATCAGATATTTTAGAGCTGAACAGCATAATATTGAGTATTTATTCAGATATTTTAACATATTTTAATTAATTAATTTATTTTTGTATGTATTCAATGTGCTGCTATCTTGGTGGTATTCATCACTTTGCTTCAATATAATGTATTATACATTTATTTCATTTTCTGATATCCCACATAACAGTCAATGTGTGGCAATACCGCCGTATGTTTTCAATGTCTACTAGCCAAAACACTGCAGCTGATGCATATGAAATACGTCATTTGTTTTTCACTTTAAATGAACACTCTGCCTTCTCAACTGTGTCATGTGATCAAGGCCCCACACGGGCTGAAACGCATCATGGCGGTGGTGGTGTTGGGCACTAAATAAAGAAAATAGCACCATCAACTGGGTTTGCTTTGTCTGTTGTTTACAGTACTTGAAGATGTTTTTTGCCTCATATATATATATATATATATATATATATATATATATATATATATATATATATATATATATTCAATGAAAAAACCATTGGTTATAGAACATATATAGTTAGGAATTTGCATTTACAAAACCTTATTTTACTCGCATAAAACCATTGAAATTCCATATATAGTTAGATGTGCTAACTATATATCGCGCACCCGCAATCCACTGCTGATGATGTCACATATTACATCATTCATGACATGGTTAGTGACATCACTGATGACATCACTGATGACATCTCAATGACCAATGAAGTAAGTCATGTCCTCTTATTACATCATTCATGACATGGTCAGTGACATCATCAGCAGTGCATTGCGGGTAAAAAGAGTAGAAAACATTTACCTTATAATTCTTGTTACCTTTTTTAAATATTTTTTCATACTTTCAATCTGTAAAAGAGAGAACAAACATTTCCAAAAATATTACAACATGTATTTAAAAATTAGAAAAGAAAAGGGAAAAGGTTCAAGAAGAAACAGTTTTGCAACAACTTTGACATTTATAGAAGCCTCTGCTTCTCTACGTCCCCTACACAATCCTAAAGATATAAATTTTAAACAAACAGTATCTTCATGCTGATGAACTGAGACCTATTTTGGAACATGGTACTACTTTTGCACTGCTGATGTCTCACAATAGTGATGCAATAGCAGCGCAAAAAAGATGTAAAGCCATCATAAAATTGTGTCTAATATTTTAAATGAGTGTTTCAGGATGCAAATAAGATGTGTGCTTTCAAGAGCTTTCTTTGAGGTGAGGCCTATTCCTTTTTTTTAAAAAAAACAGTACCCAGAAGTACAGCACTGTTAGCATTAAAATTGACACTTACAGAAGACTCAGTTTTTCCATATCTACCTCATATTTCTAAATGTATATCATAAGTACAAAAAGCAGAACATTAATTATACATGTTAAATGGTTTATTTTTGCTGTTCTCAGAATGTATCAAATTTCACTTAAATCAGTGACTTGAAGGTATTCATCATGTAACAGCGGGGGAAAAAAAACACAATCAAAATGATTGTGTTTAAAAAACCCATACAACCTAAGAAATCTGAATTCAAAACTCCTTAAAATTAACTTACTTTCAATGACGTCGAAGGATCTCCTATGAACAGCGTCCACTCTGTTGTGCTATAAATATTTTCAGCCCGCCACTTTCTGAAAGAAAACCTCCATCGATTCGAAAAATATGTTACATACAAGAAAAGACTTCTCTCATTCTATCACATGTTTCCACTAGGCCAAATCATGTTGCCGCGATTTGTAACTCTTGTAATTCTTCCAATCAAATCCCGACATTTTCTATTTTCGCAAGTTTCAAAAAGAATACATTTAAGATTATTTTCACAATCCTGGACTACTAATATCTTACCCTTCTTTGTCACTCATGTTCTCCTTTTCCTATGACACTGATACTGCTTACTATGAAGCAGACTTACTTGCATCAGGTTTATATAGTTGGATTTTTAAAATGACATTATAATTAAAAGTTTTGGACCAATAATCTAGACAGCATTGCAGACTTACATTCCCTCTACTTCATGAACCTTTTGCAATTCTTCACAGGAAATCCCGAGATTCTTTCATTAAAATTTTGGTTTTAAAAACACCAGGTAAGAATTTTTAAGGTCAAACGGCAATTTTTTTTGGAAAGTTACAACGGAATCATTGCAGAATGACCAGCCGTTTCGAGACTTTAAATAAGCTGTGTAATGTCCTGATGTTGTTGAAGGACCATCGTGATAGATAATTGCTACAGTTACAAAAGTCCTTCCTGATATTGAAAGCTGAGAAGCCACAAAATGTTTTATTAAAGTTGACAATTTTGATCCATCAGGCCTACATCGTTGGATCATTAAAATGACATACTGTCCATATCTACGTATAAGTAATGTTGACATCATTTCAGATTTACATTGGCTACACTCCATGTTGTGATCCGCTGCATTTACTAGCTTATTAAAAGAGACTGATTTACTGTCTGGCAAAGTTAAATATATAAATCTTTCTGAGTCTACACTAGTAGTACTTGATACACTACAATTCTCGCAGTCATGCTGCCATTGATAAGAAAGCCCAAACAGGTGATCTACATCTACACCCTCATCTTGCAATACATCAAGCATATACATTAAAAACTCCTGACAATCTTGCTGATTATTTTCAGAGAAGTCTGTTTGACCTGAACATTCATCTAACAGATAACGAACTTCAGACACACTTTCTACTTTTGTTCGATCAGTGCTACATTTCTCGAAAACAGAATTCAACAAACAGCATAAAATTTGTTCTGAATTCAACAGAATCTGTTCTTTTAAACTCTCTAGTGAAAAGAGAACATTAACCACTACATTTGCATAGCAGTTGACACCAGAACTGTTTTCAAATTGAAAACCGACAACATCTTCAACAGAATCCACTTTCTTTCTGCTAACAATTTTCTGTTCATTGACTTTTAGTCTTTTTGCAACAACCTCCCTACTATTACTGATATTTCTACGTTTCCGGCCTACCACACGTTTCTCAAACAAAGGATATTGAGGCAAATGTGGCGCATACTCTCTTCTTAACCTATTGTATTCCTTAACACAATCTAGATCCGCACAAATGTTTGTGACATCACAGTCAATCAAGTACAATCCTGATAAAGTTCTAACTCGTGACAATGCCACATATGCCATACCCTCCTTGAACACAGAACTGCCAATATTCACCAATGCACTATCTACACTTAAACCTTGCGATTTATGGATTGTTACCGCATATGCCAAGCAAACAGGAAACTGTTTACGGCGAACATATAAGTCTTTAACAAGCACAAACCTAGCAGAACAACGACCAATTAGCTGTACTTCCTCAATGCCATCAAATTTAATTTTTACAAATTCTATTCCATCTCTATTTCTGTACTTCTCAAAATCAACAACATTACCCATTGATCCATTTACCAGACCTCTTTCAACATGTAAATTCCTTCTCAAAATGATTCGGCAATTTAAACACACATTCAAAGTCTTTTCAAAACCCGCTGTTTTAGATATAGTCTTCTCTAATGAATCCAATTTTGATTTCAAATTCTCAGACAAAATAATTGTTGATCCCATATGCTCTATTTTGTCAATAGCTTCAAGTTTCACAATCTCTTGCTTTTCTAAATTCAACATTTTGTTGTTGAAGATGGCACATTCTGCAAGAGTTGGCATCAAACATATTCCGGATTTCTTCTCAGTAATTTTCTGAAAAACATTCTCAGCCACAATCTCTTGTTCGGGATATAAATTTGAAAGTAATCGTGCATTTAAAGCTTCTTTTCCATGCTCGGTCACTTTTCCAATTCTAATATCTTGTAGAATATTCTTGTAATCTTCATCTTTTGCCTGACGCATATTTTCATGCAGTTCAGCATAATTGAAGTTTAACCATATATTGACGTTGCCAATGCTCCCTAGGCACTTCCTGGTATCTTCATGCGTGAGTATTTTGAACACAGGTTGTCCTTTTACTGGTGTCAGCTGCAGAAGATCTCCGAAAACAATGATGTGTTTGCCACCAAATAACACATCATATTCGGTTTTAAGTACTTCTTGCATTCTCAAATGCACAAAGGCAAGCATGACATTGGAAACCATGCTTACTTCGTCAATGATAAGTAGTTTCATTTTCCTCAAGACTCTTGAAACTTCACAGCAAGCATCCCCAGATAACTTGTGGTATTGTAATTTGTTGTCGTGCTCCACCGGCAGCATCAGTAGACGATGCAAAGTAATACCTTTAATGTTATGTGCTGCAAGTCCAGTAGGAGTGGTGACAACACAAGACAGTGATGACTCAGTCCTTTCCTGCAGATAGCATGAAATTGCTTTAATGAGGAAACTTTTTCCAGTTCCCGCTTCTCCACTCACATACAGTCGGACAGGCTTCAACGATGTACATGAGCACTCTTTCTTCTCATGACTTAATCCATGCTCAATTTGCTTGGTAACTTCATCATATATTTTCCTCTGCTCAACGTTGAGTTGTTTTTCCAAGTCTTCTAAGTTAACTGAATCCTCATGAGCATGTGCCATGGTTCTTTCCACTTCATTCATAGCAGTGGCAGCTTCATTTTCGATAATAGGTCCTCCAAGTGGATCTTGACTCAATGAAACAGAACTCTGACTGTCCTGAGAACTGTCTCTGGCAATCTCGGCTGCAATCGTTGCTTCCTGCTCAATTTCCAAACTTAGCATTTCTTGATATTTGGGAAAAGCAGGACATTCTATGGTCTCCTTAGCAGCAGTGAAAGAGTCTTCGTAACAGAGGAAATCTCCAAGCAGTTCCTCTTCTGCACGCCAACTCCCATAATCAAAATCTAAATTTGCCAAGCGCAGGTGGGAGCGTATTTACAAGACACTTGCCCCATGAGGAATGCTTTCCATTTAAAAAGGAAAAAATAACATCAAAGACACTCAAATGCCTTATAAATATGACCCAAAACAACCTATGAAGCTCTAGCAGTACATATCCAAAAATGTAATTGATTTCAAAAATGGTTTTTAAAAACAACATATCTGTTTCAGCTTACATAAAAGACCATGGAATGGGCTTCATATACAACAATAACTTGTATTACTGTATTCCAGAATGCTACACCGAATATGCAATTACAATTTCTCAAAGTAACAAAATCTATTTCTATATCACTACAGACAAAGCCACAGTTTAAAAACACAGCTTTCTTCATCATTTTCTCCTTAATTCATACTATTCTCTATCTAAAATAAATAAATCTTTTCTCACCTTAGCAAATACTTTTTGAGTTTTGAAAACAGTCTCAGAAATACACCAAATTGTCTTCAGCAGAAGAAAAAGGATGCACTCCAGAGGCTGCAGCTATTGAAAGCACAGAAATACAGATATTCATTTCACATATCTCTCATATTAGCCAATCATAACTCTTCCCTCACTTTTTTCAAATCAAAACCCTTCCCCCCTCTGCCCTCTCTGCCTTTTTTCCATAGCAACCACCTCCTGGAAGACCTCTCATGTTTGCAAATTCACACAACAATGTTTCAATTGAACTCTGAACTCTCAGTGCACCTGCCTATCCAGTGCAATCTTTCATTAAAAGTTTCTTCCTTGACCATTCAAATTACATCTTTCGAAGAACACATCCATGCACCCTAACTTTCTGTTTTCAGAAATGGAAATGCACCAATCACTGCTAATGAATCATTAGCATTGGAAATCCACAGTTTTTTTTCTTTACAAACTCCTACTGTTTCAACTGCCCTTTCATTACCACACTTCATCTGACTGCAGCCCAACCTTCTCTCACCATGTTTAACGTCTGGATTGTTGGACATAGTTACATCCACTGGGCTCAAAGGTATGCTGAGAACAGAAATTTACACAACCTCAATTTACAAGATGTGGAAATTAAGTGGTTGGGCTAAAGAGGATTAAAATGTCACCAATTGATACCAATGGTGAAAACCTTTATGCATTTGCCAAAACCTGACCTGTTAATAGTGCACTGTGGAGGTAATGATTTGGGCACTTTGACAGGGGTAGGTCTGGAAATACTTTTAAAGGACACCTTTGAGCAATTAATGGCACTTTTTCCTCAAACTGCCTTGGTATATTCCAATATATGCCAAAGACAGAAATGGAGGTGGTCCAACCAATTTTCTCCACAAATTGAGAAAGCGAGGAAGCATGTAAACAAATCTGTTTCAGCTTTCATGAGAGACCATGGAATGGGCTCCCTATACAACAATAACTTGCGTTACTACATGCAAGATATCTACAGAGGAGATGGAGTTCACTTCTCAGATGAGGGCAACAGAATTTTCATTCTGAATTTAAGACTGTGCATTGGTACCTACTTATAAGTACCTAAATGTACCATAAACCCAAAAGCTCTTCTCAGAGCTACCCTTCATCTGATCACTCACAATTATTATTTTTTTCTAACTTTTTTCACTAATTTTCCACAAAATACGCTCCCCGGGGCGCTACCCGGTTCGCTAACCGAAAGCTAACCTCGCAGAATTTTTTTTAAAAATGTTTTTTTTCCGCACATATAAGCCTCCTCAGCCACCCTCGGAAAACCTAGGGGGTCAAGATAAGTCTACCATGACCCCTTCTACCCATTCTAAACATTATTTGCCCTCCATCTTGTATCTTAAACCGACCGAAACACAAAATGGTGGACTCCCGTGACGCTTAAGGTTCGCTAACCGGGCCGCTTTCCAGAAAGCGGTCCTAAAAAAAGGTGGGAAAGTAATTTACAGAAAAACGACTAGAGACACTCTCACCAAATATAGATTAGCTCATACTACATAACAATCCCTTTCATTCTCACAAATTTGATTGAAATTTCATTTAGCCATTTAGCCTGTAGACCTATCTAAATACCCTGAGGTAAATTACTTCACAAAACACATCTAAAGTATTGGAATTGACAACCAATGAAAATTTTACTTTCATTTTCAATTTTTATTACCTGACATTTGATTGGTTATATACCTGAATATATATAAAGGAAGAGAAGGAAACACAGCCAGTTTCACTGCTACTTCCTGAACTACATTTCAAGAGCCTTTTCACCTCCCTGTAAAGTAAATTGATAATTTGTAAGTGGCACTTTAAATTAATTTGTAAAAACGTTTTTTGATAATTATTTACTGTCCCCCTGCTATAGTTATAGATACAGATAAGCTCCTCTGTTATATTTATTGATTGACTTACACTTCTCTGCTATAATTATGAATTTACTTACTTTAACTTCACTGTTAAAAAAACAGAACTACATGTCTGAACTTAAACCCAACAGTGCCCTAACTCTTCTAATATAATTATTTTTTTTTATGCAATTTACAGCAAAAAAATGGAAGGGGAGCACGAAAAAATCAATGTTTCCTTCGACATGACAACAGAAGAGATTTTACCTGAAGAAAATATGGATGAAGATTTCATGGATGAATCTTTTGATGAACAATTTATTGAAAGCTTACAAGACATAGAAACATGCATGTTTGAGGAGATTCCAGATGATGTAATGCTGGAAGTTTTAATGAACTATGAAAATTCTGACCCATAAATTTTTTTTTAGTCAAAATAAATAAATAAATAAAAAAAAACGAACAAAAACAACAAATAATTAACATACAGTATTAGAAAAGTCTATCATTCTTTTATCCTTATAGTACGCTGCCCAGAACGCTTTCCGGTTCGCGAACTTGGCGCTTACCACGCAAAAAAAAAAAAAAAAATTATTTTTGACCCTCCTAGGCCCTTTTAAAACCTCCACATAAAACCTAGGGGGTTAACGAGGATCAACTATGCCCCCTTATGGTAATTTCCCCCTTTGTTTTGGCCTCCTCTTGTCTCTCGATCCTACCGAGAGACAAGATGGCGGCCGCTCCGGACTGTTTAGAATGTTGACAGACACCGGAGGGCCAATCAGCTTCGCATCGCAAAGTTCCGATACGCGAAAAGTTCGCTAACCGGATCGCTGCCCGGAGCGCTGTTACAGATATATATCTTGATTTAAACGTTAATTTCTCAAAATCCACTGAAGCACATATATTGAGACCTAGCAAAGGCACATCGGGCTAACAGTCCCTACAATTTTGCCAAGTTTCGTGGAAATCCATTCAGCCGTTCGGGCTAAAAGTGAGTCCAACCGCCCTATGGAAATTAACATGGGAAAAACGTGTTTTGGGACCCCCCTTTTTTCTCGGCCCCCCCGTGACGAACCCCCCCCCAAATTTCCAGGAGCTGCTCAGAAACAAAATGTGCCATTTCCCTGAAAATTTCAGCCAATTCCGTCCACAAACGCCAAAGTTATTAGGCATAGAATTTTCAGAAATCCCATAGGGAAAAAATCCTAACTATATATACCTACTGGCGACCGCCAGTAGGTAATATATATATATATATATATATATTTTTTTTTTATTTATTTTTTTTTTTTCACTGAAAAAACCATAGGTTTCAGACCGGTTATAGTTAGGAATTAGCATTTAAAAAACCTATTAAATTTACTGAAAAAAACAGAGGTTTCACACCAGTTATAGTGAAGTGGAAATTTTACATAAAACCCTTGAAATTCCCTCGTTATAGTTAGTTGGACTCACTATAACTTGCGCGCCTGCAATGCACTGCCGATGACGTCACATATTACATCACTCATGACATGGTCAGTGACATCACTGATGACATCACTGATGACACCATCCAGTGAATGTGTGTCTTTCTGAAAAATAAATATGTTTTATATTTGTATATGTAAAGGTCGATGGAAGAATAAATGTTTAAATAAGTGTCTATATGGATGTTTTTTTTAATTGATTGGTTAACTGGCTTATTAAGTGTATCTTAGTGAATACATATATTAGCGAGTAATGTTTAAATATTTAAATATATGTATCAGTGTTTCACTTTGTGTATAAGTGGCGGCATGGGTTGGTGAGTAGCTACATGTGTGTGTATATGGGTTATTAGATGTTTTTTTAGTATCAATATGAGTGTCTGCATGGTTTGGTGGGGGTGTTACTTAGCACGTAGATGCATCAATGACTGACTCACTGTTTGTGTGTGCTTTGAAGACAGCATATGTGCAGGACTGTATGGGTGGATGAGTGTGTATATGTGTGTGTTAGTGAGTGAATGACTGTCTCACTAGTGTCTTTATCAGTAACTACATATGTTTTAATCTAGTATATATGAGTATTGATGTTTATAAGTGAGTATATGTGAGAGTGAGAGATTGTACGAGTTCCTGTTTAAATAAGTTTGTGTTTCTATAAGTGATTTTTTAAGAGAGTAAGTATGTGTAAGTTTCCTTAGAAGTAAGGTGGTTGTGTGTGTATAGCTGTATATGCAAATAAATGGATGTTCAATAGTTTATTTGCATGTGTGAGTATGTGTGTGAGTAACTTTTGGATGACTGTCGGTGTGTAACAGGATGTATATGTGTATCACTACATATGACGAGTGAGTATATGTATGAGTGACTATATAGAACTGTTGGTCAATGAGTGGATGTGTATATAGATGGTGGAATTACTGAATTGGTTGTTGTAACTGGTATGGGTATCTCCATTGTTTTGAAATATTTTTGAATATGTGTTTCAAGGGTTACATTACACTGAAAGGAGGTCTGTCACTCTGTCACAAGGATGGTGTCATCAGTGATGTCACTGACAATGTCATGGGTGATGTAATATGTGACGTCATCAGCAGTGCATTGCAGGCGCGCAAGTTATAGTGAGTCCAACTAACTACAACGTGGGAATTTCAATGGTTTTATGTCAGTAAAATTTCCAGCTAACTGTAACTGGTGTGAAACCTATGGTTTTTTCAGTGAATTTCATAGGTTTTTTAAATGCTAATTCCTAACTATAACTAGTGTGAAACCTATGGTTTTTTCAGTGAATTTCAAAGGTTTTTTAATAGCAAATTTCTATAGCTATGTAATGTAATATTTTTTTAAATTAATCCTATATTGTATATTTATGTAATACTATTTTTTTATGTATATTCATATATTTTTTATTTTTTATTGTTTTGCCCTGGAGCGCTCCCGGTGAGCGCACCAGTAAGCGCAGTATTCCGGCGCGCCCCGGTGCGCTTACCGGGGCGCGTCCCGTTAGCGCACTAAAAAAAAAAGAAAAAAAAGAATGAAGAAGTGAGCATAAAGAAAGGGGACAGAAAGAGTGCTAGAGGGAGGAACACAGAGGGACTGTGTAATAGATAGTAAGACAGAGAAAAGGTGTTAGAGGAAGTAACTGAGAAAAGGAAAGACATGGGGAGTGACAGAGAGGAAGGACAGAGAGAGAAAAGGAAGGAGTGACAGAAAGGGACTGAGTGAACCAAAAAAGAAAGGAAAGTGAGGGAGTATGGGTGAGCAGGAGGACTGAAAGAAGTTAAATGTGGTAGGAAAGTAAGGAAAAGAGAAGTAAACATGGAGGATAAGAAGAAGTGAGGGAAGCAGAGTACGGAAACAGGGGTAAGGTAGGGTGAGAGAAAAGTAGTGAGGTTAAAGCAAAGGATGATGACAAACTACATTTTTTTAGTCACACTTACCATATAATGAATGTAAACTTAATTACATTTTTTTTCTACACTTTGTATCTGTGAAAGAGAAAAGAAAAAATAAGTTATAATTAGTAGAATATATATTTTAAAATAAAAGAGACAGGTCAAGAGGTTAAAAATCATAAAAGTGTACTAAGAAATAAAGCAAGAGTGAAGGATACAGAAAAGGAAATAAAGTAATGTAGAAGGACAAAAAGAGGGAGAAAGAAATAGAAGAAGAGCAAATTACTAAGAGTAAGGCAGATACATTCAGTGACAGAGAGGAAGAGAAGATGAGAGAAATGAAGTGAAGGTAAGTAAGATACTAAAAGAATGTGAGTTAGCAAAACTAAATCAGGAAAGAGAAGTAAGTAAAAGGGGAATGAGTGAGTGGGAAAGGAGTCTGATTGAGGGTCCATTTACAAGAAAGAGGAATGGAAGATGACTGAGAGTGAGTGAAGGGGAGTCACAGAATGAAGGGATGAAGGGAGTGAGGATAATATAGAAGGATTGAGAGAAAAGGAGTGAGGAAGTAAGTATACAGAGGGACTAAGGGAAGGAGTGAGTGAAGTGGAGCACAATGAGCGAGGAAAGGAAAATGAGTAAGGGAGCAAAAGAAGGAAAGAGAGGGGAAGAAGACCAAAGCAATGGTACTGAGAGAATGTGATTTGGTGATGAAACTAAAGAGAAGGATACTGAAAGATATGAAATGCAGGATAGTAACGGAACCGGAGTAAAAAAACTGGGGTGAAGAATGATGAGAGAGGAGCAGTGAAGTTGTTGTAAGAGAAAAGATAGAAGGTAGATAAACACAAATGAGCATAACACAACGAGAGTGAGGGACTGAGGACATAGAGGTAGTAAACGAAAAAAGAGGATACAAGAAAGAAGCAAAGAAAGATAAGTGAGAGAGAATGGGTGAGTTATAGTTACAGAGTACAAAAAAAGAGATGAGTGAGTAAAGAGGAATGAGTAAAAGAGCAAAGGAGGAAAAGACGGAAAAGGGAAGTAAAGCAGAGAGACTGAAAGCTGAAAAGTGGTGCAAGGGACAGAGGGGATGCAGCCAGTTGAAATAGGATTGAGGGGTTGTGAAAGAAGTGGAGTAAAGGAACAGGGATGAAACAGAGTGAGAGAAAGGCAGTGTGAGTGAGTGAAGAGAGCTAAAAAAGGGTGGAAAAAGGAAAGTGAGTGTGAGACAATGGGAATACAATATAAATTACACAATACAAACTATAGAATAACTTGTACAATATGTTACAAAGTTTATTTTTGCTGTTCTCAGAATATATTGAATTTCACTAAAAACAGTGAGTTCAAACTATTCATCATATGACAGCGGGGAAAAATAAACACAATCCAAAAGATTGTGTTTAAAAAAAAACATATAAACTTACAAATCACATATTTACACTAATCTTTAATTCACTTACTTTTCCTTGAGGCCAAATAGTAGATGGTGAAGGTCCTTTTCATTGGAAAATACTCTGCAGTTCTCTAAAACTTCCATTTCATCGACTTTCTATAAGAAAAGCTCTAAGAACATCTGAAATATGTCTCAATTTTTTCATTTTCTCCTTGTGTTAAGTTATGACTCTTTGCTCATTCCTACACTATTCCTTACAGCCAAATAGTGTCAGATATATCAGTTTATTTTCAAATTTCTCAAATCAAACTCTGAAATTACCGTTTACCCGATGTTTTGAAAGGAAAGCTCATACAACATTTTCACAATGTTTAACTATTCATATTCCCATCTCTGGATTACTCATGTTCAACATTTACTATAATACTGATATCACTTGCTATGAGATCCACTTACAGTACCTATATGAGAACTGGATTTTTTATATTATGTTCATCACTTTTACTCACAATATAATTTTAAATAGCAGACTAACTTTTATTAACTGCTACCGTCTTCATAGGCCAATTACCTTTAGTTAAATTTCGGTTCTAAAAACACTAGGTAAGAATTTTTTAAGTCAAAAGGTAGACGTTGTTTGAAAGTCAAATGAGTATCATTACAGAAAGACCAACCTTTTCGACATTTTAAATAAGCTGTATAATGCCCTGATGTTGTTGAAGGACCGTCATGATAAATAATAGCTACAGTTATAAAGGTTCTTCCTGAAATTGATAACTGAGAAGCCACGAAATTTTTAATAGAAGTTGTCAATTTAGTTCCATCAGGTCTACATCGTTAAAATGACATACTGTCAATAAGTTTGTATAAATAATGTGGACAGCATTGGTCATTTACATTGGGAACAAACCATATTATGATCAGCTGCTTTAACTAGATTATTAAAATACACTGATTTGCAGTCTGGTAAAGTCAAATATATAAATCTTTCAGTGTCTATTCTAGTACTACTTGATAAACTACAATTGTCGCAGTCATGCTGCCATTGATAAGAAAGCCTAAAAAGATTTTCTACATCTACATCTTCATCTTCTAATACACCAAACATATACATTAAAAATTCCTGACAATCCTGCTGAATATTTTGTGAATTGTTTTTAGACCTGAACATATGTCTAAAAGATTTCGAATTTCAGAAACGCTTTCTATTTTTGATCTGTCACTGCTACATTTCTGAAACACAGAATTCAATAAACCGCAGAATCTTTGATCCCGATTTTCAACAATACGTTCTTGTAAAGTTTTAAGAAAAAAAACAACATTAACCACCACATTAGCATAGCAGTTGACACCAGAACTGTTTTCAAACTGAAATCCAACAACATCTTCAACAGAATCCTTTTTCTTTCTGCTTACAATTACAGTTTCATCTACTTTTCGTCTTTTTGCTACTAACTCACTGCAATTATTCTCATTTCTTTTTTTTCGGCCTACCACACGTTTTTCAAACAGAGGATATTGAGGCAAATGTGGAGCATACTCTCTTCTTAACCTATTGTATTCTTTAACACAATCTAGATCTGCACAAATCTTTGTCTCATCACACTTAATCAAGTACAATCCTGATAAAGTTCTGACTCGTGATAATGCCACATATGCCATACCCTCTTTAAACACAGAACTTCCAATATTCACCAAAGCACTATCTACACTTAAACCTTGAGATTTATGAATTGTCACCGCATATGCCAAACAAACAGGAAACTGTTTTCGGCGAACATACAAGTCTTTTACAAGCAAAACTCTAGCAGAACAACAACTGATTTGTTGTACTTACTCAATGCCATCAAATTTAATTTTAAAAAATTCAATTCCATCTCTATTTCTGTAATTCACAAAATCAACAACATGACCCATTGCTCCATTTACCAGACCTCTTTCAACATTTAAATTCCTTCTCAAAATGATACGACAATTTAAACAGACATTCAAAGACTTTGCAAAACCAGCAGTTTTAGATATACTCTTCTCTAATGAATCCAATTTTGTTTTGAAATTTTCTGACAAAATAATTGTTGCACCCATATGCTCTATTTTATCTATTGCTTCCAGTTTCACAATCTCTTCATTTTCTAACTTTAACATTTTGTTGTTGAAGATGGAACATTCTTGCAGAGTTGGCATCAAACATATCCCAGATTTCTTCTCAGTAATTTTCTTAAAAATATTCTCTGGAAGAATGTTTTCATTTGGATACAAATTTGAAATTAATCGAGCATGTACAGCTTCTTTCCCATGCTCACTTACTTTTCCGATTCTTACATCTTGTAGAATATTTTTATAATCTTCATCCTTTGCCTGTCGCATATTTTGAAGCAGTTCTGCATATTTGAAATTTAACCATATATTAACGTTTTCAATGCTTCCAAGGGACTTCCTGGTATCTTCATGCGTGAGCATTTTAAACACTGGTTGTCCTTTTACTGGAGTCAACTGCAGTAGATCTCCAAAAAAAATAATGTGTTTTCCTCCAAATAACACGTCATACTCTGTTCTAAGAATTTCTTGCATTCTCAAATGCACAAAAGCAAGCATTAGATTTGAGACCATGCTTACTTCATCAATGATAAGAAGTTTCATTTTCTACAGGACTCTGGAAACTTCAGAACATGCATCTCCAGATAGCTTGTTGTCATGCAATTTATTATCATGCTCAACTGGCAGCATCAGTAAACGATGTAGAGTAATCCCTTTAATGTTATCTGCTGCCAGTCCAGTTGGAGCGGTTACACACAAGACAGCGGTGATTCAGTCCTTTTCTGCAGATTAGTTGCAATGGCTTTAATCAGAAAACTTTTTCCTGTTCCCGCTTCTCCACTTACGTACAGTCGGACAGGCTTAAATGATGTACATGAGCACTCTTTTTTCTCATGTCTGAATCATCGTCAATCTGTTCTGTGACTTCGTCATATATCTTTTTCTGCTCAACGTTTAGTTGCTTTACCAAATCTTTTAAGTTAACTACATCCTCTTGAGCTTGTTCCATAGCTCTTTCCACCTCATCCATGGCAGTTGCAGCTTCGTTTTGGATAATTGGTCCTCCTAGTGGATCCTGACTCAATGAAGTAGAACTCTGACTGTCTTGAGAACTGTCTCTAGCAATCTCTTCAGCAATTGTGACTTCTTGCTCTATTTCTTCGTTCAACATTTGCAGATAATTTGGAAAAACAGGACATTCTATGGTATCCTTGGTTGCATTAAAAGAGTCTTCATAACAGAGAAAATCTCCAAGTAGTTCCTTTTCTGTATGCCATGGCTTAAAGAGTTGCAAAAGAGCTAAATAGTAAAATTCTCTTTTGTCTGGAGATTCGCAACTCAATTTTTGAAGATTAATCAAATGGCCTTTTCTCTGCTTCACTAGACATCCTTCATACCCAATGACAGCATATTTTCCAATATTGATATCTTCTGTGATGTTTCTCTTATAACTATAGTTTTGCAGAGCTTCATACAAACAAGTGTTCTCAAGGTGAGTACTTCTATTTGTATAGTATGTATCCAACATGTTTGTCTTCAAAATATATGTACTGTTTGTTTCTTTCTCCGCCAAATATTCAATTTCTTGTACAGATTTCGAAACTCGGTTTCGTGTTGCAGCAAGACATAGACTCACCCAAATGATTGTTCTTGATTTGGCATAGAGACTTGCTGATGATAAACGATCAGAACATTCACATGCTCCAATTTCTCGATGTGACAACATCTTCAGACTGAAACTGTATAATTTTTTACTTATACTCTTTTCATGTGAAATGTCCTCCGACATTTCCTTCAGTTCAGTCTTTTCTTTTTTTGTGATGTAAGACGTCACATATCAGGCCACAGCAATAGAGTTGTTAGCAATGAACTGAATATCCATGTTAGCATTCCACATGGACAAAATCACTGGGTCGTTAATATACTTGGACTCTTCATTTCTTTTTAAATTGCATGTATTTTTTGGTGATTTCCTTGTCACAGTATGTCGCAGAGAAAACATCAAATTATTTACTCTTCCTTTAGAAATCACTGGTCGTGGAAACGCGAAACGACATTTTGTGTAGAACTTGTCCTTGTTCTAAATTTTCGACAACAGTACTTTCCACAACGATGGGATTGAAAACGTAAAACTTGTTGCCTTAAACTGTTTTCTTCAGTAGTTTTCGGAACAGCACATGTTGAATACTCTTCAATGAAACTCATCACTGTGTCATCTGAATAAGTTCCAAATTTGGGTGCATCTTTAATCCATAACAACATATGTATGTGAGGAGCACCTCTCACTTGATACTCCTTCCTCCAAAAGAAATCTAAAACCTCTCCAAGGGGAGGATTTTTTTTGTTGGTAATAAAAGACATCATAGCTTCAAATCTATGATTAAAATATCTGCAATCATTCACTGGATCCAAAGAACACAGTTCTCCAGGTGTTTTCAATTCTATATTTTGTATGTTTCCATTTGCCTCTCGTAGAAATTGAAGTAAATCGTCCGATGCATACTCAGCACAGCTAAGAGTGAGGAACCATGTAGGAGTTCCTAAGTTTCTTAGCATACATTTCAATTCCCCATGACGACGGAACCAATACTCGTTTGTTCCACGCCGACATGCCATGAGGTTGATTAGCTGATATTCCAAAATACTGTCTTGCAGATTGACTTTCTCCATAAAGTCCCTCGCCGAAACATTTTACAGATGAGCTCCACTTTTCAGTATATGATTAACTGCATAAGAAAGCCCAGACAAATCACTTTCATACAGTAGATGAAACAAATACGGAATGCATAGACAAAACCTTGGAATTTCAGCATATAATCTTAAAGTCCGGTATTCAGCTGCAGGAATTTGAACTGGTCGATCGTCATATCGTCCACCTCGACCTGTTGGAAATAGCTGTGGAAAACAACGAGCTTCCAAACTTTCTTCCCATACACTAATAGGACTTCCTTTTGCTGCTTTCATTTGAAACAAGTCAATTGCATTCCCCATTACTTCTTTGGAATACAAAGGATGAACACTATAATGTTCATATATTTCTTCACTTCTAAACACATCAACTTTTTCAATTTGGCCGGCTGAACAATCACTGTCTTCTTCTGTAGCTATTTCCTCTGCTCCAACACATACATCTTTGTAGTACTCATTGTTTTTGACCAAATACAACGTTGCCTTTTTGACTTTCCTAACATCCACTAAATCTTGCCAGATTTTCTTACTCTGTTGGAACCCCATTAACTAGAATAACCAGAGGATCCTCTTCTACTCTTTCTACACCAATTGTATCAATGTTTTTCTTGACATCTAGAGGCAAATAAACAACTCTTCCCTTTAATCCTCTTTGTAAATCTGTAGGAGGCAATTTCCCTATCTTAGGCTCCATGCGAACAATAGCCTGAAAAGGATGGACACATTGAATCAAAATAGATTCATAAGTATTTAAATCCATCAATTCAGAAGGAATATCTATCAATTGAAGATTATTATGAACAGCTCTAGCAGGCATTCTATTTTCATTTAATTTTTTAAAACGATAATTACAAATACGCTGATTAAAATTCAAATCAAAAGAATTCTCCACCAACAAATAACTTACAAAATCCTTCCATTCACTATTGTTTTCCATTTCACTTTTTGCATATAAATCAACTAACCTAGTCTGAATCTTATAATGAGTCCGTCGACAACACACACAAGTTAAATTAGGCCTTTCACTTGATTTCACCTTAAACTTGGTAAATTCCTCGTCAAACTTTTCTATACTTGAAATATGTACATTGTCTTCCACATTACCATCTATTACTATATCCATTTCTACACTGTCCTCTTTGTCCCCAAAATAACAAAACTCAATTTCTTCACAAATACTCTTCACATCTACTTCAGATCCATGCAAAAGAGCACTGTTTAACTGTTTACGCTTAAGTGCTGGACTTTATGCATAACACAACCTTCTCACTAATTTCCTCACTTTATTATGATGCACTGCTAACATCCTAAAATGATGAATAACACTTTCTAGAAAGACAAGCCAGTGAATGCCCATGCAAACCTGTGTTTTCTCTCACTCTGCAAGGATCTAACTCTTGCAAGATCTTCATTTTTTGTTTTACACTTTTCTTACTACTTTTATTACTAAGAAATTTCAAAGCAAATCGATTGAATCCTGTCGCACACTACAAGTATTACTGCACTTCCATGTGTACACTGGACCCTTAGTACGTCTCCCTAAAACTTCATCAGCTAACACCTCTTCTGCATCTCTAGAAACAAGTTTCTCTTTTTCCATCAGACAACCGTCTTTCACCTCATATGCTCGACCACTGGTGTCAACTGCATGCACCAAATCATTCTCCTGGAAGTAACTTTCCTCATTAAAAAATGGCTCAGAACTTGAACTATGCATCCATTCTCCTGAAAATACTTCACAAAAATTAGTCCGATTAAATATTCTTTTCCATCTACTGTTCGATTTGAAAACATCAATTGCCTTGTTAAGTATCCTAATTCTATTGATTACTAAAATAAAAAAAATTCTTAACTTCAAAAGCCTGATCAACAATCTTCTCTACACTTTTCTTTTTCTTGTAAAAAGCAGATCTCTGTTTACCTTTCTTTTCATTTTTTAGCAAATTTAAAAGTATCCTATTGCGAAACATTCGTCTACGAATGTCCCTAAATTGATTTTGCCTTCTATTCCTATCCATACTGTTCTCTCCTGCTCCAGTAGTAACATTTTTGGGGGGCCTCTCCTTCCTTTTCAAATTTGCTCTCTTCTTCTGGATCTTCACATTCCCATTAAAAAATTTCTTTCCTCTACATATGTTCCGAAAAAAAGACTTAGTTGTCTTACCAGGAGCTTTTTTTGTGTTTTTTGTAGTACTTGTTGTAGGGGAGTGCTTTAATTCCGTTGCTGATTTTGTTTTTTCCGTATGGTATCTTTTCTTCTTCTTTGCCTTGACGGCATATTTGCTTACTTTTGAAATGTTGATTTCAATCTGTGGTAAAGAAAAAAGTAACACATTATAGACCACTATTAGCAAACAACAAAGCAATGACAAGAAGCAAATGATATAACACTAATTTACAACATATCTAAGTTTATACCACAGCAACTATATAACTAGGAGTAAGACAAAGAAAAACAGCTAGAGGGAGTAACACAAAGACACAGAGAGACTCAGACAAAGAAACAGGTAGAGGAAGTAAAACATAGAGAAAGACTAAGACAGAGAGAGTGTATAATATGTTGTAAGACAGAAAAAGGATGTAATAGGGAGAGGGAGTAAGTCAAAAAAAGGGAGTAAGTCAGAAAAAGGATGTAACAGGGTGTAAAACAAAGAGAGGGTGTAACAGGATGTAAGACAGAGAGAGGGTTTTAGAAGAGAAAAGGTTGTAAAAGAGACTAAAACAGAGAGAGCCTGTAAAGGGAGAGACAGAGAGTAAGTTTGAGAGAGGGTGTAAGAGGAAGTAAATCAGAGACAAGATGTTACAAGAAGTAGGTCAGACAGAGGGTGTAACAGGAAGAGAGAAAAAAAGTCAGAAAGAGGGAGAGAGAGGGTGTATAACAGACAAAAGGTGTAATAGGGAGTAATTCAAGGAGAGAATATTACAAAGAAAAAGGTTGATTAGATAGTATCTGCATGATTCAAAAAATATATTAGCACATTTCACAATCATGTCACCTGTGTTTCCTCAGATTAGTCATGTTTTTTGATAATGCTTGGTTAAAACATTTTGCTACATAGAGGAATTGTCTTTTGTGAAAGTGAAGTTTCAGTAGAGAAATGGAATGCTTGTACATAGGACCTGTGCAGTGTTTCTAAAATGTAATTTAAAAAACGATTTTGGGGTAATTGAATGGCTTTTATATTTTTGAGAAGGAATTATTAGTGTTTACCTCATTAAATAAATATATTTGAACCTTTTACAATGATGTCACCTGCATTACCTCAGATTAGGATGCAGATTGAGATTCTTTCTTGTTGGTTTGTGTCATGTTTTTGGATAATGCTTGGTAAATAGGTTTTGCAGCATAGAGGAATTGCATTATGTAAAATTTAGAGGTTTCTCTAGTGACATGGAATGCTTGTACATAGGACCTGTGCTGTGTTTGAAAAATGTTATTTAAAAAACGATTTTGGGGTAAATGGATGGCTTTTATATTTTTGAGAAAGAATTAATAGTGTTTGCCTCATTAAATAAGTATATTAGCACATTTCACAATCATGTCACCTGTGTTTCCTCAGATTAGAAAGCAGATTGTGCAGATGAGGTGAGGCCTCTCCAGAAGCGCAGAGGAGGTGAGGCCTGTCCAGGGGAGCAGAGGTGGTGAGGCCTGTGTCTAAGAATTCAGAGGACTGGACTTCATGAAGCCTCTCCCCCACTGCATTCTTAGACACAGGCCTCACCTCCTTTGCACCCCTGGACAAGCTTCTCTCCCACTACACTCTTGAACACAGGCCTCACCTCCTCTGCACCCCTGTACTAGCCTCACCTCATCTTCAACCCTAAACAGGCTTCACCTCATCTGCACCCCTGGACAGGCCTCACCTCATCTACACTATTTATTCCTTCTCAAAAATGTAAAAACCAATTATTTGCCCCAAAATAGTTTTTCACATCACATTTCAAGAACCTCAATCTGCTTCCTAATCTGAGGTAATGCAAGTGACATCATTGTAAAAGGTTCCAGTATATTTATTTAATGAGGCAAACACTATTAATTCCTTCTCAAAAATATAAAAACCATTCATTTACCCCAAAATCGTTTTTTAAATAACATTTTAGAAACCCAGCACAGGTCCTATGTACAAGCATTCAATTTCACTACTGAAACTTCACTATTTCACAAAAGACAATTCCTCTATCTTGCATATGTTAATATCAAGCATTTCCAAAAAACATGCCACAAACCAACAAGAAAGAATCTCAATCTGCTTCCTAATCTGAGGTAATGCAAGTGACATCATTGTAAAAGGTTCAAATATATTTATTTAATGAGGCAAACACTATTAATTCCTTTTCAAAAATATAAAAAACATTCATTTACCCCAAAATCGGTTTTTTAAATAACATTTTAAAAACACAGCACAGGTCCTATGTACAAGCATTCAATTTCACTAATGAAACTTCACTATTTCACAAAAGACAATTCCTCTATCTTGCATATGTTAATATCAAGGATTTCCAAAAAACATGCAACAAACCAACAAGAAAGAATCTCAATCTGCTTTCTAATTTGAGGTAACGCAGGTGACATCATTCAAAAAGTTTCAGATATATTTATTTAATGAGGCAAACACTATTAATTCCTTCTCAAAAATATAAAAGCCATCCATTTACCCCAAAATCGTTTTTTAAATAACATTTTACAAACACAGCACAGGTCCTATGTAGAAGCATTCCATGTCACTAGTGAAACTTCTCAATTTAACATAATGCAATTCCTCTATGCATAAAAATCTATTTACCAAGCATTATCAAAAAACATGATACAAACCAACAAGAAAAAAGCTCAATCTGCTTCCTAATCTGAGGTAACGCAGGTGACATCATTGTGAAAGGTTCAAATATATTTATTTAATGAGGCAGACACTATTAATTCCTTCTCAAAAATATAAAAGCCATTCATTTACCCCAAAATCGTTCTTAAAATAAAATTTTACAAACACAGCGCAGGCCCTATGTACAAGCATTCAATTTCACTACTGAAACTTCACTATCTGCTTCCAAATCTTCTCCATTGAGCAAACAAGTCTCTATCTAAATTAAATGAATCATTACTTACCTTTACAAATGCTTTGGGAGATTGAGAACAGTGTCAGACATACACACCAATGTACAAGCATTCAATTTCACTACTGAAACTTCACTATTTCACAAAAGACAATTCCTCCATCTTGCATATGTTAATATCAAGCATTTCCAAAAAACATGCCACAAACCAACAAGAAAGAATCTCAATCTGCTTCCTAATTTGAAGTAACGCAGGTGACATCATTCAAAAAGGTTCAAATATATTTATTTATTGAGGCAAACACTATTAATTCCTTCTCAAAAATATAAACGCCATCCATTTACCCCAAAATCTTTTTTAAATAACATTTTACAAACACAGCACAGGTCCTATGTACAAGCATTCCATGTCACTAGTGAAACTTCTCAATTTACCATAATGCAATTCCTCTATGCAGCAAAATCTATTTACCAAGCATTATCAAAAAACAGGATACAAACTAACAAGAAAGAAGCTCAGTCTGCTTCCTAATCTGAAGTAACGCAGGTGAGATCATTGTGAAAGGTTCAAATATATTTATTTAATGAGGAAGACACTATTAATTCCTTCTCAAAAATATAAAAGCCATTCATTTACCCCAAAATCGTTTTTAAAATAACATTTTACAAGCACAGCACAGGTCCTATGTACAAGCATTCAATTTCACTACTGAAACTTCACTATCTACTTCCAAATCTTCTCCATTGAGCAAACAAGTCTCTATCTAAATTAAATGAATCATTACTTACCTTTACAAATGCTTTGGGAGATTGAGAACAGTGTCAGACACACACGCCAATTTTTCTTTAGCAGAGCAAAAGGTATGCACTCAAGACACTGCAACCATGACTGTCACAGAAAACTTCTAATTCTACACACATATGCCACCATTTCAACCAATCAAAACTCTTCCCTCACTATTTTCAAACCAACACCCCCCCTCAGACCTTTCTACCTGTTACCATAGCAACTCCCTCCTTACTGAACTCTCAGGTTCAAAAGTTTATTCTACAATGTTGAAAATGAAGTCAGCAAGGATGTTTGACCTCTCAATACACCAGCTTATCCGGTGCATTATTGCTTTAATTGACTTTTTCTTAACCATTCAAATTGCTTCTTTCACAAAACACAACCATGCACCCTAACTTTTAGTTTTCAACTTCTAAATCCACCAATCATTGCTTGTGATTCAAGAGCAGGGAAACTCCACTATTATTTTTTTGTAAACTCCTACTGTTCCAACTGCCATTTCATTCCCACACTTCATCTGACTGCACCAGAACCATCTCTCACCATGCATTCTTTATGGATTATTGGACATAGCTACATCCACTAGGCTCAAAGGTATGCAGCTAGCAGAAATTTTCACAGCCTTGATTTATCAAATGTGGAAATCAAGTGGATTGGCCAGAGAGGATTGAGATGTCACCAATTGATACCATTGGTGAAAACCTTTTTGCATCTGCCAAACCCTGATCTCTTAATAGTGCACTGTGGTGGAAATGACTTGGCACTTTGACTGGGGTAGGTCTGGAAATGCTTTTAAAGGACACCTTTGGTCAATTTTTCCACAAACTGTCTTGGTATATTCCAATATATGTCATAGACAGAAATGGAACTTGTCCAACCAATTTTGTCCACAATATGAGAAAGCACGGAAACATGTGAATAAATCTGTTTCTGCTTACATGAGAGACTATGGAATGGGTTCAATGTACAACAATAACTTGCGTTACAACATGCAAGATATCTACAGAGGAGATGGTGTGCACGTCGCAGATGAGGGGAATAGAATATTCCTCCTGAATTTAAGACTGTGCATTGGAACCTACTTGTAGGTTCCTAAATAAGACACAGAACCCAAAAGCTCTTTTCAGGGCTACCCTACCTCTGATCACTCAAAATGATTATTTTACTCTAACTTTTTTCACTATTTTTCACCAAAGTAGGCTCCCCGGTACGCTCCCCGGGGCGCTCCCCGGTGCGCGTACCGGGCGCTCCCCCCCGCGAAATTTAAAATATAAAAATAATTGGGCCTATATGGGCCTCCTAAACTCGCCTCAGAAAACCTAGGGGGTCAGGGGCTGTCTACCGTGCCCCCTTCTACCCATTCCCAACGTTGTTTGTCCTCCATCTTGTGTCTCAATTGTACCGAAACACAAGATGGCGGACTCCCGTAGCGCTCCCGGTGCTCGTACCGGAGCGCGCACTGGTAAGTGCTCCCTAAAAAAATGTGGGAACTCAATTTACATAAAAACCACAGGACACACTTTCACCAAATATAGAATAGGCCCTACTACATAGCAGTCCCTACCATTTTCCCAAATTTGATGGTATTCCATTGAGCCGTTTAGGCTGTAGCCCGGTCTAAATATCCTGAGGTAAATTACATGACAAAAACACATATGAAACTGTTGGAATATACAACCAATTAAAATGTTACTTACATTTTGTACTTTTATGTGCTGACATTTGATTGGCTAAGTACATGAATATATATGAAAAATGAGAGGGAAACACAGCCATTTTGACTAATACTACCTGAGGTACATTTTGAAAGAATTTTGACAGAAAACTTCAACTACTTTGAAGAAGGTAAGTTGTTAATTTGGAAGGGGAACTATGTTGTGCACTTTAAGTTAATTTGGGAAAACGTTTTCGGATAGTTATATACTGTCCCTCTGTAAGAGTTAGAGATTGAGCTAGACTTCTCTGTTATAATTATGGATTGAGTTAGGCTTCTCTGGTATAATTATGAATTTACTTAGGCTTCATCACATGCACTTTTTAATAGTTCTACTTCCTGCCTGAGACCATACACTTTAAAAATTACTTCACTGTTAAAATCTCAGAAGTACCTGTCTGAACTTAAACCCAACAGTACCCTAACTCTACTAATATAGTTAATTTTTATGCAATTTTCAGAAAGAAAATGGAAGGAGAAAAACAATCAACTGTTATTTCTTTCGAAATAAAGGTGGAAAATCCAGAAGAACAAAAAGATGAACTTGATTTCATAGATTAATCTTTGGACCAACAGTTAATAGAATGTTTGGAACAAATAGAATCATGTACTAATAATTATGAGGAAATTCCGGACAATATTATGTTAGAAGTTTTATCAAATTTTAAAAAAGAATCAGAAGAATACATTTATATTTAATAATATTTAAAAATTGTTTGAGACATTATTCATTTTTATATGTAATTCATGAAGTAGTACCAAAATGTTTATATTATAAAATGAGACTTATAGTATACTTTGCAACTTTTTTGTGTTACATAGTAAGTTTACTCATAGTTACTACCTTTCTCCCACTATATTATCTCCAATGTGTATTTTACATCTCTTTTTCATCATAAAGGAGCAGGATAGACTACCCATGATCCTCTAGGACTTCTCAGGGAGTGCTTAAAGGATCTGTTTCTGCTTTCCTGACCGACTATGTTATGGATTCCATATACCACAATAACTTCTATAACAACATGCAAGATATCTACAGAGGAAACGGTGTACATTAAATTTAAGTCTCTACATTGGTACCTACATGTAGGTACTTAAATAAAAAAAAATAAAAAAAAGATTTTTTTTAAAACAGCTACTTTTTTTTAAAACTGTCATTCTTTTTTCCCCATGGTACGCTCCCCGGTACGCTCCCCGGTGCGCGTACAGGGCGCTCCCCCCGCGAAAATCGAAATAATGTTTTTTTTATTTTTTCTTCTGCGGAGCCCTTTTATAGCCCCCACATCAAACCTAGGGGGTCAGGGGGGGGTCTACTCTGCCCCCTTATGGTCATTTCCCCCTTTATTTTTGCCACCTCTTGTGTCTCGATCTTATCGAGACACAAGATGGCGGGCGCTCCGGACTGTTTCGAATGTTTACAGACACCCGAGAGCCAATCAGCTTTCCGCGCGCAAGTCGCGTAGCGCGCACATTACTCAAAAACCACTGGAGCACATATCTTGAGACATAGCAAAGGCACATTGGGCTACCAGTCCCTACAATTTTGCCAAGTTTGGGGGAAATCCATTCAGCTGTTTGGGCTAAAAGTGAGGTCGACCGTCCTATGAAAATTAACATGGGGAAAACACGTTTTGGGACCCCCCTTTTATCTCGGCCCCCGCTTGACGAATCCCCCCCAACTTTCAGGGAAGGCAAATTTGAGGACATTTTCAGGCAGATTCCTGAACCTGCGTCAAAGTTATTCCCAATAGAATGTTGAGATTTTGCATTGAAAGTAATCCTAACTATAACTAACTACTGGCGACCGCCAGTAGGTAATATATGTATATATATATATATATATATATATATATATATATATATATATATATATATATATATATATATATATATATAGTTACACCAAAGGAACGAGTCACTCTTCAAAGCGAGTGCTTAACCGCGATGGTGTCCGCGTCAATATAGCAGCTCCGAATTCCTAACAATACCCAGCCGCGTTCAGGAAGACAGCACTCACGAGCACAGCAGTGTATCAGCAAAGGGGTTTATTTAGAACAAACGCATTTCGGGAGCAAGCTCCCTTCGTCAGTATTCACATCTGAGAACATCGAGCGGCACCATTATCTATGTTTGTAAACAGTAATCAAAACAAACAAAGGACTTTGCCACAAACGCAACATTAAGCTCCATCTTGAAGTCAGTTACACTAGTGTAACAGGTCAAGGGCCCGGCTGGGTCGGAAGTATCACCAGCTGAGCGACCTTCTGACGTTGACACGGCCATCTAGCCCTGAGGAATCGCGAAGGCGATGAAACACGTGTCGGCTGGCTGTAATCCTCATTAAAGACTCCAAGATTTACTCATCTATTGGAACTTTTTTCACTTCTGTCAAATTGGTGTTTGTAATTGCTTGATAAATTGTCACTGTACAATCTTTTACTTGATATTGAGTGCTTCGGCAATCCACAATATTGTACCTTTCCCGTATGTATACATGTATGTATGCAGGACATAAATATCCCCTTTCTATCGTGTATATATACATCAACCTATAGGTTTTGTCTTGAATATCTGTAACTATATTGGATTATCGTGATGAGCATTATAAGATTATATTTATCTATTTCTTCTTTTCAGATCTTCAAACTATCATTTAAACACATTCAACAACCTAGCAGCTGTTCACTGCCCAGTTTTCTAAATATTTAATTTTTGGTATTTGTACAGTTGAATCACTATTTGCACTTTTGATTGTTTGCACGTAACTATTTGAAACATCCAGTCTATTTCTTTGCATTACATAGGAGATGATCTAAGGTATTTAAACTGTTATTTTAATCAAAGTGACCCCTATTTATAAGTAACTATAGCAACAACATTTTTTGTTATGAAAGGCCTTTTTTTGTATACATATATACATGAAATGGTTGGCATTTTTACACATTGAGATAATTTTCTTACTTGTATTTATACATTAGTATATTTATATGAATGCACAAATGGTTGTTGCTAACTATGTTAATGCATTTATGCAATAACTCTAGCTCTGGACACATGCAAATGAATGGTAAATCATCATGCAGGATGTTTTGCACTGTCCCTTTATTGATAAAACGGTTTGTTTACAATGCACTGTCACTTTAAAAACAATGGTCACATGGTGCAAGCATCTAAAAAAACATAAATAAAGACAAAAAGTATTTAATCCAATTTTTAGACCTAAAGCGCGTCATGTGATCAAGTCCCCTGCGAGGGACGAAATGCGTCATGGCTGTTGCGCTGATCCAGGAACTTGAATAAGCAGCAACTGACGAGCCAAGGTTGTCTGCACTCTTTTCTTTGCCTTATCTGTACTGGCTATCTGACTATTTTGGAGAGAGTTCTATATATATATATTCACAGAAAAAACCATAGGTTTCACACCTGTTATAGTTAGGAATTAGCATTTAAAAAACCTATTAAATTCACTGAAAAACCATAGGTTTGACACCAGTTATAGTTAGCTGGAAATTTTACTGACATAAAAGCATTGAAATTCCCACGTTATAGTTAGTTGGACCCACTATACCTTGCACACCTGCAATGCACTGCTGATAACGTCACATATTACATTACTCATGACATGGCATGCCAACATCCCAACATCCCAAGTGGGTTACGAGTTCAGCCCTGCCGTCTGTCATGCCTGTGAATCCTCCATTGGCATACCTGTTCCCAAAGTCCGTAGTGCACTTAAGCACCGCTAATATATTGTATATCGAAGCTTAGCACAACGACTCACTTGAGAAATAACCAGGCACTACAGTAAGCATTAAGCCATGCGAGTGGCCACGCCCAGGAGTGCGAAAAGAGTGACTCCTGTATAAATGGTGCCTGAAAACTGTTGTTCTTTGCTCTCACGAAGCTACCGGCAGCCCCTGAAGAAATGCTAATGAGCATGAAACGCGTCAGGCAGTAGCATGACTTTTCCACGAGGCGCTTCTGCTGTATCTGAAAATGGTTCTCCTTCATTAAAGCAGGCGATGTAAAAGTACCTGAGTGTGGCTCCATCATAGCAGACAACTGTGGTGTTAATTTGTAGGCGGCTCAGCCTGGGTCGCGATGGGAGCCCTGCTACGCTCTTGTGCAGTCCCGCTGCGGTGCTTAAGTGCACTACGGACTTTGGGAACAGGTATGCCAATGGAGGATTCACAGGCATGACAGACGGCAGGACTGAACTCGTAACCCACTTGGGATGTTAATATATTGTATAGCGAAGCTTAGCACAACGACTCACTTGAGAAATTACCAGGCACTACAGTAACCATCAAGGCATGCGAGTGGCCACGCCCAGGAGGGCGGAACGAGTGAACTCCTGTATAAATGGTGCCTGAAAACTGTTGTTCTTTGCTCTCATGAAGCTACCGGCAGCCCCTGAAGAAATGCTAATGAGCATGAAACGCGTCGGGCAGTAGCATGACTTTTCTACGAGGCGCTTCTTCTGTATCTGAAAATGGTTCTCCTTCATTAAAGCAGGCGATGTAAAAGTACCTGAGTGTGGCTCCATCATAGCAGGCAACTGTGGTGTTAATTTGTAGGCGGCTCAGCCTGGGTCGCGATGGGAGCCCCGCTGCGCTCTTGTGCAGTCCAGCTGCGGTGCTTAAGTGCACTACGGACTTTGGGAACAGGTATGCCAATGGAGGATTCACAGGCATGACAGACGGCAGGACTGAACTCGTAACCCACTTGGGATGTTAATATATTATATAGCGAAGCTTAGCACAATGACTCACTTGAGAAATAACCAGGCACTACAGTAACCATCAAGCCATGCGAGTGGCCACGCCCAGGAGGGCGGAAAGAGCAAACTCCTGTATAAATGGTGTCTGAAAACTGTTGTTCTTTGCTCTAACGAAGCTACCAGCAGCCCCTGAAGAAATGCTAATGAGCATGAAACGCGTCGGGCAGAAGCATGACTTTTCGACGAGGCGCTTCTGCTGTATCTGAAAATGGTTCTCCTTCATTAAAGCAGGAAATGTAAAAGTACCTGAGTGTGGCTCCATCATAGCAGGCAACTGTGGTGTTAATTTGTAGGCGGCTCAGCCTGGGTCGCGATGGGAGCCCCGCTGCGCTCTTGTGCAGTCCCGCTGCAGTGCTTAAGTGCACTACGGACTTTGGGAACAGGTATGCCAATGGAGGATTCACAGGCGTGACAGACGGCAGGACTGAACTCGTAACCCACTTGGGATGTTGATATATTGTATAGCGAAGCTTAGCACAACGACTCACTTGAGAAATAACCAGGCACTACAGTAACCACCAAGCCATGCGAGTGGCCACGCCCAGGAGGGCGGAAAGAGTGAACTTCTGTATAAATGGTGCCTGAAAACTGTTGTTCTTTGCTCTCATGAAGCTACCGGCAGCCCCTGAAGAAATGCTAATGAGCATGAAACGCGTCGGGCAGTAGCATGACTTTTCTACGAGGCGCTTCTTCTGTATCTGAAAATGGTTCTCCTTCATTAAAGCAGGCGATGTAAAAGTACCTGAGTGTGGCTCCATCATAGCAGGCAACTGTGGTGTTAATTTGTAGGCGGCTCAGCCTGGGTCGCGATGGGAGCCCCGCTGCGCTCTTGTGCAGTCCCGCTGCGGTGCTTAAGTGCACTACGGACTTTGGGAACAGGTATGCCAATGGAGGATTCACAGGCATGACAGACGGCAGGACTGAACTCGTAACCCACTTGGGATGTTAATATATTGTATAGCGAAGCTTAGCACAATGACTCACTTGAGAAATAACCAGGCACTACAGTAACCATCAAGCCATGCGAGTGGCCACGCCCAGGAGGGCGGAAAGAGCAAACTCCTGTATAAATGGTGTCTGAAAACTGTTGTTCTTTGCTCTAACGAAGCTACCAGCAGCCCCTGAAGAAATGCTAATGAGCATGAAACGCGTCGGGCAGAAGCATGACTTTTCGACGAGGCGCTTCTGCTGTATCTGAAAATGGTTCTCCTTCATTAAAGCAGGCAATGTAAAAGTACCTGAGTGTGGCTCCATCATAGCAGGCAACTGTGGTGTTAATTTGTAGGCGGCTCAGCCTGGGTCGCGATGGGAGCCCCGCTGCGCTCTTGTGCAGTCCCGCTGCAGTGCTTAAGTGCACTACGGACTTTGGGAACAGGTATGCCAATGGAGGATTCAAAGGCTTGACAGACGGCAGGACTGAACTCGTAACCCACTTGGGATGTTGATATATTGTATAGCGAAGCTTAGCACAACGACTCACTTGAGAAATAACCAGGCACTACAGTAACCACCAAGCCATGCGAGTGGCCACGCCCAGGAGGGCGGAAAGAGTGAACTTCTGTATAAATGGTGCCTGAAAACTGTTGTTCTTTGCTCTCAGGAAGCTACCGGCAGCCCCTGAAGAAATGCTAATGAGCATGAAACGCGTCGGGCAGTAGCATGACTTTTCCACGAGGCACTTCTGCTGTATCTGAAAATGGTTCTCCTTCATTAAAGCAGGCGATGTAAAAGTACCTGAGTGTGGCTCCATCATAGCAGGCAACTGTGGTGTTAATATATATATATATATATAATTATATATACATCCAGACCAAGCACACTCCTGTGAAGATCGTACCCCATTGAGGGGTGGCAGGTGGAGTACGCCGGTAATTAGATATGCTAGTAAGAACGGAGTTCCAATCGTGCACTCGGAATACTTCGCAAAAATCACCAATGACCAAGGATCATTCAAAGGGTTTTATTCATGTCATAAACCTGACGTGACGCGTTTCACCTTCAATTTGCTTGTTCAGACACCGTTTTGCCCATCAGCACAGGCTTACGTACATTTCGGGTGTCTCATCATGAGCATAGACATTGGATTGAGAGGTCCGTTTTGGGCGTCATCTTACAATTTGCTTAGTAATACACTGCGTACAGTAAGTATGTTTGTACAGAACAGTAATGTTGATCCCATCACTGGGGCGGCTTATCATATCATTGTGACACTGTGGTTTGTACTTTGAGTGATGGTACTGCACTACGGGTTGCTCGTGTTGACTAATTACGGGTGCGGTGCATTCTGGGATTTGTCGTCTCTATATATAAACATATATATGTATATTCTTTACCACACCAAACTTCAATAAAAGACGGCGCTGACTCCGTGAATCTGAATCCAAACAATTTATTTAAATGATCAGTTGCTGCTTAGACGCGTTTCGGCGGCTTGCTTCCGCCTTGTTCACTACATCTGCATTACATTTTCCTTAGGTATTTTTACACATACATGATTACATGGGTTCAATTACCATACTGGTTTCATCTAGCTGTTGCTAAGGTTACACGGTTGCTCCCCATGTATGGACATAGAGAAGTTCATGACTTGCACATTGTAGTGTCATGGCAGTTGTTTACACTCTTTATCAAAAAAAACACACCTAAATTAAATTAAAACATTCCTTCATACCCTTATTCCAATAAGTTTCTAATATGCTAAATGTTGAATCACACCCGCATACCAACACACGCTGCACCTCTGTGTTATTTAAAAACCATTTCTGCTTGTTTACACAAGTCCGGGTTGAGTACGCGTGAAACGGCTCATACCTGTCCCCGTTCATGTGTGTGATGTGGGCCGTGATTGGTTATAGTGTTAATGCGGCTTGTATTTTTTCCTGATCGTGTGCGGCCAGGCGGGGAGGTGAAATGAGTGGCGGCTTGCTTACGTGTTTACTTTCCCTGGCCTACTGCAAATTATAACATCAGAACGATACACAGAGTAAGTGTTTTCCTGAATGTATTACTTATAATCATTTATCGAGGACAGTGCCCGTTATACACGCAGTACCTCTCAGTCTCTCAATGAGTGCCACAGCCACGGTAATACCTCCCGAGTTTTCAGCACAGTGCATGTGTGTATATGCCACCCGCTCTGATCTAGGAATTCGTTCCACATTAAAACCAACGTTTTGTATCCTGATTAGCGTATGAGCCCCTTGACTCCAAGTGGAGCTACTAACTTAGGACTTGTGTTTGTTGTGTCCGTGGTGAGTAGTGATAGGTGAATGTGACAGTGATGTGAAGTGGTGAATGTTTGAAAATATTGTGAGTGCGATGTCCCTTATTTACATGTGAGGTGATTTTTATTATTAAAGTACGTGAACTGCAGATGTTAAAGAATGGTACTTGGGAAAGAGACAGTCCTGGCTGAATTACAGGTGTACTTTCAGGGCCTCATCCGCATTCAGACCGAGTGGGATCTTGGAGTTCAGAAGAATTATGATTCTGGACTCCAGGCGGCGTAGAGCTAGTTTACGGTTTCCACCTCTGATGTTTCTGGGGATACTGTCAATGACGAAATATGTTAGGCCTTGGGCGTTCCCTGCATGTGTCTCATGGATGTGCCTTGCTACAGGGTACGCTGGGTCGTTGTTTGTGATTGCCCGCAAGTGCTGCAAGATTCTCACGTACGCTGGATGAATTGTGGAACCTACGTATCTTTTACCACACACACACGTCAGCACGTACACCGCATACTCTGTTTTACATGAGAAATGCTCCCTGATGATGTATGGTGTCCGTCTAAAGGGCACATCGACTTTGGCAGTGTTGATGCCGTGGTTACAGGCCTTGCATTTGCTGCATTGAAGCCTTTCTGGGATTGTAGCCAGTTATTTGGCTTTTTTATGGCAGGGGCATTGCAGACTAATTGACTGCGCATAGATTTTGCTTTTCTGAATGACACTAGTGTTTTGCCCACTGCCTGGCCGATGGTTGGGTCATTACGGACCAAGGGCCAATGCCTCCTCAAGATCTTACGGAGGTTCGTGTGGTATCTGTTGAACCCAGTTATTAACCTTGGCGGTTGTCTTTCTCGGTTGTCAATACTTGTTTCTTTCTCCGCCACGAACAGTAGTTCCTGTCGTGTTTTTGTGCTGCATTTTAGTTCTGCATTTTGACATGTCTTGTCTGTGTACCCCCTCTTTCTGAGCCTAGTGAATAGGTTTTGTTTTGCTTCTCTTAGTCCCTCAGTGGTACTGCAGTTGTGTGTCATCCTCAGGCATTTAGCATAGGGGATAGATTGTTTAAGAGGTGAAGGGTGGAAACTATGTGCGTGTAATATCGCATTCCCTGCCGTTGGCTTGTGATATGTTCGTGTTTGTATCCTGTTGTGTTGGATAAACAGTTCTAAATCAAGGAATTGTATAGCTTCAGTACTCGTGTTACATGTGAACTTTAAATTCAGTGTGTTCTCATTCAATTCACATGCAAATTTCTCAGCACTGTCCACACTGCCCTGCCACAGAATTAAAATGTCATCAATGAACCTTTTGTAAACAACCACATTGTTTGTCATGGTCTCAGAGTACAGTACTCGTAATGCCTGCTCCTCCCACCAGCCCATATGCAGATTCACATAGCTGGGGGAGAAGCAATTTCCCATGGCCGATCCTTGTACTTGTTTGTAGTGCAGTCTGTCGAGATTGAAAGTGTTATTCGTTAAACACCACTCCGTCATTTCCAGCAGCATGGTCGTGTGTTTGTATAGGTTGATTGGTCTTCTTCCCAGGTAATGTTTGATGGCATTTAGTCCGTCCTTGTGCCTGATGCTGGTGTATAATGACTGTACATCCAATGTCATAAACAAGTAGTTCTCCTTCCATTCGACATCGTAGATTTTAGCCAAAAAATCACCCATTTCCTTTATTTAGGCTGGAAGTTTCTTTACTTCTGGTTGCAGGAAGTGGTCTATGAAGACACTGGTGTTCTCAAAGAGGCTCCCGATCGGTGATATGATTGGCCTCCCAGGCGGGGCTTTTTCATTCTTATGAACCTTAGGAATTAGATAGAGTTGGGCGGTAACAGTGTAGTCATTTTTCAAGAAATCAAACTCTTTTCTGCTCAACAGTCCCATTCCTCTCCACTTGTATAGTTCATTGTGGTATCTCTCGTGGATTCCAATGATGTGTGTAGGACTGATTCTTGTGTAACATTCTTGGTCTTGTAGTTGACTTTGAGCCTCCTCGTTGTACATTTCCAAAGGCCATAGGACAATGTTGCCCCCTTTGTCCGACCATCTTACAACAATATCTGATCTAGCTTTGATCCTTGTCATCAGGTCGTTGTATTTACGCATCTGGTCTTCATTTTGAGTGAATTGTTTCTTGGTGCTTAAGATGGAAAGTTCCTTGAGGTCTTTTGTTACGCAGTCAGAGAACAGGTCTAACCCATCTTTGGGCATTGCTGGCATGAACACTGACTTCGGTCTAAATCCTGTTTTGATCGTTTGATAAATGTCCATATCAGAGCTCCTGGCTGGCCCACTTGGTGTAATACCATCATTCTCATTTTGTTGCTCCAGATCAATCATATCCTGTAACGCTTCCATGTGCGCTACTCTCACCATTTGGCTTTGATCATTTTGTGCTGGCGTTCCAAATGTGCGCTTGCTGGAATTGGCAAAGTACTTTTGTAGTTTTAATTTCTGGACATAAAGAAACAAATCGATTCGCGTTTGGGCATAGTCAAAGTTTGTGTTGCTGCAGTACGTTAACCCCAGCGATAAAATTTCCAGTTCCTGTGGTGACAGCTCCATGTTAGATAAGCTGATGACTGTGTTGTCTTTTTCTGTGTCCATCATCGGCGTCTGTTTCGTCTGTATTGTGCCTTGTTTTGTTTTTGCCCTTGCTGTCCCCCTGTCGTAATTGGCCCGTTCGGATTAGCGATTAGCTGAACCTACACGTTGTCCTCCTTAACTTGGCTATATACGATAACGCCATTTTGAATGTTGCAGCGGCCATCTTAGATCATGAGCGGCCTCGTGGCCGACGTGCCCTTTAGTCCTTTGTCCGTTCCGCTGACCACTCTTGTCTGCCCAGCAACAGGCTATTTTTAGCACTGGTCAAGCCACACATGCGCAGTTCCCACTGACCCGTAAACCTTCAGGAATGTGCCGCTAACTGACCAGTGGGTTTGAAACCCTCCAATGAGCTGGCAGTATTCCAAAAGATGACCATATATGTCTCTAAAACTGTGTCTTTACTTGTGCCGCCTATCTTTTATTGCCCCAAAATTGTATATAAACGGGGTCACACCGGTGTTCGGTGTGATACCTCTTGCATTACCGAAGGGTGCTGTTTGAGTGTACCACCACCCCATGGGGTCTTAATAAACTTGTTCTTTGCCTTTTACAGTTTCCGTGCCAACAGTTCTTGTGTGTAAGTGGGTAATCTCTGGAGCGTGTAGGCCTTGGGAACCCCGAAATACTTCAATTGGCGACCACGAAGGGACTCATCGGCGACTCGGATGCCCGAAGGAGAGGTCGTGACGAAGGCTTGGAAACCCGCCATGGGCGCGCGCTGCCACGAGTGACCCGAGTCTTGGCTGCCACGGTGTTTTTTCCTTTCCTTCCGATCTGACCTTCCAGGTGGCGCCGGTCTCCGACTGAGTCTTTGAAGTGTTTGCATCGCTGCGAAAGTGCCGTTTGGCTGATTTGGCTTATAAGACCTTGGCAGTTGGAACCTGGACATTTGAGAATTTGGTAAGCTTTGTGTTCGGTAAGGTAGTCTTCGGACGCTTACTGAAGTTCTGCGATTTGTGTTCGGTAAGGTAGTCTTCGGACGCTTACTGAAATTCTGTGATTTGTGATCGGTGAGGTAGTCTTTGGACGCTTGCCGAGTTCTAGGAACTTTGATTTGAGTTAGCTAACATTGTGAATTTGTGATCTTTTGAACTTATATGTGTAGTGCACTTCACATAGGCAGGCATGTAGAGATGTTTCTCTAACTTTGTTTTTTTTTTCCTTTGAGCGGCACAATCGTGTGGAGAACTGTAAGTGCCATTTTTGTCTGGTGTCACGCTTTCGTGATACTTTTTGAACATGCCTGTTTTCAGCACACTCCGAGGAATGTGTTGTTTTGGAGAAGGTACCTCAATTAGGTTAGCGGAATCACAGCCGGCTCCCCCAGAGGGAACACCAAATAGGGACATGTATATCAAATTCGGCCTTCCACCTATTATGTACAGTAAATTATGGCATAAGTACACCAAGGCCGATCCTGAATTGCAATGGCCCCTACACGGGTCGTACGATTTGAGTAAAATCCAATTTGTAGAGCAATGTATGTTTCAACGCAGGTCTAGACAAAACATGTTTGATTGCGTGCGAATGTGGGAGAAAGCGGCGCGTGAGCGAATGAAGCGTGAGGTTGCCTTGGCGGACAAAGAGCAGCGCAAGGCTGCTCGGGATAAGGCTTTACAGCTTGAGGAAAAGGAGGCTCAGGAGAAGAAAGAAAGGGAGGAACGGGAACGTAATTTGCAAACGACTGGTCAATTTCCTATTCGCCGACCGCTTTATCCTGTCCTTAATAATGAAATTGATGATTTTTCTTTGTTAGATCGGTCACCGCCTCCGTACGTTACGCCGACGGCTCCAGCTGTGGATTCTGATGATGGCGGACAGGATAAGGCGGGCAAGAAGGGCGTATCTGCTCTCAGGTTTACTGCGGATAGGTCCGCTCATTTACGCAGTTGGGCTCGTAAAGTGAATAAGCGTACTGTTACTCAGGATCAATTGATATCAGAAAAAACAGGGTGGACGGATCTTGAATTGATGTATTTTCTGTCTTCCTTGGCTGACGAGGTTGTGAGCGCATATCGTGACCTTTCTGATACGTTAGAGCCCAAAGTGTTGTCAGTATATCGTGAAACCTTGACTAAAGGTGATTTTGATCTTTCAGATGTTGATGACCTGTTTGCGCAATTGATCAAGCTGCGGGATGAGACAACTCGATTGCGGGAGGAGCGGAAAAGGAAACAAAAGGAGTCTGAATTGGAGCATGATGGGCAGGCTAAAGAGTGTTCTCTCCGTGGTTCAGATAAGAGTTCTGTGTTGCATGTTATGCCTATGCGTGAAGCTGCGCCTTTGTATGTTCCACCAAAAGGGGAAGGTACGGATGATGATAAGTTGTCGAAGGATGCGAAAGGGTATTTTGTGTATAATTGGGTATATACGCCATGGAATAGAGCAGATGTCATGGCATTGAAAAATTCTTTACCTGATCTTCGGAAGAATCCGGCGGCATTTTATGAAGGGGTGGAGGGGGCTATATCGTCTTGTGTGATGACTCTTGTAGACATAGATTTGTTTTTTGGGCTAATTCTACCACCCGATATGTGGAGGCAAATTCGTAAAACTAATGATGAAACGATTTTAGGGGGGACATGGAAAGAAATAAATGCTGCAGACTTAGATAGGGAACCAGCATGTAAGCCTTGTCAGCTAATACTAGATCTCCCAGCAGCTATCTTGCATAAATTGAAAACGCTTGTTCCCTCCAAAAAGATTGATTGGACCATGTTAACGTCGTGCAAACAGAAACCCGATGAAACGGTTTCAGATTTCTTTACGCGCTTCGAGGAGGCATTTCATGATTACAGTGGTCAATCTTTAACAGATGATACGGGTCGGCATTTGTTTGTAGATAAGTATGTGGCTAATCTCCTACCAGAGATTGCAAAGCGATTGAAGTTGAGTGAAAGTTCCTGGGCCACGGCGACCCCTGCGTCCTTGTTAACTATGGCTCAGTACTATGAGCGGCAGGAAGTGGAGGCTAAAGAAAGTGTAGAGAAAAAGACGAAGGAATTGAAAACGAAGGTGATGTTGGCACAGGTTCGGGGAACACAGGGTAGAGGGAATGATAGAGGTAGACGAGGTGGAGGAAACGCATCGTATGGTCGTACGGATATTGCGGAGGATCAGTGTGCTTATTGTAAGGAGTTTGGGCATTGGGCCGAAGATTGTCCGGTACTTCGTGAACAGCGTAGTCAGCGTGGTCGAGGCAGCGGAAGGTCAAGAGGAGGTTATACTGGAACGAGAGGTGGCGGAGGTGATCGTAGACAGGTTGAGGAGAGGGGCCGTGGCCAGGACGAACGAAATACGTTTGATAGACGGAATCAATATCAGATTTCAGAAGGAGAGAATGTGGAACATCAGGATTATGTGCATGCATAGGATTGCGTAGGATGGGGTAAGGAATCAGTTGAAGTGCCAGTAGATCAGCAAGGTCCATATGTAACAGCGGGTATTTTGGGTTCTACTGATCAATTTCTAGTCGACACCGGAGCTACTCGTAGCGCGCTGTCGAAAAACTTGGTTCCGAGGGCTCCCCTGTCTGGCGAAATGATTACGTGTGTAGGGTTTGATGGCACACCCTCCCCCAGCCCATTGTCCAAGCCCCTTGCACTATGCATTGACAAATACTTCAGTTTTGGGCAATTTTTGTTATCACCTCATACCCCAGACAATATCCTGGGCATTGATTTGCTTAAATATTTCCGAGCGACGATACGCTGCGCTCCAGAGGGAGTGCGGGTTATCCTGAACGACAACTACCCTGACCCTGATGATTGCCCTGACCCTGACAGATTTTATGCCATTTTCGATATTCCTGCTTTGGCCTCTCTGCCGCATACGTTGTGGGCGACATCAGATACAGATGTGGGAGAGATGCGCATTCCACCAATACACATTACTGTTAAGGAGGGGGCCCCTCTACCACGAGTACCACAGTATAAGATCTCGAAGGAAGGTGAAATTGCATTGACACATATTGTGCAGGATTTGATTTCTGCAGGGGTGGTGGAGGAGGTCCCTTATAATGTCTGTAACAGCCCTATTCTACCGATTCTTAAGAGAGACTCGGATGGCAAAATCTATCGGTTTATTATTGATTTGCGTGAAATAAATAAAATTGTCATTCCCCAATACCCAGTGGTGTCCGATATCACGACTTTACTTACTTTGGTTCCACCGACGGCCACCACTTTTAGCGTTATTGACTTAAAGAATGCGTTCTTTTCCATTCCTGTTCACCCAGATAGTAGATATCTGTTTGGTTTTACGCTCAATAATAAATCGTATAGATTTTGTCGTGTTCCCCAAGGTTATACTGAAAGCCCTAGCATCTACAGCCAGGCTTTGAAACGACAATTAGATTCCTTTAAATTGCAGTCTGGCGTTGCGCTCATCCAGTACGTGGATGACCTTTTGCTTGCCGCCGACTCCTATGCACAATGTGAACAGAGTACACTTGCATTACTTTCCTTTTTGGCACAACATAATCACAAGGTTTCCAAGAAAAAGCTTCAATACTGTAGACCCCAGGTGACCTACCTCGGTCATCTGTTGTCTAAGGAGGGGCGGGCATTAACATCTGATCGAATTCAAGCAATTTTAGACACACCAGTCCCCCGCACGCAGAGAGATGTGCGTGCTTTTATAGGGTTGACATCCTTTTGTAGACAATGGATCATGGGTTTTTCACATATCATAAAACCTTTGCTAGCATTACTGTCCAAAGCTACACCGATGCCTCTTGAGTGGACAGATGAATGTCAGAAAGCTTTTGAACAGTTGAGACAGGCCCTTTGTTCCGCACCCGTGTTAGGAACACCAGACTACACGAAACTTTTCACATTATACGTGCACGAGAATGATGGGTGTGCGTTGTCAGTGCTAGTGCAGTTACACGGGGATAAGCAGAGACCATGTGCATACTTCTCTGCCATTTTGGATCCTGTAGCATGAGGGCTGCCTGGGTGTTTTCGAGCAGTAGCGGCAACAGCAGTAGCCATACGACAGAGTGAGGGCATAGTGTTATCACACAAATTGTTGGTGTTAGTTCCTCATGCAGTAGATGCCCTGTTAAACCAAACAAAGACCCAATACCTCACGAGTGCACGACTTACAGGATACGAGCTGACACTCTTAGCGCCACACATAACATTGAAAAGATGCGCTACTTTGAACCCCGCGACTTTATTGCCCTATCCGGCCGAGGAGGGTCAGGAAGAAAAACATCACGACTGTGTTTTCCTGACTGAGGAACAGACAAAGGGTCGTGTTGACTTACAGGATGTGCCACTTCCAGATGTGGATGGGGAACTGTGGGTTGATGGATCGTGTTTGAGGCTGCCAGATGGTACGACTTCCGCAGCATATGCGATCACGACTCTTAAGACGGTGGTTGAAACAGCTAGAATACCACAAAAATCGGCTCAGGCAGCAGAGCTGATAGCTTTAACAAGAGCCTGCGAATTGAGTGCTGGCCTATGTGTGAACATATACACGGACAGCCGGTATGCCTTTGGAGTGGCCCATGACTTCGGGCTTCTCTGGAGAGAACGCGGGTTCCTGACGTCACACGGGGAGCACATTATGCACGGAGAGCTAGTGCGTGATCTCCTGAATGCGTTGCTCAGTCCTAAAAAAGTAGCGATAGTGAAGTGCAGTGCCCATAAGAAGATTACGGATAAAGTGGGCCAAGGAAATGCCTTTGCAGACAGCATAGCAAGGCAGACGGCTATGTCCCGAACTAGCTCCCCTATGTACGTGGTACAATCACAGGCTGAGAGATGGAGTGACGCTAGAGCAGAGATACGGGATATTCAAAAATCAGCTACAGAATCTGAACTTGCGGCTTGGGCAGCAGATGGGGTACTAGATGACGAAGGTTGTTGGAGAAGCAAAGACATGGAGAAGTGGAAATTGCCTGCGGCTTACTTACAGGCGATGGTCCAGATGACTCATGGACTGGCCCATGTCGGAGCCCTTGCAATCACTCGTCTTTTAACACGAGTTTGGGAACATCCGGAGATTGCAAATACTGCAAAGAGAGTAGTGCAGACCTGCCTGGTGTGTTTGCAACACAATCCTGGGAAGGGGACCCATACTCCGAAAGGAGGGTTCGTTCCACCTTCTGCACCGTTTGAAGTGCTTCAAATGGATTACATCCAACTCGAGCGCTGCAATAACCTGAAGTACGTTCTAGTGGTGGTGTGTGCTTTTAGCAAATGGGTTGAGGCCTACCCCACGAAAGACAATACGGCTTTGACAACAGCTAAGGTGTTGCTTAAGGAATTCTTTCCTCGCTTTGGAGTTTGCAAGTTTTTGTGGAGCGATAATGGGCCCCATTTTGTTGGAAAGATTGTGGAATATGTACTGAAGGGGTTAGGGATTCAGCAAAAGTTCCACGCTGTATTCCACCCTCAGTCAGCAGGTTTGGTCGAGCGGTACAATGCCACGTTGAAGCTTAAGCTGGCCAAAATTGTGGCGTCTACATCGTTGAAGTGGCCAGATGCGTTGCCGCTAGCACTACTATCTCTCAGATCAGTACCCCACTCACGAACCGGCCTTACGCCCTATGAGGTGGTGTTTGGCCGCCCTATGAATATCTGGGGGGTGCCCAAGCCGCGATTGATACATGATGTGCCTTGTGTTATGATGAATGATTATTTGGCACGATTAACAAATGATTTGCTCTCTATTCATCAACAGGTTCGAGAAGCGCTCCCTGATAACTCCGCTGGAGAGGGCCACGATCTTCGTCCTGGGGACCATGTAATGGTCCGTTCGTTTGAAAGAGCAAGCAGTCTGGAGCCCAGGTGGAAGGGCCCTGAGCAGGTCCTCCTGGCAACCCGAACCGCAGTACGAGTGACGAACAGGAAGCGGTGGGTGCATTCGACACATTGTCGCCGTGTCTCTCCGGATCTGGTGACTCCTGCTGTGTTGACTGATTATAAGGAGATCTTGGAGAAAGAAAAGAGCCCAGCTGTGACGTCGGCCGAAGTGGAGGGAGCCTTCCCGGACCAATTTGCTACCGGAAGAGAGCGCTACGATCTACGTCCACGATAAGAAGATTTTTGTTCCTTTTGAATGACTGGTTGGTTACCGCTCCAGGTTTGTGAAACGGAAACCGGGAATTCCAAGGGGGGGGGATCAGTTCTGCCAGAGTAGCGACACCCGTCTTGGCCCGGAGAAGAAAACAACGGCTACCTCGGAGTTCAGCACCGCATTTTTCCTTTTTTTTAGGTATACACGCACGTGTATCTGAGACAATTTGTGAACAATTTGTGCCACTTGAGACTTTGCACAAACTTTCTTGAACTATGGCATCAACGGCATCCCGTGATAAGAAAATATTGGGTGCCTTTCTCTTTGTTCTAACTATTGTGGTGATAGCTGTTATGGCCTGGGTAGTCGAACTTGTGGTGCCTGTACGTGAACATTTGCTGCCGACTACCCCGGCACCGTCTGAACACTTTCATTTTACATTGCCATTCCATGAAGAGCGCCATCGCCAAACGTATTTAAATAACAGCTTCATTCAGATTCTTCACCACACGCATAATATGACCAATACCTCTAATTGCTGGGTGTGTGGAATGTTGCCTGGGCACCAGAAGAGAGGGGGCACCCCACTTATTCCACTCCCGTTTTCGCACAATGGGTCATGCAATGCCTGGTACACCCTCCTCTTTACTCTGAGATGGCCAACTAAAGGGGGGGTGCTTTTCCGTTTAAATAAAGTATGTTCTCATGACAAGGATGGGTTTCCCCGGGCTGAGGGCACACGTTTTGAATGGGAAGAATACAGGCCTGACAATGTATCTGCCCCACGTGTATATAGCAATCAGCGAAACGTGAATGTATCCAGTGCTCATGTCATAAATGTCATTGCCACAAAAGCCGATTTATGTATTAGAAACAAGGGCACGATTGCGGTGGGGAAAAGCGAATGTAATATTACTCTCACGTTTGATAGCCCGAATGGCATTTCATTTGTTGCATCTCGAAACACCTACTTTATCTGTGGAACGAAGGGGTACCATCAGCTTCCAGTGGGGTGGTTGGGCACGTGCTACGTATCGTTTGTGCTACCTCCTGTATTCATTGCCCCTCCAATGTACCACAACGATTACACTTTGTACCACGATTTTGTTTTGAACAGGGTTAAACGAACTGTTGCCCTAGAGGACATTGATCAAGCGGACACTACGTTACAACAGTATGTGGATTTTAATCTGGGACTATTTTCCTTTGTGGGGGCTGCATTGAACAGCCGGAAAATAAGACGGCTGACACGCGTTGTTGAGGCTGTTGCGAATAACACCGCCGTTGCCCTGGGGAATATTACTGAGGAACTACAGATTTCTAGAATTGTTACCCTCCAAAATCGGATGGTTTTGGACGTGGTTTTGGCAGATCGTGGGGGAGCATGTAGAATTATCGGAAGCAGCTGTTGTGTTTATGTCCCGGATAATTCTCCCTCTGTGTATGATGCTATTTCCAAGCTGCATAAAATAGCTGCTGAAATACACCCGGACAATGGAACTTGGACACTTTCTGGATGGTTCTGGTCCATGATTGCAACTTGGGGCTGGAAACTGTTGACAATTCTCTGTATACTTGTGGGAGCAATGTTCTTCTTATGCTTGTGTATTCAATGTGGCCCTGCCTTATGTTCAATGTGTCTATCAGCTTGCTTGCCATCGAGGCGGGCTCTTGCCCATGACAAAATAATGCTACACAAAGAGGTGACACAAATTATGTTAATAGACATCGAGGACGAACATCCAGACTATGTTCATTATGAGGTAGATTCAGCTAAACGCTAAAAGGGTCGTCTGTCGTAATTGGCCAGTTCGGATTAGCGATTAGCTGAACCTACACGTTGTCCTCCTTAACTTGGCTATATACGATAACGCCATTTTGAATGTTGCAGCGGCCATCTTAGATCATGAGCGGCCTCGTGGCCGACGTGCCCTTTAGTCCTTTGTCCGTTCCGCTGACCACTCTTGTCTGCCCAGCAACAGGCTATTTTTAGCACTGGTCAAGCCACACATGCGCAGTTCCCACTGACCCGTAAACCTTCAGGAATGTGCCGCTAACTGACCAGTGGGTTTGAAACCCTCCAATGAGCTGGCAGTATTCCAAAAGATGACCATATATGTCTCTAAAACTGTGTCTTTACTTATGCCGCCTATCTTTTATTGCCCCAAAATTGTATATAAACGGGGTCACACCGGTGTTCGGTGTGATACCTCTTGCATTACCGAAGGGTGCTGTTTGAGTGTACCACCACCCCATGGGGTCTTAATAAACTTGTTCTTTGCCTTTTACAGTTTCCGTGCCAACAGTTCTTGTGTGTAAGTGGGTAATCTCTGGAGCGTGTAGGCCTTGGGAACCCCGAAATACTTCACCCCATCTTCTGTTCTTTCTCCGCCTGCTTTTTGTTGTTGTCTTTGGTTCGCTTGGCCCCTTCCTCCCCCATCCTGATTTGGCGGGTTCCTTGGTCGTAGTGACCTGAGGCGTTGCATTCGTAAAAAAGCCAGTTCTTGGACTGGAGTTGGTGCTGGGCCTGTTGCACCTGCGCTGTGGTTACTTTCATTATCGGTGTCATATTCAGAGCTGATTTCATTTTGGCTTTGCTCTACAGTCGCAGTCTGTCCAATACTCATTGGTACTGGTGATTGCCGTCTTATTTGATCATATTTTCTCACGAACGTGTATATTCTTCCGTTCAAATAGTCGTTGCGATCCCTCTAGAATTTTATCGCTTTCCTTTCTTTAATGTCGGTTTCGTGTTTTTGCAGCCTTGTTTTTATTTCTTTCCTCCTCTCAGCAATTTCGTCTTTGTTTGGTTTTGAGTCCAGTTCTTTTAATATTTCCTCAATGTGAGAAATCATTTTTGCCCTGGCACTTGCTGCAAATTGTATGAGAATTTTTAGCATATTCTCAGATGATTTTGCACTGTTGTCAGCCCACATCTGTAGCATTTCAGGGTCGGGGTCCTCATATGTAGGTGCCACTAATATTCTTAGTCCACGAGGTATTCTCCCCACATCGAGATATCTGGTGAGGGATTTCACTTCCCACCATTTAGCTACTTCCTTTTTTCGAAGTTTTTCCAATTCATTAGGTAGTTTTTTCGTTTCATCCTTTTCGGTTGTTTGCACTTGGGCGGTTGCACTGCTCTCACTGCCTTTGCCCGTGTCAGTGTCTGTGAAGACATCCAGCGCTGCCTCTTCTCTTTCCCTTTCCCATTCAGCAGCCATACTGATAATCCTTTAAAATGTGTAAAGTTTGCACAGATTCACTGCCCATGTGTTATTTTCACTCCACACCGGGACTCTTTCTCCCATGAACCACACATTTAGCCCGCTCCCTGTTACTCCCAGCCGGTGTCGTCTTACCTGGAAATCTCTGACTACTCTCCAGCGATCGCAGACCTCCAGGCAGACGACCCACGCTGATTTTGCAGGTTACTCGGGTCCTCTTGTATTATGGTTCCGGGGGGCACTGTGTGTCTTTTTCCAAAAGTCCAACCACCAGATGTCCTTTTAGACACAGTCCAGCCAAATCGAGGAGGGTCGCATTGGGTTTCCAGGACTTAAACCCTTCGTATTCTTTACCACACCAAACTTCAAATAAAAGACGGCGCTGACTCCGTGAATCTGAATCCAAGCAATTTATTTAAATGATCAGTTGCTGCTTAGACGCGTTTCGGCGGCTTGCTCCCGCCTTGTTCACTACATCTGCATTACATTTTCCTTAGGTATTTATACACATACATGAGTATATGTATAAATATATATAGCTAGAGAGATAGAGATATATAGATCTAGAAATGTAAATTTCCACAAAATCTAGAAATATATAGATATCGATGCATGTATGAGTATATATATAGACAGCGCGAAGATGTTTCAGTGTTGAAATTGGTGGCATTAAATCTTCTCGGAAACAAGTCCAGCATGTGTCAGCCTGTTTTTTAAGAAAAGCGGGATTGGAGGTGAGATAGAAAGTGGAAGGTCGGCCCGGCTGTACTGGCACGCCTCTTGATTAGGTGCTCCGCATTCACCGACGAACTTTATGGACTACGTGCAAGCACTGCACAAATGTGGCGCCCCCCCAAGCCTGGACTTTGTGTGGGCAATGGGGAAAGAGTAACAGCTGGTCTGTTGTGGATTTTGTCCGAGTGATGCAATTCACCATGTTCCACTCAACTGACGGAGGAGCGGGAAAAGCTGAAAACTGACTTTGTCAGAGCACAACTGTGTGCTTGTGGGGGGGTCACTGCACCTAGCTCACTGGATTTCAGAAGTCTGCGGTTCCTTTAAATGAGTGGGAGACACACTGCGAGTCGTCTTGGGCCAGGGGAGGGGGAACAACAGAAGACCTCCCCCAGTGATGTCATCTGTTTTGGCCCAGTGAAAAGACTCACCTGGTGATTTTACCTGCCCGCGACCGTCCGTCTGAACTCTACCTCTTCAGCATATCCGGCATTGAAAAAGGCATTACGCCGAAACCGGTCTGCCCAAACTGAAAGGAAAAGACAGCGCAAAGATGTTTCAGTGTTGAAATTGGTGGCATTAAATCTTCTCGGAAACAAGTCCAGCATGTGTCAGCCTGTTTTTTAAGAAAAGCGGGATTGGAGGTGATATATATATATATATATATATATATATATATATATATATATATATATATATATATATATATATATATATATATATATATATATATATATATATATATTCGGTATGTAGAAGACATCCAAAGACCAGCACCTGGAAAGACGAGGCAAGACCCATAGCTAGTGCAGATTTTCTATTTATTTAGAGACCCAACACCAGTCCGACATGACGCGTTTCGGCTTCTCCAAGGCTTGATCACATGACACAGACATGGGGGCTGATGACCCTTATTTAAAGTGCACAGTGCTCATTTACATAATGGAAAGTGAAGAAATACTTTGACATATTACATCGCGTATTCGCATTGCATATGCAGTACAACCCAGATGAATTGATCTTATACTGACAAACAATATAACTTATTGAAATATGTTTGTTTAGCATCCGAGTAGCAGATTCTCAGATTTGTAAAATCTAAAATGCATAAGAGAATCGATGGGGGCAATTATAAATAATGTTAAAAACAATTACGTTGGTAATACGCCTTTAAAACAATAAATGATCACATTTACCACCCATTGCTAAAAAGAGTACATGATCTACCGTATGCAAGCATATCTGCAACAATAAAACACAAAGATCACACATTGAAGCCACATTTAAAAAAACTGAATAAGTAATCTAAAATTGGCAGACATTTAGCCCAAGTGGGCATACAGTGCATTATCTGGGTACAGTCTTTGTGCAAAAATAACAGTTGTGAAACAACGATAAATAGTTAGTGCCGCCCAAGTGGGCAAGACCCTCAGTGCAAAATACGCAATAGCTTAAGTTCTGAAATACTAGCATAGTTCCATTATGTAAAGCATTAGAAGTGCTACCAGTGAATTTAAAAACATGTAATAGATGTTAAAAAATCATGTAATTATAGTCGTGTGGAGGACTTGCACGTGGGGTAATACAAAAAAGATTTCATTTAAAATTACAGAATAATATTCCGTGGCACATTCAGATAATATCCAGCTCATACAGTAACAATGATATTCCCTTAGAGCTGGAAACCTAAAAATAAGTGTAGCAATCATCACTGGTGTTAAGCCCGTTCGTTATCTTAGTGTCAAGTAGGATGATATGCCTGGTCTCCAATTTCCTTAGTAGTGCCTCCCTATCTCCACCTCTTCTTTGTGGGGGTACAGAGTCTATAACGTAATAGATCAAAAGAGAGGCATTTTTTTCATGAACCTTATTGAAATGCCTAGCGACCGGATCCGCTGGATCCGCATTAGTGATGGCCCTCAAGTGCTGTAGGATCCTTTTGTACACCTGCGGTCTGGTACTCCCCACGTACCTCAGACCGCAGGGACATTCTAATACATATACTGCGTATTCTGATCTACAGTTCAGTTTCTCTTTGAGCTTAAAAGGTGTAGGGAAAAATGGAGACTGATATTCTGATCTACTGACACCGTTTTTGCAGGCTTTACAGGTGGAACAGCGCAAAAAGCCCCTACTACCAGACAACCACGATCCCGTGGATACTTCTGGGATACTGCAAACTAGGTTATCTTGTATCGATCTGGCCGTTTTAAAAGTGATATTAGGGGAATTATTAAGCAGCTCTCCTATCAACGGATCACTTTTGATCAGGAGCCAATGCTGTTTTATGATTTTGTGTATGGCTTGATGTTGATTGCTGTACCCAATAATTAAACGAACCTCATTGGTAGTTTGAATACAGGCCCTGGCGGTACTGGTTGTTGAGTCCAACAGGGTCTGTCTATCATATCTGTTCGCTCGAGTCATGGCACTATCAATGCAAGAATTAGAATAACCTCTCTACAGAAATCTGATTTTGCATGCATTCTGCACTATTAGGCAATCAGAGCTATTACTGCAAATCCTCCTGATACGGAGCATCTCCCCATAAGGGATGCTCCTAATCAGGTGCGCCGGATGGTGACTACTGGCGTGCAGCAGGGCATTACCTGCTGTAGGTTTGCGGTAAAGTCTACTTTGCAACTAACCTTTATGGACGAAGAATTCAACATCTAAAAATACAACAGTCTGCTCGCTCATATTGCTGGTAAACTGTAAATTTAGTGTGTTTATGTTTAATTCTTGTATAAAAGATGTTGCCTCCTCAATAGAACCCTCCCAGATGAAAAAGAGGTCATCTATATATCTCCACCAAGTTTTGACCCTGGTGGTCATGGTCAGATTATGTTCCACCATGAGGACCTGCTCCTCCCAGTAACCCATATGGAGGCATGCGTAACTGGGAGAGAAGCAGGCCCCCATAGCCACACCCCTGATTTGTAAGAACAGCTGATTTGCAAAAAGGAACACATTGTTTTCAAGGCAAAGTGAAATCATAGCCAATAACATTTTGGAATGTTCTTGATAACAGGGAGGTCTTCTCTTCAGGAAAGTGTTCCACAGCTCTAATGCCATCCCTGTGTACAATGCTGGTATAAAGAGATGACATGTCCATCGATACCAGTAAGTATCCTGGTTGCCAATTAAAATTGGCCATTTTTCTGAGAAGATCACCAGTGTCCTGGACAAAGGAAGGCAGTGTTTTAACATGTTCTTGTAAAAAGAAATCTATATATCTGCTTTCATTTATACAATGTCAGTACTAGACAACGGAACCACTGATGCCGCAGTAAATGCGACTCAGCAGGGTCCCGATGAAATTAATGAACCGGGTGCGATAATCATCCCGGTCAACATAAGAAAAACTATAAAGTTAAAACTTATAGAAAATGGACTGACCACACAAGGTGGCACAGTCGTCTTCGTGATAGAGGCACATGAATATCGGCAGACAGAGGTATTCTATTCTTGGATAAAATTTCCAGCAGCAAACGCTGCAACACACGAATTCCACTATTACAAAATAGAGGAACCTCCGGAAGACTACGCTCCTTTCGAGGAGATTGAAATCCCATTAAAATACCAAGAGCACCTGCTCTGGTTTAAAGGCGCCCTAAAACATAATGATCATATTACCAGGCTCGGTCCACTAGGTAGACCAGGAGCAACGTGGCCGGTTCTAGCCAGCTACACACCACATCCGGACATTGCAAAAATGTCAAAAGAAGAACTTTTAGCACAGCTAAAAACATTAATTAAAATACATAGACAATTAGTACAATATGTAATGCGGACTGCAACAGTCCAAACAGCTGTTAATGTCCCACAGCTGACCCCTCATCAGGGGAACACAAATAAAATTACACCACAGAACATACAATCATGTCTTGGTAAAACACCCATAAAACGGGAACAAGTTCCTTTCTGGTTAGCGCAGAAAATTACTCAAATAGAGGCAGTATTTCCGAATACTACCCCTATTGAGAAACACAGAATTCTGACCATCTGCCTTCCAATGGGGGTGGCACCACATGTGGAGGACTGTGACACTTGGGGTACAGTCTTTGCTTCCATTTACACAAAAACACATGGTGTTCCGCCAATGGCGGTAATACCAGATGTGCTAAAACAGATTCCGAATGAATACGGTCCAGCACCTGCTTTAACTCTTGGTATGAAATTACTGAAAGACTTCAAGCAGGTCTCGGCTATATTACTAGCCAATATAAAAGGAGAAGCAGCATCTGTGGCGATCCGCCAGAAATTGAAGGAAACAGATATAACAGATCAACCAATTAGAATTATAGAAAAATGTTATGAAGAATTAGGTAGAGACAGCTTGGGTGGGAAACCAGTAAAATCCCAACTACTCGAAAATCCTGAAAAATTATTTATTAAAAATAATTCAAACACTCCTAATAAGAACTGGGATGGAAATAAACAATCCACTCCCAAGGAAAATGTTTTCCAGTCCAGAGGTAGGTCTCCCCGACGGAGGGAAAGAACTCCGACTCGAGAACACCAATCTCCCCGGAGGGAGCCCTCTGAGAAAAGATATAACCTCAGAAATAGGGATAACTTGAAGAAGCCTGATAGATATCAAAGTATTGATACACGTCCCTCTCGATCTTTTTCACAGAAATCGGAAAGAAGAGGACGGTCAGACCCAGGAGAGCACACCAAGTGGACACGAATGAATACATTCAAGTAGAAACTGCAGACACCAGAGTTAGCAAACCTCATAAGATATACGAAATAACACTGCGTATAGAGGGAGAAAAGACAAGGAAAATAAGGGGTCTATTTTGGGATAAACTCTCAAAAGGCTATGACATCCTGTTAGCTGAGAAATATTGTCCCCGAGAGTTTGTCAGGGAGTGCCCTCGTGGTGAAGAAATGACTATGCCTGCCTTCTCGAATCACATTCCGATTCACACTAAATATATATATGCAAGGAAATGGGCAGTAGCCCAGGCACCAGCACTATATAAAAATCATGTAGGATGGGATGAGGACTTTCCTCCTCACAAAATCCAGTTAAAAAGTCAACCGACTGCACAAAGGCAGTATCCAATTAAGCAAGAAGCTAAAAAACAAGTCAGGGAGATTTTCGATCAACTTGAATACCTGGGGGTGATTGAAACATGCACCTCTCAAATGAACAATCCTTTGTTTCCTGTCTCCAACCCGGACGATTCATATCGTCTAGTCTTGGACTACAGACACCTTAACTCATGTTGCAAAACATTTGCAGTACAAAATTCGCATAGTGCTGCACTAATGAATAACATAGTTCGCAAAAAATATAAAACGACATTAGACATATCTAATGGTTTCTTTTGTCAAAATATTGCACCAGAAAGTAGATACTTGACCCCTTTCTCAGTAATGGGGTCTCAGAAAAATTTCTGTAGGCTCCCACAGGGTATCAAGAACAGTCCAGGACTATTCTCAGCCAGAGTAACAGAGTTACTACAAATATATGATGATGAGGCATTATCTTATGTCGATGACATCTATCTAACAGATGACGACTTGGAGACTCACTTGAAAAGGGTGAACACCATAATATTTGTTTTCGCAGCAGAGGGTTACAAATTCAACTTTAAAAAGTCAAAAATTTCCCATCTGACAGTATTATTTTTAGGATACGAATTATCAAGTGAAGGAAAAAGCCTTGCGGACAACTTCTTAGAGAAGTGCGCAGTACTCCAAGCACCACAAACGCTGAAGAACTCACAATGAATTCTAGGCTTCCGAATTTTGGAAGAACTTACATTCTAAATTATGCAGAGAGGGTTAAACCTCTCTACGAACTAATTAAACCTGATTTTAAACAATTCAACTGGACTCAAAAACACACAGAAATTTTGAGATCATTGCAAACAGACATGTTAGCAAAAATAAAATTAGATACATGTGACAATACATGCAACCTTGTCATCCGGGTCATCCCAGGAAGATGCAGATTCACGTACCTGACCTCTAATGAGGGAGAAACGGTACCAATAGCTTACAAATCTCACTTGTACACACAAGCAGAAAAAACATTCAGTCTCACAGAAAATACTGTGAAAGCAGTGCAAACTGCTATAGCTAAAGAACGAGAAATAGCACAAGGCAAAAGGATCACTGTTCTCACAGCAGAATCCGCCTTCGAGGCACTATTCAGCCCAGTAAACCTGCCTACAGTGTCACTGGATCCGAAATGGATACAGTGGGAAAATTCTCTTGCTGCGGAAGACGTGAAATACTATTTCGCCCCGCACATGAAAAAACTGAATGATTTAACTTATGAAAAAGAATATCCTCTGCCAATCGAAATTCTTCGTCTACAACAATACTCCTGTATAATCTACACAGACAGATATGTAAAGCACTACGATGTAGAAAATAAATCCTACGATGCAGCCTGTGTGATTGTTAAAGGTCGCTGGCTCTGCGGTAAATTCAGACCGAAAATAACAAAGACTGAATCACTGAGAAAATGTTCGGCTCAGCGAGCTGAAATCAGATCTTTAAAGATGGCGCTTGAAAATGCTGAACGTGAATTCCCGACACTAATCGTGTGCGATTCGCATTTTTGCGTCCATTCTTACAATAATGAGTTGCAGAGCTGGGTTCAAAATGACTACAAAGATGACACAGGTGCCACAATCAAGCATAAAATGCTTTGGAAACAAGTAGTTCTTTTAGAGAAAGAACTACAAAAGACTCACGTGATACACACTCTGAGTCATCAACGTGATGGCGTTCATGTGGCAGGGAATTCATTGGCTAATACAGCCATAGCGGTAGCAACTAAACCGGCTTCCGTAGCCACAAAAAAGCGTTCAGAAAAATACATAGACAGGGAAACCATGCTGTCAGTAAAGACGTCCTTAAAAGGCGACTGTGCAGCACTACCCGTGAACTATCCACTCAATTATGCATACATAATTGATGCAAACTCCGTTCCGTTTGCTCGAATCCCTGGAGTGGGGGATGGGTAATTCCAAACACGAACCGGAGAATCTTTTTAATAGCAGACACACACATGGGATTGGGTCAGAGGCCCAAAAAGATCAAAGAATCTCTGACTGAATTACAATCAGAGCACTGGTGGCTGGGGATGAGCGTGCAACATCAAATATTTGCAAAAAACTGTCGGGACTGCAGCAGAGATCGCAATTATGAACCGGTCCAGTCTGTTGCCCAGTTACCGTTTGTGGACGGGGTAATGCTGTCTATATGCAATCCAGCATCCTATTAATTGATTAAGACTACATTCACTTAAAAAATGTGGCCCCGCCGCTCGGCTGATGCCAAATCTGTTATAAAAGATCTGCGAGTCTTTACCGGCACATACGCAATTGCCATGTTCCATTCTGACCAGGGTCCTGCTTTCAGCTCTCGAGCTTATAAGGAGGCCATGGCCAGTATGGCGTTGGGTTGCGATTCTCTTGTCCATTTCACCCTTAGGGGAACAGTGTAGTGGAAAGAAAAAACCGGGACATAAAGCAATCTATAACGGCGAAGGTATTAGGTTCGGGTGATGGGTGGGTCAAACATTTAATAAGTGTCCAACTTAGTCTAAATAATTTGCCAAGAAATTCTCTAAAAGGTTTCAGCCCGTACAAACTATTGTTCGGAACTAGAATGCATATTCAGGATCTTGATAGTCAGGCTTCAGTGGTAAAAGATAAGAATAAAGACTTTGACATCAAAGATCGTTTGGCTGTTTTACAGGACTTGAATGAAACAAGAAAATCCTTAAGCAACATAAAAATAAAGCAGCAGCCAACTACCACTGAAGACACACCACCTGTCCCAGCAAGACCTGTCTGGTTTCCAAAGATTGGGGATCTAGTCAGAGAGAAAATAGCGGTGAAGAAGGAATTTGGGCCTTCTTACAGAAAAGCAGTACCTGTCTTGGCAATCAACGGAACAAGATCAGTAGTACTACCGCCTCTTGCTGGTAAAAAGGAGAACCGAGTTGTATCAATCGACCTGGTAAAACCACAAGCATGTGGCCTATAATCAACAGTAGGCCAAGTGGACTCCCAAGAAACAACAGAATACCCAAATTTGCAACAATCCAAGAGGTTCAAACTGAAAGACTAATCACATTTGATAAACCTGCAGTGCACAGAGAGGGACTATGCAATAATGCCATGGAACTCGTGCCTCTTGAAACACAGATTGAAACAGTTCGTCAGGAAACTCCAGTCTACAATGATGTGGCATCAGAATGTGCTAATGAAAGACAAATTAAGAAAACAATTCCAACAATTGACAGAACTGACCCTGGCTACTTCATCAACTTCGATACCTTTTCTGAAGATCAAAACGACCCTGAAGTGAGACCTGAAACAAAGACTTTTAAAGAAAAAGCAACAGAACTCTTTCATCAACTCAAGGAAACTTACCTTATTTCTCCATGGTTAGAGTTTTGGTTTGGGCTTGGTGTATTTTTCCTCCTGCTTTGGCCCATCATGATACTTTGTTTGGGAAAATTCATTGAAGGGGAAATACAGTTCAATGGACACAGCAAGTCAGAACATCAACTTAGTCCTGAAACCACACAAATCATCTCACGTGAAGAAAAGAGGACTATCATCAGTAAATGTCACAGCCATTCCATTACCCGGCGGGGTAGTAGGGGACAAGACTGACAATGAAGTATATGGCCCGGTCGAGATCTTGAAATATCCTCACCAGTTCAAGGTTTCGTTAAGTGACTTTGTAAAACCAAGTACATTCTCTAATGATTGGGATTTTGAAAGTATAAATAATATGATGTCAGATTTAGTGCTGTCAGCTAGATTTACAGAACATGATTATTTACAAGGCTCGTCTAATTATGAACAGATGTACTGCTTCTCACATTACGGAGACCATTACTTACAAAAATCTGCACAACCTAGAAATGTTTTTAAATATAACCAATGGGAACATTGTGCTACTCCACCTAAAAGTAGTTCAAAAACATTCTATGAGAAATTTCAGTACTTCTCGGGGTTTAACACAAGTGATGCAGAAACGTTTTATTATAAATTGTTGGATAAAACAGGGACGAAAACCATGTTGACAAATACTAAATTGATATATTCAGAAGCATTTTATGAAAAAATGATGACATTTGGTTTTGATTTCTGGAAAAACAACATTGAAACTAAAACCCTCTGGGGTACGAAAGATTGGCAGGTACAAGGCCTAGAAGCATTATTTCGAGCCTGCATGATCCCAGAATAAATAATGTTCTTAAATGACACAATTCACCAAACAACCTGTCTTGGCCTAGCTAAGATTAAAGACCTTAACAAACCGTCTATTCCAAAGCCAATACCTGGTAATGCAACAACAGAAGTTGAAATAGACGTATCTAAATTTTTACATCTAAACAGAACACATCCTGATTGGAAAAAGTGGTCAATCTGGCCTACTGACACGAATAACTGTCAAGATAGATTCCTGAACAAAACACAGGGGTTAAAAATGACCAGACCAGACCCTAGATACTCCCAGTGACAACATCCAGGGATAGTAACAACATACAGTGTAGGGAAACTGTGCCTTGAATGGATAGAATCCTCCACACTGGCAGAAATTAAGCACCTTAAAGATGGTGCTGATTTGCGCGATTTCATTATGGGACCACGCAAGCAGCGTCAAAAGCGTTTCATAGCAGCAAGTATATATGCGGCATACAACGAGGCTTGGAAAGTAACACAAATTGAAACAGCTGAAAAAATACGAGAAATTGATCGTATTAATTTGGAAAAATCACTTTCTGTTGTGGACAATGGGTTAATGACTCTGTCCTCCAGAATATATTCACTGGACAGTATTGTATCATCTGCCATCAATATAATAGATAAAGTCTTGCTAATGTTACAACATGGCCAGTCGCAATTGCGTTCTATTGTACAGATAGGCTGGACGCTGGAAAATCTTCGTTCAGGCTATGTGCCATGGCGGTTAATCAACACAACGTCATTGTTTTCCATCTTTAACCTTACTGATAAACAAATCAGCTTGGCACAGAAAGGAGCAGACTATACAATCCTGAGCATTGAAAAACTTGAGAGATTGCCATTGACAATGTCAGAAAGACCTGTCATTGATTGGATAATATACAGGATTATCACAACTCCGAAAGCAACTTTCCGATTTAAAAATTGCCTTGAGTATATACCGACTGGCCAGTATGAACGATTGGGTAAAGGGTACATTAAGTCAGCATGGAAATTACCATATACACACACATGCTATAGTGACAGCAACAAAAATGTTTTTCTTAGTGGTGAAAATTGCAAACATTCACTAAGCGGTATACTTTTGTGCCCGGGTATTAATTTACACAGGGCCTGTGAAGGAACTTCAAACAACCTTTCATGCCACCAACATGTCACACCTGCAACGCAGATAGAGTCTTATCACAGCTGTTGTGGCTTGATGTCAGGGAAAGCATATCTCGTAAGCGTAACTTCCATGGTCACTTGCTGTATGCAAGCATTGTTTCCAAACAGCCCTGGAGATTCTGAGACGCCGATTTGGCCTCCTTTGAATGTCTCTTCTATACTAATTGATACTTTAAGCAGAATGAAGTCTGTGCTTTTACAGACAACAGTGCCCATAACGTCATCAAAAGAGACGTATGATCTCCAAGTTACAAGGACAACATCGGAGATACATGACCTTTTATCAAGAAACTGCCCCGTGCATTTCACAGAAATGCTTAGCCAAATTCTAAATATGTCGGATGCCGTAGGTATCTCAAACGTATTTAAGACGATTTTTCGGGGCTGTTAACACCATTCAAAGCAATTCTGGGCATTATTCCCAATTTTGTCCATTCAGACTTTGGCGGCATACCCCTAACTTTGGGACTTGCAGCAGGCATTTTATTTTTGACCCTCCTGCTCCAATATGGCAAGCCAAAACACAGACATGACTCCGGCAAGGAGGGAAGAAACGATCCTAGCAGTACGCTACCGGGACTGCATAACTAGAGTCCTTGGATTGGCTAGGCTGAGAGATCTGAACATGACCTGGTTTCTTTCATTCAGACCTATATGGCAGACCTGCATCTTACCTGTGCTTCGATGTATGCTATGCGGAGAAGAATGCGTGTTAGACACCTGTCTTGCACTACCATCAGCAGTACCAAATGGATATCGATATTTTGCTAAGTCCTGTAACGGCTCATGCATCGTGTTGTCCCCAGCGGCTACCAATCCTGATGACGGCATTCGTTGAGACTCCTGTGCTACGACTAGGGGGCGGCAGTGAAGCGATACATGAAAGCAACATCACCCAGGTACAGCCTTCTGTGAGCATTGCTGATCCAAACATCGATGATAGCAATCATTCTCACACCTGCCAAGTTACAGCATTATCGAACTTGGTCGAACTGTCACCTGAATATGTAGACCTGTTTAAGAGCCTGTCTGATATGATGTTCTCGCCTGAACAGCAACAATGAATTTTTCGAAACACATTCCGGCGCACAGCGTTCCCATGTACTCTGAATTTGGCCTTCAGTTTTGATCAACAAAAACTACTAAAAAGCGTTTGGAACTCTATTCCCCCGTTCACCATGAAAAAATTTTCATTGAACATTTTTCAAAATATTTACCTTTTTTTCCTGGCACGAATACCTTTGCTTAAAGTAGAACTATTCATAAAGAACAGAACTTCTATTTTTAGTAAATCTAGAGACAAAATACCTTTTCCTCAGCCTCTAGCACATTTTACAACAAATGCATTTATATGTGATGAAATAGTCTCGCCCTTCTTTTCTGTATTAAGAGACATTTCATGTGTAATTTTTTCGCAAAATCGTTCGACTGATTACATATGCTATAATTTTTTAATGATTTCTATGCTTAAAGACGCACAGTACCTATATTTTCATGTATTTCAAAAACGCCATTTCAAATGCTATATGTATTTTGGTGTGGGAAGTCTTACACGCACATCTTATAGCTTTAGTTTTTAGTAATTTGATGGACATAAATTTGTGGAGTGGGTGTCGTGTTCTATCTAGGACCCCGATCAATATTGTGACCTTATGCCCCTATACGGCTATAATCCATCCATACCCCTATAATGGCATAAACGATCAGAGCCATATTTCAGAAACTCGCCTCTGCAGCTCATTACAGTATATGACAGCAGAAGCCACTATCTTAGATTCCTAGATTACACACCGAGTTCTTTCAACAGATAAAACCCCCAGCAACCTGGGAAAGCCCCGCTTGCTTTGTTTTTATTAGTAATAGAACTCTAATGAGCACTGTAAGAACGACCAGTTCTTAGTGACATCTTTTTTGACGTCTTATGTCCAAAAACTTACGTCAAACAAGGCACCTTCCAGGTATAAATAATACCAACGTTGCCTTAAGCAAACACAGCAATGGTGGTGGTGAATCCAGGAGCAGAACAGCTGTCCCTTGCAGAGCCCAGCAGATGCGAGAAGCCCACGGACGCTGCCCCTCCTCCTCCTTGATGCGCTGAGAAAGACGCTGTCTTTTCTCCTGCCGAGAAAATCCAGCTCTGACATTTCCAGCCTACCCTTGCGGGTAACTGGGATATCGAGTCCTGAGAGGAGATACAAGACCTCCAACATTCTATTCCAGTGGTACAGTGTTGACTAAACCCTTAGAGAGAATTTTTGAAGCAAACCCTTGGCAAAACCAACTTAACTTAAACTGCTACTTACTTACTCCCTCACAAGTATTAGGCTTAGGTCAGGTACACTGGGGTAGGCGTAGTTAGAAGCACCATTTGAGGACGTTAGCTAAATGTATATATGAATGTATATATTTGACTCATTTTAACTATCGTATGGCTAAGAAACCATATCAATGCTTTTACAGTATTACTTTGCAATACTCCTTTTACTGTACGCACTTTTTATATTAACAAGTCTTGCAATTGCGGCAATTCATTTCTCTTGCATGAGAAGAAAGACTGTTCAATAAATAATACCTTTTATTGAAAACGCCCGTCTCTCTATTCTCTGCATCCCGGTGAAAGTAATTCTTGCACAACTGACTGAGTGAAATAGCTGTCTATTGTTTCACACGACTCTAGAGATTGACTCTTATTCTAAGGAGCAAAGTTGTCATATTTATGCGGTTGTTGGAAAACTGAATCCTTTCTTGTCTGAGCCAGGGAAGCTGATCACTTCCTATACAGTCAAGAAAGTTTCCAGTGACCTCTGAGCTAGTTGGCACAAACCTAATTAAGTTTAACATAGTCAGTAGAGACCTGGAAGACCGCACTTCCACGTCTACACTGCTGTTTATGTTATTCCAATGCGCAGGGCCTATAGGGAAAATAGGATCTACACTACACTGGCAACCACCAGTAAATTAATATCCCCAAAGCTCCACGTACCAAAGGCTTCGCACCGAAACACGTAGTCTATCTTTTACAGAGTTTTGCTTTTCTTGATGGAATAAAACATGATCTTGATCAACGCAAGCCCTGTTGAGTGCTGTTGCTTCCTTGCGAACATGTTGTGGTTGGATATCTGCTGGGTAGTTCTAGTTACACCATGTTTCCATAGGAATATGATTTTGTTTTGTTTACTAATGACTTTGGTACTGTTTGCTAAATCTTCTTGACACAATAAAATCCACCACAGCTTCTTCCTGGAAAGATTCTGGGTGATCTGTCAGGAGGGGACAGGAAAAAAAGGGGTGCCAGTGAAAACTTTCCAAAAATTGAACTGCGATGCCAAAAAAACAATTTGACAGAATTGCACCGAATTTGGCAGAAAGCTAGATCACGATCCAGAAAGCGTGCTTTTTATGTTTTATTGTAAATCTGTTCAGTGTTTTTGCAAAATTAAGGCTAAAAATATATGCATATTTTACACCGCAGCGTATCTGAGGAAGATCCGCAATGGATATTTAAACTCAACCATGGATTATGAAAAAAAAGTTGTGGCTGCCTTCTTAGGTCACTGGGACTCAGTCCCCAAGTCGAACAAATTAAACAAAATAGGATATTATGGGGCAAGGTAGGAGTATTCTGAACCACTAGGTCTTTTGGGGTTGAAGGAAGTTACCCGGTTAGGGTCACCAGGGTCATGGATGACCACCTCTCAGCCTTCCATACAAAATGAAGAGCCAGTCAGACAGTGGAGAATACAAATCAATAACTGCCTACTCAAAGTACACTCAGAGCGGAGCCCAGTCTGCCCTGTTGCTAGGAGTGCTGCAGAGGGACTGATAACAGCAAGCATAAAGATACATTATGTACATTTCAGAACCAATGAACGCACGCCCACAATTTCATTTTAAAAGCAAATGCAGCAAAACAGTGAAGTACGAAGAGTATGTTTCGATTCTGAGGTCAGGCACACATTATCTACGATTCATTCTGCCCATCCCCGCCACTAGTCAAGTGAGAGTAAGCCTCTATCTAGTAGGAAAGGAATGCGCTAATAAGAACAGTGTATTCATTAGTGAAGCAAAACTCAGCCTTGGAGAAATGCAACTCAACAGATGCCTTTTTCTCAGAAATAGGAAATAATTAGTTTTGATAATGATTCAAAATGGCGCCCAAATAGAAATGGAGCAGCGAATGCTAACTTAAACATATTAATACATAAACAAAATAATTTCTATTTTAACAGGGTGTCCCAAAGGGTCTCTCTTAGGGTGACATTTTTTCCTAAAAGGTTTTTTGGGGGGTTCTGTGGATCAGCGGATCCACTGTGATGCTCAGCACAACACCCCCGGAGATTCACATCAGATGTGCAGATCATCTGCGATACTGAACAATAGTCACCTAGAGAATTACAGTGAATCCTCAACACATCTAAGAAATAAAAGAAAGTGGTTGGTGACCATGGAGGTGAGGGGCTGGTTGCAGGAGCTTGCCAGGCCCTTCACCCAACCACAGGGGGCTGAGTGCAGGGTCTGGCCACAGGCCCGGCCATGTGACCAACCATGCACTGTGCATGGCAATGGATATCTTACATCAAAATATCACTGAAATTAACTGTAAAAAAGCAAAGGTTAAAGTGGCATTATAGTTAGGAATTTTGACTATAGCTTACTTTACATAGATTAATCCTTAGAAATTCACTGAAAAAATTAAAGGTAAAAAGGACGTTATAGTTAGGTGAAAATGTCAGTTAAACCATAACATTTTTAAACTAACAAAACCACTGACATTCGGCAGCTATAGTGATTTTAAGCCACAAAAATTTGTGACCTCAATTAATTCAATGATTAATTCAAGTCCAAAGTCGTGCACACGCAGACTTTGGGGGACTGTACCGCACAATTAGCAGAGCTTTGTGCTCTGATGCTTGCATTGGAGTTCACTGATCCTAGTGTGACGACTCTTATTGTGAGTGATTCTTACTACTGTGTACAGTCTTACAACGAAAACCTGTTCTTTTGGATTCAGAAAGATTTTCGTGATTCCAAGGATAGCACAATAAAACATAAAATGATCTGGCTCCGAGTGGCTGAACTTAGAGAGCAGTTGCCACTCGTGTATCTAATTCACACTCTTGGTCATCAGCGTGTAGGAGTTCACGCTGTTGGAAATTCGTTGGCCGATGAGGCCACGAAATCAGCAGTATCAACATATTTGGTTGCAGCAGTTACATGTTCCAAAAGTAAGATCGATGATGACATCTTGGCAGCCGTTGCTGCGACTGAGAAGGGAAGTAAATATCCTAAGGGATTCCCTTTGAAGTATTCATACCACTTAAGTCCTGATAAAGTTCATTATGTGAAAATGCCAGACGTTGGTGAAAGGTTAATTCCCAACGCGGACCGCAGGCCAACACTGATTACAGCTGCCCATTAGGGTGTTGCGTCTGTGCATGTGGGTGTTTCGGCTTCTGTAGCTCAGTTACAACAACGTTTCTGGTGGCGGGGGCTGTACAAACAGATGCGTGATTATGTCCTTCAATGTGACATTTGCCAGCAGATTAAGCCTTCAACTGCTACGCGTCCGCCCCAGACACAGCTGTACATTTCTAATAAACCACTTGGATATGTATATTTAGATCACTGCAGTTCTTTTTCTTCTGATACTGCGTATAAGTACATCTTTGTAGCAGTTGATTCATGCACACGCTTTGTGTGGGTGTGGCCACACCGAAGCTCTGATTCACGAACTGTCATAAGAGACTTGCGTGCCTTTGTAGGGATTTTTGCCTGTGGTACCTGCCATCGTATCAGGGTCCTGCTTTCGCCTCTAAGGCGTACAAGGATGCCATGGCTTTGTTGGGGGTCCAAGTCAAGTGTTTGTCTCAATACAGACCTGAGGGTAATAGTGTTGTGGAACGAATAAACCATGATTTAAAGCAGTCTTTGACAGCAAGAGTTATAGGCACTGGCAGGAACTGGCTGGCCCACCTCAATAGTGTGCAGCGTGCCCTTAATAATCTCCCTAGAAGGTCTCTGGGTGGGCAGACCCCATACGAAATGCTCTTTGGTATCAAGATGTTCGTACCAGATCTTGACGGTCTAGTCAGGCGGCTGTTGCTGCCTCTTATTGTGAGTGATTCTTACTACTGTGTACAGTCTTACAACGAAAACCTGTTCTTTTGGATTCAGAAAGATTTTCGTGATTCCAAGGATAGCACAATAAAACATAAAATGATCTGGCTCCGAGTGGCTGAACTTAGAGAGCAGTTGCCACTCGTGTATCTAATTCACACTCTTGGTCATCAGCGTGTAGGAGTTCACGCTGTTGGAAATTCGTTGGCCGATGAGGCCACGAAATCAGCAGTATCAACATATTTGGTTGCAGCAGTTACATGTTCCAAAAGTAAGATCGATGATGACATCTTGGCAGCCGTTGCTGCGACTGAGAAGGGAAGTAAATATCCTAAGGGATTCCCTTTGAAGTATTCATACCACTTAAGTCCTGATAAAGTTCATTATGTGAAAATACCAGACGTTGGTGAAAGGTTAATTCCCAACGCGGACCGCAGGCCAACACTGATTACAGCTGCCCATGAGGGTGTTGCGTCTGTGTATGTGGGTGTTTCGGCTTCTGTAGCTCAGTTACAACAACGTTTCTGGTGGCGGGGGCTGTACAAACAGATGCGTGATTATGTCCTTCAATGTGACATTTGCCAGCAGATTAAGCCATCAACTGCTACGCGTCCGCCCCAGACACAGCTGTACATTTCTAATAAACCACTTGGATGTGTATATTTAGATCACTGCAGTTCTTTTTCTTCTGATACTGCGTATAAGTACATCTTTGTAGCAGTTGATTCATGCACACGCTTTGTGTGGGTGTGGCCACACCGAAGCTCTGATTCACGAACTGTCATAAGAGACTTGCGTGCCTTTGTAGGGATTTTTGCCTGTGGTACCTGCCATCGTATCAGGGTCCTGCTTTCGCCTCTAAGGCGTACAAGGATGCCATGGCTTTGTTGGGGGTCCAAGTCAAGTGTTTGTCTCAATACAGACCTGAGGGTAATAGTGTTGTGGAACAAATAAACCATGATTTAAAGCAGTCTTTGACAGCAAGAGTTATAGGCACTGGCAGGAACTGGCTGGCCCACCTCAATAGCGTGCAGCGTGCCCTTAATAATCTCCCTAGAAGGTCTCTGGGTGGGCAGACCCCATACGAAATGCTCTTTGGTATCAAGATGTTCGTACCAGATCTTGACGGTCTAGTCAGGCGGCTGTTGCTGCCTCTTTTGACGTAGATGAACATTGCAATGTTTTACAGGATCTACAAAAGACGAGAGACAGTCTTGCAAAGGAACATTTGCCCTCCACCTCGGATGATGCGTTGCAGATCCCTGTAGTTGGCTGGCTATTCTAAGTTGGAGAACTGGTTCGAGAGAAGATCGAAAACAAGAAGGAATTTGGTCCCTCTTATCGAGCTCCTGTTCCGGTGCTTGGCGTGAAGGGCACAAGAACAGTCATTGTACCTCCACTTCCAGGTCATAAGGAAAACAGGTATATCTCCATAGACAATGTCAAAATACACAGAGTGGCCGATTCTTCTTAGTATGACTCCAGCAGTCTCATGTCCTTCGATTTTGAGAAATTCTGTTCTGGCCTGGCTTCTAATCTAAGGCCTGATGTTGCCCTCGAGATGCCTGCAATTTCTAGTCCTTTATTGAGTACACTGCCTGGTACTCAACTTGATGAAACAGATTATACTTACCCAACTGACTTATCAATGCCTGATTTGCAAACTCGCTTCGCTACAGAATCCCGATTTTCATTTCACACTGATTCACACACATCAAAGAAACCTTCAAATATTTCTGTTTTGGCAAGACTGTTTAAGAAAATGCTTTGATTCCCCCTTGGACCTAGATATGGCTGGTGCTTTTTTTCAATTTACCTTTTCATGTCAATTGGTTTTGTGGTGTATTTTTTTAGACTTGTCAACGGACACTATGTCGAAGAGAGAACATGCATTTGACATATCAATGGAACATTGGCTCCCCATTCCTCATCACACAAATTGAAGAGGGACCTTGCTTTTGTTAATATTACTGCTTGGCCTGTCTTAGATGGGATTGTATGGGATGCTGTTTGATTTCAGATTCATAGGCCCACTGAGGTTATAAATGTCCCTAATGTGCTTAGAGTTTCTATGGGGGATGTAATTAAACAAAATATTCGTTCTGATGATTGGGATGTTCAGGCCTTAAAAGCCTTGTTTTCTGGTTTGAAATATTATGCTGCCTTTGATGCTGAAGATTTGTATTTAGAATCTGCTAATTACAGTGATTTATATAGTTGCCAACATTTTGGGAATCATTACCTCCATAAAGCTATCAATTATACACAATGGGAACATTGTCCAGCTCCTATACAAGGCAGTTCTGCTTCCTTTTTGAAAAGGTTCACTTACTTTACCGATTTTAATCAGTCAAATCCCAATGCATTTTATTTTCGAATGACTGAAAAGTCTGCATCCAAAGTTAGACTTACCGATACTAAATTATTGTATTTAAAGTCCTTTCTTGACCAGTTAGCTGTTGGGGGCTACGAGGTATGGAAGGATACCATTGACCTTAAATCAGTTTGGGGTTCTAAAATCTGGCAAGTGTAAGGCACTGAGGCTTTGCACCGTGCATGCCTCATCCCAAACCATATGTTGTTTTTGACTTCTACAATTTCACAGACAACTTGCTTTGGATTGGCTACTACTAAGAAATTAAATGCTCCTTCTTTTCGTGAGTTAGAAGAATATTCCGGTTGGAGTAATGCCACTAAATTTTCGATCAGAGAATTACAAACTCTGTTGTGAAATTCTTCCTTTAACATATCAAGTTTGGATCCCAAAGGCTGGCTGCTCTGGCACAGAAGTGCTGACTCTTGCCAGCATCGTTTTCTGGGTTTGGCTCATGGCTTTACACAGGTCAGGGTAGATCCCCATTTTGAAAGTGGCCATTCTGTGACTACCTATTCTGTAGGCAAATTATGTCAAAATTGGCCCAAACATTCTACTTGGGCGTCAGTTAAACTGCATTTGTCTAAACTGACTGTCGATGTTGATCTGAATGATTTCATAAAGGGCCCAGCTCAGTGATATGCTTGATGCCAACTCTCAAAGAATGTTCAGTTTTTAATGAGAAAATGTTGAATTTAGAAAATCAAGAAATTAAGAAACTGGAAGCTAAAGATAGAATAGAGCATGAAGGGCCCAGCTAACGGTAGATCTAAAAGATGGATATATGCTATTTACAACGAAGTCTGGAAAACGATTTGACCGACAAGCAGCGTTTACTGTCAATGAAGGATGCTTCTTTTTCTATGTTGCACATTGAAAAGTTGGAACCTTTACAATTTTCAGTAGCTGAAGCCAATACAGCTACGTGGCTTATCCACGGGTTAATAACTCTCCCGTTTCCTTTTCCTTTATTCAAGTTCGAGGCGTGTATGAAGTACTTTGCCATTGGTAGATATGAGCCTCTGGGGAGTGCTTATCTCCATGAAGCTTGGTCGCTTCCATTTACCTATAGATGCCTTAGGGAGGGTAAGGAAGTTTTTTGAATGGTGAAGATTGCACTGAAACACCAGATCACTCATTGATGTGTAGACATATCCAGTTACATGACTCCTGTAATCAGAATGAGCCAAATTTAGCCTGTATTTTGAAAGGTACACCTGTGCCTGCTATCGTACCCACATTCGCATTACTGGCGAATTGGAGTTATTTACTTTTGAAAAATTAATATTGTTGTGGGTTAGTAGCGGGAATCGCTTATGTCGTTACCGTCAGTGAGCGTGTGGTTTGCTGTAAAAATGTAATGTATCCTCCTCCGCATGGGAAGCTTGATGTTTCTATCTGGCCCAAGATTCCGACCTTGAAAGCAGAGTTCCACAAGATGAGTCGCATAAGAGCTCTATTATCCCAGAAAGAAGTTGCCCTCACATCTGCTCGTGAAACATTTGTCCTTCATGTGGCTAACACCCGCACAGAAGTGCATGCCTTATTGAGCACTGATTTGCCCTTGCATTTCGGTGACTTAATTCACACTATCTTTAATGCATCCTCCACCACAGGGCTGGCTCACTTTTTTAAAGTTGTAAGCAGTGGCCTTGTGACTTCTTTTCAAACTATTTTTGGTGTGTTTTCAGCATTTTTTCATTCTATTTTTTCCAGCCTGTTTGGTGGATTTCCCTTACTGCTGGCTCTGGATGCAGGTGTACTATTACTGTTTTGTTTGTTTCAAAATGGATGCACAACCTGTGTTACAAGAGGAGCTGTTCCGGATGGGGCTGCTACGCCCCCGAATGCTTGAGTACTATGGAGCGCTGCCTCTTGCTACATTGAGTGCAGCTTATGGATTATCATTTCAATTTTCCTACTTTACATGCGTCCAGCCTGTCTTTTATTGCCTGAGTTGCGACTTCGAATGGGCCCTGGATTTGTGTCTCTGCAATACTGTGTCTCCCGATGCGGACTATAATCAACTTATGAGCTCCTTAGTTGCTCATGAATTGCTTTGTTCTGATGGAGAGATTATGGCCTTTGCAGTGATGCATGGAGTACTGGGTCGTTGGAATGTGTTCACCGCGTCGCAAGATTTCTTGGCATGCAGCTTCATTGAAAACCCACCGAGTTGTCCTCTGATGGTGCCAGAGGGTCCGGTGATTGAGGAACATGTATGTTCTTTCCCTTTGTTGAATTGGATGGATGAATTATTTTCAGATGAGAACAGTGACTTCTTGTTGGAGGCTGTTGCTGCATATTTTGCATATTCATTGTTAGAATGAGATGTGTCTTCGTCTCTCTCTTCCATGACCGACGCCACTTATTGGACATCGGATATTTTTTACTTTTTCATCCCAATTTCTTCTTTTTTTTTTGGCCAGACCTATTGACTTAACTACGTCAAAAGGTTACATTTTTTTTGCAATTGAACTATTAACGGATTATGAGGTTTTTTCTTCAAAAAAAATTCTCTACTCCTTGTGCAAATTGGAGACTTGTTCTGAATATTGTTCTTGAACTCTGCATTCCTAAATTTGCCCCTTATCTTATCTTATCTTATCCGTGCTCGGATCAAGGGAGGGTGTCATGGAGTTACGCTTTGCCTTCACACTGTGTTAAGTTAGCATGAGCTTATTAGAAGTTTAAACGCCATTTTTCCTTTCTGCTGCTTCTGCACACGGCACATATTGTTATTAATGCTTTGAGCCTAGTAGAATAATTTCTTTTCCTATAGTATCAGTTTTGCATGGTAAGCTATGTCTGAACAGTGAGTGCAGAGGCCTTCAAGGTTATTTTAACACAGTTGTTGTTGTTTGGTCTGATCAGCGCACGTCCTAGACATAACACATATGCAGCTGTGGCCAACTCTGGTTTTGGCGCATTTAATAATGCACTGCGTAGAGCATGCAAACACACTTGATGAGCTTTCGCATGCAGAGAACTGGTATAGAAGGTGATGTGATCCCTTTTTACTAAGACCAGAGGTATGGGGCCGCCCTTCTAAAACCAAAGAGACCTTCTGTAGATATAATATACTAGCAAGGGAGGGAAGACTGAGGTGTAATTTAGCCTTCTTCCCGTTAGCATTTTAAAATGATTTCTCCCTTTGTATTTTATGGAATAGTAACTATGCTGATAACCTTGCTGCTTATACTATGTTTGCTTGTATTAGCTAAGATACTGCGCCTGAGAACACGGCATTAGAAATAAATATTTCAAACTTGCACGTGTCTTCATTTACTCCTCGTTTTGGACTAGTATGATAGTATAACGAAAGAGTTTTCAGGTGTTCCACATTACCTGAGGTGTTCTAAAGTTCATGTTCTGGGTTGTCTAATCATTGGGGGTATGGAAGAAACAATGAGACACTGATTGCTAGTCTGGTAGGGGATTTTGGCTACTAAGGTGAGTTTTGGCACACCCTAATTCACTGAGGTTCCAAGTCTCTATGCACAGTTCTGTGTAGGAGCAGAATCCATGCGACAGTAGGTACCGCAGAAGTCATTAGGGTTCAGTCCCTTTGAGTTACTGTATGGGCATCCCAGTGGTCTTGGTCCCCAATGTTGATGCACCCGATGCCAATCCTGAACTTCGGTTCTGTGTGGAGTACATGGGCTCCATGCTGTCACCAGGACTGACCAGCACGCCGTCCCCAGAGTTGATGAGCTCATAGATCCGTTAGGGGTTCAATCAGATAGTGGCTGGGCTGGAGGATTTCAGTGCTGCACACCTGGATGACATCCCAGTGTTCCATTCCAGCTGGGAAGATCACTTACATCACCTCTGGGTAGTGTTGAAGACCCTGCAAAAGGCAGGCCTCACAATCAAGGGCAGAACAGCCAGCTCGGGCAGGGGTCCATGGTGTACTTAGGCACTAGGTAGGAAGCGGCAAGGTGGTGCCCCTACAACCAATGCCCACAACATCTCCAATGAATTTGTTGTGCAGACAAATGCTTCAGAGCATGGTGTGGGAGCGGTGCCAGAACTGAGCGAGGAGGGTTTAGACTAGCATGTAGTCTTTTTTAGCAGGAGACTACTCCCCAGAGAATAAAGGTGGAGTCCAATTGACCGAAAAGCTTTTGCTATGGTCTGGGCGCTGAAGAAGCTAAGATCCTACTTGTTTCGGACCCACTTTCGAGTTCAGACAGGCTACAAACCTCTCAAATGGTTAATGCATTGGAGGGGTGAAAACCCAAAACTGTGAGGTGGTCCATCTCCCTACAGGGAATGGACTTTATGGTGCAACACCGCCTTGGATCAGAACAAACCAACGCTGATGGTCTGCCCAGGTTCTTCTGCCTTAGTGAAGAAAACTCCCAGGTGCGTGGGTAGTACTCCCTGCTTTCAGCTGGAGGGGACATGTGTTAGACCTGGCATATTTTGGCATGTTTCCATTGTCTTTTTGCATGCGACCTTCTAATTTTGATTGTATGCTGGACTTCATTTTTGCTGGTTTAGTGTCTCAGTTCACTTTTTCACTGCTATTCAGTGCTAAAGTGCAAATGTTCATTCTGTAAGGTTTTGATTTACTAGTAAGTCCCTATTACAGTGCACTGTGTGTACCCAGGGCCTGTAAATCAAATGCTATTGGTGGGCCTGGAGCACTGGTTATGAGACCCACTTGCCAGGTTCTATGTAGCTCTGTTGGCAGGATGAGGTGTATGTGAAAGGTAGGACATGCAGTAGTATGTTTTACATGTCCTGGGCAGGATGCAGTTTATGTGAAAGGTAGGACATGTAGTAGTATGTTTTACATGTCCTGATAGTCAGATACTGCCAATTTAGTTTTTCACTATTGAAAGGCTCTCTGTCCCATACGTTTACACGGGAGCTGCCTTGTAAGAGCTGACAAGTGTAACTTTCTGTTGGGAGAAGATAGAGAAATGGAGTTTACAATCTCTGAACTCAGAATTTAATCACATATCTTTCAGTAATGGTGATGTTTAAATGGTGTGTTTGAAAATGCCACTTTTAGAAAGTGGGCATTTTCTTACTAAAAACCCTGTGTGCCTCTGCCTGTTTGTCTATTCACTATCTGATTCTGGAGTGACAGGAGATGGGGATGTGCATTCACACTAGACAGTCACAAAAAGGGGTTAAGGTGTGTCCAGCCTTTCCTTTGTGGCTCATAGCCAGGCTGAATAGACCTGTCTGCATTTAGAGTCGTGGTAGGAGTTTTCAAAAGCACTTGAATAGGCTGTGTCTGCTCTGCACAATGCTGTGTCCACCTCCTGTAGTTAAGCTGGACCAGGTAGGACAGGACTTGATTTCACTGAACCCAGAGACTTTCTGAATAACATTTCAAAGGGGAAAGAAGTGTAAATATTGTGGCCCTGACCCCAAAACTTTAGAACTCATTTGGACTAAGGAACCTGCCAAGAAGAAGAGCTGAAGAAGCTAAGAAGAGGAACTACCACTTTGCTGTGTGCTTTGCTCTGTTGGCCTGTAGTAGCTGCTTCTGTCTTGGCCAGTGAAAGGACTGGACTGGATTGTCTGAAACTTATTTTCCTGAATTTCTCCAAGGGCTTGAGGTTGAGCTTGCCCCCGTTCCGGAAGTCTCAGGAACAGCAAAGACTTCAAGATCATCTGCTACCAGCACTGAGAACTGTGTGTTTTGTGCTGCAACAAAAGAAAAAGCAATTTCATGCCATCAAAGATGCCGCTGCCAGCTCCGTGACCTCCTGGCACCGCAGAGACCACCGCTCACTCTGCACTGCACCCCTGATCTCACTAATGGCTCGACCAATGCTGCCACCGATCAGCTGCTTGCACTGCAACCTGAGGGCACTGCAAGCTGCTCTACTTCGCACTGCAGTCCTGATGCCTGCCAATGCCAGTGCTCCTGACTTCAACCTCACAGAGTTTGATCTGTAATGTGTGTGACTGCAAGGGCCCAACTACTCCTGCAGCAACCTCCGGGGCCAATGTCTGCCGATACCGTCTCTTCCGAGCTCATCACAAGGCCCACAACACTTTGCATTTTTTAAGGTACTGTTTGAGGGTCTTACCAACACTGTAGCTGGCCCGCAATGCCGTGGTCGGCCTCAACTGTTGGATTTGTTTGGTCATGACGCTATGATAGCCACGTACGAAGCTATTGACTTCAAGGAACTCTACTTTGATTCTATTTTTGCCATAATAGTATTTTTGTTACTTTATGTTGGTTTTTTTATCGTTTTGGTCTTGATTTACACAGATAAATATTGGCTATTTTTCTGAAACTGATGTGGTGTCCTTTTGTAGTGTTTTCACTGTATTACTATGTGTTATGTGCAAATGCTTTACACATTGCCTCTGAGATATACCTGACTGTTCGTGCCAAGATAACAAAGGGGTGAGCAGGGGTTATTTTAGAAGTGTAATCCCCCACCCCTTCTTGCTACAGCAGAGAGACAGTATTTTCTCTGAAGGCAATTCTGTTCAGAGCATGATGTTTTAGCAAGAGCTGAGTTATCCTTTTGGCCAATCTGGGCTGCATGCAATTGTGAGGTGAGGTGGATATTTACTTTTTAGTTTTAAGTTTCTTTTGACACGTGCATGCCCCTTGGGTCTTTGCACATATCATGGAATGAGGTTCCTCTAATTTGGCTGAATTCCCAGGCCCTGCCCTTCTTCTAGAAGGATTGATAACCTTTGGGCTCTTTTGCGTGGGTCCTGGTGGGCTGTACCCTATTCTTGGGTGTTGGCATTCTTAACAAGGATACTAGAGTTGTTTAGAAGGTCATTTGTGGACCCCTTGTTGGGGATTTGCATTGGGAAAACTGTGTGCGATTATGATTGCCTGAAGTGTTTTCTCAGCAAGATTCAAGGGTCCCTTTGGGACTTTAGGTGTTGGGAATGATGGAAGAGGCATAAATGGAGTTGGTGGCATTTTCCAACGCAATTGAGCCTGTATGCTGTGCTCTTGTTTTCGGGGCTTTGAGGATCCGTTGCTGGGATGCTGTTCTTTGAACCCTGTGGCTTGAACACAGGTATGGCTGGAAACAGGCCATCCATTTCTTTGGATGCTGCCTTCTGGGGCCCCAGTGAGCGTGATTTTGAACAGCTAGGCATGGTTAACAAACTTAACGTGCCCACCCCTGTACCCCAGATGCAGCTCCAGAAGGATATCTATGAAGACCCTCTACCTCCCGCCGTTCCCCTCTCCCCTGGTTCCTAGATTTTCTGGATCTATCACGTTTGTCAAGGTTTGATCAAATGGGTCAACCTCAGAAGGTTTTGAAAGGGTTTTGGGGAGGGGAATATGGAGCTGCATGCTCTGCCCCAAAGGAGAGACCAGTGTGCAGTTGGAGGCTTGCTGACTCATTCCTGGATTACTGTGAGGCCTGTGGAACTCTAGGATTCTTTCAACCCCCCCTTCTAAAAATGCCTGGAAGGTCTGGTTTCCATCTCCAGAGCATTTGTCCAGTTTTGGGACAATAGGTGGGCCTCCATTTGGAGAAGGCCTGAAAGATACTGGAGATTGGGTGTCCTTTTGATCTGTGGTATGCACTGGAGGTATGGGAACAAGGATCTGGGTGCCTGCATTTATGCACAGGTGGGGGCCATCATGCTCACTCATCAAACTTCTTCCCCCCGGGTACGGTCAACCTGTCCTTGTTCACAACCCCCACCCCTTCATCACTGTCACTATCCTATCCTTCTTCCCCCCAGTCTGAGCACCTTTTGCTTTTTTGTAAATGTTTACTATAACTTTGAAATCAAAGAGCAACTTCATTGCCTCTACTGATAAACCTACTCTAATGCAAATAAACTGCATGAAATCGCAACAGTGACTTCTAGAATTCCTAATGGTGAATGCTAGCAAAATTGTTTATGTTTTATGCTAATTGTGCTACTAGACCACCTTTTGTTTTGTACCGCTGGGCCTCCTGTGGGCACCCAGGTGAAGAACTCTAGCATAGATACACTATCAACATAGTATGGTTGTCCTGCAGTTTTCCTGTTTGTGTAGGGCTTCCTTCAGCGTGTGAGCGGTATGCTTGTGCAGATGTTCTGGATAATTGTGTGTCTGTGGGTTTTATGATTAGTCCTGTTTGTAGTTATTCTGTGGTAGTACCCCTGATAACAGTCTATTTCATTTGTGAGATACTTTTAGGTGACAATGGGCTTTTTGGCTCTCAGGTGCGAGTGCTACATTGGATTCCCCCGGGGTCCCATGGCTAAGTTCTTTCCAATCAGGCACCACCTGTACGTTCGCGGTGACAGGACCTCTTTAGAAGTGCTCTCGCCAGTTTCTTGTTTGCTCCAGAAGAATTACACAGTGGGTGATGTAGGAGGTAGCCTGTCCACTCTAGGCTCAGTGATTTCTCCCAAGCAGCCACCAGGGACTATTCCCTGATGCAGTTTCCTGATGGTCGGACATGTAGCCTTCCCTGCTGTGGTCATTTGTCTCAACCATGTATCGGGTAGCAAGGAGAGGGCCCCCAGTTTAGTAAATGCGCCCCATTGCCGGGTGCCACTTTGACTGGGCTGCCTCTTCCTTTGAAGAGGCACCAGGGTGGTGACGGAGACTTAACTGGGTAGCCCGAGCTAGCCCCCCCCAAGCCTGGAGAGGTGTGATGGTCTTGTGCGTGTCATGATCCAGGGTTCCTGGGACCCTGCGTTCCCTACATGCTACTGCCTTGGCCGTCTGGACTAACCAATGGTGTGCATGACCGGTCCACTAGTTTCTACAAATGTAGGAGGTTTCCCATATAACTCCAGATTACTCCCTCGAAAGGGGCTCGATGGACGGGGATTGTCCTTACTAATATTTCTGAGGTGTGGGCGGATGGTATTGGTCTGTGCTCCAGTGGGGAGATTTTGGGGGAGCGCAGGCTTTACTCTTATCCTCAGTGAACTGGACGGACATCCTCAATTTGGACAACGGGTCCTGTCCTAATATATTGGTTGATGAGGATGGTTAGAACAATAACTGTTCTCTGATCTTAGTTACTTCTATTTCCAACTCAGGGGGTGCTGTGAAAGGGACCAGAGCCAAGGATCCTGAGACCCCCTGTATCTTAGCAGTGGTCTTCAATATTGGGTCTTCCCCTTCCCGTAGTATCACCTACCCACTCCTGTATCTACCAGGAAGTGGTACAGTGTGCAGTTTATGAGCATTGTAACCATGGGGCCCTCCTTAAGGCTGTCCAGGACTGCCAGGGGGTTGAGCATGTTTTTACATGCCTGGGTGTTTTTTAAATTTTTTATAAATCTTTTTATTAAACATACATCGGTTCAAATAAACATTACAGTGGGTCAGCCAGTTTGTACATTGCAATAATCACAGGAGGAAATGTGTTCAGTTATTACACAAGAGAGGAATGTTGCGGGGTGGGTGGTCGTCTCGATATTCACATCTAGGCGGCACACAGATCTCTCCACGGTAGGCATTCCAGAGACCCCACACATGGAACCACTTTTTGGGGCACCCCCTTGCTAGGTACACTGTCTCCTCCCTAAATATGCACCAATCGAGGTTCCTTTCCCATGCTTCTAGAGTGGACGAGTGAGGTGCTCCCCATAGTTGGCCAATGTTTCGTTTTGCAAGCATGAACCCTAGAGTAGTCCACTGTGTCTGATGAGTGTTTAGGTCTGTCGGCTCCCACCGGGGTGGCTTTTGGTGAGTGTTCCCTCTCTGCCCACTGGGTTGGCGAGTCCCTTTCTAGGTTTTCGCCTTCGCTGTAAGACTCAGAGGAGCTGGAGCATTCCACTTCACTGCTGCTAACTTTGTTGTCGGGTATGGCGCGTGCTAGGGCCACACTTCGGTCAGCCCACATTTTTAACAGGTTCAATTGCTTATCTCTCTCTTGGCCCTTATGTCTGGTTTGAAAGGAAGTTTTGGTGAGTTCTATGATGTTGGTATCAAATATTCCCCCTTTGGCCATGGGAATGTGGGTGTCCTCATAGGAGCATGCACTCACAGCAATGTCTCTCTAATCTCCAAGCCTAGTTGGGGAACTTTGCTTTCATGTGGTCTAATGGAGTCTCCATAATGGAGTGGGAAGCTTGTTTGTTTTAGAGGTTTGCAAAATTTTGGTTCTCTCATGATTTTATTAAAATTATATACCAAGTCTACTCTTATTTGGGGTAACTGTGTACACGGGGTGGTAAATAAAACTCAATTTACTGGTTATGAGCTCAAAAAGCAACCTGATGCATCAACAAACATTGGTTAACATTAAAATAGAGACAAAAATGCAATGAGGCAATAACAACCTGTAATAAAATTGCAATTGTTAGTTCAGGGCAGTGAGAATTGTTTTTTGTTTTGCAGCAGAAAACTAGAAATCATGAACTTCTGATTTTGGAAAAATGGTCATTGCCATCTAAAATCTTAGACCTATTAATGAAACATAACATTTGAACACGCGGAATGATTTTACAAAATTCAACATCACCACGATACTAATAAATCGAAAAAATTGAAAAGACCTAAAAAAAACCAAAAAGGTTGACAGAAAAAAGTATTTTGTTAAAAAAGCTGAGCCCTCTCCTAGTGCCTACAGTCAGTGGAGAGGTGATACTCTGCTCAGTGCACTGAGCTCGATGAGTCGTATAATCTGTCACTATAGGCTCGAAGGACAAATATAGCAATGAATTAACTGGAGAAAAAGGAATAACCTAAAACCAATGACCTTCTACCACCATACATAAGCTGTACCTGATTTATCCAGGTCTGATTTTTTTTTTCCTAGCTTCCAAATTTGCACCATATATTACTCCCAAGGTTTGTGCATGACTGCCTAACGCCCAGCGATCAAAGTGGAGAGAAAAAAGGGAACCAATCTCACTTCTTTCAGGTGCTGTCAGTGTTGGAATCAACAGCCCTAAGAACTTTTGTAACTAAAAAATCAAGATTGAGATGTTGGCTCTATATCAGATCCAGATCCTATGCAAACCGACTTGCCATCAAACTTATTGGTCCAAGCTTTCCCATGCTAACACTCGGGGACGAGGCGAATCCTGTTTCAAGCCCAAAGTCGTCTTTCCCTTGCTAACACCCAGGGACGAGATAGACCATGTTCCAAGCCTAAAGTCAGACTAGCCCTTTCTAACAACCTGGGACGAAGTGGACCTTGTGCTCTACGCCCAAGGTTAGGTAGCTACCTTTGCTTTCTCGTAGCGTGCTGATTAGGGGGAAATCAAAAGTGGTCTACGAGCCATACACCTCAGGTTGGAGCTAAGGATTAGATGCAATCTCTTATCCTAGGACAGCGGTGTCCGGATGGAACTCCGCCCCATGAATTCAGCAGAACATCTCATCATTTATGGCGTCTGCTCACCAATCTTTTTTGCGCAGATGAAGGAAGTGTGTTTGTGGTTCCTGAGGCGGAAGCCGGGAACGGTGTGTGTTCTGACGCTTTTAGAACTGCTATTTTGCACATTATTTTAAAAAAACCTCGGGCTCTATTTTAAATTCATAATTATCTGGGCACTCACCCTTTGATATATTGACCCTCGCGCACCCCTACTCAGAGCCAATAGCAGCCGATCAGGTGCTGCATCGGCCCGAGTAACTCCTTGCCGGTGCCATCTTGGGTGAGTCAGAGGGCGAGCAGATTACTTGCTCGTCCCTCCCACGCTGCACTCATTCGTAATTATCTGGGCACTCACCCTTTGATATATTGACCCTCGCGCACCCCTACTCAGAGCCAATAGCAGCCGATCAGGTGCTGCATCGGTCCGAGTAACTCCTTGCCGGCGCCATCTTGGGTGAGTCAGAGGGAGAGCAGATTACTTGCTCTTCCCACCCACCCTGCACTGCATAAAAGCTAATCATTTCGCAAGCGCCGCTGCTTGAAGGAAGTATGTTTGTGGTTCCTGAGGCGGAAGTCGGTCACAGTGTGTGTGCTGATGCTTTTAGAACTGCTATTTTGCACAATATTTTTAAAAATCCTCGGACTCCATTTTAAATTCGTAATTATCTGGGCACTCACCCTTTGATATATTGACCCCTACTCAGAGCCAACAGCAGCCGATCAGGTGCTGCATCGGCCTGAGTAACACCTTGACCGCGCCATCTTGGGTGAGTCAGAGGGCGAGCAGATTACTTGCTCGTCCCTCCCACCCTGCACTGCATAAAAGCTAATCATTTAGCAAGCGCCGCTGCTTGAAGGAAGTGTGTTTGTGGTTCCTGAGGCGGAAGCCGGGAACGGTGTGTGTGCTGACGCTTTTAGAACTGCTATTTTGCACATTATTTTAAAAAAACCTAGGACTCTATTTTAAATTCGTAATTATCTGGGCACTCACCCATTGATATATTGACCCTCGCGCACCCCTCAACGGCAGCCGATCAGGTGCTGCATCGGCCCGAGTAGCTCCTTGCCAGCGCCATCTTGGGTGAGTCAGAGGGTGAGCAGATTACTTGCTCGTCCCTCCCACCCTGCACTGCATAAAATGGAACCCCCCTCTCGGAGGCGCAGCCCGTCTGCGCCCGTCCGCGCCCCGGAGCGTCCAGTGGCCACAATCTCTGCCCTAATTGTGCCAAACCCTCATATACATGTCGCTTACTCTTCTGAGAAATTACACCGGCTAAATAGCCACTCCTCTACTTGTCTTCCCCTAGACCCTTCAGCCAACAACTTATTCAATTGCCCTCAATGTAATTTCTCCTTTAACCAGGACACTCTGCCTGCAACCCCTTCGATCTCATCCTACAAGTTTTGGAGTATAAACTGTCGATCCCTTCCAAAAAACAAAGATCACATCTTAGACCTCCTCGCCTCTTCCCAACCAAATGCGCTGTTCCTGACTGAAACCTGGCTTCATGCCAGTTCTGGCCCAGATGTGGCCAGTGCTCTTCCCCCAGGCTACGTCATAGTCAGACAGGACAGAGTTACTGGGAAAGGCGGGGGGATAGCGATTATCTTTAAGTCCACCCACGCCTGCCAATTAGAAACTCTTCCTTTCCCTGACTGCGAAGCTGCTTCATTCAAACTTTCAGTCTCCCCTCAACTTACAATATCGGGAATACTCATCTACCGACCCCCTGACAAATCCACCCGGTGTCTTACATCTTTCGCTGAACTAATAGCCCCGCTTGTAATAAAATCAGCCAATTTCACTATCCTGGGGGACCTAAACCTCCATCTAGAAGATACTTACAATAGCCTCAGTAGTACTTTTTTATCTGACTGTGACGCCATTAACTTGATAATTAGAAATCAGGGCCCAACTCATCAAGCTGGCCATTTACTCGACCCAATTATTTCCAACAAACCGCTTGACTGTAGTACCCCTCCCCTTCCCCTCGACTGGTCAGATCATTTTGCCATCTTTTTTAGCTTCACTGCAGAGAGCACCTACAATATGCCCCTCCCTGCCACTACAAGCAGATATAGAGCCTGGTCTAAATTAAATATTCATGCACTCAATGCCACGCTACAATCTAGCCGCCCCTCTTCCAAACAAACCTGTATTTCACTAAACCAGGAAGTCCATCTCTGGCTGTCCTCCAACATCAACCGGCATTTGCCACTAAGCTCCAAACGCCCCATTGCTCATCTCCCCCCAGCGCCCTGGTTCACAAATGACCTGAAAACCATGAAATCGAAATGCAAACAACTAGAAAGATCTTGGAGAAAGACATATTCCTTAAACCATAAACAAACCTATTGTTCTGCTCTTAGGAAATACCATATAGCCTGCAGAAAGAGGAAAGCCTCCTATGTTCTGGAGTCTATAAACAGCACCTCTAATCTGCCGAAAGTTCTATTCTCCAAGGTAAAAAATCTAGCAGGCTCAAACACTTCCCCTACTCCACCGGCACTGGGAGAGACCCAATGCAATGACATCGCAGACTTCTTCATTTCCAAAGTAGACAAGATCTACAATTCCCTTTCTACAGCCCTTTGCAACTTATCCCCTGACCCGTCCACCCCGGACACACCTGATTCCCCTCCTCTGATGCCACAAATCTCAGAATGACCCCAGCTCCAGCAAAACTCGCTCCGTGATTGTATGGCCAAGGCCAATTCAGGCTCTCCCCTTGACCCAATCCCCATCCATACTCTCCGTCAGATTTCTCCAGACCTAATTCTAGTTATTCAAGATCTCCCTAACTCTTCTTTACGAGAATCCATAGTCCCGGAGGAATGGAAAAGAGCTATGGTGATTCCTCTCCTAAAAAAAACTGGCGCCGACCCCGAGACTTATTCTAACTACTGGCCCATTTCCCTGCTGCCTATATTTTCAAAAATTTTGAAAAGACATGTCAATACCCACCTTACTTCCCATATCGAGGCAACAGGCTTCCTACATCCATCCCAATCTGGGTTCCGTACCCACTTTTCTACAGAAACCACGTTTCTAGGAGTCACTGAGAACTTACGTCTCCGCCTCGACCAGGGTTAAACCTCGGCGCCTATTATTTTAGAGTTAAGCACTGCATTCAACACGGTTTCGCACCCTGTCCTTCTGAAGGCATTGGAGGCGGCCGGAGTCACCGGACCTGCACTGGCCTGGCTCTCCTCCTACCTCAGTGATCATTCTTTCAAAGTTTTTCCTTCCAATCCTGCTTCTTCTGTGCGTTCGTCTGCGCATGGGGTGCCCCAGGGGTCTTCACTTAGCCCAATGCTATTCAACATCTATGTGAGACCCCTGGACACCATCGTGGAAGACTCTGGCCTTTCCCTCTACTCATACGCAGACGATACCCAAATCATTTTTTCTCTTTCCTCTGCCAAAACTTGTGCCCCATCTGGTCTCAAACTAGGGCTCAGCAGAGTTGCTGAATGGATGAGGTCTAATCTCCTGAAATTGAACGGGGACAAGACGGAGGTAGTCATCCTAGGCAAACAGAAACACCTCTGGGGCCCCCAACATTGGCCACCGGAAATGGGGCCTCTACCCCTGCCTGTTACACAGGTACGGAACCTTGGCTTTGTCCTAGATGACTCACTATCCATGCGACACCAGGTTGTCAAGGTGCCAGCCACCTGTTTTTCCATTCTTGGGTGGCTCTGCAAAATCCTTTGGATGCTCCCGGACTCGACAAGGCGTACGGTAGTCCAGGCTTTAGTCATCGCGCGCCTGGACTACGGCAACGTACTTTACCTCGGAGTCACCGCAGAGACACAGAGGAAGCTCCAGCTGGTTCAAAACTCTGCTGCCCGCCTACTTTGCAAAGCTCCCTGGAGATCATCCATCTCCCCCTATCTCAAAGACCTACATTGGCTCCACATTGAAAGTAGAATTAAATACAAGGCCCTCTGCTTTATGCATAAGATCAAGCAGGGGCTTTCACCAGCTTATCTCCAGGCTATTGTCCAACCTTACACTCCCTCCCGCCCTCTTAGATCCTCTTCTCAAGGGAATTTCCTAAATCCGCGTTTCAAATTGGCAAGAATTGGCGGACGATCTTTCGCCTGCCTTGCCCCTAAGCTATGGAATGCTCTTCCGGCTCCACTGAAACTTGAGCCTTCCCTGACCAAATTTCGAAAAAAGCTTAAAACCCTGCTTTTCCCTCAGTGATAACCCTCTAACCTCATGACCACTGCCTTCAGTCTTGCGCCGGGAGACCCCATGTGGGTAGCTGTGCGTCCTATAAATTTAAAATACATTACAATACAATGAATCAATTCAGGCTGAGGTCCTTCCTTCGACTGCAGTCAGGCTTAATGAACTAATCTGCCACGGGTGGTTTGCCAAAATGTTGCTTAGATATGATTTACCTTAAATAAATGAAAAGACAAGAAGTGTTTGGCAAACCAGTAACAAGTTAGTTTAATTAAACGCTGCATTCTCTGAGAGCCTGGACAGAATACATCTGCTCGAAATCCCTTGATGTACAAAGTTTTGGCTGCCAATTTATACTGTTCATGAGGTGCAAAAAAATGTTGACTACATTCCTAAAGAACATCTTAGTCATAAGTCAATCACATGTGTGCATCGGATAAGGAAAAAGATGGCTCGCTAAATCGGGAAGAGCTAGTGTGGCCAGTGTGTATGTGTGCTATGTGGTATTTCTGGGGAACACAAGACTTTGGTCAAACGGGTTCTATGGAGGCCAATTACTACTGACGTGTTTGTTGTGCAACAATCTATCTGTGGAATTGATCAGGATTTCCCCAGGTTGTGTATTTGCCTGTACATTATGGGGGACCCCTCCTGTGGCCTGTTACTCTGGCATGGGTCAAAGGACCTACCTGACCAAGTATCTCTGACTCTGATTGATGGAGAGGTCATCTTGGGTAAATCCCATAGCAATGATGTGAGTTCATTGGAACTCCAAAGGATAATAAGGCAACCACTGATGTTTTTATCGACTACCAGCATTGTGCATACATTTGTCATCTTGCACATTGACATTGTTCTTATTGGTATTGTCGAAGTTATGTTTGCATTGGTCTGAATGTACATTGACATTGTTCTTAATGGCAACAATAATGTTATTGTAAAAGCATAGACGCACATTAGTACCATTATTGCTGATGTCGGAGCTGCTGTCCGGGCACAAGTTATGTTATACATTGACATTGCATTGACTGGCATTGTTGTGGTTGTGTGGGCACAGGCTATGCCATAAGTTCAGATTGCATTTACTGATATTGTAGTTGTCAGGCATGCACATATCATGAAATTTATTGAAATCCTATTCATCCATCCCAACAGTAGCTACAGGTATTTCCATGGACAGTCTCAAAGTTTCATTTACTGAAGTTTTAGAGGATATCACTTGAAGCCCAATAAGGGAATGTCTGCACCCAGATGGAGTTTCCTTGGATATTTAGGACTCAAATTTGGACATTTGATATACGTTAATAACTAAAGTCAATTATAAAAGCTATTAAGAGTGGGAGATTCCCAGTACTTGATTATTATTTCTATTAGAAAAATGGTTATAAGCTAGACCCAGTTTCTTAAAGACCAATGTAATTCAGTGATTCCTCTCTTATGGTTTTTGGTAGAGTACTTGTGATCATAATTCCACATCATGGTAGACATTGAAATGGTGTGAGGTACAATAGAACAATACCATAAGGTAGTGGGCAAGATGACATCTGCTGGGTTGGACGCGTAAGCAGCAAGCTCCCGGATCCCCTCTCTCGGCTAGTGCTGATATGCGGCGCTGAGTTAAAGCAGCGATTCACCGACGTAGTTCCGCAATTGTAAGGGATTTTGTACTTGCCAGCTGAAGTGGTGTTCACTAAGCAGATTCGCTCAGAGGATTTGCCGCCACTGTGGTTCTCTGCTTGCTTCCATCGCGGTCTCGCTGTTGCGGCTGGAGCTGGCTCCTGTGCACAGCGTGTCTTCCCTGGCTTGCACGTTGACTATGCCTCCTCCAGAATGCCTGCTAAGTCAGCCAGAGGAGGGAAGACCCAGGCAGCTTCAGATGCAGCTACCATGACCAAAGGAGGTGGTGCTGGGCTCGGCACACATCGCGTGGCACTGGAGGTAGCAGTGGGGAATACAGACAACCTGCAAGGAGGTGAGCAAGGAGGAAAAAAAGAAGTCCCAACACTATTTTTTGCTGCTAACAAAAAGAAATCCACAACCTTGCAAGACTCAATGTTGGGAGCTGGAAAATCCATGGAAGAGGCAACAGGAAATCTGAGGTATACAAGATGCCACTGTAAAGCACTCAGGCGGGGTTGGATCCTCCGATCTCCCAGAACACTTAAATAGAAATAATTCCAGATCTATGCTGAATACTAATGAGAGGGGGGGCGAAGGTAGCAAGGTGGGGGCAACAGTGGAATATAATCTTGTATCACTACATGTGTGGAGATGGGATGGTTGTTAAAGCCAAATTTGCTGAAGGTGTTTTGCCTATGGAATCAACCCCGGATGGAATCCCAGATGAGAGGGACTTTGGAATGACATTTGTTAGTGCAGGATAGGTAAGTGACACAGCAGAAATGTTTTTCACTATGTCTGACCCCTCGGACACACCAGATGATGAAGGCATGTTAGGCTCTAGAGCACGATCCCGAGAAGAGTCAATCAGCAGTGGTGGAAGTGAACAGAGCAGCAATACAGATCCAACGACGGTGCGTAAGAAACAGACATCTAAGGGGAAGGCACAGCAACCAGAAGAGGCAAATACCTTACTCTGGGACTACCCCTCTTCACTAGAGATGTCACATGAAGGAGTAAACTCTGCTAGTCAGGAGGCTCATTAGGAAAACCAGATGAAGAGATCTTGCTGGCGGCAATATATCAAAGTATATTAGATCACAAAGTGGAGACTCAAATGGAGGGCCAGAAAACACATACTGCCTGTTGGAAACTCCAGAATAAGGTCAGGAGGATCACCAAAGCCTGTACTGAATTCACTTAAAGGATGAACGAAGCAGAAGCACGTATATCTACCCTCAAGGATGAAATGGCGGCTCAAAGAAATTTGTGCACTCACTAAAGCTTGTTGACTTAGAGAATCGATTGTGATGCAATAATTTGAATGTCCTGACGGACAGGACGTTCAGAAATTTGTAATGGAACTATTTACAGAGGCCGTTCCAGAGCCTTCAATGTGGAATTAGACTAGCGAAATCCTCAAACATCTGCCAGCAAAAGTGGAACAGCCTACTTTAAAGAAAGAGTGATCTTGATATGCTTGAATAATTTCCTTGCTCACCAGGCCTTATATGATCTAGCACAGCCAGATAGGAAGAGGGCAGGGAAGGGTAACTAATGTTTTGTCAACCCTGATTTTTGACATCCAACGGTGGAAAAAAGCTGGCAATTTCGACAATTAATCACTCCATTTCAAGGCAACAGAGCGCAAGCCTTTTTGTTGAATCCTGCTACACTAAAAATAGTATATAAGGAGCAACCAATTTTTTTCAAATCAGAAACGCAAGCTAAGGAATATCGCCATTCGATCTAAGAACAGTTCATAATTAGGGAATTTAGCATATCAGGAGTGTTTAGCTGCTTATGGGTTGGCTAGATATGTGGGATATGCTTGTTAGACTTGATATGTAAAAAGCATGTATCTGTGTGCCGTTTTTTCTTTTTGTTTTTTCTATAGGGGTGACATGTAGAAGCTACTGAGGCAGGGTCTTAAATAATATGGATCTGTTTTTGAAGTATTCTTTTTTAATATCTTTTCTCTTTGTCGCTTTCTTTGTTTTTTTTTTTCCTTGGTGGACCGGATGGGTTCCAAAAGAGGGGGTTATACCGGGCAGTAAGGGAGCTTCCAGTTGCAGGACCATAGGTCCTATTGCCCTGTTTTTGGTAAGGGAGGGGAAGGGTGGGGCTCAGTGGAGGGAGTTGGGGGGCACAGTGTTAGGGTGTGTGAGAGTGGTGTAGGTGAGTGATGTGGTGTTGGGGAGGAAAAATCAATCCATAGCAAAGGCAGCTTGGCTACCTTAGGTGTTTTAAAAGTAATAGCAGAGACATATATCTGGACAAACACTATAGTAAGGTATAGTAAGGTATGGGGGTAGGACGATATCCTTAGGGTTACACATTTGTTCTTTTAATGTTTGGTGTCCCAATAATAGTGGAAAAAGGCAACGAGTAGTGGTGGATTTAAGGTTAATGAAACCAGACATTCTGTGCCTACACGAAACGGATCATGAGACAAACGCAGGGTATTGAATGAGCTTGGGTATACATTAATTGCTGCATCTCGGCAGACCACTACAAACTGATGTGTGGCTATTCTGGCGTGACAGGGAATTCAAGGTATGGGCAGAATACTGGAGGATAACTTCGGCAGTTGGGTATAGCGGAATGCTTGGTGGGGGCCGCTAAGGTCGTAATATGTACAGTCTATGGATTAAATTTTGATGAGGCGGTAATATTAGAAGGGTTGGATGTTGAGCTGGTATCATGGTGCACCCCCTTGATGCTATGTGGGGACTTTAAAATTCTTCTGGGCAGTCAGGAGATGGAGCTAAACTATAATAAATATGGGGGCCGAAAGCCTAATGTTTTCTAAGCGCTGCAACAGTTAATTGTTGACCATGAACTGGTACATATTTGGCACACCCTGAACTATCCAGACCCAGGATATTTTTTTTAGTCATACCCTCACCATAAATTAGTCAGGCTTGACTATGTTTTCAATTCAAAAGCCCTTACTTTGGGGGCAAAGATGCAGGTATGGCCAAGGATAATGGGTTCAATGTTCAAGGTTCAATGTTGTTGGTTATCCCCACTATTAGCAAAAACATTCCTGCAAGATCCTTCTCTTTTGACAGTAATCTCTTACTGGAATGTTCCTATCTTAACCACGTGAAAGTCTGAGTGGTACAATTTTTAAACATCAACAGAGGCTCAACCTCTAGCTAGAGCCATGGTATGGGATGCTTTAAAGGCTGGATTATGGGGTAAAATACTTAGTTATGGATTGTTTAAACAGCCACAACAAATTCAAAATTTCTATGCAGGGGCTCCTGGATGATCTCAGAATAGAGGAGGAAAAGCTAACCCAGGACTCACCACTAGAGTGGATATGAAGTCATTACAAATGAGGATAGCCTGTTGTAAAGCCAAGATTAATGTAGTGTGGAGCAAGGAAATCGCAGGCAAATACAAGATAAATAGAGAGGAAATCAACTAATATGGGGAAGCTACAGGTGGTTGTTTGGCACAAAGACTAAGAGTTAAGGAAGCTTCACAAAGAATAGGCGCTATGATTGATTCTGGAGGAAATGCAGTGGAAGCAACGCAGGGGATTCTGGAAGTATTTCATACTTTTAATAAAGAGTTATATACACAGAGCAAATTTGATGATCAAACTATTTAAGCTTTTTTTCAATACTTAGATGTGGTAGGTCTACGGCAGGCAGAGTAGGCAATACTTGATACTCCGATATCTATGGAGGAGATTGAGGATGCAACAGGTTTGTTAGCCAGGGGAAAGGCAGCGGGACCGGATAAACTTCCGAGGTATATGGAGCTTTGTTTCAGGAGCTTAAGGAGGATATGCTAGTAACATTTCAAGATGCACAGCTTGGGAAGACTCCACCATCCTGGGACGGGCCAACATAGTAGTGTTAAAAAAAAGGGCAAGCCCTCGGCCTCACCAGGGTCCTATAGACCGATATCCCTCTTAAACTGTGATGGCAAAATCTATGCTAAAATCTTAGCAACACGACTGGCACAGTGATCACACCTCTGGTTTCTATTCACCAACACGATTTCATTCCAGGATGGTGCATGGTCACCCATATAAACAGAGTAGTGAATTTGATAGATCTAGCCAATGTATAACATAATAGATTGGATTTGATACTTATTGATGCCAAAAAGGTTTTTGACCGTGTCTCCTAGAGTTTTTTTATGGGAAGTTTTGCGCAAGATGGAGTTCGGCCTATGCTTTATTAAGGCTATTCAAGCTATGTATTAGTCCCCGACTGCTAGGATTTGTATAATGGGCAAAGAATTCAATCCAGTTTGTATAAACAGGGTGACAAGGCTGGGTTGCCCATCTTCCCGCTGCTGTTTGCCCTGTAAATTAATCCCTTCCTGACAATGTTGGAAGAAAGCAATAAGATCAGCTCAACAGGTTGTGGGCAGTATCAGGCTCAGGTATTAGCTTACATGGACGATAATGCACTGGTGACCTCAGACCTCAGATCCATCAGTAGCCATTCCGGAGATAGAGCGACTGGCCCATATCTTCGGGGTCGTATCAGGGTATAAGCTAAATCCATCGAAAGCACAAATTTTTTGCACAAAGGGAGCCTGTCCAGGAGATGCATGCATAACTGAGGAAGCTACGTATTTGGGTATTAAAATAAGGATGTGTCTGTGATGGGAGCCGGTAAATGCAGGAGAGAGAGATCCTAGGAAAATGTGAATGATGGAAAAAGAAAAAGTAAAGTGGAAAATCTTTTGCATTTGGGACCAAACCAAGTGCCAAAAACGTAAAATGTGAGGACATAAATTGCTCGATCTCTTAATAGCCATTGCTTTTCATCATATTACATCACATTGGAAACAGGCCAATGAAGTTTCCTTTACTGCTTGGTGGAATGCAGTTTGTTTTAACCACCGTCTAGACTCTAATTTTGTTACCCCCATTTCCTTAACAATTAAACGTGACCTTCTATGGATCCCCATCACAGAATATCTATCTGAGATTACCAGACCTCCTCCCAACTCTCCAATACGTAATGTTGAAGTTCGTAAACCACCATAGATGCATTTTTCTTATTTGCTTGTAATGTTTTTTCATTCCATCTAATGTTTAGCATTTTCTTTATATGCTTTTTCTTATTCCAGATGATCCCCCTATTCCTTTGTGTTCCAGATATTTATTACGATTTTTATCTTTCTATATGACATAATTTTACCACGTTGCCATAATTTGTAAGAGAGTTTTAGTTTTCTTAACTTATGATTGTCTCTTCACTTTCTGCCTTTGTCTGTTCTTATTTCAATAAACTTCAAACTTAAAAAAAAAAAATTAAGGATGTGTCTTCAGGAACTAGGGGAGGTATCTTGGTAGCACTTAGACCGTCTTAAAACGTGTTACCCAAAGTTATGTATTATTTTAGAGCAGTGCCACTCGAACTGATAGGACCACAGTTACAAAAATTACAATCTCTATGTGATAGGCTCCTATGGGGGCAAGGCAAACCCCGTAGAGCCTTTAAGTATATGATGTTACCTTGCAAGCGTGGAGCTGGGCAGCCCCTAACTTCACATTTTATTACTATGCTTGTCACCTCCAAAATACGAGGATTTTGTTAACAGGGAGGAAGTGGGCAGTGAGGCGAAAACACCATCAATATATCATCTGCTGATGAGTTCAGCAGCTAAGAACTGTTTATTCAGGTTTTTGGAGCCAAGCTATTTAAAAAAAACTTGCTATAAGGTTGTGGTGGCAGCATATAAGGTGTGCAAAACAGTACGGAGTATACTACAGATTAAGGGGATATGTTTCCATACCCCTATAAATTCTACGACAATGTTGCCCCTTGTCTTCTGGAACGTGAGAATGGATAAATCGAGGGCCATGGGCATAACACAAATAGGAGATTTATTTGATGAAGAAGTACTCTCCTGTTTCTCAGGCTTGTCGGATAGATTTAGATTGCAAAAAAAATGTTTTCCGAGGCTTTCTACATAACATCAGAAGAAGAGCGGGATAAAAGCTAGTCCTCTGGTTGAGGCAGTAAAATGGGCAGCTAAGACAGGTGTATTATATAGCACCCTATTGGATTCACAGCTGGATGATTTGGATGCCCAAGACTGCAAATGGAGTATTCGGCTAGGGCGGGAAGGGCTTTATATGGAACACACAATAGACATGGCCGTGAAAATTCTGGTATCTACCAAATTGAAAGCCCAACATTTTAAGTCATTATTTAGCTTGTACCATACACCTGCGAGGATGCTGAATTGGGGTGGCTTGAATTATGGGAAATGTTATAGGTGTTGGATGGAGAACGCTGACATTTTTTATGCGTGCACTTATCTAACACAACTTAGGAGACCTATTGAGGAGTTTTTGCCTGAAATTACAGGAGTAGGTATCCACATAACAACGGAGGCAATGTTATTAGGGGTTGGGGACAGTCTCAGGAGGGGACAACGGGGGTAGTCATTCCGCTATTTAATATTCATGGCCACAGCTGTGGCAAAGGTTATGTATCGCATCAGTATGGTTGCAGCAGGAGGCCCCCTCCTTTGAGATGGGGAGGGCTAAATTGTATAATGTCTTTAATTCGGAGTTTAGTCTCTAGTCTCTCAAAACAACTAAAAGTAAAAAAACGTGCATACCCATATGGGGTCCCATGATCGGGCTTATAAATTGATATAAGTGTCCTGTTAGATGTACCATACCTCGGCTGGATTATGTTTTGTGTTGCTTTTTTCTTTTTTTCTTTTCCTTTTTTTGTGGTGCCCGTCTTCTTTTGTTATATCTCTATTTTGTTGTGGTAGACTGTTAATTGATGGCCACTGCTCTCTGTATGGTATCTCGATGATTTATATGTTTTGTGCTAAAGTATGTCTATAAGGGATCTATACTGATATTTGTTATGGATTTTTTTTTAAATAAAAAAAGAACAATCTCATAATTTATACCTGTGACATTGAAAATAGAGAAAATATAAAGTTGTGCACAAAGGGTTAATTTTCATAGAGTTTACAGATGTTAGTAAAGCCTTAGAAAGAGTTAATGGAAAAAAACTTTGGCAATGTACAAACCACATCAGGTGGATGAAATGAAAAGATGATGAGGGCCTCAATTTTGTTTGTTTCTGAGATAGGAGTGTAAAGTGACAAGCTTTTGTTTTAATTGGTTAGCATTGTTTCGGGGGGTGTAGCTAAGAATTCTCCAATGGTGGGTATAACATTTATTCTGCTTCTTTTGTATGCAGATGATGCCCTACAGATTTCCAGAACGGCAAACAGCTGGTAAGCTCTGATGTGCCATATAAATGCACTGAATTTAACACTATCTAAACAAAAGTCTAAAGTTAAATAGACGGGCCTCACAATATGAAAAATAGTAATCTTTGGGTAGCCTATGATTCAGGAATAAAAGGGTGCAGCTTTAAACATGGAGAAGCAATTTTCACTAAAGCCCATGGAGCAATAAACTAGTTTGCTTTTAGAAGTGGTTTACCTCCCATGGTTAAAGTTTTAAAATTAGCAAGCACAATGCAACTCGTTAGGCAACTATGATGTGAGGTTTTGGGATTATATTCAATCTCCCATCCTTTAAGAAAACTGTTTCTAGAGACATCCGTTGGGCCTACCTAGTTCTTCTCAACTTTTATTGTTCACCAAAAACGTCACTTCTCTATTTGGACGGTATTCTACATTTTGCACCTTAGTATCTAAGCCTCAAAGTCTGGTCCAAGCCGGAGTCACATTTTGCTAATATATTCTTAACTGATATTCTTGATAAGGAACATTTTTTGTTTATATAATATATAATCAATAGATACCACCGAGTATCAATCACCTACACAAAATAAAACACAATTAGAAGCAATATCTGCTTGGACATCTCAGTTAGAAGGTGCCTTTTTACGACATTCTGTGTCTTATATCCATGGGGTGCTCATATTTATATTTAATTCCATATTCAAAAACATTTTAGCATTAACCGACCACAAAGGTCACATTTTGAGACACATGGCAGTTGAATGAAAAGCTCTAGAAATAACAAAAGTTTCAGCATAGACACAGGTGCCTCCTCAAATGTCCAAAGGCCCAGATATTTTACTTTTGTGGGTTCAAAGTAACCACAAAACAAACCTTCTCACACGATCCAGAAAGGGATTTTAAGGTATTTACTCAGTTTTCCAAAGGGTTTGTACCACAGCATTTGATACATTTGTACACATATAACATACCCTCTTGTCAAGAAAAAATTAACTGTATTTTCTTTAGTAGAATTGCCTAAGAGCAAATATATTTTACTATTACTGCACTCTTTAGGATTGTATCAATAGTTATCACTCACATCTTCGATCGCAAACCATTGATGAGATACCAATCCCTGAACTGGAGTGGTAACTGATTAAGGTTCACAAAGGAGAAAAGGTCCTAAATGAAGTGTGTTGGAAGCCTCGGAGGAGAGAAAGTAGTAATGCAGGGAACTACTGACTACTCCCCTTTACGTTTTACAAACCAGGAATCGGCGTAGGTTTCTTTAAGGAACATTGGCTGCTTAAAACAAAAAACAGCTGTCCCTTGCAGACAGTCATTCATTACATTGCAGCCAATCACAGAGGGTTGCAAACCAGGACTTCACTAAAGAGAAATAAATAGGGAAGTCTTTCCGTGACTCCCTTCGATCCAGTCTTTTGGGAAATGACCTATTGATACATAGGTCAGTTCTCAAAATACTATTCTACGTGCAAAACGTTGGTGTGCAATTTGCATCCACTTTTTGTAAATTGAGTAATAATACATCAGGCTCTTGTTGACGTGTTTTAAATAAGCTAATGATACTGGACTCAGTGGTGATATTCCATAGAGTTGGAATTTTGCTGGCGTCAGTCGATATCAAGAGAAATAGTGCAGTGTCCAACGATTCATATTAAACATACTATATTTTGCTAATTAATGTGAAAAACTAGTTAGACTTGCTGACTCCCGGCCCTTGTTTTTAAACACAAGGATATTGTTACGCAAATGGTTTTAATGTTCTTTCTATGGTTAATTAAGAATAAATATTTTCTGGAAATAATTAAACATTATAGGGCATATTTATGGGCACATGGGCATATTTATGAGCTCCTTGCACAACTGTAGCATCGCTTTTTTGACTCTCCGGCAGTGCAAATCTTAAAATCACATCCATGAGACGAAGCAAAGCCACTTTGTGTGGCTTTGAATGGCTTCATATAGAGTAAGGCAAGGCAGTACAAATCACTGTGTTGCCTCACTATGCACGCGGGAGACGTTCCATGGGCGTTGTGGTGAGTGTTACCACACAACACCCGTGGATTTTGACGCCTCCCCAGATTTACAAAACCTTCTAAACCTGGGGATATGCCACACCCGTACGCCTCCCAAGGTGAGGCGTAACGAGATAAAATAATTTAATTTCTCTTTGTTTATGCCTCTTTCCATGTGTGCAGCACATATAGAAAGAGCGAAAAACCTTGTGTTTTTTGCAGGAAGGTGCCCATTCCTGCACAAAACAATTCTGCTGAAAACACAGGCACCCCAGCATTGGTGCTAAGATGCTGCATTGGAGCCTGCACAAAGGGAAAGGGCAGGAGTTCACCGCATAAGATAAATATGGTTCATTCCTGCCATTTCACTTTGACGTAGGGCCGCAGCCAGTCTCCAATGCCAAAGCCCTATAAATGAGGGCATATTCCTTTAATAGAGTGGAGAAGTGTGGCTCACTGGTTAGAGGAGGCAGACCTGGAAGCAGAGGTCAGCCCGGGACCAGGGTTCAATTCCCAGCTCGGCGGGGTCTTGAGTCCTAAAATGTACATGGACTCGACAATTCTCGCTCTGGTGCCTACTCGATTCACGGGTTCTCACTCTGCGACTCTGGGCAATAGCTTGCTTAATCTCCACAACGGCCCCTCGCGGTGGGATGCCTGACTTTCACCTTGCGGATACCCTGCTGGGGTTATGTCACAGGGGAATACCAGGACGGGTTCCCTAAGCAAGCGCTTAGAAACCGCTCGGTGATTTGCGCTATATAAATTCCTGTACATTTACATTTAATAGTATTCTACCACCGGAATACATTTTTGAACTGGGTATTAATTGAGACTTTTATAATTGCGCACTGTTTATGGACTGGTGTTCGAATATGAACATAAAAAACATGCACCTGTTAAAGAAGCAAATGAGAAGTGCTAGATTGCAAGAAGCAAAGAAGGATATCAAATTCATAGTCAGCAAGCATCAGAGCCAAGCCAACATGCTTTGGCTTTTTGTGAGTGTGAATAAGTTGAGTTCAGCATTTCAGTTCCTTCTTCAATAAAAAAAGAAATATGCAACAGCCAGATAGTCAAAGGAAAAACATTGCACTGAATTCTATTCTCAGTAAACAATTAAAACGCCTAGATTATTAAAAAGACATTCCAGGAGGCTAAACAAATATTACTCCCACAAGGGCATCGAATAATTTCTAATCGCTTTCTCATAAGCATAATTGCTTCTGCATAGTACGTTCTACTTAGATCAGCAACATCATTTTTTTCAACCCAGATACAGCGCGGCCATGGGAAAGCATCGCAATTTTACTGGCACAATAGTTTGTGCAATAAATTTACAAAGAATATACATATAAGGAGAACACAAACTCCTGTTTCTGGGAACCTCATTGCAGTATTATGTAGGGTGATGCAATACAGCGGTAACTGATTTACTAGATGAGTAGGTCAATATTTTAAATTGAGATTTGTGACATACAACCCAAGACAAAACGAGAATTAGTCTATACCCAGGAAATCGTGCAGTATTACAGACACAGTAGCTTTACCTGTTCATCAATATTTCTCATCCTAGTCCTAATAAAGTGCATTTACCTTGAACATAACACAGAATTGCCTAACCGAGGGCTAGATGTACGAAAGTGGTGTTTGCGATTTTCTAATAGCAAATGTTAGCATTTCACTATTAGGAAATTGCAAACGGCGATGTACAGCAGTGTGTTTGACACTGTTAACGATTCGCAGTGGGGCGCAAATGAAACTGCTTCATCAATGTTCATGATGTAATGCCCAGCATAAGTCAGCATTCTAGTGCTGAGCCTGTAACTACACTGAACACCCACCCACCACTGATGTCACAGGTCATGTGACACAGTACCAATAAAAGAGGTCGAGCCCACGTGCTCTGGGCCAGTTGCACTGAGTAAGCAGTGTGTCCTGCGTTTCAGTCATTGCCAGCATGAGGGCCTAGGGCCCACCACAGCCCTTTACAATGGCGACGAGGGTTTAGCTGTGCCCATGCGTGCCAGCTAAATGAAAAGCTCAAGGAAAAGGGGAAGAGAATGCTGCTCGCCTGAGAGCAACCCCCTACGAAGGATAGAGCCGGCCGCCGAGAGGCCCGTGGGGCGTGTGTCGAGCCCCGGGCCTAGAGAAAAGGAGAAGGTGACCGAGAGCCCACCCCGCACCTCTCCAGCCTGCCGTGGCGATACCCTGAGGAGACAGAGAAGCCATCGCGGTGCCCACCCACGGAAGAACAGGCCCGTCGGTCGAAAGTGAGCCCGGACTGTAAAGCACCAAAAAGCGGAGCCCACCCGCTATGATAAATGAACACTTAATGTGCCCCCTGAAAAGAGAGCGACGCCAGCTATCGTTGTAAACTAAGCAAGGCTCGCGGAGCCCACCCGCGGCCTGCCTACGGCGACGTGGCGTCGGCCGCAACTGCCCCGTGATAATGCAAGGCTCGCGGAGCCCACCCGCGGCCTGCCTGCAGTGACGCGGCGTCGGCCGCTATTGCCCCGTTATTTAAGACAAGGCTCGCAGAGCCCACCCGCAGCCTGCCTACAGCGATGCAGCGTCAGCCACAACTGCCCCCGTAATGAAGCGAAGCTCGCAGAGCCCACCCGAGGCCTGCCTGCAGCGTCCCTGCCGCGCGTGTGAAGTGCGGCGGCGGGGTGAAAAACTTAACCGTTGAGCGCCCGCAGTGTGAGGGGAGCTGCCAGGCGCTGATCAACTGAGGTTTAAACGGAGCCCACCCGCCAAGCGCTAACTTCTCCCCGTGCCGCGTGTGATGTGAAGGCGGCGGGGGTGGAGAAACGTGGAACCAGCACCCGGCCTCAGCCGGTAACATCACCCGTACAATCCCAGTGCAGACCCGACAAAAGTGAACCCACCACAAAAGGAGAAGGCCGTCCAGCAGTGACCGCCGGCCTTGCCCTGCTGCTCCTTGCGTGTGTGTCCGAGAACGGAACAGCCCAGACATCAGCGCCGACACCTCTCCCCGCCGCGCAGCATGTGAGGAAGGAAGCTGCGGCGGCGGGGCACGAAGGAATAAAGGCAGCATCTGGCCCGACGCTGCAGAGGGCCAACTGCCTCGAGCTGCCCTCCGTCTCCTCCTACCTTACAGAACCCCTATGCGGCAAAAGATAAGAGACACTCAAAGAACCCTGGGTGTAAGCACAACTGCACCAGTGTAGCCAGGGAACGTAAAGAGCCTGCATTGAAGGCTGAAGATCCCCGGGTATGAGCACAGCTACATCCGTGCATGCAGGAAGAACTAAGGGCAGGGAAAACCACTCACTACAATCCCGGTGCCCCATTTTCCAACAACAGAACGAGGACCCAGCACCGGCCATAGGAAACGAAGGCACACCACGTACAGAGAGACTGCCACTATCTGCTGAGGCGCCCCCCCTGCCATCTAGTGGCCAAACTGGAAAATCAAACTCACCCATTGAAAGACACTAGCAGCAAAGGGACACGCCACAGGGTGATACGAGCGGATAGACTGCAAGGCAAATGGGTGCATGGGTGACCAGAAGAGAGACAACAGTGCCAGCCAGACTGCCCAGCAAGAAAGATGGCCAAGCATAGAAGTGAACGCACAGCAGCACATAAAGTGATTGACAGCTGCGCACCGTTGAAGAAGCAAGAACATTACCACATCAGAACGCCACCAAGCAGACACGCAGCCAAGACTACGAGGCGTACACAAGCGAGACCTAGAGACTGAGAGAGAACCACCTGCTGGCAGGTGGCTTCTCGCAAGAAGAGAGGAACGCGCCACAAAGCACAAGGAAGGTGTGCAGTTAAAGACTACGAAAGGCAGCAACCTACCTGCCGTCACGTCCAAAGAAGTCTACAAGCCATCACTCCGCCGAGGAAGAGAAAAGGTAAATGCGCAGCCGCGCGCCAGAAGCACAAAAGAGCGTGAAGACGACCCCAGGAAAGCGCCAGAAACCCCAGAAGCGCGCCGGGAGAGCAGCAACTCCTCACAAGATATCCAAGAGAATGCGCGACAAGTGTGCCCACAAGAAGAAGTTCACAAGAATCGCAACCAGCACCAAACAGAAGAAGCAAGACCAGAAGAACGTCAACGGAGTGGTGACGCAACCCTCCAGAAGCAAACACCAAAAAAGCATCTACACCACACCAGAAGAGAAGACAGCGATGCCTAGTGACCACAGGCCATCGCTGCAGCAGAATGGCGAAAGTAAGAACACCCCACACGAACCAACGATGGTTCTGGAACCCAGCACCAGGAAGTGCGAAAGCGCATGACGCAAATGCGCAGCAGTGCGGACAGCGCTAGCCCACAGCAGCAAGTCACAAGGGAACACCCAAAGAGCGCACCCAGTTGCGCACCAAAGCAAGTAGACTGCAATGAAAAGAAAATGGTTGCGCAGTCAACCCGCAGCATTGAAGAATCCGCACAACAGCAACATGACCACTCAGCATGGTCACCAAGCACCAAGAAGCTCAGCACCATGAATCTTACCTGCCAGACCTCAGCAGAAGGGACCAGCATGAGGTCCAAGAAATTCGGACAAGGCGCGGTCCGAGGACCTGGACCCACGAACTTCAGCCACACAAACTAACGAAAGCAACAAGAAGAAGATGTGAAGGTCGTTACGCTAACCCTGGAAGTGAGTGACAAGAAGACAGTGTCCTAGAACTAGGACAAGACCAGGAAGACACGTGCAGAGTGCGCACGCTGCATGGGGAAGCCTGGCCAGAGAAGATGAAGAAAAGGGGACCAGGGTACGTCGCGAGAAGAGGAGAAGAGAAGAAGAAAGATCGGAGTGGCATGCCGCCACCGAAGAAAGGAAGAAAAGAAGAAAGGAGAAAGAACAGAGTGGCCACCGCCACTAAGAAGAAAAGAAGGAAGAAGTAATCAGAGTGGCACGACTGTCAGGGTAATAAGAAGGAAGAAAGAACAGAGTGGCCGCCACCGCTAAGAAAAGAAGAAGGAAGCCACCCCTGCGGAAAGAAGGAAAGGGACAGGCACTGGAACACCTGAGTGCAATGGAAGACAAGCCTGGCAAGAACACCGGCAGCGCAGACCAAAGACAACCACCTACGAGCCATCCATCCACATGGCGAACGCAGAAGAGAGCAAGATAGACTGTTGGCGACATCTACCTCTGGGGTTTGAGCGGAAGATTGGATGGCGAGACTACTCAGGCCTCCGGTAGTTGAGGACCTGACCTACCTCGCACCAGCCCGTGGCAAACCAGGATCAGAGGCCTCAAGGGACTCTGGTGGCAGCAAGTCCCGCACGGGAGACAGATCTACAGAAGCACGTCTGCAGGACCCAAGGGGAGGAAAGCCTCGCGAGCAATGAAGAGAGTCGACAACTCAACCTTCAGGTGGAGCTAGGACACAATGGTGAGGCTCGTGGAGTGCCCTGCTCACGGCCTGAAGGCTATGGTAGAGCAATGCGACCAAAAACACCAGTCCAGTGGAAGCCTGGCGAAGAGGTCCTCCCGGACATCTTGTGGCAGAAGAAAACCGGCGAGAGGGGCATCCTAGTGAGAGGGATGTTTGTACCTACTCTATTCACCTGCCAAGAAACACACTGAAGCCTGCCTGGAAACATCACGCAACCAGCATGGAGAAAAGAAGCCGGAAGACAAACAACAACCATGTCATCCATCTCTCTTTAACTATTCATCACCAAGAGAGCAAAGCAAAAGGCAGGGCTGAGAACAGTGGACAGACAGCACAGACAAAGAATGAACCCGCTGAACAACTGCGAACCGTGCCACTGAGAACTGTTAGTCCGAAAACGCAAGAACTATACTGGCTGCGGCTTGCAAGCAGCCAAGGAGACTCGTTTGTAAATGCAAGTCCAATGTTATTTTCTGTGTTTTCTTTCCCCCACAGGTTTTTGGACTTTTTACGTTTGGTTTAATTTTTAACCAATTTTGGGAGGGATGTAATTCCCAGCATAAGTCAGCATTCTAGTGCTGAGCCTGTAACTACACTGAACACCCACCCACCACTGATGTCACAGGTCATGTCAATCAATCAATCAATCATTGAATTTATATAGCGCACTACTTACCCAGAGGGTCTCAAGGCGCTGGGGGGGGGGGATCTGCTACTGCTCGAACAACCAGGTCTTGAGTTGCTTCCTGAAGGCGAGGTGGTCCTGGGTCAGGCGGAGGTGGGTGGGGAGGGAGTTTCAAGTCTTGGCGGCGAGGTAGGAGAAGGAACGTCCCCCTGTGATGGTTCTACGGATGCGGGGGATGGCGGCGAGGGCGTGGCTGGTCGAACGAAGCTGGCGTTTGGGAGCGTAGAAGTTGAGGCGGCTGTTGAGGTATCCTGGGCCTTGGCTGTGTAGGGCTTTGTGTGCGTGGGTGAGGAGACGGAAGGTGATTTTCTTGTTGACCGGGAGCCAGTGCAGATCTCTCAGGTGTCCGGAGATGTGGCTGCGACGGGGGATGTCCAGGATGAGTCTGAAGGACTGGGTTTTTCTGAGACCCAGCGGTGCCAGGGATAACACCTGAAACCTTCGTGGGTTACCTGTTCCGGCGTACAAATGACAGAGACACGGGACACTTCCTTCGACGTCAAAGATTCAAGGTTTATTTACTGCAGGGAACACAGAAGTCACGAGAAGTACATAACATGTATGTTCACGGAGACTGCTTCAAATTGTATCTGTGGATCACTCCTTTTATACAGTTTTTTGTCATAGGATAACATGGCAAACAAAAGGTTACAACCCAGTTCCCACAGTAAATTTCATAGGGGGTCGCTTTCATGTATTCAGGGTCCGGAACATAATTACAGTAGCATTTGCCAGTTCCCAACTGTAAAAGTACATCTTCCCACCATTAGTGCATTCCGTTCGGCTGTAAACGAATCAAGGAAGAGTCAAACACAGGTGCAGAGGAAGACAAGGATAGCGAACAGATCTAAAAGAGTGTAAAGGGGTGGTATCAGAAAACACGATTGCAGAGATCAAAGGAGACGTGCCTAATGAATGCACAACTGAGACAATAGACCGGCACGGCAAGATGAGCCTCGAGCAGGGCCATCTGCCTTACAGTGTCATCCCCCTCATCATAAAGACACCCTCAAAGGAACACGTGTCTTCCGCAAGAGTTTGGAAATCCCAGGGTCACGAAGCGGACAGTGTCCGTTCGCTGGCTACTTGAGGGCAAGAAACAAAATGGATGCTACATCTAAAATGGAACCCGTGGGTTCAGATGAAGAAACCCACGAAACAAACGAACGGTTTAGGCTAGCACAGCGAAAACGCATACACCCACTAAACTCGTCATTTGCAGTTCATAGATACCAGACTCGACCATATTCGGGCGAGTCGAAAACACCACTTACAATTGTCACGGAACCTCAGACGCTCCTTTTGCCCTCATGTAGGCAAGCACTAGTCGGAATCAGAATCGATCTCGATATTCATCAGACCATCCAGATGTTGCTGCAACATTATTCTATCCATCAGTGCTTCCTTGGCAACAGGTGGCCGTCTTATACACGTCGTAGCACAGAGGCCACATAAGGCAGGACCACACTGCACACAAAGACAACACGTGAACAGAAATGCTACAACAACCCCGATGATCATCAGAATCTTCCAACCCCACGTCGACATTAAGCCCCAAAACCACCCTAGTAGCGTCCAATCCCCTACGTCCACGTGTATGGACTCGGAGATCTTATGCAACTTCGAGATGGCTTGATAGACAGTTGGAGCGTTGTCTGGAATGAAAATGCAGCAACTCGAATGGATCACCTTACATACTCCACCTCTATCTGCAAGGACAACGTCTAAAACCATACGATTTTGTAACGTCATAAGCCTGTCCGCCTGAAGCTCTGCTGTGATGTTGCCAAGGGCGCTCGCAGTGATATTAGCAGTAGATTCCACCACTCGAGTCAACTGTCTCAGGTTCCTACTATTGATCATAGGTCGTCCCCAAAATGGCAAGAAACCTCTAAAGAAGTCTCCTGCCTCTTGACCGGCAGTGTCCTCTTCGCTAATTACGCCTCTCACAACTCTGGTCTTGTGATAATCCGACCCAACAGTAAAGGTCGGCGGCAACAAATTCGCAATATAACATGTGCCTGAGAAGTCACGAGGCAGCCATGTATATGCGCGATCATAACAAACAAAGTAAGTACCCTTGGCAGTCAGAAGAATCGGGGAAGAGAGCATTGGCAAAACGTACGTTTCGGTACAGGCACTCCTCCCAAGCTGAGCTCGCGGGCTTCGGCCTATGCCTTTCAGACAGAAATTACCGAGATGGGGTACGATCCAGATCGGAGACGAGCTTTTAAACTGCCGATCACCCACTGACATACTATACTCAGCCTCACTCAGATCTCGGTATGCTCGCACCTCTTCCTCTGGGATAAGCGATGCGTCGAAGATATCCCTATCTAAATCGGCAATCGCTCTTGCCAAAGGCTTGTGGTACGGGCCAGGACCATGATCTGCAGTGCGTGGCTCTCAATGGGGGTAGGAATCTAGTGCGCTATGAAACATTGTTTGAAATGCTCGAGCTGAACCCTGGGAACTGTAAGGAAGGACCAAGTACGGAATTCCCCTATCGGTGGTATGCAGCATTAACCCACACACCCAACAGTTGGTTGTATTCATCACCAACTGATGCTGATGAAGGAGCTGAATGAAGGAATTGTTCATAAATTCCGCACGTCTAACCTGCTCGTGTTGGGGTAGGATGTGGAAGGAATGAGGAGAAACAGTGGAAGTAGGTTTAGGTTCAGAAGAAGGGGTAGGTGAAGCAGAAGGCAATAACGACAGTATCGTATAATACACTCCACCCACCAATAACGAGGAAACAGTTAGGAACAGAAGGAACACCTGATACATGAAGCATTTAGTACGTACAATCCTATGCAGTTCGAATCTTTGAGATTGAGTCTTTTCCAATTCCGACAGTTTTGAGAAAGCCATCCTCTAAAACCGTCCGCAACGTTCTTGACGCACTTCGTTCTGTGTAGCAATAGTCAATCCCCAGGAGTTCCTAGGATACGACGGCCTCCGTCGTGGTGTCAGGACCTACTAAACAGAAGGAAGTACCCGCACGGCCCTACGGTCCATCCTGATGTAAGGTTCTCTTGATTAAACAATGTACACAAAATCTCCTAGCTGTGGAAACAAACGTACATATGTGGAAAAGAACTCAAAATTTATACAAAAATCACAGTTATTCAAAAATGTTCAGAGTGATAATGGGGTAACGTGCATTTCAAAAGGAAAAAGCAAAAATAATTTTCTTTATTAGTCTCTAGTGGTAGAACGGAGAAAATATCTGCTTCTTCCAGGACGAGTCTGCTCTTCAAACAGTTGGTCGGATGGTGAAACAGAGTCCTGTCGGTCAGACAATAGCTCAGATCTTGAATTCTCCAATGACAAAGGTTGTGCAGTATTGTCCGGCTGCACTGAGATATCTCCCACAGGCTGAGCGTCACTGAATGGCACAAAGTTCGGCAAAACCTCCGTTTCAGATGAGGCGATGCCTGTCCTCACCCACGAGTCCGCTGGTAAAGGTATTGGTACCTTTTTGGTGTGGGTGGCATGCGCCCAATGCTTGCGGCCCTCCAAACAAACAGCAGTTCTCTTGGCAAGGAGCACTTGAAAGGGCCCGATGAACCTTGGCTCAAGATTTCGTTTTCGGCCAAAGTTCCTCGTAACCACCCAGTCTCCGGGTTGGAGCTGGTGGCCTGGACCCTCCGTCTGTGCCGGCAGTGCTTCAAAGACCTGTTGATGAATTAACCTCAGTTTAGCAGGCAGATAATGAAGATAATCAGCATTGGATACTCAAGATCGGCAAATGCACTGGGTCTAGGAACCCCCCAAATATTTGCAGGACGGCCGAACACAATCTCATATGGGCTGAGCCCTACTCGAGAGTGTACAGTCGCCCTAGTTGACAAAAGAGCCAGGGGCAAAGCGCCAGGCCACGAGAGACCAGTCGTAGCCTGAATCTGTGCGAGTTTTAGTTTAAGAGTACCATCGTACCCCTCAACCAAACCTGCTGACTGGGGATGGTTGGCACTATGGAATTTTTGTGTAATTCCAAGGCCCTTACACACACTCTTCATCACACTCCCCACAAACTCACTTACGTTATCAGACCATACAATCCGTGGCATTCCATACCGAGGAAAGTACTCCTTCAGTAGGACTTTCACTGTGGACAGGGCAGTATTGTCTTTGAGAGGGTAAGCTTCAATCCATCGGGAGAATGCGCAAACCACAACTAAAACATATTTTAGGTTATTGCATCGCTCCATATGGATGAAGTCCAACTGAATTACTTCAAAGGGACATGAAGGAGGAGCAAAATGGCCAGGAGGTGTAGGGGTTCCCTTGCCAGGATTGTACATCATACATATCATACAATTCTTGACCAATCTCTCAGCACATTTAGCGATACCATCATTCTTCCATACGGGGGACAGCAATTTACAAATACCTTTCACACTAATATGTGACAAACCGTGTGCCATAGTCACAACAGCTAGCACATATGCATCCGGCAACATCCATCTTTTATTCTCCGACAAATCAATCCAACAGCCATTCGCATCCAGCTTTCCCGTGCTCTCTTTCCACTTGGTCTTTTCAGTCTCGGTGGCCTCATTCTGAATCGCTTTCACACTCTCAATAGTGTCTTCACACATACCAGCTTCTGCAGGCCACCTTACCGAACTCATCACATACATTCTAGTTGTAAGGTTTCGCGCAGTCTCCTTAGCAATCTCATCAGCAAACGCGTTACCACGGCCAACATCATCCGTCACCTTACGATACGCAGTACATTTAATAATCGCCACCTGCTTGGGCAATGTGAGTGCATCTAAAAGATCATTCACAAGCTGTCCATGCTGGATCTTCGTACCATGCGATGTCATAAAACCTCTCTCTCTCCACAATCGTCCAAAGCTATGGGCAACACCAAACGCATACTGACTGTCAGTAAACACATTCACCCGTTTCCCTTTCGACAACACACACACTCTGGTTAAGGCAATCAGCTCTGCCGCCTGTGCAGAGTTCTGGTTTAATCTTGCAGTCTCCACAACCGTACTCAACGTCACCACAGCATACGCAGTCGTCACATCACCATTTGGCAACTTAAAACACGAACCATCCACATACAAAGTACCATCGGGTTCTTCCAATGGAGTGTTTTTTAGGTCCACACGACCCTTCGTTTCCTCCTCAGTTCGTAAATAGCAATCGTGTGGTGGTACCTCGTCTGATTCCATATTGGTTGGCAACAAAGTCGTCGGATTGAGGACATTGTAGCGCTTTATTTGAATGTGACTTGCCAGGAGCGTCAACTCATAACCAGACAACCTTGCGCTCGTCAAGTGTTGGGTTTTCGTACGATTCAAGAGAGTGTCAACTGCATGCGGAACCATCACCGTAAGCATATTATCCATGACCAATCCTGCAGATTGTCGGATGGACACAGCAGCTGCCGCTGTCGCTCTCAGACAACTCGGCAATGCTCTAGCTACCGGGTCCAAGGTCGAAGAAAAATATGCACATGGACGCTGCTTACCGCCAAATTGTTGCGTCAAAACACTCAACGCACAACCTTCCCTCTCGTGAACGTATAATGTAAACGGCTTACCGTAGTCAGGAGTACCTAACACAGGGGCCGAACACAACGCATCACGCAATTCAGACAAACATTTCTGACACTCTTCCGTCCATGGCAAGGGAGTTGGAACATCCTTGCACGTAAGAGCTACCAATGGCTTCGCTAGCAATGAAAAATTTGGAATCCATTGCCTGCAGTATGACGTGATACCTAGAAAGGCACGCACATCTCTCTGAGTTGTTGGCACAGTCATTCGAGCGATCGCTGCAATTCTCTCTGGGGTCAACCGTCTTCCCTCCTTTGACAATAAGTGACCTAGATAGGTTACTTCTTGGCAACAATATTGCAGTTTAGAAGGTGACACCTTATGATGTAAGTCACAGAGATGTTGCAACAAAGACACCGTAGCAGTTTTGCAAATGTCCTGTGTGTCCGCAGCCACCAATAAGTCATCGACATATTGGATCAAGGCCGCACCAGCCGGCAACACAAACACGTCAAGTTGGCTCTTCAGGGCTTGGCTGTATATCGATGGGCTCTCACAGTAGCCCTGAGGGGCGCGTTTAAACCTAAAGCTGCGGCCACCTAAAGAGAAACCGAATAAGTCCCTGCTCTCTTCAGCAATCGGAATGCTAAAGAAAGCATTCTTCAGATCGATCACTGAGAACCAGGACGCAGATGCTGGAATCAGAGTCAGTAAAGCCGTGATGTCAGGCACCACAGGGAACTGAGGAACCACAATTTTATTCACCTCCCGTAAATCAATAACAAAACGATAAACAGGAGGCTTAGATGGATCAGTGCGTTTCAGAATTATTATTATTATTATTATTATTGGGACATTTGTTGAGCGCTGCGATTACGCACACCGGCGTGTCCAGGCGCTGAAAAGTGGGAGTAGGCAGAAGACAGGGAACACAAAAACTACGCGGGCCATTATTTACTGTAAAGATAAGTTTTTAGTTTTGCCCGGAATCTAGCCTCATCTGGTTCCAAACGCAGGTCCGTTGGCAGTTTGTTCCAGTTGGTTGCCGCCAAGTATCTGAAAGACCTGCCTCCCATGCGGGCCTTCTTAATTCTTGGAGTCCTCAGTAGGCCACCCCCTGTTGATCTAAGCGCCCGTGTTGGTATGTACGCTTTTATCAAATTCGTCAGAGGGGCGGGTGCCCTGCCATTCAAAATGCGATGACAGGTGCAGAGGGCTTTATACTCCACTCTTCTCCTCACCGGGAGCCAGTGTAGCTGCTGGAGGGCCGCCTTAGAAGGCGCCCTTTTAGGCAGTCTGAGAATCAGACGCGCTGCCGCATTCTGCAGCACTTGCAGCCGGGCCATGCTTTTTTCTGGAGCCCCCAGGTACAGCAGGTTCCCATAGTCCGCCCTAGCTGTCACCAGGGCATGAACCAGGGTTTGACGTGCTTCAAGCGGGAGTAAGTCCAGGACCTTTCTCAGCTTCTTCAGAATCCCGAAGCAGACTCCCACCACCCGATTAATCTGGGGGCCAAATGTGAGCCCTACGTCAAACCACACCCCCAAATTGCGCGCCTCTAGGCACGGGGTTGGGGTAGGTCCAAGGCAAGAGGGCCACCATGCCGGCGACCATGCAGACTGGGCTCTCCCTACCACCAGCACCTCTGTCTTGCTGCCGTTCAGCTTCAAACAATTGTTGGCATCCATTCGGCAAGATCTTTCATGCACGAACGGAAGCCATCGGCAGCAAGACAGGGCGCCTGCGACAGGGAGATCACCAGCTGCGTGTCGTCGGCGTAGGAGACCAGTTGGAGGCCATGGCTCCCAACGATCGATGCAACAGGCGCGACATACATATTAAAGAGGGTTGGGCTCAATGACGAGCCCTGCGGCACGCCTTGGCCCAGAGGCACCCCCCTTGAATAGCAGTCTCCCTGCCTGACTTGAAAGCTTCTCTCATTGAGGAAGTCTTGGATCCATCTCAGCGCGGTGCCAGAGATGCCACCTCTGTTCAGACACTGTAGCAAGATGTTATGTGCTACAGTGTCGAACGCCGCGCTGAGGTCCAACAAGATCAGAGCCATAGTTTGGCCTGCATCCACGCCCTCTCTCAGATGTTCCGTCGCCATGAGGAGGGCGGACTCGGTGGAATGTCGTGGCCTGAAGCCAAACTGCGTCGCATGGAGCAGTCCCCTTTCCTCCACGTGCTTCATAATTTGGGTATTAACCACCTTTTCCGCCACTTTTGACAGAAAAGGCAGGAGGGAGATGGGCCTCAGATTTTCTAATACCTCGAAGCCTAAGTGGGGTTTCTTCCGGAGCGGGAGCACCACCGCCTGTTTCCATCCGACCGGCAGCTTCCCTGATCCGAAAGATACGTCGAGGATGTGCCTAATATAAGGCTCCAAGACTTCCAGACTGTCTGCCAAGCGTTTTGGCGACACTGGATCCCACGGGGAGCCTGATTTTACAGAGCGGCACACCACTAATAGTTCCTCAGGAGGAGGGGTGCAGTAGTGTGTAATATGCCCTGCCGTCTCTGTGTCCCCCATTGCTTCCTCTAGGTCCAGCCCTGTAGGCCGAATAGGGAAGGTCGAGTAAATCTTCTCTACTTTGGCGGAGAAGTAGTCTGCGATCCGGTCACAAGACTCCGTAGAGCAACTCTCCGGCTCTGTAGGTGCATTTACCGAAGTCAGGGATTTATAGATGCCAAAAAGTTCCTTGGCGGAGTTTTCCGCCCCCTGAATTTGTTCAGCAAAGTAGGCTGCCTTAGACTTTTTTATCAGCCTATGGTGAATGCGCCTTTTTTCCAGGAATAAGTCCCTGGCCTTGTTGTCATAGGACACCCTCCAGACTTTTTCTGCCCGCCTACAGTCTGCCTTTGTCAGTCTCAGCTCAGCACTGAACCAAGGAGCTGAGCGATCTTTCCGAGCACCTGTGGTAGTGCGGCAGAGTGGGGCTGTCTGGTCAAGCGCTGCCGTGATGCGCTGATTCAGGTTGAGGACAGCTGTTTCTATGTCCTCGCCCTCAGGCAAACCATCCCTGGTTAAGGCTTGGTTAAAGTCTTCCACCGAGAATTTAGCCCACTTCCTCCTAAGATAGTTAGATGGTACCTGGCTAGTTTTGTTGGTATTTCTGCTCTGTAAGGAGAATGCCACCAGGAAGTGGTCGGTCCAGGGAAAGGGTTCAACACCTGACACCTCCACACCTTCCCAATTAGCATAGACCGGGTCCAGGAGGTGTCCCAGTCGATGCGTAGGGGCCTCAAGTTTCAGGTCCAGTTGCAGGGCAAGCATGTCCCGACCAAAATCCTCAACCCCTGTGGCCTCAGGGCAGTTAAGGTGCAGGTTAAGATCTCCTAATAGGAGAAATTTGTCCCTGCGCAGGGTCGTCTCCATGAGGCATTCTAACAGGCTCTCCCTAAACTTAGTACAAGCCCCTGGGGGCCGATATACCAGACATCCATTGAGCGTCATGGCCCCATTAATTTTAATCGAGAAGAGGCCCGCCTCACTCTCCACGATCGGCGTGCGTTCTAAGCAGCAGCCCAAAGTGTCCCTAAAAATAATCGCAATCCCCCCTCCCACCCCCTCTGGCCTATCCTGCCTGACCCAGGAGTAATTCTCCGGTGTGGCTTCAATGATGTCAGAGTCGGAGAACTGATCTAGCCACGTTTCAGTTAGAAACAGTAGGTCAAGTTTTTTTTCAGTAATCAGCTCGAACACATCGAGCCTGTGTTTACGTAGCGACCTGACGTTCAGGAGACCGCAGGACAATGCCTGCTCCGTGGTATCCTGAAGCATAGTAGTCATACGAAAGCTACAATGAGGACATGCCCTGTCGCTGCTCACCATACCGTGCATACATGAGGAGGCGGTGCGGGTGCGGAAACTAAGGAGTTGTTCCCTAGTCCAGTAGATCTTTCGACCAGGGGTTGTCGCCCTAGCCCGCAATCGGCCGCGGACGGGCTCGACTTTGGCGACACTTCGGCGCGCCTTCGACGCGCCCGCTGCGCTCGTCCGCTGCGCTCCCTTGTTAACATCCGCCTTTTATGCCCCAGCGCGAGTGACCTCAAGAAAACTAATGGGTAGTACAGGACTATTACACATGTTTCCCCGAGTCTCCTCGATAACATCTTTCTCGATCAAGTCATAGATGATCGCCAACAACGCTCGCTCACCATCAAGGGAGATACAATACTGGGGAATACGTGGTAATCGCACATTCGATTTTAATTGGACAACATAAGGGGAGATGTCAAGCAGGCCCACGTCGTTGGGACCTGTTGCCCACAAAAATGCAGGAAGAGAACTCAATTCCGGTGGGAGCTTATCAATGGACAAGTACATAGGAGAGATTACTATCTCACCCAATGTAAGCTTCACTCCCGCAGGAGAACAATACAAAGTCGCATACAGACGTTTCAGCAAATCCAGGCCCAAAAGATTTTCACCACAACCAGTAGTTAAAATCAAAGGAGCTTGCAGCTCACGAGGCCCAATTGTGAGGGGCAAAGGGCGAGAAACCGGATTGCTAACAGGGGCGCCGGAGAATCCAACGGAAACATTTGTTAAGCCAGACAAAGGTGCGCCAGGGAGTTTCGAATGCATGATGGAACTTTTCGCTGCACCAGTGTCCAACAGAAAAGGCTCAACTACGCCCGAGGTGGCAACTGCGACGTAAGGCCCTCTCTGATCAACCGGAACTGATACTACTCCCTCTCCTTGTCTATGGCTGTCCTAGTAATTACCGTCGTCAGTACCCTGATCGACGTAGTAATCGTCTACATTGTACTGTGCGGATCTACCTGATGATGACCCACGCTGATCAAAACAATTATTGGGATCAGAGGAATTATTAGAACGCTCATTTTTATTCTGAGTAACACCACAACCTCTACCTCGTGAAGCCTGCTGAGGACCACTACGACCTCCTCTAGACGAATTTCCATTATTTCGATCGCGCAAAACCGGACAATCAAACTTCAAATGACCCTCACCTCTACAATAGGCACACTGATTGTACCCAAGCGTAGATCTCTGCGAAGGAGAGTCATTTCGCGACTGTGACCTAGCGGGCTGTGATTGCGATCTATTCCGCTGGTGAGAATCATTTTGATTCGAGCGCGGAGGATATGCTTGTTGCAACAAAACTTTTGTTTTAAGTTCTTTTGTCTTTTTATCTGCACGATCATTTTCCTCTTTCTCTCTATTTTCATAATATTGAGCCGTAGCCAATATCTGGGCAGAAGTAGAAACAGCCCACGCACTCTCCGAATTTTTTAATTTGTTGCTAAGTTCAGGCAACAAATTCGATACAAATTTATCCACAAACAATCTCTGGCCTCCCTCAGTGCCCATATCTTGACCACTATGATCGATGAATGCCTCCTCAAATCTCGTAAAGAAATCGGAGACACTCTCGTCCTTCTTTTGCTTACAGGCAGACAGTTTATCCCAATTAACTTTCATAGCTGGCATAAGTGTCTTCATAAGGGTAATTATTCTCTGAGGCAAAGCCGTAATTAACTGCTCAGGCTTAGCCCCACCGGCCTGCAAACCGTCCGCGGCTGTAAGTGCAGCCCAATCACCACCTAATTCAGCTGCATGGTCTTCGTGACGTATTTTTGCCCATACCGGTTGTGGTACGACATTGCCGAACAGCATATCGATGTCGGCAAGATTCATTACCGTCGCATCCACTAGCTGAGACAATTCTTTATAGTACCCTGCAGGATTTTTGCGAGGGTCAGGCAAAGATTGCTTTACCTGCAAAACTTCCGATCGCTTCCATGGGAGGTGTATCCAAACTCTCTGAAAGAATGGCAGGACCGGAGGATTAGCACCAGGGTTACCTGGCATATACACTGGTGGAACTTCACGCATGGGATACTGACCAGGCGTCGCCATCCATTCCTCAGTTTCGTCTTTAAACAATGCTCGGGGTATCACAGTGGGACGAAAAGATAGAAGATGCTCAAGAGCATGTCGAACATTGCTACCCACAAGTATACCACTCGCAAATTGAAGCTGAAGTTCAGTTACGTCAACCGGTACTTCGTTGACCTCATCATTAGATATTGCTTCACGTAAGAATTTGCACATTTCGTCAAACACAAATCTCTGTGTTGGTTCATTGAATTGAGAGAAAGTCTCAACAACTATGCGCTGGGGATTTTTGAGGGGGTATCTTATCCAATTACGCGCCATTTTGATTAATGTATCACGTTCCCTACCACCAGGAAGCTGACTCCGCCGTTGGGGAGCATCAGAGTCATCAGACCCAAGAAGCGGTCCAAAAGTAGAATAAAGATTAGCGACAGTATTAGGAATGTGTCGCCGAACAGACGGAGAAGAGGAGTAAAGTACAGGAGCAACAACATGAGGGCTAAAGACAGGAGGAGTAGGAATAGTAGGAGTAGCTAAAAGAGCAGAAGTAGCGGGGACAACAACTTGAGAAGGTATAGACGGTGGAGCAGTAGGAACAGGAGCAGGTAGAGGAATAGGAACAAGAGGATTCGCAATGGCAGGGCCAACAACAGGCTGATTAACAGCTGCCGGAACGGCAGGCTGAGGAACAGGAGGAATCACGGGAGCTGTGGTATCCTGTGCATATGGAGGTGGCGACTTCAGTAGATAGGACAACAAAGGATCCTCTACTGCTTCCTCTCCCTTCTTATCCGTACCCGTTGGTAAAGCGGGATAACATTTATCTACTGTCATACGCTGCAATCTATCAAAAATTTCCTTTTCCTTCTCTTCTTTATCTCGCTGAAACTGCTCTGCATTTCTCATCGTTGTAACGATACCTTCTCTCTTATTACGTTTAAGCTGCTTGATTTCTTTCTGCTTGGCTTCTTTACGCCATAACCGAAACGAATCAAACATGGCCGGCCTTGCTTTTCTTTGGAATAATTTAGCTTCAAGATTATCCAAAATCGGGGTCTCAAAACTACCATGAGGTGGCCAACTAAGGACACCGTCATTTTTAGTATAACGAACCCAATAATCATTGAATGTAATGGGACCCATACCATGTCGACTGTATAATTCGTGAATTGGAGTTCCAACTGGAGGTATCGGACACGAGTCCTCCAATCGGGAATCCGCACCACAACCTCTAAAGCAACTGAACAAAGTACTACGGCCAGGCATCGTGCACGCTAACCGAGTTTCACAAACGTCAAGGGTTATTGGATTACAATGTCCCTGCAAAAGTGGAAAAACCCTCGGTTTTTGGCGACTGCAGACGTCAAATAGAACAACTAAGACCAAAATACAAAGAACCACAAATGCAATGGAACCATGCAACAACCAAGCACCCACAACAACTAAGGATGTTGGGAGCGACCCACAAATACTTAACTCAAAGAACAATGGCGTCACCAGGAAGGCCCGTCAATCGTCTCGCTGTACCAAGGTCTACGCCAGGTGCCAAAACAGGTCTACAGTCAGGGCAGCAACCCGTCGCAGCCATCAGGAGGCGGGGATCTTCGCGGGAAAGGTCTTCGGGCCACTTATTTCGACAACAGGATCGATGAAGCGAGGTGCACCTTCCCTCGGAGATTTCACACGAAGTTCCTCACGACCGTCGGGCTTTGGACCGGTACCGCTGATGCAGCCCCACATTGGGCGCCAACTGAAGGACTGGGTTTTTCTGAGACCCAGCGGTGCCAGGGATAACACCTGAAACCTTCGTGGGTTACCTGTTCCGGCGTACAAATGACAGAGACACGGGACACTTCCTTCGACGTCAAAGATTCGAGGTTTATTTACTGCAGGGAACACAGAAGTCACGAGAAGTACATAACATGTATGTTCACGGAGACTGCTTCAAATTGTATCTGTGGATCACTCCTTTTATACAGTTTTTTGTCATAGGATAACATGGCAAACAAAAGGTTACAACCCAGTTCCCACAGTAAATTTCATAGGGGGTCGCTTTCATGTATTCAGGGTCCGGAACATAATTACAGTAGCATTTGCCAGTTCCCAACTGTAAAAGTACATCTTCCCACCATTAGTGCATTCCGTTCGGCTGTAAACGAATCAAGGAAGAGTCAAACACAGGTGCAGAGGAAGACAAGGATAGCGAACAGATCTAAAAGAGTGTAAAGGGGTGGTATCAGTGTCATATGGATACTTCATTACATATATTGCGTTAAGTTAGCATGAGTGTATTACATGTTTAAACAGCCGTTTTGCCTTCGGCTTCAGTTTTGCACACGACACGAACTTGTTGTTGTAACTTTCACCCTAGAAGCGGCGAGTTGCTTTATTTGAGAATAATATGTTATTCCTATGCTATCAGCTTTGCCTGGTACACTTGGTACAACTGTCTGCACACTGAGAGCTGCACACTCTAAGATTAACCTAACACAAGGTTGCTAGGAGGCTTGATCCTCGCACCACATTAGACATAACACAAATAATGTTGATGCCAACATTTTGGGCTATACGCGGGTTTAAGATAGAGTTACACGGAATGAAAGCAGACACTTGGTGCTGCGCATGAAGAGAGCTGGTAGCGGTTGATGTGAACTGCTCCTACTGACATTGAGAGGTATGGGGCCGCCCTGCTAAAGCCCGAATGAGACCTTCTTAGATATAATATAATATGCTAGATAGGGTGCGCGAAATATAGGTGATATAGATTTCTATAGAAATTGCATTATAACATGCTAGCACCTTTTGCTTACTATGGATTAGTGACTATGCTGCTGACTCTGATTTTTATAATCTGCATTTTGGTATTATACAAGATACTGCGTTTGAGAACTTTGCATTGAATAATAAATATTTCAAACTTGCACTTGTGTTCTTTGACTCTCAGTTTTGGTTTGAAATGATTATTTAACGAAAGAGTGTTCATGTGTTCCACGACTCCTGAGGTATTCTAAAGATCATGTTCTGGTTTGTCTAATACATGGATCATTCCATAATGATCCATGAGACACTGTAGCTAGCTAGGTAACGAGATTTCTGACACTGAGATGAGTTTTTGGATCATCCTGACTCACTGAGGTTCTAGATCTCTATGCACAGTTCTGTGGGAGAACGGAAACCCTGCTACATGGCGCCCAACGGATTGGTTGGCCGTATTTCATGACACTCGAGTAGTATTTCATTCATACCTTGACACCTTCATTTCCGTTTCCGGTAAACGGCGGTGTCGGAAAACCTACCTGTTTTTGAAATAGGTCTTTTCAAGCTTGAATTCTTCTAAAAAGGTTTCTTTGAATCACTACCCAGTTGTGCTACAAAGTGTTCTTTGTCTAATTTTTATTCTTCCTGTGCTAACATGGCAGTGGAAATAGCGCAGCATAGCCGCGTCGCGGTTCGCGACCACTTGCGGGGATATAATGTACCCGCGGAAGGCTTAGCTGTGGTTCTAGTAGTGAGTGCGGAACATGCGTACCCGTACGAATTGTTTTATTCCTGGGTGACATTTCCGGAAGTAGACGCTAATTCGGGTGTCTATCATTCATACACTGCCTCAGCAGTACCGGCGGCTTATGCTCCGTACAGGGCACTGGAAGTACCTATAGATGCTTGGCAGCACGGTGTTTGGTTTGGTGGCGCCCTACCCCATTCTTTGAACGCTACGAGGTTAGGTCCTTTGTCCATTCCGGGCACAAATTGGCCCGCCTTGGGTGGATTTACTCCTCATCCTAATCGCGCCACGTGTAACGTAGCCGACCTGAGACGTCTTCATGAGGTCTCGGTTGGAGTGATTAGAGCGCTTGTTCATTACATTAGTCGTAATATTCAAGGCGCAGCCCCCGCAGGTGCGCAGCTTCGGGCAGATCAGGCTGGTTTGAAAATCAGTCCTGTCTTGGTGAATTCCGTTATGGGCAGAAAGCCAGATAGTACGGATGAGTTTCCTTACTGGCTTGCCGAGAAATTCGACCAGTTAGAGGCTGTGTTTCCTAATACGACTCCGGGTGAAAAACACCGGATTCTTACGCTTAGTTTACCGAAGGAAATAGCCCCGGAACTTGCTGACTGTGAGACATGGGGTAAGACATTTGCAGCGGTTTACTCGAGGTGCTTTGGCACACCTTCAGTGTCGAACCTGTCTGCAATCCTCAAACGTGTTCAGGATGATCACGGACCTGAGTCGGCGGTTGAGTTGGGTATGCGCCTGAACGGTTCATTTGAGACAGTTTGCGGTATTATCCTTGCCAATGTAAAAGGGGATGCGGTGAACTTTCAAGTGGCCAATGGTCTGGCGTTAATTCCCGATGCCGAGAAACCCCGTCAGCTGGCAAGAATAATTGTGGTGGCTTATAAAATGGTTGGCCGCAATTCTAAGGGTGCAAAGGTTTTTCTTGAAAAAGAAAAGAAGCAACCCCAGGGGCAGTCTTCGGATACAGGTGGACAGCCCAGGTCCAAGAAACAAAATTGGCCTAAAAAGCAAAATCAGGGTAAGCAACAACAACAACAGACAAAGGTCTCGAGTCCGGCACCTTCACAGCCTGCGCAGTCAGAGCGTGTTTATGAATTGCGCGACCGCGCTACGATTAAATCACCTGAGAGGTATCAGGCATCTGACCAACGCTCTCCTCGTTCCTTTCAGGACTCATCGGCTCCGTCAACCGGTGGTGGAGGGGGCGGCAGGGGCAGGGGTGGTCAGCAAGGACGTGGCCAACCCCGCACACGAAGTGAAGGGGACCGGCGGGACGACTCTACGCCTAAGAGACCGCAGTTTGCCAAGAAGAAAGTCGCTGCCTTGACGGCGCATCGATATGCCCCAGATAGTGAGAACGCGGCTTCGGAATCTGACGTGGGCTCTGACCTTGCTGGACAGCGCGGCGGAGATTACCATGGTGAGAGAGGCCCTCCGTCCACTGTTGAAGGTGACAGCGACTGACACTTTTGTTGTGATCGAAACAGCTGATACACATGTTGCTCCCCCTGAAAGACTTTTTGAAATTGTCCTATTAATTGAAGGTGACATGCAGCGAACTGTAAAAGGGGTATTTTGGGAGAATCTTTCGGATACGTATGACATTTTGCTTTCGGAGGCTGACTGGCCCCCACCTTTTGTTCTCGCAGCTCCGCGAGGGGAGGAGGTAATCCTCCCCAGTTTCGCGCACACTGTACCGAGAGTGGAAGCTCTGCATTTTGCAGAAGAGTGGGCTCTGGCGCTTGCGCTGGCTGTGTACCGAAATCAGTGTGGCTGGGATAAATTGTCCCCTAGCCATGAGATTCCTTTACGGTCACAGCCTCAGCCACAACCCCAGTATCCCATACGGCGTGAAGCTAAAGCTTCAGTCGCGGCTATCCTTGAACAATTGGAATATCAAGGTGTAATTGAAACGTGTGTGTCACCAATGAATAATCCCCTTTTTACTGTTAACAAGCCGGACGGATCATATCGTCTGGTTTTGGATTACCGGCATTTGAACTCGCATTGCCGTAACTGTGCAGTACAGAATACTCACGGCTCTGCCCTAGTGAATAGTCTTGAGCGTAAACGGTTCAAAACCACGCTTGACATTTCCAATGGTTTTTATGCACATAGATTAGATGGTCTAAGTTCCCAATGGACCAGTTTTACGTGCGGCGGCGTACAAAAAATGTTTAAACGACTCCCAATGGGATATAAAAATAGTCCTGGAGTGTTTTCCGCCCGCATAGTCTCTCTTTTGGAGAGTTTCGATCCAGTTGCATGTTCGTATGTGGATGACATTTATCTCACAGACGACGAGCTTTGGGTGCATCTGTGTCGAGTAAACAGCATAATTTGTAACTTTGCAGACATGGGTTACAAGTTTAACTTTGCAAAATCACACATTGCGGAGTACACAGTGTTGTTTCTAGGTTATGAACTTAACCATGAAGGAAAGGGATTGGCTCCTCACTTCCTGGAGAAGTGCGCGCAGTTGCGCTCTCCGACAACGCTGAAAAAATTACAGTCTTTACTGGGTTTTTTAAATTTCGGGAGGACATACATTCCGGAATATGCCCAGCGTATCAAGCCTTTATATGCCTTGGTACAACCATCTTTTTCCAAATCATGCTGGCTGCCAGAGCATTCAGCTATTCTGCAGTCTTTGCAGGCTGATTTGCTCACTTCTGACTACTTACAGACCCGTGATAACCGGACCAACCTGGTGATAAGAATTATCCCTGGGACGGTAGGTTTCACGTACCTGACTTTTAATGAGGGGGATACTGTACCTATTGCTTACAAGTCACACTTGTACACTTCGGCTGAACTGCGTTTTTCCACTGTGGAGAAAGTATTAACGGCTGTACAGATGGCAATTCTTAAAGAACGTGCCCTGTCGCAGGGAAAGCGCATGTTGGTTGTTACCCCGTGTCCTGCCTTGGAGGCGGTCACGAAAGCCAGTGTACCAAATTCTAAAGCTTTGCACCCTCGGTGGATTCAGTGGGCTACTTCCTTGACGTCTCAAGATGTCACGTTTATTTTTGACGCCGCTTTACGGTCGCAGGAGTATTTACAGTATGAATTTGTTCATCCTGCTCCTTTAGCAATGCGGCCGTTGGAGGATTTCCACTGTATCATTTACACGGATGGTTCGGCGCAGGTTGCGCATGGCTCTAAACATGCCTACGTTTCCGCATGCGCCATTGTGGTCGGTGCAATGGTGAACGATGAGTTCGAGTCCAGTGTCGTGCACACGCAGACACTTGGGGACTGCACTGCACAATTAGCAGAGCTACGTGCTCTAATGCTTGCATTGGAGTACGCAGATCCTAGTGTGACGACTTTAATCGTAAGTGATTCTTACTACTGTGTCCAGTCTTACAATGAGAACTTGTTCTTTTGGATTCAGAATGATTTTCGTGATTCCAAAGGTAGCACAATAAAACATAAAATGATCTGGGTCCGAGTAGCGGAACTTAAAGAAAAGCTACCGCTCGTGTTTGTGATTCATACTCTCGGCCACCAGCGCGTGGGAGTCCACGCTGTTGGCAACTCGCTTGCTGATGAAGCAGCGAAGTCAGCGGTATCAAAATACTTAGTTGCAGCAGTCACGAGGTCCAAAAGCAAAATAGATGATGACATCTTGGCGGCTGTTGCTGCCACAGCGAAGGGAGGTAAATATCCTGCGGGGTTCCCTTCGAAGTACACATACCACTTAAGTCCCGATAAGGTTCCTTATGTGAAAATTCCTGAAGTTGGAGAGCGTCTAGTTCCCAACTCGGATCGCAGAGCTTCTCTGATTACAGCGGCTCATGAAGGTGTGGCGTCTGCGCATGCGGGCGTCTCAGCCACTGTGTCTCAGCTACAACAGAGGTTCTGGTGGCGGGGACTGTACAAACAGACGCGCGATTATGTCCTTATGTGTGACATTTGTCAGCAGATTAAGCCTTCTACTGCTGCGCGTCCGCCTCAGACACAGTTGTACATCTCTAATAAACCACTTGGATGTGTTTATTTGGATCACTGCGGTCCTTTCTCTTCTGATACTGCGTATAAATACATCTTAGTAGCAGTTGATTCATGCACACGCTTTGTGTGGTTATGGCCGCATCGCAGCGCTGATTCACGGACTGTCATTAAGGATTTGCGTGTCTTTGTGGGAATCTTTGCTTGTGGTGCTTTCCATTCGGATCAGGGTCCGGCTTTCGCCTCTAAGGCGTATAAGGATGCTATGGTTTCGTTGGGAGTACAGGTGAAGTTTTCAAGCCCCTACAGGCCTGAGGGCAATTCTGTGGTAGAAAGAATGAACCGCGACTTAAAGCAATCTTTGACAGCCCGAGTTATAGGCACTGGTAGAAACTGGCTGACCCACCTCTATGGCGTGCAGCGTGCGCTTAATAATCTCCCTAGAAGGTCTCTGGGTGGGCGGACCCCATACGAAATGCTCTTTGGTATCAAGATGTACGTCCCTGACCTTGATGGTGCAGACTGCGAGGCCCAGGCCGCGGCCTTTGACGTAGATGAACATTGCAATGTTTTACAGGATCTACAAAAGACCAGAGACAGTCTTGCAAAGGAACACTTACCCTCCACGTCGGATGATGCGTTGCAGATCCCGGTAGTTGGCTGGCTACCCCAAGTTGGAGAACTGGTTCGAGAGAAGATCGATATCAAAAAGGAGTTTGGTCCCTCATATCGAGCACCAGTTCGGGTCCTTGGAGTGAAGGGCACAAGAACAGTCATTTTACCACCACTTCCAGGTCGTAAAGAAAACAGATTTATTTCTATTGACAATGTCAAGACACACAGGGTGGCCGATTCTTCATAGCATGACACCGGCTGTATCCTGTCCTTCCATGGTGAGGCACTCTGTGCTGGCTATTACATCTGGTGCAGATCAGGAGGTGTCCCTCGAGATGCCTGCCATATCAAGTCCTTTATTAAATACTATTCCTGTTACTAACATTGATGAGGTGACCTATGCAGATCCTGCTGATTTATCTATGTCCGATTTACATGCTCGTTTGGCTAACCAGTCCAGATTCTCTTTTGACTCTGATTCGGAACTTTCAAAGAAACCATCGACTATTGCAAAATATGCCACGTTGTTTAAAAAACATTTTTTAGTTCCACCTTGGACGTACATTTGGCTGATACTATTTTCATTTTACCTTTTTATGTCAATTGGTTTTGTGTTTTATTTTTTCCGCCTGATTGATGGCCATTATGTGAAAGAAAGAACAGGAATTCGGTACCTTAATGGAACATTGGCCCCTCACTCCTCCTCACATTCAGCACACCGACTAAAGAGAGACTTACATTCAGCACAAATTACTGCTTGGCCTGTCCTTGATGGGATTGTGTGGGATGCGGTTAGGTTTCAGATACATGGCCCCACAGAAGTTATTAATGTTCCTAATGTGCTTAGAGTAAACATGGGAGATGTGATTAAGCAAAATATTCGTTCGGATGATTGGGATCTTCAGGCCGTAGAAACCTTGTTCTCTGATTTGAAATATTATGCGGCCTTTGATGATGAGGATTTGTATTTAGATTCTGTCAATTATGGTGATTTGTTTTGTTACCAACATTATGGAAATCATTTCTTGCACAAGACAAGTTCCAGGCGGGTTCCTGTGAATTACACTCAGTGGGAACATTGCCCTACTCCTTTACAGGGGAGCTCAAATACGTTTCTGGGAAAATACTCTTACTTTTCAGATTTTAATCAATCTAATCCTGAGTCGTTTTATTTTAAAGTGAAACAGAAATTCGTGCCAAAAGTTAGACTAACTGACACAAAATTATTGTATTCAAAGTCCTTTCTAGAAAGGTTATCTGTGGATGGCTATGAGTTATGGAAGGATGCTATTGACCTTAAATCGGTTTGGGGTACCAAAGATTGGCAGGTACAAGGCACTGAGGCTTTGCATCGTGCATGTCTCATCCCGAATCACATGTTGTTTTTAAATTCGACTATTTCCCAAACAACATGTTTTGGATTGGCTACATCTAAAAAATTAAATACCCCTACTATCCCTGATTTGGAAGAATATTCAGGTTGGAGTAATTTCACTACATTGTCCATAAGTGAGATACAAGCACTTTTGCAGAATTCCTCCTTTAATATTTCCAGTTTTGATCCGGATGGGTGGCTTTTATGGCAAAGAAGCTCTGATTCTTGCCAAAGTCGTTTTTTGGGTTTGTCTGAGGGTTTTACACGCATCAGGCCAGATCCCAGGTTTGACCAAGATCACACTGTTACAACTTATTCAGTAGGCAAATTGTGTCAGAACTGGTTACAACATTCCACTTTAGCTGCAGTTAAACTGCATCTGTCCCAGTTGAATGAGAACATAGAGTTAAATGATTTTATAAAAGGCCCGACTATGGGTAGGTCTAAACGCTTTATTTATGCTATTTACAATGAAATTTGGAAATTTTCAAGAGTCGAAGCAGCTAAACGCCTGAGGGCTATTGATCAAGCCAATTTGGAAAAAGTGCTTGCAGTGGTCGATAATAGTATTAACACGCTTTCTTCCAGAATTTACACATTGGATAATATTGTTTCTTCTGTTGTTGATATTGTACATGATGAAGTGTCCACGTTATACCATGGTCAAAATCAATTACGTTCTGTAATGCAGTTTGCCTGGACTCTACAGACAATTAAGGCTGGTCGAGTTCCCTGGACCTCATTGAACGTTTCATCACTTTTTGCCCCTTTTAATCTTACTGATAAACAGCGCATGCTTTCAATGCGTGATGCATCGTTTTCTATGTTACATATTGAGAAGCTAGAATCCTTACCTTTCTCTGTTGCTGAAACCACCACTGCCACGTGGCTTATTCATGGTTTAATTACATTACCATTTCCTTTATATAAATTTACTAACTGTATGCGGTATATTGCTATAGGACGATATGAGCCACTAGGCAATGCATTCCTACATGAGGCATGGTCATTACCATACACATACAGATGTCTGAAAGATGGAAAAGAAGTGAATCTTAATGGTGAGGAATGCACACAGTCACCTGACCATTGATTAATATGCAGACACATTCAGTTACACGGTTCTTGTAATCAGGACCGCCCAAATTTAGCATGTGTTTTAAAAGGCACGCCAGTTCCAGCAGTAGTTCCCACATTTACTTTATTAGCTAATGGGAGTTATTTGCTTTTAAACAACGAATTATGTTGTGGTTTATTAATTGGTGTGGCTTACATAGTTACTGTATCAGAGCGTGTAGTGTGCTGCAAGAACGTCCTATACCCACCCACGCATGGCTCTTCAGATGTCTCCATCTGGCCACGGATCCCAACCTTGGAAGCGAAATTCAATGGTTTGAGCAGAATAAGGGCTCTTTTGTCTCAAAAACAAGTGACCCTGAGTTCGGCCCGGGAAACTTATGTCCTTCACATAGCTAACACCCGCACAGAGGTGCAGGCGCTTTTAAACACTGATTTGCCATTTCATTTCTGCGAGCTGGTACACCAGATTTTTAATGCTTCTTCAACGACTGGGCTGGCACATTTTTTTTAAATTAGTAAGCAGTGGCTTCGTGACTACGTTTGAAAAAGTTTTTGGTCTCATTCCCACGTTTTTCCACACTATTTTTGGGAGTTTGTTTGGTGGAATACCTGTATTGCTGGCTGTAGCAGCAGGCTTCCTGTTGGTGTTTTTCTTCATAAAACATGGATGCCCATCCTGCGCAAGACGCCGTTCAACGCCTCCTGACACTGTGCCGTAATCGGATGCTCAATTACTATGGAACATTGCCGCTTGCAGCATTAAGCACGGCCTATAGATTGTCATTTCGGTTCACCGACTTCACGTGTGTCCAACCTGTGTTTCACTGCCTGAGCTGCGAGTTCGATTGGGCCATTGATTTATGCCTATGCTTGAGGACTGCTCCTGACGTCGATTTTGATCAGCTAATGCGTCCCGTTGTGGCTCACGAGCTGATCTGTTCTGGCGAGAGAGTTATGGCCTTGGCAGCGATAAATGGAGTTCTGGGCCAATGGGAGATCTCTGCAGCGGCGAATGCCTTTCTGACACACAGCGATCTGGTGAACCCACCGAGTTGTCCTCTGACGTTGCAGGAGGATCCGATGCTGGAGGAGCACGTATGTTCTTTCCCATTGCTAAATTGGATGGCTGAACTATTTTCGGATGATGGCAGTGATTTCATACTGGAGGCTGTTGCAACTTTCTTTGCATATACTTTCCAATCGTGAGATGCCTGGGAGGAATGCTTTGTGGTGAAATATGACTTTCCCCTCGCTGGATTGGAGAGATGAACTATGTTCAGCTGATGGAGAGTTCACTCACGTGATGTCGCTGGAGATAACGTATAGGTGGCACATGACTTTAGATATCGGATAAGTGCCTTGGTTTTTCTCTTACAAACATTTGAAAGGATGAGACCTGGTCCTACATTTCGTAATTTTGAGACCTGGCGGATGACTTTTGATTCAAGGGTTTTGTGTTTTTTTTTTTTTTTTTTTTAAGAATTGAGGCCACTGTAGGCATTCATACATATTCATTCATACATATTCATTCATACATATTTTTAGCTTATTTTAGCTCAAGATTATTGAATTTTGCTTTCAATTTTTGTATCTGATTTATTATTGCCTTTTCCCTTATGATTGGCGGTGCTCGGACCAATGGGGGGGTGTCATATGGATACTTCATTACATATATTGCGTTAAGTTAGCATGAGTGTATTACATGTTTAAACAGCCGTTTTGCCTTCGGCTTCAGTTTTGCACACGACACGAACTTGTTGTTGTAACTTTCACCCTAGAAGCGGCGAGTTGCTTTATTTGAGAATAATATGTTATTCCTATGCTATCAGCTTTGCCTGGTACACTTGGTACAACTGTCTGCACACTGAGAGCTGCACACTCTAAGATTAACCTAACACAAGGTTGCTAGGAGGCTTGATCCTCGCACCACATTAGACATAACACAAATAATGTTGATGCCAACATTTTGGGCTATACGCGGGTTTAAGATAGAGTTACACGGAATGAAAGCAGACACTTGGTGCTGCGCATGAAGAGAGCTGGTAGCGGTTGATGTGAACTGCTCCTACTGACATTGAGAGGTATGGGGCCGCCCTGCTAAAGCCCGAATGAGACCTTCTTAGATATAATATAATATGCTAGATAGGGTGCGCGAAATATAGGTGATATAGATTTCTATAGAAATTGCATTATAACATGCTAGCACCTTTTGCTTACTATGGATTAGTGACTATGCTGCTGACTCTGATTTTTATAATCTGCATTTTGGTATTATACAAGATACTGCGTTTGAGAACTTTGCATTGAATAATAAATATTTCAAACTTGCACTTGTGTTCTTTGACTCTCAGTTTTGGTTTGAAATGATTATATAACGAAAGAGTGTTCATGTGTTCCACGACTCCTGAGGTATTCTAAAGATCATGTTCTGGTTTGTCTAATACATGGATCATTCCATAATGATCCATGAGACACTGTAGCTAGCTAGGTAACGAGATTTCTGACACTGAGATGAGTTTTTGGATCATCCTGACTCACTGAGGTTCTAGATCTCTATGCACAGTTCTGTGGGAGAACGGAAACCCTGCTACATCAGAAAACACGATTGCAGAGATCAAAGGAGACGTGCCTAATGAATGCACAACTGAGACAATAGACCGGCACGGCAAGATGAGCCTCGAGCAGGGCCATCTGCCTTACAGTGTCATCCCCCTCATCATAAAGACACCCTCAAAGGAACACGTGTCTTCCGCAAGAGTTTGGAAATCCCAGGGTCACGAAGCGGACAGTGTCCGTTCGCTGGCTACTTGAGGGCAAGAAACAAAATGGATGCTACATCTAAAATGGAACCCGTGGGTTCAGATGAAGAAACCCACGAAACAAACGAACGGTTTAGGCTAGCACAGCGAAAACGCGTACACCCACTAAACTCGTCATTTGCGGTTCATAGATACCAGACTCGACCATATTCGGGCGAGTCGAAAACACCACTTACAATTGTCACGGAACCTCAAGTCGTGCTGAGGCGTTCTGGATCCGCTGGAGTCTCTTCTGGAGTTTGGCGGTGGTTCCGGCATAGAGGGTGTTGCCGTAGTCCAGACGGCTGGTGACGAGGGCCTGGGTGACTGTCTTCCTGGTCTCGGTGGGGATCCACCGGTTGATCTTGCGTAGCATGCGCAGGATGTTGAAGCACGACGAGGAGACGGCGTTGACTTGTCTGGTCATGGAGAGGGAGGAGTCCAGGATGAAGCCCAGGTTGCGTGCGTGGTCTGTTGGTTTGGGTGCGCTGCCTAGGGCGGGGGGCCACCAGGAGTCGTCCCACGCGGCGGGTGAGGATCCCAGGATGAGGACTTCCGTCTTGTCTGAGTTCAGTTTCAGGCGGCTGTTCTTCATCCATTCGGCTACCTCTTTCATCCCTTCGTGAAGGTTGGCTCTGGCGGTGGCGGGGTCGTTGGTAAGGGAGAGGATCAGCTGGGTGTCGTCGGCGTAGGAGATGATGTTGAGGTTGTGCTGGCGTGCGATGTCTGCGAGTGGGCTCATGTAGATGTTGAAGAGGGTTGGGCTGAGCGAGGAGCCTTGAGGGACGCCGCAGATGACTTCGGTGGCTTCAGATCTGAATGGGGGGAGGCGGACTCTCTGTGTTTTCCCGGCGAGGAAGGAGATGATCCACTCCAGTGCCTTCTCCTGGACTCCGACGTTGCTGAGGCGTTGTGCTAGGGTACGATGGCAGACAGTGTCGAAGGCCGCAGAGAGGTCGAGGAGGATGAGGGCCGCTGTTTCTCCGTTGTCGAGCAGCGCTCTGATGTCGTTGGTGACTGCGATCAGGGCGGTCTCGGTGCTGTGGTTGGCCCGGAAGCCAGACTGCGAGGTGTCGAGGGATCCGTTCGTCTCGAGGAAGGCGGCCAGCTGCTTGTTGACGGTCTTCTCGATGACTTTTGCAGGAAACGGGAGCAGCGAGATGGGGCGGTAGTTCTTGAGATCGGTGGGGTCAGCCGATGGTTTCTTGAGTAGAGCGCTGAGTTCGGCGTGCTTCCAGCTCTCCGGGAAGGTAGCGGTGTCGAAGGAGGTGTTGATGATGTCCCGCAGGTGGGGTGCGATGACAGAGTCGGCCTTGTTGAAGACGTGGTGAGGGCAGGGGTCGGTCGGAGATCCGGAGTGGATGGAGTTCATCGTGCGGACGGTGTCTTCGGTGCTGATCGGGGTCCAGGCGCGGTGGAGTTCTGGACTTTTTGGTTCCGTCCAGAGGTGTCAGGGTACAACACCCAAAGACCCCGGAGTTCCACCTGCCTTGGTGCACAAATGAACAGAAACACGGGCTTCTCGATGGTGGCGTCAAAGACCAAAGGTTTATTACTGCAGGGACACAGAAGTCACAGAATCTACGCACGGGCAGAAACTAGGAGCCTGTTCGATTTGTACAAAGTGGGTTGCTCCTTATATACTAAAAATTGTGCTCTAGGCAAATATTTCACATGTCGGTACATTCCCAAACCTTTGTGTCTCTAAACAATAAATATTTGGCGTTACACAGGAACTGTCGATAATATCTGATACCAAACATCACGAAGAGGGGTTCCCACCAGTCCATCACAATCCCTTGTCAATATTGCATTCAAGACCCGGACCGCCTCATCGTAAAGTTCGTTACCTCCCCCTAATAAAGGCCCAGAAGGAAAAGGAGCAGAGCCAGGTGCAGAAGATAGAAAACGGGATAAGAGATGTTTGTGGGTTGTAAATGGGCAAGGCTACCGGCTTCGGCCGCCTAATCATGATCAGGTACAATGGACAGGAAAACCAGTTCAGGTGGGCTGGCCTCGGGCAGAGGAGGCAGCCTTTGTCGAGTCATGCAGCTTCAGCGTGATCTGGTTTAAGGTGCACGTGTCATGTAAGAGGTGAATCTCCGGCTAAGGCTACGTGTCCTTAATCAAAGTGGAGTGAATGAAATGATCAGAGGCTATTGCATATGTGAGGGCAAGGAACCACAAAATGGCGGCCATGATCTAAGATGGATGCCGTGTGTATATCAGAAATGTGTCAGTGGAAGGAGTGCTCTTGCTCGTAGCGTAGCGAAAACACTAGGATATACTAAATGGATCATTTGCGGTTCACTGATACCATTTTTATGTATTTCTGACAAACTTGAAAACACGGGTTCAAGTCGTCACGGAACCGTCACGGAACCTCAGACCCTCCTTTTGCCCTTACATAGGCAATTACTCAATCTATGTCTGAATCTAGTTCTATGCTCATCAGGTCAGTGACATGTTGTTGTATCATCATCCTTTCTCGTGTCTTTTCTCCAAACGCAGGTGGTTTCCTAAAACAAGTTGCAGCGCAAAGACTACATAGAGCAGGACCACACTGGATAATCAGACAACATGAGAATAGTAATATTAAGATGACACCAATGACCATTAGAACCTTCCATCCCCACGCTGAGATCAGAGTCCAAACCCACTCCATAAAGGACCAGTTTCCCTCATCTACATGTATGGAGTCCGAAATCTTGTGCAACTTAGAGATCGCCTCGTAAACTGTTGGAGCATTATTAGGAATAAAGACACAGCAGCTCGATTGGATCATTCTGCATACCCCACCTCGATCTGCAAGTATAACATCTAGAACCATACGGTTCTGCAATGTCATGAGCCTATCCGCCTGAAGCTCAGCTGTCAGATTGCTAAGGGCACCAGCAGTTTCGGTAATAGTAGATTCAACTACCCGTGTTAGCTGACGTATGTTTCTACTATTGGCCATAGGCCCCCAGAACGGAAGGAAGCCTTTGAAGAAGTCTCCAGCTTCCTGACCAGCTGTATCTTCCTTGCTGAAGACACCTCTCGCTACTCTTGTTCTGTGGTAATCAGGTGAAGCAGTGTATGTCGGAGGCAATAATCGAGCAATATAACATGATCCTGAGAAGTCGGCAGGCAACCATGTATAAGCTCTGTCTCGACAAATGAAATAGGTACCCCTAGCAGTAAGAAAGGCAGGGGAAGAGTTAGCCGGAAACACATAAGTCTCTACGCACTCACTCCTCCCTAGCTGAGCTCTCGGATTTCTCCCATTACCTTGCAAACAGACCTGACCTCGGTGAGGTACGACCCAGATTGGAGTTGAGCTTTTACGCTTGCTTTCTCCTAAACTAAGGCGATACTCTGAAGTATTCCAACTTAAATATACTCGCAATTCGTCTCTAGGGTATGATGGAGTATTATTGACGTCTTTGATCATGTCAATAATTCCCTGGACTAAAGCTTTGTTGGCAGAGTTATATTTAGTGGAGCGTGGTGGACGTGGAGGATAGGTCTCAAGAGCATAAGCAAAGATGGTTTGAAGGGCCTGAAATGATCCATTGTAGCTGAAAGGCAAAACCAGATAGGGAATACCTTTATCCATAGTGTGAGGTATCAAGCCACATACCCAGCAGTCTGTAGTGTTAACTACCAGTTGGTGTTGGTGCAAGAGCTGTACAAAAGTATTATTAATGAATTCTGAGCGTCGAGCTTGCTCATGTTCCGGAAACGAGTGAAAAGAGTGTATAGAAGAAACAGTAGAAATAGCAGGATCAAGGGGAGGTACTGTAGATACTGGCACAAAAATCAAATTTATGCTAAAGACAATTCCACCCACCAATGTTGCTAAAACAATCAAAAATGTAACGGCACATTGCATCAAGAAACATTTGCTGTGAAGAATTCTATTAAGTCTGTTTCTGCGAACGTAAATCACATTCTTTCGTTGCAGCGCAGGAAGCTCCATCTTCTACAATCCGCTCGCGACCACTGATGATGTGTACGTAGATGAAAATGCCTCTGTCAGCCCTGGGAGTTCCCAGTACTAACAGAAAGATCGACCTTGTGTCAGACCCCTGCAAATTCAAACTAGGCACACAGCCACGACCCTACGGCTACCCAGACGGCAAGGCAATTTATTAAAAACAATAAACAATAGCAAACTTCCTGGCTGAAAAGCAAAAAAGTCCAATGTATATAAATATCAAAATCACAATATGCAGTTGCCTGCTTTATAAGTTCGTTTTATGGCTTCTAAGGTGGTATCTTTTCTTCGCTGGTACTGTCTGATCGGAAAATAGTGTATCACTAGCAGCTGTTGCAGAGTTTACGTTCGCAGATGGCAAAGTTTCTTCTGATGCTGGAGACAAATGTTCAATGTTCAAAGCAGTCTTTTCAAGAGGAGAGTCACGTTTCAAAGTGTCAGAAATCAAATCGGCATCGCTGAAAGGGACAAATTTTGGAGTTATTTCAGATTCGGAGGCACCAATTCCCTTCTTCACCCAGTCGTCGTAGGGCAGCGGCAGTGGAACACGCTTTACGTGAGAAGCGTGGATCCAGTGCTTGCGACCAGCAACACGTACAGCTGTCCTCGTCGCCAGCAGGATTTGGAAGGGGCCGATGTAGCGAGGCTGAAGATTCTTTGTCCTCGCAAAATTTCTGACCACCACGTGGTCGCCGGGTTTCAGCTGATGCCCTGGACTCTCCGGAGGTTTTGGCAAAGCATCAAAAACCTGTTGATGAATAAGACTTAATTTAGCAGTCAAGTCGTAAAGATAGTCTATCAACATAGGATATTCAATGGAGCAAAAGTGTTTAGGCCTCGGCACACCCCAGATATTTGCCGGACGGCCAAACACAATCTCATATGGAGAAAGCCCTATTCTAGAATGCACTGTTGCTCTCGTTGATAACAAGGCCAAAGGAAGTGCGTCTGGCCAAGCCAAACCTGTGGATGCTTGAATTTTGGCTATTTTAAGCTTGAGGGTGCCATTGTAACCCTCGACTAAACCAGCAGACTGGGGATGGTTCGCACTATGAAATTTTTGTTTCAATCCTAGACCAGCACACACACTCTGCATAACTTTCCCTATAAACTCACTTCCGTTATCTGACCATACAATCCGTGGCATTCCAAACCTAGGGAAATATTCCTTGAGAAGAATTTTGGCAGTTGATAGAGCAGTGTTGTCCTTTAATGGGTATGCTTCTATCCACCTGGAAAAAGCACAAACCACCACCAGGACGTATTTTAAATTGTTGCAGCGTTCCATGTGAATGAAGTCTAACTGTATTACTTCAAAGGGACAGGAAGGAGGAGCAAAATGACCAGCTGGAGTTGGAGTTCCCTTGCCAGGATTATGCATCAAGCACACCATACAATTTTTCACCACTCTCTCTGCACACTTACTGATTCCCTCATTCTTCCAAACCGGAGCTAACATCTTACATATCCCTTTAGAACTTATGTGCGCCACTCCATGCGCCATCGTCACTACTGCAAGCACATACGCATCAGGCAACATCCAACGCTGCTGTTCTGTCAAATCGATCCAACATCCATTCGAGTCCAACTTGCCCGTACTTTCTCTCCATACGCGTTTCTCTTCCTCAGTCGCTTCTTTCTGAATCTCTTTCACACTTTCCATAGTGTCCTCACACATTCCAGACTCAGCAATCCATCTTGCAGACGTAGCAACATACATTCTACTCATCATGTCTCTAGCTGTCTGTTTAGCGGTTTCATCAGCAAAGGCATTTCCCCGACCAACATCATCCGTGATTGCTTTATGAGCACTGCACTTCACAATCGCAACTTCAGTCGGTAAGGTTAGAGATTCTAACAAGTCGTTAACTAGCTGACCATGTTGAATCTTAGTCCCATGGGACGTAATGAAACCCCTTTCTCTCCACAACCGGCCAAAACTATGGGCCACGCCAAATGCGTACTGACTATCTGTAAACACATTCACTCTCTTTCCCTCAGCTAAAACACACGCTCTCGTAAGAGCTATTAACTCTGCAGCTTGGGCAGAATTCTGACTCACTCTTGCAGTCTCCACAATCGTCTTCAAAGTCGTTACCGCGTAGGCAGCAGTCACATCACCATTCTCCAATTTAAAACATGACCCGTCCACATACAGCGTACCATCTGGGTCGGATAGAGGAGTATCTCTCAAGTCGATACGACCTTTTGTCTCTTCCTCCGTTTTGAAATAACAGTCATGTGGCTCAGAATCACTCGACTCTTGATCAGTCGGCAACAATGTTGCTGGGTTCAATACATTGCATCTTTTGATCTGAATATGACTCGCTAATAACGTCAGCTCGTAACCAGATAATCTCGCACTAGTAAGGTGTTGTGTCTTCGTTCGGTTCATGAGTGTGTCCACTGCATGAGGAACCATGACCACTAGCATATTGTTCATCACCAAACCAGCAGATTGTCGAATGGAAGCTGCAGCTGCCGCTGTAGCCCTCAAACAACTAGGCAATGCTCTAGCTACCGGATCTAATGTTGATGAGAAATACGCACAAGGGCGTTGTTTATCACCAAACTTCTGTGTCAAGACACTCAACGCGCAACCTTCTCTTTCGTGAACGTAGAGCGTGAATGGCTTACTGTAATCAGGTGTACCCAATACAGGAGCTGAACACAAAGCTTTTCGTAATTCAGCAAAACTCTCTTGACATTCATCAGACCATGGCACCGGACTCGGAACATTTTTCCCAGTCAAAGCTACCAATGGCTTTGCTAAAAGTGAAAAATTTGGGATCCACTGCCTACAGTAAGAGGTAATACCTAGGAAGGCACGTACTTCTCTCTGTGTGCGTGGAACACTCATCTGCGTAATTGCTTTTATTCTCTCTGGGGTCAACTTCCTTCCCTCCTTTGATAAGAGGTGACCTAAGTAGGTTACTTCTTGGCAGCAATATTGCATTTTGGAAGGTGACACCTTATGATTCAAATTAGACAAATGATGCAATAGTGAAATTGTAGCTGCTTTGCAAGTTTCCTTGTCATCGGCAGCCACTAAAAGATCGTCTACGTACTGTACTAGGGCAGAACCTGGAGGAAGGACAAAAGAATCTAACTGGCTTTTTAAAGCTTGACTGTAAATAGATGGACTTTCACAGTAGCCTTGTGGAGCGCGTTTAAATCTGAAACTGCGACCTCCTAAACAGAAGCCAAAAATATCTCTGCTTTCCTCGGCTATCGGAATGCTGAAAAAGGCATTCTTCAAGTCGATGACTGAGAACCAATTGGCTGTAGCGGGAATCAATGTTAGCAAGGCAGTAATGTCTGGCACTACAGGAAACTGCGGAATTACAATCTTATTAACTTCTCTAAGGTCTATGACAAACCTATAGACTGGAGGCTTTGTAGGATCTGTTCGTTTCAAAATCGGCAATACAGGACTATTACAAACATTTCCTCGCGTTTCTTCAACCACACCTTTTTTAATCAAATCTTGCACAATCAATAAAAGTGCACGTTCTCCTTCACTTGAGATTTTATATTGAGGAATTCTTGGAAATTTCACATTCGCTTTCAAAGTTACTACATACGGTGGAATCTCTAGGAGACCTACATCATTGGGACCAGTCGCCCAAAGAGAATCAGGGAGTGAACGTAGCTCCGGCGGGAGTGCGTCCATTGACAAGTACATCGGAGAGGTGAGTCTTTTACCCAAAGTAAGCTGTACTCCTTCCGGAGAACAGTACAATGTCGCATATAGTCGTTTTAACAAATCTAAACCAAGCAGATTTTCATTACAACCTGTCGTCAAAATTAAGGGTGCTTTCAATTGACACGGTCCAACAGAAATAGACAAAGGACCAGATATCGGGTTGTACACAGGGGCGCCTGAAAAACCTACGGAAACATTTGTTGAGCCAGACAAAGGTGCGCCAGGGAGTTTCGCATGTATGATAGAACTTTTCGCGGCACCAGTATCCAACAGAAACGGTTCGACTACACCTGATGTTGCTACTGCGACATAAGGCCCACTCTGATCCACTGGAACTGATACTACTCCCTCTCTCTGTCTATGGCTGTCCTAGTACCCATTTTGTTGAAATCCCTCTTCAACTTCACAATAATCCTCAACAAGATATTGCTGAGATCTATTCTGTTGAGCTGACTGTACATTTTGTTGATCAAAGTGATTAGAAGGACGATCATTAGTTTGTGGAGGCATAGCACCTCGTCCCCGACCTCTAGAATTCTGTGCAAAACCACCACGACCTCTCTGAGCTGCTGCCGCATTATTTTGCGCTAAAATCTGACAATCATTTTTATAGTGACCCTCTTTCTTACAGTACGCACACTGATTCCACTGGTATTGAGGCCTGGTCGAATTATAATCTGTCTTTTGATACGAATTCTGTTGCATATTAGTCTGATTCGTGCGAGGCGGATACGCCTGCTGTAAAAGAACTTTAGTCTTTAAATCTTTCGTTTTCTTCTCTGATTTCTCCTTTTCCTCTTTATCCCTATTTTCGTAGTACTGTGCAGTCGCAAGTATTTGCGCTGTCGTAGATACAGCCCACGCACTTTCTGAGTCTTTCAATTTATTGCATAATTCGGGTAACAAATTATGCACAAATTTATCGACAAACAATCTCTGTCCTCCTTCAGTGCTCATATCCTGACCACTATGGTCTACAAAAGTCTCTTCGAACCTCGTGAAGAAGTCGGAGACACTTTCGTCTTTCTTCTGCTTACACGCTGACAACTTGTCCCAATTAACACGCAATGCTGGCATCAGAGTCTTCATTAAATCAATTATTCTACCTGGAAGATTAGCAATTAGGGGTTCGGGTTTCGCACCACCTGTTTGTTGAGCATCTGCTGCAGTGATAGCTGCCCAATCACCACCTAAAGCAGCCTGATGATCCTCTCTACGAATTTTAGCCCACACTGGTTGTGGAACTACATTACCAAACAACATATCAATGTCGGCTAAGTTCATTATACAAGCCTCAACTGTCTGTGTCAATTCCTTGTAATATCCGGCTGGATTCTTACGTGGATCTGGCAAGGCCTGTTTCACTGCTAACACTTCTGCTCGCTTCCACGGAATATGTATCCATACTCTTTGGAACTGTGCTGGAGCAGCTGCAATACCCGCATTATCATCACGTTGTACTGCTTCGCGCCAAATTGGAGGAACCTCCCTCATAGGATATTGGCGACTTAGCTTCATTCTACCTTTCTCTAAATCTCTCGGCGAACGAAGAGATGGATCATTCCTAAAACTCAAAATGAGTTCCATCGCTTCCTTTATATTATCGCCCACTATCATTCCAGCAGCAAACTCCTTTTGAACCCTAATTAAATCTTCCAAATCTGATTCGACATCGTCTTCTTCTATTTCCTCACGCAACAACGAGCACATCTCGTCGAAGACGTATCGCTGCGTTGGCTCTCCCCATTGCATAAATGTCTCTAACACATCTTTCGTACTATATCTTCTAACTTTTGTAATCCATCTGAGAGCCGTGGAGTCTAAAACTCCCCGTTCCTCAGTACTTGGAAGCTGACTCCGTCTCTGAACAGAGTCAGGAGTAGGAGTCTTAATCAAGGTTTTATATATAGGAGACAGCATATTAGTAACAGAATCAGTAATTCTTCGACGAACAGAAAGTGGAGTTAGTACACTCGCAGACATAGAGAACGCAGTAGAGGTAGGAATAGATGACGAAACAGTAGGAGTATCGAGGAAAATAGTTTGAGGACCAATAGGTACAGTGGTAGGTATAGGAGCGGGCAGTGCGGGAAGAGGAGGAGCTGTAGGAACATTTACATTCACCACAGGAGGTATAGGAACTTGATTCTGAGGAACAAGAACACCAGGTTGTCCAGCAACCGGCAATTGAACATTCGGGATGAGTGGAGCCGCAGCACCTTGTGCATACGGTGGAGGCGACCGTAACAGATAAGATAGCAGAGGATCGTTTTCGGAATCCTCCAGTATCTTAGCCATTTTCGATGGCAAGGCAGGATAGCACTTGTCAATCGCTAAGTTACGCTCTCTAATGGCTACATCTATGGCTTTCTCACACTCGTTAGCCTGCAACTGTTTAGTCGCTTGCTCTAGAGTTAACTCTTCTAGTTCTTTTTGCTCTTTTTTTCAACCTTTTCATTTCTCTCTGTTTGGATTCTTTCCGCCAATAACGAAAAGAGTCAAACATTGCCGGCCGGGCTTTCTTCCTAAACAATTTCGCTTCTAAATTGTCGAGAATCTCTTGTTCAAAACTACCATGCAGTGGCCAACTAAGGACACCATCCTTCTTACAATAACGGACCCATATCTCATTATAAGTTATAGGACCCACACCATACTTACAATATAGGTCATATAGGGGAGTCCCAATCGGAGGAACCAGACAGGAATCCTCTAATTGTGAGTCACTGTTGCAACTAAAACAAGACAACATTTTCCGACTTACCATTTTCAGTCCGGAACACAAAACAAACAAAACACGAAACAAATTGTGCACTTGAACCAAGAACTTAGGCCTACCAAAACGAACTGATGTATCGATACCCAAAACTGAACCAAATAGATTATCGTAACCAGAACAACTAGTGATAATCTTACGAAACCAAACCAAACCAAGAACCGATCAAGGATTTTTAACAATCCTCACAAAAGTAACCAGCTAGCTATCACTAAATACTTAACTGAGTCACTGAAGACGTCACCAAGGAGAAACCCGTCACGTTTCGCCGTACTAAGGACTGCACCACTTCGGGTCCAAGACAGGGCGACGGTCAAGGCAACGGCCCACTGCAGCCGTCCTGAACGGGAACCCTCGTGGAAGAGAACTTCAGGGCCACTTTTGCGATATGCCGGGATCGATGAAGTGGGGCGCCTCCCTCAGGAATCTTCACACGAAGCTTCTCGAACTCTTCAGGCTTTTGGACCGGTACCGAATGACGTCGCCCCACGTTGGGCGCCAATTGGAGTTCTGGACTTTTTGGTTCCGTCCAGAGGTGTCAGGGTACAACACCCAAAGACCCCGGAGTTCCACCTGCCTTGGTGCACAAATGAACAGAAACACGGGCTTCTCGATGGTGGCGTCAAAGACCAAAGGTTTATTACTGCAGGGACACAGAAGTCACAGAATCTACGCACGGGCAGAAACTAGGAGCCTGTTCGATTTGTACAAAGTGGGTTGCTCCTTATATACTAAAAATTGTGCTCTAGGCAAATATTTCACATGTCGGTACATTCCCAAACCTTTGTGTCTCTAAACAATAAATATTTGGCGTTACACAGGAACTGTCGATAATATCTGATACCAAACATCACGAAGAGGGGTTCCCACCAGTCCATCACAATCCCTTGTCAATATTGCATTCAAGACCCGGACCGCCTCATCGTAAAGTTCGTTACCTCCCCCTAATAAAGGCCCAGAAGGAAAAGGAGCAGAGCCAGGTGCAGAAGATAGAAAACGGGATAAGAGATGTTTGTGGGTTGTAAATGGGCAAGGCTACCGGCTTCGGCCGCCTAATCATGATCAGGTACAATGGACAGGAAAACCAGTTCAGGTGGGCTGGCCTCGGGCAGAGGAGGCAGCCTTTGTCGAGTCATGCAGCTTCAGCGTGATCTGGTTTAAGGTGCACGTGTCATGTAAGAGGTGAATCTCCGGCTAAGGCTACGTGTCCTTAATCAAAGTGGAGTGAATGAAATGATCAGAGGCTATTGCATATGTGAGGGCAAGGAACCACAAAATGGCGGCCATGATCTAAGATGGATGCCGTGTGTATATCAGAAATGTGTCAGTGGAAGGAGTGCTCTTGCTCGTAGCGTAGCGAAAACACTAGGATATACTAAATGGATCATTTGCGGTTCACTGATACCATTTTTATGTATTTCTGACAAACTTGAAAACACGGGTTCAAGTCGTCACGGAACCGTCACGGAACCTCAGCGGAGGGTGGTGGTGGGGGGCAGTGGTTCAGTCGAGGTGTGCGTCGGTTGAGTGCTGAAGCTGTTGTGTATGTCCGTGATCTTGTTGTGGAAGTAGGAGGCGAGGGAGTTGCAGAGGTCTTGCGAAGGGATGATGTCGTTGTTTCCAGCGTTGGGGTTGGAGAGCTCTTTGACGATGTTGAAGAGCTCTTTGCTGTTGTGTGCGTTGTTGTCCAGTCGTTCCTTGAATGCAGTTTTCTTGGTGGCGCGGATGAGTTGGTGGTGTTTTCGGGTGGCGAGCTTGAGGGCAGTCATGTTGTCCGGAGTTGGGTCTCTGCGCCAGGTTCTCTCGAGAGCTCGGCAGTTCTTCTTGGAGCTCTTGAGTTCGTCGGTGAACCATGGGGCTTTCTTGCTGCCGGGTCTGCTGGGCGGGATCCTCAGGGGGGCGAGCTTGTCCGCGCAGTCGCTGATCCACTTCGTGAGGTTGTTGGCCGCCTGGTAGGGTTCGTTGTGCTGGTGGGAGGGTTCATGCTCAGGGAGGACGCGAGCTGGTCGGCTGTGATCTTGTTCCAGTTCCTGCGTGCAGCCTGTTGCTGGTGGATCGTGGTCCTTGCGAAGCTGAAGTGGACGCAGCTGTGGTCCGTCCAGTGGAGTCCGGTGGCATGGCTGAAGGCGATGTCCTTGCTGGATGCGAAGATGGGGTCGAGTGTGTGTCCGGCGTAGTGGGTGGGGGTGGTCACCAGTTGCTTGAGTCCCAGGTTGGCGAGGTTGTCCAGCAGGGTGGTGGTGTTGCGGTCGTTGTTGTTCTCCAGGTGGCACAGTACCAATAAAAGAGGCCGAGCCCACGTGCTCTGGGCCAGTTGCACCGAGTAAGCAGTGTGTCCTGCGTTTCAGTCATTTCCAGCATGAGGGCCTAGGGCCCGCCCTTTACACATGAGTCAGATCTCATTTTGCGATCCAGTGAATTTTTACGTTGAGCCTTTGACAGCACTTGCGCTGTCTGCAACACCTATTATATCGTATTCTATGAGCTCTGGCACACCCAATGATTGGCATTGGTTGTTGTCTGGGACATTCAGAAATGCTGGTTTGTTATTGGTGCATTCCTGTAACTGTCCCTCCTTTGGGTGCTTAGCTCTGTTTCTGGATATTTCCCTCAGAGAACATTTTGTTTGCTCTTAACACTGCATAGCGCGTGATGGCCACTCCTCCCTCTTCCCTGTTCAGTCATTGCAGTATTTTTCTGTAACTTTCTGTTGGCCATCACAATGTTATAAAGTATGAAGTTCTCGCCATTGTAAAATCTAATGTCTGTGTTTAAAATAAAGCATGCTTTCTCGTTTTCTGTGGGCGCAAAAACAACAAATATCCTTTAATAGCAAGCATAAGAAACAAGTTCGAATCTCTGGGAATCTTCCTGTCATCTTGATTTTTTGGGGGGATTATGTTTATTAATGTAGCGCGGCACGCCTGCTCAAAAGTAATGGGGGTGCGCACCTTTCTTTTTGCTGTGCAGCCTTTTAGCCACACTTCCCCAGCTCCCTCCAGAGTACGACAGTCCAGGAATTGGGGTGGTGTCTCCCCTCACAGCGGTCTGATGAGGCTGTCCTTAAGAATGCTTTCTCCGCAGCAGTTTGGGTACATAATGGAAATGAAGGGGCAACAGCCTCTCATTCATTCAAGAAGCAGGTTGCGGTGGCATTCTACTTGGGTGTATGCTTAGGTGCACCAGGACCGCCCTAAAACAGCCTATATCATCCCTGCACACCACAAGCCCTGCCCACCACAGCCCATACCATCCCTGCACACCATGAGCCTCAGTCCACCACTGTGCATTAAAAACACGTGGCCTTGCACACATCCAGGGAGTAGCCTTTCTCCCAACAACACATTTCAGGCTGCATGCCCGCTTTATGCCCCTCTATGCAGAAGGCTTTTTTAATTCATTCTGCTGTGACTTCATTGAGGGGCCACAACACCGGCCCTTTATGAAGATCTGCATCTGTGTCCCAGCCTCGGGGCAGGGTGCCTGCTGATGGTGTGCCTTTCTGCCCAGGCATCTGCCTTCCATCCTGGGAGGTGTTAACAAGCAAAGATGCACCATTCAGGTGATTGTGTGAGTCTCCTCCCAGCCCGTTCCACCAGCCCCTCTCCACCAGCTTCTATGCTTGGAATATTTCTTCACAACCTGTTCTCTTTGTATTTTTGGGAACTGGTCTTTGGAACTGGTCTACTTTATAGCCAGGCAATTCGTTTGATAAACATCGATTTTCTAGGCACTGTTTTGAGAAAATATATGCTTTTAAATGTGGTGAGAGCTGCTCCCTTCAACATGCTTGCTGTTCTTATGTCCCTGTGTTCAGAGTGGCTTTAGATATCATTTCACGCACAGTATGAATTGGTTCCACAGGCAGTGCATGTCAGTGTGCTAGAACGTATTGTGTTTTTATTGGGGCAGAGTTGTTTTAAAGAGGCCTCTATGATATCTTTGTAATGCATCAGGCCAGTCCTGCTACTATATGCTGACCTTTGTTTACTACGGAAAGAAACAAAACTAAAAGTCCCAGAATGTAATGTTCTTGTAGATAAAAGGCTGGGAGTGCTTGTGGAGTGTTATGACATGTTGTTCTTTTTAGGAATGGGACAAGTAGCCTCTTTGTGGGACTATGTGAATCTGTCTCGATTTCAAATTTGTATTGCCTTGCAAAGTTCAGAGCTAAACCCACCTCTCTGCCTTTGGAAATAGCTTATTCCTGCTTTCTGTTTGATTGTTGCAAATTGTTATTGGGGCCCATCGGGAGAGGGGGGGGGACACAGACCAACCAGAGACACAACATAAGGTGTGACAAAGGCCGCTTTATTGGAAGCAGGTGCACCCTACCAACACCACAACCCTTGGCCTGTGCCGTACAAAACTAGGCCTAACTAAATATGCACTACCTGACAAACCCCCACCCCCACCCCTAACATGGTTCCCCCCGAAAAACAACATACACATAAATGCAAACTGCACGATGCCTGACTAACTGGTTAAAACTTGTCATATGTACACTCCCCCCACCTCTGTCCAGAAACAACCTCAGTCCTCCTATCCTGACCCCCCTCCTAGACTAGGAAAAGCGCCCTTAGAGCAACCATCATACCAACACCTGTTCCAGCGACACAAAACAAACCCCACACTCTAACCTTGGATACGCCTACTCCCAAGAAAACACCCAGAGACCCCTCCCCCCATGCACCAGTACCCCCCCATGACCGCTTATAGGGAGGGAGGGAGGGACACAAAAAGCTCCTGCCTAATCCCGGCTGCCGTGTTACTGTCCCTAAAATGGTGGACAGTGACCTGACATGGCCGGTTAAATACCCCCCTAGCCCAAAGAGCCCAAACCAAGCCCAGGGGAAGCCCAAATTCCGCCCAACCAGCCCAGCAGCCTCACTCCCGTCTCCTTCCTGTCATCCCCCCCTTTTCCCAGGGCCCCCAAACACCCTGGGGGGGCAAGCCTCCCTCTGGTCGGCCACCCCCGCAAAGCCCCATTGGGGCCCATTGGGAGAGGGGGGGACACAGACCAACCGGAGACACAATATAAGGTGTGACAAAGGCCGCTTTATTGGAAGCAGGAGCACCCTACCAACCCCACAACCCTTGGCGTGTGCCGTACAAAACTAGGCCTAACTAAATATGCACTACCTGACAAACCCCCACCCCCACCCCTAACATGGTTCCCCCCGAAGAACAACATACACATAAATGCAAACTGCACGATGCCTGACTAACTGATTAAAACTTGTCATCTGTACACTCCCCCCCTCTGTCCAGAAGCACCTCAGTCCTCCTATCCTGACCCCCCCTAGACTAGGAAAAGCAACACTCGAAAGCCCCCCTTACGGCTTTCGACCCCCCCTTAGGACACCTGCACCCTCGGATACCTACGCACCCCAATAGCCTGGTCCACTGCCTCCTTCAGCTGCACAATATATAAATGCATCCAGGGCTCGAGTCGGGGTACCACGCGGGTGGACGGCATCCCCCCACATATTTTACCAGGGGGACACCATCCCCCCTGCCAAACAGCTGGACTTCACTCTTTGGCCTCTCTGGGACGAGGAGCTCGGCACCTTTCGTGACGTCATTTCCGGTCGTGACGTCACTTCCGGTGACAGCGTCCCCCCACTTCATTTTTCAGGACTTTTGCCCTGACTCCATCCCATATCATGACAATTGTACACCATACTCCCTAAAGAAGTACACTGCGCCATACCTCGACTCCGGGTGCTCCATCCTACCCAGACCCTCTTTTTCACAAAACCCTCGCATCTCCCTGTTAATCTTCCTCCTTGTCCTGTCAATGTCCGCCGGCCTCTCTGCTCCCCTCCAGGAATGCCTAGGGACAAACTCCGACCAAATTACATGACACCCCGCCCACTGTTTCCGTATCTCCAATAAGTCCTGTTTCATTTGCTTCACAAGCGCTAATCCCTTACACTGCACCAAATCGTTTTCCCCTAAATGAATGACCACCACATCTGGGCAAACTCCCCCCGCAAAACATTGTTCAATACCGATACCAACTCGTGCCAGCACATGCCCCCTTTACCCCGCCAATGACAACGAAAGAACTGGTCATCCAACTCCAAATTGAGGTTCCTGTGCTTGTCCCATTGGCCTTCTCCGCTCTTTTAACAAAGGAATGGCCCACAATGTAAATGCTCATCACCGCTGCAGTTGGCCCCGCCACCGCACCTGCAAAGACACACATGTAAGCAGCGGGCAAAACAGTTCCATCCTCACTCCATGCCTACCCCACGCATCCTGACATAAGTCCTGTAACAGTCCAACTTCCAGCGCCCCAACTGTTTGATCTCCTCTTTTCCCCAACCCCGCTGTGCCGCCTCTGTCGCCGCCCGATGTGAAATTAATGTGTCCCGAACTCCTTCGGGTCCTCACCCATAGACCGTAGGGCGTTTTGCAGGACCCACAACACCTGAGTTGCCGTCACCCGACCGGCTCCCCTCCGACCAAAACCCTCCCCATCTCTCCGTGACTCCCCCCCCACCAGCCACCTCCCCCATCCTGCTGGGCACACCGCTGCCGACCCCCCTGGCCCCAGCACCACCCAAGTACCCTCTCCACGCTGATCCGTCTTCGAGTGCCGCAAGAGCACCGCCACTTCCCGGCCCCGCACATCCACGTCCCCCCACAGCACCCCCGGACCTCCCTTCCACCTCCCTAGCTCAGACACCCGGAATGCTCCAAAAAACATCTAAATCCCTGCAAACCGACAGTAAGCGCCTCACCAACTCTTCCAGCATCCCTTCCGTAATCGGCCGCCGCTAATGCACCCGCGCCCCCTTTTCCCTCTTCCATCCTTCCAGGAGGCGCGCCCCCAACTACCCCGCCGACAGTGAATAACCCCACCACAGCTTCCCCATGAATGCCACCGCCGTCATTTTCCCCACAATCGTCACCCTCGACAGTCCTCTGTCCATCAAACCGAGCACAAACTGCACTACTTGCTCCTCCCGCCGCCAACTGTCCCCTTGCCTTACCGCTCCGGAGCGCAGAAACTCCTGCCATGCCTGCTTGTATGCCTTCAACGAGGACGCTGCCACTGACGACTATACCAGTTGAATGACCCGCGTTCTCCTACCCACCAAAGCTCCGCCGGCACTGGCGTCTTGACCTCGTCCACCTCCATGGCTAGCCCATGGAACCTCCGCCGCTGTGAAAGAGACAAGGCATCCGCAATGTCATTGTCCACCCCAGGCACATGCCTGGCTTGAAAAAGAATGTCATGTTCCAAGTACCTCAACACGAAAACTAGCATCAACTTCAACACCTGCGGATCCCTAGCGGACTGCCTGTTCACCACCTGCACCACCGACATATTGGCCACCCGGAACAGAACCCGCCTGTGCGCCAAGTCCTGTGCCCACACGGTAACGGCCACCACCAACGGGAACAACTCGAGGAAAGCGATAATTCTCCCAACTGCCCGCCAGTGAGTTGGCCACTGCTCTGCGCACCAACGCCCCGACCAGTAGATGCCGAAACCGCCAACTCCCGCCGCATCAGAAGACATCTTAACGTTCTATTCCCAATCCTCTGGTGGCACCATGGGCACCCCATTGAAGCGCCCAAGGAAAGCCAGCCACATGCGCAAGTCCTCCTTCGCTCCCGCCGACAGTCGCACATGATGATGCGGCAACATCAAACCGGACAGCACCAGCCCCACTCAATGGCAGAACGCCCGCCCGCTTGCACTACGCGGCACGTGAAATTCAAGTGGCCCAGTAAGACCTGCACCTCTCTCACCGTCACCTTCCGCTTCGCCAGCATGTCCCCCACCATCGCCACCATCACCGCCTGCATGTCTGCTTGTCTGCCGGTAGGCGCGCTTCCATGGCCGCTGAGTCGAGCTCAATACCGAGAAAGGACAGCACCGTGCTGGGACCGTGCATCTTCTCCGGCGCCAGGGGAACCCCCAGGTAGCCCATAAGGTCCGTAAAACTGTCCAGCTGCCTCTGGCAGTCCGTCGAACAGGGCCGACTCACCAAGAAGAAGTCATCCAGGCAATGCGTCACTGCCTCTGAGCCTGTGCGCCAGGAAAAAGCCTACTGCAAGAAGGAACTGAACCTCTCAAACAATGCACAGGAAACTGAGCACCACATGGGAAGTGCTTTGTCCACAAAGATGAGACCGTCAAACTGGATCCCCAACAACTGGTGATCCACCGGATGTACTGGCATCAAACAAAACGCCGATTTGATGTCGCATTTCGCCATAAGGGCACCTTTTCCCGCCGCCGTCACCAACCTTCTTGCCACGTCCACGGACGAGTATGACACCGACGCCAGTTCTGCCGATATATAGTCATTCACCGACGTGCCCTCCGGCCATGACAGGTGAAGGATCAATCGAAATTGTCCCGGTTCCTTCTTGGGAACAACTCCGATCGGGGAGATGATCAAATTGGACAGGGGAGGCTCAGGAAAGGGGCCCGTCATCCGACCCTCCTTTACCTCCTTAAACAGTTTCTCCTGCACGACCCCTTTGTGTGCGTTCATGAACTTCAGGTTATCAGCCCACCGGGTGATCCACGGACCCTCGTAGCCCAATCGGAAACACTCCCTGAATCCCCGGCGCGACACGGCTGCATCGTCCGCCCACAGATAAGCTGTCAACAGAGGCTCGATTTGATCCAGCCTAACTGGCGTATGAGCCTTTGCCCATGTTGCCAGCCCCCCCCTCTGCCACCTTCCCTTCCCCCCACAGGAGCCGTCGCTTACTGCTGCCCCTGTGCGAGTCCCCCGACCCCCCAGCAGCGCACCTTCTCCCGCACTTGAAACATTCGTGCAGAAAACGGCACACCTGCCTGGTACATGCGCCCTTATTAAAGTCCCAGCAGGCCCCGACGGTGGTTTGACTAGCGGTGTCCCCAGACTCCATCCCTCCACGTGTGGGACGGGCTGAAAAGGGGATCAGCACGAGCTGCAGCCCGCTGGCCGTGTATATGGTGCGTCCAAAATTTGCACCACTCATCGTCTGCTGGTACAGATCGGCATCCAGCTCCCCCCACTTAGCCTCGGGATCCGACGCCATGCGCGCCCGAAACTCCTCGTCGTAATGAGACCAAGCATACCCGCCATAGGTTACCTGGGCCCGCCGCACCACATCCATATATTTGAATAAGGCAACTGACCGATCTGGATACTTCTCACAATATACGCTGGCGTATATCAGAAAAGCTGCCGACCAATTCTCAATGGTCAAGGGCACCTTGGGTCGCCTGGGCAGCTCATGCTCTTCCTCCTTCGAACCCTCTTTGGCCATCAGCTCCCTGTGCAGCAGTTTCATGATTTCCACATACTCCCCCTTCCAAATCTTTTCCTTGGTCGCTAAAGACAGATGTGCCCCCAGTGGCTTCGTCACCCCCATATACGGGAGCTTCCGAACTGGCAGGTCGCAACTCTCCTTCATCCCTGTGCCACTTGCCGTAACTCCCCCCGGTTGTGCGGCGTCCGCCGTCGCTCCACCAACCCCCCCTGTTCTGGTGCTCACCGGCAGTGCCTCCGCCATCGCCCCTCCTTGTCCGTACCCACCCCGGCGTCCGAGACATACTTGCCCTTCACCAGTCTAACCAAGTCCTCCCCCTTGCATCCGTACCCACTGATACCTGGCCTCCATGAGGCATGCCCAAGCCACTACCCGTTCTGCCACCATCCTTACCTGGCATCAAGGCTGGCATCCGCACGGGATCCCGCCGCCTAACTAGTTCCGCCGGGGGAGCGTCACTCTCGGCGCTGTCTGCTGGGGACATACCTGTAAAACACTTCAAACAGTGTTACTCCTCCCTCCACCCTCCCTCCCCCCACTGCCTCGCCTGTCAATCCACAGTAGTCATCCTGCTGAGCCCCGCATTCTCCCTACACGTCTTCATCAAAACCGCCAAATCCACACTCTCTCTCCGCCCGCACTCATTCTGTTAGTCCGCTCAGTCCGATACAGCAAAACTCCATCCCCTCCCCCCGGCAGCCGTCTCGACCCTTCGGGGTGGGGCCAGCGGGGACCTACCCCCCCGCCGTCCGACGCACTCTCTTGAGGGGTCCCTCAGTGGAGCACGACCGCCCGTACAAGGCTGAGCCAGCCCATCCTCTCGGTGGGTTGGAGCCACATGCTGCTCACCTGAGCACCCAGCCCACTGCTTCTGCCAAGAAAAAAGGTGGGAAGTCCAGCATGCCGGGGAAAACTCGCCACCCGTGAACCACCACCCCCTTGGCATTCCCCTCCCCATACCACGGAATGCCCCCCTGCCATGCTGGTTGCCCCCCCAACCTCCCCCCACCACCCCCATTCCTCCTTGCCCCCGCCGCACTCCCCCACTCTCCCCCCGCTCTCGCCCCACCCTCCCCGAAGCCCCGACCCCCAGGCCCCCGCACCCCTCCACCCCCCTGCAACCTATCACCCCCCACCCCCGGTCCGCCTGCGCCCCCGCGGTGACGGCAGTCTGCTCGGCCCCACCACGATCCCCTCCCCACCCAACGACGACCCCCAATCGAACTCGCTCTCCACCCCCCTCTGACCGCCCAACCCTCGACATCTGACTCATCAATAACGGCGACCCCTCCCATCTGCTCCCCAAAGACAGCCCACCCTCTCCTCCCTGATCCTCCACCTGTACCCCCCTCCCAACTCCCTGCCCCTGCCCCTCCCCTCCCCCAAACCAACATCCCATCCACCCTGCTATCCTGCCCACCCTGCCTCCTCCGCTCTCCAGCATTTGCCCCCGTCAACCCTCCTGGCCCCGCCCCCCCGCCCCCTTGCCCCGTCCTCATTATCCACCCCACTGCCCCTCCCTCCCACCTCCCCTCACTCCCCTCACCCCCAGCCTCACGGTACGCACCCCTCTGCCCCCCCCACGAACACCAGCACCGACTTCTTTGTGCCCCTGCACCTGTTTCCTTTTGCCTTCTTCCCCCATCATCTCAGTTGCACCCCGCGCTGCCCGCCGCCTCTCACACTCCCGCCCCGCCTCCCCGCACCCACCTCAAGCCTCAAACTTGACCTCGGCGGTTCTCCGCATGCCAGGACTGCCATTGGCAGCGCACCGCGGGGGCCTTACCCTGACGTCGTCCCGCACCATGTCCATGCGGCCGGCTCCATTTAGGAGACGCAAGGCCTCCCACACCCGAGGATCCAACATCGCGTCAGCCGCCATACCGCACCCAAACTGTCCTGTGATCTCGACAAGCACCACGATCCGGCCTGAACACAATCTCCAGCGACCTGCTACAAATAGACTCGCACCACCGCTCTGCCTGGCCGATAACTGCACCACTAAACTAGGACACAAAAAGCTCCTGCCTAATCCCCGGCTGCCGTGTCACTGTCCCTAAAATGGTGGACAGTGACCTGACATGGCCGGTTAAATACCCCCCTAGCCCAAAGAGCCCAACCCAAGCCCAGGGGAAGCCCAAATGCCGCCCAACCAGCCCAACAGCTTCGCTCCCGTCTCCTCCCTGTCATCCCCCTCCTTTCCCGGGGCCCCAAAACACCCCAGGGGGCAAGCCTCCCTCTGGTCGGCCGCCCCCGCAAAGCCCCATTGGGGGAAGAGGGCTGTGGGGTTTGAGGAATGCAGCTGGTGGAGAGGACTTGTCGCTTCCATTACCAGCTATGGACACATTTTGAAGGGCTCAACACACCAGGGCTGGGCTGCGGCTCTGGAATGGCTTCTAGGTGACTCCAGGTCACCAGCAATGCAATGCACCAGTTCTTGGTTTTTTTTTGCATGTTGGTATTTTTAGAGTATATGCATGTTTAATTGAACAAAACAGGACTACAAGTCCCAGAATGCATTAGAGGTTGCAATACTGAGAGACTTAAAGTCGCTTCAATAGCCTTAGCTCATCAGGCCGTCTATCGCTACGGTGTAAAAATGTTTTCTCATGTTTGTAAGGTTCAGTGGGCCATTGCTTGGGCTTTTACTTGATGAGATGAAGTGAAAGTTAATTTGGAAGTATTAAAGCCTGATGCTCCTGGTCTTTACCCGTCACGTATTCTAGCCAAGAGCTGTTGATTATTAATCTAGTGCTTTCTGGGAGTTGTAGTCTTGGTTCACGTTGATTAGTTGAACAATCCTGTAAAGGGTAAGATGTGAATAGAAAGTTAGGATTGGGAAATATCTGGTTCCCCAGTAGCACACATGATCTGGTCCAGCTGTTATGAGATGGTCTTTTACAGCACTGCTTCTAAGTGTGGTATCAAGTAGCACATTCACACTGCTTAGCGAACATGTCTGTCTCTTTTTTAACTTACAGCTCTACTCTGTGTTTTAATTCATAATTTTACTTTAATTATAAGTTTTTAGTTTACGATTACACAAAAAACTCATGAACATTGTAATAAAATGGAACACAATTCTTAATTTATAAAACGTACCTATGCTCAGGGCTCTTCAGAATGAAAAATTGATTTTATGTTGCTAATATAATATACTTATAACACAAGGGTAAAAAACATTGCCATTCACAATACCAATAGCTCTAACTAAAAGAATGTGAGACCTATTGCATTTCTAATGCTAGTTTGTAATGCAGCCCATTTTCCTCCAAGGGAAACAGGATGCATTTCAAAAATAAAAATGGAAAGCTACCTTTTAATTTTTCAAGAGTAGGCAGTGGTTCGTGGGAGCACTGCCTGCTCTTAAAAAATGTTGGCACCCACATTCACAAAGGGGAAGGGGTCCCCTGGGCACACCTTCCCATTTGCGAATGGGTTACCGCCAACTTGAAGTTGGTGGTAACTGCAAATGTTTTGCAACTTCATTCCTAGTCGTAAAACATTCCTGCATACCAGTGCGACTTGCTATTAGGAAGGCACACCCTTAACACACCCTTTCCTAATAGCGACTCGCAAACCTTATTTTGTGAGTCGGTAATAGGCACAACTCCCAAAATAGGGTTGGTACATTCAGAAAAGCATTTTACCCATCAGGCCATTTGCGAATGGTAACATGGTATGGACATCTGGCCCCAAGCCTACAAATAAAAATCTGTTTATCTTTCTGTCTGTTCATCAATGTGTGTGTTTGTGTTTGTGTGTGTGTGTGTGTGTGTGTGTGTGTATATATATATATATATAGATACAATACTAAGAAACTTCTCCAGAGGGAGATATACTGGATCAAACATCTGAACACCATGATGCCCAGAGGTCTCAATGACCATTTGGACAGGAGCTGCTTTTTATATGCAAGTAGTCAATGGTAAACCCAAAGTACATAGAGAATGGGCTTTTGCATCAGCTTTATTATAGAACATATTTTCATTACACACACACAACACTAACAACGATGCTGGTTAGCAATTCAAATGATTTTACACTTTTGTAGTGATGGGAGATCACATTAGTTTGTTATGAGTTGATAGTCATGTGAGTTTTCTGTGTGTGATAATACTCAATTTTTTAAACCTGTATGTTCACTGGAAAAGATCAAAACGATGATCGGGCCGTCCTATTTGCCATATTGGGTTTTATCACACATCATAGGCAATATTTGAAAATATTATTTGCAGCATTAGTTTCAATTATAGATGTATCCATTTTATCTATATTGGGATTTGACAGTGTAAAGATGGTGACGATAGTCATGACATGAGATTCATTAGTCCTATTTGTATGTCTTGCACGAGTGAGGTCTTAAGTGGTTGTCTCGCGCTCTACGCAGTGGAAAGCTGTAGGAGAAACTATCTTGGGCAATAAGAAAGTTACGACCTCAGCAGGTGAGCTAGTCAAGAGCGGTTAGGCCTTGAACTAGTATATGCCCTCGTTAGTTAAAGACAATGTTTATGATATTGGCTTCCATGTTGCAGGACTGCATTTATTCTCAACGGCTTTAAGAACACCGTGAAGCGTGGCTATCTTCCCGTTTAAGGTGAGCACCAGTTTTGCATTGAACAGAGTTTCCACAGTGGAGGTCAGTTGTTGAATAGTATGGTTACATTGATTTGATTTGGTTGCAGGCAGGGGTACTAGTTACTTTCACAACCTAAATCAGATTAAACGGGGCGATTTTGAATTTGAGCATATTAGCAGCGTTTGCGTTTGATCAACGAAACAACTAAGTTATTATCATTCTCTTTTTTTTTCATTACCTTTATCTTAAGATTCTATGGCAGGTTGTAAGAGACCCTATTGGTACTTGTAGATACGGAGCTTGAGGTAACAAGCATGAATTTCATAATTCTAGCGAGGGCAATCACTGTCACTACGGGTGTTTTGACGAATACTGCACATGTATCCACATCACATGGTATCGACAATATTGTTTACAAGGCAAAAGCAAGTTTGTAATGTAATGAGTTTGGCCATCAACTTTACAACCAGTTTGGTGCACTCTGATGAAGGTATTTAGTACTAGGTAATGGTTCTTATGAAGTATCTTCTTGTATGATGATGATTTATTGATTATATTGTCTTTCTTTGTAGATTGTTCCCTGAGGAAGGGACTGATACGTCCCAAAATACATCGGGCTTTCATTTGAATGTTTAAATGTTACAAGAATAATGCTTGATGGCAATGTCATATAATGAATTGTTCAATATATGAGCAAATATTATGTATTTTGTTGTACTGGAAAAAAAATTTAATTTATGTTTCATGATTGCAAATGACATTTCTTATGTTGTAACTAAATGAGCAGAAGTGGTTAATAAAAGAAAATTAAATCTGATTACATTTCAGTGTTAATTGTTTGTTATGGTAAAAATTAGGGAGTCAGAGTCAGACTCAGTGAATAGTGCACTGTAGGTTCAAGTTATAAAACTTGAAATAGCACCTATATAAAGATATATACATACACACACGCATATATATACATATATGTATATTCACTAATGAGTATCATTCATTAGTAGTACAGAAAGTATAGTAATTTAACTTATAAAGTAGCTTAATATTTAGCTTTAAATTTCAGAAAAATTTACCAAACACTTACATTCACTGGATGATATCATCAGTGAGGTAATTTGAGATGTCATTAGTGATGTCACTAACCATGTCATGAGTGATGTAATATGTGAGGTCATAATCAGTGCATTGAAGTGGGGTGTAACTCATAGTTAGCTCAGTAACTAACTATAACTGCTGAATTGCTATGGTTTTGTGCATGTGAAATCTGAGGCTAACTATTACGTCCTTGTAATCTTTGTTTTTTTCAGTGAGTTTCTGACAAATTTTTATTTCTATTTCCTAACTATTACGTCCCTGTAACTTTTGTTTTTCTCAGTGCATTGCTATGGCTTTTTTATGTTATTTCCTAACTACAGCATCCCTGTAACCTTTGGCTCTTTTAGTGAATATCTACGTTTATAATTTATTTTATTTCCTAACTGTAACCTGTAGCCTTTGAGAGTGGGTGTGTAAGTGGCTGTATAGGTCTGTGAGTGGGTTTGAGAGGGGCTGTATGGATCTGTGAGTGTGTGCGTGAATGACTGTATGGGTCTGTGAGTGGTTGTGTGAGTGGTTTGTGGGTGTGTGAGTGGGTGTGTAAGTGGCTGTATGGGTTGGTGAGGAGTGTGCGTTTTTACACTATGTGCGGCCTTTCAGTGATGGTGTTTATAGCTGGAAAATCAGGCCTCAAGTGAATCAGGTATGCATTATCACAGAGCATGTCAGAGCTTCAAAAGTACCTGTGTCATCTGTTGTAATTGCATAGCCATGTTTCTCCTCTGCAAAATGGTTGAACTGTTTGTGACTCACTTTGTTGCTTTTCATTTCATACGGTGAGACTGTATTTATTAACTTTTCTCCCATTGGTACACTTTCTTACTTTTTCTGCATTCACTGGTAAAGTGTTTCCATGCACCATTGTTACTAAACTTGAATTCTCTTCAAAGAAGCCAGGGTGAGCCTTAATGTCATCAAGGTCTGCCGGCCCCTCAGTGTCCATGGCATAAGTAGTTCTATAAATATGGTTGCCAATTTTATGTATTTTCTAATGTTCACTACTGTAACCAGCCTAATACTGGGATTCTTTGAGTTTCTGTTGTGCAGTGTCATATAGCGCCAACACTAAACAAAGGTAGTGAAAGGCTTTACCTTAGCAACAGTTACTTTTTTGTGTTGTTTTATATAGCACCAACACCACCTGAAGGTATTGGAGTGCTTTACATTAGCAGCAGTTCCTTCATATAAGGACACATTCATTTTTGTAGTTATGGGGAGATTAAGTGATTTACCCAGAATGAAGGATGTTCAGCAGATGACGAAACTCAAGCCTCAGTTTCCCCGCTCCATAGTCGGCAGATTTGGCCCTTATGCCACATCCTCTTCCAAGAGGATGACACATCATCTCCGTAGCCTCGGCCTCAGTTCAATTTTTTGTGATTATGGCCAAATCACTTAATCTCCCTGTGGAAGCCCACATTTTCTGTTTGTTGCCTGTCCACCTTCCTCCCATCACTGCATGCCCCACTGAAGTCTGTTGCACAGATACCCTCCTCCCCGACTCCACCTTTGACGGTATTTGAGTGCTTTACATTAACACCAGTTACTGTTCACAAGGACACCGTAAATATGGGCAAATCACTTAATCTCTCCATTGCAACTCATATTTGCTGTTGGTTGCTAGTCAACCTCCTGTCATCTACTGCTTGCCAATTGCACAGCTGGATCCCCTCTTCCCCTCCTCCCTTGACTCTGCTTTTAACATTTCTTTTTTGTGCAGTTTTCTGTAGTGCCAACACCAGGCAAAGGTATTGGAGAGCTTAACGTAAGCACCAGTTACTTTTCATTCTCACAGTTTTATATAGTGCCAAACACCCCATCCCCTGGGGCCGACCAAGAATCAATGGGGGAGGGGGTTCGGCCAATAAAGAGTGGGGGCCCTGGAGACAACAAGAGCACCCAGTGCAGGGTTGTTGGGGGGGCCTTTAGAACCCCATTCCCCCTGTGGTCCCTACAGGCTTCCTGCCTTCATCAGAAGCCGCCATTGCTCCTGCACGCAGGGAACACCAAAAAAACTGCTGCTCCTTGTGTGTGGAGAATTTTTTTTATTTGTTTCCCTGTCCACTTGGCAGTGGTCAGGAAAACAGATGAGAAGTCGCTCCCAGCGGGCAAGAGCATTTTTAATGCTTCTGTCCACTGGAAGTAGACTTACTGTTTACTCACCCTTGGTGGGAGCTTTAAATATCTCCCACCATGCGAGATCAAGCAGAGGTTTCACTGTCCACACCAGCGCAAAGCTGAGGAGCTGCTATGTCCCAAGGATGGGTGCCTTGCGACACAGAAGAAGCCATCCCTTGGGGGTGGTGATGCCCAGGGCCAATAATGGCTCCAGGAGGGGGGCCTCATTCCCCTCTCCTTTTAAAATGTTCAGCCTGGCCCCAGAAGGTGGTCGTCCCCAGGGCTGAAAACTGGCCCCAGGAAGGGGGGTCCACCTGGTTCCCCTCTCGCTTTCAGCAATCAGCTGTGCCTCAGCGAGGTAGTTGTCCCCAGGGCCGAAAACGGCCTGAGGAGGGGAGCCACACAGCCCCACCCCCTGCTTAATTGACTCAGCTGGGACCTGGGGAATGGAGGTCCCTGGATCAAAAAGTTACCTCCGGAGGGGTACCACACATGCCCTATTGCAATAAAAAACTCCCTGGCTTAGTGATAGCATTTGAGATGGCATCAGTGATGTCACTGACCATGTTATGAGTGGTGTAATATGTAAGGTCATAAGTAGTACATTGCAGGGGTATACATTGTAGTTAAATCAGGCAACTTTAACTGATGAATTTCAATGGCTTAGTACAAGTGAAATGTGGCCCTAACCCTAACGTCCATGTAACATTTGGGTCTTTGTGTGTGAATGTTTTAAGGTTTTCTTTAATTCTATTTCCTAACTATAACTTCCCTGTAACCTTTGGTTTTTGTTAGTGAATTTCTAAGTTTTTAAAATGTTATTTCCTAACTCTAATCTGTAACCTGTAACAGTTGACAGTGTGTATGTGAATGGCTCTATAAGTCAGAGAGTGGGTGTGTGAGTGGCTTTATGGGTCTCTGAGTGGGTGTGCACTTGACTGTATGCATCTGTTAGTCGGTGGATGAGTGGCTGTATTGGTTGGTGACTCGGTGTGTAAGTGCTGTATGGATGTGTGAATGGGTATGTGAGTTATTTTGTGTATGCGAGTTGGTGTTTCAGTGGGTGTATGGGGGTCTGAGATGCATACTACAAAGGTGGGCAGGGTGGCTCCAAACGGGCAATCCCTCCAGGTGGTACTACACTTTTGTATATTTGTAATGATTGAAAGGGGGGACCAAAGACTCTGCTCTGAACCGGAGAGGCCAAGGAAGAACCATTTGTCACAGTCACTACAGATTGCACTCTAATCGAACAACAATGCATTTGCCTTTACCAAGAATTTCAGTTTGCCTTTTGGTGTGGTATTACCAGGAAAACACACTTCCTTTGCCTTTATGAAGGCCAGGAAGTTAGGATAATGTGTCGTTTACAGACATGGAGCTTCAAATGGGGCACCTGCTATGTTTAGATTTTTAAGTTCTTCCCGTTGAGGTTTAATTTCTGCGAAATGAGCATCAGGGCAAGAAAAGAACATCACCTACCTATTTATCCAACACGAGTCCACAGTTTTGCACAAAATATCTACCCAGCAGGAGTTGTTTATACTGGTTAATTGGTGAGTGCTACAGTGGTTGGTAGGTGCCAGGTGTGTATTCTACACTAAAGCTGCATTATGGATGATGAGGAAATGTCTCCAGTGACCTTCTCTGCATTTCAGCAATGTTATTGTTCCTCATGTGTCTTCATCCAGAAATGTTTGATAACATAAATACTGTTATAGAGAAGACAAGGAAACTACTAAAGAGGTGAATCTTCACTTTATCCTAACTATATGAAGCAAGTGCTCCTTGTTTTGGCGGAGATGCCCTCATTTTGTTTTGCCTTCAAGAAACAGATGTCCCCAGAAGGCTATTCTTTTTTTAACATTTTTTATTTGTTTGTGAATTTGCCACATACAGTCGCAATATGTATATTCTGCTACCACGGTTATTTGCGAAATTAGCCTTATTTTTAGAAAGTGGAAAGAAACAAATGCACACATACAGTAATTAATGATTGGGATCAGTAGTAGATAATAATATAACATATAAAGTGACATTTTCCTAAATAATTTTATAGTTGAACACCATTTCCCATATTCGCAAATATGTCAGCATTCACAACAACTTTGTGAACATCACATGACTATGGAAGAAAGGGATTTCATTGGACAAGACATTTTATGATTACTCTAGAAAGGAGGTAGCCATCTAGTGCTGAGATTAGATGTTCACATTTCAGCACCTTTTCAATTTGAAAATTGATTTAGTTTATTTTTTTTGAAAATTATTTCCAAATAAAATGGCATCCGGTGGCAGTGAAGATCAGGAGCCACACTTTGATGAAGACAGTTCCTTGGAGTAGGAAACTCTGACAAAAGTGGCAATCAACAGCTTGGACCTTTTTTACTATCCCCTGATGAGAGAAGAAAATGTTTGCTAGGCCTGTGAAATGCTCAATATGTGAGAAGAGGCCTTTTCAGGGGAACGTCCAAGAAGTATTCTTGCAGCAAAATGAGCATGGTGTATTATCCGAAGAAGTACCACTCTAAGGAGTTGACCAGAGCACAGAGGCAGTGAAGTGCAGGAGATCAGTCTACCTCAACTGGAACACCAATTTCTCCTGGATACCCTCAACCATCTGAGGTCCAGCAACAGTTCCCAAAGAACTCACCAGAACTCCAAAGAATTGGTACTTTTTGTTTGGAATGCAAAAGAGTTCTAACTGTTTGGACAATCAGTGTTACTTGTTTTGCTTTTTGTTTTTGAATGACACGTGTTTCCTCAGTTTTCAGTATTTTCTTTTAACCCATTGGGTGCGTCGGACAGCCCTCGGCCATCCGACGTCACAGTGGGTGTGTGCGGAGGACGGCCGCGGGCCATTTGAAACACACCCACTCCATAAATCACCCGCACCATGACGGAATACGCGCCGGGGTCATCGGGTTAAAACATTTTCCAGTTGCTATTTTATTTGTAAATCCCCCCTCAAAAAACATAAAATATTAAAAACTCATAAAAAAAGCACAGGTTCTCATTAGACTTACCTTTCTTGGTTTAAAAAATATAAACTATATATGTGTGTGCATATATAAGATAAAGTATGAGTGAGTGAGTTTGTGTGTTAGTGAGTGAGTAGGTTCATGAGTGATTAAGTGGATGTGCAACCATTTGAGTGAGTGGTTATGTGGGTGAGTGAGTGTGACAGTAGCTGTATGGGTTCTGAATGACTGTGTAAGTATTTGTATGTGTATGTGAGTGGGTGCATCAGTGGCTGTATTCATGAGTGAGTGGGTGCATGAATGTGTGAATAGGTGCATGAGTGGTCGTTTGGGTGTGGAATGGATGTATGAATGTCTATATGGGTAAATGAGTGTGTTTATTAGTAGGTATATGGGAGAGTGAGTGACTGTGTCAGTGACTGTATGGGTATGTGAATGAGTGAGTAAGTGAGTGAGTGAGTGAGTGGCTGTATGTGTGCAAGAGCACATGTGTCAGTGACTATATGGGTAAGTAAGAGGATGTGTCAGTGACTGTATGGGTAAGTGAGTAAGTGGGTGTGTGACAGACTTCAAGGTTAAGTGTGAGTTAGTAGCTGTATAGGTGAGTGAGTGGGTGTATCAATGACTGTATAGGTTTGTGAGGGGCTGTGAGTGGCTGTATAGGTGAGTGAGTGGGTGTGTTAGTGACTGTATGGCTGAGTGAGTGGGTGTATCAGTGAATGTGTGGGTAAGTAAGTGGGTGTGTCAGTGACTGTGTGGCTGCTGTCGCTAAACAGTGGGACCTGATTATGGTCTCATATGCGGACAACACGCAGCTTCTTGTCACCTTGGCCGAAGGGTCCTCCCCTACCGCCTCCAGATTTAGAGAAGGGATGACGGCGGTAGCTGAATGGATGGCCACCATTTGCTTGCAATTAAATGCTAACAAAACAGAGGTTTTGTTGGTGGGGAAGAACGCCAGCTTGTGGAGGGAGCATTGGTTGCCGTCTGTTCTGGGAGATATCCCCACACCTAAGGCAGTGGTTAAAAACCTTGGAGTCTAGATGGATTCACATTATAGGAGACGTTGTCCCCGTTAACCCCTACGTCCCTCAGGATCTCTGTAAGAAAAACAGAGCTGCTGCTAACTTCCCCCTATTCCAGCGAACTTTCCACTGGAACCTAAGATGGCGTGCATCGTTTTTAACTACAGATGTACCCTACTGATTGAATAGGTAAGACGCTCCGCATTATGTCTCTGGGGCCAAACTCCCTTATCGCTCTACTTTGGGGAGCTGACCCCTCATCTTATTGCGCCTGTATTTATTCTTCACCTATAGGAGAGAATCCCCTTTAGAACCTAAGACGGCGTGCATCTCCTAAACTACATGCGCATTGTATTGAATTCATAGGTAAGATGTTCCCTTTGTATCCTTCTGGGCACATCTCCTTAATGTTCCACCCTTATGAGCTAGCCTCTTACTTATAGCCTCTGTATTTATTATTTATATCTAGGAGAGTTTTTGCACTATCCTAATCTATACCCCAGGAATCTGTGAGAGTAACGTGCCTTCCCTCCTGCCATTCAAGAATCCCTATGTAGTGTGACCTCTATTAGAGGTAAGTGTCAGACCTCACCCCTAACTGCTCTATTCCCTTCCTTTACCCTAAGTTTTAAAAAATCCCCTACCCTCGTGAATTATTCTCTACCCTGTGACTATGTCCCCCATGTTTCTTGACTCCATCCCTATCTGCCTCCTTCCCCCCATGTAGAACTGTTGTCTGTGGGTGGAGCCCTTATTGTAGGCGGGCCATCTAGTCTCGTCAACTCCTGGAGTGTAACTTGTACTTTCCTTGTGGCCAATTTGTTTCTTTATTAATGAAAACTTGATCACTCTGAACCCCATTTGGATACTCACTTGACTAATTTTATTTTAACGCATTACTTCAACAGGAAACCTGCTATCATTTGTGGCCTCCATTTGTCTCTTGCCCCACTCCCCTCCGCCCTGATGAAGGTGTAGCCCGACACACCGAAACGCGCGTCGGCGCTTGTTCCATCTCTGGAACCTACAAAAAAACCTTTTTTGTGACTGTATACCACCCTGTCTCCTATCCATCTTATACATCGGTGGCAATTGTGTGAAGTGTAGTATGATTGTTTATGAATGTCTGTGTGAGTGTTGGTGAGAGTAACTACTTGAGTATGGGCCCTGTCTAGTATCTATGTTATTCCACTTAAGGAATGTGTTTTACTGTGTATTTATAACTTTAAATTGTGAAAATGAGAAAAAAAGAATGAATTTTCATAATGTACAATAAAAATATATTTTGATATAATTCCTCCTATTATGTGTCTTTGAAATATCCCTTTGGGCTCAGAGTGATACATAAATTTTGGACCTATTTTAGGCCACCCTTAATATCCCCTCGGCAGGTTCCCTCTGCTCTTAAACTTGTTCTGTTCCCCGTCTACCTGCCTTGTATTGATGTGGGGTCCCCCCTTCTTTTGACATATTAGGGGCATAGACTGTCTGCTTGCTTTTAGAAAAGGTATTAAAACTTTTATTTTTCCTTCAGTGTAGTTTTTAGTTGTGAGGCGGCTGCTACGGCAATGAGCTGTTGTGTGTGTTATTCAATCTAATTGTAGCGCCGGGACGCCCCTTTGCTTGGGCAGCTGTGTGCTATATAAAACCTTTTAACATAACATAACATGAGTGAGTACATGTGTCAGTGATTGTATGGATGAGTGAGTGGGTGGGGCACTGACTATATGGGTAAGTTAGTGAGTGAGTAAGGGTGTGTGTGACAGGCTGTATTGTTGTGTACTGGCATTTATATGTGTACTGGCATTTATATAGCGCACTACTTACCCGTAGGGTCCCAAGGCGCTTCGACCGCTGCGAAACCCTTCCTGACTTCCCTGAGAGATGGTCCCTTAATGGGTATCTCCAGGGTGAGACGAGGCATCCCCGGCGGTCTGGTGGGGCCGTTAGTGAAGATGAGGCAAGCTAATGCCCAGAGTTGCCGAGTGTGATCGCTGATCAGAGTGGGCACCGAGGCGAATTTGAATATGAGCATGTGTTATTAGCAGTATAGGTGAGTGAGCAGGTGTGCAAGGGCTATATAGGTGTGTAAGGGAGTGAGTGGCTATATAGCTGAGTAAGTGGGTATGTTAGTGACTGTATGGCTGAGTGAGTGGATGTGTCAGTGACTGTATGGGTGAGTGAGTGCAGTTGTCAGTGACTGTGTGGGTGAGTCAGTGGGTGTGTCAGTGACTGTGGATGGGTGAGTGGGTGTGTCAGTGACTGTATAGATGAGTTGAGTGAGTGAGTGAGTGAGTGAGTGAGTGAGTGAGTGAGTGAGTGAGTGAGTAAGTGGGACTGTGATAGGGTATATGGTTGAGTGAGTGCATGTGTTAGTAACTGTGTGGGTGGGTGAGTGGGTATATCAGTAACTGTATGGGTGTGTGATTGGCTCTATGGGTGAGTAAGTACATGTGTCAGTGAATGTATGTGGGAGTGAGGGTATGTGAGTTACTCTATGGGGGTGTGAGTAGGTGTGTCAGTAACTGTATGGGTGAGTGAGTGGGTGTTTCAGTGGTTGTATGGGTCTGTGAGTGGGTGTGTCAGTGGCTGTATGGGTGAGTGAGTGTGTGAGTGGCTGTATTGGCAGGTGAGTGGTTCTGTGGGTGACTGTATGGGTGAGTGACTGGGTATATGAATGGGTGTATGGGTGAGTGAGTGTAAGTGCTAGTAGCTGTATAGGTAAGTGGGTGGGTGAGTGGGTATGTCAATGAGTATATGGGTGAGTGAATGGGTGTGTGAGTTGCTGTATGGGTGAATGAGTACCTATGTACGTAACTATATGGGTAAATGAGTGGGTGTGTGAGTACTACATGAGTGAGTGAATGAGTATCAGTCCCTGTATGAGTGACTGAGTGTGTGTATCACTAGCTAGATGGGTGAGTGACTGGCTATGTTAGTAACTGTATAGGTGACTGAGTGGGTGTATGAGTGACTGGGTATGAATGAGTGTGTGAATGTGTCTGTAGCTATATGGGTGAGTAAGTAGGTGTATCAGTAGTTATATGAGAGAGTGACTGGGTATGTTAGTGATTATATGAGTGATTGAGTGGAAGTAGGAGTGACTGTATGGGTTAGTGAGTGCTTGAGTTAGTACCTGTATGAGTGAATGAATGGGCATGTGATCATCTGTATGGATAAGTGAGTGCACGTGATATTGCATGTGTTTGTAGGTGACTTGGTATGTTATTGACTGTGTCTGTGTGTTAGTGGGTGTGAGTGGCTGAATGGGTGAGTGATTGGGCAAATGGGTGACTCTATCAGTGTGTATCTGGGTGTCTCGGTGACTCTATGACACTTTACCTTGGTGTATAACTGGACAGTGTTAGTTTGTGGAACTACACAGAAAGAAGACATTAGGAAATTACTTTACTCCGAGAGATGGTATCATTCCTCTGGTTAGAAACATAAAGAACATAAATATATGTCAGTATTATTTTTGCAAAATTCCATGATAAACCTTTAGTTTCTGCAATGCATACTTTCATACTCTAAACCAAACAGTAGACATTTCTTATGCTGTAATAGTATTTTACATTATAGTAAAGCATTTCCTTTTCACTTTTCTACTGTTCCCATCTGTTATACGTGTACACCATAGACAATGTTGTGTATAATGTTTCATCCTTGAACAGTGAGGAAAAAACCAAACATAAAGATTGCAAAAAAATGTTTTCCCCATTTCAGCACCTGCTGTCTTTCTTTTCTAAATTACATTTTGCTGCCTTCCCATCATTTGCCAATAAAATAGCATCTGGTAGCAGTAAAGATCAGTTGCCAGAACTAGTTGAACACAGTTCTTTTGGAGGAGCAGCCCCAAGCAAAGCGGCAATCAATTGCATGGTAGTTTTTCCCCATCCCCTCCAGGCAAAGGAAAGTGGTGCAAAGCATGTAAAATAATCCTTGTGCAAGAAAATCCTCTCCAAGGGTATGTGAAACAAATATTTGTATGGCACAATGAGTATGTATGGACATTTAAAAATGCATCACTGCAACCAATGTGGAAAAACAAAAAGAACATAAATATATGTTAGTATTACAATTACAAAATTCCACAAATAAAACAGTACAGATTGCTCATGCTCTAACAATATATAACGTTATGGAAAACATTTACTTTTCCCTTTTTTACTGTTCTCAGCTTACATACTTGCACACCATAAATGATGTACTGTATAAAGATTCACCCTTGAACAGTCGGGAAAAAAACAACAGCTCAGGTTGTAGAAAACCCCCCAAAACTGCAAAGTATATCACTACAAATAAGTGACACTATGCATTGCATTCACTACAATTAAATAATCAGTTGTTTTATCTGCAGTTACTACACTAATCTAAATGAGATGTAGTGTAGTTCCTATTTTCCCAATAGGCCCTGCGCATTGGAATAACATAAACAGTAGTATCGACGTAGAAGTGCGGATCTTCCAGGCCTCTACTGACTATGCTAAACTTAATTGGGTTTGTTACCAACTAGCTCAGAGGTCACTGGAAACTTTCTTGACTGAATAGGAAGTGATCAGCTTGCCTGGTACAGACAAGAAGGGATTCAGTTTTCCAACAACCATGCAACATGACAACTTTGCTCCTCAGATAAGAGTCAATCTCTAGAGTCGTGTGAACAATAGACAGTTATTTTACTCAGTCAGTGGTTGTGCAGTTTACTTTCACAATATGTAGAGAATAGAGAGACAGGCCTTTTCAATAAAGGGTAACATTTATTGATCAGTCTTTCTTCTCGTACAAGAGAAATGAATTGCCACAATTGCAAGACTTGTTATTATAAAAAGTACGTGCAGTAAGATGAGTATTGCGAAATAATACTGTAAAAGCATTGATATGGTTTCTTAGCCATACAATGGTTAAAAATGAATAAAACATATATACATTCATATATACATTAGGCTAAAATACTCAACTGGTGCTTCTAACTACGCCTACCCCAGTGTACCTGACCTAAGCCTAATACTTGGGAGGGGAGTAAGTAAGTAGCTTTAAGTTAAGTTGGTTTTGCCAAGGTTTGCTTCAAGAATTCTCTCTAAGGGTTTAGTCAACACCATACCTCTGGAATAGAATGATGGAGGTCTGGTATCTCCTTCAGGGAACTCGATATCCCAGTCACTCGCAAGAGTGGCTTGGAAACGCCGGAGCTGGATTTCTCTGCAGGAGAAAAGACAGCGTCTCTCTCTCAGCGCGTCGAGGAGGAGGAGGGGCTCGTCCGCGGGCAGCTTGCATCTGCTGGGCTCTTGCAGGGGACGGCTGTTTAGCTCCTAAGTTCACAACACCATTGTTCGCTAGTTAGCAGCAATAGCAGTAGCGATAGCAGCTATGGTATCATCAGCATAACAGCAGCTTCTTCAGCGAGATAGCTTCAGCTTCAGCAAAAACAGCAGCAGAGAGACAGCATTTGCTTAAGGCAACATTGGTAATATTTATACCTGAAAGGTGCCTTGTTTGACGTAAGTTTTTGGACATAAGACGTCAATAAAGATGTCACTAGGAAGTGATCGTCTATCAGTGCTCATTAGAGTTCTATTACTAATCAAAACATAGCAAGCGGGGCTTTCCCTGGTTGCTGAGTTTTTATCTTGTTGAAGAACTCGGAGTGTTAATCTAGGAATCTTAGATAGTAACTTCTGCTATGTCATTGCACTAATTGGTTGCAAAGGAAGTGGTAGAGAAAGCAATTCTGAAATGTGGCTCTGTTCGTGTGAGGCCAGAGACGAGTTTCTGAATATTGCACTTGAACGGTTATACCAATATAGAGAATACATGGATTTATAGCCAAATAGGGGCATAAGGTCACAGTATTGATCAGGGTCCTAGATTAGAACGCTACACCCACTCCACGAATTCATGTCCATCAAATTACTAAAACTAGAGCAATAAGATGCATGTGTAACATTGCCCACCCCAAAATGCATATATGCATTTGAAATAGGCGTATTTGTAATACGTGAAAATTTAGGTACTGTACGTTTTTTGAAGCATAGAAATCATTCAAAAATTATAGCATATGAAATCAATGAACGATTATGCAAAAAGAATTACACATGAAATATCTCTGAATACAGAAGAAGGGCGAGATAATTTCATCACATATAAATGCATTGCAGTAAAATGTGCTAGAGGCTGGTGTAAATTTATTATGTCTCTAGATGTATATAGAAATAGAAGTCGAAGCTTCTGTTCTCTATGAATAGTTTCTACTTTAAGCAAAGAATTTTTCGTGCCAAAAAAAGGTGAATATTAAAAAGTGTTCAATTCAAAAGAATTCTTGCTGAACGGGGAAAATAGAGTTCCAACGCTTTTAGCAGTTTTTGTTGTTCAAAACTGAAGGCCGAATTCAGAGTTCATGGGAACGCTGTGTGTCGGAATGCTCCTCTAAAGTTATTGTTTCTGTTCGGGTGAGAACATCATATCAGACAGGCTCTCAAAGAATTGGTCTACAAAATCAGGTGACAGTTCGACCAAATTCGATAGTGCTGTAACTTGGCAGGTGTGAGAATGATTGCTGTCATCAAAGTCGGGATCAGCAATGCTCACAGTAGGTCGTACCTGGATGATGTTGCTTTTGTCACTCGCTCCACTGTTACCACCTAGTCGTAGCACAGGAGTCTCAACGAATGCCGTCATCAGGATTGGTAGCCGCTGGGGACAACACAATGCGTGAGCCGTTATCGGACTTAGCATGGTATCGATATCCATTGGTACTGCTGATGGAAGTGAAAGACAGATGTCCAACACGCACTCATCTCCGCATAGCATACATCGAAGTACAGGTAAGATGCAATTTTGCCATATCGGTCTGAATGAAAGGAACCAGGTCATGTTTAGATCTCTCAGCCTGGCCAATCCAAGGACTCTAGTTATTCTGTCCCGGTAGCCCATTGCTAGGATTGTCTCTTCCATTCCCATAGGAGTCCTTTCTGAGCTGTGGCTTGCCATAACGAAGCAGGAGGGTCAAAAATAAAATCCCTGCTACAAGTCCCAAAAATAGGGGTATGCCGCCAAAAACAGAGTGGACAAAATTTGGAACGATTCCCAGAATTGCTTGAAATGGTGTAAGCAGTCCCGTAAAAATCGTCTCAAAAATGCCTGGGATGCCTGTGGCACTAGACATGTTGAGGAGTTGGCTCAACATTTCTACGAAATGCACGGGGCAATTTGTTGATAAAAGGTCATGAACCTCCGTAGCTGTCCTTGCAACTAGGAGATCATACGTCTCTTTTGATGACGTGATGGGCACTTTTGTCTGCAAAAGTACAGATTTCATTTTGCTTAAAGTATCAATTCGTATAGAAGAGAAATGCAGACGAGGCCAGATGGGAGTCTCTATGTCTCCAGGCTCGCTCGGGAACAATGCTTGCATACAGCATTTGACCATGGAAGTTACGCTTACGAGATAACTTTTCCCTGGCAAAAGGCCACAACATCTGTGATCCGTTCTTAGAATGTAACTCCCATTTGCGAGTTGCATAAAGAAAGGCTCTATCTGCGTTGCAGGTGTGACAAGCTGGTGGCATGAAAGGTTGTTAGTATTACCTTCACAGGCTCCATGTAAATTAATACCCTGGCACAAAAGTATACCGCTTAGTGAACGTTTACAGTTTTCACCACTAAGAAATACATTTTTGTCTCTGTCACTGTAGCATGAATGTGTGTATGGTAATTTCCATGCTGACTTAACATATCCTTTACCTAATTGTTCATACTGGCCAGCAGGTATGTATTCAAGGCATTTTTAAATCGGAAAGTTGTTATCGGAATTGTGATAATCCCGTGTATTATCCATTCAATGACAGGACTTTCTGACATTGTCAATGGTAATCTCTCAAGTTTTTCGATGCCAAGCTGATTTGTTTATCAGTAAGGTTAAAAATGGAAAACAATGACGTTGTGTTGATTAAACGCCAAGGCACATAGCCTGAACGAAGATTTTGCAGCGTCCAGCCTAATTGTACAATAGAACGTAATTGCGACTGGCCATGCTGTAACATTAGCAAGTCTCTGTCTATTATATCAAAGGCAGAGGATACAATATTGTCCAACGAATATATTCTGGAGGACAGAGTCATTAACCCATTGTCCACAACAGAAAGTGATTTTTCCAAAATAATACGATCAATTTCTCGTATTTTTTCAGCTGTTTCAATTTGTGTGACTTTCCAAGCCTCGTTGTATGCAGGATAGATACTGGTCGCTATGAAACGCTTTTGACGCTGTTTGCGTGGTCCAAGAATGAAATTGCGCAAATCAGCACCCTCTTTAAGTAAAGACAAGTGTTGCTTAATTTCAGCCAGTGTGGATGATCCTAGCCATTCGAGGCAGAGTTTCCCTACACTGTATGTTGTTACTATCCCTGGATGTTGTCTCTGGGAGTATCTAGGGTCTTGTCTGGTCATTTTTAACCCCTGTGTTTTGTTCAGGAATCTATCTTGACAGTTGTTTGTGTCAGTAGGCCAGATTAACCACTTTTTCCAATCAGGATGTGTTCTGTTAAAATGTAAAATTTTAGATACGTCTATCTCAATATCTGTTGTTGCATTTTCAGGTATTGGCTTTGGAATAGACGGTTTGTTTAGGTCTTTGATCTTAGCTAGGCCAAGACAGGATGTTTGGTGAATTGTGTCATTTAAAAACATCATTTGTTCTGGTATCATGCAGGTTCTGAATAGTGCTTCTAGGCCTTGTACCTGCCAATCTCTCGTACCCCAAATGGTTTTTGTTTCAATGTTATTTTTCCAATAATCAAAACCAAATGTCATCATTTTTTCATAAAATGCTTCTGAATATATTAATTTAGTGTTTGTCAGCATTGTTTTCAATCCTGTTTTATCTAACAGTTTGTAATAAAACGTTTCTGCATCACTGGTGTTAAATCCTGAGAAGTACTGAAATTTCTCATAGAATGTTTTAGAACTACTTTTTGGTGGTGTAGCACAATGTTCCCATTGATTATATTTAAAAACATTTCTAGGCTGTGCAGATTTATGCAAATAATGATCGTCATAATGTGTAAAACAGAACAACTGTTCATAACTAGACGAACCTTGTAAATAATCATGATCTGTGAATCTAGCTGACATTACTAAATCAGACATCATGTCATTAATACTGTCAAAGTCCCAATCATCAGAGAATGTACTAGGTTTTACAAAGTCACTCAAGGAAACCTTTAGTTGATGAGGATAATTCAGGATCTCGACCGAACCATAGATCTCATAGTCAGTTTTCTCCCATACTACCCCACCGGGTATTGGAATGGCTGTGACATTTACTGTTGACAGTTCTCTTTTCTTCACGTGGGATGACCTGTGTGGTTTGAGGACTAAGTTGATGTTCTGACTTGCTGTGTCCATTGTACTATATTTTCCCTCAATGAATTTTCCCAAACAAAGTACCATGATGAGCCAAAGCAGGAGGAAAAATACACCTAGTCCGAACCAGAACTCTAGCCATGGGGAAATAAGGTAGATTTCCTTCAGTTGATGAAAGAGTTCCGTTGCTTTTTCTTTAAAAGTCTTTTTTGTTTCTGGCATCACTTTGGGGTTACTTTGATCCTCGGAAAAGTTGTCGAAGTCGATGAAATAACCAGAGGCAGTTCTGTCAGTTGTTGGTATTGTTCTTTCAATTTGTCTTTCGGTAGCACTTTCCGGTGCCACATCATTGTAGACTGGTGTTTCTTGACGAACTGTTTCAATCTGTGTCTCAAGAGGCATGAGTTCCATGGCATTATTGCATAGTCCTTCTCTGTGCACTGCAGGCTGATCGAATGTGATTAGTCTTTCAGTTTGAACCTCTTGGATTGTTGCAAGTTTGGGTATTCTGTTGTTTCTCGGGAGTTCACTGGGCCTACTGTTGATTATAGGCCACATGCTTGTGGTTTTACCAGGTCGATTGATACAACTCTGTTCTCCTTTTTACCAGCAAGGGGCGGTAGTACTACTGATCTTGCTCCGGTGACTGCCAAGACAGGTACTGCTTTTCTGTAAGAAGGCCCAAATTCCTTCTTCACCGCTATTTTTTCTCTGACTAGATCCCCAATCTTTGGAATCCAGACAGGCCTTGCTGGGGCTGTTGCTTGTGGTGCCTCGTCAGTGGTATCTGGCTGTTGCTTTAACTTTATGTTGCTTAAGGATTTTCTTGTTTCATTCAAGTCCTGTAAAACAGCCAAACAATCTTCTATATCAAAGTCTGTTGTTTTTTCTTGTACCACTGATATCTGACTATCGAGGTCCTGAACTCTCATTCTAATTCCGAACAATAGTTCGTATGGGCTGAAACCTTTTAGAGAATTTCTTGGCAAGTTATTAAGACTCGTTTGGACACTTATTAAATGTTTGACCCACCCAGCGCCTGAACGTAATAACTTCGCTGTTATAGATCGCTTTATGTCCCGTTTTTTTCTTTCTACCACACTATTCCCTTCGGGGTGTGACGGACAAGAATACCGCAACCCAACTCCCATGCTGGCCATGGCCTCCCTATAAGCTCGAGAGCTAAAAGCAGGACCCTGGACAGAATGGAACATGGCAATTGCGTATGTGCCGATAAAGACTCGCAGATCTTTTATAACCGTTCTGGCGTCAGCCGAGCGCTGGAGCCACATTTTTTAAGTGTGTTTAGCCTTAATGATGTACAATGGGACGCTCTTCTCTTCTTTGATTGCGCAGATAGACCGCCTTATGCTGTCTATCAGGGTTCCTGACACTACACTGGCCGGTTCTCCACTGCAATCTCTATTGCAGTCTTCACAGTTTTTAGCAAAACATTGAATATCTATGCTCATTCCCGGCCAACAGTACTCTGATTGTAATTCTTTCAGAGAGTCCCTGATTGTTTGGTGTTTCAGACCCAACCCCATATGTGCTTCCTGTGTGAGGAAGCCCCTCCGGTCCCTGTTTGGAATTACCCTATCCCCCACTCCAGGGATTCGAGCAAAAGGAACGGAGTTTGCATCGATTACGTATGCATAATTGAGTGGATAGTTCACGGGTAGTGCTGCACAGTCGCCTTTTACGGTCGTTTTTACTGCCAGCATGGTTTCCCCGTCTATGTATTTTTCTGCACGCTTTTTTGTGGCTACGGAAGCCGGTTTAGTTGCTTCCGCTGTGGCTGTATTAGCCAATGAATTCCCTGCAACGTGAACGCCATCACGTTGAAGACTCTGTGCGTGTATCACGTGAGTCTTTTGTAGTTCTTTCTGAAAAAGAGCTACCTGTTTCCAGAGCAATTTATGCTTTATTGTGGCACCTGTGTCATCTTTATAATCGTTTTCAATCCAGCTCTGCAACTTATTATTGTAAGAATCGACGCAAAAATGAGAATCACACACGATAAGTGTCGGGAATTCACGTTCTGCATTTTCGAGCGCCATCTTTAAACATCTTATTTCAGCTCTCTGAGCTGAACAGTACTTTACTGATTCAGTTTTTGTTATTTTCGGTCTGAATTTACCGCACAGCCAGCGACCTTTAATAATCGCACAGGCTGCATCGTAGGATTTGCTCTCTACGTTAAAATGCTGTACAAATCTATCTGTATAGATTATACAGGCGTATTGTGGGAGAGGCAGAAGTTCGATTGGCAGAGGATATTCTTCTTCATATTCTAAATCATTCAATTCTTCGAATTGCGGGGCGAAATAGTATTTCACATCTTCCGCTCCAAGAAAATCTACACACTGTATCCATTTCGGATCCAGTGACACTTGTAGGCAGGTTTACTGGGCTGAATAGCGCCTCGAAGGCGGATTCCGCTGTGAGGATATTAATCCTTTTACCATGTGCTAATTCTCGTTCATTTGCTAATGCAATTTGCACTGCTTTCACAGTTCTTTCTGTGTGACTGAATGTTTTTTCTGCTTGTGTGTACGAGTGAGATTTAATTGAAATTGGTACCTTTTCTCCCTCATTAGAGGTTAGGTACGTGAATCCGCATCCTCCTGGGATGACTCGGATTACAAGATCGCGTGTGTTGTCACGTGTGTCTAATTTTGTTTTTGCTAACATATCTGTTTGCAGTGATCTCAAAATTTCTGTGTGTTTTTGAGTCCAATTGATTTGTTTAAAATCAGGTTTGATTAGTTCGTAGAGAGGTTTAACCCTCTCTGCGTAATTTAGAATGTATGTTCTTCTGAAATTCAGAAAACCTAGAATTGATTGTAAATTCTTCAGCGCTTTTGGAGCTTGGAGTACAGCGCACTTCTCTAAGAAGTTGTCCGCTAGGCTTTTTCCTTCACTTGATAATTCGTATCCTAAAAATAATACTGTCAGATGGGCAATTCGAGACTTTTTAAAGTTGAATTTGTAACCCTCTGCTGCGAACCCAAGTATAATGGTGTTCACTCTTTTCAAGTGAGTCTCCAAGTCGTCGTCTGTGAGATAGATATCATCTACGTAAGACAATGCCTCATCATCATATATTTGTAGTAACTCTGTTACTCTAGCTGAGAATAGTCCTGGGCTGTTCTTGAACCCCTGTGGGAGCCTACAGACATTTTTCTGAGACCCCATTACGGAGAAAGCGGTCAAATACCTGCTTTCTGGTGCAATGTTTTGACAAAAGAAACCATTCGATATGTCTAATGTTGTTTTATATTTTTTTCTAACTATGTTATTCATTAGTGCTGCACTATGCGAATTTTGTACTGCAAATATTTTGCAACATGCATTAAGGTGTCTGTAGTCCAAAACTAGACTATATGAATTGTCTGGCTTGGAGACAGGAAACAAAGGATTGTTCATTTGAGAGGTGCATGTTTCAATCACCCCCTGCTATTCAAGTTGATCTAAGATCTCCTTGACCTGTTTTTTAGCTTCTTGCTTAATGGGATACTGCCGTTGGGCAGTTGGTTCACTTTTTAATTGGATTTTGTGAGGAGGTGAGTCCTCATCCCATCCTACATGATTTTTATATAATGCCGGTGCCTGGGCCACTGCCCATTTCCTTGCATATGTATATTTTTTGTGAATCGGAATGTGATTCGAGAAGGCAGGCATAATCATTTCTTCGCCACGAGGGCACTCCCTGACAAACTCTGGGGGGCAATCTTTTTCAGCTAACAGAATATCATAGCCTTTTGAGAGTTTATCCCAAAATAGACCCTTTATTTTCCTAGTCTTATCACCCTCTATATGCAATGTTATTTCGTATATCTTATGGGGCTCGCTAAGTCTGGTGTCTGCAGTTTCAACCTGAATGTATTCATTCGTGTCCACTGTCTCCAGATGACTCATCAAGATCTTGCGGGCTATACTGATTTCTGCTGCACTGTCTAACATTGTCTGTGCCCACTCCCCGTTTTTCAACTGTGTCCTCAGTATTCTCGGCATGGTTGATTACTCTAATACTGGCTACCTTCTTTTTCGGAAATTGAGATTTTTTACTCTGAGCAGGTTCCTTGTCTTTGGACTTGGTGTGCTCTTCTGGGTCTGACCGTCCTCTTCTTTCCGATTTCTGCGAAAAAGATCGAGAGGGACGTGTATCAATACTTTGATATCTATCAGGTTTTTTCAAATTATCCCTATTTCTAAGGTTATATCTTTTTTCAGAGGGCTCCCTCTGGGGAGACTGGTGTTCTCGAGTCGGAGTTTTTTCCCTCCATCGAGGAGACCTACCTCTGGACTGGAAAACTTTTTCCTTGGGAGTGGATTGTTTATTTCCATCCCAGCTCTTTTTAGGAGTGTTTGAATTATTTTTAATAAATAATTTTTCAGGATTTTCGAGCAGTTGGGGCTTTACTTGTTTTCCACCCAAGCTGTCTCTACCTAATTCTTCATAGCATTTCTCTATGATTCTGGCAAGCTCAATTGGCTGATCTGTTATATCTGTTTCCCTCAACTTCTGGCGTATCGCCACAGATGCTGCTTCTCCCTTTATATTGGCTAATAATATAGCCGAGACCTGCTTGAAGTCTTTCAGTAATTTCATACCAAGAGTTAAAGCAGGTTCTGGACCGTATTCATTTTGAATCTGTCTTAGCACATCTGGTATTACCGCCATAGACGGAACACCATGTGTTTTCGTGTAAATGGAAGCAAAGACTGTACCCCAAGTGTCACAGTCCTCCACGTGTGGTGCGATTCCCATAGGAAGGCAGATGGTCAAGATTCTGTGTTTCTCGATAGGGGTAGTATCTGGAAATACTGCCTCTATTTGAGTGATTTTTTGCGCTAACCAGAAAGGAATTTGTTCCCATTTTACGGGTGTTTTACCAAGACATGACTGTATGTTCTGTGGTGTAATTTTATTTGTGTTGCCCTGATGAGGGGTCAGCTGTGGCACATTAACAGCTGGTTGGACTGTTGCAGTCCGCATTACATATTGGACTAATTGCCTATGTATTTTAAATAATGTTTTTAGCTGTACTAACAGCTCTTCTCTAGACATTTTTGCAATGTCCGGATGTGGTGTGTAGCTGGCTAGAACCGGCCACGTTGCTCCTGGTCTACCTAGTGGACCGAGCCTGGTAATATGATCATTATGTTTTAGGGCGCCATTAAACCAGAGCAGGTGCTCTTGGAATTTTAGTGGGATTTCAGTCTCCTCGAAAGGAGCGTACTCTTCCGGTGGATCCTCTACTGTATAGTAGTGGAACTCGTGTGTTGCAGCGTTTGCCGCTGGAAATTTTATCCATGAATAGAATACCTCTGTCTGCCGATATTCGTGTGCCTCTATCACGAAGACGACTGTGCCACCTTGTGTGGTCAGTCCATTTTCTATAATTTTTAACGTTATAGATTTTCTTAAATGTGCCGGGATGATTATTTGCACCCGGTACTGTAGTATTATCGGGACCCTGCTCAGTCGCATTTACTGCGGGTGCAGTGGTTCCGTTTTCTCCTGGCATTGTATAAATGCAAGGTTTGCAGAGTAGGTCTCCAAGGAGACAAAGATTAGGTGCACAATATTTTGGAACACTGTATCCTTCAACGTTGAATAAACCAGAGCTTTACATAGGAATCTCTTCCTACTGAGTTTGGGCGGATTTTAACCTTTCACTCACTCCAGACGTCTATTGGAGTATTTACGGCAGAAAGGGGTCTGTGTGAAAAATGCACGACTGAGTTACTCTAACGTCTTGCGTTAGTTTATCGCCTTACCAAACGTTGGGCGCCATGTAGTGTAGTTCCTATTTTCCCAATAGGCCCTGTGCATTGGAATAACATAAACAGTAGTATCGACGTAGAAGTGCGGATCTTCCAGGCCTCTACTGACTATGCTAAACTTAATTGGGTTTGTTACCAACTAGCTCAGAGGTCACTGGAAACTTTCTTGACTGAATAGGAAGTGATCAGCTTCCCTGGTACAGACAAGAAGGGATTCAGTTTTCCAACAACCGTGCAACATGACAACTTTGCTCCTCAGATAAGAGTCAATCTCTAGAGTCGTGTGAACAATAGACAGTTATTTTACTCAGTCAGTGGTTGTGCAGTTTACTTTCACAATCTGTAGAGAATAGAGAGACGGGCGTTTTCAATAAAGGGTAACATTTATTGAACAGTCTTTCTTCTCGTACAAGAGAAATGAATTGCTACAATTGCAAGACTTGTTATTATAAAAAGTACGTACAGTAAGATGAGTATTGCGAAATAATACTGTAAAAGCACTGATATGGTTTCTTAGCCATACAATGGTTTAAAATGAATAAAACATATATACATTCATATATACATTAGGCTAAAATACTCAACTGGTGCTTCTAACTGCGCCTACCCCAGTGTACCTGACCTAAGCCTAATACATGGGAGGGGAGTAAGTAAGTAGCTTTAAGTTAAGTTGGTTTTGCCAAGGTTTGCTTCAAGAATTATCTCTAAGGATTTAGTCAACACCATACCTCTGGAATAGAATGATGGAGGTCTGGTATCTCCTTCAGGGAACTCGATATCCCAGTCACTTGCAAGAGTGGCTTGGAAACGCCGGAGCTGGATTTCTCTGCAGGAGAAAAGACAGCGTCTCTCTCTCAGCGCGTCGAGGAGGAGGAGGGGCAGCGTCCGCGGGCAGCTTGCATCTGCTGGGCTCTTGCAGGGGACGGCTGTTCAGCTCCTAAGTTCACCACACCATCGTTCGCTAGTTAGCAGCGATAGCAGCTATGGTATCATCAGCATAACAGCAGCTTCTTCAGCGAGATAGCTTCAGCTTCAGCGAAAACAGCAGCAGCGAGACAGCATTTGCTTAAGGCAACGTTGGTAATATTTATACCTGAAAGGTGCCTTGTTTGACGTACGTTTTTGGACATAAGACGTCAATAAAGATGTCACTAGGAAGTGATCGTCTATCAGTGCTCATTAGAGTTCTATTACTAATCAAAACATAGCAAGCAGGGCTTTCCCTGGTTGCTGAGTTTTTATCTTGTTGAAGAACTCGGAGTGTTAATCTAGGAATCTTAGATAGTAACTTCTGCTATGTCGTTGCACTAATTGGTTGCAAAGGAAGTGGCAGAGAAAGCAATTCTGAAATGTGGCTCTGTTCGTGTGAGGCCAGAGACGAGTTTCTGAATATTGCACTTGAACGGTTATGCCAATATAGGGAATAAATGGATTTATAGCCGAATAGGGGCATAAGGTCACAGTATCGATCAGGGTCCTAGATTAGAACGCTACAGAGCATATACTAAACATAAGTCTTTTATTACTATAACTGGTACAATACTATTAACAGATAAAAAGCACTCTTGAATGTTGGAGATACTTTTGGAAAAATCACCCCGGGTAGGCCAAATGATGTTTTAAATGCTGAGGATCCACATAGAAGAAACACTGCACACTGCTTTTTAATGTTAGAAATACTCCTTAGAACTTTGGTTGAAGAACAAGAGGTAAGTTTTTGGAAGTTTGAAAAGCAGTTTTTGTTTGAATTTAAGGTTGGTGTCATTACATTCTGCCCATCCAATTTAGCTCTTTAAATAGACAGTACTGTGTCCAGATGTTACATTGAGTCCTTTGTGAAAGATGGTATCTTTACTAGTATATGTTCTTTAAGAAATTGATATTTGCTGTGCTTCGAAGTTTATAATTTTGGTTTCCAATTTAGTTCCATCTGCATCAATGCAGCATTAATATTTGGTATTTTCCACTACTTTTTATATATGCAATGTAGAAATAACATCTGATCTACAATTAACGCAGGTCATATTTTAGTTAGCTGTTTTAATCAACCTGTCAATAGGCACAGTTTTGGAATCCAGTAGTGCTAAGTACAGAAATCCCTCAGAATGTATTTGAGTGGTAGACGTAAAAGCGCAATCTACCCAGCTATGGTTCCATTTGTAACTCAGTCTAAATAAGTCATCTATGTTTCTTTTTTCTTTTTCTAAAACTCCAAGGAGGGCCATTATAAATTTCTGTGCGTGTTATTGAGTGTTCTGAGTAAGTAGTACTGAACCACTACATATATCCACTAATCTCAAATGCCTGAAGCACAATGTGTTATGGTCCTATCACTAAATTTACATTGTTGTAAAGCAGACAGTGCAGAACAGTCTCTTCTGTGGTTTTTGTTGAACCGTATTTATAAGATGTGGGAAATGAAGCAGTACATTGAGTACAACATTTGCATAGGAGTTGACACCAGAAGTGTTTGACAACTGGTAACCTACAATATCTCCTTCATTCTCCAGTTTCCTTTGCTAAATACCTTTCTTGTTCCTCTTCTTTTCCATTGTTTCAGCAGCATCCTTAGATTCTTATGAGAGATTCCGTTTTGGATAGAATATCTGTTTTTCATAAATGGAAAACTGTCCTAAATGAGAAGCATATATATTTCTGAACTGATTGTACTCTTTACCACAATTTACGTCAGCACTTACTTTGCTGTCATCAAATTCGACCAAAACAAACTGGACAATATTCTAACTCAAGGTAATGCTACATATGACATATCTTCTTTAAATACAGTAGTACCAATATTGATAAAAGCTTAAACCTTAAACCCTGAGATTTATGGATAGTCGCAGCGTATGCTAGATATACTGGAAACTGCTGACACCAAACATACAAGTATTTTACAAGCAAAAGAAGTACAATACATCAACCAATCTACTTCATGCCATCAGTCTGATAACATTTTATAGCTAAAAATTCAACCTCACACCTATTTGGAAAATGAATGAAATCAATAACTTTACCTCTTTTCACCATTTACTAATCCTTCCTCAACATTTAAGTTACTCCACAGTTTTTGCACACTCATAAACACTTTTCTAATTCTGCAGTCCTGGATACAGATTTCTCCAATTAATCCAATTTTACTGTAGCTTACTCACTGGTGTTCCATTTTTGTCAATAGCTGTAATTTCCAAAATGTATTCTTTCTCCAGTTTTCAGTAATTGTTCATTAACATTGGATTGCTTGTGAAGTGTAGGCATTATACAGACTATGGAATTTCTTTCTTCAATGAAATTTAGCTGTGCTGCTGTAATCTTAGACGAGAATAGTTTCTTAATAATTCGAGTTTTTAAGGTATGTTTCCCCTCCTTTGTCAGAAGTCCTACTGCCATGTTTTTCACAATATTTTCATATACCACATCAGATGCTTGGCGCTTATTTTTCAGTAGTTCCTTCTATTGGAAGATTAGGCAAATGTTTACATTTCCAATACTTCCATAGGAATTCTGAGTTTCATAATGGAGGAGTGTCTCAAAATTCAAAATGGAGAAGTGTCTTGAAAACAGGCTGTCCATTCATGGGGTAAGTTTCAGTAGGTCACATAAGACAATTACATGCTTTCCTGGAAACAGCAAATCATACTCTATTTTTAGCATCTGTTGTATACTCGAGTGTACGAAGGCAAGCATTATGTTTGAGATCATGCTCACCTCATCGATGACTAAAAGCGTCATGGCCAGATGTAGGACCCTAAATTGCATGCTTAAACTGGTTAGCGACATGTTTGTGAATGCAAAAACGAATAGGGCCATGTACAATTCCTATTTAGTGAGTCGCAATTTTTTTGCAACTCGCTAAATAAGAATTGTGACTCGCTATTAGCAAGAGGTGTTTCAAGGTGTCATTTCCTAATAGCGACTCTCTACCCCATGTACTGCCCTCTCCTTTAAGGAAAACGGGTTGCATTTATAAAAAAAACTGCTTTATTTAAAAACAGTCCCAGACATGGAGGCCAGCTGAGCCCAGCAGGCCCCCAACCCTGGGAGGGCCAGCCATTCCCAATGGGGTCACAAATTGTGAGTGCCTCATGAATATTGATGAGGCATGCAATTTGCAACCCCATTGGGAAATTTCAAACAGTGTCTCAGACACTGCTGTACATGGCATTTTGCAATCGAAAATTGCGACTCGCAATCGAGCTCAATTCGCGAGGCGTAAATTGTCATGGTCGTACATCCGGCCCTCAGTGTCTTCTGACCTCTTGAGACTTCATGACAAGCTTCACTGAATAACTTCTGGTATTCCAGTTTATTGTCATGTTCAACAGGTAGCATTAGTAGTTGATGTGGAATAATCTCTTTAATATTGTGTGCAGCTAATCCAGTTGGTGCTATTACAACACACAATGAATTTGCATCTCTTGTTCTCTGTAGGTAAGTGGTGAAACCTTTAATTAAAAGGCATTTCCCAATGCCAGTTTAACCACAGATGTAGAATAGTATTGGCTTTAATGATGAGCATTTACATTATTTCTTCTCATGGAGGAAACTATGTTCTATTTTCTTTTTTACCTTCATATAAATGTCTTTCTGTTTGTTGTTCAGTTGTCCAACTAACCATTCCATATCAACACTTTCCTGTCTCGCTTGTTGCATTGCACTTTCCACCTCATTCATGGCTTTTACAGCTTCATTTTAAATAATTGATTGTTCAAGATAATCTTTCCTCAGTGGTCCTGAACTTTGGCTACTTTGTAAGCTCTCCTTAGAAATATCAGCAGCAATTGTTCCTTCCTATTCAATCTCATCATTCAGCATGTGCAAGTTGTTTGGGAAGAATGAACACTGAATGGTCTTTTACAGCATTGAAAGAATCTTGATAGCAGTCATACTCTCTGCGTAAAGCTGTTTCAGCATGTCAAGGCTTGAAGAGTTGTAAAAGTGCCAAATAGAAAAATTCTCTCCTTTCTGGAGTTTGGCAACTAAGTTTTCTGTGGGTAATTAGAATTCCTTTTGCTTGTCTATCTAAACATCAGGAACTGGATAAACAGCAACCAGTTAAAACTGAATTCGGAAAAAAACGAAATCATTATTCCCAAAAACAAACTTCTGCATTGGACTCCCGCACACTGGCCTTTGGAGTTAGGCACAGCAACTCTCCCTAAGCCTGTGATTAAAAGCCTGGGCCTACAAATAGATTTGGATCTCTCTATGAGCTTGCAGATTGGCTCTGTTACCTCTGCTTGCTTTGTCCAACTTCAGAAACTGCAAAAGATCACAAGATTTTTCAGCAAAGAGCCCAGCATTCAAATCATTATCGCCTTGATTCTTCCCAAAATTGATTATGGAAATGCGATGTACCTTGGCCTCCCGAAAAATCAGAAGCATAGTCTGCAGATAATTCAGAATCAATCAGCCAAAATTATTTACCAACCAGATAAATAATGAAATATTAGACCACTGCTGAATGAGCTCCACTGGCTTCCGGTGGAGCAGCGATCTCTGTTTAAAACAGGATGCATCCTATTCAAACCATACAGGGTATGGTTTCCAAATTCATATCTCTGAGAATCCTTAAAGACTTCCCTAGGCGCGCCCTAAGATCCATGCATATCAATCTACTGGTAGTACCGAGATTCAGATGCAAACGCACCGGAGGGTCTCGGTTCTCTACACTGGACCAGAAATTGTGGAACTCTCTGCCTACTACCCTGAGACTTGAAAAAAGTTATCTGCGTTTCAGAAAATTGCTTAAGACTTGGCTTTTTACTCCAGCACATAATTAGGCTTTTTTGGCTTTGGATTTCTCCAACTCTAATTCTTGCGACTAGAAACCTTTTTGTGAACGAGCGCTTTACAAATTCACAATTAACATAACATAACATAAACCCCGTCACATCCATCTACTGCATATTACCCTCTTCTATGTTTTCAGTTACATTGTTTTTCATAAAGACACATGTTTTCTAGATGTGGACTCCTTCTTGGATAGTACGTATCCAACATATTTGATGTCCTAATATCAGTACTTTCCGGGTTGAACTCTGCTAGGTACTGAGGGCCTAATTTATGAGAAGCGATGCATTGCTGCGTGAAAACAGTAATGCGTCACTTCTCAGTGTATGACATGATGGATGCGTCATATTTACTGTATGACACATCATGTCACAAGAAATGATAGATACATCAGTATTACTGATGTATCTGTCTGATGTATCCTCCTCCGGAGGATTATGGACACCGGTCAGAGTGCTGCGCTGATATTGCTCGACTTCAGCGCAGCATTCGACACGGTCTCCCATAATATCCTACTGAGCCGCCTGGAAAGCATTGGGATCAGTGATCTGGCACTGGAATGGTTTCGGTCGTTCCTCAGGAGCAGATCCTTTCGCGTGTCAGCTCCCACTTTTATCTCCTAATCTCATGCTATCGGCCAAGGAGTCCCGCAAGGCTCTGACCTCAGCCCATCCCTTTTTAACTTGTATATACAACCTCTTGCGGCAGTGGCCAAAGAATGGGACCTCACGCTGGTTTTGTATGCCGATGACACCCAGCTGGTAATCACCCTCACGGCGGCGCCCTCTGCCACTGCCACAAGATTTAGGGATGGGTTAGCTGCAGTCGCCAACTGGATGACTGCAAACTGTCTACAACTGAATGCAGGAAAAACCGAGGTGTTACTCCTGGGCAAGAACACCAGTGGTTGGAACGACCATTGGTGGCCCCCCTTGCTGGGCCCCACCTCCCCTCCCAAATCTCTGGTGAAAAACTTAGGAGTATGGTTGGACTCTGCACTGAACTACCAAACGCATACCAAAAAAGTAGCAGCTACATGCACTGGGCTGCTGAGAAGCCTCAACCCGATCTTAGGCTTCTTTGACCCCAAAACACGGCAGCTCATTGTCCAATCTACCATCCTTGCCCGGTTGGACTATGCGAGCGTACTACTATTAGGCGCTAACAAAGCCGAGACAACCAGGTTTCAGCGAATCCAAAACTCAGCGGCCAGGGCAATTGTAGGCCTTCCCAGAAGATGCTCTGCGAGAGCCACCATACAGAGACTACACTGGCTGCCTGTGGAAGCTCGCATTCAGTTTAAGGCCCTTACCATTGCTTTCAAAATCCTTAAAACTGATGGCCCCGAACTCCTTCGATCGCTGCTAACACCTTACACCCCCCAACGCAATCTTCGTTCCATGGGTCAACACTTAGTAGTGGTCCCTCGCACGAAACTCTGCCGTATCGTGGGTCGCTCCTTTAGACTAATGGGAGCTAAACTATGGAACTCCCTGCCCCTCCACATCCGCTGCCTCGACAACCTGTCCACTTTCCGCAAAGCTATAAAAACTCACCTCTTTCCACTTCTGTAGCCTCTACTCTCCCCATGCCCCCCCCCCCCCACCCCCAGTAGGTTGTGCTATGGTTCTTAGCGCCGGGACGCCCCGTTGCTGGGGCAGCTGTCGCGCTCAACAAATACATAAAAAAAATTTTTTGTAAAAACTGACGCATTTCTGTAGTTGTGCAGGAAGTGTAATGCAACTCTAGAAATGTTCCTTTCACATCGGGCAAGCCCCATGTGAAAGGCCCTGCATGAGATATTGACACAGTAGCATCCTAGAAGTGATGCATTGAAATCTTATAGATTTAAATGCACCACTTCTACGAGGCTAGGATGCGGGGGAACACCCACCCTGTATACATTATCCCTGACGCAGGTATAATGTGGCACAGGGGTTTACAAAGTGATGCATCTGCCTAGATGTGTCACTTTGTAAATAGTTCAGAAAAGGGGGTGGTGATGAACAGAGTGTCTGAATTGAGCAGACCACTCTTACCCAGTCCAAAGATCAGGGCTTGATCCATCACCGTTTTTTAACTCACTGCACCATCCCAGCTCAGAACTTGGCTATATGCAAATTAGTCTGACCCTGGCCCAGTGCATCATGGGAACAGGGCAGACCAAACTACCAAGCCAATTCTTATACTGGGAAGGAAACAAGCTACCAGGGACCGGTTTCTGGCATTTCAGCCGTCTTTGGCCCGGCTTGCTTGAATCCTGATGGTGCAATGAGCAAGGGACTCACATCTGAGTATACCCTTCCACGCTTATGGTGGACAAAAATGATTCAGAAAAGGGGGTGGTGATGAACAGAGTGTCTGAATTAAGCAGACCACTCTTACCCAGTCCAAAGATCCGGGCTTGATCCATCACCGTTTTTTAGCTCACTGCACCATCCCAGCTCAGAACTTGGCTATATGCAAATTAGTCTGACCCTGGCCCAGTGCATCATGGGAACAGGGCAGACCAAACTACCAAGCCAATTCTTATACTGGGAAGGAAACAAGCTACCAGGGACACGTTTCTGGCATTTCAGCCGTCTTTGGCCCGGCTTGCTTGAATCCTGATGGTCCAATGAGCAAGGGACTCACATCTGAGTATACCCTTCCACGCTTATGGTGGACAAAAATGATTCAGAAAAGGGGGTGGTGATGAACAGAGTGTCTGAATTAAGCAGACCACTCTTACCCAGTCCAAAGATCAGGGCTTGATCCATCACCGTTTTTTAGCTCACTGCACCATCCCAGCTCAGAACTTGGCTATATGCAAATTAGTCTGACCCTGGCCCAGTGCATCATGGGAACAGGGCAGACCAAACTACCAAGCCAATTCTTATACTGGGAAGGAAACAAGCTACCAGGGACCGGTTTCTGGCATTTCAGCCGTCTTCGGCCCGGCTTGCTTGAATCCTGATGGTGCAATGAGCAAGGGACTCACATCTGAGTATACCCTTCCACGCTTATGGTGCACAAAAATGATTCAGAAAAGGGGGTGGTGATGAACAGAGTGTCTGAATTAAGCAGACCACTCTTACCCAGTCCAAAGATCAGGGCTTGATCCATCACCGTTTTTTAGCTCACTGCACCATCCCAGCTCAGAACTTGGCTATATGCAAATTAGTCTGACCCTGGCCCAGTGCATCATGGGAACAGGGCAGACCAAACCACCAAGCCAATTCTTATACTGGGAAGGAAACAAGCTACCAGGGACCGGTTTCTGGCATTTCAGCCGTCTTCGGCCCGGCTTGCTTGAATCCTGATGGTGCAATGAGCAAGGGACTCACATCTGAGTATACCCTTCCACGCTTATGGTGGACAAAAATGATTCAGAAAAGGGGGTGGTGATGAACAGAGTGTCTGAATTAAGCAGACCACTCTTACCCAGTCCAAAGATCAGGGCTTGATCCATCACCGTTTTTTAGCTCACTGCACCATCCCAGCTCAGAACTTGGCTATATGCAAATTAGTCTGACCCTGGCCCAGTGCATCATGGGAACAGGGCAGACCAAACTACCAAGCCAATTCTTATACTGGGAAGGAAACAAGCTACCAGGGACCGGTTTCTGGCATTTCAGCCGTCTTTGGCCCGGCTTGCTTGAATCCTGATTGTACAATGAGCAAGGGACTCACATCTGAGTATACCCTTCCACGCTTATGGTGGACAAAAATGATTCAGAAAAGGGGGTGGTGATGAACAGAGTGTCTGAATTAAGCAGACCACTCTTACCCAGTCCAAAGATCAGGGCTTGATCCATCACCGTTTTTTAGCTCACTGCACCATCCCAGCTCAGAACTTGGCTACATGCAAATTAGTCTGACCCTGGCCCAGTGCATCATGGGAACAGGGCAGACCAAACTACCAAGCCAATTCTTATACTGGGAAGGAAACAAGCTACCAGGGACCGGTTTCTGGCATTTCAGCCGTATTCGGCCCGGCTTGCTTGAATCCTGATGGTGCAATGAGCAAGGGACAGACTGATTTGCATATAGCCAGGTTCTGAGCTGGGATGGTGCAGTGAGATAAATAACGGTGATGGATCAAGCCCTGATCTTTGGACTGGGTAAGAGTGGTCTGCTTAATTCAGACACTCTGTTCATCACCACCCCCTTTTCTGAATCACTTTGTAAATAGGGCACAACATGGCACATTTTTTACGCCGCAGGTGTGCCACAAAAAGTGATGCACTGGTGGCATAAAAGTGACGCAATGCCTCATGAATAAGGCCCTACATTTCTGGGAAAGACTCAATTGTGTTCACTTGCTAAGCCTAGACTTACCCAAACTATTCTCTTTGACTCTGAGAACAAACCGGCCACCCTCAACCAGTCACAGCACTTATAGTACCCCATCTCCCTATAGGAAAGCATTTTCAAGCCTAAGCTGTTTACATTTTTGATTAGAGTCTTTTCTGTAGAAATCTTCTCCCACATCTCCTTTACCTAGGTTTTCTCTGGTTTTGATATATATTATGTAAATTACCAAGCAGTGATGGAGCTGTGTGCAACACATTGTATATCCATATTTGTATTCCACATTTTTAGAATCACAGGATTATAGTCATTAATATACTTGGAGGCCTCTGTTCTTCTCAGGTCGGATATGTTTTTGGTGATTCATGTGTCAGTGTATTTCTAACTGCAGACTTAAAGCTGTTTACTCTTCCATGGGAAATGACAGGTTGTAGAAATCCAAATTGACATCTTTTGTAAAATATTCCTTAACATCTGTATTTTCGAAGGCAGTAATTTCCACATCTATGTGTTTGAAAGTGTAGAACTTGTTGTCACATGGCTTTTTCACTACTGTCTTTTGTGATTGCAAATGTCACATACTGTTCTATAAAAGACAATACAGACTCATCACTGTCTATTCCAAATGTTGGTGCATGTTTTTATCCAAAACAGCATGTGAAAATGAGGAGCACCTTAAGATTTGTTTTGTTGCAGATGAAAGACTATATGACTTGGAATCTGTGGTTAAAATAAATACAAAGCTTATCAATATGCAAAGAGCAAACTTCTGCTGTCTTCACATTGACGCCCTTAATGTTTGAGTTTATTTCTCTCAAAAATTCAGGCAGGTCATCTCATGCGGCTTCAGCACAACTGAGTTTCAGAAAGTGAGTAGGTGCCCCTAGGTTTCTCAACATACATGTGAGTTCTCCATGATGACAATGCCAATACTCGTTGGTGCCACTTTGGCACGTCATCAAAATAATTAAGGTATATTGTAACTGTTCATACTTTCCATATTCTTTGTCAATGAATTCCTTTGCAAACAGAATTGTCTTTTGTATCTGGTTTACAACATATGAAGGTCCAGAGAAGTCACTCTCAAACAGAAGATGAAAAATATGTGTAATGCACTGGCAAAATCTTGAATCCTCTAAATATAATATGGTTGACCGGTATTCAGCTGGTCATATCTGTACGGGGTGGCCATCATAGTGGCCACCTGCTCCAGTGGGAAACAGTTGTGCAAAACAGTGAGCCTCTAAACTTTTCTCCCACACAATCATGGGAGCTCCTTTTGCTTGTCAGTATTTGAAAGAGTTAAATAGCATCACAGATTAGTTCTTTAGAATTCAAGGGGTGGATGTTGTAGTGTTCATAAATTTCTTCTGATCTGGATCAATCTACTTTTTTAATCTGTCCACTTGATGGTAATGTTTCAACCCCCCTATATGTTATATATTGAACAACATCAACATTTTTATAATAAATATTATTTTGTACCAGGTATGATGTTGCCTTTTTTACTTCATTAACATCCACTAACTCTTTCCATATATTATTGCTCTTGGTAGGTACACCATTTGCTAGAATGATAACTGGTTCATCAACATCTCTCTCTACTCCTACAGTTTCAATATTCTGTTTCAAATCTAAAGGCAAATAAACAACGTTTTCTTTAAGGCCTTTCTGTATCTCTGTCAAAGGTACATTTTCCTAGCTTTGGTTCCATACAAACTATTGTTTGAAATGGGTGAACACATTGTATGAGAATTGATTCATAAACATTTAAAACTCAAAGTTCTTGTGAAATAGATACTAATTGTAAATTGTAATGCACTACTCTAGCTAAAATGTTGTTATTCTCTAACTTATCATAGCAATACTTACATATAATGCTGTGTGGACAACTCAAAGTTTTCCAGTTCAAAAAAATATACAGCAAATTATTGCCACTTATGTCTGTTCTCCTCTTCAGTTTTTAAGAATGCCATTATATTGCGAGTTTCAAAACACACAAGATGATGGACTGAATGTTGCACAATGACAAAACATTCACCCCTAGTCACAGATCTGGGTTTAATCCGTCATTATTTTGCTCACCAAGCCACCCCAGTTCAGACATGGCCATATGCAAATCAGTCTTGACCCTGTGCCTCATGGGAACAGTCCAGTCCGAACTGCCAAGCCATGTCTTCCCTGGACCGGAATCAAGCATCCTAGGACCGGTTTCTAGCTATCGACCATCTTCAGCCAGGATAGCTTGACTCCAGTGCCTTAGTGAGCAAGGGACCAACGTCTGGGCATACCCTTCCCACATAGGGTGAACAGCAAAACACACAAGATGATGGACGGAATGTTGCACAATGGCAAAACATTCACCGCCAGTCACATAACCGGGTTTATTCCATCGTTATCTTGCTCACAAAGCCACCCCAGTTCAGACATGGCCATATGCAAATCAGTCTTGACCCTGTGCCTCATGGGAATAGTCCAGCCAGAACTTCCAAGCCAGGTCTTCCCTTGAGAATGCCGCTATATTACGAGTTTGGCTTTTGTAGTGAGCGCGTCAACAACAAATACAACCACAGTTTGGTTTCTCAGAAGAAACTTTGCTAAACTAATACCTGTGTCCTATTCCTCTACACCTGCATATACAAACTCCTCATTTCCCTAGACTTCCATTCAGGACCAAAGAACTGAAACTGAACATCCTCACAGACTTTTCTACCTCTGCTACTGAACCATGCAAAAGAGCTCTATTCATTTCTCCTAAACATAGGACAGGAGGTTTGACATAGTAAAGCCTCCTCACTAAAATTTTGCATTTTGAAGTGGTGAACAGCTAACATTCTGAAGTGATGCTAGCAGCTTTGGCACTCTTTCTTTGATAGACATGCCAGTGAATGTCCCTGTAAATTAGTTTACTTCCTTACTTTGCAACGATTTAATCCTTGCAAAATCCCTATTTTCTGTTTTAGACTTTTGCATGAAAAGTAGGAAATGTTCAATATATCAATAGATTCCTGCTGAACACTGCAAATACTGCTACAGTTTCATTTGTATGTATACAACAACAAGGGAACCCAATCGGTTATCCGGGGACCGTGGGTAGCTATAGTCTAGAAACAACAGTGGTCCCCAAGAGTATATAAATTCAAAATCAGATAAATAATAGTCCACAATGGGAACTATATTGGCCACTGTCCAGCCGGACAGGGTAGTTTATTTTTTACAATGAGACAAATACTGGGGTGTGGAAGGGCACAATCCTGTACCGTTTTCAGGAACAAACAAGGGGAGTTTTTTAGGCAAGAAGGAGCATAATTGGCCACTTATAATTCAGTAGACATTGAAAGTAGTGCCAATAAAAGTGCTAGACACAGCATAAATCAGACATAATAGTAGGGCTGTGAAAACACTTAAAACAAGTCGACGTTTCGATCCCATATGCTCAATGTTGCGGGACCATCATCAGGACTAACAATACATACATTTGCTTGCCTGGTATAAAAAGTTAACCACACAACCGCCTAATAGGAACAAGGAATAAGGAGAAAGGTTGGGAAACAAAAGAAAGAAGGAATAAATGAGAAATAAATATGCATGAACCCACTTAATTGTACTCCGAAAGAACTGACAATGCACTATAATCGGAACCGACTTATCGTGTTCGTTAAATCATGCAAGTGGTATCATTAGCCTTGGAACACATGATTGTTGCAGTCCGTGTCTATAGCCTTGAGTCATACAAGTGGTGAGGTGCGTGACATGTGTGTGCGAGAGATAATACTTCACTTTAATTAACAAAATTATTTAGAATTATAAAAATTATAAAAATTACTAAGCTAATTACGCTCAGCGTCCGCATTTATTCAGCATTTGGGTGCACTCTTGTCCGCTTTTGTATCAGCTTTGTATCATGCATATTCGTGCTCACACATTCAACACCTCTTAGAGTGACCACTTACCCATATGGGTCGGGGGGTTTTCAGGGATTTTAATAAATGGGTCCTCGTTTTGATATTCGCCTGAATGGAGGGGGATGACAAATTATAAGCCATTTATGAGCGCTGCGGGTTCATTTGCATAAGATTCAAAGATCACGTGCAGCGGCAAGGGCTATTACCTGTTTGGTACAGGTCGTACCGTTATGTCCACCTCATTTCCGTTAGGGCAAAATTATCTATGGGATAAATGTTTACAAGGGCTGCTATCAGTCAAAGGATTTGGAACCAAGACAGCCGTTTTTATAAAAAAGGGGAAAAGGCGAGCTTACCTTACGGAGGGGATCGGCCTGATAGGTCCGGTAATACTCAAAACGAGTCTACAATAAAAACTCAGTTTTAGTGTAAGAATGTGGGGGGCCAGCATAGCGTTAATCGCCAATCACTCAATCTGCTTACCAGTGGGAGGCGATGCCTCCGTAGTGTCTGTGGTCCCTGGGTGCTCTGCCGAGTCGCAGTCACTGGGGCCAGACGGTCAGGACGCTAGATAAGCGTGCAACATAAAAAATGGAAAAAGGACGAGACGCACATGGGCGCCATCTTGGAGTGGGGTAATGTTCATTGGGATATGCTGCAGCGAGGGTTTTGAGCGTGAAAATGTGCAAAAGTGACTATAGTTATCGGCGCAGTGATAGAGTGATTAAAAGTTTAAACATGAGATATTTACATTAGATACAATTCATTAATTTTCATATGTAAAGAATTAGTAGCCAGTAGGGCAAACTCATTTTCTCAATCACAAATACATAATCTCCAGTCCATTGAGATTTCTGAATTTTCAAATTAGACCATTCATAATAATGTTGTCCAGTCCTCAGCGCGATTTAGACCATCGCGGATGGTGTTAAATTGAATCATAATCCTCAGCTCCTCTCTGTTGAGCATCTGAGTCAGGTTTTCAGATTTTGTCAGATTCCAACCCCTTCTACTCCGGGATCCAGGTGTGGAGGCGTTATATAGACGACATTTTTATGATCTGGAGCCTACCAATTGAAACACTCACCCAGTTCCTCCATTGGCTAAACAATAATTGTTGTGGCCTGACGTTTACATTAACGTGGGACAAAGAATCTATACCCTTCCTTGATCTTACCATATACCATTCTGAAGGCAAGCTCCTCACGAAGCTGTTCAGAAAACCGACGGAGAGAAATACCCTCTTAAGCTATAAGAGTAACCACCCAAGAGCTTTGAGGGATGCATTACCCTACTCGCAATTTCCTAGAATTAGAAGAAACTGCTCATGTAGAGAGGACTATTTCAGGGAATCCGCAACCCTCTCAAATAAATTGAAAGACAGGGGCTACCCTAAAAGGATCATAAAACAATCCCTAAAGCATGCATGGTATTGCCCAAGGGAGGTGTTACTATTCCCCAAAGATAAAACCCAGAAAGAGATTGTTGCATGTGTAACAACCTTCTCACCTATCTCCAACAAAATTAGGAAGTCAGTACTAAAACATTGGCCGACGCTAAATGTAGGTACCCTAACTATTGAAAAACCACTTTTTGCTTTCAAAAAGAGTAAAAATCTAAGGGACCATCTTGTAAGAGCGGCATTACCTTCCCCAGCCCAAAATCCCACTATTGACCTATTGTGGGGACTGCCCCCTATTATAGGACATGTTAAGTGTGGTAGTTGTAACGTCTGCGACTTCACGGTGGAGGGTAAAGATTTCACCCACAATAGTATCACGTATGAGAGGCGGTCATTGTCAAACTGTAATACGCAGAACGTGATTTACACCATTGAATGTCCTTGTCCTAAAATGTATGTAGGGCAGACCACACAGAAAGTGAAGACCCGCATCTGCCAACATCGGAGTAAAATCAGGTGCCACACCGTCAATGCACCACTTGTGGATCACTACAATGAAGCAGGGCACAATGAGAATGACGTCAAATGGACTGTGTTGAAAGTCGTCAAACCACCACCAAGAGGCGGCAACCTGACTCAGATGCTCAACAGAGAGGAGCTGAGGATTATGATTCAATTTAACACCATCCGCGATGGTCTAAATCGCGCTGAGGACTGGACAACATTATTATGAATGGTCTAATTTGAAAATTCAGAAATCTCAATGGACTGGAGATTATGTATTTGTGATTGAGAAAATGAGTTTGCCCTACTGGCTACTAATTCTTTACATATGAAAATTAATGAATTGTATCTAATGTAAATATCTCATGTTTAAACTTTTAATCACTCTATCACTGCGCCGATAACTATAGTCACTTTTGCACATTTTCACGCTCAAAACCCTCGCTGCAGCATATCCCAATGAACATTACCCCACTCCAAGATGGCGCCCATGTGCGTCTAGTCCTTTTTCCATTTTTTATGTTGCACGCTTATCTAGCGTCCTGACCGTCTGGCCCCAGTGACTGCGACTCGGCAGAGCACCCAGGGACCACAGACACTACTGAGGCATCGCCTCCCACTGGTAAGCAGATTGAGCGATTGGCGATTAACGCTATGCTGGCCCCCCACATTCTTACACTAAAACTGAGTTTTTATTGTAGACTCGTTTTGAGTATTACCGGACCTATCAGGCCGATCCCCTCCGTAAGGTAAGCTCGCCTTTTCCCCTTTTTTATAAAAACGGCTGTCTTGGTTCCAAATCCTTTGACTGATAGCAGCCCTTGTAAACATTTATCCCATAGATAATTTTGCCCTAACGGAAATGAGGTGGACATAACGGTACGACCTGTACCAAACAGGTAATAGCCCTTGCCGCTGCACGTGATCTTTGAATCTTATGCAAACGAACCCGCAGCGCTCATAAATGGCTTATAATTTGTCATCCCCCTCCATTCAGGTGAATATCAAAACTAGGACCCATTTATTAAAATCCCTGAAAACCCCCCGACCCATATGGGTAAGTGGTCACTCTAAGAGGTGTTGAATGTGTCAGCACGAATATGCATGATACAAAGCTGATACAAAAGCGGACAAGAGTGCACCCAAATGCTGAATAAATGCGGACGCTGAGCGTAATTGGCTTAGTAATTTTTATAATTTTTATAATTCTAAATAATTTTGTTAATTAAAGTGAAGTATTATCTCTCGCACACACATGTCACGCACCTCACCACTTGTATGACTCAAGGCTATAGACACGGACTGCAACAATCACGTGTTCCAAGGCTAATGATACCACTTGCATGATTTAACAAACACGATAAGTCGGTTCCGATTATAGTGCATTGTCAGTTCTTTCGGAGTACAATTAAGTGGGTTCATGCATATTTATTTCTTATTTATTCCTTCTTTCTTTTGTTTCCCAACCTTTCTCCTTATTCCTTGTTCCTATTAGGCGGTTGTGTGGTTAACTTTTTATACCAGGCAAGCAAATGTATGTATTGTTAGTCCTGATGATGGTCCCGCAACATTGAGCATATGGGATCGAAACGTCGACTTGTTTTATGTGTTTTCACAGCCCTACTATTATGTCTGATTTATGCTGTGTCTAGCACTTTTATTGGCACTACTTTCAATGTCTACTGAGTTATAAGTGGCCAATTATGCTCCTTCTTGCCTAAAAAACTCCCCTTGTTTGTTCCTGAAAACGGTACAGGATTGTGCCCTTCCACACCCCAGTATTTGTCTCATTGTAAAAAATAAACTACCCTGTCCGGCTGGACAGTGGCCAATATAGTTCCCATTGTGGACTATTATTTATCTGATTTTGAATTTATATACTCTTGGGGACCACTGTTGTTTCTAGACAGTTTCATTTGTATACAGGGGAATGCTATTTTTTCCTTGTATCTCTTCAGCTATCACTTCCTAAACATTCCTAAGAACCATCTTTTGGAATGAGAGTATCATCCTTCATCTCATAACATCGACCAGTAGTTTCAACTGCATGCACTAAAGTGTTCTCTTAAAAGTAGCTTTCTTCATAAAGAAAGGATCAGTACTGGAAATATGCTTCCATTCACCACTGAAAATCTTGCAAAAATTACTTCTATTCAGAAGTCTTATGTTTTGACTACATCTCCTCATAGACAAAACTGTTTTATACATTGTTCTCATTCTGCTCAGAATCAAAATAAATAGCTTCCTCTTCAGGTTAAATACCTTATCAACTACAGCTTCAACACGTTCCTTTTCTTTGACTGCTTCTCTTCTCCTTTTATACTGATTCAAGGGTCCAGTGAGATTCTGAATGACCCTATTGCGAAACATTCTGACACTTAGGGGTCGATTAGGTGGCGGTCGTAAAAGCATTCTGACCACCATGGTAGCATAAATTAACCATCCGCTGGTACCGCAGCAAAACCGGCGGTCAGATTAGGATCAGCCGCCAGAAAAATCCGATTGCGGTAGACCAATGCCATGAAAGACTGCCGGTAGTGTGGGGAGCAGGTGAAAATCCATCTGCGGAAGTCGGATTCGCTGCTGAAAGAGCCAAAACCGCTGCACGGGCAGCGGTTGACCGCACGTCAAATTAGTATACGATTGTGGTGGCAGCGAACGATCTGCTGTTTCCAACCACCGCAATCGCAACTAGTGATGAATGGGAGAGCCAGCGGAAGGCTTGTTGTATTCCCACCGCAGCGGTCGCTCTGGAACAGTTATGGCGGTCGACAAAAAACCACACCACAAGGCCACAAGGCCACAAAGTATGGCCATAAACCTGACTCTGCCCCAAAAGAAACACCAAACACAGCCGAATGACACATGGCAACTGAAAAATACTAATCCCAGGTCAACCCACACAACACACCTAACAGGAAGACTCCATTTTGACCCACCCACATAGCTAAGTATAAAACCAGACCCTTCCCTGACCAGAATCCTTTGCAATACCCTACTACTGAATGGCCCAACCCCACAGCACAAAGGAGAGGCAAATCACCACACATCTCACCAGCTCAACAACACACACACATCACCACCATCACCTCACCAATTGCACTTTCCACACATCTGCACACCATGTCACAGAAGAAAATGCCCAAATTCACTGACAATGAGTTGTCAGTGAGGGTAGATGAGGTAATTAAAGTACAACCACATTTTTTTGGAAGCCTAGTCCAACAGATACCACAAGCCAGGAAAAGTCAATTGTGAGAAAGGATAGTCAACAAAGTCAATGCAGTAGGGACCGTCCCACGCCCCAAGAAGGAGATCAGGAAGCGGTGGAATGACCTCAAGAGCAAGATGAAAGAGAGGAACAACAAAAACATTAAGCTGGCTCAGATGACTGGTGGTGACCCTGCCATTCCACCACGAACATCCACCGAATGGGAGGAGAAGGTGCTTGCCACACTGCATCCAGAGTCTTACAGGAATACCCAGGGGGTGGAGTACCAACAAATGTCTACTGTTACACTGCTATGTACTGCCTTGCACAACTACAAAACTATACCTCCTAGGGCCAATTGCATGCATGTGCACCACACTCTCCCCAAAAAATGTCTCACAGATTCAGCATCCACTCCCTCTGATACATCCCAAAGGTAGCTAGCAATATTACCATGGAGGCATGTGCATAGGCAACCAGCACTACAACTCCCAGCAGGCACCCCGGTCACAAAGCTGTGCAAGTTGGAATACACTACCCCACACCCACAAACATGTGTCAGCAATTGCATTGCTCACCTTCACCTAACAGGTTGGTGGCCATCTTAACAGAGAGGGGTGTTTGTGGGTGGGAAGCCAGCAACACAACTCCAACCAGGGCCCCTGTCCCAAGGCCCAGAAGGATGGAGCACTCCCACACCCGAAACATTTGGCAGCTATTGCAGTGCTCTCTTCAAACTCACAGGTAGGTAGCCATCTGCCTGTACTACAACTCCCACCAGACCCCCTGTTCCAAAGCTCAGCAGGATGGAGAACTCCCCCCACCCCCAACCATGTGTCAGCCATTGCATTGCTTACCTTCACCTAACAGGTAGGGAGCCATTTTAACATGGAGGAGTGGGTGGGAAGCCTGTAATGCAACTCCCACCAGGCTCCCTTGTCCCACAGCTTAGCAGGATGGAGCACTCCCCCACCCTCAACCATATGGCAGCTATTACAGTGCTCTCTTCAAACTCACAGGTAGGTAGCCATCTTAACATGGAGGGGGTATGTGGGTGGGAAGCCTGCACTACAATTCCCACCAGGACCCCTGTCCCAAAGCCTAGCAGGATGGAGCACTTACCCTACCCCAACTATATGTCAGCCATTGCATTGCTCACCTTCACCTAATAGGTAGGTAGCCATCTTAACAGGGATGGGGTGTGGGTGGGAAGCCTTCCCTATAACTCCCACCAGCCCCCCTGTCCCAAAGCCCAGCAGGATGGAGCACTCCCCCCACCCCAACAATGTGGCAGCTATTGCATTGCTCTTGTCAAACTCACAGGTAGTTCGCCATCTTAACAGTGAGGGCGGTGTGTGGGTGGGAAGCCTGTACTACAACTCCCACCAGGCCCCCTGTCCCAAAGCCCTGCAGGATGGAGCACTTCCCCTACCCCAACCATGTATCAGCTAGTGCAGTGCTCGCTTCAAACTCACAGGGAGGGGGGTGTATGGTTGGGAAGCCAACACTATAACTTCCACCAGGCCCCCAGTCCTAAAGCTCAGCAGGATGGAGCACTACCCACACCCCCAACCATGTGTCAGCCATTGTATTGCTCACCGTCACCTAACGGGTAGGTAGCCAATTTAACAGGGAGGGGGTTTGTGGGTGGTAAGCCTGCTCTACAACTCACACCAGGGCCCCTTGTCCCACAGCTCAGCAGGATGGACACTCCCCCAACCAATAACCATGTGGCAGCTTTTGCAGTGTTCTCTTCAAACTCACAGGTAGGTAGCCATCTTAACAGGGTGGGGTGGGGGGGTGGGCGGAAAGCCTGCACTAAAATTCCCATTAGGCCCCATTGTCCCACAGCTCAGCAGGATGGAGCACCCCCACCCACAACCATGTGGCAGCTATTGCAGTGCTCTCATCAAACTCACATGTAGGTAGCCATCTTAACAGAGAGGGGGATGAGGGTGGGAAGCCTGCAATACAACTCCCACCAGACCCCCTGTCCCAAAGCCCAGCAGGATGGAGCACTCCCCCTATCCCCAACCATGTGTCAACCATTGCATTGCTCACCTTCAACTAACAGGTAGGTAGCCATCTTAATAGGGAGGGGTGTTTGTGGGTGGGAAGCCAGCACCACAACAACCACCAGGCCCTGTATCCCAAAGTCCAGCAGGATGGTGCACTCCCACACCTCCAAACATGTGGCAGCTATTACAGTGCTCTCTTTAAACTCACAGGTAGGTAGCCATCTACCTGTATTACAAGTCCCACCAGGCCCCCTGTCCCAAAACTAAGCAGGATGGAGGTCTCCCCAACCATGAGTCAGTCATTGCATTGCTTACCTTCACCTAATAGGTAGGTCGCCATCTTAACAGGGAGGGGGGTATGTGAGGGGGAAGCCTTCACTACAACTCCCACCAGCTCCCCTGTCCCAAAGCCCAGCAGGATTGAGGACTCCCACCACCCCCAACCATGTATCAGCCATTGCATTGCTCACCTTCACCTAATAGGTAGGTAGCCATCTTAACAGGGAGGGGGGTGTGGGTGGGAAGCCTTCACTACAACTCCCACCAGGCCCCCTGTCCCAAAACCCAGCAGGATGGAGCTCTCTCCCACCCCAACCATGTGGCAGCTATTACAGTGCTCTCTTCAAACTCACAGGTAGGTAGACATCTTAATAGTGAGGGGGGTGTGTGGGTGGGAAGCCTGCACTACAACTCCCACCAGGCCCCCTGTCCCAAAGCCCTACAGAATTGAACACTCCCCCCACCCCAAACCATGTAGCAGCTATTGCAGGGCTCACATCAAACTCACGGGTAGGTAGCCATCTTAACAGGGAGGGGGGTGTATGGGTGGGAAGCCTACACTACAACTCCAATCATGCCCCTGTCCCAAAGCCCAGCATGATGGAGCACTCCCCATACCCCCAACCATGTGTCAGCCATTGCATTGCTCACCTTCACCTAACAGGTAGGTAGCCATCTTAACAGGGAGGGGTGTTTGTGAGTGGGAAGCCAGCACCACAACTCCCACCAGGCCCCCTGTCCCAAGGCCCAGCAGGATGGAGCACTCCCCATACCCCCGTCCATGTGGTAGTTTTTGCAGTGCTCTCTTTAAACTCACAGGTAGGTAGCCATCTTAACAGGGAGGGGGGTGTGGGTGGTAAGCCTGCACTACAACTCCCACCAGGCCCCTTTGTCCCACAGCTCAGCAGGATGGAGCACTCCCTCCACCCATAAACATGTGGCAGCTATTGCAGTGCTCTCTTCAAACTCACAGGTAGGTAGCCATCTTAAAAGGAAGGGTGTGTGGGTGGGGAGCCTGCATTACAACCCCCACCAGGCCCCCTGTCCCAAAGCACAGCAGGATGGAGCACTCCCCCTTCCCCAACCATGTGTCAACCATTGCATTGCTCACCTTCACTCAACAGGTAGGTAGCCATCTAAACAAGGAGGGGTGTTTGTGGGTGGGAAGCCAGCACCACAACACCCACCAGATCCCTGTCCCTAAGCCCAGCAGGATGGAGCACTCCCCACACCCCCAACCATCTGTCTGGCAGCTATTGCAGTGCTCTCTTCAAACTCACAGGTAGGCCGCCATCTTAACAAGAAGGGGATTTGTGGGTGGGAAGCCTGCACTACAACTCCCACCAGGCCCCCTTGTTCCACAGCTCAGCAGGATAGAACACTCCCCCACCCACAACCATGTGACAGCTATTGCAGTGCTCTCTTCAAACTCACAAGTAGGTAGCCATCTTAACAGGGAGGGTGGTGTATAGGTGGGAAGCCTGCACCACAACTCCTACCAGGCTCCCTTGTCCCACAGCTCAGCAGGATGGAGAACTCCCCCCACCCACAACCAAGCAGCAGATATTGCAGTGCTCTCTTTAAACTCACAGGTAGGTAGCCATCTTATCAGGGGGTGGGTGGGAAGCCTGCACTGCAACTCCCACCAGGCCCCCTTGTCCCACAGCTCAGCAGGATGGAGCACTCCCCACACCCACAACCATGTGGTGGCAATTCACCTCAACTCTTTCCAAAAACAGGTAGGTAGACAGTGCATGCACCCTTCCATTCCTCTAAAAAAGCATGTATCAATATGACCACACCAGCCCTCACATGTCATGCAACTTGGCATAGATACAATAGGCACTTCCAGTGTACAGAGAGAAAACGTATGTAACTGTCACAGAAACTAAACTTTGAACCACCGAGTCAAATGTTGAAGAAATTCAGGGAAAAACTTGCACAGCACTGAATGCCATGTGTAAGTGCCATGGGAGTAGAGCAACAAAAAACATGCATGGTCAGTTGGTAAAAGAAAATGTAAAGTACATGATATGACAAAGGTATGCATAAGATTACAATAGCAAGTCCTTACTCAGATGTAACATCTTCCATGCAGAGTAAGCAATAAAAAAGCCTCACATAAAGTTGTTGTGCTGCTAGTTGTTGGATGACGACACGTCCTTGTAATCACACAATCTGAACGTGGAGCATGGTATCTATTGACCTGTCACACCGTGGACCAGTAATGTATGTACCTCAACATCATGTCATGATGCTCATTACGGTGCAGCCAAACAAAGTGATATCAATGTACACTCTGTGGTGTATCACATGCAATATCCAAACATTTAACGCCAGGCTTGTGGGATGCACTTCAAAGACTACTAACCTCTGTCCAACAGGAGATCAACAATTGATTGCAGCAGAAGAGAACACCGACCTGCAGAGCCAGTCTCTCCCCCCCCCCCCCCCCCCCCCCGGAACATGGACCCTTGGATGCAGACTTCCTCAGTTTCTTGGATGCGGAGAACGAACCTGGCCCATCAGGACTGCCAGGGCGCACCATCTTCTCGGCCCCCACTGTCCCCACTACCACCACCTCAGCAACAACAACCTTGCTGCAATGATCTGTGTGGCATCACGACCACCACCACCACAACCAGTGCTGTCTGCAACACTCTCCCCGCCTCAGAGCATACCAACACCACCCAACAATCTGAGGAGGGCAGGGAGAGTCTGCGTGTGTATTGAGTGGCAACGCCACAGGTCCGGGACAGCAGGGCAGGTGGGAGGGCAACTGGGGGACAAAATCAACAGGACACTGGTGCCAAAACCCTGGCCAACATCGCCCGGGTTTTTGGGGTATATGAACAAACCCAGGGACAGAAGGGCCAGTTTTGGGAGGAAGTGTGTGAGCTCTGCCAGATGCTGAGGTTCATGGACTCACGTATGGGCCAAATTTTGGACCTCATGGGCCAGCTTGTGAATGTTCTGAGGGACTGACATGTGGACCAATGGACAGCTCAACCTCCCTTCAGTGGCCCGCAGGATGTTACTCTCACCACCTCAGCTGTGGTCACAAAGAGGGGTGAGCAGGAACAGGATGACTCCTCAGACACACTGAGCCCGCAGCAGAGACCCCTCGGGAAAACGCAAAAGGGTCCGAGAAACCCTACCACAGGATCACGTGGCAAAGCACCAGCCACACGCAAGTCAAAGAGCCAGCCATGATGGCATCGCTCTTCACCTTGACATTGACTTTGTTGACTATCCTTACCCACACTGCCATTTTGATGGCAGATGTCTGTTGGACTGTGTCACTACATCCATGTGGTGACTACTCTATTGTCTCATCTACCATCACTCACAACTCATTGATTCACATTGCACCATTTTCTCAAAAAACACTTGTCTGTCACAAATACTCTTTGTAAATAAACACTCTTTACACACCTATATGTTTGTGTCAGCTCCATGTTTATCACAGGATGTACAATGTTGACTCTGATTCCAATGTACCTAAAGCTAGGATTGTGACGCAGCATTGAGAGGCTGAAGGGACCTAGAAAGACACGAGAGAATGACATCTACTTGTCAGGTGATCGCATCACAGCCAGTACACAACACTAGCCATCAAGGCACACAAGCAAGCACACATTACAATGAGAAACAATATCAACATACACATCATGTGGCTGGTTATGACTACACTGTGCCACAAATATCAGCCATCAGCACAGAACCAACAATAGGCAGCAATCGTAAAACTCCCCTAGGCCTTTGCACAACCATCAAAGATGGCAGACAGTGTCACTGATGTACAATGTCACTCACACTCAAGGGAAGTGGCAGTTGATGAGCTGTTGACGCAGTTTGACACCCTCCTCCTCTCCACTATCGTAGTCACTGGTACGATGCTGTTACACAGTATGTAGTAGTCATGTGCTGATCCTGGAATTTCGCACAGACCTGGGAGATTATCATATCCACTTGGAATACCACTTGCACATTAATGGAATGGAAATGCTTCCTGTTCCTGTAAATGTGCTCACGTGCCTGTGGTGGAACCAGACCAACATGTATGCAGTCAATGGCACCAACAACATTGGGGATGTGGGCAAGGTCATAACATTCATGCTTCACAGTTGCCAATTCATGTCTCCTGGGAAAATGTATGTTGCTGTCATTGTAGGTCATCATATAGCACCATGTTGAACATTGGTTGAGACATCCCACCGGCGCTGGGTACCGTGTACTGGAACAAACCAGTTGCAAAGAAATGCAGGGCTGCCATCACCTTACATGTTGGTGTCAAAGCATTCTGATATGTTCTGCGAGCCCTCAGATGGGGCTCCAACTGAGCACATAGGTCTTGAAGGGTAGGTCTGTCCAAACAGAATTTACGTTCGATATCCTCATCCTCCATGTCTGCAAACAATGTGAATAAACGATGCACATTTGGTCGCCTCCTAGGTAAAAGAAAGGGAACACATGTCAATTCAATACCCTTATAAGATGTGTCAAACATCTCACATTGTGACTGACACAGCGCCAACAAAGATGGGCCAGAAACAACACCTTACAGCACAAGTCACATGTAGAGACACCTTGATCTAAAGTAGTTGTACATGTGTCCAGTATGCACATAGTGAGTATCCCCAAAACAGATTCAGAGTATGTGAGTGGCAAATGGTACATTCCCACCTCTTGTGTCACCAGCCCTTAGAGTAGTTGACACAGCACAAGTCTGAAACTGCAACACTACTGGCTTCTACGTAGCTGCTGTACCTGACACACCTTCTTGCGTGATTAATACAGGGCACCCATTACCAACACAATGAGCACAGTGTGTGCATAAAGCTCAAGTATAAACATTAGTTCATCAATCTACACAGTGAAATAGGTACATTACATAGCCAGTCCCTCATTAATATGGGCTGCTTAGCCATCTCACACATTGACAAGTGTACAAATTGGAGAATCCATCACACAACAGATCTGTGTACATGCACAACAACATCATAAGTGACATGTGAGGGTGCACATGCCAATGCATGTTATCCTGTGCACTGACATGGTATGTGTAGTCATCAGTGAGTTAAATCTCACACTAGCATTGAATTTAACTATCCGGTGGCATGATTCAGAGTAAGTGTCTACTGTTCAATGCTGAGTACTGGCCATTGCCATTGCCACAGCATGATGTGTCCATAGGTGCCGTAAGCATGCTCTGCCACCACAATCACGGCCATTGGCACCAATGTAAAGCTGCTAAATTACAGTAGCGACTGCCTGGCCCCTGTGGTGTGACACCACCTATGCCCACGCCCCTATAGCCCATGTTAACCACAATCGGGGTAGTGAAATACACATTTGAAAAACACGGTAGGCATGCTCCGCCACCACAATCACGGCCATTGGCACCAATGTAAAGCTGCAAAATCATGGTAGTTACCGCCTGGCCCCTGTGGTGTGACACCGCCAAAGCCCATGCCCCTACAGCCAATGGCACCCGCGATTGCGGTAGTGAAATACACATTTGAAAATTGCGGTAGGCATGCTTCACCACCATAATCCCGGCCATTGGCACCAAAATAAATCTGACAAATAGTGGTAGCGACCGCCTGGCCCTGCGGTGTGTCACTGCCAATGCCCATGCCCTTACAGCCTATGGGAACCGCAATTGCGGTAGTGAAATACACATTAGAAAATGGCGGTAGGCATGCACCACTAATATGTGGCCGGTCATTGGATGCAATTGAAATATGCACGATTGTGGTAGCGACCGCCTGGGCCCCGCAGTGTGACACCCCAATGCCCATGCCCTTACAGCCAATGGGAACCGCAATTGCGGTAGACAAATGCACTTTTGAAAATTGCGGTAGGTATGCTCCGTTACTGCGGGCTGGTCATTGGTCACATTTGAAAAAAGCTGACCTGGAACACCAATTGCAGCAGCAGAGTACCACTGAAACAACTCCACGGGGCTATATATGTCTGGGAGAGAGAAACACATTTCCACTGCATCTAGACACTGCTGACTGACACTCTTCACCACCAACTTCTGTTGTTCCTGTCTCATGGTCCCCGTGATGGTGAGAACTGAGAACATGAGAGCACATCCCTTCACCACAGAGGATCAGGAGGTCTTGGTGGACGAGGTGCTCTCACAGTATGGGAGGATATATGGTGCTCCTGATGTCTTGGTAAGTGTTTCAGAGTGAAAGTAGGAGAGTGCAAAGAGTGCACACATAAAGTTCATCTGCTGCAGTATGTGCCTGAGAGTGTGGGCTTGTCTGATACACTGCATAGCATGCTGAGTTCAGGTAAATGGGGTTTGAGCCTAATTTACACAGAACCCTGGCTGCATTTCAGGATGGGAGGGACATGCAGTATTTTTGCAGCCCACAGTGACAGTGCTGGTTTGGAAAGTGGAAGTCATATCAGACATTGCCTGTGCTAATGGATGTCTGAGTCCATGAGGTTTTCACATGCTCATTTGTGATATTACAAAGGTTTTTTGTCCAGAGGGTACCGAAGGAAGTGTGTTTGACTTTTATATTGCCACCATGGATATGTAAGCATTGTGCACAAGAGTGAAATGCCTGAAAGTGACACTCTTGGTGTAAATTCTCATATGACACAGCACATTGTTGTACTTCTGAAACATCCTCCTTCTATTCTTTTCATTATGTGTACTGACTCACATGTGTAGGCACTGTTTGCCATCTCACATTGTACATGCATGTGACTGTTCAGATGGCCCACATTTAACCTCAGTGTGAGCCCCCTGGCCTGCATAGTTACTGCCCAATTTGACAGGAACCCATCAATGAATGGACAGTGTTAGATTTGGGGGTCTCTAGTTGGCACAAGTCAGGTGCAAAGAAATAAAGATGCGGCACGCTTCTTGGGAATGCGATAAGTCCTCTGTTTGATGCGTGGACTGCAGTGGCGACACCCTTACGATGCGACGGAAAAAGCTCTAGCAGCGACGCTCTTCTCAACGATGCGTGAAGCTTCAGCTCGATGCGCCAACTACAGTGGCGGCATCCAAGATGCGACGGCAGCAGCTCCGACTGCGGCGCGCTTCTAGGGGATGCGAGGTGCTCTTGATCGATGAGGTGCAATGGGACAGTTCCAGCAGCAACACCCTCCTTTGGAGTTGTGACGGCAGCAGCAGCGACGGCGACACACTTCCTCTTTGTTGCGGCACGCTTCTCTCCGATGCGGTGCAGTGCGACAGTTCGAGCGGCGACACCCTCCTTCGGAGTTGCGACGGCAGGCACAGCGACACGCTTCTTCTTGTTGAGTCACGCTTCCAGCTCTTTGCGACACGCAGTTCCTCAGAAGGCCCAAAACAGCAGCAGGCCCTTCCAAAGAACTCTGGGGAGCTGGGGGCGACATCTGTTGACCTGAGACTTCAGCAGGAGGCAAGCTCTTTACCAAGCCCTTGGGGATCCTTCACAAGTTGAAAGCAAAGTACACAAAGTTCCTTTCTCCTTCCTTTGGCAGTAAGGCAACCACTGCAGGCCAATCCCCCAAGCAGCACTTCAGCTTGGGAATAGTCTCTCCTCAGTTTCTTCAGGTTCCTCTCCTCAGTAAAGGTTTCTTCTTGTAGTGCAAAGTGATCTAATTTCATGGAATCAAGGTCCCAATACTTATACCCCAAAATCCTTTGTTCTCTGAGGGGAGAGGGGCCTTTGCCAAGTCCAAACCAGTTCTGAAGCACTCTGTTTACCAGACTTCTTCTTTCCTGTCACAGTGCAGGGCTGAAACATCAGACGCCCCAACAGGAGGTGGAGCCAGCATTGTGGAAGGCAAGCACAGTCCTGGAGCACTTTGTTTACAGGACTCCTTCTCTTCTTTCAGTGTGCAGGGCAGAGAAATCAACCGCTCCCCAGGGGGTGGAGCCAGCATTGTGGAAGGCAGGCACAGCCCTATTCAAGGTTCAGGTGCACTTCTCCGTCCCATCTAGATGCAGATCTCTCTATTCACCACTGGGTGACTCAGCTTGTCTCCTGGTATTCCCCAGACCTGTCACTCACAAAACCATACATAGGAATACACAAACTAGCAGAGGCAGGTTTGAATGGTTAGACAAGCAAATACCTACTTTCTAAAAGTGGTATTTGCAAACACAGAATATTAAAATAAACTTCACTAAAAGATGTATTTTATTATTTTATTATTCTGAGTTCAGGCATACTAAACTCGAATTTCTACCATGTTCAGTTAGGATTATAAAGTGTAACAATTCTAACAGCCCATTCTGGCCTATAGAGAACAGGTAGCCTTGCAATAGTGAAAAACGAAAATGGTTGTAATTAACTATTAGGAGGACATGCCACACACATCAGGGCTTGTCCTACCTTATACTTACAATGCACCCTGCCCTTGAACCTACCATAGGGGTGACTGATATGAAGAAAAGGGAAGGTTTAGGGACTGGCAAGTGGTTGCACTTGCCCAGTCAGCATGACAGTACCAGACTGCACGCAGGCTCTGCAATGGCAGACCTTAGACACATTTTAAACGGCTGCTTCTGTGGGTGGCACAACCAGTGCTGAAGGCCCACCAGCAGCATTTGGATTACACACCCTGGCACATTCAGTGAAGTAGACTGGGGTCTGACAAGTAAACCAAAATAGCCAAACATGGAATCACTAATCAATACATCAATTTACAATAGGGAGCACTTGCACTGTGGCACTGGATAGCAGTGGCACAGTGCCCAAAGCATCTAATACCGGTAAACATACATGAGGCAACAGCAAAAATGGAAGGGAGACCCACACCAATGGTGCCAGGTCTAACAGACAGAGTGAGACATATGTGTTGTCTGCCACCCTATTAATCCATGAGCTATCTTAGGCCTGTGGATAGCACAAGACAGACCTTGTGAGAAGGGTGTGAGAATGTAAGATCATGTCCCTAAATGTAACCTCCATGACACAGTGAGCCATTCACAGGCCAAGGACATTGAGGGGTGTGTAGTGTTGGTCACAGTCAGTCTGCCCCGACACATCATTTCCAAAGTAATGTATTTCTTGCTCCCTCATATGCTGTATTGCAGATGAGGGCCTTCTTCACACTGCTTTCTGTTCTGGCATTCTGCATGTGTATGCAATGGCCAGGGACTGTGTCCATCCTCATACTTGCATGCATTTATATATGATTATCTGATGCTAATGTACAACGTGGCATGCTGAATGGCCTCTGCTGAACATATCTGAATAGCTGTGCTAAGTTTGTGCATACTCCTGTACTGAGACACGATGGTACATAACCCAGTGTCACTGAAACTTCCTCTTCTTGTCTCCCATGCCTGCAGCTTAAAGTCCACCAGCGTAAGGCCTTATGGAGGGCCATTGGACGCAAGGTGCGGGCTCTGGGTGTTTCCAACTGATGGCAAACACACTGTCACAAGAGGTGGGATGACATCTGCTGGCTGAGCAAAAACATGGCTGCCCACCTGGACTGGAAGGTTGGCGCGCAGGACCATGACACCACTAATGGCCCGCATCTTGCCAATGACATAGCCAGAGCTGGATGGACGTTTGAAGGCCCATCAGCAGCAAGTTGAGGGTGAGTATTCTGAGAAGGGTGACTTTGGGTGTGAGTGACTGTATGTATCCCAACCCATAGCCAGTGCGGAGCTCTGTGATGTTTCTAGTGTTATGCAATAACTTGTAAGTGGTTTCTGTGCTGAGTGCAGCTGTCATGCATTTGCGTTACATGTACTTTCTAATGTGTTTAATGTAATGGCCCTTCACATTGCATGCTGAGATGTGGCCTTTATGGCATAGGCTGCATTAGGGGAGTCATGGAAATCACCGGGCAGTGAACAGCAGTGTGCCTCATCTTAGTGTGCTTTCATCGATGTGTGCAGTGCCTGACCTCGAAATTGTGGGAACTACACATCTGACACCAATGTGCAACAGTTGTTGTGCTTCAAAACACAACATGGTGGACATCAGTAGCTCATGGCCATAGTACAATGACATTGTGGAGTCAGTATCTGTGTTGTCCCCTTCAAGTGACTCTGTATGTGAGTGTGACAACATGTTGAGATGTACATCTATCTCACCAACAGGCACGTAGGTACGCTTACAGAGATCTGTTTGTCCGGTTACATGGAGGCACGGGCAAGCTGTTTGGATCGGTGAACATCACATGGGTCAGTAATGCCTAGTATGCATGTCACCATGCATCTTCTGAGTTTTGCATTAAGGTTGCATATGCAGACTGCACAGGGTGGTGTGCAACATGGGTGTATCATAATCTAGTTTTGTGCTTCACTTGCATATCATGTTTGTGAGAATGGCACTATACTGAACCTCTGTCTATTGCAGCATCTACTGAGGGCACAGAAGGACAGGGGACGGACACCAGTGGTGAGGTATCTTGCATGACTGCTACACATGAGCTCACTGACACTGATGTGACCAGCTCCTCAGAGGGGGACAGGAGGGCCCTTGAAGAAACACACTCAAAAACACCAACCTCAACGTCATCTGACGCCAGCGGTGACTCCTCGATGTTAGTGGGCACAGGGAGTGGGAAATCTGCCTCTTCTTCCACCACACATTTTTCAGTGCCCACTCACCCGGCTACTAGCACTAGTGCTGCCTGTGCCCGCAGCAGTAAGAAGGGGAGAGTGTCCTTCCCCCAGGCACTGCTGCCCCCTGCCCCTGTTTCCACTGCTGCCCTCAGTGTTGAGGTGGTGGACCTTCTGCACCAGCTGTGTGTGGGTCAGACTACTCTCCTGAATGCCTTCCAGGATCATGACAAGAAATTGGCACAGGTAGTTGCCTTCATGGAGGTGATTCAGTCTAACGTGGGTGGGCTACACAGAACTGTCCAGTCGTTGTCCTCCACAGTGACGGCAGCCATTCAGCTGTCACAGGCTCAGGGTCCTGCTCCAGTCCCTTCAGCAACCACCCTGCCAGTGGCAACATCTGACGAGAGTGACCACACACCACAGCCCTCAAGTCAAAGTACTCAACACACAGAACACAACAGCGGGCCAGAGTGCAGACACCATCCTCGAAACAAAAACAGGCACACAGGAGCACAAAGGCAAAAGCCCTTCAGGTTACACTAAGGAGCATCAGGCCAAGAAGAAGAGATCTGGCTCACATGCATCCAAATTAGCCCCTTCAAGGACACTACCGTCCCCAAACCTGCTCCCAAAGACAAACAAACAGTTGCCCTGCCTGCTGTGAAGCTGGTGCCTGCACAGAGTCCACAGAAATAGCTCTCTAAGGCCAATGGCAACCGCGATCGTGGTATTGAAATACCCATTTAAAAATTACTTTAGGGATGCACCACCCCAATAATTACGGCCATTGGCACCAATATAAATCTGACAAATCGTGGTAGCAACCGCCTGAACCTGCGGTGTGTCACTGCCAATGCCCATGCCCTTACAGCCAATGGGAACCGGAATTGCGGTAGTGAAATACACATTTGAAGATGGCGGTAGGCATGCACCACTAATGTGTGGCAAGTCATTGGATGCAATTGAAAGATTCACGATTGCGGTAGTGACAGCCTGGGCCCCGCAGTGTGACACCGCCAATGCCCATGCCTTTACAGCCAATGGGAACCGCAATTGCGGTAGAGAAATGCATTTTTGAAAAACCCAGTAGGCGTGCTCCGTTACTGCGGGCTGATCATTGGTCACATTTGAAAAAAAACTGACCTGGAACTAAGCATGGGCGGAAAATCCGTTCCGCTCGCAGATTTTGCGGATTTTCGGTAAATTCGCAATCCGCGAACACTCGCGAATTTACCGAAAATCCGCAAATTCGCACGCAGCAGATTTTTTTTTCTTGGTGATACAATTTTGTGGCGTGCGGCGTTCACTTACCGTCATTCAGCGTTTGCCAAGTTGTTTTTCTCGATATTTTGCGAGTGCTGCGCCATTTTGGATCTTGCTGCGGGATCCCGCGGGAGTTTGGCGACGCATCGCGAGAGTTCGCAATTGACCACATGTAGGTGCGGCGGGCAGCAACAATCTCGCACTCGCGAAAATACAAAATTTGCAATTCTGCACAAGAAATTCACTAGCAAGCAGCATAGACCTTCTGAAAATCCTGATTTTTATCAGAATAACTCCTCAGGTTGACATTTGCCTGCACTTTTTTGGATTTGAGGCCTTTTGACTCTCTTTGGATCACTTTTGGATTAGAAATCAACTTTCATAGGTAAGTTTGTTTGGGTCATTACAGTTGCTGTTCTGCAGAAAGCACTCAGCAGGTGCAAAAGTTCACTCATCATTAGTAACCATTCCCTGTAATACTTCCTGAGGGCCCCCTCCAGAGTTCAGTTGCCTATGTTTGTTTGGGGCATTACAGTTGCTGTTCAGCAGGTGCAAAAGTTCAAACTCATCATTAGTAATAGTAACCATTCCCTGTAGTGCTTCCTGACTGGGGCCCCTCCAGAGTTCAGTTGCTAGTTGCAACAATTGTATGACCCTGCTCTGACCCTCACAGCAGGCTCATAGAATAGCTACAAGTAGGCCACAAAGGTCCTGGAAAAAAAATTTGCACTGCAACAGAAAGCAAATTACAGATAAGGAAGCAGGTGCCAGACTGGAATTTTAAAACAGTGACACATTAATAAATCAACCCCAAATTAATTCATGTCAGTTGAAGCAGGCCAGGTGTGCTTGCTTTGCCCCCCCATAATCTACAGTGATGATGAACCAGAGGGTGGCATTGATGTACCAGAGGGTGGCATGGGTGAAACAGAGGGTGGCAGTGGTGAAACAGAGGGTGCTGGGAACCTGTGATGATGAACCAGACGTAGAAACAACATAGTCGCGACCGTTGCGAGCCGACAAGTAAGTTCGCAATTGCGAACTGGTACAAAACCCTCGCGAACTGGCAGAAACCCTTGCGAACACAAAAAAAAAAAATCTGCAAATTCGCGAGAATTCGCGGATTTTGCGGATTGCGAGTTCGCAAATACGCAAATTCGCAAACGCCAGGTTCGCAAAATTCGCCCATGCTTACCTGGAACACCAATTTCAGCAGCAGAGTACCACTGAAACAACTCCAAGGGGCTATACATGTCTGGGAGAGAGCCACATATTTCCACTTCATCCAGACACTGCTGACTGGCACTCTTTACCACCAACTTCTGCTGTTCCTGTCTCATGGACCCAGTGATGGTGAGAACTGAGAACATGAGGGCCCGTCGCTTCACAACAGAGGAGCAGGAGGTCCTGGTGGACGAGGTGCTCTCACAGTATGGGAGGATATATGGTGCTCCTGATGTCATGGTAAGTGTTTCAGAGTGAAAGAAGGTGAGTGCAAAGAGTACACACATGAAGTTCATCTGCTGCAGTATGTGCCTGAGAGTGTGGGTTTGTCTGATACACTGCATAGCGTGCTGACTTCAGGTAAATGGGGGTTGTAGCCTAATTTACACAGAACCCTGGCTGCATTTCAGGATGGGAGGAACATGCAGTATTTTTGCAGCCATACAGCGACAGTGCTGGTTTGGAAAGTGGAAGTCAGAACAGACATTGCCTGTGCTAATGGATGTCTGAGTCCATGAGGTTTTCACATGCTCATTTGTGACATTGCAAAGGTTTTTTGTCCAGAGGGTACTGAAGGTAGTGTGTTTGACTTTTATATTGCCACCATGGATATGTAAGCATTGTGCACAAGAGTGAAATGCCTGAGGGTGACACTTTAATGGAAATTCTCATATGACACAGCACATTGTTGTACTTCTGAAACACCCTCCTTCCATTATTTTCATTATATGTACTGACACACTTGTGTATGCACTACTTGCCATCTCACATTGTACATGCAAGTGACTGTTCAGATGGCCCACGTTTAACCTCAGTGTGACGGCAGCCATTCAGCTGTCACAGGCTCCAGTCCCTTTAGCAACCACCCTGCCAGTGGCAACATCTGACGAGAGTGACCACACAGTACTCAACACACAGACCACAACAGCAGCACTCCAAGCGGGCCAGAGCGAAGACACCATACCGAAACAAAAACAGGCACACAGGAGCGCAAAGGCAAAAGCCCTTCAGGTGACACTAAGGAGGATCAGGCCAAGAAGAAGGCCTCAGGCTCACATGCTTCCAAATCAGCCCCATTCAAAGACACTCCCGTCCCAAAACCTGCTCCCAAAGACAAATAAACAGCTGCCCTCCCTGCTGGGAAGCTTGTGCGTGCACAGAGTCCGCAGAAATAGCTCTCTGCAGCAGATTCACCCACAACCTCAACTCCCACCCACACCCCTGTGAAGCTGGGACAGGAGGGCAATGTGGGGAGTTCACCTGGTCAACAGGGGATGGAGGGTAAAAGGCAAGGCCAGGCCAAGCGTACCACCAGATCCAGAAAATCCCCACCGGGAGGGCCACCACCTGTAATTGATGCACCTTTGGTGGAAGAGCCCCACTTCCCACTCCTACCAAGACAATTCTTGGCTATCAAATCCTCAAGAAGTAGAGAGGCAGCCCTTCACAAGCACCCTCACACACTGTGTCTCATGGCAGCATGTCTCCGCCTCCCCGTGCCACCATGCCACCTGGTCGGAGTAGCCCTCCGGCACTCAAAGCCACTGATGCCTCTACCTCAGCTGGTCCTCCCTCTCCCAGGTCTAGTCCTCCAATGGTCCCCGATAATGAGCCACTTTCCAGTTGAACTGACAACCAAGTCTGATGCAAAGTCCCACTCCCAATGCCATCCCTCCCATTGCGGTGCCTGGACTGCCCATCTGTATCCCCAGAGCTGTGGTGATTCCCATGGCAGTGTACGGTGATACACATTCCCTGTGCAGGTTATCATGCACACATGTACATACTTTGCAGTATGGACTGGCCAATGACCTTGTTGTTTGTCAGTTTGGATGCCCATTCCCTGTACAGTTTCTCATGCACACATGTACTTTTTTGGACTTTGTACAGGCCAATGGCCTTGCTGTTTTCTACTTTTGATGCCTATCTTGGTGATATGTAATAAAGACTGTTACTCCTGTTGTCTGCTTTGTCTATGTCCTTGCTAAATAAAAGCTTTTATGTATGGGTATGGTTTCACGTGACACATGCTCTATATGCCACTTTAACATTGCCAATTGCTTGTTTTAATTTTTAAGTTTGCCAGAGGTGACATGCACTTTAGTTCTTCTTGAGCCTGAGGCTTGAGGGTGCAATGATGGTTGTTTGTTAGGATCTACTCTTCTCCTAATCATTCTACAGTCAGGTTTGCTAAATTGTACACAAGTCATGTTAGGATGCAACACCAGAACAGAGGTGTATTCAATCCACAGGATTACTTGCGGGGTGGCCAGGGTCCATCATATCTGTGTGATATTTCTTGATGTCTGAAAAGCAGTGTTGATGTGTGTTCATCTGGTGTAGGTCTGTCTTCCTAGTCACAACGGTACATTTGTGAACTTGAGTGGTCATACAATGTGAATGGGCTGTCATTGTCAGTAGTGTTGATGTGTGTGTGCCCCTGCAATGTCAACTGCACACATGTATGATCCAGGTAATGAGTGCCTGTTTGTTTCAATGTTGTGCCATGTGCTTCAGATGGTGGGCACATGGATGAGTTGTAGGTTGGGCACTGTGCAGTGTGTTGGCGTGTCCTTGCACTCCTGGGGAACACCTACTTGTTGTTGCTGCTAGTTGTGAGTATGCAGAGTTTATGACTGCCAAGTCTGTGTTGTGTTTTGTTGATCAGCCATTTGTCTTGTTACTGTTTGTGCTCACTGTGCAGACCTGCTCAGCCACACTGACTTTATTTGCGAGTTTTCTCATGCATTGCAGTCGCTTGACCCATTTTTGGCTCCAGTATGTATGTGATATGTGGAGTCATGCCATTCCCTATATGTGCTTCTGATGCCTACTAATTGTGAGTGACTCCTCTATGTGTTTGTTTGTGTACTGTACCCTCCTCACCTGTCCACTACTGAAGTACACACCACTTCAATCTCATGTCTTCAACCCCATGGCTTGCCAGTGTGTGAGCCTCCCCACCACTTCATAGTGTGACACTATGCTGTGTGAGGCTGAACTGTGTACAGGACCAATGTGACACTCAGGAAAGTTTCCGAGTTAGTTATGTGTTATTTTCTTCTGCTGGTTTGCTGTCATGGGTGCTTGTGTGCAGTGCATATGTTTGAGCATCCCAGTCCTCTAGTCATGTTGTTTGCAACTGGGTGTCCTTGAGTTTTGCATCTGTGGGTGATGGGTAAGCTGTACGTGTGTTTTCTGGGGGTACTGCTACCCTTACTGAGTGTGATCTTCTCTGTGTGTGGTGATGATTTGTGTTGTGGGAGTTCATGGTGTGGCCCTCATATGTGAGTGCTACTGGTTTGGTTTGTGTGCGAACGCTGCTTGGTGTGCCTATAGTGTTGTCAGTGTATGTTGCCTTGTGTTTGATTTGTGTGCATCCCCCTGATGTCCAGCTGAGTTTGCAATGTGATGGATTGGTATGTGCATCTGTTGTGTTTTTGTTGTGGATGTATGCAGTGTTTGGCCTGTGTTGTCTCTTTCTACTGACAGATGCTATGTGTGTGTGTGATGTTCTATTTGCATGACGTTGTGTGTGAGTAGTTAATGCTGTGTGAAACATTCAGATGTGTGTTGCAGTTGTAGTGTGCATTACTTGTGTGTCTGTCACATGAAGCAAGGTGCATTCTTGGTACTGGGCTTGTTTTGAGTACGCAATGGTGGTTTGCCCCCCTATTTGTGACCTGTCACTTGTCAGGATTGTGCATGTGCACGCTTGTGGTACATTATGGCACCTTGTTCACTTGATGAGTGGTGTGGTGTCTCTGTCTGTGCTAGCTCATTGTCCCATTGGTCCAAGTTAGTGTTCAATTTCTGATTTTTGTGGATGCACTTCTTGTTTGTGTTGCGGTATGGTGTCTGTGCATTAGCCCTGAGTAACAATGTTGTGTACTCCTCTTCTGGCTTGGGTCACATTGCCTTTCCACTGTTTTGCTGCCCATGTGTGGGCGTGTTGTACTTCTGTGTATGTTTTTGTGAGCTTTGTGTTTGGCTATTGTTTCTGTGTCTGCATTAGTTCAGGCATCCCTGAATGTGAGTGTGATGTTTGTGAATGCACCACAGGGAATGTGATTGGTTGTCATTGAACTCACAGGACACCATTTTGACCAATATGTGTGTTTCTCACAGGTGTTGGGTGTTGTAGGTGTAAGGTGAGTAGAGGATGGGTATGTGTGAAGGTCCTACTTGTATTTGACAGTCAAGGAGTGTGGCAATGGGCCATGTGTGTTGTACTAATGACATACACATGTCAAGTAACTTGAGACAGATGTGTGGATGGTCACTATATGACTATTGTATATAAAGAGGGTAACCCATATATACTACCTGACCTGGGTCAATCAGTACAGTGTCAAAAAGTGTGGTCACGGTAGCAAGCAAAGCTTTTTGTGTTAAATTATAGTAGCAAAAAACACAACACAAATTAGAAGTGGCCTATGCCCACTACAGTGGTTTTATAGTGACACAGAGTGTCTGATGCAATTATTTTCAAAGCATTTACAGATAAGAGACATAAAGTTGCTCGTCGAAAGAAATGTGAAATATTTCACAGTGCTCTGGGTGTGGTAGGGAAGGAAGGAGGGAATCGGGGTAGAGTGTTCATGTGTAGGTAGGGGACAAGGAAAGGTAATAGTGACATATATATATCAGCATGATTTGTTGTATACGTTTCCGTAAATGATCAAATGTTCCCAATATCGTACATAACTCAAATGCACCCAAAGTTAATTTTATATGGTGTCGCTGGAGTTTGTATTTCAGTGTTGTCAACGTTACGACCCCTCAGGTCAGGACAGGTTGTGCTCCTTGAGGTGGGGTCTTCATCAGGACAGGGGGATCACTTGTATATCAAACGGGAGAAAGGATCCGCCATGATCAATGTGAATGTTGGGCTTGAATAAGCTCTCCAGAGAAATGGTTGCAGTCGTTGGTGACTGGTAAGGAATGATCAAGCGTTTCTTGAATTAAATGTTGGGCACATCAAAGTCAATTCTGCAGCATGGTCCACTTGCAGATACTCAGAACAATCCCCTGATGCCTCAAAAACCGGTCTCGTTAGTATGAGATGCTGGGTCATTATTCGCAGGATGGAAGTCCCTGTGGCACACAAGCAGCAGTTTGTACTTAGGAAACAAATTTGATGTGGGTGTTAATTACTTAGATGCAGCTGGTGTTGATCGGTGTTATTTTGGTAGAAGTTGTGATTTTACAGCACTGATTTGGGTTGCCCTGATGCTGAACTAGCAGCAGAATCCCCATTATTTGAGGAAAGTCTGTTGCCAGGTATGTTGAAAATATGTTGTTCATTCGGGGGCAAAGATCGGCCCGGTCTATATGTGTACTTTGAAATTAAGTCGTTCGCGGGGCATAGATCGGAGCCTGGTGAGTAATTGACTTAGCGGCACAGTAAGTGCTCCTGTGTGATGTGCTGGCTAGATCACGGTGTTGTGGACTTCTAAAACGTTAACAGCATTTGAGAAGCAACAAGATGGAGTGCACCCACACCTACCTGTTTGTTGGGTCACGCGGAGGTGTTGCATGAAATCTTGAATGTCTTCTACGCTGCATGTGTGGTGCATGCATGTGCCTAGAGCCCCCCCCGGTGTGGCTCTCCCTTACGTGATGCCATTTTGCAAGCTCCACCTTCAGTGTGCTGTCCTAGCTTTCAGTTCACTCCTCCAGTTCCCATGAGACCTTGGACAAAGTTTCATTACTTAGACACTTTGAAGATGCAGCACAATTACATGCACTGGGTTTTAGAGTGGGCACTAGTTCACTAACTTATTCCGGCATCGTAAGGTACCTGGGACTTGTGAGGGATTTCGGGTGAGGAGTCGCTCACCAAAGGGAAGCACCAGTTTCCTCACTGTTGCTGTAATTTCTATTGTTTTGTGCCATATTGCTTGCTGTGCCCTGAATTTAGAGTGTATATTTTAATGCAGACCTATTGTCGAATGTCAGTGCTTTACTGTTGTTTTCTCGTTTTTTACTCAGAGGTCATGAGAGTGCTCATCATATGTAGATGGTGTTTAGTGCTTGTTAATATGCAGCCATGGTGTTTGAGTTTTTTTCTTATGGGTACATCTATTTTTTTATTTTGATGGTGTGCAGTGAGATGTCCATTTGGGAGCATGTCTCCTAGTATGTGGGATGGTGCAGTGTTACCACCCACTTTTATGATTGTGTTGTTGTCTCCCTCTTTTTTGTGGTTGTGGGATGGTGCAGCAATACCACCCACCTTGGAGTTTGTGAGATGATGCAGAATCATTATACCCTTTTGATGTTACATTTGTGATGATTTGAGTTGATGGTGTATGTTTTCAGAAGTTAATTCCACTCTTACTACAGGTAAGGGTGAAGGGCAGAGAGGTAGCCAGATTTTTGTAGTGTGTGTGTTTTACCTGTGATTACAAGTTCCACCCTTACTTTGGGTTTGGGTGAAGGGCAGCGAATATGCCAAATGGTTGGTGTGGAGTGTTTTTCCAAACTTTCCACCCTTACTTCGGGTTTGGGTGAAGGGCAGTGTATATGCCATAAGGTTGGTGTGGAGTGGTGTTTCACACTTTCCAACCTTACTATGGGTTTGCTTGAAAGGCAGTTTACTTACCACATGGTTCGTGTGGAGTGGTGTTCCCCACTTTCCACCCTTACTACGGGTGTGGGTGAAGGGCAGTATGCATACTTTTTGTTTGGTGTGGAGTGGTCCACGCTTACTAAGTTATTGATTGTTCCCTACCGCGCCCTGTGGTCGGCGCTCTACATTACAACTTTTATGTGAGCCTGGCCAGCTGGCATGTGTGTAGTATCAGGGTTTGGATTGTGGTATTGTCATGTGGGTGTTTGTTTTGCTTGCAAAGGGAGATGATGAGGGTGAGTGTATTCTGGAGGATGAGTGTATTCTTATTATTATTCTTATTTTGGAAGTATTATTTAATTACATGTTCTGCTAATTGCATTCAATGTTTTTCATCTCTTTGTACCCACTTTTGCAATTAGTGTGTTACTACATGCTGTGCGTAAAAAACCTTCCATCTTGTAATTTTATGCTTTCTTATTAATTATCACTGTTACATTGTAAACATGCATTCAAGAGTTCCTTTTTTATTTTTGTGTAAAGAAAGGAGATGTGCTATACCTGCTGCTCAGCCAGTTTGACTGTGGTGGTGTAATGTTGGTATGTGAGGTGGCTGTGGAATGTTGGTGAGTGGGAGAGTTAGTTGGACGTTGGGCTGAGCAGCAGGAAGGCTGTTCCTGGTGGGGCTCTACATGATAACATCTATCCTAACGAAACAAACCTAATATCTACATGGACCAGGCGTCTTTCTTTTACAACAGTTACGTTCTGGCCTTTCATTTATACTGTCATCTTAGTATCATAAAGATCACCAGGTCAAGGCTCTCTCAGATCTTTGACTATTTCTTATCAATATATTGAGAGACATGGGTTAACATCCTCACAGAGAAAATCTTCACCTTCTGCAACCACATAAAATACAACCATATCACGGAACTCACATGGGCCGATCATTCCATCTTCAACTTCAGCTTCTCCAGTCCCTGCACCACCACCCCCAAGATGATAAACGCCCCCCACTGGTGGCGGAGAAACATCTCAGAGACCAGCTTTAACACCTCCAACCCCACTACCGCCACCAACCTTGACAGGGAGTGGGAAACCCGAACTACTGGATCACCAGTTGCACAGATAGCATCGTCCCCATCAAAAGCAACATTGAGAGAAAATCTTCAAAAAGGCCTGCTGCAACACCCAAGAAATCAGAACAGCGAAACGACTCAGCAAACTTTTGGAGAGGAGATAGTGCACCAGCAGTGACACCTCTGACATGGCACCCCTCAAGACCTCCCTCAATCACTACTGCCACCTGCTGGGGGCAACAAGGAAGACAGCCCTTGATGCATGCATCAAAACCAGCGCCAACCACACCAAGGAACTTTTTCAATATCGTTAACGAATTCTACACCCTACTTAACAACTCAATCATCTCTTCTAAATTTCTTGATGCTTAGAAACACAGCAAAGTCAGACCACAACTATAAAAAAACCTCCCCTGACCCCAGCGCACTCAGAAACTACCAGCCAATCTCCCTGTTCCCATTCCCAGTGAAGTTACTGGAAGAGATCATCAACAATCAACTCATGACACACCTGGAGCAGAACCAGCTACTCAACACCTCCCAAACCGCTTCTGAAGAAATCACAGCACCAAAACCACCCTAATTGCAGCCACCAGCGACATCTGAACTCTCCTTGACTCAGGAGAAACAGCAGCTTTGATACTCCTCGACATCACACCAGCCTTCAACACTGTATCTCACCACACGCTGGCCTAAAGACTCCACCACATCAACATCCAAGGGAACGCACTCAGATGGATCAGCTCCTCTCTCACTTGAAGAACCCAGAGAATCCACATTTCACTTTCACCTCTCAACCCAGAGAGGTCACCTGCAGTGTCCCCCATGGCTCATTCCTCGGCCCCATGCTCTTATATGAGCCCGCGTGTCAACATCATCAGATCCCACAGTCTCAACATAATTTCCTATGCAGATGACACACAACTCATCCTCTCACTCACTCCCGACCCCACCACCACCAGAGCCAACTTACACAGATTCATGACAAACGTCACTGCCTGGATGAAGAGCAACTGCCTGCAGCTCAAAACAGAGAAGATGGAAGTACTGATCTTTGGCAACAGCAGCAACATATGGAATGTCTCCTGGTGGCCATCAGACCAAGGAGCGCACCCATTCCCTTCAACCCCACCAAAAACCTTGCAATCATAATTACAAGAAGCTCACAATGAAATCACAGATCAACTCTGTTTCCTCCGCCTGCTTCCTCCCTCTGCGCATGCTACGTAAGATCTTTAAATGGCTACCACTACACACAAGACACACCGTCACTCAAGCCCTCTTCACCAGCTGACTGGAGTACGGCAACGCCCTCTATGTAGGAATTACCAAACATCTCCTATAGAGACTTCAGACCATACAGAATGCTGCAGCCAGACTCATCCTCGGCCTTACAGAAGAGATGACAATTCAAGCTGCTGATCCACGCACACAAGGCTCTGCAAAACCAAGGATCTGCTTACATTAACTATCGCCTGAACTTTCACCAACGATCGAGAAGACTATGCTCCACCTCCCATTCATTTGCCCTTACCTGCATCTACTGAAACAGAAGTGGAGGATCCTCCTTCTCAAACATCACAGCAAAGACCTGAAACAGCCTCCCCATGCACCTCTGACAATCTCCTCACTTCCAGAATTCAGAATGGCCTCAAGACCTGACTGTCCAAATAAGCCTCTGGGACCTGCAAGCACCTTGATACCCTATCAGGTAATCAGTCACACTTTATATATCCTGATTGATTGATTGAGAATATCACTTCCCATTAAATGTACCTACTGTCATTTATCAGGGTGGGCATGTTTAATTGCAGTGTGTTTACAGTGATTTTTCAAATACATCTTGTGTTTAGAGTTCCCTCAACAGAGCTCCTTCCTGGGTCCTTGCAGTTGATACTACATTGTGAACTAGAAGTCTTATTTTATGAATATTAGATCAATGTGTTTTTAAATGATGCCCTACTTTTTCATTGCAGCTGTTAATTCAGCGTTCTGGTAGTCTAAGGGTTAATATCTCTTGCTCCCATTTTGAAAGCTCATTGTTCACGTCTTGCAGCTCCCTTGGCTGTTGGCCTGCTTAGAGGCCTGTTAGAATCTGCAGAGAAGAGTTAACTGTTTTTCATATCTTGTTTGCTTTTACTGTATATATTTTAATATTGAGTTTCCCTCTTCATCTAAATATTAGGCATGTGGTTGTAACCTCTGCAGGTATGAGAGCCACTCAATTTTAGCTAACAAAAGAGGGTCTCGAGCTTTCATTGCTTTAATTAGGGGTTTAAACCCTAGTCAGACTTGCCCTTCATTGTTTTTAATGTGTCCCCTTCCAGTTCTCCCTTTTTTTTTGTCCTCATTCTGCAATAGTATGTGTATGGAGTTGTCAGGGACCGATTCTCATTTTACTAGTCTTTCACTGCCCCTTTTTTTCCGGAACTTGGCTTTGGGGTGTCTCCCTTTGAGTATGTTTTAGAGGGGATCCCTTTATTCCCATTACCATTTCCAATAAAGGTTTCTTACGGGGGGAGCTGGCCTTCCTGGCCACTCAAACAGGTACTCTGCCTGTTTATTTATTGCCATTGCATAATCATTGGACTTTGAGCAGCATGGAACGAATTTTCGATAAAGTTACGGCTTCTATTTATGCTGGTGGAAATCTTTCCATATTTCCCAAAAGTTATATTTCCTACTAGGTTTCCCCTTCCTGTCCATTTTATTTATTCTAATAATCGAGGCCAGCCATTCCCGGTTTGTGGGTGGTACTGGACTTACCTATTTGATACAGATTTCCCTACTTGCTAGTAGGATTAACATAAAGAATAGATTCTCTTGCTTTTTAGTTAATTTATCTAGACAATCTGATCTAGTCACCCCAAGTACATCAAGATCTATACTTACATCAGATGGTCTTCTCAGTACGGTGCCTAAGGTCTTTCCCACTTCCTGCCAGAATATGTCGAGCTGGGGGCACTGCCGAAACATATGCAGGTCTCTGGCTTTCTCCAATCCACATTTAGGACAGCTCTTCGTTCTTGCCCAGCTGAGCTTGGATAGCCTCTTCGGAGTCCAGTAGTCTCTGTGAGTAGTAAACAAGTGGTTTCTCTTTAAGGCCGCAGAATTTACAATGGACCAGCATTTTTCCATAGATACTTGCCATCTATGGAAAAATGCTGGTCCATTGTAAAATCTGCGGCCTTAAGGAGAAACCACTTGTTTACCACCCACAAAGAATCTAGAATCTACAGAGAAGAGTTAACTGTTTTTCATATCTTGTTTGCTTTTTCTGTATATATTTTAATATTGCGTTTTCCTCTACATCTAGATATAAGGCATGTGGCTTTCACCTCTTCAGGTATGAGAGTCACTCAATTTTAGCTAACAAAAGAGGGTATGGAGCTTTCATTGCTTTAACTGGGGGGTTAAACCGTAGTCAAACTTGCCCTCCATCGTTTTAAATGGTGTCCCCCTCCACTTCTTCTTTTGCCTCCTTCTGTGGAGTGCTGGCAGGCATCAGTTTGTCAATGCATCCAAAGGATCGCCTGAGCCCAGAGAACATGCATATCCTTTTCTGCTAGTGTTAGTTAGCTCTTCCTTTTACTTGCTTGTGTCAAGTATGTCTACTGCACTTCTATTTTACTCCATGTCACAACTCTTTGATACATTGCATATAGCACAGCAAGGCCTTGGAGGGTGGCCCACTTCCTGTACAGACCCCAGGAACGTGAAGGAACCCATATCACTAGGGGAAAAGAGTGTGTGTGTGAATGTGTGTGTTTGAGAGAGAGAGAGAGAGAGAGAGAGAGAGAGAGAGAGGAAGAGAGAGAAACAGAGACACAGCAACATTGGTTATAGGAGTGAAGCACATCTTATTTGTCAAAATATAGAAAGATAATATAGTAAATAAGCAGCCACAGTAGGGGAGTCACAATTCATGAAATCCTAAATAGCATATAGGTGTTTACCCAGTGCAGTGAGGAGCCATACTCTAACTAGCCCCCAGACAAAGCTGGAAACTTTCCAGAGGTCGAAGAAGGGACAAACACAGCAACACCAGTGCAGCTGAGTTGTACTTGCTTCCAATAAAAACCACAGGAGCACAGGCAAGATAGTAGCCGAACAGGAAAGACAGAAGGAAACCAATAAGTGAAAAACAAGAACAGTGCAGCAATGGCATTGGGTGCAAACTAGTATAAAAGCAAGACTGTTGTGACAACCATTGTTGCCAGACACCAGCTTCTATGTCAGAGAAGTCTTTATGAAGTTGTACCCAACTTGAGTGTTTGTCTGGCATGTTAATTCCCGAGATTTGACACTCCATCTATTTGTAGGTCCCTGATAGTTTGCTTTTTATGATGTCAGTTTTGAGAAACAATAAAAGATGTACGTTTTTTTTTCTCCACCAAATTCCATATTACTGTTTCTCTGTCTTCATGCTGGTGTCTGGTGCCTGGTCTACTTCAGAGTTGTTTGGGCATTGCCTACCTTTTCACTTGTATGCTATAACTTGTTGGTTCCCATTTCAGGCTTTCCTTTAGTTCACAGAGGCATTCTTTTCTGATCACCCCACAGGGTGCAGTGCACAGGGATTTTTCATGTTGACCGCTGCCTGCCAGGTTTAGATGTTAACACAGGTACTCAGTTTGAAGATCTTACTTATGTATTGATCGCGGCCGCCTCTTTAACTTTTTTGTTTCCCTTAGACACAGTAGGGAATATTCTCAAGTACGTGCGATAATCATTGCCAAAATCGGTTAATACAATTTCCATATCGTCGTCCATTGTGGGAAAATAACTGTGTTAACGTCCTATTCACAACACAGTGGTAACATGCGATTGTCTCCAGATAATGCCCCAAATGCCAGTGATGAAAGTACCTGGAGGGTAATAAAAATCTAAACCCCAACGTGAAAAAACTTGCAACGGGCACAACTGTGATAAAAAATCCAGCAAGAAGCAGTGCCAGCCTGCAAGTCCCACAAGTCAGGTGGCCAAAGTCACTAGTAAAGCAGCAACTAAAAACACAAATAAGACCAAAACAAATGCGAAGCACCATGGAGGTAGGCGGAGCAAGTACAGAGGACAATCAGAACCCCACAAACCCCACAGAGGACCAGCCTAGAACCATCATTGGGAAGGCAGTGGCAGGATTTAGGGGACTGGACACTGCACAGGGTGAGTAATGACCAGGGACTGGGGGTGGGGGGAGATGGGCACAATGGCACACATGCACACGTAAGTAGAGCACATCTGTGGACAAACCATGCCCAAGAGTCACAACTCTGACCAAGAGCCCAATTTACGCAAGTCTGCAACATCTCAGCACTGTATAAGAAAAGAAGTGAAAGGTAGACCACTTGTAGGGGATAAGGGCCAGCAAAATCAGAGCCAATGGGGCAACTCACCCACAATGCAGCAAACACACATAAGATACAGAGCACCCCAACATTGACAACAATGTGGTACAAATTGCATCTCTTTCCCAACAGAACAAAGGACACAACTGCTGCCGCTGGAGTGTAGAAAATGGCCATTCGCATTTGGCATAGCAAAAAACTGTGAGATGACAATGTACAAGTACAACCACACATCCCTGATGGTGTAGAAATGCCAAGTGTCCCGCTTCAAATTGGCATCTCCCCATAAACAGTCACAATGTACATTGCCATGCAGTCTGACAGTAAACTTGTACAATGCGTGAACATACATGTGAACACAATGTTAATCTCCATTTTCCCTTCACATTACAGAGGGAGAATCAACACCTCCTGCAGAGCTGACCCAACAACACAGCACTGAGGATGAAGAGGACCTCCCCAACATCTACACCGACGCACTCCAACAGCTAAGGGACAGCTCCGGCACCCCACCTCCAAGAGCAGGGCAGCCCAGCTGCACCCATGAGAACCCACCCCCTGTAAAAGACAACACAGCAGAAAGCACCCACCACCACTGCTGTCTCCCAGGACCCCTACGACCAACACATGGCATTCCAACGCCATGTGTTAAGGTGCCAGGAGGAGATGTCTGCCCAGCTGGGGGTGGGGTTCAACCTCATAGCAACCAAACTAGATGCCATACGTGGGTGTCTAAGTCCCATTAGAGTCTCCTCACAGTCCCTAACGGATACCAACTACCCGATCCTTGCTCTACAACAATGCATGGCTGACATCGCTGGATTTATGACTCTGAGCCAAGAACAACTGTTTAGTCAGAGTGGCCCCGGCGATGTCAGCAAAGAGTTGCGTCACATGCGAATGATCATGGAGAACATGGAGAGGATGCAGGCGGAAAGGATGTTTGCCACAGCTGCACACCAGCGAGATGTAGCTGTGATCTTCCATGCCCTGCAGATACTCGTCATGGCATTACCACCACAAGGCCTGGCACGGATGGATGCTGATACTACTACTATATTCACATCTCCTCCCCCTGAAGTGTCAGTGCCACACAGTGAGGCAGACATTATACCTCCGGCCCCTGATGTGTCATTGCCACACAGTGATGCAGACAAAACACCACCACCAGCATGTGAGGCACCTGACACATCAGAGGACGAAAATTACAATGAATCTGGCTTTGTGGTAAAAATGAAGTTGTAGCATTCATCTCCGCCATATAGCCGGGTTCAGCTTGGTTCTGCCCTCTGCATCATGCCATGGAATAACACCTCCCACTGTCCCCCTATACACTGAGCGACACTCACCTTGGACCTCGACATGGACTGCCATATTTGGTTTGGTTACCAATGACACAACAATCACACTGCGGACTGTAGTCTTCCACTCCCTATGTACTTGTCAATCACGAAAGGACTCTGGCTGGCCCTCCATGGGCCAGCAATGTAAAGAGGATTTGCATGGCCCTGTACTGGTCCAGCGTCAACCCTCCACTGAATGTGAATAAAACATTCCAATTCACACAGATGTGTCATGGCCATGATCAATCAAGAATGAAAGTATGGATGATGTAGGGACAGTGATTCCCCAAAAGGTACTACCTGGGTAATGCTATTAATGTGCATGTATGGCCGTGACTCAGATTGCATTGAGACACAAATCAACACTCATCACAGTTGAATACAAGTGAAGGTGCGTAGACTTTATTTGCATATGCATGTCAGTACGGGCAAGATAAGTGCCACAACATGCACACCAGTCCACTGGGGGAGTGCCTCACCTTTTACAGGTGTGTGTTAAGCCGCGTTGTTGTCCGCTCATGTATTCAGAGTCCAGGGGGACATCTTCAACTTTGCGCATTTCTGACCACCCCAACTTGGTGGTCAGTAACTCCTCAAAGGTTTGAGATCACACATGTGTATGTAAAACATTGATATATTCCTTTCTTAATTGGAAGTAGGAGGGAGATGCCCTTTGATCATTTTTTGACTTGTAAAAGGGTGACTGTTCATAAAGGAAAGCCCTACTGCAGTCACAAATCCTGTGATTTTGCAAATAAAAGGGTTTGCAATTGCAAATGGATTTTGGACATGAGGCCTTCAGTCAGTCGCATATTGGCAAAAACTTTCTTTAACTCGGAATATTTTGCTTATGAATGCTTTGTGGGGTTTGCCAAGAATCATCTGTACAATTAACAGATCATAGCTTTTTAAATATGCTTATTAATGAGCACACATTATCGATTTGGTTTCCCATCACTATATAATTTTTAATTATATCATTTTCTGTTTTAAAATCATAACGATGCAAAATAGTCTTTTAACAACCATTACATGCAGTTCCAGTCTTACAAAATGGAAGAGGTGCTTGAATTTACATTAACTAATCTTCTAAGGAAACCATTTCTGATTTTACAAAGGCCTGCAGTTCAAGTAGTTCTTCATATTTCAGAGCAATCCGATATTCCAGAAAGGGATTTGGTAATTAAAGCGTCAAGTAAAGCTCATAACGGCTCTTCCACGTTTTTAAGAAAAACAAATGGGCCGCACAATAGAGTGAAATCCAATTTGGTATATTTCTGACAAAAAGGGCAATGGTTTTGTTTGAAAAAGTTCAAGAAAATCTACAAAGAAAAAATACTAGAAAATGTAAACATTGAGGACATAGAAATAGTAAAGAAAACAGACAAATGGCAAAAGATTTACAGATAATAGATGTGGTAGAAATAGAGGTACAAGGGGATAGGTAACAAGAGATGGACAGAGGGATGGCCTAGTTTTGCCAGCTCAGCTTTAATCGGTGCGTTGATCATCTCTGCCACTCTGGATGCTCCCGGCTTAGAACTAAAGTGAAAATTCTGGTCGATCTTCAAAGCTGTTGAGAGAGCGCAATTTGAATGAAATGTATGAGTACGCCATATTTACAAATCAGTTGCGTAAAGTTAGCTAAAGTAACTAGAGATATGAGAATATGTATCCGCATTTATTCACGATTGCTTTGTTAGACATAGGGAGCACATATAGAGTGTGGGCTAATATAGAAATGTGTGGAAATGCTTAGAAATGTTAGACGTGTTAATCAGGTTCCATGTTATGTAGCTGCTAAATGAAGAGGGATGTAATGTGCAAAATGAAGAAACGTGCAGACCACATGGCACTGTACAAGAATGAAATGTACTATTGCATCTTTCACGTAACGTGGATTCAATATTATTCAATGATTTTGCTTATATGTTAAAGGCTGTGTTTATTAGATGTGTTTTGTATAACCAGAGAGTGGTGTGTTAGCATATTATTTTAAGTTTAGAAATAAGTGTTCACAGGGTGCAGGCTACTGCATGTAATTTAGTAGGCCCAAAGAGATAAAGGGTCTTCTTTGATCCGCACGTGTTAGTTAAAAGTCAAGCCTCGTTAAAATAAATTGCCAATGTTGGTCGAAGTTTTACGGCCTAGCCTGATAAGGGGAGCCTGGAATTTGGGGCCCTGCTTCGAAGTGTCTGTTTGCAGGTGCGAGGGGGGTACCAATCAAGAGCTTGATGAATAGAGCTCTGTTCGAGGAGATAGGCTCGGGTCCGGAGGAGTCTACTGGAATGTCATGAGGGTACCAGCACGCTGGAGACGGAGCCTGGGAAGCAAGGTCAACTTTAACAGACGGTCCAAAGAAGCGAAACTATGGAAAAAAACAGAATCGAGATCACGTGAATTGTGTACGTGGTGGGCGTCTCAGAGGGGCGTTCCACCCATACTGTGATTTTGTATTAGGGACAGCACCCTGGGGAGGAGGTAGAGCAGACGGCCTGAGGACCCTTAGAGAGCGGATGGGTAGGCAGAAAGGGTACTGCTGCAATGCATAGGTTTTCCATCTAAGGCTGAGAGAGAGAGTTTGAACTTCTTTGGAAGTCAACACGGCTGACACCTTTTTTAGGTAAAGAACTTGCTAAGTAGGGATGTCATCTAGTCTAGAGTAGGGTCAGTTTAACCTGATTTGTTTCTTTTCTGTAAATGACGCTTAAGATTCATCCTGCGTCGATGATATTTAACTTACTGATTTTCGAATTGGTTTTGGTAGTTTTCTTCTGTCGATTAAGATCTCTCAGAGAGTTCATGTTCATTTTACTGCCTGTGTATCTTTTGAACCTTATATTGAGATGTTTGTACTTGCAACTAATTTTGGCTTTATAATAAATCTTTAAACTTATCCGTAGTAAGTGGTTCTTCAGAGTTGTGTCAGTTTTGGGTTTATCTGACCTACGTAGGGTTTGCCTTTTACTCAATGACAGTCAACAATCGATCCAAAAGACTTAAGTGAGATAGGAATTAGGGTGATCTGATAATCGATCAAAAATCTCACTTTCCCAGTTGGTAGCAGAGTAAAGATGGTTGGCTTCTTGAGGAAGGTGACCTAGATTAGGTTAAGATTACCCCAAGGCCCCTAGTGATCGACGACAAGAAGAAGAACCACCTGCCGAAGAAGGTGCTGACGGTGCGAGAGAGAAAAGCAGCAGAATCGGTCGAGAGTGAGTATAAGGGTCATGCGTTGTCAGATTGCGGTGTTTTGTGTTGTACCTGTGTTGTAATGTCAAGCGGAGTTGAATGCCTGTAGTGTGATTGTGAGACGGTTGTGAGCGCGCGCAACCTGGTGAAAATCTTAGGTTCAGAAGAGGAACTTAAGTGGTTCGGGTGTATCGGACATCCAGAGTAATTGTCAACCATTGTGAAGGGGGTCATGAGGTACCATTGATCGCCCGTAGGACCGTGATAGGGGGAACGTAAGAGTGAGTGTATGAGTAACGGACGCTGGTCGGACGTTTACTGTGTGTAAGTAACCTATCAGTTAAGGCGATCGTCTGAATGTTTACGGAAGACGTTTCGTCAGTTGAGGTGACAATTACAGTTAGACTGTGGACGTGCAGTCAAGAAAAGTGATCGCTTGGTCGGAAGTAGTCATTTTTCAAGTGTATGAATGAGACGCATGCATGACCGGGAGATGAGCTGAGAAAGGAGGGGAACTGCTGAAAAGGGGACGAGTGACGTCAGAGTGAAGCCGCGCTGGGATAGGCTGGTTGACGCAAGCCGCGCTGTGATAGGCCGGTTGGTGTAGAGCCGCGCTGGGATAGGCTGGCTAGCGAGAACCGCGCAGGGATTGGTAGATTGTCATCAGGAAGTAAACAAACGAAGAAAATTGCGAAAAATTGTAGATTCGGAACATGAAGTGTTTTAAATGTTTAAGAGCGATGTTTAAGAGAGAAAATAGAGAGGCGGTGAGCGGGGAAGAGGCCCCACCGGAGGGCACACCAGCTCATTATATGGCTGTGAATGTTGGGTTACATACTATACTGTGGATCTCTGAGTGGAGCAAGATAACAGAGGGAAATGAGGAACTGACGTTCCCGAAATACGGAACGTTTAGGTTAGAAGCATTGAACCAGCTGAAAGCAGTAATGCTCGCGGCGAGACCTCTACCCAGACCAACACAGTTTGAAGCCCTCAATGCATGGTTTAGGGCGGCGTACGACCGGAGCTTGAACAGGCGCCAAGAAAGAGTGAAGAGATCGGTGAGAGCAGTGCAGGATGCCAAATGGGATGAAGAAGCTAAAAAGTGGAGAGTGCAGAGAATTGAAGCAGATAAACTGTACCCAGTGATAGAAGTTACAGGAGACAAGAAACCTCTAGTAGAGGATGATGAGAGCGAGACAGATGACAGCTTGATAAATAGGTTATTGTTGGACAGACCACCTCCGTACAATAGAGAGGCTGAACGTCCCGAGCTCCAAAAGGGGGACGGGGCCGGAAAAGGGGAATATAGACCGCTCCCCATAACAGATTGGGAACCCAACAAAGGCGAGGAAATACCTCAACCTAGTCCAGTACAGAGAGTAGTCGGTAGGTTTGTGGTACAAAAGGTGCCGGAAACAGAGTGTGCAAGGTCGTACCAACTGCCGGACGCTCTTCAAGTACCTGTTACCATAGGTCCTGTAGTATCGATTTACGATCCAGAAAGAGTGCAAAAAGAGGAACAGGCACGATTGGACAGAGAAAGAGCAGAGATGGAAAGCAGGAACAATACAATTAATTCACAAAGGCAGTTGCTAGGACCAAGAGGTCGGAGCACCCCGTTGAATTCAGTAGTGGATCCCATAATAGAACAAGGGGGTCAGAGAGGGCAGATGGATCTGAGAGGACCACGGCCGAAATCCTTTAGGGAGTTGAGGGAGTACTTGAAAGAATGGGACGCAGCCGTGTTAACCCAAAATAACAGGTTAGGTGCGGAAACAGAATGGGGAAACCGAGAGAACAGAACCCTGTCTCACTGCGGAGCTGGCGAAAGCAGTCCAGAGTGGGATGGGAAGAGTCAGGACGGTAAAGGAGACACTCGCCACATTGGGAGTGGAAGTAGACAGGAGCATGAGGATAGGAATGCAGGATGTGGAGGGATGCCTCGTCCCATTCTCAGTGAGGGAGATCGAAGAACGCAGGAGTACAGGGACAGTTACAGGTGTACTCACCACACACCGGGCGAAGATGTACAACATTGGAGCCGCGGGAGTATGGAGAGTCGCGAGGGGTTTCATCATGCATCCAGTGATCACGGACGGGATCGCGGGAACATGGAGAGCTGTGAGGGATCTTATCGAGTATTGAGTGACACTAGACAGCAAAGGAATGGCGAAGGCTTAGAGAATAGCGGGGGATCTTATCGTGTGCCTAGGGAGGCTGAACCGAAGAGACAGAATGGGATGGTGGGAAATAGAGCATTGTTTCACCACACACCGAGGGAAGATGGAAGAGCATGGGATTTAGAAAGATGGGAGCAAGGAAGGACTCCTCATAACTCACCTGAACCTAGGCGTAGGACTCGGATTTGGGACGGGAGGAATGTAAATGGCCCATCTAAGAATGAAGTACTAAGAGCTGAGGTAAAGGCAAAGAGACTCGATGTAACCAGTTTAAAATCAGACTTAGATGAAATAATAGACGGCACATTGCCAATGGAGAGGATCGTCCTGTACGAACAAGACGAGTTACTGTTTATGGCAAAGGATGTTACTCGGAAGGCGAGGGCAGTACATGAAAGACTATCTGAATTGGGAGACAGATACATGGTAGACCTATCAAGGACTAAAGCATTACAGGGTAACCATAGACTGCATTGCACGGATCAGGATTTAGACGAAAGAAGGACGATCGGGTTGAAAACACACATAAAAGAACTGATCTTGGGCATAAGAACATGGAGAGATTTGGATAAATGGGAGGAAAGATGGTCCAAGAGAGGGACCGTCAGAAGGAGCACAATTGGGATGTCCCCAGAGGGAGGGACACAGAAAATGGAAGCATACCCATTGCGAGAAATTGCAAATGGAAGCTATGTGCATGTGCCCTGGAGTAGAGGGGACTTAGCGGCATTTACAAATTCCTTTTCTAAGCTGAGAGAAAACCCGTGGAGTGGTATAAGCAGGTAGAGAGGTTTGTAAAGATATCAAAAGTACTGTGGATTGATCTAAACACTCTGTTTGATATTGTAGTGCCAGGAGATTTGTGGACAGCATGTAAGGTTAGCGTTGAATGGCCAACATCTGAACCGTATAGGGATGCCCAGACAAACGGACCATCAGAAAAAGTCATGGAAAAATACGAAAGGGTAATGGCATGGCTGAAGGATAAGGTGCCGTTGCAAGACATAGACTGGGTTAAGATAGATCGAACCACCCAAGAACCTAAAGAGACTGTCCATGAGTATTATGAGAGATTGCTGAAAGCATTCAAACAGTACAGTGGGTTAGATGTAATGGATCCTAAAGACATAGGACAGTTTGTGTCAAAGTTCGTTCTGGGATTGAGACCTGATATTAGTTTGATGATCCAGCAACATTTAATCTGTTGGCAAAACAAACCATTAGATGAAATTCTGAGATATGCAAGGTACTGCAGTGATGAAATAGACTCCAAAGCAAAGAAACTTATGGAGAAACTGATGATGGTGCAGATGCAGTCGGCTGGAAAGGGTGGACAGCGACAACAGGGAACAGGGACATTAGGAAGGAAACAAAATAATCAGAATAAAGACGATGAGGAAAAACAGAGACCTAGGGTAGATATTGCGACATTGAAAAAGACGACCAGATGTCACCAGTGTAACGAGGTGGGGCATTGGAAACGCGAGTGCCCCTATAATATTGAGACTGGAGAACTAGAACCAGAGGAGGACGAGGTCCAGAGCAGTTTGGCGAAGGGGACAATGATACACAAGGGAAAGATTATCAAAGGGGGGACCCCGACTCCTCGAGCTCAGTTCCCTCAACCACCCCGAATTGCGACCGGGGGAAAGACATATAAGCAGATGCCTCTTTTTGTAGGAGGAGAAGAGTGCTATTATGTTGATCCCCTTATGGGACAGCGAGTGGATAGAGAGGAGGATTGTACCCTCGGGGCAGTTTTAGAGGTGGACCAGAGGGGACCCTACGTGGAGGCCGAAGTAGCAGGGTGTCCTACGACCTTCTTGGTGGACACAGGGGCCACTCGATCCACTCTAAGATCAGCCGTGGTCCCGGGACTGCCAATGTCAGGAGAAACCATTCAAGTGGTAGGAGTCGCAAATAGGAGAATGACTAATCCTTTGACAGAACCAGTATCGGTGAAGATAGGGAAATACAGTGATGAACATCAGTTTGTGGTCTATGACCCCAGCCCTGTGTGTCTGTTGGGAAGGGACTTATTGTGCAAACTGAATTGTACAATATACTGCACCCCCCAGGGAGTGGAGGTACTAACTAACGATGATGACGCTGATTTCAAAGTTGCAAATTCAAGGGTGTGTGTGTGGAGCTGTATCCTACCTTGACGGTGGAAGAGCTTCCATGGGACTTAAGAGGTGCGGTGTCATCTGAAGTGTGGGATTTCACTGGGGAAGAAATAGGACTGATCAAAGGGGTAGAGCCAGTGAAGATCATGGTAAAACCAAATGATGAGTATCCAAGAACACCCCAATACAAGTTGACCCCGGAGACGATTGCAGGAATAAAGCCTGTGATCGAATCCATGATTAAGCAGGGAATACTGAAGGAAATCGTGGGAAGCCCATGTAACTCCCCGATTATGGGTTTGCAGAAGCCTAGTGGGAAATACAGAATAGTGCAGGACCTTCGAAAGATTAATAACATAGTTGTTTCGTGTTGTCCTGTGGTACCGAATCCATCAGTGATATTGTTTCAGATACCATTCCAAGCTGAGTGGTTCACAGTGATAGATCTTTGCCAGGCCTTCTTTTCAATTCCCTTAGATGAGGAGAGCCAGTATCTTTTCGCTTTTAAGCTGGAAAATCGCGTTTTAACATGGTGTCGTATCCCACAGGGGTATACAGAGAGCCCATCGATTTGTAACCAGCTGTTGAAGAAAAATCTTGAAAGTCTAGTACTGCCACAGAACTCGGTTCTGGTTCAGTACATAGACGACCTACTTGTGGCGTCCGAAACTGAGGAAGCTTGCAAAATAGACACCATCACCTTACTGAATCATTTGGCTGAGAACGGACACAAGGTGTCTCCAAGCAAATTACAGTACTGTTTGACAGAAGTGCAGTACTTGGGTCACAGAATCGAAAAAGGGAAACAAAAGGTGTCACCAGACAGAATAGAGGCGATCATGAAAATGAATTCGCCCACAACACAGAGAGAGGTCAGGATGTTTCTAGGTATGGTTGGTTATTGCCGGCAGTGGATAGCTAACTTTTCACTGAAAGCAAAACCGTTACAAAAACTGACGCACAAGGAGGTGAGTGATCCGGTACCATGGGACAAGGATTGTTTGATGGCGTTCCTGCAGCTGAGGGAGGACTTGTGCCGTGCCCCGGCTCTGGGAATGCCGGATTACGAGAAACCATTCTTACTTTACTGCTGTGAAAGGGAAGGATGTGCTTTGTCAGTGTTGGCCCAAATCCACGGAAAAGCCCGTAGACCAGTTGCATACTTCTCGGCTACATTAGACCCAGTAGCCGCAGCGTTGCCCAGATGTCTCAAATCCGTTGCTGCAACGGGTGTCAGCATTGAGAGGTGTGAAAATATCGTAATGGGACACCAGCTAGTGGTGTATGTACCGCATTCTGTTGAACTGTTGATGACCAGGACCAAGACACAGCATCTAACGAATAGTAGGCTCACGCGCTACGAGCAAGTCATTCTGGCTGCCGAGAACGTGACCCTCAAGAGATGCTCTGTTTTGAATCCTGCCACTTTGATGCCACTTCCAAATGACATTGATGATGATGTATGTACAGATCATGACTGCCTTGATGTTACTGAACTATGCACCAAACCAAGACCAGATATCGTAGATGAGCCCTTGACTGACCCTGATGAAATTTTTTTTGTTGATGGCTCATGCGTAAGAGACGATATTGGTCAGCTGAGAGCAGCTTATGCCGTTTGCACCATTACCGGAGTTGTGGAAGCCGCTTGCCTGGAAGGAGTACACTCCGCTCAGGTAGCTGAAATCATTGCCTTGACACGCGCCTGTTTAGCAGGTAACAAAATTCGAGTCACCATGTACACCGATAGCTAGTATGGTTTCGGGGTAGTTCATGACTATGGGCAGTTATGGTCTCAAAGAGGTTACATGACCTCTTCAGGTTCCCCCATTCGAAATGGGGAATTCGTTCGATTATTGCTGGAAGCATTACAAGGTCCGGCAGCTATTGCCGTTGTAAAATGCACAGCTCACACTAGAAACACCGATTTTGTGTCGCAAGGCAATAGGTATGCCGACGAGGTTGCACGTTACTGTGCAGAACAGGGATTTTCTTTTACAGAGGTGGAAGTGAGTGGGATTCAGGAAAGGACCGAATTAACCATGTTGTTGGAAACCGTAGACACTTGGGATGAGTTGAAATGTATACAAGAGAAAGCACCTGACTTTGAGAAAAAGACATGGGAAACGGCAGGTTGCACAAAAAGTGAGATGGACTTTTGGGTCTCCGCAGATGGGAGAGCAGTATTACCAAACGAGCTATTTAGTCCAATGGCAAGGAGGATACATGAGCCAGCACACATAGGTAGAGATGCTATGGTGAGAGTATTCAGGCAAACCTGGTATAACCCCAAGTTTAGAGTAGCGGCAGAAGCAGTATGTCAACGTTGCGTGATCTGCCAACAACTGAACGTAGGAAAGAGAACACCAGTCACATTGAGTCACATAGGGAGGTCTGGGGGGCCATTCAATAGAATGCAATTAGATTTTATTGAAATGCCAAGGTGTAACCGCCTCAGATACGTCTTGGTGGTTGTTTGCATTTTTTCCAGATGGGTTGAGGATTACCCCACACGCAGGTGTGACACACTCACGGTAGCAAAATTGTTGCTTAGAGAACTGATACCACGCTTCGGGGTGCCGGCCTCTTTGGAATCAGATAGGGGAACACATTTCAACAGCGAAATTGTGAAGATGCTTTGCTCAGCCCTAAATATAGACCAGAAGCTGCATTGTAGTTATCGACCAGAAGCTTCAGGGATTGTGGAACAGATCAACAGCACGATTAAGTCCCGAATTGCCAAAGTTTGTTCATCGACATCCTTGAGCTGGCCTGATGCACTGCCACTGGTCCTTATGAGCATACGTAACACACCAGACAGAAGGACAGGTCTCTCCCCACATGAGGTGTTAATGGGGAGGGCTATGAGACTGCCATCAGTTCCAACTGCAGCATTGTTGAACATCACAGATGATTTGATCCTGGACTATTGTAAGGGACTCTCTGACGCCATTCATTCTGTGTCTCTTCAGGTGCAGGCCGCTGAAGTTCCATCGTCCCAAGACTTGTGCCACGACCTGTGCCCTGGGGACTGGGTCGTGGTGAAGAAACACGTCAGGAAGAACTGTTTAGACGTGCGCTGGCGTGGGCCCTACCAGATCATACTGGTGACAAACACTGCAGTGAAGTGTGGAGGCTTGCCCAACTGGATTCACGCCTCACACACCCGAAGAGTCCCAGCACCTCCGGAAGAAACAGCTCCTCCCTCGGATGAAAATCCAGCTGAGAACGGAGAGTCAACGGAGGAGACCAGTCCAGCTGTAGAGGTGCCAGAGGAGACTGGGAGCGTGTCTGACCAGGCCGAGGACGGTCAATACACCAGCGAAACTGAAGTTGCCACAGAAGGAGAAAGTAGCTGGGAGTACGAATCGGACACTGATCAAGCTGCAAGTGGTCGAGAGTCGAGTGCAAGAACAAGGAGCAGGAGAACAAGGAGTGGAGAGGCTAGCTGGCCGGAAAGAAGGAGAAGGCCAAGCCTGAGAACCAATCCAGAGAGCACTCTTGTTCCAATTTCTGAAGACTCAGACCTAGACGAAGGTGCAGTGGAATCAGACTCTGAGGGTCCAAGAAGATCAAGGAGAGTACGTGTGCCCTGCAGAAGATACGCCACTCCTGAGTGGACCTACTTGGCGGCAGATGTCTTGGGGAAAGAGATCCGGGAGGGTGAGGGAAGTGCAGGTGACCAACCTTGATCCAATCGTAACGGTGGAAGTAAGACTGTTGACACCCGGAATTGAGACCGAAGGGTTGTTAACGTTCACTCTCCCCGTCCCTCTGTATTTAAGCAGGATCAAAGACCTGGTGCTGAACAGATTCGAATTTCCAACTTTGGGTCACCCAGTACCAGAGCACGAGGAAACCATCCTTCGTTTAGAATTGTTGGAATATGCTATTAGAGCCGCTGGAACCAGAATCATCGTAGATACCTAAAAAGACTTTGTAAATGAGCCAGAGAGAGAGAAGATAACCTAGCGCCTAGTGGAAGAAGAGGAAAATTAGGGACATTTCATTTAGTGGACGGAGAAGGGCTAGGGTTGTCTGTTGTTGAAATTAAAGAGACTGAATTGCAAACAGACTTTACCAGATTCCAAGTGTGGTTAACAGACTGAGAAAGCAAAATGAAAGCCGAGTGAAGAAATCAAAGAGACTTTTCAGAAAGAAACTACACTGTTTGATAACATGGAGGCCGGTGGTCCGAATCGCAAGGCAAAATGCATAGTAGGCCCACTTATAGCAGTAGTGATTTCCCTTATAATCACATTAGTTACTGTATCATACATAGTGGGACATGCAAGTGTAACAGAGACAACGGATGTAAAGCCTGTAGCGACATTGAAACCTGCTATTGCTGATAAAAAGGAGGAGGACAATGTAATCCAGGAGAAAGCGTTACTAACAGCAGAGGCCCGTAGGTTACATGAAGATGAGTCACAGGGAAATTTTAAGTCCAGCGCATATGCCAAATTGTTATATGAATATATAGATGTCATGGAGGCGAAGGACTGTTATGTCTGCATGAAGCTACCAGCTTCAGTGGACGAGGGCATTAGATATCATCATCTTCCATTGACCTATGGGATCTCATGTAGTCTAATACTTAGCATATTTTATGGTCGAGATGGGTTTGAGTATTATTTCTCGAATTATGATTCAGTATTGCCAGAGGTCCCGAACTATAAGCAAATTAATAAATGGGACTATAAAAAGAATGAAGATAGATTGGCGAAATTCTTCCTTCCTTGGGATACATTAGATACTTCATATGCACGTAGAAATAATCTGACTTGCAAAGTGTCAGAGATTGAGAAGAAGTTTATAGGACAAGTTGATGACCGTTACAGAAGGCAAAAGATTCTGAAAATGTCAGGACAGTGGAAAACAGACTGGACCGAGGAGGAGTAGGCCCACAAAAAGAAGGGTAGTAATGGTCCAATAGCTTTAGATCGAACACAAAGAGGGAAGTTATGCCTAACCAGAAGCAAAACTTACTATGAGAGTGTGTTTGTAGGTGAAGTTAACTGTGAACATGCTTTCCGATTAGAATACTATACAAAAGATTTCTTAAAAGGGATGCAAGTGATTCCTAATGTATATTTTGTATGTGGAAGAAATGCCTACGTGAAGCTGCCTGACAATTGGTACGGTTCATGTTATTTGGCAATTGTCTTCCCCAAAATATATCATGCCAAGGACTTAGAGATCATAGAAGGAAAAGCTTCAGCAAGGGGAAGAAGGGATGTAGGTGATGCTGAAGTAGTTGGAGATGTATTTGGTGCTATGTTTCCTCTTTTAGGATTGATACTTAATGATGTCAAGATAAGGAGATTGGCTACAGTTGTAGACAGATTGTCTGCAAGTACTGCAAGATCACTAATGCTGGTAGAAGGGGAGATGCAATCGATAAGGGCAATGGTTCTTCAAAACCGTCTTGCTTTAGACGTTCTGCTAGCAAAAGAGGGCGGAGTCTGTAAGGCTTTGAAGGTCCAGGAATGCTGCACTTACATTCCAGACAATTCAAAACCTCTTGAGAAGGGCATACAGAATATAACCAAGATACACCAAGAAATTGAGGACCTAACAAGGGTAAATGTCTGGGAAAAAGTAGGTCATGGGATGGGTAAAGTTGGAGGTTGGTTTGCCAATCTCGGGAAGAGCTTTGTCTGGTATATTCTGAAGCCTATCATCATAATTGTGATTTGTGTAATCATATTGTGGGGTTTAGTGAGACTGTACAAATGGCATAGGTCAAATAGATTGCAAAGGACTATGAGAGAACAGGAGCAGAGGTTAGCTGCTATGCAAGATCATCAGTATAGGAGTCTGAGGGCTCTAGAAACGATAAAAAGAGGGAGCCTTGCAACAAGTTCTGTTTGACCCATTCAAATTGATGTACTAATGATGACCCCTGGAGGTCATCAAAGGGGGGGACTGAGAGAGCGCAATTTGAATGAAATGTATGAGTACGCCATATTTACAAATCAGTTGCGTAAAGTTAGCTAAAGTAACTAGAGATATGAGAATATGTATCCGCATTTATTCACGATTGCTTTGTTAGACATAGGGAGCACATATAGAGTGTGGGCTAATATAGAAATGTGTGGAAATGCTTAGAAATGTTAGACGTGTTAATCAGGTTCCATGTTATGTAGCTGCTAAATGAAGAGGGATGTAATGTGCAAAATGAAGAAACGTGCAGACCACATGGCACTGTACAAGAATGAAATGTACTATTGCATCTTTCACGTAACGTGGATTCAATATTATTCAATGATTTTGCTTATATGTTAAAGGCTGTGTTTATTAGATGTGTTTTGTATAACCAGAGAGTGGTGTGTTAGCATATTATTTTAAGTTTAGAAATAAGTGTTCACAGGGTGCAGGCTACTGCATGTAATTTAGTAGGCCCGAAGAGATAAAGGGTCTTCTTTGATCCGCACGTGTTAGTTAAAAGTCAAGCCTCGTTAAAATAAATTGCCAATGTTGGTCGAAGTTTTACGGCCTAGCCTGATAAGGGGAGCCTGGAATTTGGGGCCCTGCTTCGAAGTGTCTGTTTGCAGGTGCGAGGGGGGTACCAATCAAGAGCTTGATGAATAGAGCTCTGTTCGAGGAGATAGGCTCGGGTCCGGAGGAGTCTACTGGAATGTCATGGGGGTACCAGCACGCTGGAGACGGAGCCTGGGAAGCAAGGTCAACTTTAACAGACGGTCCAAAGAAGCGAAACTATGGAAAAAACCAGAATCGAGATCACGTGAATTGTGTACGTGGTGGGCGTCTCAGAGGGGCATTCCACCCATACTGTGATTTTGTATTAGGGACAGCACCCTGGGGAGGAGGTAGAGCAGACGGCCTGAGGACCCTTAGAGAGCGGATGGGTAGGCAGAAAGGGTACTGCTGCAATGCATAGGTTTTCCATCTAAGGCTGAGAGAGAGAGTTTGAACTTCTTTGGAAGTCAACACGGCTGACACCTTTTTTAGGTAAAGAACTTGCTAAGTAGGGATGTCATCTAGTCTAGAGTAGGGTCAGTTTAACCTCATTTGTTTCTTTTCTGTAAATGACGCTTAAGATTCATCTTGCGTCGATGATATTTAACTTACTGATTTTCGAATTGGTTTTGGTAGTTTTCTTCTGTCGATTAAGATCTCTCAGAGAGTTCATGTTCATTTTACTGCCTGTGTATCTTTTGAACCTTATATTGAGATGTTTGTACTTGCAACAAATTTTGGCTTTATAATAAATCTTCAAACTTATCCGTAGTAAGTGGTTCTTCAGAGTTGTGTCAGTTTTGGGTTTATCTGACCTACGTAGGGTTTGCCTTTTACTCAATGACAGTCAACAATCGATCCAAAAGACTTAAGTGAGATAGGAATTAGGGTGATCTGATAATCGATCAAAAATCTCACTTTCCCACTGTGCACAACAGCTGCATTATCTCACTTTTAAAGTGACTGAACCTGATTTGACTCGAGATAATCAGTCATGCCAAAACTTGGGATCAACTCTCTCAAGAGTAGTTTGGCCACACTCATATATTCCTAGTTGGGTATGTCTAACCCCAGCATAAGATCAAGCAATCACCTACCAAGGTATACCACAGTTGTTTACAGAGGGGCATCTCGAAAAAAACAATTTGAAGACGATTGAATGGCCCGTTTGGCATCCCTATGTGACTCATTGTCACAATATTTGTTCTTCCTGTTGCTTACTGACATGCACTCAGGCGAGTTCCTGGAGTTGCCTGGCTCCCTATCTACACACTGGGACCTATCCTTGAAAGGTCGGTGTCCTCAGTTTTTAATGGTTTTATGCTTTCTTTGCATAGCTTTATTTTCGTTTATCTTCATTTCCCAGTAACTTTCACTCACCGGGGAGCCTTTGCCCTGGTTTTGCTGCCTGTTTATTTTAGCCATCTGTTTTTAGGATACTCACACTCGCGCTCTGGCACTTCTGTGTAGATATGCCCACCCCCTTATGAAGGGATATTTAAATTGTGGCATTGCGCAGAGGAGCAAAGGCAAGCCTGTCTGTGCCCGTCCATTGCTGGACCGCGCCCAGCGACGGAACCTCTGCCGGTCTCGACTCAGATCCCAATAAGAACATTAGATACAGAGGTAAGGAGTTACTTGCCCTTAGGGGAGGTACAAATAAATGTCCCTGTATTAATATGTTCTCCCTCTGGTTAGGAAATACTGTCAGCTGCAAGTTATGTTGATTCTCTCTTGCTGTACCCTCCCCACTGCTAGGCCTCTCATCAGCTCACTTAGAACACACTTTAAGACTTCCCCCCTTCTTGCATCTCAATGATCGGTCCCTGGTTAAACACGCCACGGAAATGGCTATCCTAATCAAAACCCATTAACTTGACATCATGTTTATCACAGAAACGTGGGTCAACTGTTCCTCCACCCCAGGTCTGATCACAGCAGGTCCCCCGGTACACCATTTTCAGATTAGACCGACCCTTGAAAAGATGAGGCGGGATCGTAATTATTTATTGGGACCAGATTAGATCTAGATTCGCAGCCATGCCTAATGAAGACTGTGAAGCCCTTTCTTTTTTGCAGCTGAGCTGACCAAAAATCAATCCTTAAGATGGCTACTTATCCCCCAGAAGTTGGGGTCTCAACTCCATCAGCACACTCCTGAAAGGAGACATCTGTAACTCAGACTTTACAATTCTGGGAGATCTAAACTTCCATCTAGACTCAACAGAAGAGAATGACACTAAGGACGTTTTGGAAACCATGAATCACTTTGGGCTCACTCAACTGCTACAGAATCCCACTCATATAGCAGGCCACATACTGGATGCCATCTTTAGCAACAACAACTTGCTTGATGTGCTCAAAGGCTCTTTGCCTAGACAAACAAAAATGTAGACAATGGAGGAAATGGAGACTCAATTATGAAGCCCATGAGAAGGAACTGTACAGACTCTCCCAGTCCAAATATAAAGCCCTCTTGACTTAAGAAAAAACTGTGCACTTCACTTCCTGTATAGAATCCTCACAAAACTAATCCAGGGAGCATTTTCATGTTATTAACAAACTTACCAAACTACCTGTAGCCAAAGGATGTAGTGGCAGTCAAGTCTTTGGTTGCAATATTGCTCAATACTTCCCGAATTAGGTCGATCAAGTCTATTGCCTTTTGGAACAAATACCCTATGCCTCAACCTGACGAGTGCACCGATAATGATGAGTCATATCGATTTTCTTATCGATGTGGCCAGTTTCAGTCCAGTCTCATCAACATAAGTGAAACATCTTATTTAGACCATGAAATCTGGATCTCCTTATGATCATGTTCCCCTTCGGTCCTGAAGCCTGAACTAATAGCTAAGGTTTTGACGAACATTTTCAACTGTATGTTCTGGTCAGGCATTTTTCCTTAGTAATGGAAATAGCTTCTATTCTTCCTCTCCTAAATAAACACAACCATGATTCTGATGGCCCCTCTAGCTACCGATCTATCTCCAGAGGTCCTTTGCAAACTAAGGTCATATAAAAAATCATGAATACTGAATTTACACAGTTTATTAAAGAGCACAATTTGTTTGGTTTTAGATCAGATCACAGCACAGAGACGCTCATCAAAGTTACAGATGAATTTAAAATCATCATTCATGAAGGAGGCAACGCAGCTCTGATTCTGCTGGACCTATTCGCGGACTTTGACAGAATGGATCACTCAATACTATGCCAGCTTTTAGAGACTATTGGCATAAAATGTATGGCCTTAGAGCTACTCAGATCATTTCTAAAAGACAGAGAAAATATGTGATGCTAGACAATTTCAGCTCCAAAACCTTCTACCTTCTATGTGGGGTTCCACAGGGGTCCTAGCTCAGACCCATCATTTTTTAATTTATACATAGCTGAACTTGCCCTGCTGATCCAATCCTTTGGTTTTTCACTCACCTCCTACACAGATGATACACAAATTGTGCTATCTGCTGCAAATGTGGCTAAAGATAAAACCTCTCAGCTTCATAGTTTTATGAAAGAGATCGGCACCTGAATGGAAAGGCACTCCCTAATGTTAAATTTGGACGCAACAGAGGTTATTTTCTTTGGAAATAATCATCAATTTCCTGATTGCTGCCCATCAGATATGGGCCCACTTCCAATGCCAACTCCCAAAATCAAACATTTGGGAGTGAGTCTTAATGATAAACTAAACAAGTTAATGCCATCATATCCGTCTCTTATAATTCTTTAAGAACCAACAAAAAGATTCTTTCTTACATACCTATCCACTCTAGGAAAACAGTTGTATCCTCGGATGTATGATGTTACCGTGCAATCAAAATGATTGCGGTACATCACAACGCAGCATTTACAACGCAAGTCGTTACCACGACTTGCGCTGTAGGGTGCTGGACTTAGGAATAGTATAATTTACTATTCCAACTCCAGCCTACGTACAGTAGGGAAGGTGTTGGAATAGTAAATCTACTATTCCTTAGTCTAAAGCGCCCTCCAGTGCAAGTCGTGGTAACGAGTTGCGTTTTAAAATCTGCGTTGTGATGGCACTGCAGTGTTTTGACCGCGTTGTAAAGGTTGTTTACCGTATCCTCCCTCATTCTATCAATTCAATTCAACACAAATTAGCATACAGCAGGTCGTGACTTTCTTCTAGTGAATGCAGTCCTAAAAAACCTTGCTAGTACCACACATGTATACAGATTTGGAAGTAATTGCAGATATAAAATTGCTGGCATCATTCTATCCAAAATTGGCTATTGCAAGGGTTTCAATACCAATCCACAGAAACAATACAGCAATAAATTGCAGGTCCTCCAAAACTCTTCTGCCAGAGTACTCCTTGATCTCCTTAAGCATCACTCTGTATCCCTTGCCATCAAGGAACTTCACTGGCTTGCCATAAGGCATCAGATTCAATTTGAATCTCTCTGTCTCACTTTTAAGGCCCTACATGGTACGGATCCCAAATTTCTGAAAAAAGCCATCTTTTGGTATACCCCTAGCAGGAACCTCAGATCTACGGGAACCGAATAAGTGACTCCCTTTAGATTAAAAAAAATACTAAATGGGGTGGCAACAGCTTCCTCGCTGGAGACGGAATATGCTGCCTCTCCACATTAGATCCACATCATTGCTTTAGGTTTTCAGAAAACTTCTTAAAACGTGGCTTTTTAATGGTTAACATACCTTTTTAAACTTTCTCCCATTTCTCACTCTGCTCAGTTATCAGCGCCAAGACACCCTCAGGTATACGCTGTGCTGTATAAAAATGTATAACATAACAATACATCTTTGACATAAACCCTCAGCCATGGGTAAAAAGTGTGGGCTGTACCAGTACCACTGAAGGGTCTGCACCCTTTCATCCCAGCCTCCATGTGTTGGGTCATGTAAATGTTGAACCATAGCAGGCAACATGGAATTGGGTAGAACTGGTTTCCCATCACTAGACACCTAAATTTCACGGACATCTTCCACACAATCTGCCCTGACCCATTTTTCTTTATCAATTTCAGACAATTTGAGGTATGCACATTGTTCAATAACATATTTGGGCCAATTTCATTTTCAACATTGCATGGTTCAGCCAAGAGAAATGTGTGGGACTCAAGAGCACAGACCTGGCAATCTCGTCTGCAAAATTATTTCCAGTGGTGACAAAATCATTGTCATTCTTGTAGGCAGTACATTTCACAACTGCTGTTTCCCTGGGCAACTGGAGTGCATTTCACAAATTCATGACAAACATACTCTTTTGCCTGGGGGAACCATAGGAGGTCAAGAAACCACTCTGGGACCAAAGCTGCCTCAAGTTCTCATCGCAATGCATTCATGCCAGCCCTCACCATAAATGATAAAATCGCCTGTTCATACTTAGTAAGGCAGGTGCTCATTATGTGTTGAGTTTGAGTGCGAGTCAAGAGGATTTCAATTGGATGCGGAACCGTCACAATTGGTGGGTAGCCCATCACAATGCCCTTATTCTGCTGTATGCTCAGACTAACAGCAGCAACTGATTTCATGCAACCAGAAAATGTGGGGGCAGCTGGATCGAGCTTAGTTGAGGGGTATGCCACTGACCACTTCGTCACCCTATATATCTGTGCCAACATAGACAGTTGGCACCCATCGCGTTCATGACAATACAAGGTAAATTCCTTGTTGTAGTCTGATATTCCTAGAGCGTGTGCACTAAAAACTAGGTTTCTGAGCTCTAGAAAGGCTTCCATGCATTTCTCGTTAAATGATACTTGGTCACTGATGTCATTGTGCATGAGCCTCTGTTTGGGCTACACCATTAAGGAAAAGTTTGGAATCCACAGGCAAGTGAAGTGCTTAGTTTGAGCTCGTGGTTTCTGATGCTCAGCACTGGCATCTAATAGTTAACATTGGGGCTTGTGAAAGTCTGCAACAAGGTTTCGCTGTCCGGCTAATTTAGAGATGACCACAACAACAATTAATTATTAATGCAATATTCATTAGAAATTACTGTTATCTGCCACCCACATCATTCTTATAGCGTTGGAGGCCTAAAATAGTCCAAATTGTCACACTTGTAGGAGTGTAATGGTTAGTAGTTGTGTTGTTATATGAATAATGAGCGGTGCAAGCTGCAGTGGCCTCCTGACGAGAGCCCTGGCATTTTCTTTCTACAAATTAAGCACTGGACAACGGCAGCCTACCATTCCAAAACACATTCTTACCTCTCTATATGTGGAAGAGCACTTCATCTCTAAGCCTGTAGCGATGCACTAATGAGACACTCCTCTTGCTCCTTTTCAAATGTTGTGCCCTAGACAATGGACTTCTTTCTGGTAATTTGGCACAGGAATTCTTGTGTCCCTTCTTAGCGAGATGCTTCGGCACAGTAATTTTATCCTGTCTGCAGGATTCTTTGGCCACAGATGCCATGAGCAGATCATTGATGTAGTGCACCAGTGTTGAATGGCAAGGAAACTGCAAGGTCTCTGAATTTTCTTCAGTATCTGGTTAAAGAATGAAGTGCTTCCATTTTATCCTTGAGGAGCTCCACATCACACAAGAGTTTTACCCTGGAATCTGAATATAAAAATTGTCTGCTCTCCTCATGTAAAGGAAATGGAAAAATATGCTTGACATCAATCAAAGACCGAAAACAATATGTGAATTTGTTAAAGGATTATAATTTATTTTTAATATTTTTTAAATTAATTAAAAAAAATTGTAATTAAAAAAATGTTTAAATAAAATGATATACTTACCTATACTTACGTTGTAATGACATGCGTTGTAATGGCATCTGCTATGTAATGTCATGCGTTGTAAAGGCATTCGTTGTAAAGGATCCTGCGTTGTAATGGTGTGCGTTGAAACAGTATGCGTTGTAAAAGTTGCTTTGAAACGGTTGTATACCGATGAACAAACCAAAGAAGGCAATACAGTCACATGCAACATGCACCATTGTCCACATATATCTGTTGAGAGTACACAATATCACATTAAATTGTATGTTGCAAATCTTAAGACACACTGTTTCATAGTGGATAGAGAGTTGCACAAATTAAGCATGGAAATACATTCATTATACTAATTGAGTCTGACTGGACGTCAGGCCAGATGTTGTACCTGGGCAACCCTCTGTGGGCTCATCCCCTAGTAGGCTCTCTAACACTTCCAGATCCTGTAAAACACAACCTCTGCTGCGGTAGGTCACCTAATCTGCTGCCATATTGAGATCCATCCCCCATCGCCATTCGTGTGTAGAAGATATCTCTGGCACTCCCCAGTACTTAGCAACATCTCTTTTGGCCACCACTAAGCTCCGGGTACTACAGAGAAGTTTAAAGCATGGGACATCAGTGTTGTTCGGGATCCCCCCAAAAAATAAAGTGGTTCGACCAGGAGTGAAACCTCAAGAATGCTTGAGAGTTCCTGGAAGTTCGCTTTGCAGTAAGTTTGCATAAGGGGCACACCAAAAGTGTGTACATAAAGGACCCTATAGCTTTGACACATCACAAGCAACTCAGAGTACATGCTCTCTGAATATTATTTAGTCTGCGACTGTCATAATTGACCCATGGAGTATTTTGAATTGCCCTCAGAAAAAGAGCTTTGTCCATACTTTTATGCTAACCTTTCACATAATAAGGAGAAAAGTCTTAGTTTTCTTATATAACCCTCACCCACCAGGGTTGCCCTTGGTGGCATGCTTCATCATAAGGTTCTCATGTTCCACTGCAGAACAGGGCATGCTGCAACCTGCGGAGTATGCAGGAAAACTGAGTGGTGTACTCCCAATGATGAGAGATGTGACAAGATCTAGTGCTAGCAACCTCAAGGGTACCCCAAAGCAATGTTCCCAGTTCCTCTTCGGATACACCTCACTCCTCGCCCTCCTATCGACCTTCGTCCCTGATGGGTGGCGGGTTGAATGCTCCTCCCATTGCACCACCAGTAATCCTTTACCCTTCACCATTGCTAACCTCTCTATCATGGGTACCCTGGTACTCCGCAAAACCTCAGTAACCATCTCTCCCCTCTGTAACCCCTCAATACCACCACTGACCCATCTGGCACTCATCAAGACCCTTCCTCCCTGCCAGTTTTCCCCACACAACCTCTACCCCTTCCCCAGCACCCAGACTTGGTGGCATGCTTGGACAAACTCCCCCCTCCAGAACCTCTCAATACCGCTGCTGACCCATCTGGCACTCAACGAGACCCTTCCTCCCCGCCAGTTCTCTCTACACAACTTCTACCCCTTCCCCAGCACCCAGACTTGGTGGCTTGCTTGGACAATTTATCCCTCCAGCTGCACCTTCTCACCCTCGAACTTCATGATCTGAAATCCCTCTCATTAGAGCACCTCCCCTGGATAAGCTCCCTCCTCTCTGGTACAAATCAGCCCCGTCCACCGCCTAGCACTAGCGTTAAATCTCCCCTTGACCAAATCTCTTCTCTCTGTATCCCTAAAACCGTACCCCTACCTAACGCACCCTCCTGTCCCAGAAGATCGTTGGCATCTCTCTTGCCCAACTCTTACTCCCTTATCCTAGACACCAACAAGATCCATATGGGGCGAATCCATGCCATTCATGCAAACCTGAACAGAGAACCCACTCCCAACATTAGAGTCATAAACAACGACATCCTAATGAGAGTGAACATCATACAGACTCCTCCCCCCCCTTTCTCCAGTACAACTTAAATGCGTACTACTCAACTGCAGGTCAGCCAGCAAACACACCTCTGATATCTTCAACCTCATCCAACATACTGAGATAGACATCATCATCCTCACTGGAACTTGGCTCAATCCCTCTTCCACTCCTATTCTAGACCTCCTAGTGCCCCCTACTCATGACATATTTCATCTAGAAAGAGCTCTGAAGCTGGGAGGTGGATTAGCCTGTATACATCGGAGCACTCTTGTGGCCTCCCTCTCTGAGTCTTCTACGCCATCCTCTTGCGAATACCTTTGTCTCAACATCTCCAGTAACAATCATCCGGTGTGCAAATTACACACATTCTATCAACCTCCCCTTCATCGAACAATTAATGGAAATCATTTCTGCCAATGTCGATTCCGTTCTATCCCACATCTACCTCCGTGACTTCAACCTCCACTGGTCTAACCTTAATGACAAAACCGTAACTTGCCTAAAATCGTTCTTGAGTGATCACGAGCTGATTCAACATTATGACCGGCCAACCCATAATAAAGGTGAAACTCTGGACCTCATCATCACCAAAGAACACATCATCACAATGGATCCCATCACCCTGTATGATTGGTCTGACCACCATAGCATCTTCTTCCATATTACCATGTATGTGTCTCTAAGGAAGGGTCAAATGAAATCGATGATCTGGAAAAGGTACCTCAGAGATATCAACACAGCCAATCTAGCATCCCACTGTATAGTTGCCCTCTCTTCCCAAGTCGACATGTCTGAGGTTCATGTACTCATCGACTTCTATAACTCTGCTATCTCTAGCATAATGGATTCCGTTGCTCCTCTCCACTAAAAAAAACGCCTCAACAAAAACATCCAAAATATAGTTCAACTGCAACTTAAACTCCGAATGTCGCAACCTTAAGGCTATTGAATGATCCTGGAGAGCCAAACCATCCACGGACAGCTAAAATTCCTTAGATTGGTTAGGGGCTCCTATAACAAGCAAATCAAGAGAGCTAAGGCGGACTATTTCAGATCCCAACTTAATCAAGCCGCAAACCGTCCCAAGAAACTTTTTGAAATGGTTAAACAACAATCGGTGGAAGCACCAAACCGCCCTGATTTGGAAATCAGCCCCCCTCATGTGATGATATGGCTGCGCTCTTTACTGAGAAATCAAGCCTCATCAATATTGATGTGGATACCAAGCAAACTCTACTGCTACCCAATGGGCGTACTCCCCGCCTGGCCCTAATGGACACAATCGAACCGTTGAGCCTGGGCATCAAAAACAAAGCCTCCTGGGACACCTTTAACCCCCTCAGTGAAAGAGACATTAGAAAGGTTCTTCAGAGTATCAACCCTTCTAATCATTTCAGCTACTCGTTGCCACCATCAATCTTCAAAGAAATCAAGGATGTTGTCTCTCCCATCTGGACAAAGATTGTCAAGGCGTCTCTGTCACAGGGCACAATCCTGGAGTGCCTAAAAGCAGCTCAAGTAACACCCATATTAAAAAATCCTACTGCAGATAGCACTGACCTCAACAACTTCTGCCCTATCTCCAAAATGCTCACCCTCACCAAACTCTTGAAAAAATGCGTCCAGTCGCAACTCTGTGCTCACATTAAGAATGTTCACCTCCTGGACCAACATCAATCTGTCTTTTGTAGTGGGCATAGCACTGAATCGGCTCTCACTCACGTTATGGACGACATTTTTAAAATGCTTAATGAAAATGGATTGTGCCTCCTTATCCTCCTTGACCTTTCCTCTGCGTTTGACACAGTTAATCATGACAACCTCCTATCCATCTTAGAGCACAGGATGGGCCTGTCTGGTGTGGTGCTGCAATGGTTCTCGTCTTTTCTCCATCACAGATCCCAAAGAGTGAAGGCGAATCACTATCTCTCGCAGCCATCTCCAGTATTCATGGGTGTCCCCCAAGAGTCCGCCCTATCTCCCATATTCTTCAACTTGTTCTTGGAGCCTCTAGCTAACGCACTAAATTCCATGGACATTCTCTTCCAAATGTATGCGGATGATACCCAACTCTATCTGAAAATTTCCTTCCTGGATAACACCACCTCACTCAACACTACACTACTGACTACTCAAAACTGGTTAACTGTGAACCACCTCCTGTTCAACACCTCCAAAAAAGAATTCCTTCTCATTTCTCCTCCAAATCACACCCATAAGCTAGACCTTTGTATGAATCACCTCACCACCTTCAACTGCTCTCCCCTCATTATCGACTCAGCTAAATACCTCGGAATCACTCTGGACAAGCACTTGTACATGAAGACTCATATTAGCAAAGTATGCAAGGGAGCTAACCCCCTGTTCAGGAAAATCAGGAAGTTCAAACCTTTCCACAAAGAAGCTGACTTTAAACAGGTGGTCCATGTGCTTGTTTTGCCAAGACTTGCATAAGCAAGTGCTACGCTCTGTGGTCTCTCCAAATATACCTTGGCCCCACTAAGGGCCTCATTGAATGCGGCAGCCAGACTGGTCACGGGTACCAAAACAAATGCACACATCTCTCCAGTCTTAAATTCCCTAAATTGGCTGCCATAAGAAGCAAAAATATAGCTAAAGATTGCTTGCCTATCTCACAAAGCCCTCCATTTCAAAACCCTCAGTTATCTAGCACAAAAACTCTAGGAGTGCTAACTCTCTCCTCCTGAAACTTCAGATCTTTCGCAAAAAGAGAACATGCCACCGAGCCATCTCTGGCTCCGCTCCGAAGATCTGGAACTCCCTTCCACCGGAAATACGTAGAATCTCCTCCAAGGATGACTTCAAATCGGAAGTAAAAAGATTCCGTATGAACAAGTTCTTACCTTAATAGGTTGTTGGATCGTCTGCTCTAATGCTTGGACTTACACCTTTAAGCCCTTGCGCTGGTTGCTATTCCCTCTCGATATGTACCAGTTATGTTCTTATTATTCTGCTGATCCTGCGTACATGTAACCGTTCTTGTCCTGTGAGTTCTCTTTTGATATATGATTTTGTCTGTATTCCCATTTGACACACATACTGCAACTATTACTTTCCTTTCCCCACAACTGTAAAGTGCTCTGATATCCCGCGGGATCATGTTCGCGCTATATAAAACTTTATAAATAAAAAAAATAAGACTGGGAGTGGTTTTATTTATTTGTTTATTTTATTTATTTATAAAGTTCTATATAGCGAAAACTTGACCCAAGACGGTATCAGAGCACTTTACATTTAGGATCATTGCGCTACATCAGATACAAGAGCATAGAAAGGTACAGTACACATAAGCAATGTTTCAATAATTCGTAGGAGGGAGGGGAGGAAGGAGTAAAAGAGGGGAGACAAGGAGGAACAATGCCCAATGACCTGCTAGGAAGATGACGGTCAAGGGGCAAAACCAGGGCCAGGCTCCTCAATAGCTGTCAAGCAGCTCCACCAGTCATCAGCCTTGTTGCTCAGGTCTCAGCGTTAATGAAAAACCAGTCATTTAGTATATTTGAATTTGCGTAGGTTATATAGCGCTATCTAGACCCGGAGGTATCAGAGTGCATAACCAGGGGAAAGTTAATTTATAAGGTACATCAAAAGGATAATAAAGCGCTGGCTAGACCCGTAGGTATCAGAGCGCTATAGCAGAGGAACATTGCGTTACAAATTACATCAGTTAATATAGCGTAGTAAGGTACAGTAAACAAACAACGCGGTTGAGAGAATGTATAGGAAAGGAGGGGAGGAAGGAGCCATAGCAGAGAGATAAAGAAGAACTGTGCCCAATGTCCAGAGAGACAAATAGAGAGAGAAAGGGGATAGGTGGAGTGAGAAGGAAGAGGATGAGGGGGAAGACGGAAAAGAGATAAAGGAAAAGTCAGCCCAAAGACCGAGTGGGTAGGTGACGGCCAGGGAGAAAATCCAAGGCCAGTCTCCTCTATAGCTCTCTAAGAAGCTCCACCGGGCATCAGTCAGAAAAATTGAAAGAAAGGAGACAAGTAAAAGGTAGAACAGCAGAAATACGCAGAGTGGGGAGGGCGAGACAGGGAGAAGGGGAGAAACTGTTTCCAGTGTCCAGATGGGCAGGTGACAGTAAGGAGATAAACCAAGGCCGATCTCCTCAATTTGCTGAACAGAGCAGCTCCACCGGGCATCGGACAAAATGCTCGGACTCCGCTGTCTGGGTAGGGGTCAAGTGTAATCAGGGGAATGTCAGAACAGTGCGGGTGGGGGGGCATGGTTAGAGGAAATTCCAAATGTCCTCTTGAGGTCAGGCACATTCCTGGCAGGGTTTTGTAAGTAAAAGTAAATGATCAGCAAGAGGGGAAAAAGGTCACCATTGTCGGCCATGTTGGGGTCGGGCATCCTGGGACCCTTTTCCACACAGTGTATGTGCGGGGAATGACAGAGGTTAGCAGGGAAGGAAGGGCCAGACTCCCAATAGTTCTTAAAAAGGACACTAGGTCTCACTATTTCCCACAACAGGGGGTGGAAGGGGGTTTGACAAAGTGGAATAGGGGCCGAGAAACACATCATCCTCCACTCGGTCGCAAGACACCCCTCTGGATGAAAGCCTCCCAGGAACTGTTGAGAGACAAGTGGGTAGTGTGCTCCCAGGGGGCCTGGCTTGTGAAGTAGCTCACACTATGGCCAGACTCTTAGGGTCAGGCGCCTGCAATGTCTGCAATGTGTTTGTGTCCTTAAGCCCAAGACGTCAGCGCCCTAGCTTTGCTGGTCAGGATAGGTTCCTTGAGGACAGGGCAGATAGCTTAATGGTGTGGGGTAGAAGCTCCTTCTTAATATCTGTCGCCCATAGCTAGGCGTCTTTTATTTGTTACCTCTTGGTTTTGCTGGCCTTGTCATTGTGGGGATGTCCTGAGTGGCCGCCATCTTAGGGTCAGGCATGGACGCACCAGCTCTATCCTACAATTCTGGCGGAATGTTGACCAAACGGTTTTGCGGCCCCTGCGACACTGCAATGCATCGACGCCCACCAGCCATGCCGGCTTAGTGATATGGGGAAATAAAGGCTGCCAGTTCACGGTGTGGTGCAGCACATGCGAGCCGCATAGCCCATGCAGCCACGGAGCCGCACTAGTCCAATTTCGCAAAGACTGCTGCCAACCAGCGCCTGCATGAAATTCCTCACAACAGGCCGGAGTCAGAGGAAAGCACGCAACTCCGCAGATACTGTGTGTTACTTGCGGGTCCTCCATCGGAGCCGACTCACTGTGCAGCGTGGCACGGCCCACCTCTGGTATTCGGGATCTTCTTTACCCAGATCGGGCACGCACTGCAGCAGCTCCCCATGGCACTTGTCTAATCAGCAGCCCCGGAGCACCTCACAACAACAGGCCGCAGTGCAGACTGCACCACCTGCCTGAGAGATAAATACAACTATTTAATCTGACCTCTGGGCGGCTGGGTTAAAAAACGAAGCAAGAGCTAGAAAGTATATGTTTTAACACACCTGCCCTTCTATTGGCTGACTTTTTTCAAGCCAATTCCCATGGTTTTCTTCGGAACTAAGGAGCTAACTCCCTGATTCCACGCCTACATTAGTGCTGGTGCAAATAACCACATGCACTCTGCATGCTGAGACTAGAAAAATGATTGCACATACTTGGTTTCACTGCTTAGTAATCTGTAATATATAATCATGAGAGGGTTAGCTTGCCAAGAATTTGCAGAACACAGAAAATGCAACATGATCACATAGTTTAACTAGAACCTTGTGCTGTGTAAACTTGTTCTGTATACTTTAAAAACATTACCCCATCGTGACTTGTCCTGTAAACTGATATATGCCATTATTGTGTTGAGCACGTCTAAAAAAGTGAACCCTTTGACATACAACATATAGCACAATACACATAAAAGGAACATTGCACAAAAACTCTACAATCATTAATTTAGGCAACAATATGCTTCATGGATCCTACAGTGGTCAAGGTTAGCCGGTAGTCACACTCTATGGGGGAGAGAAATCAAGATATCATGCCCATTAGCTCTTTCCCTGTTTTTTAACCATAGCTTTCAGTGGTCAGATTAAATAGGCAGGGTATATTTAACCTTTAACCCTATTCCCCTCCTACTCCTATTTACCCCGCATCATTTAAAGTACACCACTCGGTGCTTCCATATAATCTGTAGGTCGCAGCATGCCTGTTCCACAGCAGAACGGGAGGACCCTATGATGAAGCATGTCTCTAAGGGTTGACCCTGGTGGGTGAAGGTTATATAACAAAGTTACTCTGTGAAGGGTTAGCATAAAAGTATGGACAGGTTCTTTTTTCTGAGGACGTATATGAGTAGGCAGACAAGACTTCCTTGGATATTTTTCTTATCTAACCCGCTTTATTTAAATGTATTTTAAATTGTATCAGCCATAGGCATGACTTGTTGACAATCTCACGCCTCCCAACCTATGGACATTCAGTATTTGAGCATCTAATTGCATTCTGTCAGAATTCAGTCTGCATTCCCTCGTCTAGTGGCCAATCTTATTGCAGATGTGGCAAGGTCTAATCTTCTTCAAAGTACTAATATTGGTACCACCAACATTTCCCCTGTCTCTTACCTGTGGGATCACATTCACTCCTTGGATGCAGTAAAAAGTGACTCCTTGCATCCTCAAATTCACATCAAGTGCAGGCTCAAGATCGTAAGCCATTCTGTGGAAACTTTGGGTGTACTAACTCTCTTTTGGATCACTGACAGAACATCAACAGTCAAAATATCGAGAGGACAAAATATCGAGGTAAAAAAATCGACTGCAAGAATAACGACTTCCTATCTTCAAACAGGTAAGTACAAAAATATCGACTCTAAAATATCGAGTGTAAAAAATATAGACTGTCAAAATATCGAATTTTTTAAATGTCTTAAAAGTAAATTAAAAGTAATATAATAATAAATTAAAATAATGTAAACATATTTAAAATACGTAAACGAAAAATTGAGAAATAATTAATGTAACTAAAACAATATATATTTTTAATACATATATATATATATACATATTATTTTCAAAACATATACAATATTTTTTACGTAGGATAGCAAAAGGGTTACATTTACTGTAATGACTCCAGTGAGTGCAACAGTAGAGAAAGCATTGGATAGCGTAGGGGTAAAAATTACTATTGCCACTCCAGCGAGTGCAACAGTAGGGAAAGCATTGGATAGCGTAGGGGTAAAAATTACTATTCCCACTCCAGGGAGTGCAACAGTAGGTAAAACGTTGGATAGCGTAGGGGTAAAAATTACAATTCCCACTCCAGCGAGTGCAACAGTAGGGAAAGAGTTGGATAGCATAGGGGTAAAAATTATTATTCCCACTCCAAAGAGTGCAACAGTAGGGAAAGCATTGGATAGCGTAGGGGTAAAAATTACTATTCCCACTCCAGAGAATGCAACAGTAGGGAAAGCGTTGGATAGCGTAGGGTAAAAATTACTATTCCTACTCCAAAGAGTGCAACAGTAAGGAAAGCGTTGGATAGCGTAGGGATAAAAATTACTTTTCCCACTCCAGTGAGTGCAACAGTAGGGAAAGCGTTGGATAGCGTAGGGGTTAAAATTACTATTTCAACTCCAGTGAGTGCAACAGTAGGGAAAGCGTTGGATAGCGTAGGGGTAAAAATTACTATTTCCACTCCAGCGAGTGCAACAGAAGGGAAAACATTGTATAGCGTAGGGGTAAAAATTACTATTACCACTCCAGACAGTGCAACAGTATGAAAAGCATTGGATAGGGTAGGGGTCAAAATTACTATTCCCACTCCAGTGAGTGCAACAGTAGGGAAAGTGTTGGATAGCGTAGGGGTTTAAATTACTATTCCAACTCCAGTGAGTGTAACAGTAGGGTAAGCGTTGGATAGCGTAGAGGTAAAAATTACTATTCCAACTCCAGAGAGTGCAACAGTAGGGAATACATTGGATAGCGTAGGGGTTTAAATTACTATTCCAACTCCAGTGAGTGTAACAGTAGGGTAAGCGTTGGATAGCGTAGGGGTAAAAATTACTATTCCCACTCCAGAGTGTGCAACAGTAGGGAAAGCGTTGGATAGCGAATGGGATTGCTGGCACACCCATTCCCATGGCTTGGACAGACCACTATCTGGTGATCATGACTGTCCCCTGCAAACCTGCCCCCGCTTCTGTGCCTACTCCTCAAGTCCAGAAGCGTCCGTGGAGAAAACTCCGCCTGGAAAAGCTTCATAATATCCTGAGGACAAATCCCCCTCCCCCGAGTGACGACCTTGACTTAAGATACGACCAGTTCTGCCACTGGATTACCCAAGCATTGGACACCCTGATCCCAGTTAGATGGATCAAGGCCCGTGCCCATGTGGCTAGTCCCTGGTATAATTCAGAATTAGCCACTCTGAAAAAAGAATGTAAAAAGGCGGAAAGAGGATGGAGGAAAAATTATGACACCAACCTCAAACATAAATACATTCAACTTCAAAAAACCTATCATCGTCATGTCTGCAGAACAAGGGCGGTGTATTATGCCACCGAAATTAACAGTAGCACCAACGCTTCGAAAACTGTCTTTAAAATTTTAAAAGACCTTACTACAAAAAACCCGCCATCACTGCCGCCACCTCTCCGGACCTATGTAATGATATGGCCAATTTCTTTACCGACAAAATAACGAAAATTTATGATACCTTCCCCAATTCCCCCCAGATGTCTGTCACTTTGGACCCCACCAGACCCTATCTCTCTTTCCTCCCTACACTAGAGCGTGAGAGCTTTCAAAAAATCTGTAAAAAAATCAAATCTGGCTCCCTGGCTGACCCCCTAAAACCCGAGACCTTTTGTGAAGCCAATGAGCTTGTGACGGAACCTATACGGAATATCATTAACCTGTCTCTTTCCACTGCCAAAATACCCTCTAAATGGAAGCAGGCATGGGTATCTCCCATCTTAAAAAAGCCCACCCTAGATCCCACTCTTCCTGAAAATTTTCGGCCTATGTCACTTCTCCCCTGGCCAGCTAAAATTATAGAGACACACGTCAACACCACCCTCACCAATTTCCTCCTAACCAATTACATCCTGGATAACTCCCAACACGGGTTTAGAGCTGGTCATAGCACCGAGACAGCCTTGCTCAGTGTTACAGAGGACCTCTGTGCCATTCTTGACACCGGCGGAAAGGCAGCACTCATCCTGTTGGATCTCAGTGCTGCCTTCGACACGGTGTCACACGAGGTCCTTCTGATGAGACTGGAGGAAATTGGAATCACAGGGACTGCCCTGGGATGGTTTAGAGACTTTCTTTCCAACAGATCCTTTAAAGTCTCCACCCCCCCTTACCTCTCTAAAGAGCACAGCACTGGACAGGGGGTGCCTCAGGGGTCATCACTGAGCCCCACCCTGTTCAATGTTTATGTCCGACCGCTAGCAGAAGTGGTTAAAAAGAGTGGACTGGCGTTAGTGTCTTACGCAGACGACACCCAGTTGGTGGTAGCTCTCAATGACAACAACGGTTTGGAGGCCCATCACTTCAAACAGACCCTTACTGATATCACCAACTGGATGACGGCGAATTTCCTCCAGCTCAACGCGGGGAAAACAGAGATACTGCTCCTGGGGAAAAACACCGCATCCTGGGGCGAAAGCTGGTGGCCCGACACCTTGGGCCAACCTCTTAGGCCCAAGGAATGTGTTAAAAATCTGGGAGTCTGGGTAGACTCGGCATTGAAATTCACCTACCACACCAACAAAGTGGCAGCCACCTGCTTCGGCATCCTGCGCAATCTAAGACCCATCCTGAAGTTCTTCGACTGTCACACCCGCCAGTTAATTGTCCAAGCTACCATCCTTTCTAGGCTGGATTACGCCAGCTCCCTTTTACTGGGCGCTAACCTAGCGGAAACTACCAGACTTCAGAGAGTCCAGAATGCTGCCGCCAGGGCTCTGGTAGCTCTCCCCCGCCACTCCTCGGTGGCTGGAGTCCTGAAAAAACTGCACTGGCTCCCGGTGGGAAAAAGGATTAAGTTTAAGGCACCCTGCTTAGCCTTCAAAATCCTTAAAACCGCCTCCCCCCCGATGTTGCGCCCCCTCCTGGCGGAGTATATTCCTAGGAGGTCACTTCGTTCAGAAGGACAACATCTTGTGGTCATTCCCCGTACCAAACTGGCCAGAATGGGCGGCCGATCATTCAGCCTGCTCGCTGCCAAGCTTTGGAACAGCCTACCAGAAACAATCCGTGGCATACAGGACCTTCTGGCATTCAGGAAAGCCATCAAAACCCACCTCTTTCAGTAATCTCCCCTTCTCCCCTCTGATGCTTTCATCTTTTTCTGCCTTCAGCCTCACTCGCAGCGCCGGGACGCCCCTTGGCTGGGGCAGCCGAGCGCTATATAAATCCCAATAACATTAACATTAACATTAACATAGTGTAGGGGTTTAATTTACTAATCCAACTCCAGTGAGTGCAGCAGTAGGGTAAGCGTTGGATAGCGTAGGGTTAAAATTACTATTCCCACTCCAGAGAGTGCAACAGTAGGGAAAGCGTTGGATAGCGTAGGGGTAAAAATTACTATTCCCACTCCAGTGAGTTCAACAGTAGGGAAAGCGTTGGATAGTGTAGGGGTAAAAATTACTATTCCAACTCCAGTGAGTGCAACAGTAGGGAAAGCGTTGGATAGCGTAGGGCTAAAATTACTATTCCAACTACAGTGAGTGCAATAGTAGAGCAAGTAAATACTTCTTATTTAAATATAAATAATATAAATAGTAACACCAATTACAAATTAATTAAAATATTTTACAATTGTTTAAAATATATTAAATAATCAATTTAAAATACAAATAAAAATTATTTAATAATAAAAATTACCTACTAATACTAATTATTTACCTATTAATATTAAAATAATTAACAATTTAAACGTATTTTGAAAAATTAACTCAATAAATGTTTTATTTAAAAATGTAATAACTTACAATTAAATTACTTCACAATCTATTCCCCTAAAAACACACAACTCACTACAGAAATTAATTTAATAAAAGTAACATAATTATCAATTAATCAATTACAATAAAATACAAAATATATTTTATTTATTTACAAATTAATAATTAATTTACAATTAATTCTAAATAAATACCAATAATTAAAATAACATATTTAATCAATTATAATAAATTACTTGCCACCCTATTCCCCTATAAGCCCACAACCCACTACACAAAATAAATTACTAAAATTAACATATTTATCAATTAATCAATTAAATTTAATTACCACTCATATTTTATTAATTGCCAATTAATAATTAATGAACAATTAATTCTAAATAAATATCCACAAATTAAATTACATATTTAATTAATTATAATAAAATTACTTCCCACCCTATTCCCCTATAAACCCACAACCCGCTACAGAAAATAAATTATTGAAAATAACATATTTATAAATTAATCAATTAAAATTAATTAGCAATTATATTTTAATTAATTAACAATTAATAATAATTTAACAATTAATTCTAAATAAATACCAATAAATAAAATAACATATTTAATTAATTATAATTAAATTACTTCCCACCCTATTCCCCTATACACCCACAACCTGCTACGAAGTTATATTACACAAAAATTAAATATTTTTTTTTTACAAAAGTTTTTTATTACAAGCCGTAGGTAAAGATAATACATTGGTACATAAATTTCTTCATAATTAGACACATTTAAATCCCAGAGACAACCCTAGACAATAGAATACCACAGTAAAAATAAAACATATTTTAAAATTATCCAATCAGTAGACAATAGACAACTGGTGATAAAGGGGCAACATCACAAATAATATTGCTATTATTATACCGAACAAAGAGTGCAAATTCAAAGAGTAGAACGACCGACGCTTGAAGGTGTTGTTATGTGCAACATGTAGCCTTAATAAAGTGCAAATGCATTAAAGTGCCAATATACAATTATAGAAAAGTGGGAAACTAACAGGAGGATGTCCGCAGAGCTCCACGCCTCTGCCTAGGCTCCCGTGATCCTTGACCCATGGCCCCGCCTCTGTAATGGTGAACGCCGAGACGCCGAGACGCTGAGGAGCTGAAACGCGGTTACTACCGCTGCTAGTGCTGGCGCCGGGAGGCAAAAATCGGAAGGAGACTCAATTCACGGGTGAAGGGAGGCGCTGAACGGAGGAGCGGAAGAGCTCCGAAGAAATGCTGTAGTATGTCGGGGGAGATGATGCTGCCGCTGTAGGAGCTGCTTTCGATCCGGCAGCCAGACAGAGGCTCAGAAAAAAAAAAAGCCTGGCCAGCGTAAGACATGCTGCTCATCTGTTTTCTTCCTGAGGAGAGCAAGTAGGTGTCTTTGATTACGGGACAGTTAAGGAGTTTTTCTACATCCTGCTGCAATTATACCTTTGAGGCTGTGGGGTGCAGGCTAATATGATACACACGACAGCCACTGAGTAATTACTTCCACAGACTGTGTCAGGCTGTGTCAGGCTGTGTCAGGCTGAGCTAATTCCCCACGGAGGAGTAAATATATTGAAGTTCACTGAAGCACACTGAAGCACACTGAAGGAAAGTGTTTGAAGGTGTTCTTGGATTCATTGGGAGTATAAAGAGACATTAAAAAGAGACATTAAAAATCACATTCCTATTCAGAAAAAAAAGGGGGAATATACTTTCTTTCTACTTCCTACTTCCTCTAAAATAAAACAATAATGGGGAAACTTTTAAAAGATGAGGACACGGTAAAACTTAGTAAAGTGGAAGCGGCTGCTCGCCAGAAAGCTAAGACTCGCCTGGCTCTTGCTAAAAAGGCTGCACAAAAAGCGGCTTGTGGAAAAAATAAAGACACAAATAGGGAGGAAGTGGGGTGCCCTATAACAGATGACACAACACCTGAATCCTCAGATAATGAGTCACCCTCCTCTTCTATTTTCATTCAGCACAACGAGCAGCAAGAAGTGACAAAAGAGGGGGATAAGGTGAAGGATGTTGTATTTGCAGATGTAATTGCACAGCCACAAGTGGAAATAGAAACCCGTCCTCTAACCCTTGATCCCACACCGGCACTGGCAACAACAGCGCCACAGGCGGTAGAAGAGAGGAGAAAAAGTGGAACGGGAGAAAAGGAGATGAGAGATTACCCTCTGTTTATGAAAAGAACTACTCCGAAATCCTCCCTCTCTAATTCATCGCAGCCCTCTTTGGTCTCTCACCCTTTGGATCCTTTGGATCCTCCAGCTTCTAAGGAATTATCTAAAGACCCTGACATGACAGCATCTCCATCTTCATCTCCATCTCAAACCCAACCTTCTTCAGGAAATGTAACAAACGGTGCAGTTCGAGATGGGGGATGTATACAAGAGTTGGCTTCCGGGAACGAAGAAATTCTAGGACTTGATTCCAGTCTTATAGACAAGGAAGCAAGATCGGAGGTAAAATTTCAGCTAGATATCCGTGAGATGCTCAACTTGATCCTCGATGAGATCCGCGAAATCAAAAATAATCAGCAAACGGAACTTGCTGCTATTCACGCTAGAATAGATAAGCTCGAGGAATTAACATTGGTGCTCCCTAACAGGGTCTTGGAAGCTGAGTCAAGGATAGCAGTCCTTGAAGACCAGATGAATCAGGCTTCAAGAGAAACTAAAGAGGCTGCAAAAAAAAGGATTTCTATGGAGAATAAACTCGAGCAGTTGGAAAACCACTCCCGTCGATCTAACCTGAGGATCGTAGGGGTTCCGGAAGGAACGGAAGGTTCCGATACAGTGCAATGGGTTAACTCTTTTATTCAGAAAGTAGTACTGCCAGATTTTGAAGGAGACTTGACAATAACAAGAGCCCATAGAGTTCCGGCTCAGCGCTTTCCGAATTCTCCATATCCTAGAACTATTCTATTAAATTTTGCGGATTTCAGAATTAAGGAACGGATACTTTCTAAGGCATATCAACAACGCCAGTTTTTCATCTCTGAAACTACTAAATGCAGGATTTTCTCAGATATGACAGCAACTGCGGCTAAGAGAAGGAAAGAGTTTGTAAAGCTGCTACAGTTATTCAAGGCCAATGGAGCCCAGGCCTCGATTGCACAGCAATCAAAGTTGAAGGTTCTCGTTAAAGGAAAATTCTTTCTATTTACTGATTTAGAAGAGGCACAGACCCTTCTTGACGAAATATCAACAAGGGCCTAGGCGCTGCACTTGGCTATACTGAATGTCGAATGTTGAGTGATTGAATATGAGGCATTAAAATAATGAGAGTTTTTGAAAATAGGCGGGGGTTCCTGGGTACAGGATCACACCAGGGCACACCGGGGTGTAACAAGAAGACACCCGAAGTAGAAGAAAGGGTGGGATGTGGGCAGCGTGGTCAGGAGGGGGGATCCTGCATCCATGGGGGGGTCTTTGGTGGGGGGGGGTGAATGCAGTAAAAAAATACAAGAGAAGTAGGTTTTCTATTTTTAGCTTTAGTTGGTACAGAAGGAGTTTAGAATCTCACAGTCTTAACAATGACAATGGACCTATGTAATATCCTGTCCATTAACGCGAATGGACTGTTAAATAAACAGAAATATGGAGCACTCTTGAAATGGGCAATCGCTATTAAACCTCACGTAGTTTTCCTACAGGAGACGCACTTGAAATCAAACTCCCCAAAGTTGTTTCTTCCTAGATATTTCTCCCATGGGTTCTTTTCCTCTGCTGGTGTTGCCCAGAGGGGTGTAGCTATTTATTTCTCAAAAAATTTACCCTGGGAGATTCTACAAATCCAAAGGGACTCTAAAGGGAGATGGCTTCGGGTGGCAGCGAAATTGCTGGGAAAGGTGTACAATTTTGTTAACTATTATGGCCCAATTTTTGATGACACCTCGGCCCTGACTGAAATTAGTGAAATTCTAAGGAGTACTGCTGGGCAAATTATAGTAGGAGGTGATTTTAATTATATTCAGGACTTAAAAAAGGACACCTCTAATAAGAGTAAGAAACAGCTAAAACCAAAAACAAAAGGGGTATTAGAGGCTTTTATGTCAGAATATCAACTGCAGGACCCATGGCGTTCCCTAAATCCCAATTTAGAATCTTACACGTGCTATTCTAATAGGTTTCATTCAGCCTCTAGAATAGATTTCTTTCTATCCTCAAGGTCGCTCCAAATTTCCAACGCATTGATAGGTTGCAATCCATTTTCAGATCATGGGAGGATTGAGGTTGAATTAATATTGGAGGGCACGGTAGGGGTGCGACCTAGGTGGCAGCTGGATCGCACCCTTTTACAGAATATGATATGGGTTGAGGGGTTTAAAGAATGGATAAGGGAATTTTTTTTAGTAAATAAGGATTCAGCAGAACCCTTCGCAGTATGGGGAGCATTTAAAGCAGCAGCTCGGGGGCAAATCATAGCATTTTCCTCCAACAAAGCAAACGAACGAAAAAGAAAAATATCTGCCCTCCAGGGTGCTGCAGAAAATGAGTATGCCTTGAAACTTAATCAAAAACCAAACAACTGGGAACAAGCTAAAGTATTACTTAGGGACTTCTTCATTTTGGAAGAAATAAATAGCTCAAAAGCCTTCCAACAAAAGCTTTATGAAGATAGTCAACTCATGGGCAAGCTGTTGGCAAATTCGATTAGGAAAAAACAAGAATCTTCCATCATCGTAAAAATTCAAGATCCATTAGGTAGGATAAATAATAGAAGTGAGGAAATCGCAAAAATATTCCTTGATCATTATGAGAGAATATACTCGACTGATATCCAAATTGAAGAAAATTTAATCAGGGAATATTTCGACAACTTGAATATCCCCAAAATTTCTAAATCTAGATCTAATCAAATAAGCGGCGATATAAGTTATTTGGAAATTCAAAATAGTATAAAAACCACAGCGGGAGCAAAGGCTTCAGGGATTGATGGATTCCCAATTGAATTTTATAAGGTTTTTCTGAAGGAACTGGAGGATCCCTTGAAACATTTATTTAATTTTATCAAACGAGGTGGTAGGGTCCCCCCAGAGTTTAAAGAGTCCACAATTATTAGTTTTGTAAAGAAAGGCAAGAATCCGGAGGACGTAAATTCCTATAGACCTATTAGCCTCTTAAACTCTGACTATAAGGTCTTTATGAAAATATGGGCTCAAAGATTTGTATTGGCCGCCCAGGAGGTGATACATCAAGATCAAACGGGTTTTATAGCAGGACGCTATATGGCTGCTAATACAGAATATTTATTGCAGGCGCTAGATTATTTTAATCTTAATTCTACTTCTGCATGCATTCTGATGATTGATGCAGAAAAAGCATTTGATTTAGTTAATTGGTCAACGTTATTTTTTTCCTTGGGCTATTTTGGATTCCCCGCCCCTATTATTAATATGCTACAAAACATTTATGAGGGGGCATCTGCCCAGGTGATAATAAACGCCAAGCAAGCAGGGAAGATTAGAATAAAACGAGGCACAAGGCAAGGTTGCCCTTTATCTCCCCTACTTTTCACCTTTTTTATTGAACCCCTGGTAATAAAAATAAGAAATAATAACGCAATATCTGCCCCAATTGCTGGAATGTCGAAGTTAAAATTATTCGCAGATGACATTATCCTTTATATGGCTCCCGATAAAGAAAATATAGAACATCTTATGAAAGAGCTACAGAAATATGAGAAGGTAGGGGGTTACAAAATTAATGAAAAGAAAACTGAGGTTCTTATTTTGAATACCGATTTAGATTTCCTTCCGTCAGATTTACAGTTTCAAGCTGCAAAAAGGGACCCAATAAGATATCTAGGGATTTACGTGACCAGAGACTATCAAGAACTTTTTCAATTAAATTACGCAAGAACTAGGAATAAAATCAAGAGCCTTTTAGAACATTGGGATATACTGCCCCTATCATTGATTGGCAGAGTGGCATTGATTAAGATGAACATACTACCTCTGCTTTTATTTTTGTTTAGTAATATCCCAATTAAAGTGAATTTGGCCTTTTTTAATGAACTAGATTCCATGATAAGAAGATTTATTTGGAATAAAAAGGCCAATAGAGTCAAACTTGCGGTAATTCAACTTCCTGTTAACCAAGGTGGACTTGCTCTTCCCCATTTTTATACATACTACGAGGCAGCTTTTTTTGATATAATGGCAGGATTATTAAAGTCTAGTCAGACAAGAGACAATTTTTTTTTTAATAGAATGCTTGAGGAATCTGGTTCTCAAATTTCTATTTTTCTAAAAACGGCAAAACTTCCAAAGAGAACACGATATAAGACACTGGTGGGGTATTCATCAAGACTACGGGTTTTATTTGAAAAACATGGCCCAGATGGATTCATCCATTTGAAACTTTCGGAATGTACTAAAATGGGTCTTAAGATCTCTTCAAACCATTTGTCAGAATGGGAATTGGCCGGTTTTTGTGAAATAAGGCATCTTCTCACGCAAAATACGTTAATTAGTTGGCAAATGGTCAGAGATAGAAGGCATCCGAATCGGCTCATGTTTTTTCAATATTTACAATTGAGTTATTTTATAAAAAAAGTTATAGGAAATCTTGATAGAACACCTAATGCTTTGTTAACCGCGTTATATGGGGAAAAACATAAGGGTATTGGATTTTGGTATAAAAAGTTACCTCTTCCGGGTTCAACCAATATAATAGGCAACCATCTGGAGAAAATAAGTCTCATAACACAGTGTGTGGTGTCCGACAAAGACTGGGAGACAATAAGCTACTTAGGAAATAGGGCGCTCCGAGCAGCCAATTATAAAAGGATGTCCTTTTTTTGTCGTTGGCTGGCATATTATACCCCGGAAGCTCTTCAAAAAATGTTCCCCGAATACGAAAATACATGTTTTAGATGCAAAACTAGGGGACAGGGTGGCTGGCATCACATTTTCTTCACTTGCCCAAAGTTAGAACCCTTCTGGAGAGAGATTTTCATAGATCTGGAGTTGGCAATAGGGAAAACTCTTCCTCCAGAAGCGGAAGTTGCCCTTTTTGGCATTAGTAAAGACAGGACTAAGTTCAATGAATCTGAAGAAGTGTTTATTTTTATTTCCTCTGTCATAGCAAGGTCTCTGATTCTGCAAAATTGGAAATCCAGGGTGTGTCCTTGTCATGTTAAGTGGGTTAATAAAATGAAGAGAACTTATAATTTTGAGAGAGCATATGCAGGTAGAGTGGGTGCAACTGCAAGATTCGAAAGGAATTGGAAATATCTTGACCAGCTTGAACTATTAAAAGGAAGGTGATTGTTATATTCTAGTTAATTAAAAGATGGCATTACATTTATAGAAGAGGAAATTTAAGTATTTGTATGCTATGCTATATCTAATTGCTAAGTACCTTTATTAAGTTAACAGTTTTGTTCCTATATACCAGTACTTTATGGCACTAGTTACTTTATACAGGCGGAAGAAGAAAGGAATAGGAAAGAGAAAAATTCTTTTTTTTTTTGTTTTTTTTTTTCCCTTTTTTTTTGCATTAGCATTTTATATTGTTATTAACTTACCTTAAATTCGATATTTTTGTTGTTTATATTCTGTCTAGTCGATATTATGTCCATTCTATATTTTTGATTCTATATTTTTGCTATTCTAGTCAATATTAATTTTTTCTAGTCAATATTTTTGTAGTCTATATTATGTCTAGTCGATATTATGTCTATTCTATATTTTTAACTCAATATTATGTCTAGTCGAAATTAAAAACTTGATATTTTGACTAGTTACCCTCTCCTTCAGTTTCCTTTTGTTTGGCATTTTGAGTATCACTCCTGTATTTTTCTAACTGAAGGATCTAATCAAGAGAATTGCCAACAAATCATATTCTGCTGTTTCTGAGCACTAATCTCCGAATTCAAACCAGAATCTTCAGATCTTCAGGTTCCATATGTTCCTTGTAAACCAGCATTAATCTTTCAAAGAAACATGTTCCAACTCTTTTGGATCCCGCTTCGTCCTCACAATTTGTGGAGAATTTTCTTCCTTCTGTGATACCTTCGTATTAAAATGTGCAATCACAACATCATATTTGCCATAACCAAGAGAGCGTAGTCATGGTTATTCACAACTATCTCAGGCTCAAAGACCAATCAACAGCTCTCTTCCACTACGTGCACAAATCTCTGTGAACCACCACCTCTAAGAACAGATTTTCAGATGAAAAGACATACATCATTTGAGTAGTATATCAATAAATAAGAGTGCAACACTCAGTTAAAAATACGGAATCGATCAAAGTTCAGGTAAGCAAAATACAGGTTATAGAATGGAGAGCAGTCCTGCAAGTATTTGTCTCTCTTCACATCCAAAAGAGCATATTTGTGTATGATTCTGAACAATGGATTTCATAAATTCACTCTCGTCGTGCACAGTTTCCTTAAAATAGACTATTCAGAATTAAACAGACTGAAACAGTTGTATGTAAATTCATTTAAAAAGTCTCTCTTAATTATTTCTACAAACTGGAGCTTCTCACAAATGTCACCTGTACTAGAACAAAATAAGCTACAATTCATGGGATTCTGCTAAGTCAGCCATATGAGACCATGAACATTTATTTTATTTATTTATTTATGGGATTTTTAATGCGCAACTAATACCCTAGGGTGTCTAGCAGCAATGAGATGCTCTAGGATACACAAAATTCAGGACAGGAACTTATTGATTAAATAGCCAAGTTTTCAGAGCCTTACGGAAGGCAATGAGTGTTGGTGCTGTTTTAATATACAAGGGGAGTGTGTTCCACAGTATGGGGGTCGCTACCAGGAAGCGTCTATCTCCCCATGTGGCCGTTCTTGTTCGGGGAACATGCAATAGGTGGCTTGCTGCTGATCTTAGATTCTTTCCAGGTATGTACACCTGAAAAGCTTCCTTTAAGAACTTTGGTCCAGTCTGATGAATGGCCTTGTAGGCGATGCAGAGAGCCTTGAATTTAATTCTGCTCTCCACTCTTAGCCAATGTAGATGGCGTATGGCTGCTGAAGTAGAGTGTCGCCAAGGAATATTAAGCAGAATCCGTGCTGCCACATTTTGCACGGACTGCAGTTTGTTCAGGATGTATTTGTGAGTGCCAAGGAAGAGGGCGTTTCCATTGTCCAGCTTCGAAAACACTAAGGTGGTGATCAGTGTTTTCCCTGCCGAAGCGGGTAGGTATGGCATGAGTTTTTTTATTTTCTTCAGCACAAAGAATGCAGCAGAGACCACCTTGTTGACATGATAACCAAAAGATAGCCTGTTATCAAAGATCACTCCCAAATTCCTAACCTTGACAGCTGGAATCGGGGGGGAGCCCATCTGACTGGGCCACCAAGTTGGGGACCATTCGGGGGAGATCTTGCCGAAAGTCATAACTTCGGTTTTCTCTGCATTAAGTTTCAGGCAGTTACTGTGCATCCATGATTGTACATCCAGTAAACCCTCCTGAAACTTAGCTGCTACCACTGGACCGTTCTTATGCACCGCCAGCACAAGCTGGGTGTCATCCGCGTAGGTAGTTAATCGCATCCCATGTGATTTAATAACCCTCGCCAAGTCCGCAACATAGATATTAAAAAGCGTGGGACTTAGCGAGGATCCTTGAGGGACTCCACAGGGCAGTTCAGAAGTGGGCGAGTAGTAGTTGCCCAGTTTGACTGCCTGTTTGCGATTAACAAGGAAGGAGGCTATAAGGTCTTTAGCCAGATGACTAATTCCAAGGGCTGCGACACGGTCGACCAAGATGACGTGGTCGACCGTGTCAAAAGCAGCTGACAGGTCCAATAAGATGAGCACTGCAGCACCTCCCGAATCCATGATCTCTCGAATTTCATCCGAGGCCTTTATCAATGCTGTCTCGGTTCCGTGTCCCTTCCGGAACCCGAACTGAGTGTCATCTAAGAGCTTATGTTGTTCAATAAACTCAGAGAGCTGTTTATTCATTATTGCCTCCACTATTTTGGCAGGAAATGGAAGGCAGGCAATTGGCCTGTAGTTGGAAGTGATGGTAGGGTCTAAAGATGGCTTCTTAATCAGAGGTTTAACAATAGCCTTCTTCCAGGTCTGTGGATAGACACCTGTCCTAAAGATGGAGTTGCATATGTTGGTCAGCGGCTGGGTAACCACATTGTGTAGTTGGTTCATTATGGTCGGAGGACATGGGTCCAACGGAGAGCCTGATTTAATGTACACTATTGCTGAAACAACATTTTCATATTCTTCCTAATGTTTTCTTGCCTGTGAAAAACATATTCAAACTTTATTCTACTGAGACATAAAAATACAGATTGGTCAACGTGATACAGAAAATTGGCAGAAAACATCACAAACAAATGTAGTCTGAGGCCTACAACTGCTTGTTAGCTAGAGTTCGACTTTCATTTGTGCAGTGCAATTATTTTCAGAAAAAAATCTAACACCGGGTATATAACGAGATAACAAGAGGAAGTAACAAAATATAAGAAAAGTTTATGAGGGACAACCCGAACCAGATAATAATATGACAGACAGGGAGGTGAGATGTCAGCAACAAGTGATTTCCTCTGGAAAAGGTAAAGTAGTAATCTATCTGATCCTGGAAAAAAAGCTGAAGGTAAATATATTGTCTTCCTGAAACACATTCAGCACAACGCAATTCACTTCCATGCAAAGATATTTATTTGTAAACATTTAAAGAAGTAGGTTTGTAGAGAAAGTTTTTACAACAGAGGTTTCCTCAAATACTTTAGAGGAGACTTTAATTAAACTGACAAACCTTTCATACTTAAATATACTGCATGCCCCTATAGTCAAAATGACCAACCTGCCCAACGCTTTTTATCAGAAGGAGCTATTGATTTATGAGTGTTCTCCAAAGACCATTATTTCTGTCTTCCTAACAATAATTTTGTTATTTGCAAAAATTAAGACCAAGAGTGAGACCTCCCTTTACGGCAACCATAGCTTTCAGAGGTTTACAACCACATCTACAAACCAGAACAAAAGAAATTGTACAATCCCAGTGACATACCATCTCCCATATAAAGCATTTGCTTCTCGAGTTTATTGATGAGGCCTTAAATAATGTAGGGGGCAAAGAAACATTCATTTAGAACTCCCTTCAGCCACAGACATTCTATAGCCGTACTGTCTTCATAAAGCTCCAGTTCCGTCTTTATTACTGACTCATTCAAGCCATCATTCTTTAAAGAGCCAATAAAAGCTCTTTATTTTCCATCTAAAAAACGAATTTGATGTTGAAAAATATATACATGTGTTTTATTTATCCTTATCAGCCATGTACCCTGAAAAGGTCCTAGGATGCCAATGCAAATTAGGGCACCCCGTGGCCTCATCAAAGGTATGGAGCTCTTAGATGCTACAATACTATACAATATCAACATATTTTATTGAGATAAAGTTTAGAGTAGACACCCCCTTCTACAACCTGTTTGGCTGAAAGCCAGATTATTATCATCCACTGAAGGTTTAATTGGATTTAGAATCAATTTGCCAAAGAGCTTAGAAGTTGAATAAATCAGGGTAATAGGATAATTGATACGATCTCTCTATTAGCTTTTTAATAGTTCACTACTTTAGTGGGCAATTCTCATGATAAAGGAAATTACCAATTTTGTGAAACAGAATAACTAAGTCTAATAATGTACAAATCCATAAAATGTAACCATGTGTTAATAGATCAATTCAAATGTAATCTAGTCCTGCAGCTTTTTTGGGAGGTTCCTTTTTTAGAGCAACCCCTACTACTTTTAAACTGAAGCAATCAAGAAGTGATCTAAGATGCTCAAACCATGCATCCTCTGGGACATTATGAGGTAACATGAGTGCACCTTTTTTAGAACCAATAGCTCGCAGTTTCGTAAACCTTCAGTATAATTACATTGTGTTGCAGCTTTCGGATTATAAAGAGCATTTTCAAACGTTTCACAGTTTTTCCTTCTTAAGTTTGATTTTATTTACTTTTAAGAAGAACAATAAACCCTTATTTGGTGGTTTATAGTGTTACTAACCCCATTCCTGTGTATATGTTTTACTTTTATCTCAGTTTATCAGTACTGATTGTCAACACATATATGGGCAGATCATAGGATATTATTTAGTTTTTCAAGATATCTCCACATGGGGTTTTTAAACTCGGTCTGAAGTAGTAAGTGCTTTTAAGCCTTCTTTGAATAATGATTAAGATTTCCCCTAACTAGTCACTATTTAGGGCTAATTTACAAAGGCATTTTGTTATACTTAAGGTAGTACTCCTGTAGGAATTGTTTTCGTATTACATGCCTGTGTCAATTAGCCCAACAACAATTAGTGCAAATAGAAAAGACTTTGACCTCTTTGGGCTTTCACTGATAGGCAGTTTTGGGTATGACTCACAAATGTAAGTAAGATTATGTATTCTTGACAAACTACTTCCAATACTCATAAATGTTTTTTTAAATTAGCTCCACCGTCTTTTTGGGTGGATCTCACTTCCGGGATCATGCATTCACTACCCGAACAATAACTTTCCTTTCTACCAAAAGACAAAATGGTTTTATTAATATAACTCAAGTATATTCAGCAGCAGATCATGGTGACACTTAATGTGCTCATATACTCACATCTTGAGCCAAAGCCCAATTCTCGGTATTGGTTACAACATAGTCAGCTCCAACCCCTGTATCTTCCCTGTAAGCCATGGTCAGCTTGGAATCAGACCCATAGGGATCTAAACATTATAGACTCCGCACAGTGGCCAATGTCAGGAGTCAGGCTTCATGCACTCTAATTAAACTACGTCTCCCAGAAAGAGAAGAGACAAAGGGGCGTTGTGCAGTCTCCCATACTACAATGCTCAGGTCAGGTGAGGGGGAGGATTAAAGCCAGCAGCTGCAATCACTCATTGCTTGGCTTCCAGCGTTTACGGTGATCTGCCCAGCTATTCTTGTTGTGGATTCCTGTGATTTTCTGCTACTGTTTCGAAGGACCGTGGATTTCCTGAAGTACTGTATCCAGCTGTCTATTGTGGACTTTATTGCCTAATCTGTTTCTTGAGCCCGTTTTATTTTTTTGTGTAAAGCACGAGAACGTGCTTCATCCCTCCGCTCTCATCCTGCCTAATCCCCCTTCAGCCTCCCTCTCAGCGTGTGTGTAACACACGTTTATTTCCTGGCAATGCGGCCCCCGGTGGAAAGCAGGTCGGCAGACCAGTCTTTTGCCCGGGGTGTTCGCGCGATAGGACGGGCAGGCAGGAAGTTAGTTTAGGGGGTGGGATTAGAGGGTGGGGGGTTAGGAGGTTACTTAAGGGGACAGGAGGGGAAGGACTTCCTCTTCCTGTCCCCAGTGCCTCAGGGAATAGGTTAGTTTGTTGGCTAGCGGTGTTTTTTGTAGTTAGTGTAGGCGGGGGGTGAATTATTGGAGGAGCGCGTCGCCTCTGGTGCCCCGGTGTGCGGCTCGATCAGGAGTTCAAAAGAGTGAGTTTAGGCGAGGCGGAGTGCAGAGCGCTGCGGGAGTCATCATGGCAACGCCCGATGCGGAGGCGGTGAGGGCGGCCCTACAGGTGCTCGGCCGGGCTGGGAGGGCCGACCTCCTCCAGCCTGGCGTTTCAGAACAAGCATGGGTCGGGATGACCCGACCACATAGGGCCGCTTTGGCGGGGGTTTCCGTCGCCGCATGCTTGGACGAGCCCCTGGGGGCTCGAGGGGGTGTGTCGGGCAGGGGAGGGGTAAAAAGGAGCAGGATGCCCCCAAATGCGGAGGGAGGCGGCTGAGCCTCCCTGCTCGCAATGCAGAAGGTAGTGTGGTGCCAGGTGGGGAGGGTGGTCCTGGGGAGGGGCTCAGGGCCCATCAGCAGCCTGCGAGGGACCCCCAGATGGGTTTGGTCCCCTTGCCCCCCCTAGTTGGGTGGTCGGGAGGGGGGGGCCAGCTAGTTGATTATGGCGAGAGTAGTGACGGCAGTGGGGAGGAGGACCTGGGTGACTGGGAGCAGGCGGCTGGGGAGGATTTCGCCCTCATGCTGTCTGAAGGGGAGTCTGGGGGGGAGGAAGGGGGCCTTGCCAGTGGGCAGCCAGTGGACCTTTCAAAGGGCAAGAAGGGTGTGGTCAAAGCACAGGGGTCCAAGGGCAAAGGCCCAAGGAAGGCACAGCAGTTGGGGGGATTGGGGTCTTTGAAAGGGGCCCCCACAGCGCCCCCGTCTGGGAAGGGTCCCTTTGGGGACCTGGAGAGGCAGGGATCATGGTATGCCCGGTGGGAGCTTATGTCGGAGGAGGAGCAGATTTGCGACCAGCGTCGCATTATTGAAGAGGCGGAGGGTGAGTGGCAGCACTTATGTGCGGCCAGGGAGTCGAAGGCGGGTGGGGTGCCCGGGGGCAAAGGGGTCCCGGAACCTGCGCGTGGGGGGAGGACTGAAGCAGGCCCAGATGTAGGGGTTCCTGGGGCCGTTGGGGAGTGGGTTTGGATAGAGGGGGCAGGGACTGCCTTGGCGGCGCAGAGACCTGGCGGCACGGGGGCCTCCCCGGGCGCATACCGCTGGGGGAGTGGGTGCAGGCCGGCAGGTGCAGCTGGCAGAGGCCTTTGCACAAGACGGCCTCCAACTGCCGGGACGAAGCCGCAGGGGGGTACGCGGCGGCCTGCCCCCCACCGAGGGAGCGGGCACCGGCGATGTTGGAGTGCGAGTTTGTGCCTGGAGTTAAAGGGAAAGGTGCTAAGAGAGTGGTGACTGAGGTGCGTGAGTTGATGGAGGATGAGATGTTGGACTATGAGGATGAGGAGGATGAGTTGGAGGAAGGTGAGGTGCGAGAGGTCGAGAGTTGGGGGAAGGGTAGAGTGGCAATGGGCAAGCCTGGAGTTTTCCCGGAGGCACGGGATGGCGCCAGTCGGGCCAGCAGAGGGGCTGTGAAGCCGGCGGACACACGGAGGACTGAACGGGACGTCCCTGCAACTCTATCAGGTGAGGGCGCCTGGTGGGACGCTTGGAGGGATGGAGTGAAAGGAGGGAGGAAGAAGGCCTGCCGGTCGGTGGGTGTGGGGGATGGGTCTGTGTGGGAGTTTGGGGCCTCAGGTGGAGCGGGCCGGTTCCGATGGATGGTAAGAAACAGGTTGTGACGGCCAGTGCACAGACTGATAAGACGGAGGACAGTGGGGGAAAGGATGATGGGGTTGAGAAAGTACGGAAGAAATTGCCGTACATGGGTCTGGCGATGCCTCTCGGGTCTCATTTATCGGAGAAGATGAAGGCACGGATTTGGAAGCATGAATAGGTTGATGTTTTTAAACTCTTGCACAGGGAGATTGAGGCGAAGGAGGGGTCGAAGGAGGAGGAGTGGGAGTTGACCAGGCGGCCGAGAGTGCTGGTGACGATGGAAAATTTGACGTCTGCCTTTTTGATCTATGCGAGTATCTATTGTGAGAAGCACGCGGATCGGGCGATTGCGCTGCTTAAGTATATGGACGTGATTAGGAAGGCGCAGTTGCATTTCAGGGGTTTTGCCTGGTTGAGCTATGACGAGGAGTTCAGGGCCAGGATTAGTGTTTACCCGGACAAGCCGTGGGGGGACGTTGACCAGGAACTCTGGGTCCAGTGGATGTCATTGACGCAGGCGGCGGCTTCTACACATACGGCCAGTGGTCTTCAGGTCGCCTATCGGCCTTTTCAGTCGCGCCCCGCCCAATCTGGGGTGGGTGGGTTGGGTGTTGCCGGAGGGCATGGAGCTCAGGCGGTGTTGTCAGGGGCAGCCGGACAGCAGTACCAGCTGGGATCCACTGGGGCTTCAATAAGGGATTTTGCAATCGGCCTTCCTGTAAATTTAAACATGAGTGTTCCAAGCGCGGGGGACATCACGCGGTCACGCAATGCCTCACGCTGGCTACACCCTCAGAGCAGTGGAAGATTGCAAGAGGCAGGGGACAGGCTGGGCCGAAGGGCCCATACTCCAGTTAGGGTGGAGGCCATGGGTCCATGGCTCTCCCAGTACTCTGATAGAGAGGCTGCGGTGAGACTGTACTGGGGGTTTGTGGAGGGTTTTCGGATTGGCTATCGGGGCCGAGGGTGCAGCGTTGGGCTGAGAACTTGCGGTCTGCAAAAGAATTGCCGGAGGTGGTGGTGCGCAAATTGAAGAAGGAGGTTTTGGAAAGCAGGATCGCGGGTCCGTTCGATGAGTGGCCGATGTCGGATCTCATTGTCTCCCCTCTGGGGTTGGTGCCCAAGAAGGAGCCGGGGGAGTTCAGGTTGATTCATCATCTGTCGTGGCCGGAAGGAGGTTCGGTGAATGACTTCATCGCGGAGGAGGACTCCAGGGTCTTGTATGCGTCGGTGGATGATGCCATCGGTTTGGTGCGGGCCTGCGGGAGGGGGCGGAGTTGGCCAAGTGTGACATCAAGTCGGCCTTTCGCCTCCTCCCCATTCATCCGGCGGATTTTTCCTTGTTAGGGATGCAGTTTGATGGGGCCATTTTCGTCGACAAGGTGTTGCCGATGAGTTGTGCGTTTTCTTGCCCGCTCTTCGAGACCTTCAGTTCCTTTTTGTAGTGGGCCTTTGTGGACCGCAGTGGGCACCGGCTGGTGTCTCACTATTTGGACGATTTGTTTGTTGGAGTGGGGCAGACGGGGGACGGGAGACTTTCAACAGATGGCGCAAGAGTTTGGGGTGCCTTTGGTGCCGGAGAAGACGGAAGGGCCTAGTTGCTGTCTCACCTTTTTGGGAATCCAATTGGACTCGGTGGCTTGGCAGGCGCGGTTGCCGTTGCAGAAAGTGGCTGAGATGCAGGAGGTTTTGAGACAGGTGCTCGTTGTCCACAAGATTGAGTTGCGGTCTGTGCAGCGTTTGCTTGGTCTGTTGAACTTTGCATGCAGGGTGGTGAGGGCCGGGAGGACGTTTTGTAGGCGCCTCGGCATGGCCATGTTGGGAGCGGTTCTCCCTCAACACAGGGTCAGGGTCACGCTGGGAGTGTGGTCTGACTTGCCGGTCTGGTTGGTGTTTCTGGAAGAATTCAATGGTGTCTCCTTGGATTTTGCGCGGGACAGGATGGTGTGGCAGGTACAACTCTACTCCGATGCGGCGGGAGTGGCATGTTTCGGGGTTTTCTGGGACGGCCGTTGGTGTGCGGAGCAGTGGCCGGCTCACTGGCTGCGCCAGGGCAGGAGCATTGCGTTCCTGGAATTCTTTCCTCTGTTGGTGGTGCTGTTGGTGTGGGGCCCAGAATTCCAGAACAGGTCGGTGTTGTTCAATGTTGACAACATGACAGTCGTGGACCTGGTGAACAATCAGAAAGCAAAGGATCTGCGAGTGCTGCGAGTGCTGCGCTTGCTGTGAAGTTTCATGCTGCTGTGTTTGCGTTTTAATGTGCTGTTCCTCGCGCAACATGTGCCTGGCGTGAGAAATGAAATTGCGGATGCGTTATCTCGTTCGCAGTGGCAGAGCTTCTGGAAGCTGGCGCTGGGAGCGGAGGCTTGCAAGACCAAGGTGCCGGAGGGTATCTGGGCATGGGGGGAGTGGGAGTGGTGGGCTTGGTTGAAAAGTCTATAGCTGAGTCCACCAGGCGGTCGTACAGGTTGGCGTGGTCTGAGTTTGGAGCTTTTTTGGGTTGGAAGAAGGGTGCTTGACGGATGCCCAGGGACGCATGCGAGCAGGGGGTGGTGCCATTTTTGCTGGACTGCATGGACAGGGGACTGTCTCAGATGACGATTGCCGGCAAGTTGGCAGGCGTTTCTTTTGACAGCATGGTCTATTTGGGTTTTGATCCGGCTAGGACGTATCTGCTGAGTCGTATGTTGAAAGGTTGGGGACGGGTGAGGGCGGAGGGGGGAAGTTGCCTTGCGAGGCAATTACGTTTGAATTGTTGGAAAGAATTTTGGGGGAGTTGCCTTTTTGCTGTTATGATGGGGATGAAGTGGCGTTGTTCCGTTTATGCATGGTATGGTTGTTTTTTGGAGTGTTTCGGATGTCAGAGTTGTTGGGGGCTCGTGGGGCACTGGGGCGGGTGTTTGCGGATGTGCGGTTGGATGGGGCCCACGGGGCATATGGTTGGGGCGTTCCAAGACGGACCAGGTTGGTCGTGGCAAATGGGTGTGACTGGCAGAGAGTGGTTGTGCGGACGTGTGCCCGGTACGTGAGTGGCAGGGGTTCTGTGGACGAGTGCAGAGGTTGGATGGTGAGATCTTTGTGCGTGCTTCCCTGAGGCGGTTGACACCCTTTCAGTTGCTGGCGGTGTTGAGGTTGGCTTTGCGGAGGCTTGGCAGGGATCGGGCGCGTTTTGGCACGCACTCATTTCGGATTGGGGCAGCCACGGCCGCGGCAGAGTTCGGTTGGTCGTGGGAGGAGATTCGGCGGATTGGTTGTTGGTGGTCTCGATGCTGTGAACGCTATGTGCGCAAGTAGAGAGGCGGTGCGGGCTAGCCTTGGCGGCTGCGGTGGTTGTTACACTCTTGCTTTGCTGTGGCACTAATGTCTTTCACTTTGTAGGTTGCGTTCGGGGGCCGGGGGCCAAGACGGTCACCTGGATCGTGGGACACTCTTTTGTACACTGGGCCTCAAAGTATGCGGACAGGCAGGTATATGGTCGTTGCCTGGGCCTGAGGAGCAGTCATCATGAGGTCCAATGGTGGGGTAAGAGCGGAATGCGATGGGGCGAATTGTTGCCATGGTCATGAAGAAAGTATACCAGCTGGGCTGCCCGGACATGCTTGTTATCCACGTGGGGGAGAATGACTTGGTGAAACAGTCGGGGTGTCCTTGTTACATCGGATGCAGCTGGACTAGGAGGCAGTGAGGAGCAATCTGGCTGGCGCCTGTATTGTTTGGTCTGAGTTCATACCACATTGGATATGGAGGGGTGCTCTTAAGCCCGCGGCAGTTGAAAGGGCCCGCAGAAAGTTGAACAGGGCAATGAGACTTTTTTGTGCTGATCATGGGGTTAAAGTGCTGGCTCATGTTGGGCTCAGGCTGGAGGAGCCCCTTCTCTTTCGCGATGATGGCGTGCACCTTTCGCACATGGGAAATGCGTACTATCTTATGGAACTGCGGGACCTGATCAGTTTTCTGTGGAATGAGCCGATATGGTGTAGGCGTGACTGAGTGCGAAAGGTGCACGATTGGTGGGGCAGGTAACCGCCCTCCGGGGGTTCCCTGGGTGGCGGGACCTGGGAGGGGTGGGGAGTCCATGACAGGCAGAATCACCCTTCCGGGGAGGGGGTTACAGGTGCAGGATGGGGGTGTGGTAGACAGGAGTGCGATGGATGGAGATGATGGAGGAGTTTGGAAGTGAAAGGGGGAAGTGAATGGTATACGTGAAGAGGTTGTGGTGTGAATTGGGAGTGGCTATTGGAGTACGTGAGTGGATGATGGTTGAGAGGCAGGATGTTTGGGGGGTTGTTAATTGTTAATGATGTTATGTTGATTTTGGCTGTCATGCCTGTCCTAAATAAATTGGCCTTTTAAGCTAACTGATGCGTGGAGTAGTTATTGCGCGATGCGTCCCCCGGGGAAAGCAGGTCGGCAGACCAGTCTTTTCCCCGGGGTGTTCGCACGATAGGATGGGCGGGCAGGAAGTTAGTTTAGGGGGTGGGATTAGGGGGTGGGGCGTTAGGAGGTTACTTAAGGGGACAAGAGGGGAAGGACTTCCTCTTCCTGTCCCCAGTGCCTTAGGGAAAAGGTTAGTTTGTCCGCCCACCCGCCCTACAAGGTTTGAAAGGAGTGGAGGTATTGGGCGCTTTGGTTCGACAAGTTGTGAGGCAAGCCAGTTTAGGACAGGATGGCACGGGGGTGTTTGCTGGACCTGGGAGGGGTGGGGAGTCCATGACGGGCAGAATCACCCTTCCGGGGAGGGGGTTACAGGTGCAGGATGGGGGTGTGGTAGACGGGAGTGCGATGGATGGAGATGATGGAGGAGTTTGGAAGTGAAAGGGGGAAGTGAATGGTATACGTGAAGAGGTCGTGGTGTGAATTGGCAGTGGCTATTGGAGTACGTGAGTGGATGATGGTTGAGAGGCAGGATGTTTGGGTGGATTGTTAATTGTTAATGATGTTATGTTGATTTTGGCTGTCATGCCTGTCCGAATAAAATGGCCTTTTACGCTAACTGATGCGTGAAGTGGTTATTGTGCGATGTATTTTGCCGCTTGTCAGCCGCGAGGACGCACGTTGTAAGTGCGTGCAAGTTTAGTTTTTATATGCGGCTGCCATCCCTGTGAACGGTTCTTTGTCCGCTTTACCCGGTTAAGTCGCCTACCTCCAGCGGGGGATGCCCCGCCTTCCTGTGTCTAACTCCGGTTTTTGGAGTAGTCCAGGCCAGATTTTCCCTCAGCCCTGTAGTGGCATTAGTGCTGGTCATTTTCCCAAACGCGCGTCTGCGCAAAGGCTCGAGTTTTTTAAGCCTGTATTGTTTCTTTTAGACTGCATTCCTCTTCATACTATTCCGGCGCAGGAGCGCAAGGCCTTTCTTTATTTTCGGGGACATTTTTGTGTTGCTACAGAATTTGAACTGTAATCACCAGCGCTCACCTTAATTGTTGATTGTTGCGTTATTCAGAAGAAGGACTTCTTCAACCCTTATTTTCAAGAGACCATTCTACAAATCCCTGCCTGTGATATACTACAAGTAAGTGTGGGAGGGTGCACAATTGCTAGAAATGAGTATAGGGGTATATGTTTCTTAGTAATTATCAGTATCACTGATATAGATATATTTTGTTGTGCCTTTTTATTTTTTAGCTTTCGCAGTTGTTTGGAAGTGGCCTTCTCCGTGCTGGCTGGGATTGGGACTTCTCTGATGGTTCTTCTTGGTCCCTTCATTTTTTGGAGATACAGCTCCCTGTAGTGTATATTGAAATGTCACACTGGGAGACTGTGTTTCTTGGAAAGGACGGGATACTCTCTTCGCTCCCGGGGAACAGTTTCATTACGCAGACCTTGGTGTTGACCACACCGAGACACACAGAAAGCCAAACCCACGTTTTATGTACCCCCTGAGCGAAGAATATACATTCCTATTGTAGTCGGTATGGATGAGGCCATGTATTCTGATAATACTGAGAATACAATGAGGGAGCTAGCTGCAGCGGTGGTAAACCTTCAAACTGAACTAAAGTTGGTCAGAGGAGAGAACCAACGGCTTGTTACAGAACTCAATGTTTTAAAGACACAAAAACAGTTAGAGGTCAGGGTGAGTGACACTGCCCCTAAATACAAACCCAGCTACATCCAACCTGCACATTTCCAAGTCCCTTCCACTTCTTCAGACCATACTCCCTTAGACCCACCGCTTCACCAGTTAATGTCACAGTAGTCACCCCTCCACAGACCCCTTTAGCCATGCTAGAAAGGTTTAACGGAGACAGTAACAAATATGGTATCTTCATGAATCAATGTCATCTTCAATTTTTATGCCGAGCAGCCTCCTTCCCAGATGATGCAGCCAAGGTGGCTTTTATAATTTCATACTTAAGTGGTAACATAGCACAGTGGGCAGTTCCACTTGTTGAGAACGATGACCCTATATTGTATGAGCCTACTCTGTTCAAAGGGAGAATGAGGAGTCTTTTTGCACATCATTCCTACATGCAAGCCAGTGATAACGAGCTATTAAACCTAAAACAGGGATCCAAAGATTTACTGACTTATATTACCACCTTTAATAGGTTAGTTACCCAGACATACTGGCCTTAGGAAAAAAGGACTTCTTTGTTTTACCGAGGGCTCAAGGATGAACTCAAGGACATTCTCTCTCAAATTGTGAATCCACCGGAAGAATGTTATGCGTTTATGGACCTAGTGGTCAAGCTAGACCATAGGCTTTCCGAGAGGAAGGGAGAAAAGACCAGAGAAGATTACACCCGCTTATTTGCGGTCAAAAGCGAGAAGAAGGAAGTGAAAGACGCAAGCGAGCCAATGCAGATAGGAGGTATTCGAGGGCCCTTATCTATCCAAGAAAAAGAAAAACGTAGAAAGTTGAATCTTTGCTTGTGTTGTGGCAAAAGTGGCCATTTTGCTAAAGAGTGTCCAGTCAAACCTAAGGCCACCTCAAGATTTGCGCCCAATGAAAGCAGTCTGGTGGTTCAGTCGGAAAACTAACTGACTTGGGGAAGCTAGAGGTCACTACTCCAAGTCCTTCTGATGCACTGACCTCTCAATTTCTAGCTAATACCGTGGCTTCGGTTCCGAAACATTTTACTATCAATGTGATGTCCCTTTTGCCCTCTCAGTTCAGACAAAACATGGCAATTCTACTTGAAATTGGAGCAACTAGAAATTTCTTAGATATAGCAGTTGCCCGAGCCCTGGGGTTAGAATTCATCTTGAAAAAACATCCTGAAAAGGTAAGAGCAGTAGATGGCTCTGAACTATCCTCAGGCCTTATTACATATCATATCCCTGATATTATCATGATGTGTGATAATGGTCACTCCGAAGTCATTTCCTTTGATCTAATTGGCACCCCTACTTTTGGAGCCATTTTAGGAGTTCCGTGGCTTCAGCAACATAACCCACATATTGATTGGGTTTCTAGAAAGGTCACATTACATTCACCTTACTGTATGACCCATTGTTATCGAGAGATCACCCATTGGCATACTCCGTTATGTTGTTCTCTTTCTACCACGGAATCCTCTTTGTTACCTATAGAGTATAATTAATTTTTGGATGTCTTTGATGAGATCAAAGCTGCATCCCTCCCACCACACAGATCCTATGATTGCAGAATTGATCTGGTACCGGGTGCAGACCTGCCTGTAAGTAGAGTGTATTCACTCACGGAACCGGAAACTAAATACCTGTAGGACTATCTACAGGACATGTTACAGAAGGGATTCATCAGACATTCAACCTCTCCTGTCTCCTCTCCTCTGTTTTTTATTCCTAAGAGGGAAGGAGGCCTGAGAACCTGCCTGGATTATAGATCTTTGAACAAAGTGACCATTAAAAACAAGTACCCTCTTCCACTCATCTCCAATCTCCTAGATCAGGTTTGAAAGGCCACCATCTTTACCAAACCTGATCTGAGAGGAGCATACCATCTAATTAGAGTCAGAGAAGGAGATGAGTGGAAGACGGCCTTCAGGACAAAGTTTGGTCTTTTTGAGTACTGCGTTTTGCCCTTTGAGTTGTGTAACGCCCCCGCAGCCTTTCAATATTTTATCAATGAAATACTGCGTGAATATCTGGACGTCTTTGTTATAGTCTACATAGACGACATACTGATTTATTCACAGGATGAGAAAGATCATGTATAACATGTTAGTCTTATACTACATAAATTGCAAGAACACCGTCTATTTGCCAAACTTGAGAAATGTAATTTCCACACATGCAAAGTACCCTTTCTGGGGTTCATCATCTCCCCTGAAGGCATTCATATGGACCCTGCTAAAGTATCGGCAATCACCAACTGGGCTAATCCTTCTACTGTTAAAGAAGTGCAATCCTTCTTAGGATTTGCTAACTTCTATCGGAGATTCATAAGTCATTTCTCTGACTTAATTGCTCCCATCACGAGACTCTTGAAAAAAGGGGTAATGTTTAAGTGGGATCAAGCAGCTGACACGGCATTTAGAACCTTGAAGGTCAGATTTACTTCAGCAACCATTGTAGGTCATGCGGCTGAAACCCAACCTTATTATGTAGAAGCTGGCGCTTCACAATATGCAGTAGGCGGGGTGTTGTCACAACGAGATATCAATACCGGCAATTTGCATCCAATAGCTTATTATTCCAAAACACTATCACAAGCTGAACAAAACTATACTATTGGAGAAAGAGAACTCCTCGCCATTAAAATGGAATTTCAGGAGTGGCGGCATTACCTGTTAGGGTCCCCTCATACTATCACTATCTACTCCGATCATCGGAATCTTCAATACTTCAGAACCGCCAGAGTACTTACACCTAGACAAATGAGGTGGGTGTCCTTTTTCAGTGAGTACGACTATGTGATCCACTTTAGGCCTGGGGTAAAACAAGGTAAAGATGATGCATTATCACGCTTAGGGAAGGAACATCATGGCCTTATGGAAGAGCCCATACCTATTTTCCCAGAGCATAAGCCCGTTGCTGTGGGTAAAAGAAAAGAGAACGACTCAGACAGTTTTTTTTTTGCTTCTAGAAAAAGCTTTAAACTCACTAGATCATCAAGAATGACTAACAGATCCAAAAAATAAGATTAGAGATGGTTTATTTTTCCGTGAAAACTGTTTGTTTCTTCCCACCACAGAAACATGGAAGCTGATAATGAACTGGTGTCATGCATTACCGATGGCAGCTCACCCTGGAGCTGCAAAGACCTTACAGACCTGTCAACATTGGTTTTGGTGGAAAGGCATGATGCAGGAGATTGCAGAGTATGTCAAAGCCTGCCCTACTTGTGCCTGACAAAAAACCTTACATTGTGCTTCTGCTAGGTTATTACGACCCTTGCCTGTACATAACAGTCCATGGTCAGCCATCAGTATGGATTTTATCACTGATCTGCCTTCTGTTCAAGGATACACTACTATATTAGTGCTGGTAGATATGTTGTCTAAGATGGCCCATTTCATTCCCCTCAAGAAACTACCTACTGCAATGGAACTCACTGATGCTTTTATCCAAAACATTGTTCGTCTTCATGGATTACCTTCCATGATAGTGTCTGATAGAGACCCCATTTTATATCCAAGTTTTGGCAAGGTTTATGTAAGACTCTCCACATTGATCATCGTCTATCCACTGCAACCCGCCCTCAAACAGACGGCCAAACATAGAGAACTAATCAAACCCTTAACCAAATTTTTAAGATGTTTACTCAGCACCATTACAAGTGACTGGGTTTGGGCTCTACCCGTGGCCAAGTTTGCAAATAATAACTCCACACATTCAGCCTCCAAAGAATCACTTTTCTTTTTCACCACAGGATATCATCCTAAATTTCTCCCCTTGGAATTACCTCTTTCTGATCTACACACACATGCGGTCAGAGAGCATCACACACTCCTTTTATTCATTTGGGATTAACAGGAATTGATCATAGCCAAAGAACGTATGAAGGAAAAAGAAGACAAACACAGACAACTTGCTCCTCGTTATAAGGTGAATGAACAGGTCTGGTTAGCTACCAGGAATCTTTGTCTACCAGGGCCTCATAAATTACAACCCAGATATCTAGGCCCTTTTAAGATAAGCAAGATAATTAATCCTGTAGCTGTAAAATTAGTACTCCCACCCGAGATTCAGATACTTCCCTAATAAAACCTTATAACCCTCCTTCTTGCCCTGAGCCCCCACCTCCTCCGATTCAAGTGGGAGAAGATATGGAATATGAAGTTAAATGTATAATTGATTCTCGAAGGCACCATGGTAGACTTCAATACCTAATAGACTGGGTGAGATATACACCTGACCGGACATGGGAACCTGCAGAAAATGTATATGCGCCTTTATTGGTGCGCAGATTCCATGCACTTCATCCCTACAAACCCAGATCTGTGAGACGGCCTTTAGGGGGGAGAACTGTCAGGAGTCAGGCTTCATGCGCTCTAGTTAAACTACATCTCCTGAAGAAATATAAAATCGATACTATATAATGTTGTCTTAATGTATCCAATATATATTTCCTTTTCTATTAGAAACCTCTTGTAAATACACACGACCCATGTATAATCAATAACTTAGGCCTGAACCGAACAAGCGGCATCCTGATTTCATTTCCCTGGGCCTCTTTCGTTAGTAAGGAAACCGCGTGACATACTGCTGAGTGGAGAGTCTGAAGGGTCGGCCCGGGCTACGAACAGAGCATTGATTCTAACTTAGGAAACTCAAGGTCACATCTGTCTTTCTTCTAGGATGAGCACATTCTTGCAGGCGCCATGCCTGTACTCCCGTGCACCAGAACGAAAGGAGGCACCTTTACTGACCTACCCCCGGAATAGCTTGAGCTGAGTTTCCAATCAATCTATTGTGCCTTATATGGGTCTTCCTGTTGGTTTCTCGGTTACTGGTACTTTTCCATGTACGGGGTTGAAATGAGGTAAGCCGAAAGTATATATGCACTGTTTTGAATGTGATCCAGCAGTCTCCTCTGCACACCTTTGAGAGCTGTGGTGAGAGGGAGGCTCCCCTATATAGGGCGCTTCGCAAAATAAACGATTGAACCTTATCCCTTGCCGACTGATTTATGTATGTTAAGACCACCTGAACGAACGCTACAGGCACTGGCAATCCTGCTCGTGTTTTTAAAACTGCTTATTTGCACATTGTTTTAAACTGCACTGTTTGTTACCTGTACCTCGGTGTCCCTGTTCCGTCGCGGCTTGTGCTGTTTGAGCGGAGGAGTCAACACCATCCCTACGAGCGACTCACTTCCTGGATTTAGCAGGGTCAGTGCTCTAGGGCCATCCTACCACTGTTGCGGTCCCACCCACTTCTCCTTTATCTCGAAGTGCGCCGAGCGGACGCGCGCAGTTGAGACCTCCTAAACGAACGCTACAGGCACTGGCAATCCTGCTCGTGTTTTTAAAAATGCTTATTTGCACATTGTATTAAACTGCACTGTTTGTTACCTGTACCTCGGTGTCCCTGTTCCGTCGCGGCTTGTGCCGTTTGAGCGGAGGGGTCAACACCATCCCTACGAGCGACTCACTTCCTGGATTTAGCAGGGTCAGCACTCTAGGGCCATCCTACCACTGTTGCGGTCCCGCCCACTTCTCCTTTATCTCGAAGTGCGCCGAGCGGACGTGCGCAGCGGCGCGGCGTGCCGAAGGCGTGCCAAAGGCAAGCCCGTCTGCGACCGTCCGCTCCTGGCCGACTCCAGACGCCAGGTACCCTGCCTTTTTCTCTCTTTTTTTGCTTTTCTTCTTTTCTTTCCCCAGCCCTCTACCCCCCTGGGCTACTCACCTACAATGGCCATCGTCCGCTACACTAACCAGGAGCTCCACTCCTTAAATACAGCCAGACAGACCACTATTGTTCCATACTATGCCTGTAAAAACGCTAGAGAAAGGAGAATTAAGGCAGTGACAAAACGCCCCGCTCCACAGCCTCATCTATCCTGCATGTACTGCAACGCTAGATCGGTGCCTAAGCATGCCTTGGAAATTTGGGCACTCTTGGACTTAGATAGTCCTGATGTATTATTCATCACAGAAACCTGGTTACTGGAGTCCTCTTCACCCGATATCTCAGTTGCCTTACCTCCCCCCTATAAAATACACAGGCTTGACCGCCCAGGTAAGAAGGGTGGAGGAACGGCAATAATCTATAAATCAAATATCTAGCTTCACATCAATGACTCTTATTTGGAATGCTGAGGCGAAATGTGTATTGCCACCTTGACCATAGGAAACCAAGAGTCATGGAAAGTGGTTCTGATCTATAGACCCCCAGGTGCCAAAACTCATTTTGTGGAGAAGCTCGTTGAAGCAATAGCGCCCTACACTCTAGCAACAGAAAATTTTCTATTATTAGGAGACATAAATTATCATCTAGACCAAACTCATGACCCCCACACTGCAGATCTTATCACAAGCTTCGACGCCCTACAGCTAAACCTACTCCCGACAGGCCCAACTCATATCGCGGGACATGCATTAGATCTTATATGCACAAACTCCCCTAAAGTCAAAATTATGCAGATTGCTCCAGTCCTGTGGACTGACCATTATGTTATAAAATTGAACATCACGTGTCCTCAGTTCGAATCCCGGAAAACCACTCAAGTAAAACTAAGTAGACCATGGAACAAAATCACCTCAGAATCCTTTGCTGCGCACTTTTCCCCTCCCGCCATCACCAACAAAACTGACCCTAACACAGCTGCCAGGGAGCTGGAATCCGCAATAGTTTTGGCGTTAGATTGCAGCGCACCAACTCGAGTGTCAAGACCTCCTAAGAAAAACTCACCTTGGTTTACGCGAGATCTGGAACAAATTAAACACACAGTTAGAGTAATAGAAAGGAAATGGCGCCAAATTAAAGATTTGAATGACAGGGATCTGTATAAAGCTGCACACAGACAGTATATGAAAGGAATCGCCGAGGCGAAGAAGGTATACCTTGGTAATAGGATATCTCTGGCGTCCAATTCACAGAGAGAGCCAACAGCCACTCAATGAATCTAAAGAATGGGTAGATTCAGTGGCAGCATACTTCCACGAAAAAAATCAACGAAATCCATAAATGTTTTCCTCAGTCACCTCCCAGTTGTCAGACAGTAGTCTCGCCCACCAAAAGTTGCAGTGACCCCAACAATTGTATTCCCACACTAAGGGAATTCCCATCATGTACCGAAGCACAGGTTGAGGCAATCTTGCACCAAATTTATTTATTTATTTTATTTTATTTATTTTATTCGATTTATATAGCGCGTTATACCCTGGGGTCTCTAAGCGCTTGTCCAAGTAGCACCTCTAAATTCCTAAGTGAGCACAAACAAACAGATTTCTAGATTGGTACAGCCAGCCTTATAACCCTACCCAAGCTTCCTGCCATAGGACAGTTTTCAACTTCTTGCGGAAGGCCATCAAATTGGACTCCCTACGCAAATCGATCGGCAGGTTGTTCCATATTACAGGGAGAGTATTTGAAATCGCACGACCACCCACCGTAGCTAATCTAGCGCCCGGTTGGGTGAGGCGAGAGGTATCAGCAGATCTTAATGCCCTGCCCGGTATATATGGAGTAGACGGGTCTTAATGTATCCTGGGGCCTTACCATAAAGTGACTTGTGAGCAATGCATAGCCCTTTAAAGAGCACCCTCTGTCGCACCGGCAGCCAGTGTAACTGGCGCAAGTGTGGGGACGAGTGCGAGTTCCTAGGTTTCTTAAAAATGAGCCGAGCGGCATTGTTCATCACCACTTGGAATTTGTTGAGAAGTTATTGGGGCAATCCTATATAGAGTGAATTGCCATAGTCCAACCTTGAGAGTATCATTGCGGAAACCGCTTGTCTCAAGGTTGAGAATGACAATAGTGGTGCGATTTTCCTGAGTTGACGTAATAGTCCAACACAAGTTCCGACCACCATACTAACTTGCTTCCGCATGGATAGCTTGTCATTCACATGGATGCCTAGACTCTTAACCGTCACTGCAGGTACTGGGGGTGGACCGAGTTCTAAGGGCCAGAACCCATCATGCCAGGGGCTGCCCGCCAAGGTGATAGGTAGAACCTCAGTCTTGTCAGGGTTAATTTTTAAAGAGTTTAGTGACATCCAGTTAGTTATATGCTTAAGGATGTTTTGCATCCTTGTGGACACCCCACCAAATGAAGTCTAGGGCCCCTGGAGACCCTGCCTCTCCCCAAATTCTATCAAAAATAGTTCCTGCTCTGATCCCTGCCTTAACGAAAACTTTAAATCAGTCCCTACTTCACTCTTCTGTTTCACTACATTGGAAGGAGGCCGTAATAAGACCTATTTTTAAAAAACCTTCAGCCGATCCTCAATCACTCTCTAATTATCGGCCCATTTCACTTCTTCCTCTGTTTGGGAAGATTATGGAGTCCCTAACAAATAAACAACTAAAATTACGTTTGGAGACAAACAAGCTCCTTGACCCTTCACAGTCAGGTTTCAGGGCTTTCCATAGCACCGAAACTGCCCTGCTTGAAGTTGTGGACAATATAAGAATGACACCAAACTCCAACGAATCTGCCATACTGGTCTTGCTCGACCTGTCCGCGGCCTTCAACACCATTCCGCATCTCATTCTTTTAGAACGTCTTGCTGAGATTGGTGTCGAGGGCTCCGCACTATTCTGGATAAAAAGCTATCTGACTAACAGACGGTCCAAGGTTCAAGTTGGTGCCCACTCCTTCAACTTCTATGACAACGATAAGGGCGTCCCACAAGGGTCCATACTGAGCCCTACACTCTTTAATTTGTATGTGTCCCCCCTTGCAAAGGTCATTCGAGCACACGGCTTTGGGACCGTGTCCTACGCGGACAACACCCAAATATTGATCGCAATTAATCAGAACCCGGACGTAACAAAACTGAGATTCAAAAACTGCATGGTAGACATTCATGACTGGATGACCAGGAACTTTCTAATGATGAACGCAGGAAAGACGGAGGTACTACTGTTCGGAAAGGCAGATAAAATTTGGTCCGACGACTGGTGGCCGGCCTCCCTTGGCTCATGCCCCTCACCTAAATCCTCAGTGAGGAATCTTGGGGTAATATTAGACAATAAACTGTCCATGTCTGATCATATTAGCAAAGTAGTAGGCACCAGCTATGGCCCCATGCGTAGTCTGAGGAAAATCTTTAAGTGGCTTCCCCTCTCAGCTCGTATGCCATTAGTACAGGGACTCATCGTCAGTAGGATTGATTATGGGAACGCACTCTTGTCCTCAACAAATACCACCCTGCTGGCCCGCCTACAGGTTTTACAGAATACCGCTGCAAGGCTGGTGCTTGACCTCCCCTCCCGCACCCCCTCACTACCTTGCTTAAAAACCTTGCACTGGCTCCCAATACAAAAACGCATTAAATTCAAACTATGTTGCTTTGTCCTTAAATCCATCAATGGGCATGGCCTGGCATATTTAGAACAAAAACTCAAGGTCTACCACCCAGTGAGAACACTCAGATCATCCACCAAGTCTCTTCTAAGTGTCCCCAGGGTACGTACGGCCAGAAATGGTGACAGGGCCTTCAGCAAAACAGCTCCTGAAGCCTGGAACTCCCTGCCCCTCCAGATTAGGACGGAACCCGAGTACCTGAGATTCCGCAAACAGCTAAAAACATGGCTCTTTAAGATCTGCTTCTGCCCTGCCAGGGTTTCTGCTAGGAGTTTCTCTGTAAGCGCTCTGAGACCTTCGGGTGATTTATGCGCTATACAAATGTAAAAAAAAAAAAAGTATGGTAAATAAGGTATATGGGCTATTGGTAAGTATAGCTCTATGGTATATTTTTGTAGTACTTCAGTTGGCGACTCCGCCGGGACTCCGGGATAGGGTTGTCCCCTCCTGTTAACAGGGGAAGAGGGACGGGGAGGGGTTCTGGTCGAGGGGGTGGATTGAAACAGGATCCTAATTGAGAAACCAGTTTGTAGTAGAAAAGGAAAGTTCCACTCTTCGACCCAGTGACCTTCGCAGCTGCTAAATAACCCTTCGCCAGAGTCCTTCGGGCTTAACCCGGGAACAGCTGACCGTGTTGGTCTATAAAAGAAGTTGGCAGTGGAGAACGCTCAATCAGACCTGAGTGCACCAGGTGAGTGAATTGTATTGTATGGAATGAGCACTTTTTGAGAAGTGGCTCAGAAGAACAGTTAACTGCGTATGGAATATAGTGGTTAGTGAACCACAGGGAATCTGGGGGTCTGACATGGCAGAGGTGTGACTGCACGGGCAGATGCCCCACAGACTTGTTTGGTGATTAGTTGGGACAATGTCGGACGCCTTAGTGTTGCACGGTGGGTGCTCACTCGGCCGGATCCTCTTCGGAAAAGCCCCCAGGAGCAACTGGGTAAGCGCAGGGTCTGGGGTGGCACCCATAACGCCTGGCCCAACCAGCACAAGACTGAGGGATGGTCTGTAAGAGGGTTTGTGGTGCGCCTGTCTGATGATCCCAGGGCAGTCTCTGGACTGTCTCTTTTGTGAATTATTTTGGTGGTCTGGAATCCAGGGTGATCTGATTCCCCAAACAGGAGCCGACGGGCTCTGTTTGCGTATGAGACATGTCATTTGGAATTGTAAAGTCATGACCGGAGTAATTTTATCGATCAAAATGTATGCACTTTAAGTATAGTATATATATTGACTTGTTGTGGGTTGAAAAAGTGAAAGAGTGTGGTGAGTAGACGCGTCTATGAGTGTAACTGCAGTTGGAATGATATGATCTGTTGAATACATAAAAATGTCTTGTTTTATTAAATTATGTTTTGGGTGCTGCCGTCGGAAAAGTGGGCGGCTGGAAGAAAGACAGCCCGCTCCTCTGGAAGGCAGTCCGAGTTTTGACATGTATGTTAAACATGGTATTTCTCCCATTTTGTTTAATACACTGTGGAACAAATATACTAAAGATAATGCAGAATTACAGTGGCCCTTAACAGGGTCTTTTGATGAAAGAAAAATTAATTACTTACAGAATAAATTATTTAGCCGTCAGACTATGTTTGACTCCTTGACCTTATGGTTAAAGGAGGCTAAGAGACGGCGAATACGAGAAGAGAAATAGGGAAGGATTAAATCTGGACAGACTGTAACCCAAAAGGCAGTGGCGTATGAGAAAGAAAAAGTAGAAAAGAATATCGAGCAATTAGATAGACAGTTTAGATTGCAGACTGATAAAAGTTATGTGACCCGAACTGAAACAGAAGACAAAATAGAGGAACTATTAGAGGCTCGCCTTCCGCCACCATATGCCCCCCAAGGTTTGTACCCAGCTGTCCCAGTGGACCGGACAGGAAGGACGGGAGCAGCGGTTGCTACTGGAACCCAGACTCTGGAGGACCCCGCAGGTTAGTCTTCTTGCTATTAGACTTCCGGACTCACCCGTTACCTCGTGGGGCTGCTGAGTTTGAGCTTGTGAGGCTGAGGCTGTCCTTGCAACGGCTCGAGCAGCCCGACAGCGGCAGAGCACCATCCCAAAGCGGCAGGAGCCACGAAAAGTCACTCTACAGCGGCCGGAGCCGCGAAAGCCACTCCACAGCGCCCAGAGCCGCATAAGGCATTGCACAGCGGCCGGAGCCGCAAAAGGCATTTTCCACCGCGGCCGAAGCCGCAAAAGGCATTTTTTTTACCGCGGCCGGAGCCGCAAAAGGCATTGTACAGCGGCCGGACCGCAAAAAGCATTTTTCACCGCGGCTGGAGCCGCAAAAGGCATTTTTCACCGTGGCCGGAGCCGCGAAAGACATTCCCCCGTGGCAGGAGCCGCGAAAGACATCTGCTTGCAGCAGGGGTCAGACCCGAGTAGCAGAGCAGTAGAGTTGCCGAGCCGAGTGGCGAGCCGCTGACCTGGTGAGCCCCTGCACGCCGCACATCGCTCACCTGCTACCCGCCACCCGGGGTGCCGCTCACTGACCTGTTGGGGTGCCGCTCACTGACCTGTTCATTTTCTCATCTGAGGATTCGCCCTTTGTCCACGCAACGCTGCGCATTCCCTGTGGCAGAGGTCGGCTGGTGGGAGCGTTACTGCAATCGGCGGTAAGTCAACCCGCTCTCAGCGCGACCCGCCCAGGTTGTAGTGCACCAAGTGATAGGCTGTGTCCTGGAAAAGCCTACCGGGGGACTGCGAGGCCCAGAAACCACCGCTCCTTGCAGCCGGCGCCTCTTCCCCCGGCGGCCACGCCCTTTTAATTCCTCCTATAAGCAGCCAGCCTCCAACGCGCCGCGGCAAAGAGCGGGCCATTAGAGGCTGGTAGAGACTGGACTGGGCCACCTGTCTGATATTTTTTACTCTACTAACCCCCTCCGATTCACAGCCAAACAAGAACAATAATGGTTCTCACGAGAGGATCCAAACCTAAAACCAAAGCCCCTAGTTCAGTGGGTAAATTGCTTGGCCCTATGGACGACTTCCTCACGAAGGCTAATACCTTCATAGATCAAAGTATTTCAATGATGGAAGAAAGGGTCTCCTTAGATCTGGCATTCGCCAAAAGATCCTCATTGGGTATCTTGGCGGAAGCCAGATCCCCAGCTGTGGGAGCTTCAAATGCTGAGGTAGCACCAACACGAGAGAGACGCAGCTTGCCAAACACAGTAGACCTATCAGTATCCCAGCTTGCGGACTCACAGCTCAGCTTTGATCTTGAAAAAACACCGGATCTACTCCCGATAACATCTCCACAAATTTCCTCCACAGATAAAAGAATAGAAAGGGGTAGGAGGGAGGGAGCCATTAGCAAGAAAAGGGCGCCCACAAACTCTATCACACCAAATAACCTGGCGGAGCCACCTAGTATCCCACAAAATCGAGATGACAGGTTGGTCCAAATAGAGATCCTAGCGTCAGTTCACCAATCAGAGAAGGAAACATCTATCCCGAAAGTCCTTGATCCTCCCTCTCTCACACAAGCCCAAGTGGACCTCAGTGTTATGGAGGCTCAGGAACTAACACTCACCAACATAGCTAGCATAGTTAAACAAGCATTACAACCTCTAGAACAGCGATTATTAACTTTAGAGTCACAAATCTCAAAACTCCTAAAAATCCAACACTCAACTCTCCTACCATGCCCACAAAAAGCAGGAGGTACCAATACTAAAAAATCAACCATTACTAACACTGCTAACGCTAATCCATCTTTGCCTACCCTACAACAAAAGACTCTCCGGATAACAACACCTAATGTGCCCGCTAACAATAATACTTCAAACGCGACAAAAACACCAAAAACCGCCGCTGTTCTGAGTACCACTAATAATTCGCAACAGATAACTACACTAACTTCCCCAGGCGCGGCACCTACAACAGCCCCCACGCCGGTTGCTTCTAGCAGCTCTGCCAATAAAACCCCTGGCAAAAACGTAAATAAATCAACAACAAAAACATCAGCCCCCCCGGTCCCACCACCAAAAACCCCTTCGGATAGGCCCAAGAGAAAAACTGCAAAGAATCCTGGCCCCACAAGACTCCCAGCAGATTTCCCTCCTGAGGCCTCACCGTACGTGGTGGTTATGGCTGGTGTCCCTGAATTAACAGATCTCACTTCGGAACCGGTTTGGTCCTTAAAAAATAAGGCCCAGCATTGGCTCCAGACCAACCGCCCGATTCCATCCACCTGGCGCGGAAGAATTAGATCCGTAGCCAGAGTACCATGGGTGGGTAGCACCAGAAAAACCATTCCCGGGGATTGTATAACGATTACTTTCGAGGACCCACGCATAGCGGACTATGTCTGCGCATGGGAAGATATTGCCTTAAGTGGAGGTATTAAGATCAAGTCACTCTCCTTCTTCTATCCTTTTAGGCAAGTGGACGGCTTTATCCAGGAGCAGGAGCCACCCTGGTCCGTTCCATTCCCTAGGCAGGACGACTTACCAAACTCTAGATACCATGGTCCCCCTAACATCTACGAGCCAGATTTTTCCTGGCACACAGTAAGACAACGCCACCAGGGTGGACGATGGGAAGACAGAAGACCTCACATGCAATGGCCCCCATTCAGAGATCAATCCCGGTGGGACCCATGGCATAACATCCTGTTATACAATAGGTACAGTGGCCTAGAAATGGTCGAATGACCACTAACAGAAACCCCCCCAATGAGCTCCATGTATTCCCCTCACCACAGTCCTTGATTACCCCCTTAGATCCCAGAAACACGGAATCCATAACTCTAACAGAAGAATTAAACGATGACCTTTCTCCAATCGCAGAAGTTCCTAAATCCATATCAAATAATTTGTCTCCAAGAGACATGGTCACTAGAAGAATTACATCTACAAGGTTTTAAAACCCACTTCGTTCCAGCACTAACCAGCCTAATGGGCAGACCGAAAGGCGGGTTAATAATTTATATTGCAAATACCCTGTCACTTAACAAAGTGGTTACACTCTCCCAGGACGCTAACCATCAAATCCTCTCACTAACCCTGGAGAATAAAGAAATAATCATCTTGACCAATCTATATAATAACTTACCGGAAGAAAACTTCATAACTCTCCTCACAAGCCTATATGATAAATTAAAACAAGTTCACCATTGTAGACCTGGCAAAGAGGCAACCCATATAATCTGGGGAGGAGATTTTAATCTCCATCCCTGTACAGCGACCAACCCACTGGGTTGTGGGATAGTGGATGAATTTGATGCACCATTATCGCACTTCGCACATAACAAACTGGGAAACACCATCAACACCGTCCTTTCGGACTTGGATCTGCACATTGCTAACCATCCTGAAGCAGACCCAAATAAATTTACTCCGACCTACGTGGGCAGAGGCCATCAAACCACAGTAGACTTTATACTCCTTTCTCCAAGTCTGATGAATAAAGTTAAGGATTTCGGAGTCATTGCTAATCCCCTTAGTGATCACTCAGCCTTAACAATTAAGATATCTATGCCATCCAGCTACTCCCACAAACTGGAGATAGCGACCACCCTCACACAGAACAAAATTCAGGTTGGTAAACATAACAGATTCACAATCAAATGGGCAAAATTTAATCCCTCAGATATAACGAAAAAATTAATAACTCGGACCTACCCAAATATCGTAAAATGCCTGGACCTTGCATCAAGTCATAAGGAAGTCCTGATAAACTTCAAACTAATCTTAGATTCTATAAAGGACCTTCTTACCTCAAAACCCAAACCAAACCGTCCCACAAAACTAAAATGGTTTAATCATAATTGCACAGTTGCATTAACAAAATTGAAATCTGCACTCCATAACAAACCACGCGATGTAGCCCAGATTCAACTTTTAAGGCGTCAATATATAGGGGAAAGAAAGCTGAGAACTGCCCAACTTAAGCAAAAACTATGGGACGACCTTCACAAAGGCGCAGTCTCAAAAAACAGCGAGCTTTTTTGGCGCACAGTTAGAACTCCTTATCTCACAGAAACTGGCACCCCAAAAATAGAAGTCGCCATCGATGAAAACACATGGGTTTCTCATTTCGCAGAGATCTTCAAAAATACCTCACCAACAGACCCACTACCCCCAAAGGCCCAGTACCCTATTCTGGTTCCTTTTGATATCCCAGATCTCTTGGAGGCATTGCAGAACAGTAAACCAGGCAAGGCACCAGGTCCCGACGGGGTCCCAGTGGACTTCTTTAAAAGCAACCTAGATCTCTGGGCCCCCATTCTAACTAGAGTCTGTACAGCGGCCGCAAATGAGGGAATTCTAACCTCTTGGACCAAATCAATAATGGTCCCCATTTTTAAAAAGGGGGACCGCCAAGATGCAAAATGCTACCGGCCAATCTCACTGCTGGATTCGCTTGGGAAAGTAGTGGGGAGAGTGATTTTAGAGCGTCTTCAGCAGTGGAGTGAGGATCAAGGCATAATCTCTGACATCCAATTCGGCTTCCGAGAGGGCTTTGGCACACTAGAGCAGGTCCTTAACCTCACCCTAATAATGGGCAAATACACCCAGGCCATTCCAACTAAGATCTATATGGTCTTTGTCGACCTATCCGCAGCTTTTGACTGCGTCTCGCACGCAAAGCTGTGGAAGGTCCTAGCCCAACTGGGAGTAGACCTACCCCTCTTGGACTTCTTAAGAGAGCTCTATACTGGGGCAACGGCCAGAGTGCGCTTTGGCGTAAATGGAGAGCTGACGTCGCCGTTTGGCGTAGGGCGTGGAGTCAGGCAGGGTTGCGTCCTGGCCCCCTTCCTCTTCTCACTCTATACCAACGGTTTGGAGGGGGAGATGTTGGGGGGGGCTCAGAACCTTCCACGTATAAACCGCCGCCTGATTCCAGCCCTGCTCTATGCGGATGACGCTGTTATCCTCGCACGAACACCTCGCGAACTCCAGAAAGCAGTGAGTAGGTACACGACCTTCATGGGCAATTTAGACCTAATGGTGAACGTGAAAAAAACGTTCGTAATGACAGCTGGTAGAGGGCAGAAAAGAACAAACCCCATACAGCTCAATAACCAAAACCTTGAAGCCACCCCTCAATATCCCTATTTGGGGGTCATGATAGACGACCAACTTAGCTGGAAACCAGCAGTGAACACAAGGGCACATTTGTTCAAGAGGTCAATTGCCGCTCTAACACCTTTCTCCCAGAGACTAGGCAAAAGGCCACCAGTGGAGCTACTAAAGATCTACAACGCCAAATGCCAGGCAATTGCAACATATGGTGCAGGAGTCTGGGGCTACACTGACACCAGCCCCATTCAGAAGGCAGAAAACGCCTTTTTAAGATTCCTATTAGTCACCCCCAAAGGTACCTCAACCTACGCAATGCACTTAGAACTAGGCATACCTTACATAGAGGACCTAATTAAAATAGAACCGTTGATGTTGTGGCGCCGCATCTGGAAGTCAGACAAAAATGCATTGACACAATCCATCCTTGCAGATTCAATGAACTTGGACAATTCCTCAAAAATAAAGTGGCTCCTATATGTTAGAAACTTTTTTAATGATCTAGGCCTTGAGAACTATTACCTGGATCCGGTATCCATAACAGACATCTCGAAAAAAGACCTCAAACAGAAAGCATTAAGACATCTGGAATCCTTAAGACTTGCATCCAACTCTTCAAAAACGGCAGTTATACATGCAAACATGATTCAAATAGCCTATGACATTCACCCGTACCTGGCACTTCAAACATCAACTTACGAAAGAATGTTAATTACAAGATTCAGGCTAAACACCTTTTTTAGAATGGTCACCTTTCCGTCACAAAACTGTTGGAATGCCACACTCCCCCCTTGTCCATGTGATGGCTTATCAACACAGTCCAACCTGCATGTGATTCTGCTTTGTAAATTCCATCAAGCCCACAGAAAGACCTGGCTACTACCGATATTAAGAACTTGGGGGTTGAGACAATGCAGACCCGCTCTCTTAAGACTGCAAATGCTGGAAACGGAAAACGTCTGTTATTTTGTTAGTAGTTTCTTAAAATGCATCGTGAAACACAGAAAGAACCTTTAAAAATCCTCGTCAAGCCCATTTTGAGCGGCATCTTGCACATTTTTTATTAACTCTTTTTTTATCCATGAAATGAATTTTATATGAAATATTATGTAATATGTGTACTTCTGTAATGCGTGATATTACTTGTGTCTTTTATGGTTTTTCCATTGTGAATAAGCCGAATAAAGATTTTATATATATATATACTGCTCCAGTAGCTGTGCACCCTCCTGCTCCGTTGTCTGCCCCTCCTACCATCCGTCCCACTACCTCAGATTTAATGACGTTGTTACCTGGGGCGGTGGGTGCCTCCCTGTGTCCCCAGTATTTTTAACACCCCCTGCTAGAGGAATGACGGTTAGCCCTAGAGGGATGACCGCTGCCTCTTCAGATGACACCCCATGACGCCCTATGGAAGGGATTGAAGGTCGACGAGTTTTTACTCGATCATCCTTAGGTGATGAAGATAGACAGGCTGTAGTGATTCAGGCGTCCCAATGGATGCGGAATCCAATTTATACTCTAGAGGACATCTGGAGTACTATGAAAGATTTTGAACCAGTTACACAACAACTAGCATTAGAACACATGGCAATAAGACTGATTTCTTTATGAGAACAATGTTTTAAAGAAGGGCTGGCCCCTCAGATATTGTGCGACAGCAAAGATCAAGCTTTTAAATTCGAATTACAGGTGAGCGAGGTGTTTCTGAATGTCGAAACCTTGATAAATTATAGGGACCGAATATTTAGGAGATGCCCAGATGTAGGGACACAGCACCCTATGAGAGAAGTGCATCCTCTTTTCCATCCTGAGGTTCTTGAAGTATTGGACGGAGGAGGCCAAGTCATTAGAGCACATGTAGAGGCACATTTTCAAACCAATGTGTTTATACCCCTTGGAAGCGGAGTGAAGTTCTTACTTTAAAAGCTCAGCTTCCTGGCCTTTGAAAGAATCCTACGGCTTATTATAAAGAATTAACTGAAGCCGCAAATTCGGCCGTTATGACTTTAGCTGATATCGAGTTATTTTTCGGTCTTCTGGTCCCAGTAGATGTATGGAGACAAGTGCATGATTCAGATCATGCCGCCGAACTTGGAGGGACCTGGGACCAAATTAAGGCATGGGACAAAGATCGGAAGCCTGGCAATAAACCTAAAGATGAGATTTTAGCTATACCCGCTCAAATTATTACATATATGCAAACCCTTATTCCCCCACGAAAGGTGGATTGGGATAAGCTAACAGCCTGTATCCAAAAGAAGGATGAAAATGTTTCTGACTTCTTTAATCCGGTTAGAGAAAGTATTTATTGACTTCAGTGGACAGGATTTGTCCACAGAAGGTGGCATACGGCTTTTTGTCAATAGATTTGTCACAAATTTTTTACCAGAAATAAAAACACGTTTACAAGATGCCGAAAGTACTTGGACCACTTCAATCCCCTCAGTTATCCTTAGCATGGCTCAGTATTATGAGCATAGAGAAAATGAGAGTAAGGATAAGTCGGATAAAAAGGTTAAGGAGTTGAAAACCCGGGTGCTACTGTAGCAAGTCAGCAGAGGGCAAAACGGTAGAAGAGCAGGAAGGGGCCCTTTCTCAAGGGGCGCAGTGATGAGAGGAGGTGGAGGTCAGGGACCCCCTGTAAGGTATGATCAGTGCTCAAATTACAGACAGGAGGGGCACTGGTGAGCCCAGTGTCCATTATTATACAGACAGGGTGGTTTCAATAGAGGACGAGGAAGAGGCGATATCGATCGAAGTAGTATGAGACGTGGTGACAGGTCCGGCGATGAATCAGGAAAAAACTATTTTGGTGATTTTCAAGGAAGGCAGTACTATAATGAGAATTATCGAGAAGACAGCTATGGAGGAAACAATTATGCATGAGACAGCCACGGACAGAGCAGGGGCCCTATATCAGTACCAGTTGACCAGCAGGGGCCTTACGTCCAGGGGCAATTGATGGGGCCATCTGAGAAGTTCTTGGTGGATACTGGAGCTATGAATAGTGCTGTTGCTCATACACTGGTCCCAGGGGCTTCTCTGTCTGGGCAAAATAACGTATTGGTGGGATTTTCAGGAATCCCCGTGGTCAGCCCCGTTTCAAAACCACTTCCCTTTACTATTGGACCTGTTACTGTGGATTCACCATTTCTGCTTACTTCTAGTTGCGGCGAAAATTTGCTAGGCTTGGATATATTGAAAAAGTTGCATGCTCGTATTTATTGTTCTCCCGATGGTGTGTATCTAACATTGCAGCCTACCATTGAACGTATATCTCAATGTTTAGTCAAAAACGCACCTCTCCCTCCTGAGTTTGCAGATATACCACCCACTCTTTGGGGAAAAGGGGACAAGGATGTCGGATTGTTAAAAATACCCCCTGTATCCATAACCCTAAAACCGAATGCGCATCTACCACGTATTCCCCAATATCGAATTTCGCCTGAAGGTGAACAGGCTTTATTGCTTGTCATTCTGGATTTAATTAAGAAAGGAGTTGTAGAGGAAACAGCAGCAAATATTTGTAATAATACTATTTTACCGATTTTGAAAAACGCCCCTTTAGATGGTGACCCTGATTATAAAGATACTTATCGTTTTGTAACTGACCTTAGAGAGGTTAATAAAATAGTGATTCCTCAATATCCTGTGTTCCCAGATAACACTGACATCTTGACTATGATTCCCCCTACCGCACGGTATTTTTCAGTAATCGATTTAAAAAACGCTTTCTTTAGTGTCCCCATACATCTAGACAGCCGTCATGTTTTTGGATTCTCATTATTTGGCCGCAGTTTTAGATTTTGTCGTGCACCTCAAGGCTATACTGAAAGTCCTAGTATCTATAGTCAGGCTCTGAAAGCAGTGTTGGATGAATTGGTCCTCCCTCCAGGTAATGTTCTCGTCCAATATGTGGATGATATTCTGGTGGCATCTGATACGGCAGATGGTTGTAAGGAAGCCACTGTTAAATTGTTGCACCATTTGGCTACTAATGGTAACAAAGTGTCCTTGTCCAAATTTCAGTATTGTCGACAGGAAGTGACCTATCTTGGTCATTTATTGTCGAAAGTGGGGAGACGATTAACTCCTGAACGAATAACTGTTATTACTAACATGTCTGTGCCTCGTACTCAGCGTGATGTTCGTTCTTTTCTAGGCATAACCTCTTACTGTCGCCAATGGATTCCTAATTTTTTCCTTTAGGCTAAACCCTTGTTGTATTTGGTCACGAAAGATGTGCATGAACCCTTGCCCTGGACAGATGAATGTCAATAAGCTTTTAATTCTTTAAAGACTGCTCTTGTTCTGCACCCGTTCTGGGTACTCCGGACTAACGGAAACCTTTTGTACTCTATGTGCATGAGGTGGACGGTCGTTCTCTTTCAGTGTTAACCCAGGGTTTTGGTTGAAAACAACGACCCTGTGCGTATTTTTTGGCAGTATTGGATAATGTTGCCAGAGCCCTTCCTAGCTGTCTAAGGGCTACTGCTGCTGTGGCGGTGGCCATTTCACAGTCGGAGGGGATTGTTTTGAATACTGACCTCACAGTGATGGTACCGCACGCTGTGGACATATTATTGAATCAAACAAAAACTCAGCACCTCACGAGTGCATGATTGACTGGTTATGAATTAACTTTACTTGCACCCCATATTAAAATTAAGCGATGTGCCACTCTGAATCCAGCCACGTTACTACCACTCCCACGAATGACCAAAAGGACGATGTCCATGATTGTATATTTCGGACTGAAGAAGAAACGAAGGGAAGTGTAGACCTCACTGACTCCCATTTATCTGACCCGCAAGGGGAGTTGTATGTGGATGGCTCTGTTTCAAGTTACCAGAAGGCACGACAACAGCTGCTTATACTATAACTACCCTAAGAACAGTAGTGGAGACCGCTCGGGTTTCTCAGCAATCAGCGCAAGCAGCTGAACTAATAGCATTATTAAGAGCATGTGAACTGAGTGAAGGGTTAAGAGTAAATATTTTTACCGACAGCCAATACGCCTTTGGCGTGGCCCATAGTTTTGGGCGGCTGTGGAGGGAACGAGGATTTCTTACCTCTCATGGTCAAAGAATACAGCATGGCCCATTGATTGAAAGATTGTTATATGCTTTAACTTTACCAGAGAAGGTAGCTATCATTAAGTGTAGTGCCCATAAGAAAATCATTGATACTACAGGAGAGGGAAATGCCTTTGCTGATCAAGTAGCAAAGGAAACAGCACAAACTAAAACATCCACAATGTTTCCCAGTGTAGCAACCCGATGGGTGGCGGAGACTACAGTATTTGATAATACTATTGAAAGTGTTAGAGAATTGCAGAAAGAAGCCACACCTGATGAATTATTAAAATGGGAACAGGAAATAGGGCGGTTAGACAAAAATGACTGCTGGATTGATTTGACTGACAGACAGAGATGGCTATTACCTAATGCCCTGGTGTATGAGGTAGTAGTGATGGCCCATGGCACTGCTCACATTGGAGCAAAAGGTATTTATTTATTATTGGACCCAGTGTGGAATAACTCGAATATCCCCAAAACTGCTGCCCATGTAGTTAAATACTGCATGGTCTGTTTACAGCATAATCCTGGAGGAAGGGAGACAGTCCTTAATGGACATTTTGCGCCCCCTTCTTTGCCATTTGAAGTGTTACAGATGGATTATATCCAATTCGACAGAGTAAACAATCTCAAGTATGTGTTGGTGGTGGTTTGTGCTTTTAGTAAATGGGTTGAAGCATACCCCACCAAGGAGAACACTGCCCTAGCTACTGCAAAAGCCCTAATTAAGGAATTTCTGCCCGATTTGGTTTGCCCCGAATTATATGGACAGACAATGGGGTACATTTTAATGCAGAACTCGTTAAATATGTTTGTAAGGGATTGCAAATAAAACAGAAATTTCATGCAGCACGACACCCACAATCTGCAGGACTGGTTGAGAAATATAATGACATATTGAAATTGAAGATGGCAAAGATACAGGAGAGTACGGGTTTGAGTTGGCGTGATGTGCTGCCCCTAGCATTAATGTCAATACGAGTAACCCCCCATTCTCGGGTTGGGCTGGCACCTTATGAGGTTGTTTTTGGTCGACCAGCCAATGTATGGGGTGTTCCGAGACCCAGATCCTTCTGCGATCTTGATTACCCTATGATGACAGATTATCTGTACGCTTTAGCTAAAGACCTGCGTTCTATTCATTAACATGTGTCAGCAGTACTGCAGCCGCTGCCAGAGGGTCCCGGACATTGCTTGGAACCAGGACAGTGGGTCCTTGTGCGAAATTATCAATGGAAATCGAGTCTGGAACCCAGGTGGAGCCGTCCCTACCAGATCCTCCTGGCCACTCGAACAGCAGTGAAAGTGGATGGAAAAAAACACTGGATCCATGTGTCACATGTGAAGAAGCTACCCTTACCGCTTCCTTCTGATCAACAGAACCGAGATGGAGTTCTAACACAAGAGGGAGAACGAAGGGTGAGGTTTGAGCCTTTCTCGGACGCCATTGAAATCGGGCAAGAGGAAAGAGTGTTGAAACCGCAAGGAGACAAATTGGCCCCAGTTTCTGAAACTTGTGATAAGGCTGATCCCTCTGAGGCTTCTGAAAAAAGTGTTACACCAAATGTCCCTGCTGCTGTGTTGTTCCATGATCAGGAGCAACCTGGCCATCTTCGATACAATTTACGGCCCCGAAAAACACGTAATACCCCAGTTTCGGATTGTAGGAGACAGGGAAAGACTTGAATTGTAGGGTTGATGATAAGCTTTACTGGGGTATTGAGCAAGACACTGGACTGAACCCATTGAGAGCTTGGAACTGACACATTGCTCTGTTCAGAAAGAAAGACTGTGCAATCTAAAGGGCCTAAATTGCAACGGTGAAATTACAGTAAAGATCGTTTTTATTGTGGATGGATAGCAAGAGCCTGCCTGTGAGGCTCTAAACCGACACAAGGAGAAGAAACCCTCTGGCAGTTGGCTTGCACCTTTTTTCCCGAGTTTAGTTTGGACTTTTAGTTAGGATGTATCCCTTTGCCCGATTTGCTTTTGAAGATGAGAGACCTCTTGCTCCCAGACCTTTTATCGAGAATGTCCCCATGTTTTCCAGTTGGGCTACCAAAGTGAAGATAGCCTTTGTAATAATTATTGCAGTAATTATGGTAATATTAATGAGCGTGTTTATGTATTTGGAATTCCAATACCCTATGCATAATGTTTTCGGTACCACCATAGCCCCACCTGAGCATTTCTTTTATACCTTGCCTCCCCACAAAGAGAGACATTGAGAAACCTATGTTAAAAATGCGTTTATAGAAATGTTGCATGAGGCTCATAGCACTACGAATAAGACAGATTGCTGGGTATGTGGCCTTTTGCCATCTGTAATGCATCGCCATGATTTGTTTATTTCCTTGCCATTATCACACTTAGCAAGATGTGAAGCCTGGTTTCAGTTACTATCTCTCATGTATTTGCATTATGTAGCTGATCCCAAAAGTTATACTGAAAAGGACTATGAAGCTGTTCTAAAGTATATAGAACAACATCAGGGATTTGTTGCCCAGGGGAACCAAGAGGAGGGATCTTTAGATCCGGATGCCTGTATGAATATGTACACCACTTATGATAATGCTACTTGGTTAAAGGAAGAAATGTTGGATTTTGAACAATTTAATTCAACGCAATATTTTCAGTAGTTCCAGGATCGAAATGTCACTGATGATAAGGCAATGCCAGTTCCTATCCTGAATAGTACTGCTCCCTTTTGCATACAAGGGAAAGGTCATGTTAATGTAGGGAATAGCTGATGTAACTATACTTACATTTTACATACTACCAGCACCCCACCTCTGATAACTCCGCCAAATGTGTATTTTTTGTTTGTGGTGAGAACGCCTATACTTGGCTTCCTAGAGGGTGGGCCGGAAAATGTTACCTGTCCTTTTTGTATCCTACAGTATATATAGCTCCTTCTAATTACCACAATACCCACTAGTTGACTAAACGAAGTTTAGATCCTTATCGAATTAGCAGGAGTATCAGTACTGAAGGCACTGATCAGACTGATACTGCTTCTCAGCAGTTTATGGATATAGCAAATGGTCTCTTTCCAATATGGGGTCCCATTTTCACTAGTAGAGATGTTAGACGTCTCTCTAGAGTAGTGGAAAATGTAGTTCAAACCACTGCTGGAATTTTAACTAATCTCACTGTAGAGCTTCAGGCTACGAGGCTTGTACAGCTCCAAAATCGGATGGTGCTTGACGTCATCCTGGCCAATCGAGGAGGAGCATGTCGCGTGATCGGCAGCTCCTGCTGTGTATATATTCCAGATTCAGCTCCCACTATACATTTAACCATTCAGAAATTACATCGCTTAGCTGCGGAAGTCCATGCTGATATTGGTACTTGGTCTTTAAGCGGGTGGTTCTGGGATCTCCTCTCCACCTAGGGTTGGAAAATGTTCATGATTCTGGCTGGAGCACTGGGAGTGGTATTTGTTTGCTGCCTGTGCCTTCATTGTGGCCCGGCATGCTGCTCCTATTGTGCCGCCAACCTTACTTCTTCATTGACTGTTTCCCGACAGACTAAATTAGAAAAGCAGTTAGTACAAAAGAAGGTGGCCGATCTCATGCAAATAGATGAGGGTGTGTTCTTAGATTAGGAGACCAGCCTTTATATATTGGCTACATCACGCCAAAAGGGCGGTCTGAAGAAATATAAAATTGATACTATATAATGTTGTCTTAATGTATCCAATATATATTTCCTTTTCTATTAGAAACATCTTGTAAATACACACGACCCATGTATAATCAATAACTTAGGCCTGAACCGAACAAGCAGCATCCTGATTTCATTTCCCTGGGCCTCTTTCGTTAGTAAGGAAACCATGTGACATACTGCTGAGTGGAGAGTCTGAAGGGTCGGCCCGGGCTATGAACAGAGCATTGATTCTAACTTAGGAAACTCAAGGTCACATCTGTCTTTCTTCTAGAATGAGCACATTCTTGCAGGCGCCATGCCTGTACTCCCGTGCACAAGAACGAAAGGGAGGCACCTTTACTGACCTACCCCCGGAATAGCTTGAGCTGAATTTCGAATCAATCTATTGTGCCTTATATGGGTCTTCCTGTTGGTTTCTCGGTTACTGGTACTTTTCCATGTACGGGGTTACAATGAGGTATGCCGAAAGTATATATGCACAGTTTTGAATGTGATCCAGCAGTCTCCTCTGCACACCTTTGAGAGCTGTGGCGAGAGGGAGGCTCCCCTATATAGGGCGCTTTGCAAAATAAACGATTGAACCTTTTCCATTGCCGACTGATTTATGTAAGGTAAATAAGGTATATGGGCTATTGGTAAGTATAGCTCTATGGTATATTTTTGTAGTACTTCACTCCCAGAAAGAGTAGAGGCAAAGGGGTGTTGTGCACTCTCCCATACTGCTATGCTCAGGTCAGGTGAGGGGGAGGATTAAAGCCAGCAGCTGCAATCATTAATTGCTTGGCTTTCAGCGTTTTCGTGATCGGCCCAGCTATTCTTGTTGTGGATTCCTGTGATTTCCTGCTACTGTTTCGGAGGACCGTGGATTTCCTGAAGTCGTGTACCCAGCTGTGTATTGTGGACTTTACTGCCTAATCTGTTTCTTGAGCCTGTTTTATTTGTTTCCGTTAAGAATGAGGACGTGCTTCATCCCTCCGCTCTCACCCTGCCTAATCCCCCCTTCAGCCTCCCTCACAGCGTGTGTTGAACACACGTTTATTTCCTGGCAATTTATTTCGCCGCTTGTCAGCCGCGAAGACGCACATTGGAAGTGCGTGCAAATTTAGTTTTTATATGCGGCTGCCATCCCTGTGAGCGGTTCTTTGTCCACTTTGCCCGGTTAAGTCGCCTACCTCCAGCGGGGGACGCCCCGCCTTTCTGTGTCTAACTCCGGTTTTTGGAGTAGTCCAGGCCAGCTTTTCCCTCAGCCCTGTAGTGGCATTAGTGCTGGTCATTTTCCCAAACACGCGTTTGCGCGAAGGCTCAGGTTTTTCAAGCCTGTATTGTTTCTTTTAGCCCGCATTCCTCTTCATATTATTCCAGCGCAGGAGTGCAAGAACTTTCTTTATTTTCTGGGAAATTTTTGTGTTGATACAGAATTTGAACTGTAATCACCAGCGCTCACCTTAATTGTCGATTGTTTGATATTCAGAAGAAGGACTTCTTCAACCCTTATTTTCAAGAGACCATTCTACAAATTCCTGCCTGTGATATACTACAAGTAAGTGTGGGAGGGTGCACAGTTGCTAGAAATGAGTATAGGGGTATATGTTTCTTAGTAATTATTAGTATCACTGATATAGATATATTTTGTTGTGCCTTTCTATTTTTTAGCTTTCGCAGTTGTTTGGAAGTGGCCTTCTTCGTGCTGGCTGTAATTGGGACTTCTCTGATGGTTCTTCTTGGTCCCTTAATTTTTTGGATATACCGCTCCCTGTAGTGTATATTGAAACGTCACACTGGGAGACTGTGTTTCTTGGAAAGGACGGGATGCTGCCTTCGCTCCCGGGGAACAGTTTCATTATGCAGACCTTGGTGTTGACCACACCGAGACCAACAGCCAAGCAATACTTTTTATGAATGTGTATGAGCAATATATTAAACACACACCAAAGAACTGAAATTACTCATGAGCAATGTTTTTTTTTTATAATGGTCCACTTTGCAATCAAGCAGTGGGTACACCCTGTGCAATCAGCCTGCACATTTTAGTTACACTGCTTTGACTTACTCAGTTTTTAAGACTATTCATAGACAAATTGTCAAAGTGCCTTACGAGTGCAAAAGCAAAGGCGGTGGATTAATGATTATACACTCTTCTGGTCCAGAAGCAGTCAGTGGTTTCAGGAGTAGTGTGGTCCAGTGTGCACAGCTTAATCTTGGAATTGATGAAGATTTATAACTCAGATTATGTACAACCCAAAGAATAGTGCACATTAGATGTCACTATCCATTTGAATCTATTTGTTAAAAGAGCATAGCTTTTTATGTTTAGCACCACATGTAAAAAGTATGAGAATAAGAACACATAAGGGCATATTTATGCACCCCTCACTCAGCCGTTGCGTCACTTTTTGTAAGGCAACAGTGGCGCAAACCACAAAATCATATAAATGAGGCCACACAAAGCCACTTTGCATAGCTTTGAATTGCCTCATAGATATGGAATAAGGCAAAGCAAAGCAAATCGCTGTGTTGTCTTACTCTGCAATATGGAGGCATTTTAAGGGTGTTACGGTGGGTGTTCCTACGCAACACCCATAGATTTTGACTCATCCCCAGATTTACTAGACCATGTAAACCTGGCGATGAGCCAAAACCTTACACTTCTCCTCTGGAGGCGCAACGAGAACAAATAACTCTATTTCTCCACTTTTTTTCCTCCTTCTATGCATGCTGCATTCTGCAAAAAAGAGGAAAACGCCTCCCAGGATTAGTTTTAGCAGGAAGCTTATACTTCCTGCACAAAAATAATCCTGTATGCAACGCAAGCATCATTGCATGGGGGCAACAGGCCCGCATTGGTGCTAAGCTGGTTAAATGGCATCCTGACAGGGGGAAAGGACATGCACCATCTGCTATAGATATGGTGCTTTCCTGTCCTTTCACTTTGACCCAGGGCAGCACAGAAAGGTGACTTGCTGCGCTGTCCTGCGCCAAATCCCCATAAATATGGCCCTTAGTCCATTTTGGGGGCTAATACAACGCCAAACATTATTTTAGGGAATTATATGGTAAGCAATGATGTGCAACATTCGAATAGTTTGCTGTATCATAATTACATAAAATAATGGCAAACTTATGTGTAATTAGGTGAAATGCAAATCCGGCATTTTGTGCTATATTTAAGCGCAAAATGCATCCTAGAATCAATATTTGTTTGCGAGGATACATTTAACAAAAGAACCAGCAACAACATCTGTTCACATTCTGCTGTTTTTGTGCGTTTGAGGTACATTTTTTTTTTTTGTCCTCATCTCCCCTTGGCACGTACAAATGAACACTCGCAACCCGCTATCCATCCTGGGCGCCCCGGGTTGAAGTTCTTGCTGTACCCAGAGCCGACCCGGCTACCCCTTTATTCCGGGGCCAGGTGTAATCATTGGCCAATTTCCGGGTTTCTTACCAGCCTCATTTCCTTGGCCCATTCCATCAAAGGTTGCCATACTGCGCTATTACTATTGTGTGCTGTGCTGGTTTCTAAGGGTGCTATTCTTAGTACAGATTGAAGCCATTTTCCGTGTAGGGGGGGTGACATCCTTCCAGACTTTACAAATTTCCCTACGTGCAATTAGAATAAGCGTGAAAAATAACGCCACCTGTGTATCCCTTAGCCCATTTAAGAGATCAATGTCCAGACCAAACCATTCTGCTGTTTTTGTGCGTTTGAGGTACATTTTAACTGCAAATGGATTGTTTGCGGTGAATCTTTCCTGCAAATGGCACGTAATTACGCAGAGTGGCCTAATGGTGTAATTTGGGGCCTTTCTTTTAATAAGCATAGCATGAAATTCCCGAAATTATGCAAACTAAACCAGCATAATTTAAATTTCACCCGGGCCAAATGGTAAGGTACTGCAGTGTAAAGTAGCCTCAGCTTCTATAGGAGAATTGTATCCCATTGGGAAAGTCTGATTTTTCTGTTTTTGTTGATGGGTTATGAGACATGGTTACAATCAAGCTTAGGGTTAGCGTTTGGGGAAGGGCTATGAAGATTGTTTTAGTAAGGTTGAGGTTAGATTTGTGGTATGATCAAGGATAAGGTTAGCACAAAGCAAAACATTTAGGTCAAGTAAGTGTTAACCTATTTACTTCTCTAAAAAGTATGGGCCCTATTCATAGAACTAACTTAAGACAAAATCCTAAACTTACTACTTTTGGTATTCACAGAAGTTAGGATTTTGTCTTAAGTTTGTCTTAAGACAGACTTAAGACAGACTTAAGTTAGGATTTTGTCTTAAGTCTCTCTTAAGTCTGTCTTAAGACAAAATCCTAACTTCTGTGAATACCAAAAGTAGTAAGTTTAGGATTTTGTCTTAAGTTAGTTCTGTGAATCGGGCCCTATATATGTAATTATTTTTGACTGAATCTAAATAAACCAGATTTTTTGCTCATGGTATCTGAGAAAATGACCTTGCTGCCTTGGCAATATGCTGTTGAATTTTTTTAATTTGAACAGTTTCACTTTTCCATCTGTATTTCTTCATGGATATAATAATACTATTAATAGGTGCCTTGAATGCTTTTCAATCAGCAGCCTGATCTGCAATATTCTGGTTATAGACAAAGAATTCCTCAATCTCAGACTCAAAATAGTGTACCTTGTGCTATAGTCAGTGTTTTATCTAACCTCCATCTGCAATTTCATGATCTATTCATGAAACGTAATTCTAGGACCAATAATTCTGTTTGGAAAACAGGCTGAAATATGTGCGGCCTTGTTTGAAATGAATGTGACAGAGACTAAAATATAGTCAATCGGAGAATCGGTTTAACATCTGTACAAAGTCAGATAACGTCTTTTCTTGTGGTTCTCCTCTACACTAGGGGTCAATAGGGCCCACCGTGGCAATGCTTTGGTGGAATAAGACATAATGGACTAAATGTAGGTAAATTTGATTTAACGATTCTAAAATATCGAATTTTACTGATTCGGTATTTTAGAATCGGTAAATCCAATGTAGGTAAAAAATCGGTAAAGATTACCGAATCGTTAAGATTCGTTAATTACCAAATTGATAATTACCGATTTGGTATTTGCCAATGATTCCTATGGGCCTGGAGGCCCAAAGGAATGAATGTCAATTACCAAATCGGTAATTGGTAAAAGAGGGAAAAAGTCAAGGGTGGCAGGGTGTCACTTTGACACCCTGTTGCACCCCTGATTAGTGCTGTGGTGCACATGTGGCATACATACATGCCCTAAGGGCATGTATGTCTGTCACATGGCACAGATGTAAATGCACATTTATGCATTTACATAGGAAATCCTTATTTACCACCAACTAATAGTTGGTGGTAAATAACGAATTCTTAATATGCAGAAGCACTCTTTAAGTGCATCCTACATCTCATTTACCGATTCGGTAGATACCGAATCGGTAAATACCGGTTCGTTATTTACCGAATCGGTAAAATACCCTCCTACATAGGAAAAGGCTTTTACCGGTCGGTTATGGCCGAAATCGGCCGTTACCGACCGGTAAACGCCTACCTACATCTAGCCCATAATTTTTTTCGTTTGAATATGGGATTAGAGAAATTTAAACTGCAACATGGTAGAAAAAGAGAATTTCTGATGATACAAACCAGCCAGGAAAGCTGAACCACCTTGTCTACTTGTGTAGGGGCTGATTCAGCATGGCTAAACATGCATGTTTACTAATCATTCTGGCAACCAATTAAGAGGTAGAATTTGGTGAGGAATAATAGACAGGATCCAAGGGTGAACCTTTAAGGCACTTTTCTTTACCACATATTAAATGAGTTTCTTGCAATAAAATTACAGTGGGATTTAGGTTCTTCAACCATTACCATAGAGCCTTACCTTTCAATCAATCAATCAATCAATCAGGTTCTTGTAGAGCACGACTAATCACCCATTAGGGTCTCAAGGCCCTGTGGGCAAGGGGGGATCTGCGGTTTAGTCGAAGAGCCAGGTCTTGAGGTCCTTCCTGAATTGAGTCAGTGACGGTGATTGCCTGAAATGTAGAGGTAGGTAGTTCAAGGTCATCGCAGCGAGGTAGGGGAAGGATCTTCCTCCAGGTGAGGTCTTCTGGTTGTGTGGGATGGTGGCCAGAGCCAGTTGGGTGGAACAGAGATGTCTGATGGGTGTGCAGAAGGAGAGGTGGTAGTTAAAGTATGCAGGTCTTGTGTTGTCGAGGGCTTTGTAGGTGTACGTGAGGAGCTCGAAGTTTATTCTTTTGTTGATCGTGAGCCAATGGAGGTCTCAAAGGTAACCAGTGATGTGGCTGCAGTGGGAGATGTTGAGGATGAGTCTGGCAGTTCCTTTAGGAGTTTTTGGGTGATGCCGGCATAGAATGTGTTGCCATAGTCAAGTCTGCTGCGTGCATGGGTGACTTTTTTCCTGGACTCAGTGGGGATCCACTTGAAAATCTTACACAGATGGGTGGGGTGTGTGGAAGCAGGAAGCTGAGACAGCTTTGATTTGGTTGTTCATTGAGAGCAAGGAGTCCAGGATGATGCCGAGGTTTTGTGTGTGGTCTGTGGATGTGGGGGGCTCAGAGCACTGTGGGCCATAGGAGTCATCCCAGGTGTAGGGGGTGATGCCCAGAATGATGACTTGAGTCTTGTTTGAGTTGAGCTTGAGGCAGCTGTCCTTCATCCAGGTGACAACTGCCTTCATCCCATTGTGGGAGTTGCTATTGCGTATGTGGGAGAGAATCAGCTGGGTGTCGTCTGCATAGGAGATGATGTTGAGTCTGTGGCTCCTAACAATAGTTGCAAGCAGGGCCATGTAGATGCTGAAGAGAGTAGGGCTCAGGGAAGGGCCCTGAGGCTCTACACAGCTGATCTCCGTTGGTTCTGAGTAGAATGGTGGAGGTCTGATTCGCTGTGTTCGGCCAGTGAGGAAGGAGCGGATCCATTCTAGGGCTTTGTTGCAGATGCCTCTGTTGTGGAGCCTTGTGCAAAGGGTGTGGAGGGAGACAGTGTCAAAGGTGGCCAGGAGACCCAGGAGGATAAGGACTGCAGTTTCGCCTCAGTGTGCAGCAAGGCGTGCAGTCTCGGTGCTGTGGTTGCTTATGAAGCCCAATGGGGAGAAGTCCAGGATGTGGTTCATTTTGATGAACTCGAGAGTTGGGCGTTGATGGTCTTCTCGACGACTTGGGCAGGGAAGGGGAGCAGAGAGATGAGTCGGTAGTTCTTGAAGTCTGTCGGCTGGTAGAGTGTTTCTGCTGCAGGGGGTTGAGCTATGTGTGTTTCCAGTCTGCAGGGAATGGGGCGGACTCAGTGGAGCAGGTGATGGTGTGGCAGGGTTTGAGATGATGGATGTTCCAGCTCTGTTGAAGATATGAGGGCAGGGTATCCTAGGGGGGCTCTGGAGTAGATGCTCTTTATGATCCTGAGGGTGTCGCCTGAGGTGAGAATGGTCCAGTTGGGCAGGGTCTGTTGGGGTCTGGGGCCATTGGGTGCAGTGGTTGCAGGTGGAGTGGGTGGGTCTTGTGTTGCAAAGCTGTCACAGATCTCCTTGATTTTTTAGTGGAAAAAGGTAGCTGAGTTGTTGCAGAGGCCTTGGAAGGGGGGAATGTGTTCTGTCTCCGTGTTTGGTTTGGCAAGTTCTCTAACCACTGTGAAGAGTTCTATTTATGTTGTGTGCATTGGAATTGATGCGTTCCTGTATGGCAGTTTTCTTTGCTGTTCTGATGAGGTGGTGGTGTGCAGTAACAGCGGTTTTGAAGGCTGGGTGGTCTGGTAAGATATTGCTGCTCCTCCATCTTTCCTCGATCTGTCTGCAAGTGCACCTGGACACTTGGAGGGTGGGAGAAAACCAGCTTCCTATCTTAGAGGGTTGCTTGCCTGAGGGGAACCAGTGTGTTGATGCAGTTAGATATCCATAAGTGGAGCTTGCATGCTGAGGCATTGGTGCCCATGGATGTCAGTGGTGGGGAGGTGGCTAGCTGGTCTGAGGTGACCTTGTTCCAGCTTTTGATAGGATAGCAGTGGGCATGGTGGTGTATGGTGGGTTTGGGGGAGAAGTGGACACAGTGGTGGTCGGTCATATTTAGCTCAGAGGTGTGGCTGAGATATGATGTTGTTGTTTGCAGGCAAGATAAGGTTGAGTGTGTGTCCTGCTAAGGGGGTTGGAGAAGTGATCAGTTTGAGTCTGATGGTAGCAAGGTTCTCCAGTAGGGATGAGATCTTATGGTCGGTGAGGTTGTCCAGGTGGAAATTTAGATCTACGAGGAGGATGTAGTCCGTGGAGGCGAGAGTGTGGTGTGCAATGAAGTCAACTATGGATTTACTGAAAGGGGGACAGGGTCCGGGAGGTCTGTAGACAAGGGTCAAGTGGAGTGTGGTATTCGGTTTGGGCTCGACCTGGAAGTGGAGGTGCTTCATGTTGGTCGAGTGGTCATCCAATCTAATTGTGAGGCAGAGGATGCTTTTGTGTATGATGGCGATGCCTCCTCCCGGTTAGATGGTAAGGTACTTGTGAATGATTTTTTAGCCTGTCAGGAATGGCAGTGGTGATGTCCAGGGCTGAGGTGGGGTTCATCCAGGTTTCCGTGAAGAAAGAGATGTCAGGAGAGATGGAGTCGAGCAGGTCCCAGATTGCCACAGCTTGTTTTTGGAGGGGGCTTGTGTTGAGCAAGATGCAGCTGAGGTGGTCGGGTCTGGTTCTTGTGGGTCATGCAGTTGGTGGGTCTGGTGTGTGGAGGCAGGCGAAGGTGCAGTTGCAGTTGCGGCAGGTGAATGGGCCCTTGGTTTTGTTCAGTGACGCAATGTGGCAGGCAGTGGATCGTCTGGTATTGAGGGTGTGGAGGGTGTTGATGTCATAGCGGTGGAAGGTCTGGGAACTGGAGTCTGAGGTGCTAGACACAGTGTAGGCATGGACAGGAACAGAAAGGCTTGCCTTTGGTGCACAACATTAAGTAGTTTGGGGAAGGGCTGGACCGCTGGGGGGCTGGAGGCAAGAAGCGGCGCTGGAGGGGGGATGGGCTTCGGGGTACGAGCAGCGGCAAAAGCAGGAAGTAGAGGACAGAAAGGCACAGATTAAGAGGAAAAATAGAGGAAAATTGAAAAAGAGTGGAAAAACTGCTAAAAGGAAAGTAAGAAAAGAACAAAAAGCAACAAGGTAAGAGCAGAAACAGGAGGAAAACAGGAAATCATAGAGACTCACTACTGAACCACCAGGGATGAGGTGATGGTGGGTATCTGTGGGTGGAAAAGAGCCTGGAACACAGGACCTGGAAGCACAAGGGGCAACAGGTACCAGGTGGAACTGTGCAGTTGGGGGAAGCAATGCATTGACAGATCAGTGGAATTGCTCCTTCACCATGCAGCATCTGCCATTAAGTAGTGTTGGTGCAGAGGAGGGCTGGACAGATGGGAGGCAGGAGGCAGGAAGAGGCACTGAATGGGGACCAGCCGCTTGGAATGAGCAGGGGCAAGGGCGGGAAGCAGAGGCACAGAAATGCACAGTTTAAGATGAAAAATAGAGGAAAATAGAAAAAGAGCAAAAAATAGCAAAAAACAAAGTAGAAAAATATTTACAAAAACAAAAGGCAAAACAGCAGAATCAGGAGGAAAACAGGAAAGCAGTGAGACTCACCATTGGACCACCAGGGATCAAATGCAGGTGGGTGCCTGCAGGTGGAGGAGGGCATAGAACATGGGACCTGCAGGCGCAAGGGGCAACAGCTACCAGGTAGAACTGTGATGTGGGGAAAGGAGTGCACTGACAAGGTCTGTGACATCGCTCTTTAACCATGCAATTGACACCATTAAGTAGTGTTGGGGAGGAGGAGGGCAGACAGCTGGAAGGTGGGAGGTAGGAAGCAGCACTGGAGGGGGGTGGGGCCGCGTAGTATGATATGGGGCAGGGCAGGAAGCAGAGAGACGGAAAGGCATAGATTAGGATGGAAAATAGAGGAAAATAGAAAAAGAGCAAAAAATAGCAAAAAACACAAGGCAGAAAAGCAGCAAACAGGAGGAAAACAAGAAAGCAGAGAGACTCACCACTGGACCACCAGGGATGAGGAGCAGGTGGGTGCCTGTGGGTGGAGGAGGGCCTGGAACATGGGACCTGGAATCACAAGGGGCAACAGCTACCAGGTAGAGCTGTGCAGTAGGGGGAGCAATGCACTGACAAGGTCAGCGAGAACACTCCTACACCGCTCAAAAGCCACTATTAAGTAGTGCTGGGGAGGAGGAGCGCGGGACATCTGGGAGGCCGGAAGCAGCACTGGAGGTGGGAAGGTTGAGGACGAGCAGGGGCAAAGGTGGGAAGCAGAATTACAGAAAGGCACAGATTAAGAGGAAAATGTGTGTATATTATTATATAAGAGTGACCAAAGGGCACACACAATTCGAAAAGCAAATGGAGCAGCTGAGGGAATGGAACTAACCTCACTCAAGTTAGTTTAGAAAGCGCTCACTCACCAACCTGGTTGGTGACATGCTTCATCATCGGGCTCCACTGGAGAGGCCGAGTGCCCCCCCAGTGTGCTTCGACGCCAGATCTACTGCGGAGCAGGTTTTGTGAAATAGACGTGAAGTGAATTAGTTAACAGTGATAGTGATGGTTAAAAATGTCTTATGTGTCTCAAAAAGATATTTAATGTTTGATCACAAGGACATAAATAAAATTAGTGTGGGAAAATGGTCCAAATAAATTGTTTGGTTATTTCCAGAATTTTAATCATCAGCCAACATGTTTCTGCCTTGAAACGGTGTCAATTTACCAGGCATTCATCAGGACAAAAAAGTGAACTAAGCCCTGGCGGTGTGGGCACTCTAAGGCCCACCCTAACCACAGGACGTGTTATGTAAAAACTGTGAGAAAGTGTATTGGGGGAGGGGACTCCTCCTTAGGTAATCCTTGATTAGGAAACCTCAAAAATAGTAATGATGCACTTGAATGGTGGGTAAATCACACGCCATGGATCACGGGAGGGGGGTGGCGTAATTGGCACACCACCCTCGATGCCAGGCACCCTCTTGGAACCTGCATACACCCTCGCAAACCGGATCCTTCAGGATTCTTGTTTATCAAAACCTAACCGGGGACTAAGAGTGTTCCTCATTCTCCCTATCTCTCTTCTTGTTATTGTATATTATTATATAGCCATTAGCATTAAGACTTAAAAGTGTTGCTGTTGTACCTCGTATGTATACACCTAATTGTAGCAAAACCATTATGTTTTTCTGCATTAACCATTTTTGCTTTCCCCTCTATGTGAGATCATCCACCCTTCCCCTAGGTTACCTAACAAATGGGACTCCTATTGAACCAGCCCCCTCCAATTCACAATTCACAATTCACAATTCAAGCTTTGCTGGTTGCAGGAGCTATGCCTGTACACCTTTATTCTCAAACTGATTTAACATTTGTTTTATCTGATTAGGTGGAGAAGTATACTCATTCAACACATGTATTGTTTTTTCCTAATAGCCTGGGATAAGGCTGATTCTTTGATCCTAAAGCGCAAACAATTGCTATTATGGCATATGGCCATGAATAGGGTTTTGACCTGTTGAACAGAACACACTGTGATTTGTTATGGTAAGATCATGTAAGCCATTGTCAATCAGGCTTTTTACTACAAATGGTAACACAACTGATCATGTTTTTCTCTCCCCTTTGCCGTTTGGAGTACCTAGATTGAGGAAATTAGATCTCCCAGGGTAATTTTCATGCTCTTTAAGTTTTAGCTTAAGACTGGTGATTTCTTTTTACAGTGCTGAGGTTTCAGATTGTGATGGTGAATAGCTATCTTCTATTGGAAAGAGTCAAGCCTCTAATAAATCCATGCAGCCCGAGGACCTTTCCATTTGACTGCCATTGTTATCAATCTTAAGGCCAGATTTAGATCTCGAGTGTCGTAAATTGCTGGTGTACGCATCTGCCATCGTAACTATCTGCCCTCAAGATTCAGATATCAGTGGCATGACAGATAAAACTCTGCAAAAACTCCTCTGTCTCCATCACTCCCAAAGTACTCCGTTAGGCTAAAAATGGCTGACTGAGGCATTTCAGCTATTAATCGCCAACCTAATTAGGAGTTTGCTTCCTGTTGGAGTATCCATGTGGCTAACCCTCTTCAACTGACCTGGTGGTCTAAAACCTATAAAAGGGTATATAACACAACACAGTTACCTTGCCACATCACTTGTTCATTATGCATCTGAGCCTTTGTTTACCTGTTGCTTAATATGGATAATGTTCCATGACATCGGCGACAGAATCACAGGTATATTTATTTGTTTTTTACACATGTGCCATACTTTACTTCAAATTATAATCATAATTCCCTCTTGTAAAATTTCACTTGCTATTGGGATTTTTTTAATTTTTATTAAACTTTTTTCACTTAAACGTAATTACCAATAGCCTTTAGACTAAAGGGTTTATTTTTTTAATATGCCTTAAAATATTTTTTCCTGCTTTAAAATCCATTGTCACTTTAGCACACTGCTCTGTCAAGGTGATTGAAGTGCATGCTAATCATAAAAAAATCTTGTAGGGTACCTTGACATACATGTGTAGTTGATACTAAATATTTGAATAGAAAAGTCCAGCCATATAGGTTTCCTAATATTACCATACCATCATTACCTTTTGTTTAAAATCAGCATACAGCAAATTATGATGCCAACCTACTTTTCCCTACTAAAGATGTCTCTTTGGCTTACCTTTAAATCTTTACCTTCATTTTTCTCTCTTCGTCTTTGTTATTTGGCATCCTATTATATTTCATTTTTAGTTAATTCACATACAATAACTTATAATGTTAAATCATTTGCATATGTGTACCTTTTGGGCCTTGTACTCAAAGCTCATCAAATACCTTTTATACTTTGTGAAAAGGATAGATCGAACCACTTTCTTATAAACAAAAATTAAATGTATTCCTTTACAAAATAATAAATACAAATAAAACATAACATTATTTCTATCCACAAAATAAGTTTAAAAAATGCATAAAAAGTATATACAAATTTAATTCTCCAGTCACTCTTCATGCTGTGGTTGCTTAGACACCACAGCAAATTATTGGAACGTCTTTCTATGATAGGTTTATCGGAGTGGATGTGTAGGAGGGGGTTTCAAAGGACAGATTGTTTGTATTTAATTGGGTGTAGTGGTTATTCCGGACGTACCAGGTGCTAGGATGGATGGGGTGTTTTGGGCTGGCTGTAGGTGTTGGAGTGAGGGTGAGCGTGTGTGTGCAATGCTGGGTACCAGAGTAGTGGTGGTGGTAGGGATGGTGATAGTGCTTTGTGGTGGGAGTTTGGGTGTAGGTGAGGTTGCTGTTTTAGGTGGGTGTTTGGGAGTGGCAGAGGTTGTGTTTTTGGGTTGGCATTTGGTGTGGGAGAGGGTGTTTCTTTGCCTGGGTGCTTGGGTGAGGATGTGATTTTGGGTGTTTGGGTGAGGGAGTGGTTTTGGTTGTGTATTTCTGTGTGGGTGAGTGTGATTTTGAGTGGGTGTCTGGGTGTGGGTGATTTTTGGGCTGGTGAGTGAGCTGCTGCCTTATTCCCTGGATGGCACCGAACTGTGCAGTCCACTCTGCAGAGAGGCTTCACACAGATCAACAGCCTCCTCAGAGGTCACTGCCGGGTGAATACAGGCAGGAGCTGAGGTGCTTGGGGCGAAGGAGACTCAACCCTTTTTAGGTGCTGACTTATACTGGGGTGAAGGTGTAGTGGAGATACAGGTTCAACTGCAGACATTGCTATATTAGCATCAGTGAGATATATGCGTACATGCCGTTTTGCTGCTTTTGCACACACTTTGCTGCTTTTGCACACACTACAGGGCTTTCGTAAATAACGTGCTTGTGCTCTTTCACATGAGAACTGTCTGTTTTTCACAAACCTAGGTGAGCTCTGTACCCTTAGTCTGCACATTGCATCCAAGGTCGAATAACAATGTATGCTATTAATTCTTGTTGATCAGTCCCACACATATAGACATACCAGAAAACGCAGCTGCTTAAACTTAAACTAGGGTGCTTTTAATGTTGCATTGCATGCAAGAGGAGGCACTTGGAGACAACCTTTCCAACATCAAGGAGTTGTTATTGTCGTGGGATGTGATTCATTCCATCTGATCTTGGAGGTGTGGGGCCCCCGTCAAAGCCTAGAGGTCTTCTTTTATTGTTAATTAAAACTAGCTCCTAACATGTGGAGGGTGGTAACTGCACTATAATCCTGTTCCACTGTCATTTATAATATGATTTCCGCTTTTGTGTTTTATGGAATTGTTACAATGCTTTTCGTATGCATCTGTTTGTTAGTATTGGCGAAAGTACTGCATCTTAGAGAGCGTTAGTCAAAATAAACATTTTAAACTATACCGTGTCTCTGATTACTCATGTTGTGGACTGGTATGAGAGCTAGAACGAAGGAGTGTTCTTGATTCCCACTATTCCTGAGAGGTTTCCAAAGTCGCATGTTCTAGGTTGTATAATCATTGGTAGCTTCGCTGTAGCACGGAGAACGAATGTGACACTTATGCTAGTCGGATCGGGGTTCTGGGCACTGAGGTGGGTTTTTGGTACACCACAATACACTGAGGTCCTGGTTACCTGCGCATAGGTCTGTGGATGAGCAGAATCCCTGCAACATGGCGCACCTAACGTTTGGTCTTATTTTCGAGACACTTTAGTAGTGCTTATACTTGTCCACAATACGCTTACTCCTGTTTCGGAAAACAGTTGTGACGGCATAACCTAACTTTTTGGATGAATCATAGGTTGATTCAAGCTTCAGATTTTAAAAAGGTTCACACTATTGTATTGAATTCAGAACCCTTTTTGTGGTACCACAGACATAGGTTGTTTCCTTTTTCTTAGTCGTGATGGCACGCGAAACAGCTGTGCATAGTCGCACACCACTCCGTCGTCATTTACAACAATATGCAGTGCCTGACGCAGGTATGGCGCTAATTTTTGTGTTGATGCCAATGCAGAGTTCCCATTTGAGATTTTTCACTCTTGGGTTACTTTTGGGGCTGTGTATAGTGATGATAACTTGTTCCATTCATATACGGCCATGTCCATACCTGTAGCATATCGGCCCTCGAAGTTCCGATTTCAGCATGACAGCATCATATTTGGTTTAAAGGCGCCCTACCCCACACCATAACTCCGGTCCGTTTAGGCCCTTTATTGATTATAGGGGTCCACTTGGCCAGTTTTGGCCGGGTACACACCTCATCCACGCTATCTGAATGTCGCAGTGGATGAATTAAGTATTTTGCAAACCTCCTTAATAGGTGTGCATCGGGCTTTAGTCCAATACGTTTCCCACAATCTCCAGGTAGGAGCACCTGGGGTTGCGGCGCAACCTGCTGGACAGGTCGGGATGTCGATTAGTCCCGTCATGGTTAATTCGGTTATGGGCAAGCGTCCCGCTAATAAGGATGATTTACCTTATTGGCTTGCTGAGAAATTTGACCAGCTGGAAGCAGTATTTCCTAATACCACGCTTATGCAAAAACACAGGATACTCACTATTAGTTTGCAGAAAGACTTAATACAAGAGGTAAATGATTGTGAAAACTGGGCTAAAGTATTCGCAGCGGTGCATGGGAAGTGCTTCGGCACACCTTCCATGACTGTCCTGCCCTCTGTGATCAAGCATGTTCAGGATGAGCATGGTCCGGAGGTGGCAGTTGAGTTGGGAATGAGGCTTGTAGGAGTGTTTGACGTAGTTGCTGATCACATCCTTGCAAATGTAAAGGTAGATGCAGTTAACTTTCAGGTGTCTAATGCTTTACGCATTGTCCCGGATGCCGCAAAACCCCTTGAGTTACCTAAAATTATTGCAGAGGCATATAAAACCATTGGTCACAATAGTTTGGGTTTTAAGCCTTTTGCTAAAACAGCAGCACAACTGCAAACTCAGATGGCAGAGTCCAATAAAGACAACCATCCAGCTTTTCCAAAAAAGAATTGGAAAAATAAAAAACAGGGAAAGCAACAACAGAAACAAGGGTCCCGTGCTGCATCACCAATCAATCAATCAATCAATAAATCATAGCACTTGTAAAGCGCACTACTTACCCGTGAGGGTCTCAAGGTGCTGGGGTGGTAGGAAATGCTGATATTGCTCAAACAACCAGGTCTTGAGGAGTCGTCTGAAGGTCAGCAGGTCTTGGGTCTGCTGTAGGTGGATGGGGATGGTGTTCCAAGTCTTGGCAGCGAGGTGGGAGAAAGATCTGGCACCGGAGGTCGCTCTACGGCTGCGGCAGACTGTGGCGAGGGCGAGGTCGATGGAGCGGAGCTGGCGGGTGGGGGTGTAGAAGCTGAGTCTGCTGTTGAGGTACGCTGGTCCGGTGTTGTGGAGTGCCTTGTGTGCATGGGTGAGGAGCTTGAAGGTTATCCACTTGTTGACGGGGAGCCAGTGCAGGTCTCTCAGGTGGGGTGTGATGAGGCTGCAGTGAGGGATGTCGAGGACCGGGCGTGCAGAGGCGTTCTGTATGCGCTGAAGCCATTTCAGGAGTTTGGCCGAGGCTCCGGCGTAGAGGGCATTTTCGCAGTTCAACCTGCTGCTGACAAGGGCCTGGGTGACGATCCTTCTGGTTTTATTGGGGATCCACTCGTAGATCTTGCAGAGCATGCAGATGGTGTTGAAGCAGGAGGAGGAGATGGCATTGACCTTCTAAGTCATGGAGAGGGTGGAGTCGAGGATGACCCCCAGGTTGCGTGCCTGGTCGGTGGGTGTTGGAGCTGTTCCCAGAACGGTCGGCCACCAGGAGTCGTTCCAAGCCGAAGGGGTGGATCCGAGGATGAGGACCTTCATCTTGTCTGAGTTCAGCTTCAGTCGTCTGATCTTCATCCATTTGGTGGCGGCCTTCATTCCTTCGTGGAGGTTGGTTCTGGTGGTGTGGGGGTCCTTGGTGAGGGAGAGGATCAGCTGGGTGTCATCGGTGTAGGAGATGAAGTGGAGGTCATGCAGCAGGGCGACGTGGGCGAGCGGTGCCATGTAGATGTTGAACAGCGTTGGGCTGAGGAAGAGACCTGGGGTACACCGCAGATGATCTCAGTGGCTTTGGAGCAGAAGGGGGGTGGCGGACGCTCTGTGTTTGGCCGGAGAGGAAGGAGGTCGTCCAGTCCAGGGCCTTCTCTTGGATCCCGGCGTTGTGGAGGCATGTTCGTAGTGTGGGTTGGCAGACTGTGTCGAAGGCGGCTGACAGGTCCAGGAATATGAGGGCTGCAGTTTCTCCGTTATCTAGCAGGGTCGTGATGTGGTCAGTGGTGGCAATGAGGGCAGTCTCGCTGCTGTGGTTGCTGTGGAATCCAGACTGGGATGGGTCCAGGATGCTGTATTTCTCGAGGTAGCGGGTCAGCTGTTTGTTGACGGTCTTTTTGATGACCTTCGCCGGGAACGGGAGCAGGATGATGGGCCGGAAGTTCTTGATGTCCTAGGGGGCTGCCACAAGTTTCTTGAGAAGGGCGTTGATCTCGGCATGCTTCCAGTTCTACTGGAAGGTTGCTGTCTCGAAGGAGATGTTGATGGCTTTCCGTAAGTGGGGTGTGATGGCGGTGCTGGCTTTGTTGAAGATGTGGTGTGGGCATGGGTCTGACGGAGATCCAGAGTGAATAGTGTTCATGATCTTGATTGTGTCATCGCCGTTTATGTTGAGGAGAGCAGGCGGTTGGTGTGGATTGTGGTTGTGGGGGGCGGCGGTCTCAGTGGTTGTCGGGGTGGTTGTGGCGTTGAAGCTGTCATGGGTGTCTGCGATCTTGCGTTGGAAGAAGGTGGTGAGCGAGTCGCACAGGTCTTGTGAAGGTGGGATGTCGGGGTTGGAGCTGGGGTTGGAGATTTCCTTCACGATGTTGAAGAGCTCTTTGCTGTTGTGTGCGTTGTTGTCAAGGTGGTCTTTGAATGAGACACCTTTTGGCTGATCTGATCAGGTGATAGTGTCTGCGAGTGGCATTCTGGTGGGCTGCGTAGCTGTCCGGAGTTCGTTCACAGAGCCACTTCTTCTCCATATTTCAGCAGGTTTGCTTGGAGGCCTGGAGGTCTTCAGTGAACCAGCTGACTTTCTTGCTGGTGTAACTGTTGGAGGATTTTTTGAGCAGGGCGAGGGTGTTGGCGCAGTCGTCGATCCACAGTCTGAGGTTTTGGATGTCGGTGTCAGCATCAGTGGGGTCGGTGGTTGGGCTTTGGGCGAGGGTGGTTGGTCTTCGGTAACTTTGCTTCAGCAGCGGCGAGGCTTCTGTAGGGTGCGGTGGAATGTGGCGGGTTTCCAGAAGGTGAAGTGGATGCAGTGATTGTCGGTCCAGTGGCGTTCGGTGGTGTGGTTGAAGAAGATGGGGTCGAGCGGGTGGCCGGCGGAGTGAGTGTTGTGATGAGTTGTCTGAGTCCAAGGTTGGCTAGGTTGTCGATCATGGTGTCGATCATGGTGTTGGAGTTGGTGTCGTTGTTGTTCTCGAGGTGGAAGTTTAGGTACCTGAGGAGGATGTAGTCCATGGAGGCAAGGGCGTGTGGGCTGACTAAGTCAGCGATGGAGTCGCTGAACTGTTGTCCGAGTCCAGGGGGTCCGTAGATGAGGGTTCCTCTGAGGGTGGTGTTGGGGTCAGTGTAGATCTGGAAATGCAGGTGTTCGGCGGTGCTGAGGGTGTCGTTGGTGCTGGTCGAGACTCTGAGGGTGTTTCTATGGATGATGGTGATTCCTCCTGCTACTCCGTTGGTGCGATCCCTGCGGCAGATCTTGTTGTCTTCGCGGACGGCTATGGCGATGGGTTCATATAGGTCTCTGTCAGGAAGGCGACGTCTGGGTAGGTTGAGTCGAGCAGGTCCCAGAGTTCAATGGGTTGTTTGAGTGCAGAGCGGGTGTTGAGAAGGGTGCATCTGAGGTGGTTCCGTTCTTTCACGGTGGGTGGCTTGGGGAATTGGATGTTGGTGAAGAAGCAGTTCCGGCAGGAGAAGGATCCTTGGGTGCTCTTCGGGGTGGGCAGGCAGCATACGTGTTCTCATCCAGTGTTGAGTGCGTGGAGGGTGTTGTCGTCAGAGCGGTGTTGGGAGTTACGGGGGCCAGGGGTTCTGGCACTGGGCGTGGTCCAGGCGCAGACGGGCGCAGACTGGCTTGGCTTAGGCACGCCTTCGGCACGCTAGCGGGCGCCATAAGAAGGGGAGGTGGGAGGGAAGAGCAGCCGGGAGACGGGAGGGAGCGGACGAATGGGAGTGGGGAGGGGCCACAGGGGGCGCAGAGGCAGGAAAGCAGGATCAGTAGAGGGTATGAAAGGAAAAAAGAGGGGCAAAGCAGAGACAGGGGAAATAAGGGACGAGAAAAAAACGGGCACAGAAAAAAATAAAAACAACTACAGTACAATACAGGCACAATACAATACGGGCACAATTACAATATAATACGGGCAACAACCAAGCAAGCAAGCAAACCTAGGGCCTACCACTGGCCACCAGGGATGAGGTGCAGGTGGTAGCCTACGGGTGGAGGAGGGTCTCAATCTCACGGCAGAGCAGCAGCAGGGCTCAAGGGCGCAACACGCTGGTGGTGCTGTGCGGTGTGGGGAGGGACCTACCTAAACATGGTCTAGGGTCACTCCCTTTGCCGTACAGTGGCCGCCATAAGAAGGGGAGGTGGGAGCGAGGAGCAGCTGGGAGGTGGGAGTGAGCGGACGAATGGGAGCGGGGTAGGGCAGCGGGGGATGCAGCGGTGGAAAAGCGGGATCGGCGGAGGGTATGGAGGAAAAAAAGAGGGGCACAGCAGAGACAGGGGAAATAAGGGGTGAGAAAAAACGGGCACAGAAAACAATAAAAACTATCACAGTACAATACAGGCACAATACAATACAGACACAATTACAATATAATACGGGCAACAACCAAGCAAGCAAGCAAACCTAGGGCTTACCACTGGCCTCCAGGGATGAGGCGCAGGTGGTAGCCTGCGGGTGGAGGAGGGCCTCAATCTCACGGCAGAGCGGCAGCAAGGGTCAAGGGCGCAAAACACTGATGGTGCTGTGCGGCGTGGGAAACGACATGCCTAAACAAGGGCCAGGACTACTGAGCGTGCTTATGATTTGCCCGACCACGCGAAAATTAGGTCTGATAGATTTCATGTTCCTGATCAGCGTTCTCCTCGTTCTTTATAGGAACCATCAGGCTCACAAGCCGGAGGAGGAGATCGCCAGGTTCGCGGTTGAGGTCAAGGTGTTTCGGGGATTCTGCTCATTCACAGAACTGTGCAGAGACCCAGGACCTCAGTGAATTGTGGTGCACCAAAAAACTCACCTCAGAACCCAGAACCCCTAACTGACTAGCATCAATGTCTCATTAACTCTCCTTCCTATAGCGAAGTTACCAATAATTAGACAACCCAGAACATGCGACTTAAGGTACTCTCAGGAGTGGTGGGAATCAAGAACACTGTTTTGTTTTTATTCCCATAACAGTCCACAAGATGAGTAAGTAGAGACACTGAAAAGTTTAAAATGTTTATTTTAACGACATGCTCTAAGATGCAGTATTTTTGCTAACATAAGGAGACATATGATTAAAAATAATATGATCAGCATTGTTACAATTCCATAAAACACAAAGGGAGAGATCATATTATAATGATAGTGGAAACAAGTCCTATAGTGCCTTGTGAACCACCCTCCCATGCTAGGAACTAGGTTTTATATTAATAATAGAAGGTCTCTTAGGCTTGAATGGAGAACTCCATACCTGCAAGATCAGCAGAAGTGAATCATATCAGGATCAGCAAAGCTCTCTCTCTCTGAAAAAGGATTTTCTCCAAGTGCCCACTCATGCATGCAGTCCAATATTAAAGGCACTAGAACTTCAGTTAGCTGCAGCTGTGTTCGTGTTATGTCTAGAGCTGGGGCCGATCACAGCATACATTATTATGGTGACACAGTGTACAGACTGAGGTCGCGATGTAAGTCTAGGGTTGTTAAAAGCAAGACGTTCTCATGCAGGGAAAAATCAAGCAGTTTAACTTACAACAACAGTTACATGTAGTGTTGTGTGCAAAGTCTGCAAAGTGGCAAAATGGTGTTTAACTTCTAATAAGCTTATGTATACTTAGCAATGTGTGCAAGCAAGGCCCTGGCTTCACTATAGAGGTGCCACCTACACATTTGTCTTTCACACCTTCAATTCCCCAGTCACTGTCCATTAAGCATGGGCGAATTTTGCGAATCTGGCGTTCGCGAATTTGCGTATTTGCGAACTCGCAATCCGCAAAATCTACGAATTCTCGCGAATTTGTGGATTTTTTTTGTGTGTTCGCAAGGGTTTCTGCCAGTTCGCGAGGGTTTTGTACCAGTTCGCAATTGCGAACTTACTTGTCGGCTCGCAACGGTCGCGACTATGTTGTTTCTACGTCTGGTTCATCATCACAGGTTCCCAGCACCCTCTGTTTCACCACTGCCACCCTCTGTTTCACCCATGCCACCCTCTGGTACATCAATGCCACCCTCTGGTTCATCATCACTGTAGATTATGGGGGGGAAAAGCAAGCACACCTGCCCTGCTTCAACTGACATGAATTAATTTGGGGTTGATTTATTAATGTGTCACTGTTTTAAAATTCCAGTCTGGCACCTGCTTCCTTATCTTTAATTTGCTTTCTGTTGCAGTGCAATTATTTTCCAGGACCTTTGTGGCCTACTTGTAGCTATTCTATGAGCCTGCTGTGAGGGTCAGAGCAGGGTCATAGAATTGTTGCAACTAGCAACTGAACTCTGGAGGGGCCCCAGTCAGGAAGCACTACAGGGAATGGTTACTATTACTAATGATGAGTTTGAACTTTTGCACCTGCTGAGTGCTTTCAGTTTTGCAAAACTCGTTTTTCTGCAGAACAGCAACTGTAATGCCCCAAACAAACATAGGCAACTGAACTCTGGAGGGGCCCCTCAGGAAGTACTACAGGGAATGGTTACTAATGATGAGTGAACTTTGCACCTGCTGAGTGCTTTCAGTTTTGCAAAACTCGTTTTTCTGCAGAACAGCAACTGTATTGCCCCAAGCAAACTTACTTGTGAAAGTTGATTTCTAATCCAAAAGTGATCCAAAGAAAGTCCAAAGGCCTCAAATCCAAAAAAGTGCAGGCAAATGTCAACCTGAGGAGTTATTCTGATAAAAATCATCATTTTCAGAAGGTCTATGCTGCTTGCTAGTGGATTTCTTGTGCAGAATTGCAAATTTTGTAATTTCGCGAGTGCGAGATTGTTGCTGCCCGCCGCACCTACATGTTCGCAATTGCGAACTCTCGCGATGCGTCGCCAAACTCCCGTGGGATCCCGCAGCAAGATCCAAAATGGCGCAGCACTCGCAAAATATCGAGAAAAACAACTCGGCAAACGCTGAATGACGGTAAGTGAACGCCGCACGCCGCAATATTGTATCACCAAGAAAAAAAATCCGCTGCGTGCGAATTTGCGGATTTTCGGTAAATTCGCAAGAGTTCGCGGATTGCGAATTTACCGAAAATCCGCAAAATCCGCGAGCGGAACGGATTTTCCGCCCATGCTTACTGTCCATACACTCCTGCAAATACCCTGTCACTCCCCTTGCACTCCTCCAGTGACCCATTAAGCACAATGTACTAATCCATTTACTGCGCCAATACCCAATCACATAAAAATTAACCCATGCATTCTCTTTGCAGTACTCCAATCACTCAGACAGTACCCAAGTACTCATGCAGTGGCTCAGGCCTTAGCACATAGACTGCTTCCAACACCTATCCACTACGCATGCAGTCCTCTAACCACCTACACATTTGTCTTTCACACCTCACAGTCAGTTTCCATACACTCCAGCAAACACCCTGTCACTTCTCTTGCACTCCTCTAGTGACCCATTCAGCACCATGTACTAATCCACTCACTGCACCAAAACCCAACCACTTATAAATTCACTCAGGCACTCTCCTTCCAGTACTCCAATCATTCAGTCAGTACCCAAGTACTCATGCTGTGACTCAGTCCTTAGCACATAGACTGATTCAACCCCCTATCCACTATGCATGCAGTCCTGTAACCACTTACACATTTGTCTTTCACACCTACAATTCCCCAGTCAGTGTCCATACACTCCAGCAAACACCCTGGCACTCCCCTTGCCCTTCTCTAGTGACCCATTCAGTACCATGTACTTATCCATTCACTGCACCAAAACCCAACCACTTATAAATTCACCCAGGCTTTCTCCTTGCAGTACTCTAATCATTCTGTCAGTACCCAAGTACTCATGTAGTGACTCAGGCCTTACATCATAGACTGCTTCAAACCCCTATTCACTATGCATGCAGTACTCTACCCACCTACACATTTGTCTTTCACACCTTCATTTACACAACCAGTGTCCATACACTCCAGCAAACACCCTGCCACTCCATTCATAGACTGATTCAAGCACCTATCCACTATGCATTTAGTACTCTAAACACCTACACATTTGTCTTTCACACCTTCAATTCCCCAGTCAGTGTCCTTACACTCCAGCAACCACCCTTCTACTTCCTTTGCACTCCTCTAGTGACCCATTCAGCGCCATGTAGTAATCCATTTACTTTGCCAAAACCCAACCACTTATAAATTCACCCAGGCATTCTCTTTGCAGTACTCCAATCATTCAGTCAGTACCCAAGTACTTATGCAGTGACTCAGGCCTTACAACATAGACTGTTTCAAACCCGTAACCACTATGCATGCAGTCCTCTAACCACCTACACATTTGTCTTTCACACCTTCATTTCCCCAGTCAGTATCATACACTCCACCAAACACCCTGTCACTCCCCTTGCACTCCTCTAGTGACCAATTCTGCACCATGTACTAATCCATTCACTGCGCCAAACTCCAACCACTTATAAATTCACTCAGGCACTCTCCTTCCTGTACTCCAATCATTCAGTCAGTATCAAAGTACTCATGCAGTGACTCATGCCTTACAATATAGACTGCTTCAAACCCCTATCCACTATGCATGCAGTCCTCTAACCACCTACACATTTGTCTTTCATACCTTCAATTCCCCAGTCAGTGTCCATACACTCCAGCAAACACCTTGTCACTCCCCTTGCACTTCTCTAATGACTTATTCAGCACCATGTACTAATCCATTCACTGGGCCAAAACCCAACCACTTATAAATTCAAACAAGCACTCTCCTTGCAGTACTCTAATTATTCAATCAGTACCCAAGTACTCATGCAGTGACTCAGGCCTTACAACATAGACTGCTTCAAGCCCCTATCCACTATGCATGCAGTCCACTAACCACCTTCAAATGTCTTTCACACCTTCAATTCCCCAGTCAGTGTCTAAACACTCCAGCAAACACCCTGTCACTCCCCTAGCAGTCCTTTAGTGACTCATTCAGAACCATGTACTAATCCATTCGCTGCGCCAAAACCCAACCACTTATAAATTCACCCAGGCATTCTCTTTGTAGTACTCCAATCATTCAGTCAGTAACCAAGTACTCATGCAGGCCCTCAGGTCTTAGCACATAGACTGATTCAAACCCCGATCCACTATGCATGCAGTCCTCTAACCACCTACACATTGTCATTCACACCTTCAATTCCCCAGTCTGTGTCCATACACTCCAGCAAACACCCTGTCACTCCCCTTGCACTTCTCTAGTGACCCATTCAGCACCATGTACTAATCCATTCACTGTGCCAAAACCCAGCCACTTATAAATTCACTCAGGCAGTCTCCTTCGGGTACTCCAATAATTCAGTCAGTACCCAAGTACTCATGCAGTGACTCAGGTCTTAGCACATAGACTGATTCAAACCCCTATCCACTATGCATGAAGACCTCTAAACACCTACACATTTGTCTTTACCACCTTTATTTCCGCAGTCAGTGTCCATACACTCCAGCAAACACCCTGTCACTCCCCTTGCACTCCTCTAATGACTCAGTCAGCACCATGTACTAATGCATTCACTGCGCCAAAACTCAACCACTTATAAATTCACCTAAGGCACTCTCCTTGCAGTACTCTAATCATTCAGTCATTACCCAAGTACTTATGCAGTTACTCATGCCTTACAACATAGACTGCTTCAAACCCCTATCTACTATGTATGCAGTCCTCTAACCATCTACATGTTGTCTTTCACACCTTAAATTCCCCAGTCAGTGTCCATACACTCCAGCAAACACCCTGTCACTCCCCTTGCACTCCTCTAGTGACCCATCCAGCACCAGATACTAACCCATTCACGGCGCCAAAACCCAAAAACTTATAAATTCACTCAGGCACTCTCCTTCAAGTACTCCAATCATTCAGTCAGTACCCAAGTACTCATGCAGTGACTCAGACCTTAGCACATAGACTGATTCAAACCCTTCTCCACTATGCATGCAGTCCTGTAACCACTTACACATTTGTCTTTCACACCTTCAATTCCCCAGTCAGTGTCCATACACTCCAGCAAACACCCTGTCACTCCTGTTGCATCACTCTAGTGACTCATTCAGCACCATGTACTAATCCATTCACTCCGCCAAAACCCAACCATTTATAAATTCACACAGGCATTCTCCTTGCAGTACTCTAATCATTCAGTCAGTACCCAAGTACTCATGCAATGACTCAGGCCTTACAACATAGACTGCTTCAAACCCCTATGCACTATGCATACAATACTCTAACCACCTACACATTTGTCTTTCATACCTTCAATTCCCCAGTCAGTGTCCATACACTCCAGCAAACACCCAGTCACTCCCTTTGCACTCCTCTAGTGACCCATTCAACACCATGTAGTAATCCATTCACTGCGCCAAAACCCCACCACTTATAAATTCACCCAGGCATTCTCTTTGCAATACTCCAATCATTTAGTCAGTCCCCAAGTACTCGTGCAGTGACTCCGGCCTTAGCACATAGACTGCTTCAAACCCCTATCCACTATGTATGCAGTCCTCTAACCACCTACACACTTTCAATTCCTCAGTCAGTATCCATACACTCCAGCAAACACCCTGTCACTTCACTTGCACTTCTCTAGTGATCGATTCAGCACCATGTACTAATTCATTCAACGTGCCAAACCCCCAACCACTTAATACATTCACCCAGGCCTTCTCTTTGCAGTACTCTAATCATTCAGTCAGTACCGAACTACTCATACAATGTTCCAGGCCTTAACACATACACTGGTACAAACCCTTGTTCATTACACATGGAGTTCTCTAACCACCTACACATTTGTCTTTCAGACCTTCAATTAGAATTTCAATTTGTGATTATAAAAGGAAAATTATTCATTTTAGTTTTAAACAGAATTCGATCCCTAGATAAACCAAACCATGTTATGAAGGCCAAAAGTAAAAAGAAAAAAGTAATTAACAGAACTCGTTTTTGTGATTTTTTTGGGTGAATGGAAACACAGTTCAAGTTCAGAGCCTTTCTTTAATGAAGAGAGTTATTTTCAGACCAATAATTTATTGCATGCAGTTGATACCAGTGGTCGAGCGTATGAGGTTAGAAATGGTTGTCCAATTAACAAAGAACAGATGGTTCCCAGAAATGCAAGTGATAGCTGATGAAGTTCTAGGGAGACGTCCTAAAGCCCCAGTGTATACTTGGGATTGCAGTAGTATTTGTAGTATACAACAGGAATCTATTGATATTTTACGCAATTTCTCACGAGAATATAGTAAAAAAAAGTGTTAAACAAAATGATTAAGATGTTGCAAGGATTAGATCCTTGCAGAGTGAGAAAAAATACTGGTTTGCAAGCTCATTCTCTGGCTTGTCTTTCTAGAATAGGATTTCAAAGTGTATTTCATTATTTCAGGATGTTAGCAGTGCATCATTCTCAAATGCAGAAGTTAGTCAGAAGATTGTACTACACAAAAAGTCCAGCACTAATGTTAAATAAGTTGAATAGTGCTCTTTTGCGTGGGTCAGTATCAGATGCGAAGAAGGTTTGTGATGAAATTGAGTTTCATTACTTTGCTCCTTAACAAGAGAATGCAGAAACGGACACATTAATAGAAGAAAACGTTGAAGAGAATATGCAACATACTACCACAAAAATTTTGGAAGAAAAAATTACAAAGTTTAAGGTGATTTCAGGTGAAAGGCCACATTATTCTTGTATTTGTTGCTGGTGGACTAACTATAAAAATCAGACTAGGACTGTTGATCTGTATTTAAAAAGTGAAAGAGAAAATAATGATGAGTGGAAGGAATTTGCAACTTATTTGTTGGTAGAGATTTGTTTTGATTTGGGTTCTGATCAGCTTATTTGTAAAAATTGTTATAACAAATTAGATGAGAATAAAATGCCCGCTAGAGCTGTCCATAATAATCTAGAGTTGGTAACTATTCCTCCAGAACTGATATATCTAAATACGTATGAGTCTATTCTGATTCAATGTGTACACCCATTTCAAGCTATTGTTCGTATGGAGCCTAAAACAGATCAATTGCCTCCTACAGATTTACAGAGGGGATTAAAAGGAAGAGTTGTATATTTACTTCTAGATTTAAAGAAAAATATTGAAACTATTGGTGTTGAGAATGTAGAAAGTGAACCACTAGTTATTCTAGTTAATGGTGTTCCTACTAAGAGTAAGAAAATCTGGCAAGAGTTAGTGAATGTTAGGAAAGTGAAAAAGACAACATTATATCTTATAAAAAACAATGACTATTGTGCAAATGTGTATGTGGGAGAAGAAGAAATACTTTTAGGAGATGATACTGAAACGTTAAGTGGTCAAATTGAAAAAGTGGACATGTCGAAAAGTGAATAAATCTATGAACATTATAGTGTACATCGACTTCATTCAAAAGAAGTCATTGGGAATACTATTGAATTATTCAAAATGAAAAAAGCGAAGGGAAGTCCCATGAGTGTATGGGAAAAAAATTTGGAAGCTCTTTGTTTTCCGCAGCTCTTCCCAACAGGAAAAGATGGATATGATCAATGACCTGTGCAGATTCCTGCATCTGAATATCAGACAACAAGATTGTATGCAGAAGATCTAAGATTTCGACAATTTATCACATAAATATTTTATGTTTTGTTTGAGAGTGACTTGTCTGGACTTTCATATGCAGTCAACCACATTTTGAAAACAGGAGTACATCTTCAAAATGTTTCTACAAAGGAAAAAATGGATAAAGTCCATCAGAGAGACAATCATTTAGAATCTCAGCTGATTAGTTTGATGGCATGTCAGTGTGGTACTAATGAGTATTGGTAATGTCGTCATGGAGAACTTAAATGTATGCTAAGGTACTTAGGAACTCCTACATGGTTTCTTACCCTAAGCTGTGCTGAATATGCTTGGGATGATTTACTTGAATTTCTTCGAGAGGCAAATTCTAATATAAAAAATATTGGTAACAAGACACTTGGAGAATTGTGCTCTTTGGATCCTGTTAATATATGCAGATATTTCAATCATAGTTTTGAAGCTATACTGTCTTTTATCTGCAATTAAAATAATCCTCCTCTTGGAGAAGTTGTGGATTTCTTTTGGAGAAAGGAGTATCAAGCTAGAGGTGCTCCTCATATACATATACTGATATGCACCCAAATTCGGAACTGATTCGGATGATACTGTTTTGTCTTTTTTTATTGAAGAATATGCCACATGTGCTATACCAAAATGAACAGAAGAAAACAACTTAAGGCAACAAGTCTTACGATTCCGAAGTCATCGATATGGAAAATACTGTCGACAAAAGTACAAGTCTAAGGAAAAGTTTTATAGCAAATGTCGTTATGGATTTCCACGTCCTGTAATATCCAAAGGAAGAGTAAACAGTTTTGTGTCAGCTGTGAGACATACCATCACTAGAAAATCTCCAAAAAATACATACAATTTCAGAAGAAGTGAAGAATAAAAATACATAAATGATTATAATTCAGTTATTCTCTCAATATGGAATGCTAATATGGATATGCAGTATGTTGCGGAAAATTCCATTGCTCTTGCCTGGTATGTGACATCCTATATTACAAAATCAGAAAAGACAGAATTGAAAGAAATGTGGGAAGAAATTTCTCACGAGAAGAGCCTTAGTAAGAAATTATAAAGTTTCAGTTTGAAGATGTTATCACATCGAGAAATTGGATCGTATAAATGCTCAGATCGGTTATCATCTGCAAGTTTATACTCAAAATCTAGAAGAATCGTTTGGGTGAGTCTAAGTCTTGCTGCAACGCGAAATCAAGTACTTAAATCTGTACAAGAAATCAAATGTTTAGCAGAAAAAGATCCGGAAAGTACAGATATTGTCAAAACAAACATGTTGGACACATATTATCCAAATAGAAGTCATCATCTTGAGAACATATGTCTTTATGAAGTGCTGCAATATTACACTTTTAAACAGAATACTACAGAAAACATAAATGATAGAAAATATGCAGTGACTGGTTCCGAAGGATGTTTGGTGAACAAAGGAAAGGAAATTTGATTAATCACAGAAAACTGAGTTGTGATACTCCTGATAAAAGGGAATTTAATTATTTATCACTTTTTTTCAACTCTTCAAACCGTGGCGTACAGAATTGGAATAACTTGGAGATTTTCATAGTTATGAAGATTCCTTCAATGCTTGTAAAGATACCATAGAATGTACAGTTTTTGCAAATTATCTAAAAATGTTGAACAATGAAATTGATCAAGAAGCTTCTATTGCAGCTGAGATTGCTAGAGACAGTTCTCAAGACAGTCAAAGTTCTGCTGCACTGAGTCAAGATCCACTATGACAACAAATTCTTGAAAATGAATCTGCAATCGCCATGAATGAAGTGAAAACAGCAATGCATCAAGCTCATGACGATATTATGGACTTAGGAAACTTGAAAGAACAACTAAATGTTGAACAGAAAGAAATACAGCAGTAAGTGAGACAACAGATTGACCATGGATTTCTTCATGAAAAGAAAGAATGCACATGTACATCATTTCAACCTATCCAAATGTATGTCAGTGGTTAAGCTGGAACAGTAAAAAAGTTTCTTAATGAAAATTTTGACCAGTTATCTACAAAAAACCACTGATTCACATTTGTCTTGTGTTGTAAATGCTCAAACTGGGTTGGCAGCACACAACATCAAAGGAATTACATTGCATCGTTTACTTATGCTACCTGTAGAGCATCAAAAAAACTAGAATATCACAAGCTATCTGGAGAAGCGTGTTATGAAGTTTCAAGAGTGCTAAAGAAAATGAAAGTTCAAATTATTGATGAGGTAAGCATGGTCTCAAATTTAATGCTTGCTTTTGTGCATTTAAGAATGCAACAAATTCTTTAAACAGAGTACGATGTCTTATTTGGAGAAAAACATGTCATAGTTTTTTTAGATCTACTGCAACTTATTCCCGTAAAAGGACAACCAGTATTTAAAACACTTGTGCATGAAGACACCAGAAAGTCTTTGGGAAGTGTTGGAAACTGTAATATTTGGTTATATTTTGAATACAAAGAACTCATTACAAATATGTGACAGGCAAATGATGTTGAATATGGAACTATTCTTCAAGATATAAGAATTGGAGTACTGACAGAACATGGCAAACAAGCTTTGCAAAGTCAACTACTTACGAATTTGTTTCCAAATGAAAATATAGTTTCTGAAGAAATATATATGAAAACTGCAACAAAATAAATCTATAATCTGCTTAATGCCAATACAGCGCGAGTGTTCTAAATTCAATTAACAATTTTTGAACCTAGAAAATGAAGAAATAATAAAAATGGAAGCCATTGATAAAATAGAGCATCAAAAGAATCACTATTAATTTGACGGAAAAATTGAAAACAAAATTGTATTCTTTAGAAAAATCTGCTGGTTTAGAAAAGAATCTAAATGTATGTATAATTTGTTGGGTAATTTTGAGGCGTAAATTGGATGTAGAAAAAGATTTAGTAAATGGAGCAATGGGTAAAGTTGTTGATTTTGTTAATTATCAAAATAGAGATGGAATTGAATTTTTAAAAATCAAATTTGATCAGATTGAAGAAGTAAAACAAATTGGTCGTTGTTCAGTTCATTTTTTGCTTGTTAAAGATCTATATATTAGAAGAAAACAGTTTCCACTTTCTCTGGCATATGCAGTGACTATTCATAAATCTCAAGGATTAAGTGTAGACAGTGCTTTGGTGAACATTGGAAGTACCGTGTTTAAAGAGGGTATGGCATAAGTTGCTTTGACCTGAGTCAGAACTTTACCTGGATTGTTTTTGATTGATTTTGATGAGAGAAAGATTAGTGCAGATGCAAACTGTGTAAAAGAGTATAATAAGTTAAGAAGAGCCTATACTCGCAATTTCGGTGAATATCCTGTATTTGAAAAGCATGTAGTAGGTTGAAAAAGAAGATATGAGAATATCTGTAGTGAAGTTATAGAGAAGGAAAAAAATCAAGATAATGTTGAGATTGCAAGCAAAAAGAAAAAGGACACTATTGAAGAGATTGCTGGTTATCAGTTAGAAAATAGTTCAGGCATCAACTGCTATGCTAACTTAGTGGTCAATGTTGGTTTTTTTCTAGAAAGTTTGCAATAGCAAATTATGGACAATTGTGAAAAAAAGATTTTGTTCCTTATTGCATTGTATTTATGAAAAATTGAGAACTGATAAAAGTAAAATGCAAAGCGTTTCTGGTATTCGTAATCTTTTGGATATATGTTCTGGTTCAACACAATTTACGAAGAATATCCAATAAGATGCTCAGGAATTTCTAATGTATATGTTTGCCGTATTGGAAAATGAAGGAATAGAAATTGAAAATCTGTTCTGCCTTTGTTATAAATGGGAACATCATTGTGAAAATTGTATCTTTACATGTAGCACTAACATAGATACTGAAAAATTCATATATTTGACATTACCAGACTGTAAAAGAGTGTCTTTCAACAAAATAGTTGAAGCAGCAAATCAAAACATGGAGTGTAGCCAATGCAAATCAGAAATTTTATCAACATTATTTATACGAAGATATGGACAATATATAATTTTATTGATACAACGTTGTACAGCTGATGGAAGAAAACTGGAAACTTTAATTAAACATTTTGTAGCAAGTCAAGTATCAATATCAGGAAGACCTTTTGTAGCAGTAGCAATTATTTTCCATGATGGTCCTTCCACAACATCTGGACATTACACTGTTTACTTAACCACATCGCTGCGTGCAGGATTTCCCTCCTGTGCTGGACCACAATTAAAACGGGTGTGGTCATGATGAGCTCAGCTCGTCATGAGCACACGAGCACTGTGCTGCATGACGAGCTGAGCTCGTCATGAGCATGGAAGGGGTTAAAATGTAATAAAGGATGGACATATTGTAATGATGCACATTTGCTTTTTAAACATTGTTTGCCTCATGAATTACCAAATTCCTATCTAATATTTTTAAAACCAAAGTTTTAAGAACATAATTCGGTCTATGAGGAATTTATTAAAATGTATTAATACGATTACTATAGGACAATTTTAATATAAAGGATTTCAGGAATGCCATTTGGCCTAGAGGAAAGGTATACATTTGAATTAAGGACTTTTTCTTGCACATTCTCACATCATATATTTTTAAAGAACATTATTTACACTGTATGAAAATTAAAAATAATTGTTCATTGAATTATTATTTGATTTCTTTCATATTCAAGTATGAAAATTCTCTTAGAAGGAAGCATTTTATATATGTGTGATTTTTATTATATGGTATGGTATTGAGGATGTAGTTTTTATGGAATGTTCAGAAATAGTTGGTAATATTAAAAATATTTTTGACACACTTTTGGGTTTTTTTAAACAACCTTATTGATTGTTTTTTTTGCCTGCTGTTATGTGATGAGTAACATTGAAATCACTGTTTGTAGTGCAATTCAATATATGCTGAGAACAGCAAAAAAGACAAAGAAAATAATGTATTTATTGTTAAAATTATGTTGTGTTGTAAAAAATATAATATGATATATTATAAGTGTATTTTCTTCTCTTTCACAGATCCTATTTCTAAAATATGAAATTTTCAGTACCTTAAATTATAAAAAACAACTGAAAAAAATGTTTAGTGTTTTGTATATCTACTACTGTGAAGGTAAGATTAACTAAGTATTAAAAAGCACAATGGGCTGTGTTTGCACACTGGTGAAGAAAGGGGGGATGGACTGAGTTGATATGTGTGGAAACATGCTCTGTGGGCTTTTTCAGTTACGGGATAAAGTCCCCTTGAATCCTGAGGGTCCCTGGGGGCCAACTAACCCACCAGATATGTGCAGAAAGTGTCAGAGAACAGCAATGCAGATAGGTGGAAAATGGGGCATGGCTTCGGACCACCTCTCTGCAACGCAGCTCTATGATGTTAAATAGAGGGACATGGTGGGCTAGAAGGACCCAAGGACTTTCAGTATTAAAAGAGACTTAATTCCTCAACTTAAAACACGCCACAGAGTGTGTTCGCACATGTCACATCAGGCCCCATCCCCTCCCTTCACCACTCTGTAAACACGCCCTATAACCTTTTTATATTATGAGATTGAGTCACCTTGAATCCTAAGAGTTCTACGTCTGTTCCAACCAGTTGTCCATTCATCCATCCAGCACTAGGTATCAATCCTATCACTTTTCTAAAACCTAAGTACTTATAAATTTATCTTGCACTCTCTTTGCAGTACTGGAATTACTCTAGTTATTAGTCATATAGTTAAGGATTGACCTAGCCACTAACCCTAGTACAAATCAATTGCTTAATATACTATGTTTTTTGACCTGCAAGAAGTTGCAAAGTATTAATACAGTCTTCAAAATACCCAGTTTATATCTATGTAGTTAATGGAATCTCTCTGTCATAGAATCCCCTGTGACCTGAAAAAAAAATATTTGATTGGTTCATGCCATTGTAACTATTGAAGGACTGCAACCATTATTGTGGGATTTACAAAAAGGGGGTGGTGATGAACAGAGTGTCTGAGTTAAACAGACCACTCTTACCCAGTCCAAAGATCAGGGCTTGATCCATCACCGTTATTTATCTCACTGCCCCATCCCAGCTCAGAACCTGGCTATATGCAAATCAGTCTGTCCCTGGCCCAGTGCATCATGGGAACAGGGCAGACTAAACTACCAAGCCAATTCTTCACCAGAAAGGAGACAAGCTACCGGGGACCGGTTTCTGGCATTTCAGCCTTCTTCGGCCCGGCTTGCTTGAATCCTGATGGAGCAGTGAGAAAGGGACTCATGTCTGAGTATACCCTGCCACACCTATAGTGGCCAAAAACGATTTACAAAAAGGGGGTGGTGATGAACAGAGTGTCTGAGTTAAACAGACCACTCTTACCCAGTCCAAAGATCAGGGCTTGATCCATCACCGTTATTTATCTCACTGCCCCATCCCAGCTCAGAACCTGGCTATATGCAAATCAGTCTGTCCCTGGCCCAGTGCATCATGGGAACAGGGCAGACTAAACTAACAAGCCAATTCTTCACCAGAAAGGAGACAAGCTACCGGGGACCGGTTTCTGGCATTTCAGCCTTCTTCGGCCCGGCTTGCTTGAATCCTGATGGAGCAGTGAGAAAGGGACTCATGTCTGAGTATACCCTGCCACACCTATAGTGGCCAAAAACGATTTACAAAAAGGGGGTGGTGATGAACAGAGTGTCTGAGTTAAACAGACCACTCTTACCCAGTCCAAAGATCAGGGCTTGATCCATCACTGTTATTTATCTCACTGCCCCATCCCAGCTCAGAACCTGGCTATATGCAAATCAGTCTGTCCCTGGCCCAGTGCATCATGGGAACAGGGCAGACTAAACTACCAAGCCAATTCTTCACCAGAAAGGAGACAAGCTACCGGGGACCGGTTTCTGGCATTTCAGCCTTCTTCGGCCCGGCTTGCTTGAATCCTGATGGAGCAGTGAGAAAGGGACTCATGTCTGAGTATACCCTGCCACACCTATAGTGGCCAAAAACGATTTACAAAAAGGGGGTGGTGATGAACAGAGTGTCTGAGTTAAACAGACCACTCTTACCCAGTCCAAAGATCAGGGCTTGATCCATCACCGTTATTTATCTCACTGCCCCATCCCAGCTCAGAACCTGGCTATATGCAAATCAGTCTGTCCCTGGCCCAGTGCATCATGGGAACAGGGCAGACTAAACTACCAAGCCAATTCTTCACCAGAAAGGAGACAAGCTACCGGGGACCGGTTTCTGGCATTTCAGCCTTCTTCGGCCCGGCTTGCTTGAATCCTGATGGAGCAGTGAGAAAGGGACTCATGTCTGAGTATACCCTGCCACACCTATAGTGGCCAAAAACGATTTACAAAAAGGGGGTGGTGATGAACAGAGTGTCTGAGTTAAACAGACCACTCTTACCCAGTCCAAAGATCAGGGCTTGATCCATCACCGTTATTTATCTCACTGCCCCATCCCAGCTCAGAACCTGGCTATATGCAAATCAGTCTGTCCCTGGCCCAGTGCATCATGGGAACAGGGCAGACTAAACTAACAAGCCAATTCTTCACCAGAAAGGAGACAAGCTACCGGGGACCGGTTTCTGGCATTTCAGCCTTCTTCGGCCCGGCTTGCTTGAATCCTGATGGAGCAGTGAGAAAGGGACTCATGTCTGAGTATACCCTGCCACACCTATAGTGGCCAAAAACGATTTACAAAAAGGGGGTGGTGATGAACAAAGTGTCTGAGTTAAACAGACCACTCTTACCCAGTCCAAAGATCAGGGCTTGATCCATCACCGTTATTTATCTCACTGCCCCATCCCAGCTCAGAACCTGGCTATATGCAAATCAGTCTGTCCCTGGCCCAGTGCATCATGGGAACAGGGCAGACTAAACTAACAAGCCAATTCTTCACCAGAAAGGAGACAAGCTACCGGGGACCGGTTTCTGGCATTTCAGCCTTCTTCGGCCCGGCTTGCTTGAATCCTGATGGAGCAGTGAGAAAGGGACTCATGTCTGAGTATACCCTGCCACACCTATAGTGGCCAAAAACGATTTACAAAAAGGGGGTGGTGATGAACAGAGTGTCTGAGTTAAACAGACCACTCTTACCCAGTCCAAAGATCAGGGCTTGATCCATCACTGTTATTTATCTCACTGCCCCATCCCAGCTCAGAACCTGGCTATATGCAAATCAGTCTGTCCCTGGCCCAGTGCATCATGGGAACAGGGCAGACTAAACTACCAAGCCAATTCTTCACCAGAAAGGAGACAAGCTACCGGGGACCGGTTTCTGGCATTTCAGCCTTCTTCGGCCCGGCTTGCTTGAATCCTGATGGAGCAGTGAGAAAGGGACTCATGTCTGAGTATACCCTGCCACACCTATAGTGGCCAAAAACGATTTACAAAAAGGGGGTGGTGATGAACAGAGTGTCTGAGTTAAACAGACCACTCTTACCCAGTCCAAAGATCAGGGCTTGATCCATCACCGTTATTTATCTCACTGCCCCATCCCAGCTCAGAACCTGGCTATATGCAAATCAGTCTGTCCCTGGCCCAGTGCATCATGGGAACAGGGCAGACTAAACTACCAAGCCAATTCTTCACCAGAAAGGAGACAAGCTACCGGGGACCGGTTTCTGGCATTTCAGCCTTCTTCGGCCCGGCTTGCTTGAATCCTGATGGAGCAGTGAGAAAGGGACTCATGTCTGAGTATACCCTGCCACACCTATAGTGGCCAAAAACGATTTACAAAAAGGGGGTGGTGATGAACAGAGTGTCTGAGTTAAACAGACCACTCTTACCCAGTCCAAAGATCAGGGCTTGATCCATCACCGTTATTTATCTCACTGCCCCATCCCAGCTCAGAACCTGGCTATATGCAAATCAGTCTGTCCCTGGCCCAGTGCATCATGGGAACAGGGCAGACTAAACTAACAAGCCAATTCTTCACCAGAAAGGAGACAAGCTACCGGGGACCGGTTTCTGGCATTTCAGCCTTCTTCGGCCCGGCTTGCTTGAATCCTGATGGAGCAGTGAGAAAGGGACTCATGTCTGAGTATACCCTGCCACACCTATAGTGGCCAAAAACGATTTACAAAAAGGGGGTGGTGATGAACAGAGTGTCTGAGTTAAACAGACCACTCTTACCCAGTCCAAAGATCAGGGCTTGATCCATCACCGTTATTTATCTCACTGCCCCATCCCAGCTCAGAACCTGGCTATATGCAAATCAGTCTGTCCCTGGCCCAGTGCATCATGGGAACAGGGCAGACTAAACTACCAAGCCAATTCTTCACCAGAAAGGAGACAAGCTACCGGGGACCGGTTTCTGGCATTTCAGCCTTCTTCGGCCCGGCTTGCTTGAATCCTGATGGAGCAGTGAGAAAGGGACTCATGTCTGAGTATACCCTGCCACACCTATAGTGGCCAAAAACGATTTACAAAAAGGGGGTGGTGATGAACAGAGTGTCTGAGTTAAACAGACCACTCTTACCTAGTCCAAAGATCAGGGCTTGATCCATCACCGTTATTTATCTCACTGCCCCATCCCAGCTCAGAACCTGGCTATATGCAAATCAGTCTGTCCCTGGCCCAGTGCATCATGGGAACAGGGCAGACTAAACTACCAAGCCAATTCTTCACCAGAAAGGAGACAAGCTACCGGGGACCGGTTTCTGGCATTTCAGCCTTCTTCGGCCCGGCTTGCTTGAATCCTGATGAAGCAGTGAGAAAGGGACTCATGTCTGAGTATACCCTGCCACACCTATAGTGGCCAAAAACGATTTACAAAAAGGGGGTGGTGATGAACAGAGTGTCTGAGTTAAACAGACCACTCTTACCCAGTCCAAAGATCAGGGCTTGATCCATCACCGTTATTTATCTCACTGCCCCATCCCAGCTCAGAACCTGGCTATATGCAAATCAGTCTGTCCCTGGCCCAGTGCATCATGGGAACAGGGCAGACTAAACTACCAAGCCAATTCTTCACCAGAAAGGAGACAAGCTACCGGGGACCGGTTTCTGGCATTTCAGCCTTCTTCGGCCCGGCTTGCTTGAATCCTGATGGAGCAGTGAGAAAGGGACTCATGTCTGAGTATACCCTGCCACACCTATAGTGGCCAAAAACGATTTACAAAAAGGGGGTGGTGATGAACAGAGTGTCTGAGTTAAACAGACCACTCTTACCCAGTCCAAAGATCAGGGCTTGATCCATCACCGTTATTTATCTCACTGCCCCATCCCAGCTCAGAACCTGGCTATATGCAAATCAGTCTGTCCCTGGCCCAGTGCATCATGGGAACAGGGCAGACTAAACTACCAAGCCAATTCTTCACCAGAAAGGAGACAAGCTACCGGGGACCGGTTTCTGGCATTTCAGCCTTCTTCGGCCCGGCTTGCTTGAATCCTGATGGAGCAGTGAGAAAGGGACTCATGTCTGAGTATACCCTGCCACACCTATAGTGGCCAAAAACGATTTACAAAAAGGGGGTGGTGATGAACAGAGTTTCTGAGTTAAACAGACCACTCTTACCCAGTCCAAAGATCAGGGCTTGATCCATCACCGTTATTTATCTCACTGCCCCATCCCAGCTCAGAACCTGGCTATATGCAAATCAGTCTGTCCCTGGCCCAGTGCATCATGGGAACAGGGCAGACTAAACTACCAAGCCAATTCTTCACCAGAAAGGAGACAAGCTACCGGGGACTGGTTTCTGGCATTTCAGCCTTCTTCGGCCCGGCTTGCTTGAATCCTGATGGAGCAGTGAGAAAGGGACTCATGTCTGAGTATACCCTGCCACACCTATAGTGGCCAAAAACGATTTACAAAAAGGGGGTGGTGATGAACAGAGTGTCTGAGTTAAACAGACCACTCTTACCCAGTCCAAAGATCAGGGCTTGATCCATCACCGTTATTTATCTCACTGCCCCATCCCAGCTCAGAACCTGGCTATATGCAAATCAGTCTGTCCCTGGCCCAGTGCATCATGGGAACAGGGCAGACTAAACTACCAAGCCAATTCTTCACCAGAAAGGAGACAAGCTACCGGGGACCGGTTTCTGGCATTTCAGCCTTCTTCGGCCCGGCTTGCTTGAATCCTGATGGAGCAGTGAGAAAGGGACTCATGTCTGAGTATACCCTGCCACACCTATAGTGGCCAAAAACGATTTACAAAAAGGGGGTGCATCTTTGGAGAGATATCTCTGTGCTTACCTTCTGTCACTCTCATGCAATTTTTATATCAATCAACTAGCAATATGTTTTTATTGTAATAGTCTGCCAATACCTAAGCACTAATGGGGCAGATTTAGAAGCATCATGTACCAACATTAATTCACTTTTTGTAACATAGTGATGGCGCCAGACACTCCTTCATATTTACAAGGAGAGGAAAAGTCACCCTGTATAGCTTTTCTTCTCCATGTAAATACGACCTCATCATATACACCACTTTGCATTGAAGGATCGTTCCATAGGTGATGCTGTGAGTGTTTGCACACAACACTCATACAACAATACACATCTCCAGATTTATCATAAATCATAAATCTGGAGATGTGTGTGAATGCTGCACCATTCTCCAGTTGGTGTAGCAAGGCGCAACGAGGAGAATTGTTTTCATTTCTCCTAATTGTTTCTTCTTTCAATGCATGCTGCATTGCACAGCATACAATGAAAGAGAAAAATGCCTTTACTGATTGTTTTTGTCCACCCTAAGCCTGGAAGGGTATTCTCAGATGTGAGACCCTTGCTCATTGCACCATCAGGATTCAAGCAAACCGGGCCGAAGACGGCTGTAATGCCAGAAACCGGTCCCCGGGAGCTTGTTTCCTTCCCAGTGTAAGAATTGGCTTTTGTAGTTTGGTTTGCCCTGTTCCCATCATGCACTGGGACAGGAACAGACTAATTTGCATACAGCCAGGTTCTGAAACTGGGATGGTGCAGTGAGCTAAAAAACGGTGTTGGATCTAGCCCTGATCTCTTGACTGGGTGAGAGCTTTCTGCTTAATTCAGAGACTCTGTCCCTCACCACCCCTTGTTGTAAATATTTTTGTCCACCCTAAGCGTGGAAGGGTATTCTCATATGTGAGACCCTTGCTCATTGCACCATCAGGATTCAAGCAAACCGGGCCGAAGACGGCTGTAATGCCAGAAACCGGTCCCCGGGAGCTTGTTTCCTTCCCAGTGTAAGAATTGGCTTTTGTAGTTTGGTTTGCCCTGTTCCCATCATGCACTGGGACAGGAACAGACTAATTTGCATACAGCCAGGTTCTGAAACTGGGATGGTGCAGTGAGCTAAAAAACGGTGTTGGATCTAGCCCTGATCTCTTGACTGGGTGAGAGCTTTCTGCTTAATTCAGAGACTCTGTCCCTCACCACCCCTTGTTGTAAATATTTTTGTCCACCCTAAGCGTGGAAGGGTATTCTCATATGTGAGACCCTTGCTCATTGCACCATCAGGATTCAAGCAAACCGGGCCGAAGACGGCTGTAATGCCAGAAACCGGTCCCCGGGAGCTTGTTTCCTTCCCAGTGTAAGAATTGGCTTTTGTAGTTTGGTTTGCCCTGTTCCCATCATGCACTGGGACAGGAACAGACTAATTTGCATACAGCCAGGTTCTGAAACTGGGATGGTGCAGTGAGCTAAAAAACGGTGTTGGATCTAGCCCTGATCTCTTGACTGGGTGAGAGCTTTCTGCTTAATTCAGAGACTCTGTCCCTCACCACCCCTTGTTGTAAATATTTTTGTCCACCCTAAGCGTGGAAGGGTATTCTCAGATGTGAGACCCTTGCTCATTGCACCATCAGGATTCAAGCAAACCGGGCCGAAGACGGCTGTAATGCCAGAAACCGGTCCCCGGGAGCTTGTTTCCTTCCCAGTGTAAGAATTGGCTTTTGTAGTTTGGTTTGCCCTGTTCCCATCATGCACTGGGACAGGAACAGACTAATTTGCATACAGCCAGGTTCTGAAACTGGGATGGTGCAGTGAGCTAAAAAACGGTGTTGGATCTAGCCCTGATCTCTTGACTGGGTGAGAGCTTTCTGCTTAATTCAGAGACTCTGTCCCTCACCACCCCTTGTTGTAAATATTTTTGTCCACCCTAAGCGTGGAAGGGTATTCTCAGATGTGAGACCCTTGCTCATTGCACCATCAGGATTCAAGCAAACCGGGCCGAAGACGGCTGTAATGCCAGAAACCGGTCCCCGGGAGCTTGTTTCCTTCCCAGTGTAAGAATTGGCTTTTGTAGTTTGGTTTGCCCTGTTCCCATCATGCACTGGGACAGGAACAGACTAATTTGCATACAGCCAGGTTCTGAAACTGGGATGGTGCAGTGAGCTAAAAAACGGTGTTGGATCTAGCCCTGATCTCTTGCCTGGGTGAGAGCTTTCTGCTTAATTCAGAGACTCTGTCCCTCACCACCCCTTGTTGTAAATATTTTTGTCCACCCTAAGCGTGGAAGGGTATTCTCAGATGTGAGACCCTTGCTCATTGCACCATCAGGATTCAAGCAAACCGGGCCGAAGACGGCTGTAATGCCAGAAACCGGTCCCCGGGAGCTTGTTTCCTTCCCAGTGTAAGAATTGGCTTTTGTAGTTTGGTTTGCCCTGTTCCCATCATGCACTGGGACAGGAACAGACTAATTTGCATACAGCCAGGTTCTGAAACTGGGATGGTGCAGTGAGCTAAAAAACGGTGTTGGATCTAGCCCTGATCTCTTGACTGGGTGAGAGCTTTCTGCTTAATTCAGAGACTCTGTCCCTCACCACCCCTTGTTGTAAATATTGTTTTTGTGCAGGAAGGTGTCCCTTCCTGCACAAAAACAATCTCCACACAACATAGATATCCTTGCAGCATGGTGTAAGGGTGCCTGTGTCACCGCATGGCTGCAGTGTGTGCAGCAGTGCAGCGGGAAGCATAGAGTTGCAACATATTTATGTATATATGTTGCATCCCTGTGCTTTGAAAGTACCACAGCACACTGCAGCTAAAGAGCTTACAGTGTCATGCTGCAGCACTTCCTTATAGTTCTGCCCTTACACATTCACCATACACTACTAATACATTCTTTCAGTCAATTATGCACTACACATACATTCAACCAAACTTTCACACATTATCATACAAATATAGCTCTTTCTATAACCAGAGAAGTTAGTTCTGAAAATAACTTTTTTTTTGTACTTTTCTAACTGATTTTGTTATTTTTTGGTGTTTTTTCAAAAGAAAAAAGAACAAAATAAACAGGAAACTACAGAAATTAACAAGCATTCCCCCCAAAAAAGTCTAGCAACAGTGATTTTGTTGTGCAGCACACACTGCTTCAACTGACTGCTCCCCATAGGAAATTAGTGTATTGCACTTTACACAGTGCTGCTTTAGTAGAGCAAATTCAGGAAGTATGTCTGGTGGTGATGGTGCTGTAGAACTGCCAGATGTGACAGGCACTGCAGGTGGAGGGTTCTGTTCCGCTTTTCTGCACTCCTCCTGAGCCAGATTCACCGGATGTAGAGTCCTCAAGTGTTTATACAGGTATGAAACTGTTACCACGGATTTTTTACAACGCATACCATTACCACGCATACATTTACAATGCTGGTCATTTTACAACGCATACCTTTACATCGCAATACACTACAACGCACATACTATTACAACGCATACCATTACATCGTAAGTATTTTTATAGGTAAGTTTAACATTTTTTAGTGGTATTTTGTTATGGGGTACAGGGGTATTTTTAGGTTTTAGGGCTGGGTTTGGGTTATGGGGTACAGGGGTATTTTTGGTTTTAGGGCTGGGTTTGGGTTTTGGGGTACAGGGGTATTTCTAGGTTTTAGGGCTAGGTTTGGGTTTTGGGGTACAGGGGTATTTTTAGGTTTTAGGGCTGGGTTTGGGTTTTGGGGTACAGGTGTATTTTTAGGTTTTAGGGCTGGGTTTGGGTTTTGGGGTACAGGGGTATTTTTAGGTTTTAGGGCTGGTTTGGGTTTTGGGGTACAGGGGTATTTTTAGGTTTTAGAGCTGGGTTTGGGTTTTGGGGTACAGGGGTATTTTTAGGTTTTAGGGCTGGGTTTGGGTTTTGGGGTACAGGGGTATTTTTAGGTTTTAGGGCTGGGTTTGGGTTTTGGGGTACAGGGGTATTTTTAAGTTTTAGGGCTGGGTTTGGGTTTTGGGGTACAGGGGTATTTTTAGGTGTTAGGGCTGGGTTTGGGTTTTGGGGTACAGGGGTATTTTTAGGTTTTAGGTTGGGTTTGGGTTTTGGGGTTCAGGGGTATTTTTAGGTTTTAGGGTTGGGTTTGGGTTTTGGGGTACAGGGGTATTTTTAGGTTTTAGGGCTGGGTTTGGGTTTTGGGGTACAGGGGTATTTTTAGGTTTTAGGGCTGGGTTTGGGTTTTGGGGTACAGGGGTATTTTTAGGTTTTAGGGTTGGGTTTGGGTTTTGGGGTACAGGGGTATTTTTAGGTTTTATGGCTGGGTTTGTGTTATGGGGGTACAGGGGTATTTTTAGGTTTTAGGGTTGGGTTTGGGTTATGGGGTACAGGGGTATTTTTAGGTTTTAGGGCTGGGTTTGGGTTTTGGGGTAGAGGGGTATTTGTAATATATATTTACAAATAATAAAATTAAAATTAATTTAATTTCATTAATATAATTATTTAATAATTTAATAATTAATAATTAAATTAAATATTACAAAAATATTATTTACAATATATATTAATATTATATACTTACCTATACTTACGTTGTAATAGTATGCGTTGTAATAGTATCTGCATGGAATATATTGCGTTGTAAAGGTATCCGTTGTAACATGACCTGCGTTGTAAAAAATTCCGTGGTAATGGTATGCGTGCTAAAAGTACGCGTTGTAACATCATATATCCGTTTATACATCGAGGCTGTACCACAAGAGTATTTTTTCTCAGCACTACCTCGGGACAAAACACGTTCACAGATTTTGCAGGTTACTTTGGTGGCATTCACTTTATTCTGCCCCTCCAAAAACGTGAAAAACTTCCACACCACCGATACTGGCCTTTGTGGTCATGGAGGTTCCGGTAAAAATTCTTCCTCTGAAGAATGTTCCTCCTCCTCCTGTGGCTGCTGTCCTGAAGCCATGATGTTCTTTTTATTCTCCAAAACACCAAAACAAAATTAGTGTAAAAAAGTTCTTCCAAGCAGATATCACGCTACAAAGAAGCTCAACGAAGAATGATGGAAATGGGTGGGGTCCTTCAATAGTTACAATGGGAAATGTTATGAACCAATAAAATCTTTTTTTCAGGTTACATTGGATCCGCGCACCATGCATGCACAGGCAGCACGCACCCAACGCGACTTCGTGAAATTGCATTTAAAAATAATATAACTTTGTTACAAGTAAAAATATATTATTTTTATGAACATTTTACATAATGTCTTGCCCTAATATGTATATTAAAGACATATATATATATATATATATATATATATATATATATATATATAATTTTAGACATTCAAACTTTTTGCGGGAGTCGCACAACTACAGCGTCCAACATGTATATGTTGTCACGCAGAAGCGTGCAAGCGTCGCATACAGTAATGCGAATGTTTTGCGAATGCACGGGAGCTGGAGTTGCATATTGGTCGCAAAGCGATCGTGCAGGAAAATACGCACCGTCGCACACCCTACGCGGATCCTGCACAGAATTCCTAAAATGGCGGCTAGGTTCCGCGCAGTGATCGAGAAAGGTACGCTTTGAGTGCGCGACTCCCCAAAAAAAGTTGAAAATAATATGAATATATTAAAATAAAACAAAAAAAACAATATTTCAGTGTCAATATTTTAAAAAACATTTATTTTCAATTTTCATTAAAAATATATAATTACATTTTTTGAGACCGGAACGCTGATTCCAGTCCGGATTTTACGGGAGATCGTGCGGGAGATCGGAGGTTTGCGACCAGAGTAAGGGCTGAGCTGAGAGGCGGAAAAGTGGATCAGCGAGAAGGCTAGCAGAACGCGAACCCGCAAGACCGTGAGCTGCACCAGGAGCCGCGGCTAAATCACGAAACTGTGAATAATTTATAACTTTAAGAACCTCACGAACTATAGCGGCATTCGAGTGGCGGCTCTGCAGTGCTGTGGGAAGCTGGGAACCCGGGAATCACAGCTGGATTGCGGCAGGAGGCACGTAGAGGCTGCAGTGATGCCGCGTGAAGGCGTTGCAGGCGTTGAAGGCTGCTAGGGCCTGTGAGGGGCTGCAGTGGTCCCGTTCCCAGTCCTAATGCTGGTCTCGGTCCCTGCCAGGTGAGCGGAGACTGCAGAGATCAGGGGGATACTGAGGTGAGCTGCAGGTTATGAAATGCCTTGGTGTGGTCTGTTTGTGGGAGGTGGCGGTGGTAGAACTGTGTAGATATGGTGTGTGGGTATGGTAACAGCATTTTCAGTGTGTTACCACCTGCAGCCACCTACAGTCACTCCTGACCACTTTTTAGAGCAGTTCAGTAGTTGCAGCAGCAGTGGCGGCATCGGAGGCAGCATTGGAGGTATAGCAGGTGAAGCAGGGAAGCGGCTATAGTAGAGGCAGAGGTAGCTCACGAGGGAGCCCGTTGAACTGCGAAATACTGGTATTGGTGACATAGCGTTGCAGCGCAATCCAAGGTGGTAGATGGAGCCTAGGAGTGCCGGAAATTGAGACAGCACATCAGCTATTTAGCCTAATTCAGACGGCTGGCAGGAAACCCAAAGCAGCTGTAGAGGGAACTCTGGAAAGCCGCAGAAACTGTAGTCTGTGAGCTGTGAGCTGCGAACTGCGAGCCGCTCTGATGTATCTTGCGTTTCAGCGGTACAGGCTGTTTATGGTGATAACATAAGGCAGTGGCAGTGGCAGAATCCTAAGAAGGCTGCAGCATTGATGCGGTGAAGCAGTTTTGGCTCTCGGAGATCAGCAGGCCAGCAGGCCAGGAGAACTGCGGAGCCGAGACCACCACAAAGCCACAGAATGGGATCATCGTAGGAGCAGGAGGACCTGGTGTTGGCATGCATTAGGGACGCAGCAAGCGGTAAGCGAATTGTAGTAGGTGTGCCACTTATGGCCACATAGAGCTACACAGGTGCTGCATACTGTGGCTTCAGGGCGGAAAAAGGGGAGCTGTGGGAGCTGCAAGATGCCAGCCGCAGGAGACAGTGAGGGGGGTATATCAGCCAGGCTTTCACCTCACTGGTCACTTGTCACCTGAAAACTGTCACCTGAAAACAGTCAAAACCTGTTTGGGAAGCAGATAACCTGTGTGGAAATAGTGAGAGCGAGTCACTGCATTGGGGGCACAGTGTGTGGCACAGTGTGTGGGATTCGACATTCTGGTGCTGACCCCAGAACGAGGTTTGTAGGAGGCTCGCCACTGACTTTCTGTTCGGCAAGAGGAAGGCAGTGAGAGTGGTGGAGGACGTTCTCTCTTCTTGCCGTGGAGCTCCTTTTAGAAGTCTTTGAAGTGTTTAAAGAGAGGAGAGTTGGTCATAGCTACAACTATAGGCCGAGTGGGTCTTGGATAACTCGCTGATAACTCCCAGGAACACAGATATTATTGCATGCTCTGACTTTTGTTCGGAAACAGGAACAACCAGGAATAACCTTGAAGCCCATTAAACGCATGCACATCCGGTAGGCCATTAAAGGTGCTAACAAACTCGAGGAGTATCTCCGGGCCCGAGCCACTTTGGGCGGAACATATCGAATTGTGTTGAGCTGAGCGGGGTTTTATCAAATAGGGTCCCACGGAGAACCCTCAGAGAGGTGGATATTATTTAGAGAAATTGTAAACTTTTCCAAGAATGCGATCAGGAAAGGAGAGGGCATCCTGTCCTCCGATTCGACGGTCACGGAAAACGCAAGCACCGAGAGTACTAAAAAAAGCTAACGCACAATCCCAAGATATGATTCAGACGCTAATATCGCCAATGGCGGGATGTTCGAAAAATCCTCAGAAGTTCCTCACAAATTTTTTTTTTTGAAAGATCCGACCGGGGTCATGATGTCAAGTCAAAGCGACCCAGAAACAAGAAATTTACAGGCACCGATCAAGCCTCTTAGTAACTTGAGTGTAATCACCCAAAAAATTGGGCGAAAGCAAGAAAGTGACAAAAAAACACGGAATGTGGATGTAGAGGCCAATACCCTAGTGCAACCAATAGATCTAACACCTGCCCAAATCAGTAACCTCGAATTATTATGTATAACAACACCTTGCCAAAGGGATCTAAAACTTAGGTAACATTGTTGAGGCATCAAAAATTGAAATGTCACTCGAAGAAATGATCGTGAAACTTGGAAATATAATAACATCATCTAGGTTACCTATAGAGGTCACCGTTGAAATAAGGAAGAATACTGTCCAAAGTAGGGTCCTCTCATCTGATAACCAGAGCTTAGCAGGAGAGAAAAGTGAACATTTAGATAAATCTATCCAGGAAAGACAGTTTGGAAAAAAAAGTACAAGCACCCCCCGTCAGAAACATTAATGTATTTAGAAAAGGATGAAGTTATAAACTTGGAAACATACTGTACAGATCAGAACACACAGAGAAACAAATCACCTAAACTACTACCTAGTCAACAAGTTAGCAACACAAAACACTAAAATTAAGTAAAGAAACAACACAAGATCAAAGATCTGGTATAAAAAAAAATCGGAATCAGCGCAACCTGGTTGTGACAATAGGAATAATCAAAAAAATTCCCTTAGCACCAAGCAGGAACTTCTGTGGAGCAAAAACACTAAAACAATAGAAAAATCAGGATTTGAGGTCTATTTGAGATATTTTTTACCAAACTTTATCACTTACTTTTGAAGCATTGACACTTCAGTCAAATAAAATGGATATTCAAATCGAAATATTGGGAACAATGGCAAATGCGGTGGCAGGAATAGATCACAAACTAGCTGAGCTAAACAGTTTGATAACTAGAGCTCAAACAGATTCATCAACCAGCTATCTGGAATGTACTTGCGCACCAATAATAAATAAATTAAAATCAATACCTGAAATCATTAACACAATATTGGAAAATGCCAAGGCAAGCCTTATATTGAATGATTGTAAGAAACTACCAGATAAGGAAGGTATATGTTTAACAGTGGAAAGTAAGCTTACAAAGACGGAGATTTTAACCGCTCAAAGTGATTTAGATGCTAAGGACCGATCATGTTCCCCAAAAATGCCGAACAAGCGACAGGAAAACATCAAACCAATAGGTGGCCAACCATCTAATCAACTCGTAGGAGAGCTACATGATGAACAAGAGGATAAAGAAGTGGACTTGACATCATTTACAATGACAAAAAGACATAGGAAAAAACTACACAAAGCAAGAAACAAAGCTAAGGCAGAATCTGGTAAAGTCAGACTCTCAAGAGGGAATGCCACTTAATACGTCTTATAAGGAAAAACTCCACTTGGAGGAACTAACTGGGAAACAAAAAGTCGATATAGGCAGGGACCAGCCAACATCAATTATCAAAACAAATACTCAGTATGTTGATATCTTTGCAAAACCATGTAACCGATTGAACCCTCAAAAGATTCCGAAAAGGAACACCCAAATAGGTGAAGTAACCTTAAGTGATACCGCAGAAATTTCACTTGATGGACCCGCGGAGGTGTAGAAAAATATCCCATCAAAGGAGACCATTTATGATAAGCAGGGAAACGGCTGTCTGGAAAAAACTGCCAGGGAGGTCACCCAAAGACGAATAAAAAAGAAGGGGGAGCAAACAATGAGGTCTCTAAACTCCGAAAAAATTTAAGCTTCAGTAGTTACAAATGGATGCAGAACAAATAAATAGAGGCATCGCAGCACAAAGATCATCTCAATTTGATGTTAACATAGTTCCAAATCCAAATTTGAACTCAATACAGCTTCCAAGCTATAATGCTTTCGCTTGATAACAAAGTTAACCACGAACCTGGGAAACAAACAGAAGCAATAGATCAAATAGAGGACAAAAATCATACAGTAAAACGGGACCATCTAGTTATAGTAAGATGTGGTAAGAACAAACAAGTAATACATAAAATCCAGCATGAATCGGAAAATTGCACCGAAAGGGAACTGCCAGTTCAAAGTACGAAACAATTAATTTTTAAACCCGTATATGAGTCCCGAGGGCAACAAGACATGTTAAATAGAGGCAATCTTCTTCGCCTTTTCCAATCGGTTCCATCAGTAGCTAATGTGTCAAATAAGGACATTGAATGCGTTGGTTTTTTACAAAACCCAGAAGGTTCACTGCCATTATCAGTAATAACTGTTACTTTTCCATCTACAATGGAGCAAAATATGAAGGAACAAGAAATTTTTCGTAGTTGGGGAATAATGATTAATAAAGTTGCCCAAAGGAACACCCCACGCCACTGATAAAAGCTGAAAAGATGCTAACATGTGAAAAGGAAAAAAAGGGCGCCCCAGTCTTCCTTGTACTAAAAAACCCGTTAGGAAAAACAGACACAGACGTCGCAAATCCATCGATCAACAAAAAGATAGAGAAGTATAGAGGGATTAATGAGAAATGGATAACAATGGCCTGACATGGGAATGATAACCAATTGCAAAACAGCCAACAACAAACATATACAAATTTAAGCATTGACAGCGAAACAATAATAATCTGTTCATGGAACACAAATGGATTAGGTAAAAAAGTTAGATAACATAACCCAAATATTTAAGTCCTATCAAATCATATTATTGCAAGAGACCTGGGCAACGGACCCTTTTATTATGCATGGATATAACGGATACTTTGAACCTGCGACTAAGCAAAATAAACACAGTCGCACTTGTGGCGGCTTAGCAATATTTATCTATTGATCTAAAAGCAGAACATAACAATTGGTCACAAACAATTGTAATGTTCAAACAGTAATGCTAAGATACAAAACTTATGACCATGAAAAATCTTTAAAACTGGTTAATATATATATTCCTCCTTTACTTAATTTAAGGAAGACTATGTGTGCTACTCTTTCCAGTTACCTACTGGAGCAAATGGTTGATGATCCCTTTGTGGATTTTATAGTCTCAGGAGACTATAATTTAAGTTTGTTAGTACCATTTACAAGAGACGACATCACACAGTCACAAGACCGACAATGGCTTATTCCTGCGCAATCAATGGAATCAACTAATAAGTCCAGGCAAAACAAAACAGGCCTACATTTTGTGAAGGATATGGAAGCTTTGGGATTACGAATACTCAATGGTAGCTTCCTAACGGATTCACCTCTGGCATGGTCATTTTTTACTCAAAATGCCAAATCACAAATTGATTACACAATGGTATCACTCAACATCTTTAACAAATTTACCTCATATTCTTTACGGAAGCTTCCTGAGAGCGATCGCAGCCAGCAAATAATTACTACAACAGTTACGAAAACAAAAAATCAACTGTATTTGTCAATACGAGGTCAGGTTGGAACCATCAACTATAGGAAACTATTTTGGAAACCACATCACAAAGATCACACCCGTGAACTAGCACAAAAACTGGTTATTGAATGCTTTCAAGAAAAAACCTCTACATCTGTAATTGATCATTGCATGAGCTTTACATGCAAACTAGTTAACCAACATGATCCCCCCACTGAAGTTAAGAATAAATATGTACCGCAGACAGAAAAAAAGGAAACAAAAATCAACTTCACATATACGGTACAGAAAATGAAATGTGTTCAAAATAATTTCAGGAAAGAGCTGGCTACGTTTCCAAACAAAAAAGAAACAATAACTAACAAAAGGCTTTAAATCAAAATCTGAGGAAACTAATGTAGGATGAAAAAACCAAAGCTAAGAATGATCTTTGGACAAAAATCTTTTATGCTAGTAACCAAGCAAATTCAAGGGAGGTCTGGAAAATGATGAATAACCTTATAAGACCGTATAAAACTGTAATAGCATCAGTATTGACCGAGACTGAATGGGTGAATTTTCTGGAACACCACTTGAACCCGGAAGCGAGACCCACCATAAAAGGAAGGATACATCAAGCCCAGAACAGGACAATGAATTTGAAATACTACAAGATCAAGTGTACAAGCTAATAAAAAAACAAAAAGATGGGGCACCAGGCCCAAATGGTATTTCTTTTGCCTTGTATAAGGAGGATCCAGTTATATGGGCAGAACATTTAACCAAGGTATTCAATTAATTAGTTTGGATAGGGGTAATACCTGAATCCTGGAGAGGGTCACTAATACCCCCCATCTTCAAAAAGGGAAATTGGGCCCTGCCGGAGAACTACCGTCTAATAACACTACAGGATACGGACGCAAGACTGTTTGCAGAGATTCTGTTGTCAAGCTTATCTGACTGGGCAAACGATAATCATATTCTCCCACCTAACAAAACAGGTTTTATCAAAGGCCTTGGAACAGCTACTAACATCATAGCCCTATCGGTATTAATGGACGAAGCAATTTAGAAAACAACCTTTGTACTCATGCTTTGTTGATTTCAAATCAGCTTTCGACTGTGTGGATAGAGAACGATTGTGGGAAAAGTTACGAATGCAAGGGATCTCACCCCTATTATTACAGCTGATTCGTCTCCTATATACAAACACTTGGGTGAGAGTGCGCATCGGGGATGGTCGGTCACTTACTAAAGAGATACCGGCAACAGGTGGACTAAAGCAAGGGTGCGTATTGGCCCCATTATTATGTAACCTGTTCTTAGCAGATTTGACAGAGGCCTTGAATAATATAAACGCTCATCCACCTAAACTTGCAGATAAACACATATAAAATCTACTATATGCACATGATGTCGTTCTTTTAAGCAATACTAAAGTGGGCTTACAATGTTTAATAGCGCGCATATTTGAGTATTCAAAAGAAAATAGGATGGTAGTAAATGAATCAAAATCCAAAGTTATGGTGATTACAAAAAACTCAAGATGGAAATACAAATCCAAATGGTTTTGGGGAAGCAGCAATTAGAACAAGTTGAAACCTACAGATATTTGGGTGTTATATTCAATGATAACGGAAATGTTATCCCCCAGAAACTCGATATCTATAGAAAAGCAAATGCTTTGACAGCCGCATTTAGGACTATCCAAAAATCAATTAGCGACCTAACTTACCGCCCTTTCCTAAAGGTGATATCTGCTAAATTGCTACCCTCTCTAACATACGGCAGTGAGGCCTTAAATGGAAAAGATGCAGTTATTATCAACAATGCTACTTCAAAAATCTTCAAAACTCTTTTTCATCTGCCAAATAACGCATCGCAAGCTCAAGTTAGGCTGGAATTTGGTCTGAATAATCAGCTGTAGTACGAAAGGGTCACGCAATTAAAGTCTGGAACAGAATAAAAAACAACCAAGACAATTTAATGTCCCAGTTACTGTGGAAAGAAATTAAAGGAAATAGCAAATCATCAGCCTGGAAATATCTGGATGCTGCTTTGGAAGAATTTGAGGTTAGGGCGATTTGGGACTCCACCATAACTCAGGAATCATTTAAGAAATGTATTAACAAAATAACAGATTACTTATTGTTGATAAGTGACAAAGCCACCTTCGCCAAAAGAAAACATGCATGGCCCATCATAAATGCCTTCTCAAAAAAGATGGTACAGCAATACCTGGACACGGCATGGTCGCAGAAAAACAAACACATTTTTACTAAAGCACTGTTTGGCGTACTGCCAGGTCTATCCCATGCACCAGCTTGGAAAAAAATTGAAAAGGACACACAATGTAGGCTGTGTAAATCTGTAGAGGAAAACATTATCCTTCTAATATGCCTCTGCCCTGAATTGAAAATGGAAAGAGTAACTATACTAAAGAGACTATTTAATGAAAGAGGGATAAGGACATGTAGACAGGCAGTGATTCGATGTTTTTCTTCGGATGATATACTCATGAATTCTGCTTTAATAAAAATGTTAATAAAAGTATGGAAAAAATTAGAAGAGCAAGAAATAGGAAACTAATAAGGATTATATTTTCTTTTAAAGTCTTAATGTATGAATTTTATCGAGACCCTTTCTTTAAAAGATGTATAGAATTTTAAGGATTTGTTGCTATTCAAAGTGTATGTAATGGAGTACTGTATGAATTTGTTTTATTGTAAGATTTTAATTAATCAAACAATAAAGATCTATCTATCTATAATTTAATTTAAAAAATAAAATATGTAAAAATAAACAGTTAAAAAACTGTAGAAAATCAGTATAAAAAAATACATATAACTTTTATTACATTTAAAAATTATTATTTAAAAAACCTTCTAAATTCACTAAAAAAACATAGGTTTCAGACATGTTATAGTTAGGAATTAGCATTTAAAAACCTTAGAAATTCACTGAAAAAACCATAGGTTTCAGGGCTGTTATAGTTAGCTGGACATATCACGCGTACAAAACCATTGAAATTCCTCCGTTATAGTTAGTTCTATTAACTATAACTCGCGTGCTCGCAATCCACTGTCACATATTACATCATTCATGACATGGTGAGAGACATCACTGATGACATCTTAAATGACATCACTGATGAGATCATCCACGTGACAATCTGATACACCTCATCATACACTAGTATAGCCTTTCATTACTCACTGTTAAATATAGAGTACCATATTTGAAACCATTGACACACCAATACAAGTTTCTAAAACCCACTCACTGATTCATAGATATGTAGACACATCTAATCACTTACCAATAGATTCACTCATACATGCTCACAAAGATCAATAGAACACTATCAAATATACGAATACACCTATATTGACATTACACACCAGCACACATCCTATTCACTTATGCAGTCATCCTACTCACTTATGCAAACAATTGATCATACTTACATTTACTCAGCTACACACTTATTCAAACACCACTTCATTTATTCATATAAATAACTTATACTTAGTGTCTTATAAAATCACTATTACAAGTATACATTTATCCATACAGTCACTCATACAATCACTGAGTCTTATGTATACTTATTTGTATACAACTACTGTCACATACACTGCCTTTTATTTTTGTACTTTGTTTGACATGTACCATTGAGAAATACATTTGCTCATCACCACACACATAAAGACATTCACTCACCCAAACAACTGTTTCCACATGCAGTCTTAACCTCATATACCTACTGAATCAACTATTCACATATCTTTGGACAGTCACGCACCCCCACCCAACCAAACACACATTCACTCTCCCATACAAATACTCAGTTAACTAATCACTAACTAATATAGACTTTAACGTATCTAGTAACCAATGTATGCAGTAGTTTACACAAGTGACAGAGTGATACAGATATTCACACAGTTTATTCACTATCACATATATTTAGTGAGACGCTTTAAATTACTTACTGAAACAGTCAATCACACTGCTACTAAATCCTCCATCCATACACTTATAAAGCCACTCATTCTTCAATGCAGAGTGCTATATATATATAATACATGTTTAAATATCGAACCAAACCATATTCACTGCATGATGTCATCAGTGATGTCATCAGTCATGCCATTTTAGATGTCATCGGTGATGTCATCAGTGATGTCACTGACCATGTCATGAATGATGTACTATGTGACATCATCAGCAGTGGATTGCTGGCACGCAAGTTATAGTTAGTAGAACTAACTATAACGGAGGAATTTCAAGGGTTTTGTACGAGTGATATGTCCAGCTAACTGTAAAAGCCCTGAAACCTTTGGTTTTTTCAGTGAATATATATATACGTATATATATATATATGCAAACATACAAGTGTTTCTGATTATATAAGTATATATTTATAAATAGTATTAAATAATAGTCAAATATATTTCATTTATGTGATATTAAAATATTTTAACATTTACTTGTTAAAACTCTCTTTATATTAAAGTTTACATTAAAAGAATTATATATTTGTTATGATATTTATGTCAACAATATATTTTTTCCGATATTTTGGCCAGCAATCTTGTTTACCACAATATTGTGACAGTGACCAATATCTAAAGTGAAGGATGGTAATGGGGCTACTTGGAGGAGTTGCCCTTACTTTGGGCAATTACTAAGGCAACAGGAGAGAGCTTTACTGTGTCTAGTCCTTGATAGAAGAGTGTGCATAAACCCCTGCAGCTGGTTCTATCCCACTCCTAATGGAGCCTCCTGTTGAAGGAGCAGCACTCACAACAAACCCTACCAATTCGGGAACAGTAACAAAAGAGCAGGATGCTAGTGAAAGATTTGAGCAACATGGTACAAGTAAAAGCTTTCTAACATATTATGGGCCTTGGCTGGAGCTTTTCCGCTGATGCAGAGGCTTTTGAGAACTACGTTTTTGCTCACATAACTTATTTGATTCTTGATTTGTTCTGTCCTTCATTTCAACCCTGAAGTTCACTTTGTTCTGTTATTGAGATCAATCTGGGGTTCTTGCTCCATAACATATTGATGTGTTTTTTTAATGTTTTATGGTCTCAGCCTTCGTATCACTGTACGTTGTCAGTAATTCCATTCACTCCTTAACTCTAATAAATGTAAATGAAACAAAACATGAAAAAAAGAAATGAAAATGTTATACAGTTTAAACAATTGTGTCTGTTCACAATCTTTTAATAATATTTTTTTAAATAAAAGCATACTTGCCAACTTCAAGAACAATCTCACCATGTGAAGAGGAGGAGGCGGGAGCGTTAAAGGGGGCGAGCCTCATGCCGAGAAGTACTTTCTTGGCACTTTTGAACCCCACCCAGCCCCAATCCAGCTCCTCCTCTAATAAAAAGGGCTTGCTGAGGCTGGTGCCAATGTTCTGGGGTGTTTTCCCCCTCAGTGGAGGTTGGCTGTTCAAAGCTGCGGAAAATGAGATGAAAATCCATAATTTACAGTGGGTCCTGCTCGTTTCAGCCCGTTTTCCTACAGCCATGTGATTTTGGCTCTTCACAGGGTGACAGGGTGACCAGGTGAAGGGAGATAATAGTGTGTGTCGCACATTTGCACCATGTGAGTTGGCAGGTATGTAAAAGAATGAAGAGAATTTGACTACAGGCAACTAATTTATTTTTTTCACTGACCTGAAACTTGGGCTCTTTGAGGAAGTCCAAAATGAAGCTGAACTGCAATGGAAGTCGATGTATCCGATAGTTCAACAGACAAAGAATTGGAGTAATCCAGACTACATCCAACAAATGCTTGAATGGTTTGCTGCTCATGTTAACCCCGAAATGGAACTCATCATTGTGGTGTGTCAGCCTAGCAGTCTGGGCTGAACTATTCATACTGGGGCACAACCAAGGTTGATTTTCATGTGATTTCTCACTATCTGAAGGAGCACAGTTAGCAAAAGAGCGATGCACTGGAATGTAGCAAGCTCTTGCAGTGTCTCCCCGACCACCCGTCTCTGCACTTGGTGCCGAGACGGGTGCAACACTCTCCGCAGCAGCGCACCACGGCTGTCCGCCCCCCACAGCTCGGGAGCGAGGTCCCGCAGCAAACAGCAGCAGCTCTACCCCTCACCCTGCGCAGCGAAGGAACTGGACATGGCTGCTGCGGGCGGGAGGGGAGAGGAAAGTAGAGTGCGAGAAGACCAGTGGAGCGCCAACACTTCCCCACTGCCACACAACGCGACACATGTGGTGAGGATGCGGCGGCAGGGGAAAGAGCGAGGCAAAGACTGCTCCGGTCCTGGCAGCGAGGACAGGGATCCCCATGGCAGAGCCAAAGGCAGAGCGGCAGGCGCACAGGAGAAGGTGGCGAGGCAGCCTCCCTAAGGTACCCAGGCTGCAGCGATGATTGGCGGCCAACAGTGCTCCTCGGTTCAGGTCCCGGGGCAGCTGCAGTGATTAGGCAATTAAGGCAAGCGGCCCCAGCGCATAGCAGGCACAGCGCGTGGGGCACCTCAGCAGGTCGGCCAGGTCCTGGACAACAGTAGCAACTAGTTAGCCAAACCTTCCGGAACATACCCACCCCAGGCCCCCAGAGAACACACTTCATCAGAGCGGCCTGTATCGCCACGGACTCTCATGGACTTCTTTACTTTTTCTTTTGTCCTGGCTGCCATTTTGCTGCTGCTCTCGGACGCTTTTCTCTGGACCCCGACCCGCCATCTTGTCCATTCCCTCGTCCTTTACCCTTTTCCCTTTTTCACCCTTGACGATCCTCAAATGTTTCTTCCCTTTTCTGATTTGCCTTTTCTCCATACCCTTGTATCCCTCCCACCCTCCCTTTGTACTGTGACTGTGTCCCCCCTCCGACCCCACTTAATTAAACTCTTCTCTTCTGTTTTTTTTGGGGTCTTGACTTAAGGAAATTTACTATGTGTATATATATGTATATAGGGATAACTCTAATCACTAGTATATGTAGTAGACCTTTGTACTCTCTATCATTACTATGTGACTCTTAGAGTATATCCATTTGTATCTCTTCCTTGAGTGACTTTACTATTTGTACATTTGCAATTTTTCTTTCTGTTTGTATCTCTTCCTTGTGTGGCTTTACATCTTGTACATTTGAATTTTTTTCTGTTTGAATCTTTTATGTAACGCTTTTAATCCTAAATCCTTATGTTTTGCGAATGAATCTTATGGAAAGCGCTCTGACACCTTCGGGTAAAGTTTGCGCCATATAAAATCACATTAAATAAATATTTTTTTTGTGGTGTAGCATAATTTCTATGCTGTTTGTGAATGATATGTACATAGTTTTGAGGACATTTTGGAAAGTGATAGAAAAGGGCAAGCACAATTTAATAAGGACCAAAAAGCACCATTTTGTGTAGTGTTTTTTCCTTTTGTCAGATATAGCACCAGATGGAAATCTTTGCTAGTTTATTGTGTAATAATTAAAGAGAAATAAGGGCAATAGAACAAGGCGGACAGCCATGGTGTCAGTTAAGTTTGAAAGAGGACTTAATGGTTCAACCAGATAGACAGTGGCCAGGATGCAAAACAGGGGCTGATTTCCCTGAAGATAAAAGTGGGGCAAACACAAGGAGATGATGGACGGAGCGCTGAAACTTTTCAGACACTCACCCCCAGTCACATATCTGGCTTGAATCCATCATAGTTCTTTAGCTCACTTCACCAGCCCAGTTCAGACCCAGCTATATGCAAATCAGTCTTGACCCTGTGCCTCATGGGAACAGTCCAGCCCGAACTGTAAATCAGGTCTTCCCTGGACTGGAAACAAGCTTCCTGGGACTGGTTTTGGGATAACAACCCTCATGAGCCAGGCCAGCTTGAATCCAGTGGCAGAGTGAGTAACCCAGATCGGTGACTGGGGGTGAGTGTCTGAAAAGTTTCAGTGCTCCGTCCATCATCTCCTGGTGTTTGCTTTGTTCGATAAAAGTGGGGCCTCAAGGTCCATCCTATGACCCTTGTGATGAGAAGCCTGTTAACTGTCGATGGTTGGTAACTTCCATTACTGGACCCTTAGAATTATGAGATCCACTGGTCCACAGTTCCCTCAACTTTTACATGGTATTTTGGGTACATGCAAAAATACAGGGGAAAATGAGGATTTTCCAATGGGAATCAGACTCAGAATTACTGATACTAGTGTAATTCCTCTTTTTTCAGTGAACCCTAACGGTACTACTTGTATTGGGTTGGATTGTCTCCAACCCCAGAGTTACCCTCAGTATTAGGAAGTCTGGGGGTGTGGAAAATGTGTGACATTTTCTAGGCTACTGTTAATGAGTGTGATCCAGCGGAAGTGATGTAAAGTTTGTGGGCACAGACATATGCTACACACCACACCATAAACTCAATCCACAGCTACACAATTCACAATAACACAGAGTTTGGCCCATTGAAACTTCACAAATACTCACAAACCATAAGGTCCTCCAATAGATCTTTGTATGAACTAATAGGGACTCAAATAATTAGAGATGGAAAGCCCCTACTTCATGAGGACCTGTAATAAAGAAGTGCCTAACAACACATTCACACAATGTCAATGAAATCATCAATAAGTAAAGACAAACACATGTACTAGTCAAATAAACTTTATCTAAACTGCAAGATGAATTGTTAAACCACAAAAATACATTAGAATAATTTAATAACGGTTATTCATTTGTATACAGGTAAATCACAAAACATTACAGTTCAGAGCAAATACATCACGATTTCAATACCTGGTGAAAAAGTGAGAGGGGTAGAGAGAGAAAAATAATATACACTTTGCAATTACAATATGCAATATAGAATAATACAAACCAAAGATTTGGTTGTAGATTTAACAGGACCAGGAGACGAGATGGACTCAGTAGGACAACAGAGCAGAGGGTGCAAAAGCTAGAGTCATTAAACACTACAGCCAAAGGGTTTGGTCTGATTGACTTCATCAGCCGGTAAAGTGCAGAGAAAATCAGAAGAGTTCAGTTCAGGGAAATCATAGTTCAGACTGACAGCATGCCAGGCTCAGATTTGCATGGAAATAGCCGCACACATCCTTTTCCCACTGGAAAATTATACCTCCAAACGTTCACATTTCCTGCTCACAAAGTAACTTTTGGACAGTTTGCATGATTTCTATTGATTAAAATCTATGGTGAGATTGTGATGTGATCTTTCTCTATCCCCAAATCATCTGGAACCCATATGTAATATCTTTGTTCAAGTCAAGTCAAGTCAAAAATTTTATTTGTATTGGTACTCAACAGAGGACCACAAAAGAAATTATTTACATTTTACATGAATAAAAATACAGCAATATTAATACAAGGATAAAAATTGTTTCAAGAATTTATACAAATTGTAGCAAAAGAATTCATTCAAAGGTTGACTACACATGTCTAAAAGTTCTCTCCCCTTAGAAATTCTACAGGAGCGGAATATAGGATTGAGGTATCTTGTACGAGCTAAGATTACGTTGTGATTAGGACACACGAGTAATAAATGCTCTATAGTTTGGTCACCCCCTGCACACAGAGTGCATAAAGGAGATCCTCCTGGAAGCCATCTGGAGGTATATGCCAATAGTGGTAAGATGCCCAACCGGTACATAATAATCACTCTCCTTACACCATGTATCAAGGTAAACCCAATATAAGGCCGAGTTTGCTTGTATTCAAGTGTATCCACAACCGGCTTGTATATAGTTAATTTGTTACAGTGTAAACAGTCCAATTCGTAGCTCAGTTTAGGGGTAAAAGTTTTTAAGAACAATTTTAATTGTGCTGGAGACCAAGTACTCAACATTTCAATATTAATTTGTGCCATCTGAAGTGCTATAGCCAAATTTTCCAAAAAGATTTGCTTTTTAGACTCTACCCCAAAAGACTCTTTTTTCAACGCTGACCTTAGAGTGTTCTCCTTCGCGTGTATCAGGTTGTAGGCCCACCTTATTACATTGGCAATTGCTATGGCATAAGAGCTTATAATTGATAGTTCTAGTCTCAGTGCCTGAACAGGTACAGCATCAGAAACTTTCATGATCCTTCTTAAGATTTTCCCCTCTTTTCGATCCATGAAAACCCATTGCTTTATGGGGATATACTCCGTCGCATAAGATAGTACAGGTGGTATTTTTACTCTGTATGTGCCTAACAGTGCAGAGAAGTGTCTATTCCCTGTCGCTCTGTAAAGTCTCAAGAGAGCAGAGACATGAATATCAGCTTTCCTTTGTAAGTTTGATACCTGTGTTGAGTTTGTCAAATTTTTGGAGAGAATCCTTCCGAGATATGGATAATTGTCTACCTCTTCTATTTTTTCTTCGCCAATCTTCCAGGTATACTTGGCGCTTTGTTTTCTTCCCGAAAAAGCTATCACTTTAGTTTTCTGTATATTTGGTACTAGATAATTTTCCTTCGAATATTGATGCAGAATGTCCAATGATGCCTGCAGTCCAAAAGGGGTTAGATCTAATAGTACTATGTCGTCAGCATAGAGTAATGAAATTATGCTTTGTTGGGCTATCTTCGGCGGTAAATTAGAACCAACTTGCAATTGGTGAGGCAAGTCGCTTAAGTAGAGGGAAAAAAGGAGCGGGGCTAAAAGGCACCCTTGTTTTAGTCCATTCTCTGTTTGGATTCTTTTTGTGAGTCCTTTTTCTCCCCCCATCTGGACTTGACACCAGGTATTGGTGTGGAGGCTTATTATTACTTGTAGCAGTTGTTCTTGGATTCCAAGCCTCCTTAGTTTTTTCCATAAGGTTGGTCGATCAACCCGATCGAATGCCGTTGAATAATCGATGAATGCGGCATAAACTACCTGGGCTTTTTGAGTAATGTATTTGTCGAAGATAAACTGGATAACTGCTATGTTATCTGTTACCGAGTGCTTAGGCCTAAAGCCTGCTTGACACATGGGTATCAGACCTGACGAAAAGGCCCATACTTTCAGGCGATCTAGTACCTCTGCCGCAAACACTTTGCCTGCTGCATCCATGAGTGCGATCTGTCGGTAATTTCCAGCTTGGGTTCTGCTTCCCTTCTTATGGATAGGGATAATAATGCTCCCCTGCCAAGAATTTGGCACATGTCCACTCTCAAAGATGTGATTAAATAGAGGGCATAACAACTTGCTCCATTCCTTCGGTGCGACTTGTAACGCCTTAATAGGAATTTGATCTGGTCCAGAGGCTCCTGTAGTTCTTGCTCTACGTATGTTGAGTTCGACCGAGATGGCTGTAGTTTGTGTTAGAGAACTCTTATCTTTTTCATGTTTCATGTCTTTGCTACTTACTTTTGTTTTTATAAAATTTACTTTATAAAGATCTGAAAGGTATAGTTCCCAGTCATTCGGGGGGACCGGGATGGATTGTAGTTTTTTCTTTGTACCAGTCATTTTTGCGATTAAGGACCAATATTTACGTTGATTGTATTTACTTGCAGCAATCTGAATATCGACCCAGTTTCGATCTTCTATAGCTCTTTTTTCCTTTTGATTCTCGCGCCTCAGTTGGTTTTTCAATCTGTTTATTTCCTTCTTTACAATAGATGAAAAGTTCACGTATTGGGCGCGTATAAGTTTATTTAATTTTTTCTTTACTTCTGAATTCTTGTAGGTACATACATTTTTTTCTCCCTTCTTTTTATTGTTGCCTTTTGCACCCAATGATATCATACTTAACCTCTTCGCCGCTAATGACAAGGGTAACTCGTCATGGACTTTCCATTGATTTCAATGGAAAATCAATGAAAAGTAAAATATTGCCTTAGCAGCCAAGTGGTTAAGATGAGTTTTTTAAAATCCTTAATTATAAATTCAAAGTTTTCTATAGGATTTTTGGAGAATCTCTGCTCTAGAAGCTTAGAATGATCAATCTTTGTCATGATTTTATCAAGGGTCGAGGAATTCCAGAAGATGCGTCTCTGGTCGCTTTTTATCAACACAGTACTTTCAATGTAAATGATGTGGCTAGGTTGGGAAGGTTTAGGTATCCAATCTACTGTTAGTTGCATAATCGCATGGTCACTCTCTTGACCAAAATGACTAGATAAAAACAAAGCAGTATCAAGCAGATCCATACTGCTTATGATGTAATCTATAATGGATAAAGTCCCATTGCCTCGTCTAGTGTACTTTGCTGGAATATCACCCTCAACAGCCCCATTCAGTGTTAGTCCATTAAGATTAGTTATGGCTGATAATAACAATTTGCCTCTTTTGTCAGTTAATATACCCTCAGGAAATTGTGGGGTTATAATTTCCTGACCTTCTTCTGCAAATAGATTTGCCCACCTATTAATTTCAGAGTTGGAGATTTTACTATTAAAGTCGCCCGCAATTAAGAAGGATGAATATGCATAATTTTCCATTATGTGCGTAATCTTTTCTATTATATCCAAGAATGTAATGTCATTTTCTTTCCCAGGGGGAGCATAAACATTAAAAAGTAAGATTGCCTGTGGTGAAGCAGTGCTGCGTTTTTTTACGAAGATTTGAATGCACTGCAAGTTGTTAGATTTTGTATCTATTATTTCCTGTTCCCACAGGTGATCCTCCCTCAGCAAAATGGCCAACCCTCCTTTGGCATGTCCTCGTTTGGTGGATAATGCTAAATTTTCATATATATAGTACCCTTTATGAGTGCAAGATACGGTATCCCAAGTTTCTTGTAGAAGCAATATATCTGGGAGATTTCTCGTAACCATGGACAGTTTGTTTTTAGTTCTGCCAGCGATGTTCCAAGATGTAATTCTTAGTCCCGTGCTAAACAGAATGTTGTCTGATGTTAGAGTTCTTGTTACTATTCAACGTCTCAGAGACCCAAGCCCAAGAATCGGTAGTAGTATGCTCTTCAAATTTCTTGTCAGCTTTGTACCAAACTGCCCTATGGCCTTTATTCACCAGAATTTTTAGATTTTCGTGCCCTCTAGAGAGGGATCCTGGATTTATACTGTCTCGATCTTCAGTCATGCCATTGTTTCGCTGGTATTTATTGACTTGAGAGTTGGTAATAGCCTGTATTTGGGCATTATACCTATTGGAGGTATTATAATCCTTTAATTCTACAATTTCCATTACATCATATCCGTGTTTATGTAATGTCTCTTTCTCATTTAGTGTTATGCCTGGAAGGACTGTTGACCAAAAAGTTACCATTGACAATTTATTATTCTCTTTTTTAGGAAAGGTCACAAGATCGATTTCATTACTAGTCATTGTATATAAGGGCCTTATGTGTCGTAATAGATTTATAATCCTTCCTCTATTGAGTGGTGCTGAATCGATGGGAAAGAGTTCCTCAATTTGAAGAGTTTTGGAAGAAGGCCCTTCCCCCTTATTATAGTAGCTATTGTTTTCTTCTATGAAGTTGTTATTACTTTGATCTGATTGCTTGGGGTATTTGGTAGGAATATACTCTTTTACTGTCGGATCCAGATAAGGCGCCATATTTTCATAATTATTACTGGTTACACATTTTTCAACGTTTTGAAACTCTGTTTTGGTGTCACTCTGTTCTTCTTCAGATTTATGTGGAATGACAGGTTTTTGGAATTTTAGTTTACGATTTTTCCGTTTCTGGATCCTTCTCTCCGGCTTTCTCCTCCTTTTTTTCCCAACTACTATATTGTTTTCCTGCTTCTTGTTGGTGAGCGTTTCTTCATTTCCTTCACTCAATACGTTACTGTTATTTATTCTTATTTCCTGTGTTTCAGGAACGTTTGTATTAGTCAGCTTGTTCGTTCCATTAGTTTTTGTGAATATTGGAAAGTGTTTTATTTTCTGTTGATGTTTTTCTTTAAATAATTTTTTCAAAGAATATATCACTGAATCATTTGAGTTATCAGTTTTATGGTTTTCTTGTATTAGAATGTCTGCAGTTTGAGTACCAAGCTCACGCGTTTTTTTCTCCTGAATTTTTTTGTGATCTTTTGATATACTATGTTGCTCAGGATTGATTTTATGTAACATATTGATTTTATCTGCTTCGTAGGAGTCTTTTTTCTTTTTTTCGTCTACCAAATGCTTTAAGATGCCTATTTGGACGTCCAATGTTTGGTCAGAGTTTTCGAGAATATTACCAAGAAATGAAAGAACTGATTCCAATATCTCTTGTAGGGAGAATAGAGCTTTAGACACTGGAGGAGCCATATCAGCAGTGTTATTGTTATTTTTAAAGTTGTAGGGGTCCAGGGAGGGATCAAACAAAGCGATAGGTGAGGAGGTTTTGGGCTGGATACTGTTGTTTGTTCCTAGGTCCGTTTTCTCTTTCGCAATATTTTGTTTGCTGTTATTTGTATCATCGAATAAAGTTACGCTCCCTCTGCTTTTTATAGGTGTTACAATTTTCAGATTGGTCGCTTCATGATCAGAAAGAAGAAAGTCTTTCGGGGTACTTGATAATTTGTTACTTAGGTCTAATTCCAAACATTCCTCTTTGAGTTGTGAGCTAGGTTTCGTTGGAGTAGGTTTTATTGAAGAATTTTCAATCTCCCCAGCAAAGTCAGTTACGTTGAGATTAATATCTTTACTTAGCGATTGTATATCTTGGTTCTCTTTGGGCAGGAGTGCAGAGAAATAGGCACTAATGGCTGGTGTTTGGGTTAAACGACCTTGTTTTATAGCTTTATCAGTGGTGTTTCGTACTGCGTTTTCGGTACCCATTCTTTTCATATATACTGTCCGAGATCTCAGTTTCTTAAAGCCCATTTATGTTCCGGTTGTCGTCAGGGATTATGAATCTCTTATTACGTCTCTGATATCGTTGAAGATTTAACTGTTGTAGATGAATCTTAGTTATCCCCAGTAGACTCACATGAGACGGATAAGAGTATTTGCCACTACAAATATCGTGTTCGGTGAAGGCTGAATAGATACCGGAATCCTGATATGGGGAACCTAAGTAGGGGGGCCCGTCCCGTCCTCAGTCGTCCACGGACGGCCACAGACGGCCCGCCCTTTGCCCGGGCTTAGCCCCGGGCTCCGACCCGCGCGCGTCCCGCGTTGCGCGTATAATAATACGCTTATAAGGGTTGGGTGCCGCGAGATGTTGATGGACTCGGCTGGGGGCGTGTCACGGTGAGGGGGCGCGGCACTCGCGGGAAGAGGACCAGCTGGAGATGGGGTATGCTGGTCCTCGCAGTTCCGGGGCCGCCGCCTCGCTCCTCAGCACACACGCAGATCTCACCAGTCGGTCAGGCAGCCAGCCAGGGGGTGGTTTCAGCTACTCCAGTAGCACGGACACAGCAGGCAGAGTTCTTTTCCACAAATCAGGCAATTCACGAGTGGCACCCGCGAAGCGGGTGCCGCGAGAAGTTGAAGGACTCAGCTGGGGGCGTGTCACGGTGAGGGGGCGCGGCACTCGCGGGAAGAGGACCAGCTGGAGATGGGGTATGCTGGTCCTCGCAGTCCCGGGGCCGCCGCCTCGCTCCTCAGCACACACGCAGATCTCACCAGTCGGTCAGGCAGCCAGCCAGGGGGTGGTTTCAGCTACTCCAGTAGCACGGACACAGCAGGCAGAGTTCTTTTCCACAAATCAGGCAATTCACGAGTGGCACCCGCGAAGCGGGTGCCGCGAGAAGTTGAAGGACTCGGCTGGGGGCGTGTCACGGTGAGGGGCCGCGGCACTCGCGGGAAGAGAACCAGCTGGAGATGGGGTATGCTGGTCCTCGCAGTCCCGGGGCCGCCGCCTCGCTCCTCAGCACACACGCAGATCTCACCAGTCGGTCAGGCAGCCAGCCAGGGGGTGGTTTCAGCTACTCCAGTAGCACGGACACAGCAGGCAGAGTTCTTTTCCACAAATCAGGCAATTCACGAGTGGCACCCGCGAAGCGGGTGCCGCGAGAAGTTGAAGGACTCGGCTGGGGGCGTGTCACGGTGAGGGGGCGCGGCACTCGCGGGAAGAGGACCAGCTGGAGATGGGGTATGCTGGTCCTCGCAGTCCCGGGGCCGCCGCCTCGCTCCTCAGCACACACGCAGATCTCACCAGTCGGTCAGGCAGCCAGCCAGGGGGTGGTTTCAGCTACTCCAGTAGCACGGACACAGCAGGCAGAGTTCTTTTCCACAAATCAGGCAATTCAAAATATCTTTGTTCAGTGTTCATTCTTTTCTAAGAATGCGCAATCCCACTTCCCTTCAGAAATAGGAAAATACACGTGTAACTTAACATGTCCTCTCCACCTGCTCTCTTCAGAGTTTGCAACAAAGTTTTCACAATTTATATCAACAGAGAGAATGTCCATTATTCAAAAAGTAGGAAAGCAACTTCAATGATAATAATCGTAGCTACAATGCAATCAGGTCAGCATTTCTAGTCTATTCAGAGGAAATAATAAAGGACAAAATAATTTTTGAGGACTCCATTAAAAAAACACTAAATCTTCATTTTCTAAAGTGAAACGCTAATTTTGTAAACATTAGAGAACTAGAGATGCATAAAAAATTAATATAGGAACACTGTTTTATTATACTTATAAACATAGTCTGTTTATGATTATAATAATACATGAGCAAGCACTTTATTTCAGATTTTTATGCTGGAAAAACATAAGCAGATATCATTTTACTTGAGCATTTTCACAATCATATTTTGCTAGAAATTACAGACTTCATTATTACATTTCACAACTGTATCATTTGTCTTAGCACATTAGTAGTTTTTCTCTCTCTCTGTCATGAACAACTTAACCTCAAAACCAATTTGCGACCCTTCTGTTTGCTTTTTTCACGTGTTTCACAAAACACAGTTAGTCATGTTTCTTAAGTATATATTAGTATCACACCTAATGAGCAGGAATTGATCCAGCAAAGCACACTAAAATATTCACGCTCCTTCAAGTGCCATTTAGTGAAATATTATAGGCACGGGCCCATGAGGTAAACATGGCTTGATAGATTCTATATACTCACTTTATAAATCAATAAGATGTTTTTGTTTGCTATGTGAGACAAGATTCATTTGGAAAGTGATGGGATGAAGAAAATAGAGTTTTTTTTACCTCAATCTCCTCCATGAAATGCATGTTATTTTTCAAATTAACAATGCCACTCTGTGTAGTGTGCTCCACGCCTATGTTTATTATTTCTAATGCAATCATTTTGGGATGTTCTGAATCAACTATGTGGTTTTCTGTCTAAATCTAAAGTGCACCTAGCCATCCCAGCTAAAAATTAGGAGTTGTCGAAAATTATATGAAATTGTGTGTAACTACAGGAAATGCAAATGGCATCATATGTACAGGAAAAATGCATATATTATGTTGGATACATTTTAATATCGTCTAGGCTGAATAAAAATTCCTGCTTGCCGCCCTATAGGCTCTTGGCTGTTTAATCTTTTTGCTGATTAGTGTCATATGCAGTGCTTAATTGGTAAAATAAAAAAAATAAATGCAGGACACACAGAGGCGATTACTATGTCGGTTGAAAAAGCTCCGAACGGCATTCGGTTTGTCCGAATCCGACTCGGAAACACATCTGACCAACCGACTACGATAGTTGGTAACCGTTCGGTTGTTCCGACTCGGTTCCGATCGGCATTCGGAGAAACCAAGTCGGTCAAAGCCGAATCGTTCAGGTCTATGGACCGCGTTTCTGACCGACGCATTACAATGTCGGATTCGGACAGCCTTTCCAAATCGGTTTGTCCGACATGGATCAGCTGTTGGAATCTGAATTTGGGAGCCCGAGCAGGCCCCCCTTTCACTTGGAGACCTCTAGTTGGGGCCCGTGGAGGTATCCATGATTCCCCTCTTTCCAACCATGCATGGTGTGGCAGGCACCATGGGGTGCCCGCCACAGGATTTAAGGTTTTCAGCACCCACCCCATTTTTCAATGGGAGCATGTGTTGTCGGTCGGAACACGGACTCCCATTGATGTCAATGGGAGTCCAACCGAATGGTGTTCGGTAACATCGTCATCATTCGGTCGGACTTCCCGAATCCGATTCGGTCAGAAACCATTCCGACACCAAGTCGGCCGGAATGCTTTCTGGCCGACATCTTAATAAGGCCCACGGTTTTTCTTAGTGTGCCACCAATATGATGCCAAATTCCGGGGTTATCAAAAATTAATGATGCCTGATTCCCCCTTATACTTCTTTCTCCCACCACCCTTCACTAAATGTGTCTTTATCTCACTCTTGCAGGTTATTTTTCAATAATACTTTCCTACCCTTGACACTGTTCTGTGAATTTCTTTCCCTTCCTCGAGCTGGGTTAAAGTCTGGTGATTAAAAATAAATCCTTGTCTCCGACATGAGTGCCGGTGCCCAAATCCTCTATGAACATATTCTGGGAAGAACCTCCCTGGAGGTATGAATGTCATATACATGGTAGTCTTGGTAGCGATCACAAAATGTATAAAATTATTTGCGTTGAAATACAACTAATCATATCCACGTGATTGCTCCAAAAACACATGCGGGCACTTCCAAGGCAAAAAGCTGGGTGACGACTTGAGGTGTTGGCATGGGGTGCTTCGGTGTGGTTTGTGGGTGCATGGGGGATATTTCCTCCTTATTTCAAACAGCAATGGATATTTGTAATTAATGATGACACTCCTGAATTGTCCAGTGTGTTCGGGACTCTAGTTACGTACAATTATTTATTTGACAATAATGTGTTTATATTGAAAACGTGTTGCTTGCAAGTTTCTGCTGGAATCGCCTTGTTTTTCACTTCTCTCGCTGTATGGTTCTGCCTCGGTGCTGAAAACCGCACAAGTGACACCTTAAAATAGAAAAAAAATCCATCTGTGAGAGCTGCTGCGGCTCCTCGGCCGTGAGCTGAGATCTTTGCCGCAGGTAGCCCGGCCTAACAAATGGCGGCCTCATTAACCAGGCTCGGTGACATCGAAATGTGCTGACAGGGCCAAGGCAGCGTTTCGTTCGAGGCTACAACTTTCCCGAGGATGCACAAAGCACTATTAATAGAAGCAGACCGGACCAACGACAAGACATGAATAATACCTGTATAGCCACCAGACGATGCATTTATCACCGATCAAATAAATGCAGCATTAGGCTGTCGCTTATCACAGACCTGGCTGCCGCACGCTCCGTGTAGGCATCCGCACAAACTACGTGACCTTTCATCTCAGCGCTTGTTTTACTAATACCATATGCGTTTCCTCTATTAGATCCTTGCTAGTTGCTGACCTTTCTAACAATATGATGCCTGTGCAGTTTTGTCTCCTCGTTTGTCTTCTGCCACCTTGGGTAATTTAATCCCGTATTTGCTGCATCAGTATCTCGCACGTGTTGTCACTGCTCCGACCTGCTTGCTTTTTGTGGCACCATAGGCAGGTTGTAAACCGTGCTGTGACAGGGCAATTGCTGACCCAGCTGTCTCAGGTCCCCGGGGCCCAGCTCCAATTATTAGGAGAGGGCAGCGCCTTGCCTTGCTGCTCAGGTGCATCTCGTTCAGCTCGTTGAGGGTCAGAGTCAACAAGTGATAAATGAACAATTGCACATCCTGGGTTTATTTTGCCTTTAGCATTCATTGCCGTTCTAAAGGGCGTTATCTTGAAAGAATTGCCCGCCAAGCAAGTTATTTGCCCCGGGCCATGTCAAGAGTGCGTAAAGGTGGTGAAAGTCCATTATATCAGCGTTAATGCATTTCAGGATTATTTTAATTCCGTTAGATTTTTAAAAAAAAGTAACATAAAGTATGTGCTGTTGCTAAGCAATATGTGTTGGCAGGCTTTTTTGTGTGACATCATAATGAGTGCCTTGAAATTAACTAGGCAGAAGAGGTACATGTTGGGGGTCACATTCTGATTAGCTTGTGGAGTATTTATTACATCACGCGATTCGGAGTTGGAGTAAGGCCTTTATTAACAATTAGTGCCCTCCCTCTTGGGAAGCTGATTGGCCTTACTTTTTATGGCATATGCTAATACAATTATTAAATATAATAATCCAAATTTATCATGCGATTACTTTTGTTAAGGACAGAAACTTCACGGTTTGTGCTAATAAAACGTTCTCTGTTTGTGCAAGCAAGCATGTGTCAAAATCAAATTCCTCTTCAGTTTCCTTTCTCTTTTTTCTGGATTAATTCTGACGTGGAGGTATAGGACCATTTTACGCTTCTATGGGGAAAGCAGCAGAAAATGATTCTGCTTTCTTCTCATGCCTCAGTGCATTGAGCAAGCCGCAAGCTATTCAAACTCATGGGCTAAATGTGTCTTGTTCATCAATTTTTTATTGATAGAGATTCTCAGCCATTCTTTGGAAAATAACCGTAGCTCTTCGCTGCATTGTTCATGTAATGCCAGGCAATTGTTGTGGAGGCATATGGGTGTTCATTCAACTGCTTCCTCCCATAGACTCATTAAAATAATTACTTGGTATTTAATAAGTGAACGAGGACTGCAAAATACGCAGGGCCTACGTGAAACAAAAATACACGAGCACAAATTCATTTGACATTCGTCAGACGATTTATTCATATCACCATGCAAAGATAAGGAAACTGTTTTGATTTATAAGGTCATTGCTAATGTTTCCTTTTTCTTTTCTGTTTTACAAATAGGCGCTGACGCCTGCAGTTCCAACAAAACGAAGTCAATAAAACTGCGCAGGCAAACCTAAACCCATATTGAAGAGCACACATTTTATTTGTTTCAGATTCTCATTTTTATTTTTCAGATTTTTATGGTCCTCACAAGGGCATCTTGTTATTGTGCTTCATCCAATGTACTTTCACCTTATGCGAGACAGATTTTTCTGGGAATTTACCACAAATTCCCCTTATGTGAGCCTGTGTGCTGTGAGAAACGCAATCAAGCCCTCAAGGCTACGCCTAGTCAAGGGTGGACTCAGAACCAAAAGCAGCACTGACAAAAATGTTCAAACCAGCCAGGCACCCTTCCTCCTCGCTCTCTCATTGCTCTATATCTCTCTTCTCTCTCTCTCCTGACGCCCCCTCGTGCGTGCGTAATTACGTGGGGATGCTGGAGAGAGTGACAGAGGCCCCAGCAGCAGCACCTGCCCTAAAACCAGCCTTCAAACGGTACAGCCCACCAAGGAAATGCCCTTGGATAAAACGGTCAGAACCGTCCTGAGCAAGAGGAAATGACCAGCAATGATCATAGTTACCAAAGATATATCTACTGCTGGATTTGGATGCCAAGTGGAATAGATGGGGAATAACTTGTAGTAAAAAGGTTACTTACTACAGGTTTATTCTACATGTTTTTTCTCTCCTTAAACTCCAGTATCTTGTTAACTTTGTTCTATGAAATGATAAGAATGTCCTCTAACCCATGGGATTAATGGACTTTTATTCTAATAATAGAGTGCCCTAAAACACCTGCGAGGGGGGTCTTCGAATGTATAGGTCTAAGAATAAAACAAGCATCGGCAAAGCCAATTGATCTTCTGTTGGATGGCAGTTTGCTAATGTTTGTTTATTTAATGTTTTTGTAAATCTTTTTTTACAGAAACATTAAAAAAAAGTCCACCTATGCGTGCACACGTGCATACGAACTGGTAGTTCTCTTACAATGTGTTTGTGATGAAATGTTACAGAACCATTCAAAGATGGCTGCCATTGTATGCACATGTATTTGTACGAACAGGTGACTATCATTAAACAGGATTAAACCTATTCAGAAATGTATGATGCCTTTGCAGGATGTGGTGCACTGTAAGGGGCAGTGAAGGGTGGGTAGCTGTGTCTGGATAACTGCAGGACCTTCAAGAATACATTTTTTTAAAATAATTAAGAAGTTAGCCTATCAGTGTCAAGCACTCCTGGGTCGTATTTTCTGGGTGGAAATGCACTTGTGCACAACAGAATGCTGTAACTCACAGTGAAGGGAGAGAATGACTCCCTTCACTGTGAACCCCTTCACAGACAACCGAACTGATGAGAGCATCCACGCCTCAGATAGCCTAGCATCTAAAAAGGCGGCCATCTTGAAATGACTATTTACAAAGAAAGAAATGAGAAACATCACTGATCGGAAAACTAATAACACATCAGTGAACATAGTGGACAGGCTGTATGAAATACTCTCAAAACAGGGAGAAATCATAAACATTCCGCATATTAGGTATAAGAAGAGAGCTAGATCTAATTCAATACCAGGCAGACTACTTCATCAAACTGGGCAAATGGTAACTAGCAGAAAACACAAAACATCAGTTTTGGAACTATTAGCAGTCAAGTAGAGAAGAGACACCACAAGGTCTACAACGAGGAGAAAACATGGACGTAAGCTTCTTAGAGCCAGCTGGCATGAATGCTCAGATCATTTAATATCCAACCAACTTATCCAAAAATGCAGCCAAAAAACATAATATCATGAGAAAAAACCTGGACACGCTGATCTCTGACCCCTACTTTAGCATAGATAAAGGCACCATTTCGTTGCTTCCCTGGTTGAGTAAACTACTGGAGAGGCATACCAACAATATCTTAACAGACTATCTGGAGTCCAACTGTCTGTTGCGTGCCTCCCAGACAGGTTTTCGCCCTCAACATGGCACAGAAACTGCCATGTTGGCGGTCACAGAGGAAGCAAGAACGACTTTGGATCGGGGAGGAAAGGTGGCCATTATCCTGTTAGACCTTAGTGCCGCGTTCGACACGGTGAACCATGCCACGCTAGTATACCGACTGGCGGGCATGGGCGTGTCGGGCGCAGCTCTGGACTGGCTTACCTCCTTTTTGAGTGAGCGCTTTTTCCGGGTTTTTGAGGGTGAGACAGTCTCTCCTAAACATCCTCTCAGGTGTGGGGTCCCTCAGGGCTCCTCCCTGAGCCCGACCCTCTTTAACGCCTACATGGAACCTCTGGACAGGATAGTCGATCCCTTTGGTGTGCGTATAGTCACCTACGCGGATGATACGCAGCTGGTGGTCTCGTTAGACCACGCAGATGGATCATCCAACACCTTAGGCCCCTGTCTAGAGGCTGTTGCCAGCTGGATGCAAGCTTCCTGTCTCAAGCTTAACGGGGAGAAGACAGACATCATTCTCCTTGGAAATCCCTCCCCGTCTGCTCTTGCACCCGTCTGGCCACCATGTCTTGGCGCTCCTCCTGCGCCTAAGTCCCAGATAAAGAGCCTCGGGATCTGGCTTGACACTGCCCTTGATTTCTCTGTCCAGGCTACTAAGACTGCTGCCACTTGCTTCGGACTAATGAGGATGCTCCGGCGGGTGCTCCCTTTGCTCCCTTTCCAGGCGAGGAGCATCATGGTCCAGGCCCTCATTCTCTCTCGCCTGGATTACGGGAACGCTCTCTACCTGGGAGCACCGGCTTCGGTCCTTCAGAGGCTCCAGGTCACACAAAACAGTGCGGCCCGCCTATTGTTCAATCTGTCCCGTCGGCAGTCGGCGAGGAAGGCTCTGAAGGACCTTCATTGGCTCCCAATGGCTGCCAGAGTGCAGTTTAAAGCTCTGTGCATCATGCACAAATCCTTCCACCGTGTAGGCCCAGCGATTCTGCACCCTCTGGTTAGCCTTATGTTCCAACACGCCCCCTTCGGTCTGGTACCCTGCAGCTGGCCACCTCCTCTAAAATTAACAAAGCCCGTTGGGGTGGCCTCTCTTTTTCCCATTCGGCGACCAGACTTTGGAATGCCCTCCCCTTTGCCATCCGGGGTAACAGCAACCTCCTCTCGTTCAGAAAGGCCCTAAAAACGCATTTGTTTGCTAACTCTCTCTGATCTGCCCCGAGCCTGCGCTAAAACCATTTTATCTTCAAGCGCTGCGAGGCCCCAGGGCGGTTATGCGCTATACAAATGCAATTTTTCATTTCATTTCATTTCACTATAGTGAATGACTTGATATTCTTCACAAGTAAAACAGCTAAATGGTGCAATGCCATTACAAGAATGCTTAACATAAAAACTATAAAAAATATCCCACCTGGCACACAATTTATGATCACATCATCACCAAGATGCAGAGCGGACCTATGCATAACCATATATAAAAAAGGAATAGTGCTTTTACAAGCAGCCAATAACGAATTAGATAAATTCGACAATGTATTCTCGACCTTAAAAGAATCAGTAGAGGACTCAAGATGTCAACTACACCAGACCCCACAAGAAGACACTCCAGACGCCAACAAGACTACCACAAGTGACTCCAAACGAACTGGAGACCCTCCGGATCAATCTACACAATCAGGAGACAAAATTGGAATAGGAACGACATTATCTGAGAATGACACAGAAAGAACAGAGATTTCTACACGACATGCGAACTACGAACAGGAGCAGTTGCAAAGGGAAGAATCGTCGCCGCGCCCCATTGAAGAGACATCTCACACATCGCACACATCTCATTCAAGTAGGCCACTCAATGATAACCTGGAATTAAATAAGGTAGAAGATATCAACCATTCCTTACCCCTCTCTTGTACAACACAAGTGACATCTAGAACCATACCCACAAATGCATTCCTAATATCACAAAGCATAGATAACACACCCCACATCGCAATTAGAAACGGAACAGACAACCGAACTGATGACAAAAAGAAAAGGATCTCGTCAAAAAGAACAGATCAAAAATACAGAAAAGCAAAATGCAAATCTCGAAAAGAGAGGGTATTCATTCCTAAGAGGTCACTCCAAAATCAGAGAGATATCAAAGAGCTTAGCTTCGGACACTAATTGGCAACATGGTACAAGACTCCCTAAGTACTCTACAAGCGATGGAAAAGCTACTTGAAATGATGGTAAGCACTCACTCCAAGGTTGTGCATATCCAAAATCTTGTGCACTCCTCTCAAAGAAAGAGCAACGAGACGGCCATGCCATTATCAAGTAGACACAACCGACCAGATAGGACGAGTGATTACTTGTCGGAAGAGGACACCCTTGCCTTACTCCGAACATATGAGCCTTCAGACCGCAATAGAGGGGAGGAAATCAAAACAGTACCGATCGACCCTAATAGAACATCCAGACAGAATGAAAGAAAACTCTACCTTAACAATTTACAACAAGTCCAGCTAATAACCGAATCGAAAAATCCGAACCTAAGTAGCTCAGGGAAACCTCTTATATGCCTACTACTCAACTGTCGATCTGCAACAAAACATGCATCTGACATAGCGGACCTCATCATCAGCAAGGAAATTGACTTGACAATCCTTACAGAAACGTGGCAGTCGGAGTCCTCGTCTCCAATCATGGATCTCCTAGTACCCCCTCAGAATAACATTGTGAGACTAGATATACTAAAAAAGACAGGAGGTAGTATAGCCTGCATTCACCAATCGGATATAGAGGTCAACCAAATACAATCAGACCCACTAGAATCCTGTGAATATCTAGGTCTCAATATAAGATCAGCAGACAATCAAAGATGCAACCTGCATGCGCTTTACCACCCACCAGGAGATAACGCTACGTTCACAGATCAGTTAATGGAGATAATAACAGCCAACTCTAACACCGACGCCAATAACATATTCCTAGGTGATTTTAATTTACACTGGAACGACTGTAATGACAATTGGTCAACGCTCTCAAAGACTTCCTAGCAGAGCTAAACCTCACCCACGCATGCACGCAACCTACACACTCGAAATGAGGTACCTTAGACTAGATAATATCAAGAAACAAAGATACTTCAATCCTCTCAATAGCTCCGTGTGACTGGTCAGATCACTATGCCATAACATTCATGATACCCACAATGAAAAAGAGCAAGACCACGCAACCCATCTAACTCAAAAAATAGACTCGAGATACAAAAGAGTCGAATATAGAGCTACTAGTAGAAAGCTGTGAGAGGGACCTAAAGCCACCTAACAACCTGCAGAATGTAAATGATTTAACATATCACTACACAACATCAGTAGCGAATATTGTCAACAGCACCATGCCACTAAAACTGAAAAGAGTCACAGACAAGATTAAAAATCCATGGTTTAATGGGTCACTGCACAAAGACAGGCGAAAACTGAGAATGGCTGAAAGAAAATGGAGGCAACACCCTTCATCCCCCAAACTGAAATCCCTCAGAAAAATCAGAAATGAATACAACAAAAAGATCCTCAACTCCAAAAATGAATTTATAAGATCAGAACTGAATAACGCAAAAAACAGACCACGGAAACTATTCGAAATCTTAAAGCAACAATCTAATAAGCTAGCCAAATCTTCCCAAGAGACTTCAAAAACGCAACTAAGCTGTGAAGAATTCTCGACATTTTTCACGGATGAGGACAACACGCTTGAAAGAGAGCTTAAAAGCGCAGCTGATAACCTCCCCAACCAACCACTGTCAACAATCGATACCATTTCAAAAACGGACTATAATAATGCAAAAAACAAGGCACAATGGGATACCTTCAAATTATATGACCAGAATACCATCGCCAAAATATTCTCTGATATCAAACCTAACAACCACTACAAGGACCCACTACCTTCAAAATGCCTAAAAGAAATAAGCCATATTGTGATTCCAATTTGGACCAAAATAATAAATGCCTCGTTATCACAAGGGATCCTCCTAGATTGCCTAAAAACAAGTCAAGTCATCCCCATCATCAAAAAACCTACAGCGGACTCAGCAGATCCGAATAACTTTCGCCCAGTGACCAATATCCCTTTACTTGCCAAACTAATTGAGAAGTGCGTGCAAGGTCAACTGAGCCAACACATCACCAAATTCTCCCTCCTAGACGATTGCCAATCAGGATTCAGATCAGGACATAGCACGGAAACAGCGATCCTTCCTATTGTTGATGACGCACTACAGGCCCTAGACCAAAATCGAACATGCCTACTGATCCTCCTGAACCTGTCATCTGCATTTGACACAGTAAATCACAAAGCATTACTGACCAGGCTTCAGGACAGGATGGGAATGTCTGGAAATGGGCTGAAATGTTTTGAATCTTTCCTGCGGACCAGAACACAAAGATTACCGTTCTACCAATCACTTTCACCATCTTGCCCTAACTCAATTGAAGTCCCTCAAGGATCTATATTATCCCCATCTCTGTTTAACTTGTATGTCGAACCTCTTACAGCAATTCTCCGAAACTCAAAGATATCCTATCACATGTACGCTGATGACACGCAAATATATATAAAGATCGCGTCCCTGGAAGACATCAAACTAATGAATGAGGCATTAAAAATTACACTGCAATGGCTAACAACCAATCATCTGAAGCTAAATGCACACAAAACAGAGTTCTACTAATTTCACCACCAAGGAACCATACCGAAGTGAAGGAATGGACCAACCTGGTGACAGCACTAAAATGCACCCCTGCCCTACTTAACTCAGTGAAATCGCTAGGAATAACATTAGATGAGAACCTAGACATGAAAGCCCACATAAAATCAATGGCAAAAAGTGCCTGCTTTCATTTGAACTACATAAGAAAAATGAAACCATTCATCTCAAAGGCAGATCTCAAACTGGCAGTCCAATTCTTAGTTATCTCGAGGATTGAATATGAATGCACTACCTTAGCCGGTCTACCAAAAATCTACACAGCACCACTAAAAGCATGCCTCAATGCAACGGCAAGACTCATCACCGGATCGAAGAAATTCGACCATATCTCTCCGCACCTGAAAGCATTAAACTGGCTACCCTATGAAGCCAGAATTCAGCTAAAACTAGCTTGTATCACCCACAAAGCGCTCCACTACAATACACCAAGACACCTCGCTGAGAAAATTGAATTATCAGGAGGAAGCAGACCTGCTAGGAGTGCCAAGGAGCTGTTGTTGAGACCATGCATTTTCCTGAAGAAAAAAACTTATGACAGAGCATTCTCAGGAGCAGCCCCCAGAATCCGGAATTCAATCCCTCCAAACATTAGGAAAATTTGAAATACAGCAACGTTTAAGAGGGAAAGCAAGAACCTCCGATGAGTAAGTTCCTTACATAGGTAAGACAACTCATCACTGGCACTGAATTATAGATGCTCCAATACAGAACATCTACGTTAGTAGAAGGGAAAGTCACCGACGTGAATAGAGATAACTGCTGTATGATGATTCAGGACTGTCGGTACACATTGAGACCAAGCTGTATCCTTATTTCTACCTTATGTTAATGTGAATATATATATGCTCACCTCCTTAAAGCTGAATAATTATCTACCTCTTATCTGTTTAAATCGTTATACTATATATGTTTAATCTTTAACCTACCTCTTGTAATGTAAAGCGCTCTGATACCTACGGGTCTTGTTCGCGCTATACAAAACTATATAATAAATAAATAAATAAAGCCCTTTAAGTAAGTATAATATATAAATATTTTTAGTAAAATCAAAAGATTTTGGCTAATGTCAGGCTTAGAAAGAATCACTCTTCTGAAGAAAAAAAAGAAACATCTGACACACAACGTTTTCTGTGAAAACCAATCTCTGTACCTTTAAAACTTTGCACACTTTACTACGTAACACATATTACTAATTACAGTCCAAATTCTTGTGTTAAAACAGACATCCAAAGTACTCTGTCATTGCCATGTAGGTTATATGAGGGCATGCATGCTGGCAAATCAAGGAAGGACAAAGGGCATAAGAAGAGGCCAACATGTCCAGTGGAGGTTGACTTCTGCATATGGACTGGAGCCAAGCTGCAGAGAAGGATAGGACCTGCCAAGTAGACTGAGGTCTTGCATAAGAGGATGTCTGATGGAAGAGGATGAGCCGGGGAGGAGTGAGAGGGGGAGCTAGGGTTCTAGTAGGTCACACCGGCAAATGCAAAGACCACTAATGGATTTCGGGGAATGTGGGTCCCAGTAGGAAGTCCTGTAAGTGAGTGGAATAAAAATTAAAAACAAGCTATGAAAAAGATAAAGATAAAGATGAACAACAAGAAGATAAACCGAAGGAGAGATACAGGAAACAGTGGGATGGGATATCTGATATGCTCTAAAATGGATTGGTTTATTCCTTAGAGATTGTACTCAGCAAGTGTGCATGGTTCCTACAGAATACTCCTCATCGATCTCTGTACAGTGTCCCTCAAATCTAAGGGAAAGATGTACAACCATTAATTTTTACGAGCCACAAATTGCGTCGAATTGCGACTCGCAATTTGCGACTTGCAAAAGTGAATGTATTACAGTGTCTCATACACTGTTAGCGATTCTAATGGGGTCGCAAATTGCATGCCTCATCAATATTCATAAGGCAAGCGCAATTTGTGACCCCATTGGGAATGGCAAGCACACCCAGGGATAGTGGCCATCTGTGGCCAGCAGACCACCACGTCTGGGACTGCTTGATTAAATAAAGCAATTTTTTGTTTTTTAAATGCAGCCCGTTTTCCTTAAAGGAAAACGGAATGCATTAAAAGAAGAAATATGAAACTTTTCAGTTTCATTTTTTAAGGGCAGGCAGTGGTTCCTGGGACCACTGCAAGCTCTTAAAAAATATTCACGCACCCATTCACAAAGGGGAAGGGGTCCCCTTAGGACCCCTTCCTGTTTGGGAATGGTTTACCACCTACTTGTAGTAGGTGGTAACCTGCAAGTCTTTTGCGGCCACAAATGCAGTCGCAAAACAATAGTAAATGGCATTGAGTCTCACTATTAGGAAGGAATGCCCCTTCCTAATAGTGAGAGTCGCAAATGCTATTTTGCAAGTCAGTGAATCGCAAAATAGCTTTTGTGTATGCCTTGACCCTTTTTTGCAATCGCAAACGGGCCGATCTCCCGTTTTCAAGCTCAAAAAAGGGTTGTACATCTGGCCCTATGACTTCTTCCTACTTTTGTTTAATTGTTTCATACACCCCCTGTTTCAGCAAATAGATCTGAAAAATATTTACTTCTAAATATTTGCTAACAGCACACACATCCACATCTGCCAGGAGAATGAATCAGAGTACAAGCACAACACAACCAATTACCTAGATCACACACAACATTGTTTGAGTAAAAGCTTCCTTGGCCTGAATGGATTTGAAACAGGAATCCTAACCTTAGTAGGTCAAACTATCCAACCTCTGCCACCTGAATGACCCACTAGTCTAGGGACTGCACCACCACCACTCAGGAAACTGTAGACCTTGGCATCAACGTTTACTAAAACATCTAATTCACTTATTAAATCAACATTGTAGTGGAGGGATCAGCATGCAACTCTCACCTTCATTCGCAAAATCTTCACTCTCCTGCAAACATAGATCCTGTGGCTGGTGTAGTATATAACAATTATTATTTATTATTATTTATTGTTTTGTATAGCGAAAACTTGACCCTGTAAAGTATCAGAGCGCTTCACAGTTCACAGCAAGGTAACTTTTCCGGTACAGAGTCCTTTATAGCATTTAATAAATTCCAGTCCAGTTCAAAGTTGACACAGCTATTTCTTTTGATAACTGCTTTAGTACGTACGCAGGCTGTGAGATTAGAGGGACCTCAAGGGAAGGAAGTCTTGTGTCCTTGAGGGAGACCATTTGGGCAAGCCAGATGGTCTGTAATGCTTATGGTAGGAATTTACTCATTAAGAAGATCTTGGTTTCTTTCTTGAATCTTGCGTGGTTGATTAGCCCTCGGATGTCTGGAGGTAGCGAGTTCCATATACTTGGTGCAGCACCTGAGAATGCTCTGCTGTAAGCTATTTTTCATGGGAACATCGGTGGTTTCAGCACTAGGTCTCTGGAGCTCCTTGATTGTCTGTTTCCCCCTAAGAGATCACCAGTTTCTGTGCTAGGTATCCTGGTGACTTGTAGTGTGGAGCTTTATGTGTTATACACACCAGTTTGAGCTGAATTCTGGCTTCATAAGGTAGCCAGTTCAATGCTTTCAGGTGAGGAGAGATATGGTTGAATTTATTTGACCCTGTCATGAACCTTGTTGCTGCCTTAAGGCAGACTTTTAGGGGTGCTGTTGCAATATTGGAGAGCCCAGAAAGTGTTGTGCATCCGTATTCAACCCTCAAGATTACTAATGCTTGAACTGCCATTTTGAGGTCCGCTGTTTCGATGAAAGGTTTCAGTTTCTTAATGTAGCTCAGGTGAAACCTTGCACTTTTAGCCAGCGTGTTAATGTGTGACTGTATATTTAGGCTTTAGTCTAGTGTTATTCCTAGAGATTTGGTTGAATCTACAATGATCGGGGTGAAATTGAGTGCTGTGGTCAAATCTGTCCATTCTTTTATAATTGCCGGGCTTTTGGTGGGAGAAATTAGGAGGAATTCTGTTTTTTCGCATTTAGTTTCAGCTGATTGCTTGTTAGCCATTGCATTGTTGCCCGTAGAGCTTTGTTCATTGTTCTGATCTCCTCTACGGAGGAGATCTTAATGAAAATCTGAGTGTCATCGATGTACATGTGGAAAAGGATGTTGGCATGGTGGAGTATTTCCGTTAATGGTTCCACATATAAGTTGAAAAGTGACGGTGAGAGGGTTGAGCCTAGTGGAACACCTATCTGGATGGTGGATGATGTTGACAAGTTTTTATTCATCAGAAATCTTTGGGATCTGTTCCTCAAGTAGGCCTTGAACCATTCAAGAGTGTTCCCGGAAAAACTCATCCTGTTCTCCAGACGTTCTAGCAACATTTCATGGTTAACTTTGTCGAACACGGATGATAAATCAAGCAAGTTTAACAGACATGCTTTGTTTTGGTCTAGAGCGAGTAATGCATTTTCTAGTATGTGCAGAATTGCCGTTTCCGTACTGTGGTTTGGGCTAAATCCTGATTGGCAATCGTCTAGAAGTTGGAATTGAGATATGTGTGCTGACTTAGTTGTTGCTGAACAGATTTTTCAATCACTTTAGCTAATAGGGGAATGTTGGATACTGGTCGAAAGTTGCTAGGTTCAGCGGGATTCTCGGTCGTTTTTTTATGATGGGAATGACTTGTCCCATTTTTAGACAGTCTGGGAAGGATCCTTGAGACAGGGAAGCATTGACTATCAATGTCCAGCTGGGGATGATCTCCTTGTCTATGTGCGACATAAATTTAGCAGGGAGTGGGTAATTGAAGTGATTGTTAGGCTGATAATGTTTTCAGGATGTCCTTTTGTTCATATAGCTCAAAAGTGGACCAATGATCTTCGTTTCTGGGTGAAGAATCGTTAGGCATTGGCGGACTATTTGGTTGAGAGGCCTCCCATGTAGAAGCTGCTGACTTAAGCTCGCATTCCAGGGACATGGCCTTGGATGTAAAGAAGGTTGCAAATTCCTCACAGCTAATTTGAGATTCTGTTGCTTCTAGTGCGGATTTGTAAGTTTTGTTTGACTGTTGTTTAACCAATTCAAATAGTTTCAGAGGTCTGTTTTTCACATTGTCCAATTCCGTTCTGAAGAATTCTTTATTTGACTTCACAATATTTTTATTGTTGGCACTTCTGGTGCTTTTTAGCAGTTTTAGCTGTGGGGATGACGGTAGCTGCCTCCATTTTCTTTCTGCTAGTCTCAGTTTATGTCTTTCTTCATTTAGCGTGCCACTGAGCCAATGGTTTTTATCTTCGTGCGATGTTCGTTTTAGTTTTAATGTTGCAATAGTGTCCATTATCTATGACATCTTCACATTGTAGTGTTCTGTGAGTTCGTTGGCGTTTGTCATATTTCTGGGAGAGGGAAGATCTTTCCTGCATAACAACACCAGTTTCCCCTTGTCCATTTTCCTTGTGATCCTCACTCATTGTTTGGGTTTGATTGGTTGATTGGTTCTTTTCTTTAGTGCTTTGGGTATTTTGAAGGTTATTATGTGATGATCTTAACAGTCACATGGCATAATTGAGGTTAAGCTCACCATTTTATCTTTGGATATGATCCAGTCTATTGTGGGTCTTGATCTGCTAGGACGTTTTTGACAATGTTTACCTAGCTGTCATTAGGATTGTTCCAGTGTAAATTGAAGTCTGCTAGGAATATGTCATTGGAGTGTGGGGGTGTTTGCTGTGATGATCTCCATTAAGTGGTCAATACAAGGTTTATTCTTGCCTGGTGGGTGATATAATGCAAGAACCTTGCATATCTGTTTATCTGACTAAGGCTCTGTAGATCAAAGATAGATTCTGTGGATAGTGTAGTGTTTAACATTATTTTGAACAATGTATTATATGACTTCAGATTTAGGAAAAATGCAATATTCCCTCCTAATGCATTAGAACTGCTAACCTTAATTTGGCAGTACATACCTCCAAGACTATGTAAACCAGCAATGAATATCAGTTATGCTGCCCATAGGTTTAAGAGACATTTGGATGTGTGTGCTGGCATTTGTTACTTGCAACCACTTTTGAATTCAAAATGACATTTTAGTAAGTATGTATGACACAATTAATTTACAAAATTACAGTTAAAAAACACAAAATTTAGCATTATGGAATTTTATTTCCACACCATCGATTTTCAGCTTCAATTACAAATTTCTAGCACCAGTGTAAATATTTCTAAAAACAACCAGTATATATTTTTGAAAAATGTCCAGTTAATTGGGGGTCTAATCCAGTACAAGTCATGACCACAGTTCAACATTTTAGTAAATGTACCTCTAAAATATTGGTCCTAACAGTTTTTTCCTCTCTGTATTCATTTTTCACATAAACGTAATATGTTGTCCAATGACTACTCTGCCAGAGCAAGATGACAGGTGGTGTCGGAATCCCATTTAGACTTCCATATCAAAAATCTAACAAAACCTATAACTCATTAATGTTTGCTTTTCATTGAAAGAAAATGGATGCTCCAAATGTTTATGCTTTTAATTAAATTTATGTGAGCTGCACATGAACCGTGAGATTTTTCTTACAGCCCTCTTCTTACATCCAAGTCCACCTTATCCTCATGGAAGGATATGAGTTTGGTTTATTTACCCAGAAGGTGACTTGTGTGAAGGATTACTAACACTTTATTGCAAAAAGCTTCAAAGTGCAGAGCTATGAACCCATATAGAAAATATTCACTGCAGTGATCTTCGTAACTGCTTTCTATAATAGTTCCTTCAATGTTGTTGGAGGGGTGATCTACGATTCTCACAATAAGTTTCATATGCTACTTGTAGAACAAAAGATTGTCTCCAGAAGTTAAACTCCTTTCAGTCAGTTAATCAAAGGAATGTTTATTTAAACAACACAATTACATATATAATCACCCTATATTATTGCATTAGTTAAAATGTCGTCAACAAAATTCGTTGCTAAGACCAATACCATTTAAAAATACATTTTACATTATATAAATAACACCTAATTACTCATTGTAGTTAATAATGATAAAAAAGTGTCTATATTAATTTAAAAATTGTTGGATTGTTCCTATTAAACATAAACGGGGTGGGAGCACACCGCTTCACCTCCCAGCAAGGTTCGCCCCTGGCATTATGGTAAATGCAGTTTTAGTTACTTGCTTGCTTCAAGAGTGTTCGAGTGTTTTGCCACAGTTGGCTCAGACAGTGCTGATCTCTAGACATGTGTTTCTGGTTCTTTAACCGTCATCAGTAGAGATTACAGTCTTTCAAATTTAGGGTTTGCTGAGTAGGCTGCCAATATCTTTCTCAGGTCAGGTACCACTCACAGGCATGCGGGTGCTTCATCCACAAGCTCGTCAGCTTAATGACTCACGGGAGTACTATTAAACTGGAACAGGGGTGGGAGCACACCGCTTCACCTCCCAGCAAGGTTCCCCCCTGGCATTATTGTAAATGCAGTTTCAGTTACTTGCTTGCTTCAAGAGTGTTCAAGTGCTTCGCCACTGTTATCTGCTAATCTGCTAATCTGTTACACAATTCTAGCATGGGTCCTTTAACATCACGATTCCTTCTATTTAAAGATATAGCCCAGTTTGAACCATTTCTAGACGAGGTACGACCCCAACTAGCAAAATCTCTGTTTCTAAAATTCAGATACAGGGTCTTACAAACAAATGCCAACAAATCTAGATGGGGAAGTAACTGTGATGACAGAAGTCATGAACAGTGCATGTTATGCAAAAATGTGGTTAGGGAAGATGACTTACACATATTATTCTTTTGCCCTCAAGATAATATCCCGAGGAAAAAATGGATCAAACCTCTCTGCCAAATTCTGAATGTTAGACACTGCAGAGAGGCTGAGCACATATTGAGGACAGACACAACACAAATGGTGGTCGTTAGTGTAAGCAGATTCCTATTTAATGTGAATATTGTAAGAGCTAAAATTGGATTGAAACTGTAACAGTCATGAGTATACTACTGTAGTAAATAGTTTTATATACTTTTGCACTTTGCACTTTAACAATCTGTGGGAAAATATCAAATGTATTAAATTTATAGTTGTCGACTGATGGATTTTAAAAAGGTTTTACTTTTAAAATGTTTAGCTTTTTATGCTCTTAAATTCTTACTTATTGAATGTATTTAGCTTTTTCAATTGTATAATTATAATGGATCATGCAGTTGTGCTCAAATGCCCCAGCAAGTGTTATAATCAACTGACCAATAAATGTATAATGGGAATGTTTCAACATGTATCTTTTTTGGTCAATCGACCAAAATAAAGTTTGAAATGAAAATGAATGAGCTAAATCCTAACTTTAAGACTTTCGATATTCACAGAAGGCATTTAGGAGTCCTGAAGTTAGGAGTCCTAACTTTACTACTCCTAAACTGAGAAAAATCCTAACTATAAGATGTTCAGTATTCACAGAAGGCATTTAGGAGTCCTAAAGTTAGGAGTCCTAACTTTATTACTCCTAAACTGAGATAAATCCTAACTTTAAGACTTTCGGTATTCACAGTAGGCATTTAGGAGTCCTAAAGGTTGGGCTCCTAACTTCTGTGAATACCGAAATGAGTAAGTGCTTTCTGTGAATACCAAAATGAGTAAGTGCCTTCTGTGAATACCAAAATCGTGTTAAGGTTAGGATTTTGTCTTGAGTTAGTTCTGTGAATCGGGGCCCATAATATCTCTTTAAACCAGGGGTTAATCCTTTTTGGGTTAATTTGATGATTAAAATCTGCTATTAGAATAACAATGTCTTTATCATGCTTTTCACAGAGGCTATCCATGTCTTAAAACGCTCCATTTCTGATGTATACTCTTCCACCCCGCATGAATACATTTATAATGATCATATAGTTATATTTAGTGTTGTGGTCCCGCAAGACTACTCTCAATGCACAAGGCATTTGCATTTTACTTCTAAGAGTTTCACCTTTTTCGCTCTCTTAGTAGATATTAAAGTCATTATCCCCCCCCAGCGGGATGTCTCTAGTGGCTCCTTTTTGCAGGCTTGTATAGTTGGGCAAGCCCATCAATTGTGGGGTTTTCATCGCACAGCCATGTTTCTGCAGACATATAATCTCAAGAGTGTTAGCTAGTTTTTTTAAGGCTTTCTAGTTTTTACCTTTTCCCAAGCCCATTAATGTTCCATGTTAGTATCCCAAGGTTGTGCAACAACCCAGCACCCTAATCAATTTCACTTAGACACCCTTCTTCTTCCAGGGCCGGCAGAAAGGGGCCCATATAACTATTTTCAAAACTCCAATTACCCCAGTGCTTGCTTGTCTCAGAGAAATCCATGGTATTTCAATATTTTCTTTTCCCTCAAATGCCCGATCTATTAGCCTGACCTGTCTTAATCCAAGACCAGCATTATGCCTCATGAATGGTTTACCTCGGTGCCCTGCTTCAGACCATTCTACTACTGGCACTAGGCTTATCCCTTTGTTTTATACCTCGTTCTCCACCTTTACAAAACTGCATTTACAAGCACCTAAATACTTCATGACCCCAGCCCACTCTATCCTGTCCACAGTTTTTAGTAGCTGGAATATTCATCTTTCTCCACAAATTCTTATTTTCTATTTTTCTCTGGGTCCCTCCCCCTGTTGTTTATCTGTTGTCCTTCCACTTTTCCATCGTGGTTGAGACGTATCCTTCCTTATTTCTATTCAAACTCTTATGCCCTCTTCTCCAGAGCACCCCTTCCTTTGACCTTTATTTCCACCACTAACAGTGTTGTTTTTCTTTTGCTCACTCACTTTTTCATATATATGTAGACATTGTAGCATGTGTAAGTTTGCAGTACAGGGCAAAGTTGATTTTCAATGCAATGGTTCTATTAAATATAGAATTAGACAACATATTGATTCTTCAACAAAATGTGTGGTGTATGCTATCCTGTGCAAATGTACTAAAGTTCACATAGGAAGCACAATCAGATGCCTCAAGGGACGCATTTCAGAGCATTTTAAGGCCCTCAAAAACTTGATTCTTGATATCCTATTGTGACCCATGCCCTTGAATGTCCCACTCAAAGCTCAAATTTGTCATTTACTTTTCATGGCATTGAATCAATACTTAGTAACAGTAGAGGTAGAAACAGAGAACTTAAGGTCCATCAATGTGAGGCTCGCTGGATCTTAAAATTGCGTGCTGTAGAAAAGGGCCTTAACATTGACTTTAAATTGCAGTATTTTTTGGGATGTTAATCATGAAGAGATATTAAGAATGAATGTATTGTCGTGATATTCAATGTTCTACTGTACTCTATGACTTTTTCATTTTTATATCCATGAAACTTCTGTTTTTACATTAGCCCATTTTGCTGTAAGAATGGATAGGCAGTTTAATGTATGCAGTTGAATTTTATTTATCTCTACCCTGTGTCTCTTTTCCCTTTTTCCTTTCTCTCTTCCCTTTAGAAGCACTATCCTCTACAGATCACTCTCTGGTGTCTATACTGTAGGCTAGTGCAGTGGTATTACTGAAGGCATTCTTTTGAATACGGTTGTGATTTCTTTTTCTGTATATAGATATTATGTTATTATCCCAACCTATATACTTTAAGGGTATTTAAATATTCACACAACGTGGCTTTGTGCTTTTTAATACTTTCTGTTCATAATACATCTTTTCTGATTGTTGGTTAAATATCTGATTATGCTACCCAACAAGTCCATTGTGACACTAATTATGGGCAGTTTTGGACATAATAACAATTGTGATATTGTACTTTTACATAACATTTCCTCCTGTGGCTCTATTTGCTCAGTAGGCAAAGTGACAGGTCTTTCAATCTGAAGGCCCTGAGTTCGATCCTTTGATGGTGCACCTATTGGTCACTTAAATTTTGGGTCAAATATATTGAAATATTGTTGGTATAATGGATGTACTTGATGAGGCTGGAGTCTTTACTTAGCTTAATTGGCACATGAGATATGAGTTACAGCATACTGCGCTGTTATCTCAATAATAAGGTTCTTATACTTTGGTATAATGATTGTAGCCATCCATTTCATATTTACATTAATGCTATCTATTGGTAATATTGTCTCTTTTTCGTTACAATGACTTTTGGTTGGTATAGTGCCTTAGTGAAGTTTATACGTCTAAGATTGCACCCATGTAGAGACTGTTCTTCAGAACGGTGAATTGAGGCCGTTGTTTATGTTAATTACTATGGAACCATATAAATAATCAGTTTAAGATGGCGCTGATGCAACACGCCAAAAATCACATCGAAGTACTCGCCATTACATTTGCTAAGAATTTTAAGGTATAATTTTTATTAGGTGCCTGCTTGAGTAATTTTGAGTCTTTGACCCGGTTTTTATCATGTGTCCGTGACACACACTGGGGGGTCAATATGTGCCTTTGGATAATCTATACTTTGTGGGCTTCACGAGGTCGAATCATGTCCGACTGACATCTTCGACTCCATTTTTAGAATAACGGATGGTGTTGCTAGTATTATAAAGTAGTGCGACTACTCAGTAATTGCATTTAAGTCTCTGTGCATGATTGATATATATAGCTACATATATCCTTCATGTAAATCATGTAGTTGGTAACTGATTTAGTTTAATGATAGGATGTGGTAGGATGTAATATAATGATGTGTACCTGTATGATTTTTTAGGATGCTAGCTGGTCTTATGAAGACCGGATGTTGATTGGAGAAATTGTACTAACACTTCGCTGAAATGACTACATTTGGTGAGTGCAGTTCAGCTCTTCCTTTTAAATACGGGTATATGTTAGCTGCAATATTTTGGTACTGTGACTTGAGTATCTATGAGGATACAAATTACAATCTGTTTATCCATGTGTTGCTGTAGGATATATATTTACCTTCGTATCCGATGAAGGCTGATTGCTGCAGAAGTTATCAAAGTCTACTTTTTGTATAAATATTGCAGTCCTCGGTGAGTTTCGTGAGAAGTTTTGATCGCACATTGGAGGTGTGCATGGGGTGTTTTGGTTTAATCTGTCCATATTGGGACTTTTTATTGGTAGCTTGACTATGAGTATTTTCATAGTTATTCCTTTTTTTGATGTCTATTTTATTCCGTAGGGGATCCTTTCTTCTTTGGTTAAAGGCTTTTCTTTATAAGTTTTGAGGTGTTGATTTAGGTGTTGCTTTACACTTTTCGCCGTTTGTACACACTCTTCTTGCCTATAAACATTCAAGTCTGTGCACTGGGTGTCTGGCAGTTTCGCCTTTTGTGTGGTCCAGGTTTGCTCTGATATAGCTTAATGTTTGTGTTTTATTTTATAACTTAGTGATATATTTGTTTGTCCTAGCCCTGATGAAGTTTTTGATTATTGCTATTAGACAAAACACGTGTTGGCACAAATTGTGGGTGTCGGTTGTATTGATGAAGAACTGAAGCGCAATCTGAACTTTACAAGATACAGCATAAAGATCAAAAGATGAACACATGAGAAAAACTACTGAGTGGATTTATTATTGTCGGACACTATATTATTGTGACTCAGAAAATGTACTTTGTATTCAGTTATAAGTGTGTGGATGTTAGTCTACACTGATTGACAATGTAGGGAAGCCATTGTCTCAATTTCCTTTGAAGCACTATCAGAAGAATTCATAGTCTTAATCGCGATTTCACATAACCGTGGGCAATCTATACCCCACTGCCACTCTGCGACTTAACACTTCTATAAAGCTTCCCTCCTTCATTTTTTCTCTGCTGATTCCTTTTCATCCCCTTTCCCCTCCCCAGGGCCTTCCTCTCCCTTTTTATCTCAGGTATATTTTGCCTTTATCTTGTTAGTTCCCCCATTTCTGTATGAGCTTCGGGATCTGGAAGTATAAACATTCTGCGGTTCCGTCTGCCAAGCAGCTTTCCCTGCCCTTCCCATATTTCGATTAGCAATTTCAACAGTTCTAACTATAGTCGACATATGGTCACAGATCCATTTTAGTTCTCCCACGATGTTCTGTAGCTGATCTTTTTGGGCTTTTAAGATTTCAATATTCATCATAATTACTTCTAATAATTCTTGTAATGTTTTTCATAGCATTGGCATTATCTCTAGCATAGAGGTAGATGGGGTCCCCAAAATTTCAAGCCCTAGCAAAAAGATTTGCACTGAGCCTTCAATTGCCTCATTTCCTAACCACAGATTGTTCCATGATCTTTTCCTGCTCAGTTCTAGAAACCATGAAATACTTCCCGTTCTCTCCTCCGATACTCTTCTCTGCCTGCTGCGATCCTTCTTTATCTTGAAGAGAGAAGTGCTATGGTGGGGAGGATAGTCTTGCTTCTTAAGTAAATTCATTCCACCTTAAGATGTTTTGTGACTGGCTTTTCCTTTTGCTTCCTTACCTCCAGCTTCGCTTCATGCAGCTCCATCTTCGGCTGCATTGGTGGGCGGGCTTAGCACAGCGATCAGCGTTCTGTGCAGCACGCATATGTCACATCAACAATAGGCATCAGCAGAGGGCCTGGCATTCTTTTCACAGGGTTCCAGTCTAGTACATGAAGTGATGCTTCCCAGAGCACAGGGAGGTGGGGGTAGATGATTATCATTGAAAAAACTTGCACTAGCCATTGGTTTCAAAGGTTTTTGGGGGAGGAATGTATTCGTATGCTGCATCTGGGTCTTTTTTGATCCAGGTTTTAAAATGGCACTCATGTCAATCTTAAGAAGTAATTGACTCCTTTCACACTTTAGCATGAGGAGTGAAATAGGGGGGACGAAGTACAATTCTTTGTGGTCTACATTTAGTTAAATCCATCCATCAGGCAAGTTTCCCATGGAAAACCATCGACCCATATGCAAAGGTAGGCATGAACCTATCGGCAATTACACAAAGCATTGAAAAAAAGAGGGGCCTGTCAGCTTATTATACAATTGTCAGAAAGGGGTGTTTAAAGAGGCAATAGAAGACTGCAGTGACCCTAGGAGCAATGATGAACGCCCTCTCTCTTACATGCTAACCTCTAAATATTTGTTGTTAATTGCAAGCTCAAGTGGCTTGCCTTCTACGGGCAAGTAGCCTTCTTTTGTTACCCTTTGGCATAAACTTTTATTTCTGTCTTATCTTTGTACATTTTTAGGTTATTTGCAAGGCAGTATTTTTACAAACACTTAAATCTTTGTGCAGCCACAGGGGGTCTTATCCAGAAGCACCATATGATCCTCTTACTGGAGCATACCCAGCCTTTGATCAAATAGTCGAAGGGAAATCGTTGACTGCACAAAGGCCATCTCCGAAGTCCACCAGATATAGCTTAAGAAGTAAGGGCACAAGAATGCAGTCCTGATAAGGCCTTTCCTGCAAATATCAACTCTGAATCAACCAACCTCGAATATAGTTTAACTCTCAGCCAGGTCTGCAAGTATAGGGTTAGGATGGCTTACATTTAAGGTGGTATAATCCCCCATTTTATCAATCTTCGCTTTAATCTCCCTCTCTGTTAATGAAAGGCTGCTATGAAATCAAGAAATACAGCAAAAAGGAAGTTGCCCTTTGTAAAATTGTTGTTTGCATACTTAATGAGAGAGCTTATAAGTTAGCTTCTATGCATCCCTTCTAAAAATCCAGTTTGAAAATTGGAAATTACATCTGGGCCTGATTTTGCTGTTCTCCTTCCAATTTGGTTTGCCCTCCTGATCTGACTGCTGCCTTCCTCCTCCGAGGTTGCTGCCTCGGGGTTTGCTTTGTCTGTTTTCTTTTCCGTTTTCCTGCCATTTTGGCACTACGTTTTGTTTTTGGGGGAGTCCTTGACCTGGATCCTCCATCTTGCATTCTCCACTGACTCTTAATTCGAATACTGCCGCCGTTTTCGTCTTGTACCCTCCAGTCTCTTCAACGCCCCAATGGATTCCTTTTTGGAACTCTTCACCTCTCTTAATTCTCTAGGATGTAACCATTGTGTATCTAACTGTTTATTTTGTAACTTGCAACTCACTGTTTCTTATGTAAAGCGCTTTGATACCTCCCGGTCTAGCCAGGGCTATATAAAACTTGTTAAATACATAAATAATAAATAAATAAATAAATATAACGATGTCACAGATGTAATACCCATTTTAATGGTCACAAACTCTCCAATTTGGAATTAGAGACTCTTAAAATGCTTTCTTCATATATACTAACCTCATTTTAGAAGTTGGAAACGTTGTTCAGATTGCTAAAATGGGATTCCAAATGGTTATTGATTTGATTTCTAGAAGTGGTGTCCCTTTCAGATGCGACCTTGATATATATCACTGTTTCCCAACCAAGTCATAAAAAATTGAAATTTTACTGAAACCTCCAATGATGTGGTAACACATTTGTAAAAGGGAAGGGGCCCCTTTTTGACTCCTCTCCCTTGTGAATGTAAACAAAAAAGCTTGTTGAAGTATAGCAATTCATCCAAGGGACCATTGACAGCTTGGACCACTGCCATTGTTAAACAAACTTTAACATAAAGAAACTTTTTTTTTAAATGCAGCCCTGTTTTCTCAAAGGAAAAAGGTCGGCTCTGCGACGACACTTGCAGTGTTGTTAGACTTCCCGCACCGATCGGGTGCGTCCCGCAAACAAAGGATGCAATGGCTCTGACAGCGGCAGCAGGCACTGCGATGATCTCGACCTTCGTAGCGGCTGGAATTTCCTCGCACTGTCGGGGGATGCGCTCCGCAGCGAGCGATGCAATAACCTTTCTGTAGCAAAGTCTCTCAAATCTTGGTTTCAAGCTTTCCAGCCCAGGTACAACTTCCAGAGGCACCACACATGTGCCACGCACTCCAGGAAGGACAGAACTCTATCAGTAGAGCTCAGGGGAATCTGGGGGTGAAGTCCTTTTGTTCCTGGGACTTCAAAACAGGGAGCCAGCTCTTCCCAGGTCCTTGGATATTCCTTCAAGCAAGGGGACCCAGCACAGCAAAGCCCTTCCCCTCTCCTTCGCAGCAAAGCAACAGCAGGGCAATCCAGCAGATCAACAGCTGGACAATCTTCCTTCTTCAGTTTCAGCATTCTCCTTGGCAGAGGTTCCTTCTTGATTGCCAGGGGTCCTGTACTTATACCCCTAAAAGTATTTGTTCTCTTTGTGCATGTGGGCCCTGAGCCCGGTCTGAACCTGTTCTGGGTGTTTCTTGAGCACTTTGTTTTCCTGGCTTCTTCTTTCCTTTCAGAGTGAGGGGCAGGGTTGTCAGCAGCCCATCAGGAGGTGGAGCCAGCATTGTGGAAGGCAGGCACAGCCCTATTCAGGCTCAGGTGCTATCTCCTCCCACCACTCAAGTTGTAAATGCAGTCATTCAGCCTAGGGCTGACTCAGCCAACCTCCTGGGGAATCCCCAGCATCGGCCACTCTCAAACCAGACAGTCAATACACAAACAGGCCAAGGCACACATAAAGGTCAGACAAGAGAACAGCAACTTTCTAAAAGTGCTGTCCTCAAACACAGGATTCAAAAACAACTTTTCCTAAAAGATGTGTTATAAAATTCTGAGTTCAGGGATACTAGACTCTTATGTCCTACCTTGTTCCTATGGGAAGAAATGCTGGTAGTCACTGTAGCCAGCATCCACCATGTTAAGCTCTGGAGCGAGATAGCCTTACAATAGTGAAAAACGAAAATGGCTGTAATTCACTACCAGAGCATTTCACCTGCACCAGTAGATGCTCTACCTTTCACATGCACTGCACCCTGCCCAGAGGGGTACCTAGGGCCCTTCATAGGGGTGACCAATGTGCATAAAAAGGGAAGGGTTAGCCTGGTCAGTGGGGACACTGACCAGGAGGACATGGCAGTTCACAGACTGCACACAGGCACTGCAGTGGCAGGCCTGAGACACCATTTTGGGGCTACTAATGTGGGTGGCACAATCAGTGCTGCGGGCCCACTAGTAGCATTTGTCATCACGAGCCCTGGCACACCCAGGGCACTTTACTAGGGACTTCTTGGTGAGACAAATATGCCAATCATGTATATCCAACCATCATAACAATTTACACAGGGAACACTTACACTCTGGCACTGATCAGCAGTGGCAGAGTGTCCAAAGTATCTAAACCAGCAAAAACGAAATCCAGCACAACATCAAAAATACAGGAGGTAGAGGCCTAAAAGACAGGGGAAACCACGCCAAAGATTCCAGGTCTAACATTCACTTTTGTGTACGTTTACAATACTTTGCTATTCCCAAAGGTATTTTACTAGTAGTATCTTTATGACTGCGGAGTCTCTACACATGAAAAGATAGAACTGCCCTATTCTTTTATGTGCAGAGACTCTGCAGTGGTAAAGATAATACTCGTAAAATATCTTTGTGAATAGGAAACAGTTGTAAACTAACACAACAATGTAAGTTTACCTTGGTGAATCAGGCCCATGGCCTGCTGACCCCATCAAGCTGCCATACCTGTAAGGCAACCAATCATAGTGAGTCGCAATCTGAGACATACTGCATTAATAATCAGGAGGTAGGTAGGACTGCAACCCTGTACGATTCAGAAGTTTATTAACCAACCTGCTAGTTGCAACCAGTATTTTCTAACTAGTAAATATTATACCTGGCCCAGTATTACATGGTCACCCAATTGTAACATGCTGTTAAATGGTTCGATAAAGAGATGAACTGGGATAAATCTTTACTGCTGAGTACATGTAGCCAGATGATGCTACTAAAGCTGTTTATGAAGGGACAAAACACACCAAATCACTACCAATATGTTGTCAGGTAGGGAGGATGGATATAGGAAAGACTGGTCAGGGTGATGCTGAGACATTCTTGATGCTGAGACATCCTCCATAAGTGTTGGAAATACCATTGAGATGTATGAGACCACTCCAGGAAGTGGATGGGGATTTATACTCCAATGTCAGATTCATTACCTTTGTTAAGACTCAAGAGCGCTAGGTAGTAGAGTGGGTCAGCTCCTTCAGTCTGCGCACATGACGCACATGGCCAGGGACATGGGGGATGTTTTCTGATATCAGATAAGGCACTATATAATGATATCCATATTGAGTCTTCTAATTAACAGGCATACCCCACTCTGTGCATAGGCTTTGCACCAAGAAATTAAATGTTTACATTTAGATTTAATTCTTAAGGTATAAGAGTAGTGAATCAATGATTCATACATTGGGAATGCTAGGGTAGTTTGGAAATAATTTAATGAGAAATGCCACAAGTTTAGATTAGTGACTAATCAAATGATATTCAATTGTAGACTCATCCCAATGGTGCAATTTGGTTGCGAGAAGAATTACAAAGTTGGTTTATGCTGGAGAATGTAGATGACAAAAACCAGCTTCCACCTAAATATTGAAAAGACGTTTTTTGAAGATTACCCCATAAGTTACCTGTTAACATAAAAAATACTTTCAGCCCTACATTTTCTAGATATTAAATCACTGGGAGGCGAAATATATGGATGATGTGTGGGGAGTTTAATAAGGGGTAGATAAGACTTTTGTTATTATCTCACATTGGCTACAACTACATGTATACATGTGTTCTACAATGTAATTTTTAATGATATATACAAATAGGTTTTGTGGTATCTCGCTACCTGTATTGTGCTAGGAACCAAAGGAAGAAGGCTCTAGATAATTGTTCATTTTGATCACTGAACCACAAATTCTTGGGGTCATTCAGTGCTCTTTACTAGTATTGGGTCTTTTTTACTTTTTAAGTTCCTACTGTCTGAATTAATTGATTGTTATTTTTTTAACATAAGGAAGTTCTTATAGATTGTTATTTGCACTAGAGGTCAAATTTGGTTCATTATTACACAAAGCTGTACATATGTATTAATATGTACTGTGATTGGAATAACCAACCTTCAATTTTATTTATTGTTGTTAATCTGTATAGAAAGGAAGATTGTATGAAATGTGCTTATATTATTTTTTAATGTCTGTAAACTTGTTATGGGTTGCTAGCCAAAATAAAATTTGTTATTAATAATGGTATATATGAACCAAATTAAATCAAATATAATCACTTGTGATGATACATATTCAATTTCCTTGTAATTATATGATCAGTATTGATATTTTCACATACTTCTTAAGAATACTCTTAGAAATTTGGTTGTTCGTTGACTGGGCTGTGAGCCCTGATCAAGCAACAGTCACAATCTCTTGCAGGGAGAACCACAAAAAGTCACAAAATTAACCTGTGCATAACCCTGGGGGGCTTGGTGCAAAAAGCAGTCAGACTTAACTTTGAGACAATATGTAAAGTTTTATTGCAGCTTATAAACAATAATAATATGAAAACACAACACAAACAAATCTCAAACTAATTTAAAACAATAGAGTACATTTTAATAAATTATTTGAGATCAAAATCACAAAATTCCAAGCAGTAGACCCTGAGTTATGAATGTTTTAAGATTTTAATAAAAACGAACCCTGGGCGGGTAACTCCACTCCGCCAGTGGAGTTTGCGGTCATTTTCCTACTCCGTGCTCCGTTGCAACCATGGAGGTAGGCACAACTCCGACTCTGTGGAGGGCGGAGTAGAAGCTGCAGTGAAGAGTTCTACGTTCTCACTTAGGGCCTGAATTAGATCTTGGCGGTAATGGTCCTGCCGTCACTTTTTCGACAGATTCCTCATCCACCTACTAGGTTTTCCGCCCGCTCTAATTAAAGGCTTGGGGTTCAAAGGACGAGGTATGTTCACCTGTATCGATTACGCAACAGGCAAAACCGGGTGTTGGAGGGAGGACTGCCAGTTTGTCTACCGGACCAATCATGATGTGCCTTCCTGCCAACGTGACTTTGGTAGTTTAACCTACACACCTGAGTTAGTGGTTTGGAAGAGATATAAGGCAGAAACTCACCTTTTCTCACTTTCACACTTCCTTTTCAGCCATCAACCAATCTTCCAAGTCCTGCCCCTGCTGCTTAATGACAAAATCAACACCGTTGTGGAAGTAATTAATAGTAAGCACCACTTTTACCTGTTACCTTTTGACTTATCTGTTAACATTTGCACTGGACTTGTGAATTTTTAAATCTCTTAAAAGCAATAGCATTCAAATGTGTAATACATATGTGTGTAATGTAGACATTTTAGAAATAAAAGAAAAACACCTGTATGATTACATTGTATTTCTAAATTTGGTCCAAGTTGAATTAAAAAAATAGACACTTGCACGAAAAAAGATATCAATCAAAAAATCAAAATGTCACCATGCAAGAGTGCTTAAAAAACTGAAAATTGTCTCATTTAAAACATATCCATTACACATCATTAGGTTAAATGCAATGCAACATGATGTAGAAATTGCACTAAACAAGGTGTTACCTTTACCATACTAATTACCTGTAAAATCAATGTCAGTCCCAAATTTGAATCATTCAACATATCCATCCATGTAACATTTCCCATTGCCTCGTGCAAGTCCTGTATTGTAACCGAATTCAATATTCACATTGGGGCCGATTCAAAGAACTAATCTGAGATAAAATTCTAAACCTACTACTTTTTGTATTCACAGAAGGCATCTATTAGTAGTAAAGTTAGGACTCCTAACATTACTTCTACTAAACTGAGAAAAACAAAAAAGTACTACTTTTGGTATTCACAGAACGTATTATGTAGTAGTAAAGTTAGGACTCCTAACTTTACAACTACTAAATGCTTTTTGCGAATAATAAAGTTAGGATTTTGTCTCAGTTTAGTAGTAGTAAAGTTAGGAGCCCTAACTTTACTACTACTAAATGCCAATATTGTTTGGTGGGTTGACAAATGACTTTACAAAATAAGTGAATACATAGGCCTTTCTACATTTCAAATCCCCTTCAGTAAAGAGCAAAAACATTTACACATTCAACTGCTAAATACCTCTAGTTATTTTAACTTTGTTTTCCCATTGTGAAATTGTTTTACAAAATATACTGACTTTCACTTTAGCCAAAAATGTGTACAATAGTACAGCAAATATTACATACACTGATTCATATATAACCTTTACATCAAATATTCAATGTAATTCACAATGTGTACCATATTACACCCTGATGCATTCCTACATTAGCCTAATGAGTCATGTTTTCTGACTGATTTTGAGTTTGCCATGATAGCACATTCCATCTGCACAAGTCCCTTTATGTATTCAATTTTTCTCCATCTTTGGACTTAGCAAAGTATATTGAAAAGTGGTTGTGGGTATGTGTTACTCTTTCACCAATGTGTACAAATTCCTGTCTGTGTTGCACCTTAACTTGTATGCCTATAAAAATGATTTGTCCAAAAACAGACAGGCTAACATACACATTTGTGAAGGAGTAAGACATCATGCAAATCTGTCACTTTTTAAATGTATGAAACAGTATTTTAGATTCCCAACACATTTGGAATATGTTTTGAATCCAAAATGCAGCCTTATGTCACTAGGGATTTTGGCTCCCATGCTCACCCTTGTTTGTGTAGAATCCCAACTTACCAATGTGGCATTTGGAACATCCACTGTATTATAATTGCATATTATGCTATTTCACATGTTTAAGGGCTTCATTTGGACATTTTAAAGCTGTGACATTTGCAGTTAAATACTGATGTTGCAAAGTACAAAGGGGACATGGATGTATCCTGTGGAAGATACACACAGACTTTGGGTGTGCATATCTTGAACTGAAACAACTTGCAGAGAAATTGAATGGAAGTTTGTAAAATTGCATTAGACGTGTTTGCTGTTGAATGGTGGCAACAAGCCAATATGTACTGCTTGATTTGCTTTAATCATATGTTTGTGGACCCAAAGGATACTAATCTCCCTTCAGAGTGGCAAAATGTTAATTTTGTTTCAAGTGTATGGAGCTGCAGATGTGTTCCAACATTGTAGAACTAACATTTTGTAGAACACCACTTAAAGTAGGACGTGAAATTCCCCCAGATACTGCAACAGTGTATTTGTCCTCTGGACACCTAAATTGAGTACTGCCAGGATTTATAACTGTAGGTATTCTTGTTGTGCATTACCTACTGAGAGGCAGAATATCTGGGTCCAGCTGATGACATAATTTAAAAATATTTTACCTACTGAATCAGATTGCTTTGGTTACATCCCCTTCTTCCACGGTTGCAAGTTGTGTAACTGGAAACGTAAACATAGTGCTGAGTATTTGTGTTATGTACGTTTGTTATGTTTAAATTAGGCAAACCATTCTTTTTCAACTTTAATAAACTACTAGTTGATGAGCTTTTGGTCTTTATATTTATATGTTGTCAGGGTAGAAATTTGTGCAAAACATTACCTACTTCCAAGTCATTCAAACAAAAAAAACAATCATTTGATTGTTCACATTTTATAATGCATGATGTCAGAAAAAAATGGATAAATGCAGTAAAGGACTACTACACCAGTATTTGTGCTAGTCTTACTTTTATTAAGCAAAACACAGTAAACCGAAACAGATTGTAAACCAAAAAGTCAACCAAAAAAAGAAAAGTCAGCCATGGTGAATAAAACATTATTGAAAGCACAAAATAGTTTGAAGTCCAATGTCCAAAATGCAACTGGCATCAGGGAGGTAAATGTGTCCAGAAAATAGTACTCAAAGTGAATGGTAGTCACACACTGGTGGAAATTAGGCTCTGCATCTCTTGGTGGTGGTCTTGCCATCTTCTCCTGGTGGTCCGAATAATTGTGTGCTGCTTCGGGTGGCTACTGCATCCACAGTTGCAGGGACTGAAGTGGGTGCAGGTGTTTTCAGTTGTGGCAGAGTCTCCCTTTATAGACCTGAAGCAGATGTAGTTGGCCCATATGTTGTTGGACCACAGAAAGGGGAAGATGGTGCTGGAAACGCCCTGCACATATGAGTGTAAATGTCTTGCAGCACCGCAGCCTAGGAACCCATGTTGGAGTTCAGATTCTCCATCTGTACATTTTGTTTCCTCTGAAACTGCTTCATGTCCTGAATCTCTGTGAGGACCTGGCCCATCATGTCTTGGAAATGATGGAGGATCCCAAGACTTGCTTGAGGTTGGCCTAGGTGACAGTCAACCCAGGGGCTGGCTGAAAGTTTCTCTCCCACAATGTCTACCCCCACTACCCTGTTGCCTTGATAGAGTGTGCTCCATCCCACTAGTTCTTGTCCGAACTGTAGGTGGTTGTTTCTCAACAGCAACCAGGACTGGAGGACACAAAATTGTCATAGTGTTGGTTTGGAAACAGGAAGTGAAGATATCCATGAGTGGAGGTGTTGTAACAGCCTGGGAGGGAGATGTAGGTGTGGGCTCAGTGGAACCGTCTGCCCAGTCAGACCACATGGATCAGGCCGCTCCTCTTCATTCAGACTGTCATAAGTGTAGTAATCCCTGAAGGCTTGATCCTGGGCTGAAGTGGGGGTTTCCTCAGTGGCAGTTGGTGGGCCACACACTCTGGCTGTTGGACTTATTATGAATGTAAAAATTTTGATACATTGTAAAAGTGTGAATTACATTTACAATGAGTTGTAAGCCAAAAATGTAGCAAACTAAATCAATATCATGATTATACATTTCTGTGGTATAGTAATTAGTTGAACAGTTTAAATTTCATGCAAACCAATATATATATATATATATATATATATATATATATATTGAAAATAAGATTTCAACTCCAGTTCCGTTCAAATGGAAATCATCATGGCACTCACGAATATCGTTTATTTAGGCTTCTTTATTGGGTTACAGCAATATCATCAACGCGTTTCGGGAATCAGGCTCCCTTGATCACAATGTTTTTGCGTTATCCTGGAACCCTTCTTTACTACATGTAAAAGGTAGTAAAAATTGTAAAAGGACTCGCATCACATAGTTCAGTTGTTTGCAAATTCGGCGGCCATTTTAACACTTTTAAGTAAATCGGAAATAGGTATTATACAAGTATAAAAACATTTGTTATTCTGCTTTAAAGCAAATATACAAGTAGACAAATGTTAAAATCCCTAAATGAAAATAAAACCTAAATCGGTAATGACACTTGATAAAAAGCAATTTGACAATTTGAGTGCAAGTGCATATTTTCACGTTGTAAACACAGACATAAGGTTCCTTAAAACCCCTTCCCTGCTCATGACGAGCTCAGCTCGTCATGAGGCACGCTGGAGCTGTGCTTATGACGAGCTGAGCTCGTCATGAATAAAGCCAAATAGCAATTTCCAGCACAGGAGGGGAATTGCCTTAGCAGCCAAGGTGATAATTACAAGAGGCCAGTGCCTATTTAACAAATGGGACTTTTTAACAATTAGGGATTATACCTTACTATACCACAATATTTCTTAAGTGTTTGCCATATTGTATTATCATTGAACGACTGAATCTTAGTTAAATCAATCTCGTGGCTCTACCGATCTCATATTCCTCACAGATCGAAATGGGACTCATATAGATTATAACGCTATTCTATCAAATCAACCTTATAAATTAGTCATAAAGTGCAAGTGCTTCCGTAAACCAGTAATATTCTTTTACTGTAAACATTTATCTATATATTGCACGTAAATCGATAGAGGATAATAAAGTGCCAGTGCTAAAGTGCGTCTCATTATCAATAAAGTGCTAATGCTTCAATTTCAACAACAGTACCTCAAATATGTATATATATATATATATATTGACGCTCCAAAGTCCTTCCCACTCCTGGAAAAGAATACGACAGCACTCGAGGTTGAGGGTTACAAACGCGCTAGATTTTATTTAGCGGAGGGGTGCACACAGACGCGTTTCGGCGGTCTGCCTTCGTCAGTGTGTGATGCACTGTGTTTGTTTCCGACATTATTTTAAACAAGCATAGTCACTCCCACTTCCAGTCAGGTATGGACACAAACAAGGGGACTAATGCCTCGCACGAAACAGAGGCGGCCATCTTATAGTATATAATAGATGTAACACAACAATAGCAAATTGCTATGTAAAGCCCACAGATGGAAAGGGGCGACCACTCGGTCCCCCCGCACGTATGGCAGAGTACCACGATCCCCCCGGGAAGCCATCTTGGGCGGGAGGCGTGTCTCGGCTGGTATGCCCGAAGCGGCGTAGCCGGGGCGCGCATTTTCCCGCCCTAGAGTGGGCTGGCCTAGACACTGACGCGGCTGGCCACGCCCTCGGGGCAGGCAGGGGCGGGTTTACGCCCGCCCTGAAGACGGATAAAAGGGGACGCAAGACCAGAAGGCATCCTCTTGTTCCTGTGCTCTGAAGCTGCACCTCCTCGCTGCACGTGAGCTCGAGACGGAACGAAGAGCCAATTTTGAGCGTTGTAATCCTTCTTTTGTCTTACAGATACTCTGTCGGAGGAATGCCCAAGAAAGGCGGAAAGAGAATGACGACTGAACAGATGCTTCGGGTCCTCATGAAGGAGATGACCGAGCTGAAGAAGCGGGTGGCGGAGAGAGAGGGGGAAGGGGGGCCGGAACGTCCTTCGGCTGGAGCAGCCCCAGGAGGGAGAGCCAAGAGGCCAAGGAGGGGACCAGCTGGGGGAGACGTCCCGGTTCCCCGTACCCCGCTCGAAGCGCCAACCCCAGTACCCGTGGAGGGGAATCCGATTCCCGTGGTGGTCACCCCGGTGTCCAATGAAGATATGCCGCCCGAGCTGGCAGCACAACTTGCAGCGTGGTTGGGCGAAGGTAGTGAGGGCGCCACGGCTGTCGATGCGCAGGCGCTGATGAAGCAACTGCGTGAGAAACGGGAGGCAGCCAAGGTGTCCGCGCCGGCTGCAGTAGTTGACAAGCCACAAGGGACGATTACGACCGCAGAGGCAGCGTCCGGTGCAGGTAAGCGGCCATTGCCGATTGCGAGGGATGAGTCAGCACCCTCTCGTAGACAAAGGTTGGGTCAACATGTGCCTTTGGCAATTAAAGAGAAGATTTGGGCGGGGGAATATGTGAACATCTTCTCGTTGCTTGTTGATCATTATGAGGTGGAGCATGTTAAGGGCCAGAAAGACCTCATGCATCCGAGTGTTTGGCGCGCAAAAATGGCCGCCTTCAAAGTGAATGAGAATATTGGCAATTGGGGCAAAGCATGGGGGATTTTTACGTCGATCTTAGGGGAACGTAGGCCCGAGTTACTTTCCGAGTTGCCGACCTATCAGTCGCGAATCATGGGGTACTCGACGTCACACCAGGGTAACCATTGGTTCTGCTACGATAATCTTTTTAGAAAGGCTAAAGAGCATAATAAAAGCTTAACCTGGGATTGTTACGATTCTTTGACATGGGATAAAATGAAGGAGACAGGTATGTTGAAAATGCCACTGGTAGGGGGTAATGTTGGCGAATCCTCCCGCCAATATGCGGGGACGCCCTTTCGATCAGGTACGGGTACCGACGATCACTCGAGACCTGCCAGCAATACAGGGAAAAGGGGGTTCTGCTGGAATTTCAACAGAGGTAAATGTACTAGGCCCCAGGGATCGTGTAAATTTAGACATGAATGTAGTGGGTGCGGGTCGTCCCATCCTGAGTCCACGTGCAGAGCCAAAACGGGTGATAACGGGGGTAGAGGAGGCACCAAACAGGTCTAACATAGTCCGAGGGGCGCCTTTACCTACCCCGATTGATACCTTGGCGATGATTCCCTGGCTCAGTGAATACCCGGATCGTACTTCTGCTGGGGTGCTGCGGAACGGGTTTTCGTATGGTTTCCGCATCCCAGTAGGGGACTTTCAGGGTGTGGAGAAGTGTAAAAATCAACTTTCGGTCCTGCAGCATACGACCGTGGTACAGGAGAAGATCCGGAAAGAGGTTACTCGAGAACGGGTTGCCGGCCCGTTTAGTGTACCCCCGGTGCAGAGTTTTGTTTGTTCTCCTTTAGGGGTGGTCCCCAAGAAGGACCCGGGTGAGTTCCGACTGATTCATAATTTATCAGCTCCACGTGGTCTTTCTGTAAACGATGCAATAGACCCAGAAGTGTGTTCGGTGCGGTACGCATCTTTCGATGAGGCCGTAGCGATTTTGAATCGCCTGGGGCCCGGGGCGCTGATGGCGAAGTCGGATATCGAATCAGCGTTCCGGTTGCTCCCGGTACACCCAGACGACCAGCGTCTCCTAGGTTTCATGTTTCAGGGTCATTATTACATGGATAGGTGTATGCCGATGGGGTGCTCTATATCTTGTGCCTATTTCGAGAAATTCAGTAGTTTTCTACAATGGGTCTTCACAAAGAGGACGGGTTTCCAACATGTAATGCATTACCTTGATGACTTTCTGTTCCTTGGGGCAGCCGGGGATCTCGAATGTGGCCAGGCCTTGGCCGAATTTTGTGTATTAATGAAGCAGTTTGGTGTGCCATTGGCACCGGGTAAGACGGTGGGTCCTGCGACTTGCCTCGAGTTTCTGGGGATCGAGTTAGACTCCAGTGAGGGTTGTTTTCGTTTACCAGCTGACAAAGTGGGGAAGTTCAGGGCAGCCCTGCAAATGTGTATAAATGGATCTAAAGTTACGCTGCATCAATTACAGCAGTTGGTGGGACAGTTGAATTTTGCCCTGAGGGTTATACCGATGGCCCGCCCCTTTTCCCGTTCAATTGCCCAAGCTATGGTCGGCCTAAAGGAGGGTCATCATCGCACGAGACTATCGGCTGAGGTCCGCCAGGACATGCGCATTTGGTTAGCATTCCTGGCGGATTTTAATGGTCGAGTCGTCTGGAACAAACCGGCCGTGTCCTCTGAAGAGCTGGGGCTATGGACAGATTCGGCAGGTAGCATAGGTTTTGGTGCCATCTTCGGCACAAAATGGTCGGCACAAAGATGGCCGGCATGGTGGCATGACAATGGACTGACAAGTAATATTGCTTTCTTGGAACTTTTCCCCATTTTGGTGGCCCTAAGAACCTGGCCCGAAGGGTTCAAAGATCACTCTGTGGTATTTTGGTCTGACAATATGACCGTGGTCGAGTGCATCAATAGCCAGGCAGCACGATGTAAACTGATTTTAAGACTGCTCAAAGAAATTGTTTTACTGTGTATGCAACTGAATGTGCTATTCAGAGCTAAACATGTCCCGGGGGTAATGAATCAGGCAGCTGATGCACTGTCTCGTTTTCATATGCAGGCTTTCTCGGGTTTCCTTCCCACAGCGGACCCAGAGCCGGCACCCTTTCCCGAAGCTCTCTGGTCTCTCGGTGCCCCGAACTTCGTCACCTCGTGGGAGAGAGCCTAGCACCAAGGACAAGGAAGGCATATGAAGGGGCGTTTCGGTCCTATTTAGCCTTTTTGGGGACTGATGGAGAGGGGCTTTGGGGCCACGAGGAATGGGTAGTGAATTTTCTGATGTCCTTACGTAGGGCTGGGAAATCGGTGGCTACGGCCCAGAGGCATCGTGCTGCCATTTCCTTTGTTGCCAGGGCTCATGGTATCCAGGACCCGACTGCGTCTTTCGTTGTACAGAAAGCGCTGCGTGGGTGGCAACGCCTTGAGGGTCGCAGAGTAGATGAGAGGCGCCCGATAGGTTTGGATAGGTTGGCCCAGTTGTTGGCCACACTCCCTGCCACATGTTCATCTCAGTTTGAGACGGTGTTGTTCCGAGCCGCTTTTACGCTGGCATTTCATGGAGCGATGCGGGTAAGCGAACTGGTGGCGAGGAACAAACGGGATGTGACAGGGGGTTTGTGCCAGGAACACGTTCAGATCAGAGGAGAGACAATGACTGTCTCCTTTGTCAGGTCCAAGACCGATCAAGATGGGATGGGTGACTGCATAATCATACGCAGGATTCCCGGGTCCTCCATGTGTCCAGTAAAGTGTTTAGAAAACTACCTAGCACGAAGGGTGGCATCATGGGGGGGGACCTTGTTGAGACACGCGGACGCCACCCCACTGACAAAATTTCAGTTTCAGCGGGTGCTTGCGATGTCAATTGCCGCTGCGGGCTTGAACCCGGGCGAGTTTGGGACCCACTCCTTTCGGATAGGGGCTGCTACGGAAGCTACAGCTAGGGGTCTTACTGTTGAACAAGTGAAACGAGTGGGGCGTTGGTCCTCCAAGTGTTATAAGAGGTATGTGCGGTTGCACATGTTGTGAAGCTGTAATGATGTACTCACGCTTCTTGTCTTTGTTTGGTTTTCAGTTGCGCAAGCCTACGAGGCGGGGCGGACTATGCAGTCGACCCAACACCGGGCCAGCGGTCAGACATCACCGGCTGTGAAGAAGGAGGTGTGGGTCGTGGGCCACTCATACGTGAGGCGTGCCGCGGACGTATTCAAAGCAGGTGACATGATTCACGTAGCTGGGGAATACGGGTACAGGGTGTCCTTCTACGGAAGAGGCGGGCTCTGTATTGACCAGTTTCAAGCATTTTTCGAGGGTTTGTTAGGGCGGACGAGGTCACCGCCGTCTATAATCATAGTGCATCTAGGGGGCAACGATTTGGTCACCACCGGTAGACGACTTCTCCTGGAGGCAATGCTTTCCACTGTAAGTTGGTTGGCGAGGAGAGTTCCGGGGTGCACAATTGCGTGGTCCCATATGATCCCACGAAAGGTGTGGCGAGGGGCTATTTCTGTTCCTGCTTTGAATCACTCTGTGAGAAAGCTTAATAACAAAGTGAGTAGGTTGTTCCGTTCCAGGACATTGCATTCTATTTCGCATGGCTGTATTAATGATGACAGTATGTATTTGGGGGATGGTGTGCATTTGTCTCGGGTGGGGAATGAGTTACTCATAGGAGACTTCTTAGCATGGTTAAAAACGTTAAAACATGACCTTTAGGTAGGAGCTTTGTGGGGGGTCCGGATAGCCGGTCAACTATCCGGCCTGTGGCGGTAAGGTCATGATCGGTGAGCACTAATTGGAAGATCCCTATGAGTGGGCGTCACCCAACACGGATGGGAGCGCTCGGGAGAGGTGGCCATTGGCCCCTCAACGGGGAGGCGGTCCCTTCTAAGGATGGGTCGCCGAAAGAAAAGGAAAGGCGGTCAAGGCCCCTTCCTGTGTAGGAGGGGTTACAGCCCCCTCCTGGGGAATTTCCCGGGGCCAGTGACGTCTGCGACGGCAGATGTGGTAAGTTGTGCGGGGTTCGGGGGGGGGTCTACGCTACCTTCTAGATACCTCACACGAGTCCTCGAACGACCTTTAAGTGGCGTCGAGTTTTATTGGTGCCCCCGTCAAGTCAAAGGGAAATTGGTAGTTGCACTTGAGGTACGCCTCAGTGCTGTCGCCCCTCACAAGTGGGGGGGGTATTTCTGGTTAGGGATCTTGACACCGGTTACGACCTTGCCGTTGGCCCTTAAACGTTAGGATGTACAATTTCATAATTTCAAGTAAATGTGTGTAGGATGTTAGTTCGGCTAGGAGAACCTCTGTATTAGAGAATCTGTTAAGGTTAGCCAAACATCGCAATGTGGTAATGAAATTGTACATAATATAAAATGTTGATTTAATGTTTTAATTTTGTTTTAATAAATACGGCCGGGAGGGTTACTCCCTCCCTCTTCCAAAAACTTCAAGAACTGTTTCCCTCCTTTGGGGATTGTGTTGAGAGGGGGTGGCGGGTATCTCAGCCATATGGAAAGGGGCGACCACTCGGTCCCCCCGCACGTATGGCAGAGTACCACGATCCCCCCGGGAAGCCATCTTGGGCGGGAGGCGTGTCTCGGCTGGTATGCCCGAAGCGGCGTAGCCGGGGCGCGCATTTTCCCGCCCTAGAGTGGGCTGGCCTAGACACTGACGCGGCTGGCCACGCCCTCGGGGCAGGCAGGGGCGGGTTTACGCCCGCCCTGAAGACGGATAAAAGGGGACGCAAGACCAGAAGGCATCCTCTTGTTCCTGTGCTCTGAAGCTGCACCTCCTCGCTGCACGTGAGCTCGAGACGGAACGAAGAGCCAATTTTGACCCACCCACCAGCCCCTGAAGACAGCCAGTCGTTTTGAATAAAAGTTGATGGATAACTCTAATTTCGTTTACAGGTTGTGGTATTATCGTGTTGATTTTGAGTGTGTAATAAAGAATGGTCTATGTCATTTATGTTTTATGATTAAAGAATTCGGCTTTAGTGTTCATTTATAAGCATGCTTTTATTACGGTCGTAGTAGCCAATGTATTTTTTAGTTTAATAGGTTAGTTAGCATTGTCGTATTTATTTTTGGTCGGGCGGTAAGGTCATGATCGGTGAGCACTAATTGGAAGATCCCTATGAGTGGGCGTCACCCAACACGGATGGGAGCGCTCGGGAGAGGTGGCCATTGGCCCCTCAACGGGGAGGCGGTCCCTTCTAAGGATGGGTCGCCGAAAGAAAAGGAAAGGCGGTCAAGGCCCCTTCCTGTGTAGGAGGGGTTACAGCCCCCTCCTGGGGAATTTCCCGGGGCCAGTGACGTCTGCGACGGCAGATGTGGTAAGTTGTGCGGGGTTCGGGGGGGGGTCTACGCTACCTTCTAGATACCTCACACGAGTCCTCGAACGACCTTTAAGTGGCGTCGAGTTTTATTGGTGCCCCCGTCAAGTCAAAGGGAAATTGGTAGTTGCACTTGAGGTACGCCTCAGTGCTGTCGCCCCTCACAAGTGGGGGGGGTATTTCTGGTTAGGGATCTTGACACCGGTTACGACCTTGCCGTTGGCCCTTAAACGTTAGGATGTACAATTTCATAATTTCAAGTAAATGTGTGTAGGATGTTAGTTCGGCTAGGAGAACCTCTGTATTAGAGAATCTGTTAAGGTTAGCCAAACATCGCAATGTGGTAATGAAATTGTACATAATATAAAATGTTGATTTAATGTTTTAATTTTGTTTTAATAAATACGGCCGGGAGGGTTACTCCCTCCCTCTTCCAAAAACTTCAAGAACTGTTTCCTGTTTCCCTCCTTTGGGGATTGTGTTGAGAGGGGGTGGCGGGTATCTCAGCCATATGGGCAATCGCATTGTTCCAGGCGTGGCTTGTCACATTAAAATGTCATAAAATCGACATAAACTATATATATATATACTAGCAGCCCGTCCCGACGTTGTCCGGGTATGAATTGCTGCCGGCCAGTAGTATATTGTTTTGTAGGATTTCTTTTTGATAGCATTTCTTATTTCTGACAGGCCTGTGAAACGCTCCGATTCACAGTGCACTGCTGATGCACTTAAGAGTGCGCATTCAGTAGTGTGTGAACTCGAGTTTCCCTGCTTTATTTTTCCTTGCAATATTATATATCGCTAACTCGACAACATAGCATGAGCACAATTTACATTACAGAAGAACACATTCATTTGTGGTAGGCACGGGGAGACAAAGCGATTTGCCTGGAATCACAGGATGTTGAGCTGATGCCGAGATTCGAACGTAGCTCCCCAGCTCTAAAGTTCGCAATTCTAGAACTTGTGGCGGGAGGTGTGTCTAAAAGTGTATGTCGGTGCTGGCCATAAATGAGAGAGACCTGTGCAAATTTCAAATGGGTGGTGAAAAAATATGAGTATGTTGCTTGAGATGTGGCCCGCCGGGGACACCAATGTACTTACCGGGGGAGGGTAAACACCCATTATTCCGCAACTTTCTTTCCGCATACCATCACTCCGCATACTTTCATTACGAAAGTACCATGACTCCGCAATGCCATTATAAAGCCTGGCATTACATTTTATATGCTTTTACCACGCATACATTTACAACGAAATTCGTTGTAAATGCATGAATGGTAAAAGCATGTTTCTTTAATGTTTGGATAAGGTAAGTATGGGTATAGGGGTATATGTTTTGGGGTGTTTGGGTATTTTAAGGCTTCAGATATAGTTTTGGGTTATGGGATACAGGGGTAGTTTAATTGTTTAGGGATAGGTATGGGTTTTGGGGTACAGGGGTATTTTTAGGGTTTAGGGCTAGGTTTGGGTTTTGGGGTTTAGGGGTATTTTTATGGTTCAGGGGTAGGTTTGGGGTTTGGGGTACAGGGGTATTTTAGGGTTCAGGGGTAGGTTTGGGTTTTGGGGTGCAAGGTTATTTTTAGGGTTCAGGGCTAGGTTTGGGTTTTGGGGTACAGGGGTATTTTAGGGTTTAGGGCTAGGTTTGGGTTTTGGGGTTTAGGGGTATTTTTATGGTTCAGGGGTAGGTTTGGGGTTTGGGGTACAGGGGTATTTTAGGGTTCAGGGGTAGGTTTGGGTTTTGGGGTGCAAGGTTATTTTTAGGGTTCAGGGCTAGGTTTGGGTTTTGGGGTACAGGGGTATTTTAGGGTTCAGGGGTAGGTTTGGGTTTTGGGGTGCAAGGTTATTTTTAGGGTTCAGGGCTAGGTTTGGGTTTTGGGGTACAGGGGTATTTTTAAGGTTCAGGGGTAGGTTTGGGTTTTGGGGTACAGGGGTATTTTAAGGGTTCAGGGCTAGGTTTGGGTTTAGGGGTACAGGGGTATTTTAGGGTTCAGGGGTAGGTTTGGGTTTTGGGGTACAGTGGTATTGTTAGGGTTCAGGGCTAGGTTTGGTTTTTGGGGTACAAGGGTATTTTTAGGGTTCAGGGTTAGGTTTGGGTTTTGAGGTACAGGGGTATTTATAGGGTTCAGGGCTAGGTTTGGGTACTGGGTACAGGGGTAATTTTAGGATTTAGGGATAGGTTTGTGTTTTGGGGTACAGGGTATATTTATAGGGTTAAGATGGGTTAGTGTTTAAGGGTGTTGGGGTATTTCAAGGAGTAGGGTGGGTTATGATTATGAGGTGCAGGGGTATTTAAAGGGAGCAGGGTGGGATTAGCACATGATATGAGACATGGCATGAAGGGCGGAACGTACCACACGCCCCCAGCGTTTGTCACGCCCCCAGCACACACCAACAGCACAACGCAGACACGCCCACAAGGGACTACTTTGCTGCCACGGTTCTTTTACCTTTTAAATGTATATGGTGGGCGTCTACATAGCCTATGTCCTTCTGCTGCAACTGCCCTTTCCAACACCATATTGGGTATTGTGTTTGGAGCTGTTGTTTCTGAGATTACCCGCCTCAAAGGTTTGGGCTCTCTCTTTATTATATTAGTATGGATGGGTATTTACTTGCTTTGGAGTTGTACCTTAGGTTGTTATCTCTCTCAATTGGTGTTATTTGATGCATTATTGATGCTGATTTAAATTTGATTAACTAACTACGTTTTGTCACCCTAGGACGCCCTCTATTGAGACTCACAAGGCCAGGATCCTGCTTCTCAACCCTTTCAATTTATTAGTTAAAAACCTCTATACAAACATTGCTAGCTTGTGTAATCTCATGGCAGTGACCTTATGGTACACTTAGGATGGCCACTCTCGGTCACCACATAAGAGTGAGCATACAGCACAAATTCAACTACCACCTTTTTTCAGCTTCCGAGAGTGAGCCTCCAACACATTCAGAGCTGATAAACTATTACATATCCAGTGAACGTGGAGCACATGCATTGCTACCAGCCATTGCCTTACCCTAGAGATAATGTCATCATTTTCAGGGCTGCTAACCTGTGCATTTTTTAAACAGAGTCTTGTGCATTTTTCACCTGTCAGTCTGTGCCATCTAGAATAAGCTGCAGCTCATTTATGGCTGTCAGCTTGAACCATCTTATAAAAGTAGGCTTAAAGCACTTTGATAATTTACACCTTGTGTATATATTGAAGAGCACATTTAGAACTTCCTCCTTGACCCATTTCACTGGACTAAGCCAACAGGATATTCAGGTCTTTCTAAATGTATTATCAAAAGTGAAATTTCAACATGTATATTACATTCATTCAGTACCACTGCCTAGATTGAGATGGTGGTAGACCACAGTCCATCTGCCAGTGCCATTGCATAAGAGTAGGCCATCAGCATAATATAGGGTTGCCAACAAGTGCCTCCTCCAGTGAGAAATCACATACCAAGTATTGTCTGATTGCACCAACTCCAATATAATGGCTGCATAAACATCTTTGAAAGAATGCCCTCTACCTGAAAAATGAAAAGCTTGTACCTTAGAAACTCCTAACCTGCAGCACCTCAAGTGCAAATTAAATATATCCAGCGCTTTTTAGCTGTGCTGTATTTGAATTGCGATTCAGAAAAGGGGGTGGTGATGAACAGAGTGTCTGAATTAAGCAGACCACTCTTACCCAGTCAAAAGATCAGGGCTTGATCCATCACCGTTTTTTAGCTGACTGCACCATCTCAGCTCAGAACCTGGCTACATGCAAATTAGTCTGACCCTGGCCCAGTGCATCATGGGAACAGGGCAGACAAGACTACCAAGCCAATTCTTCACAGGAAAGGAGACAAGCTTCCGGTGGCCGACGACGGCTGAAATGCCAGAAACCGGTCCCCGGAAGCTTGTTTCCTTCCCAGTGTAAGAATTGGCTTGGTAGTTTGGTTTGCCCTGTTCCCATCATGCACTGGGACAGGAACAGACTAATTTGCATATAGCCAGGTTCTGAGCTGGGATGGTGCAGTGAGCTAAAAAACGGTGTTGGATCTAGCCCTGATCTCTTGACTGGGTGAGAGTATTCTGCTTAATTCAGAAACTCTGTCCATCACCACCCCTTGTTGTTAAATATTTTGTCCACCCTAAGCGTGGAAGGGTATACTCAGATGTGAGTCCCTTGCTCATTGCACCATCAGGATTCAAGCAAGCCGGGCCGACGATGGCTGAAATGCCAGAAACCGGTCCCCAGAAGCTTGTTTCCTTCCCAGTGTAAGAATTGGCTTGGTAGTTTGGTTTGCCCTGTTCCCACCATGCACTGGGACAGGAACAGACTAATTTGCATATAGCCAGGTTCTGAGCTGGGATGGTGCAGTGAGCTAAAAAACGGTGTTGGATCTAGCCCTGATTTCTTGACTGGGTGAGAGTATTCTGCTTAATTCAGAAACTCTGTCCATCACCACCCCTTGTTGTTAAATATTTTGTCCACCCTAAGCGTGGAAGGGTATACTCAGATGTGAGTCCCTTGCTCATTGCACCATCAGGATTCAAGCAAGCCGGGCCGACGACGGCTGAAATGCCAGAAACCGGTCCCCGGAAGCTTGTTTCCTTCCCAGTGTAAGAATTGGCTTGGTAGTTTGGTTTGCCCTGTTCCCATCATGCACTGGGACAGGAACAGACTAATTTGCATATAGCCAGGTTCTGAGCTGGGATGGTGCAGTGAGCTAAAAAACGGTGTTGGATCTAGCCCTGATCTCTTGACTGGGTGAGAGTATTCTGCTTAATTCAGAAACTCTGTCCATCACTACCCCTTGTTGTTAAATATTTGAATTGCTGCACTGTAGAGGGTAGTGGGGTTTGGAGGTGATTGCCTACCTCTGCTTTATCACATCTGGTTTTCCCTATCTTAGAGCACTGTGATCTGGTGTGAAGCCTGTGAAGTCCCTATAGGAAGCATAAGAATGCGAGAGGAAGCAAGGAACTGGAGTATGGCGTTAGGTCCTACAGAGCGCATGCCTCTCCTGCCTAAATAGGATGCGGTCACTGACACCAAGGTTGTATGCCATATACGTTCAACAAGAACAAGAGTAGGTTGCCAGCTCTCTGATTCCTGACAGTCATCTGTGTCAGTGGGGAAAGCAGTGGGATGGTTAAGCATAGAAGGAGGCCTGAGAAAGACACTAAGGGCAAGATTTATCACATTTTGTGTCACCTTTGCGGCACAAAGGTAATGCAAGGGTGATGCAAAACCTAAATGAGATTTACCAAGCTACCCAAAGATAGCCTGCATGGCCCTGCGTTGCTTGGTAAATATGGAGCAACGCAAGTCGGCGCAAGTCACTGCCTTGTGTTGCTCTACACGGCAGGAGTTTACATAGGCGGAATGTGGGTTTTCCTATGCATCTACTCATATATTCCAAGGCATTACCAGATTTACCAACACAAATGTAAATGGGTCATAATTCTTCATCTTCCCACCAAAGGCGTAATCTGGAATAATATTTGTATTTCTCCATGTTTCCTCTTTGTCAGTGTGCAGCATTATGAAACGCAGTTAGAAAGAGGAATATGCCTTTAAGGTGTTTTTTCCTTCATAAAAACAATACTGCCAGCAACGCAGGCATCCTTGCTCCATGGCTCAAGAGTGCCTGAGTTGGAGCTAGTCTGCTGAGGACAGGAATGCTCCATAGCTTGATAGATATGATGCGTTCTCTTGCACACACGGGAAACAATGAAGGCTTGGGTCCTGTCACTACTCGGCCTGAACCACTCAATTATTATACAACAAAAGTTTGGCCGGATAGGTTATTTACTGAATCCTTAAGTATGAGCTTAGACCAGAAATTCTAAGTTCATGTGAATTATTTCACATCACTTGTGAGATATTTCATACACATATACATCAACAATCATTAATATCTAAAGGTAGTCAACACATTATTGAGTATACCATACTTATGAAAATATGACACAGTTCGACATTACAAGTGAAAAACATAAATAATTTACATGTGAAAAAACATGTAAAAAATCCTAAGCGCCAATCCAATCAAAAGTGGCTTACAAATATCCTACACGTAACCAGTCCATATTTGACACATAAAACACAGGTGGCCCATATGACTGTTCCAGTTGTCCTGTCTTTGTATGGGGCAAAGAACTACGCAATTAACACAAGGGTTATCTGTCCATTGGGAAAGAATTCTCTCCTAACTAATTCCCATTCAGCAACCCCGAGGCTCATTCGCCTTTGCATAGATGTCAACGCGTTTCAAACCCAGAATGATTCAAGGGTTTTCCTCAGGACTCTGACTGGGAATCTGTGACTATTGTAATGGATGCCCAGATGTTTATATATTGTACATTGTAGCGCCAATGGTGCACTTATACGTTATTAACTGGAGCTTCTCTGCTTGTCAAGGATATTCACTGACCAATTCCAATAAGTAGCTTCACGCACCAGGAAGAAATTCCGTCAAGATCCAGTGACTGTTGTAATGGATGCCCAGGCATTTATATATTGTATATTGTAGAGCAAATGGTGCACTTATCCGTTATTAACAGGAGCTTTCATATGTTTTTTCACATGTATATTATTTATGTTTTTCACTTGTAATGTCTAACTGTGTCATATTTTCATAAGTATGGTATACTGAATAATGTGTTTTCTACTTTATGACATTAATAATTGTTGATGTACATGTGTATGAAATAAGTCACAAGTGATGTGAAATAAATCACATGAACTTAGAATTTCTGGTCTAAGCTCATACTTAAGGATTCAGTAAGTAACCTCTCTCTTTCACACAGCACATCGCAGCAAGTTGTCTTGCTTTTCTGTGGTTTGTGAAAGAATGATAAATCTGCCCGAAGTTTTAGATATGGAGAAGGACAGGGTGAAATCAGAGTTAAAGTTATTATCGGAATTGGTGTGGATTATGCCAGTGAGTGGATGGTGGGTGTGTTAGTGAGTTGAAAGACTGATACTTAGATCAAGGAGGTTACAAAATGATCCCTCCCTTGACAATATGGTCTTCTTTCAGGATTCTGCTACATTCTAAAAGCCATCAAGCACCACCTCCTACACCCAGACACTTACACGTTTATTCACTGCTGTAGACCACATGAAACACCCCTACCCCAAGTAATCTCAACATTGCCCCGAATAGCCTTGTAAGTGTGTAGGTATGCCTACCTAGAGTTGCATTTACCTTTCCATCCATTACAGTTTTTGATATGCTTCAGAATCTCCAATTTATATATAAATCAACCACAGTCTAGAGCAACGTGAAAGTGGTTCACCATGGCAGAAAGCAGTCACAGAGGGATGAGGTGGGGAGCAATCTGCCCCCCCACTGACAATTTATAGATTCTGTCATATTACTGATTTCAGTTGATAATGAAGTTTCCACCCAAATCGATATAACAAGTCTTGCAGTATTACTGCATGCAATATTACCATATAGATACTATCGTGTGTGACTGCAGGGACAACTGCTCTGGATCAAACCTGTGTTGAGTGATATAAGCGCTGGACCCAATTGTACAGGATGGGAGTTTCTTTATCCAATTGCATGTCATAGGGGCCAATTGCTTGTGGGTTGTAAATAAGTTTAGAATCGCCCCCTAAATGAACTACCAATATCTTGAGCACTGGTTTTTCTGGTGGGTTTACTGCTGGATCTTGATGAATAATATTTTCCCCATTTTGGCCAAAATATCTCCCAGGCATTTACTCTGCTTTAATTGGGCAAAGTTTTCAGGTGAACAACTCTTGATCCAGATTGTTCAAGCAGATGTTGCAATTCAAGTGGGGCAGGTAACCATTGTTACTGATCATGTCAGGATTAATAGGGCATGAAAAGTGTAGCTCTACATCAACTCAACGTCACCTTCCATAATATTATAAGTAACTATTTAATAAACACATTTCAATTAGTGTGAATGTGTTTTGTTGTTCTAAATCTATCAGAGGTACTGCATTTCACAATACTTTTCACTCAATCTTTAGAGGTGCAATGATTAAACTTCAAAAATGGGATAATTTGCCTATATTGAACAACATTTCTTCCCTACTTTAAAATATTGTAATATGTGGATTAGGCTTATTGTGTACACTGCGAATACCAGAGAACATATAATAATAACAACAATGATAGACACCTTTAGACAACAATAATAGGACAACCACTTTATCAACCACATGCTCTAAAAAGACACAAGGTACCCCATGCAGATCGGACCACTTTGTACCGTCTGCTGGAGTCGAAGCGTTACACCACAAGGACAAGTCCTGAAATGCAGTTGGAATCAACTTGCATTTGCACCACAGATTCAGCACATGTCTAATACAGGTATACCAGCAAGTCATTCCAGTGGAAACCATTTGTAAATAGTTAACAACCATTTCCACTGGGATTTATAGAGGGGCAGACCCTCTAATGGAATATAAGGATTTTTGCAGCTGATGAACTGCCACCAGAATATGCTGTCAACCAGTAGGAGAAGATGAACTGGTGGTATAGATATTTATGACATTTCACTATGAGCCATGACCTCGGAAGGGACAGTATGACTTGAGCAGTCAGACTGTATAACTGATTAGGCAATTGGCCATTGGTAGAATCAACTGAAGGTTGATCTGATGCCTCTGACAGACCCATATGATATGTAGAGTCAGTCATCTGTTAGATACATTGTATGTGCTCTGAAAGGCTAGTAATGTGGAGCAGTGTCAGTTACTGCTGCAGACTTAGACCAGTCCCAGGTAAAGCAAATTAATTTGCATGTCCAAGGGACTGACTCTTCTTAGATCTACCAGCCTTTCACAGATACTGGCCTTTTGGAGAAACCCTTTCAATACACCTCATACCCTTTTGCACAGCATACTTCAAAAGTGCAAGCTCACAGATTAATAGGAATGTTAAGATATATATATAGTGTTTCCTGCCTCAGTCTTGTGGCGTTGAATTGCTGTACAAAAATCAGGGCCATTGAAACTGGCCTGACTAGCATCAGAGAGAAAGTCCTGGCACCTCTGAACCATGACATCTTGTTGAGAAGATTGGCACAATCTCCTGGTGTTATTGGATCTGGTCCTGAATTAATTAAATCATTCTTTTAACAACAGAGCAAACAGGTTTGAATTGGGTATAAAGAATCTTCAAAAGTGTTGTGACACGTGGAGTAACACAGGGGTTCTCAATATCCTGGCAGATTTCCAATCTAAACTTGCAGCTACTTGCTCAGATCTTTGAACTGTCTTAGATTACTGTTCTAATGTACACTAAAGATACTCAGACTTCCACTTGGATAACAGGCCTACAAACTGGACCAACATCACCTTTTGTCAGAAACTCGTTTATTATTGGGCAACAGAAAGGTTTCTTTTCAATAGGACAAAAGCTGAAATAATCAGAAAAAACCCCAACTCCCTACCTTTTAATTAGACCCCTAGTTTAGGCACACCACCATGCACCATGCTAAAAGCATGGAACCTGAACATTAAATTTGATTCATACTTTATTCATGCACGATGAGTCCCTCCACCTCTCTGAAATCATAACAGTGGGAAAAGAGTAAACAGCATCAATTTGTATCTCTCTCACCTCCAAGGAATTCTTCATACCACACTGATAATAGGGTGGATCTGACAGGATAGCTCACTTAGACTATTGCAACATCACTTTCACTGGCCTCCCTAAGAAGCTAATCAATAGTATACAAGGACTCCAAAACCAGTATTCCAGATTATCTTTAAATCTGTGTGCCTTCGAACACATAAAAGCTCTGAAAAGTGGTCACTTGGTTCAAGTGGATAAGACTATTAAGTTCAAAGTCCTCTGTACTGTTTGTCCAAAAGGCATACTGAAGTAAATGCCCTCCTACCTAAAACAAAATTGATCGCATATGCCCTTAATAGGACCTATATTCAGCAATGGCCCATGTCATTTGTCAGAGCCCCTTTCAGAGAGCCAGGGGGCAAGCAGGAGCTACTGGGCCCAACCATGTGGTTGAAGCCTATTACTCCTTATATCCTGAGGCCTAACCTACTGTGGATCCTGAACAACAGAGCTAAGCACCCCTTTATCTCTTGGCTCTCAGTGGTAGCACGGTTCAAGAAGTCCAAGGCTTCTTCGGGGAAAGGTAGATACAGGGGGTGAAAACAGGGTCACAACACAACGTATGTTCAATAGAAGTAATAAATGATTGTCATGTCAAATGCTATCTTTTGTGATAAAAGTAGCATGTATATACAAACATAAATTGAAATCCATAGCATTCACAAACAAAACACAAAGCCCCCCTGAAGTCAAGGTGCTAGTGTTTAATAAGCAGGCCCCTGAGTCCTACTTCCCTCTCACTAGTGGTGGTGGTTATTCCCCATTTACTATAGGCGACATTCAGGTTAGATCCTTGTGATACTGTACTTAGGTAGTCTCAGCTAAGCTGGGACTACTTTGACATCACTACATTCTGTGCATGACATGTAATACATTCCAGTGGTGTGAGCTGACAGTTGACAGTTATTATTGTTGGCAGCACCTGGCTGTGTGGAGTGGGTTGCTCTGTTTCTGCACAGAAGTAAACAACAGATGGAAAAGCTGCCGAAGTGGCGTCTTCATTTAGTAAATCCCCACTAGCAGTCTTGAATCTCAAGAGTTCACTCCAGACCTTTTAGAAAAGTCAAAATTGTTCCAGGACCAAAGCACTATCTAGCGGACGAGTTCCTCAGGGAACTTCCAAACCTTTGATCAGTCTTACCTGCACAAGCATGATTTGAGTCTCTAACAGCATATGACTTGTGGATTCCGAGGCGGTAGTGGATGCCTTCAGTAAGTAGCACTCGCGGCTCTGTAGGGCCAGTAGCTGGGGGTCCTCAGCTCTCCTCCGGTGCGATGTGAAGTTTCCTTTGATCCTTCTCCTAGGTGAGGGAAAGTGTGACAGCTTCTGGTTCCAGTCTTCAGCCAGTGCTCGGGTCCTGCACAGGTCACCACAACTAACTCTCATCGCAACATCAGCATCAACCAGGCTGCGTTCCTTGTACTTTTCGGTGACTGCCTCCTTCCTCGCACTCAGGCAACAGCCTGATAGGCACAGCAGCAAGATCCTCTTCATGGCATCCTCCTCTAGCATGCAGGGTCACCAAATCTCAAAGTGCACACTGGCAACAGCCTGATTGGCACAGCAAGCTTCACAATGGCTTTCTCTAGCATACAGGTCACTGACTTACACACAGCACATGGACAATGGCCCGATCTGCACGGTAGTCCTCTCCTCACACCTTGCTACATGGATACACTCACCTGGATCCCCCACTGGACCTCTCTCCCTACAGCAATCTCTGTTCCTCACAAGGCACACTGGTCTTGACAAGCATGCAGGCACTGATGCTCCAGGATCCAGGAAGAAGTGGTCTTGGGTTATTTCTTGTTGACGTCCCCTTAGGGAAACGTCCGGAACTACGAGGCCAGAGCCACGAGTTCCAGAAGCCCGCAAGCGTACCACGCTTGCCCAAACAATGAATTTGCCTTAACCACACACATGCATGGTTAAGGCAAATGCGCTCTAGTGTTTGGAATGGGCAGGGAAAGAGGAGTGTTGGGAAGTGGACACTGACAGGCAAGTGGAGCTGGGACCAGGTCTGGGTGGGTTTGTGGTAGTTTCAGGGTTGGTGGCGGTTTGGGATAGTTTTAGTGGGTAGTGGGGGTTGGGGTAATTTTAACGGGTGGTGGGGGTTTGGGGTAGTTTTCGGGGGTGGTGGGGTTTGGGGTAGTTTTCAGGGGTGGTAGGGGTTTGGGGTCGTTTTCAGGGGTGGAGGAGGGTTTGGACAGTGTTCAGGGGTGGGGGTTCATGGCAGTTTTTTGGGGTGGGGGTTTGTTGTCATTTTCAGAGGGGTTCAGGGTATTTTGAGGGGTTGTTTTAGTTATCAGGGAGGGGATGGGGTAGTTTGTAAGTATAAGGGGAGGGCGTGGTCGATTTTAGGGCTCAAAGGGAGGTCGGGTAAACTTTTAGGGCTTAGTGGGAGTGAGGTGGAATTAAGGACCGGGTTTCAGGCATTAGGGCAGGGGAGGCCAAATCTTGGGGTTTGGAAAAGGGTAGGGGTATTTACACTTCAAGGCAGGAAGGGGATGGGGAGGCGTGTGGTGACCTTAGCCAATCATACCCCTGTACCATGCATGCCTTTACCACAACAAATTGAGGTAAAGGCATGCGTGGTTGAGACACGTTCATTATACAGACCGCGTTGTTTAGGTCTGCAGGGTTAAGGAACTCATTGTTCCATCATACAACCATCCCCTTATCCAGCCGGGAAACTCGAAGGCCATAAACCACAGTTCTGGCCCTAGGTAGAAGCCTTGCAGAGCTTCTTCTCCTCATACAGCCCAACAGGCTGCTTGACAGTTTACTATTTTGGGTTCCTTGAGCTATCTTTCTTCTAGCCCATTTTCAGACACCAAATGCGATTTAGCGTCTGAGTCTTTGAAGTTTGTGTTGGAGGTCAGCTTCCTTTTGAAGTGCCCTCTACTCTACCATGCCCTTCCTCCAGAAACAGTCTGTCAAAGCAGGAAGAATCCAAATCTATAGCCCCACAACACGGGCCTTGGAAGTGACTTGAGGTTCAAACAGGGATGCCAGCCACAGGTCTCTGAGTAGCAAAAGGTTACCCCAGGGCTTCAGCCCTACTATTTATGCTTCTCTTATCAGCCCCATATACTTCCTGAGATGTGCCCATGCCCCTTTCCAGTAACTATCACTCAATCAAAGAGCAACCTTTGAAGTGTACTGAAGAACCTGGCTCTTTATTCTCCAGTGTGTGTCCCACCCAAGTCACAGGAATTCAGAAATCCACAAATCTGTCTCAGGGGATTTTTCTACCTCCACCTCCAGTCAGCCCTAGAACTCCCAAACTGGAATCTAGAATCTTCCATAGATTGTTCCACTCACAGGCACACATTCACCAAGCACATGCATACTACAAGCATGCACTGTACAGTGCTACATACTAACATGATGTAGACCAAGGGTGAGTTAAGCACACAGCAGCAAAACTTTACATGAAAAAGCCTGTAGGCCTCATTCTAGTGACACAAGAAAAAAGGGCCTATTTATTTCTACTGATCACTACACGGTATGCTACCACAACCGTCATGCTGCTTAACTTCTGGCAAAGGCAGTAACCTTTCCCCATATAAGTGTAGGGCTTTGGGTGCTCCTCCCAGTACAACAGGACTGAGGCCAGCCCATGTCATGGCAAACACACATGATCTGTGTTCGCCCATGACAACAAAAATCAGCACCAGAATGCACACATCATTGCAGCTATGGCATTCAGGGTGGGGGTACATATCAATTACCATGCGAGGGACATTTCTGTCCAAACATCATCTCAGATCATTGAAACAACTGAAACATGGAGGGACTGTCTTGGGATTCCTGTGTCACGTTTATGGAATGAATTCAAACCAAATTACATGTGTTTCCTAAAAGACCTGAAGATCAAACTGTTCTGTGTAGCCTGTATCTGAAATCATGAAAATGGGCACAGTTATTGAAGAATATTGGACAGTTGCTTAACAGGTGACCAAGTTGGCACAACAACCAGATTTTTGCTAAGGTGCAGTATTCTGCACATATTCTGTTGAGTTATCTATTTGATGCCTGGGTGCAGGGGCTGTCAGCACTGTTATTGGCTAGTCATGTTTGCGCCTCTCATTTGTTTAACTGTTCTATTAAGTCATTGTATTCAGCTAATGAATCTGTTTGGAAATCCCTTACCACAAAATGTCCCAAAAAATGCTTGAGTGGGACCACCCATAACCACCTAGGCCAGAGCTTAAGGTTTCAAGTGAAAATCATGCACGAGATGAGCGAGGCACAACACCAAAATGGTTGTTTCTTTGTGTCTTTTGGGTGCATAACGCAAAACCTCAATCTTACCTGATTGCCAGAAGAGTTTAGAAGATGCCCTTCAGAAACCAGTGAATCTCTTTTCAGCAGTACCATTCTCAGCTCTTTCCATGTCTCCCAAGCAACCAGTGTGAAGATGCAGAAACTTTCCAAATACCAAACTATTGAAGGATCACATAAAGGTATGTTTTACAATCTCACAGAACTGACTAAGTTTTCTGAAATGGTTCATTTTCCTAAGGATTTTGAGCATGTCTGTAGACATTTTGGTTTTTCCTACAGACATTCCTATTCTCTTGCACAGGTCAATATGAATTAGTTTCACATCCAGCCTCAGGCTTCACATAATAATGTGTGCCAGAGACCTGAGAGAGAGGCGTTTTCTATATCTTAATCTTTCGGTATAATGATTAAGCAATCACTGCCATTGGTTGTACAGGCCTTTGTTTGTTGACAAGGAGAAAATAAAAGAAGCAACCATCTACTTCAATCCAGTAATATGTAGAGTCATTAATGGCTTTTAGTGCAGTCAATAAAGAGAATTTTGAATGTGTTAAAGTGTTTTATTTTTAGTTATTTTGTATTTAATCAATAGGAATTAGTTGTTAATGCATCAGCATTAATAATGAAGATAATTCAATAATTTATATTTTAATATAAGGTAAAATAAATTATTAGTCAAGATAACAGTACAAATTAATACAGCATGCTTGTTCCATAAAAGAAGTTCCCTAATCTAAATAATCTGGAAAACAAATATAGAACAATTTGTCAGTTCAGATACTTAATAAGTAGTTTTGATGAGAGAATTTATGTAGAAGCATAAAGACTTCACAAGATAAACTGGAAAGTATTCTAAGCTATAAATCAGCAGACAATCAATGAATATAGGTTAAGCAACCTCTCATGTAGAGAGTATGAGTAACTTAAAGATGAGTCTCTTGTCAAAAAGTCGGGTTAGGAATCCAGCTGCCGCTCTAGGAACACACAATAATATAAACACACAATATTCTATGTTGCAACATTATTTTCTTTTATCTCCCAAAGCCTCCAATAAGGTTCCAGTAAACTCCTTGGAATCGGCAAACTCCCTATCTTCTCACACTTGTAGTCTTTAGATATTAGATCTTGAAAAGTTACATAATTCACATGCTGTGGTCCAGACTGTTCTTCTCACGACTCATTCTTCCTGTTGCCTCCTCTCCTGCAGTTCAGATCCTCACTATCAGTCATCTAATAAAAAAATAAGTGCCTATTCACTAGCTAACAGAAGGTTTCTGGAAGGTACCTTCACACCTCGTTTAGCATGTCTCTACATGGCACATTTTGACAATGAATATATCTTTTGCACAACCAATTCCTACACTAACAAAATATTGTTGTGGCATTGTTGTATTGAGGCCATTCTTATCTTTTGGCAGGATGATATAGAGAACTGCAAGAACTTCACCACATGCATTATTTCTCCTAATCAATACTTACATTTCACCAAAACCATCTCAGATAAAGAACTCCTCTTCCTGGACATCTGTATCACTATCATAATGGTAGACTTTCCATCACCACCTAAAAAAAGCCACTGACTGCAACAGCCTCCTACTGTATGAGAGCCACCATCTGAAGGTCATTTGGGACAACTTCCCCCGCAGCCAATTTTTCGGTTTCTATCGTAACTGCAGAACCACCGCTGATTTTGACCAACAAGTTTTAGCACTCACTAATAATCTAAAAGAGCAACACTATCCACTACGTATGGTCAACCTAGCATGGAAAAGGGCTAGGGGCAACCACTGGACAACACTTCAGGAATCACAGCCTAGAGCACAGGATAATAAGATCACATTTGTGACCACCTTCAAACACAATTCAAATCAAGTTCAAAAGATCATACGAAAACAATGGTCTTTCCTACAAACGTGTACTCTGGATATCCCATCACCCAGTTTTGCATACAAATAAACTAACAAACTGTGGGATATGTTGTTATGCACTAGGCCATGTAAGACTGCCAGAACGGAACAGCGCCTCCTCTGGGATCTTCCTTTCCATCACCTGCCATTACCCCTATGGTTCATGTGGCGTCTGTCATTTGACCAAAACCACCAAGGAAATAGTGTTAGATACAAAACTCATTTGTACACTTAAAAACCCCACCAATTGGAACATCAAAAATTGGGAGTAGATGATAGCATGTCCTTGCACCAGGAGATACATCAGCGTGACAACCAGATAGGTCAAGGCCAGAATTATGGAACATCGCAGTGGTATCCATTGCAAAAAGACCACTACTAAGATGAGGAATCATTTCTTGGACTAGAGCCACACTCCAGATGATGTCAATTTGACTGTCTTTTTCATAATTCTATGTACTTTTTTCTACTTTATATTTATTTTTTAGCTCATTATTATGTCTTTTTTATTAATATAGTTCTCAATATCAATTATATTGATGTTGTGTGTAATTGTGTGTTTATACCATTGTTAGTATTATAATCTATGTCCTTATTGTGGCAAAGCTTGATATTTTAATAGAGAATGTTCTGCAAAACCAAATAAGACTAAGGCTGTGGCTAGTGTAGAGATCAATCAAGAACAGGGAAACTAAGGCTCTCAACCAGAAGAGAGATCATCTCTCGAGAGAAGGCGTACAGATCTCACAATATCTGAACAATGTAGGAACACAACTTCTGCTGCATCTGACTGTTCGAGTCACAGTAGTCCTATCCCCACAGCGGAGGTACATAACATATATGCTTATTGACACCTGGGTCACAGGCAATGTATTTGGTCTGACCCTGGTTGCCAAGCACTGGCCCACAAATATTCCCAAAGAAAAACCTGAGCCTGCGCAAGCAGTAGATGGTTCAGAGTTGTCTACTGGACTAATTTGTTTTCAGACAGAGGCTCTAACCTTAGTGTGCGTTAATGGGCATACTAAACAACTTGTCTTTGTCTAATAGGCATTCACATCTTCAGGGTAATTTTGGGAGTACCTTGGCTAGAACACCATAATCTAAAAATCAATTGGGTACACCACAACGGAACCTTTGACCTACTATTCTGCACTTCTACCTAGAGGCTCCAGAGGTGGGAATATCTCTGCATTGCGCCTTTATCTAAGGAACAGAACACTTTAAACTACCCAAATGATACTAGGACTTTCAAGATGTTTTTGACCCTGTGAAAGCCACTCAACTGCACCCACACAGTGCATTTAATTGCCACATAGATCTCCTCCTGGGAGTGATACTGCCCTGTGGTAGAGTTTACTCGTTGACAGTATCTGAAACTCAATACACTACTCCACGTTGCATGTGTCTCCCCTCTCTCTTCTTTGTACCCAAGAAGAATAGGGAGTAGAGGGCTTGTGTAGAATATAGGGTGGTCAATAATGTGACTATTAAGAACTGCTATCCTCTCCTGTCAATTCCAGTACTACTTGATCAGGTCAGAAATTCCACCACTTACACAAAACTAGATTTATGGGGCGCTTACCACTTAATCAGTGTACGAGAAGGCGATGAATGGAAAACCACCTTTAGGACCACAATGGGGCTGATTTAGTATACTATTATGCACATCGGTATGTAACACTCGGGCAGCATTTCAATATTTCATTAATAATGTCTTGAGGGAGTTTTGGGATGTTTGTGCAATTGTCTACATATTAGACATTCTGATGTACTCAAGCTCAGAACAAGAACATGTACAGCATTTAAGCACCATCTTGCAACACCTTAGTTAAAATGCTCTCTTTGCTAAATTAGACAAATGTTCAGCTCATGTACAGTCAGTGGAGTTTCTAGGGTATCACTTACCTCCAACCTGCATCACTAAGGACCCCAGAAAGGGAGAAGCCATTAGCAATTGGCCAACTCCAACAAATGTCAAGGAAATTCAACAGATACTTTGCTTCGCCAATTTGTACTGTCATTTCATTCTGCACTTTTCAGAGATAGAGGCCCCCATAACACAGCTGCTATAATAGAGGCAATGATTTGCATGGTCTCCAGAAGCCAATCAGGTGTTGCAACAGTTAAAAACTAAATTCACCACTGCACCCATTCTTCAGCATCCCAATCCAGACCATCCCTAATTCGTTGAAGCCTATGCTTCATAGTTACCCTTAGGAGGAATTTAATCTCAAAAGAACCCAAGTACTGGCCACATGCATTTCATAGCTTTTTATTCCAAAACAATTCTACCAGCGGAGCAAAACTATACGGAGGATAAAAGAAAATTTCTAGCCATCAAACTGGTGTTCACTGAATAAAGGCATTACCTACAGGGGGCTAAACATGCAGTCACAATAGTCACAGATCATGAAAATGTAAATTATTTAGCTACGCGAGGCCTCTCACCCCTCATCAAATGTGATGGATGCATTTCTTTAGTGGTATTGATTTCTTTTTTTGTGTGATAATTTTTTATTGGAGATTGAAAATATACAAGTTCACAAAAAATACAAAACAGTATTATAAATCATAAATCAATGCGAGTCAAGTAAGATATACAAATAACATAAAATAGAAGAGGAGACCATTATATATAAGAGGGGAAAGAGAAGAAAAAAGGGGAAATTAGAAAAATATTAAATGACAGGGAGATAATTATGGAAAGAATAAAATTGTACAAAATGTGCTAGATTTTAAAACTGATTAATAATAATCATCATGAAAGGAATTTAGAGCGAACAGATTGTGAAACAAGATTATGTGTTTAGAATCAGTAGATTATTATATATATGAATATGTACAATAGCACAACTGAGATTGAAACAGGATAGTTAAGAATTATGAAATAAATAAATAAATGAATGAATAAATAAGTAGATAAATATACAGATGAGTAATTGCGAGGATTGATGAGTAAGAAGAAGAATCAAGACACGGAAGGATAAATAAATAATGAAATGATAAGAATAGAAAGGAAAATTTAATTAAACGAACTCCTCACTTGGAGATAAAAGGGTAGAATGGAGGGGAAGAAAGAAGAGAAGGAAAAGAAGGGAGGAAAAGAGGAAAAAAGAGGAAGAAAAAGAAGGGAAGAAGAAAGAGAGAAAAAGAATTTCAGGAATCTCATAGAAAAGGGGACCATACCTGTTGAAATGTTTGTTCTTGGTCATGCATCTTATATATTACAAGTTTGTGTGATGCTGTCTGTATCATTGCAACCATCCAATCATCTTTAGAGGGGGGGAGGGTAGGTGATTGCCATAGTCCTAAAATACAAATGTTAGCAGTAGATAGTGCAGTGTGTAAGAGTCGACTCTGAGGTCGCGAGATAGGAAAATTTCTAAGATCATGTAGTAGTAAAATAGTGAGAGGTGTAAGAGGAATGGTTTCCAACAATACATCTCCTATTTGTAACCAAAATTTTTTATAAAGGGACACTTACAGATTATATTTAAAAGGTCACAATTGGTTCCAGAACACCTCCAGCACTTAGAATGTGATGATTATTGTAATGACCGGATTCTCAGACCAAGAATTACCCACTCACCTAGATGCAACCAACCCGGCCAAAATGTAACACCATCCCTTCCCGGATCCTATTTACAACAGTACCTGAGTACTTACCCGGGATTGGGGAATTCGCAATATACAAGCTTATACCATCAAAAACACTGCTAGATCCAAGGGATTACTAAGAATAGTCAATAATAACTACGGAATTCCATGTCTCATCCTATGATCTCACCTTATAGCCATGTCTCATCCTATGATCTCACCTTATAGCCCCGCGACAATCTGGCCTTGACTATTCTACTCTCCCTCTCATATCGGAGAGCAGCCCAATCTACCACACCAACCACAATTGGTGTTCTCATTAACGCCCTATCTTGAGCAATCTCATTACACACCAATCACAATTGGTGTTCTCATTAACGCCCTATCTTGAGCGATCTCACTGTCCTATTAATACCTTCTGCTCTCTCTCTATTGGGAAATTCCTAAGTACCTAATATTTACTGGCAGTATCTTCTATCTAATATAGTTTATTGTCCCTCATGTAATGGATAGGAGATCCGACCCTCTCACACAGAACTATTAATCCAATTCAACTCACTGGAAGTTATTTCCTATCAAAACTACCCTGTCTTCCATTTCTCAGTTACCTCTAAGAAGGGAATTGCCCATCCTTCTATACGACAGCACCTGGCTAAAAAGAAAGGTTCATTCTGTCTTACTAAACAACTCTCAAGTGCAATTACTACGTATTGGGGCCTCTTTACACACTAATAGGATGACAAGGAGGAATAGCAATATAGATGCATGAGAATGCACACATACACACCTAAAAGATACACAGATCTGACTAATGCATTTGCAGTTATTCTCTGATCAGAAGCAGTACACTTCACTGTCTTCAGTTACCTGTAAGAAGGGGATCACCAGCCTTCTGTACGTCAGCACCTGGCTATGAAAAGCCCACTTACTCCCTCCCAAAGGAAAACATACAAATGATACTAATGCACATTGGGGTCTCTTTATTAGAATGACAAGAAGGAAGCTTTATTACTAAAATAACAATTACCAATACATTCACACATGGCTGAAAGAAAAGTGATTAATCATGATGTACAGGCAGGTAACTGCAGATAGCTGAAAGGAAAAATAATGGATTATAACATGACTGCATACCGCTGCAAATAGCTGAAAGAGAAGGATTATAACACAGAGACACATAGCTGCAAGTAGCTGAAAGGAAAGTGATTCATTATAGCTAATCATTGGGTCTTTATTAGAAAGAGAACAAGACAAAGAAAACATTGCAATAATACAGTAGGGAATTATTGATGCAAACAGGAACCTAAATATAACCTAGAAAACAAAAGGGGATGAATGATTATATATAGTGCAAACTAGCTAAGAATAACTCACCCTGTTAAGAAGGGTCCAACTGTCTGTTTCTCTCTCTGGTGGAATCAGGACTCTCTCTCCTTCACCATCACCAACGTACTAGCTTCACTCCACTGGTTCAACTTCTGGTATTTCTCCTGGCATCTCCAACTGACCTCTTCAATTCCAAAAACCATCTGACCTCTCTGCTCTTCTGTTCTCTGATAATATGGGAGGCTCTCTGCTCATGGAAATTTCCAGCAAGCACCCTGCCTCCCACCGAATTCCTGTACCAAGCCCCGCGCTCCCTGGGCCAGCTGTAGTTGCGTCTAGAGCCCGGGAAAGTAAGCACATTTCTTTGATAAGGGCCGGTTCTCACCGGTTTCTAACTAGTGAATAACAGGCTCAACTCCAAACATCACTTCTGACCTACAAGCGCCTCAGACAACTGAGTCAGGAAGACAAGATGGCTTCTCTCTAGTTTAGGCCTTTAGGCCCGAAAAGAGGCAAAAGAGACATAGAATCATGCCAAAGCCAATAGGCAAGCCCTACAAATAGGCTAAAAATAGGGATCTAACCACTATACTAGGATGGTAGTAGACCAAAGTCACCATTACTCAGAAATAAAACAAATTATCTGGTCACTACAATAATCCAGCTTGTTTCAATTTTGAGGCATTCCAATGCTAATCATGTAAAGTTTTAAAAAAGACAGAATTTCATTTGTGCTTCACGAATCCCCTTGTCATGGGCTTCCAACATGTCTGACCAGGTATCCCTTTCTATGGAAATATGTAGATGAGTGGTTTCAATTTCATCATCACCTATTGTCCAGGGACCAAGCAGTTACATAAGACTCACAAAAGATTAGTTCTCCAAAAGACCGGGGGTTTCTTGTTTGATAAGGAAAAGTATTCCTTTATAAGGATGAGAACCCTCACTCACCCAAGGGTGACTTGCTTCATCATGGCAAAAACCAGGAGATATAATTCTTTTCAAAGCCAGAATTCCATATAATTGTGTCGTACCCAACATCTATTAGTCCAAAAAACAGCCAATTTTCTTAATCAGTCAGTATATTCCAAATTTATTTTCAACATTCGTAAAAACAATTCGATAAGGGAAAGGGGAAGACTGAAGATTGCAGTGAAGATAAAGGGGATGCTCAAGTGAATTGAAAAAGGGGGAAAAATAGTTCAAACGGCAAAGTTCAAAATTTTTATGTACAACTAAAACTACAATTCTTCTAGTTGAACAAAACACAGAGGCCTACCCACACAAATGTTATATACATTACTGAGTTGTACAGGAAAGGGGGAAGGGGACATGGATGTAAAGGTCTAGGACTCAAAACATGGGGGTGTAACCGTCGACGTTTCGACCCTGGCGCAATAAGGGAAAGTTTAACGCCTCTGCTGCGGGTCTTCTTCCGGACTGGACGGGGAAGGCGGAGAGTGTGTATGGAGCAACGGGAGGGACCAAGGATGATAGAAGGAAGGCTGCGTTCCGACAATAAATGAGTAAGGCAACCCGTTAATGGTTTGCCCAGTGTTCGTCCAGTAATTTGTTCATGGTGAGTATTCCATTTTAAAAGAGGAAATGAATTCCAATATTACTCCAAGCTATTATCCCAAACAGGAGCAGAGTCACAAGGAGGCAATGCTGTGATATAAGCCCCAACGTCGCAGACGTGCCCGATACTTCCTGGAAGACGCTGCGGTTCCCGGGGCCGGTCGATTCAAATTGCGGTCACGCTAATTAGATTTAGGAAGTTTAAAAACTCCAACAGGTGTGTTGTCCGTGAAATGCTGACAGCACACAAATTTGCATGAAAGTCACAAGAGTAATTGTTTTATCGTTTTATTGCTTCAATCTTGGATGCAAATTGCAATATACAAAAGGCGATCTCTAGAGTGTTCTATTCAATCACCTTCATTGTTTGGACAATCCTTGTCTGTCTCTTCTAAAGATACACGCAGAAAACGCAGGTCTCTGAAGTTCACAGACAGCAGATGACACTTGCCTCCAGAATAGAGCAGTAATCAGTAACATTTTCGTAGATATGCTGCTTATGATCTAATGGACTAAGCAGGAGTAATAGTTGCTAATGATCTAGGAGATTAGATAACACTGAGTAATACTTCTTATTACAATGTAGTACACATAACAGGACCCAATAGATCCTTTGGATTTTTCTCTTCAAGAAGTTGTACTGCGAGATTATAACCTCACCTAATGATATGAATGATCTTTTTTATCACTTTGTGATGCCTAGTAGGGCCCCACTACGGTATGCAGAGACCTGCAGAGTCGGCAGTGCCTAATACATCCTTTGTGTGGTCCATGCTAAGGCCTCTTTGCTCCTAGATAACTCCAGTTGAAATTTTAATTATGTCTAGTTATCGAAGTAATATTGTGTTATTCTTGTGATGCGAAATTACTGAAAAATTATTTGTTACGCCCACTCACATAATTTAGAGCAATTTGGGACAAGAAAGTCTACCGCACAGAAACAGCGCGTGACTGGCTGTGGGTTGTATTTAGCAAAATACAGCACACTCCTGTGTTTCCTCGAGTGCTGGCACTAAAAAAGGTGCCTACTGCCAGCGCAGGCCCTTTGCCACCGTGTGGCAAGGTTGCCAGTGCTGCAGGGGCAATTGCTTATGTGCAGGAAGGAATAATGGCGATCTGCTCTTTCTATATGTGCTGCAAAATGCAGCATATATAGAAAGAGCACAAAACGAGGTGAAATTAATAATTACTCCTCGTATCGCCATCCTAAGACCAGGTATTACCTAGCCTTAGTTTTGTAGCACTAACCCAGCCTTGTAAAACTGAATCAGCGTCAAAAAGCAATGGGTGATGCGGTGGAACGCCCACAACAACCCCATTGCCCGCCCCTTTGCTGCTGTGAACTGCTGGGGTAAGAAACATATTTACAATGTGGCATTAATTAGCGCCGCCTTGTAAATATTGGGAATGGTTCAACGCCTCCCGGGGCATCGAAAAAAGTGACATTCCGGTGGTGTTAAGGGCTTGTATATATGCCCCCACCAGCCACATGGGATTCTTCCTCACACGCACAGCAGATTCCAGAACCCGTGCAGCAAACTTTCTGATAAAGTGGAGTAGCCGTTCATCACTTGCAAAACATTGTTATTTTAGCTGACATATTTGCCCTGGATTTTGGGGTCCCCATACACCCATAGTTTACAAACAGTCAGAAAGAAGCAGGAGGTTGGTCATAATAGAAACTCACAGCAAAAGGGCAATGGGAGTCTTCAGTGATTTACAGTCTCCTAACCACAAAGTCACTATCAAAGATGTATTCTGTAGTTAGAACTACACAAAATTATACAGATGTATGATGTTACAACGCATGCTTTTACCACGCATGCCTTTACAACGCGGTTTTTACAACGCATGCCTTTACAACGCATAGTGCTTTGGGGCGCTGGATAGTGAATAGTTTAATTTACTATTCCAACTCCAGTCCCCGTGGATAGCAGGGAAGGTGTTGGATAGTAAATTAAACCTATTCCCTATCCTAGAGCGCCCCCCAGCGCAATGCGTTGTAATGGTTTGCGTTGTAAAAGTTGCGTCGTAAAGGCACTGCGTGGTAAAAGTTGCGTTGTAAAGGATGTTTCCCGCTAGTTTTGTTTACCGACGTAAGAATAAGTTATCTGACTTTACGATTGTGCAAATGAAACGGTAGCGAAATCCATTGGGCGTTTTTACAATTTTTTACAATTGAAATACCGTTGTGCTGCCCCCAAACCTCTGAACAACCTCGAGCAAGCATTAGTAGTAAAAAAAGCAGCCCCTGCTCATTCGAGACACAGTGCCTATCGCAAGTATTCAAATGGTTCCATGTTATTGTTTAATCCCTTTCTTGCTTTCTAGGCTCGAAGGTGAATATATTATTATTTTGACATGAAGGAAAGAAGTTATGGCCAGCGGTTTTTACATTTTGTTCAAATGTGCTAACAAGATCAGGCCTGGTTAAAATAAACCCACCGCGGCCTGCAAGTGGTTTCGAATAACTTAGAAGGCAAACCTTGGAAAGCCGGCAAATACACCTCCGGGACCAACTGCAGCAAAATAAATTGATTTATTAAATAATTTAGCAATACCTTCCAGCCATATCCCCCATTAAGACGTGAAAGCCATTGTATTCCATATTGCCATGGCGTTTTCCTTCTCAGTTATGCTTCAGCAGCTTCAATAAATAAGTAATACTTAGAAGGAAAAAAACATTTATATCTTAGAGCAGACCTGCAGGGCTCTTTTCTTCTCCCCTACTCACAACAAATCAAGTCCGGAACAATCACCTCGCCAGGCCACTGAAGAACGGGGTTCTTGCGTCCAAACACTCGGGTCCGGAGTGTGAGATTATCAAAGAAATAAAACAATGCTATGCAAAGCCGATAATAAGTTACCCTAGACAGTGGAGGAATAAATGTCTAAAAAAAAGAAGGAAAAGCTGAACCAGCGGAAGCCGAGCGTTCCGAGCAAAAGATGATTAATCGTTTGCACATATTGTTCTACATCAAGGAAACTGTGGCAACAAATCTCGCCCCTGTTACTCAGTACGTCTTTATAATCGTGCTAAGTGTCAAACATAATAACTTCCTTCATGTTTTTCTTCAGCACAGTAAAATTACCTTGACTTGTGTTTAATGTTGTTTTCTGAAGGTAAATGTTCACGTCTTATTCATCCATCTTTGTGAAATGCGGATTGGAAATGCAGAGAGGCACATACATTTTCAATAATTATATTTACTGACGTGATATTAACTTATTATATCCATACGGGTACAATTTAGGCACCTGTATGTAAGAGTATTTTTGATTTGTGGAGCTCTAAAAAAAAAATCCGCTGAGCTTCTTAAGAGCTGCTTTCAGTTGCTCATGTAAGAAGCAGTGTCTTGATTTTTTTCTGAAGGGATATTAAACTTTGTTAGAGAATGTGCATTACTGAGTAACCGATGGTGGACCTGATTTAGATCCCGGCGGATGGTTTATTCCGTCACAATGGTGACGGATATCACATATGCTGAAATAAAAGTCCCATTATATCCTACTGGATTTATATTTCGCTGGACACAGTGACGTCACTAGGGTTGGTGTCACCCAGTGCGGGTAGCCCGTGTCACCCCCTCACAACTTACCCCATGGACCTCCTCTGTGACAGAGCCAAGGCTGCTTCGTCCCGCATGCCTTCCCGGTGGTCATCCAGGCTCCTGCAGACCTCCCGTTCGTCTACGTCCTTGGTCAGGGCGTCCCCTCTGGATCCGCCGGCCTCAGGTTGTGCTGGTTGTTCTTCCACCGCTTTCTCCTCCGTAGCGCCTGCTACCGCGTCCTCCTTCGTGTTGTCCTCCTCTGCTCTCCTGCTTTCACCTCCTTGCATCCGAGTTCCCCTCCACAGTTCCAGGCCATCAGTATATAAAGGCCCTTCTTCCCCTTGCACCGAAAGTATTACACCGGCAACAGAGGAAGAGACTAGGAAGCAGGACTCCTTGGTGCCCCTGGGGCTCCCACCACAAGCCCCCAAGGCCTTTTCCTTACAGTATTCCCCTACCAGGCTTGGCCGATCGAGCCAAGAGTCCACCGGAGCGTGAGAGAGGAAGTTTACATTGGAACGACCCAGAAGGTAATACTGAAAGGATTGAAGGGCCCATTTAATGGCAGAGGCGAGGCTGCAAAGTTTGGCCAGCAACCAACACAGCGTAACCAGCTTGGGGTCACCCCATGTGCTGGTGTCACCCGGTGCGGTGCGGTCCGCTCCAAGAAACGTTTTTTCATGATTCATTTCATTTTGTCTCAACAGCAACGTCACTATTGCATACAGCACCGTGGCATACTGCACGCAAGCATCATCACTGCTGTGAATTTAAATATCCATCGTACCAGAGAAAACCACATAGCATGGTAAATGAGATGTTATGCTTCTTCCCTTAACCAGCGGGTAGCTAATACCATGATAATAAAAAGATTCCTCATTTCCAACAGGGCGACGGTCTGCAGTCCATGTATTGAGGCTATCCACTTGAACAAAACCTCAATCACAGACGCAGACTTGGTAGGTTCCCCCTTCTACCTCTTAGAATTCCAATACCTGGTTCGATTGATGCACCTTCTTGACGGTAACTACAACACTCAGCCCTATTACCGAACCTTCACATTTCACTCCGGCTCACCTTCTTACCACTGCTCCATGCCAAATCACTGTTGCACGACCCATTTGACCCCTATCACTTGCATCTGATGCCTTACAAAGCTGACGAAACATATGAAAGTGTGTAAATATCTTAAAAACGTTTACAGAAGCATGATGTTCTAAAGGATTGCACTGAATGCCCACGCCTTTTTGGCTGCACCCTTCACTGCAATTCCGATTACTGTAACTGAATAGCTAGTGCTGAATATTGCTTCAATTATTGACTGTATTCTTGTCTTGTTTTCCTCTTTTGCTTTTCTAACAGGCGTTTTCTAAAAAAGCTTTATTCAGGCAAAATCATTTTTCAAGTCCTGAAGATGATCCCCCTATAACCGAGCGTGGGATCGAAACGTCGACTCCTTTATGAGTGATCCATACATGTGAACCCACTGTATTATTGTATGGTTGATTTACTCCAGGATACACTGTTAATTTAAATTCACATCAGTGACCTGCAAGCTCACCCTGTTTGCCTGACATTTCTTTCACTTACTGTCCTTTTTACTTCTTTCCCACGTACGGCACAGGACTGTGCCCTACTGTAACCCCTATTGTTTTGGTTATGTGCTGTATTCTCACACTGAACAACCTACCAGATCAATAAAAATTCCCTGTCCGGCTGGACAAGGGATTGTGAACTATATAGCAGCCCATTGTGGTCTACATAATATCTTTGTTTACTCTTATTCTTATATGCTAAGGACCACTTGTTTCCTTTTAAAATACTTGATACCCATGGTCCTGAGCCATTTACTGGGTTCCCCTTGTCTTTCTCCAAAGAACCCCATGTGCTGGTGTCACCCGGTGCCACCCCCGCACCCACCTGGTGACGCCACTGGGTGGACACGATATGCAGATAGGTTATTCCATCACAAACGTGGGGGATAGCTCCTCCACCTTTGTTACAAGTGCCTTAGGATATAATGTGCATTTAGTATGGTGAGCGGGATATCCATCAAGTGATAACCAGTCTACAGAACTCTAAATCAGGCCATATGCGCCTCATTACAAGTGCTATCTTAAACCTAGTTAACTCTGTCCACCGTGCTACTTATACCAAGGCTATAATAACTCTGGGGGCTTAACAGGAATAAAAAGTTGGACCCTTTGGATCACCTCACAAAAAATGAATTCCTTATTCAGTTCTCTTGATTCTTCCTCAGTTCCCTCGGTTTTCCTTCGGAGATCTCCTCTGCTTAGAGCAGGTGAAGTTGCTGAGGGGAAAACACCAGTTTACAGTAAACTAGTAGTACTTTCAATTCTGATAGTGTCGGTAAAGGAGGTACAGCACTATCAGGATTAAAGAGGTACCTGAAATAAGCATCTCCGGCTTCTAAATCATCAGATGGTATTGGGGTATCTGGACAAAATTCTTCTATAAATTCGGCAGCAGGTCAAGGTTACTTTAGCACTCCCTGTATTTCAAATCAGCTCCTCCTGATTCCATGAATGAATCCCTATTTTTCACATGTACACATGCCAGCCATCATCTTGGGTATTTGTATTAGGGAAGGGGTGGTGGCTGAGTGTTTGGACTGGAAACCCAGCCGCTACACACATGCCGCACAATAGGAAAAGCCAGGTGCCCGAAAATGTTAAAATATGGCCAAATCTGCATGTTACATAGATACCCATATACTAATATTTGTATTGTATTTGTATTTAATTTATTTATAAAGCGCTAACAATCATCCTAGGTAGGATATCACGGCGCTGAGGTTTGGTGCTGAGGGGTACGGTAACCGCATTGATTACTGATTATTCTGGTTTAGGGAAGAGTAGTGTCTTTAATTGTTTCCTAAATGATAAGAGACATTCTGTCAGTCTGAGATTGGGAGGTAGTTCATTCCACTTGGTTGCAGCTAGGTGAGAGAAAGCCCGCTCTCCCATCCTGACAGTCTTCACGTGGGTAGTGTTTGCTCTTCCTGAAGTTCTGGATCTAATACAACTCTCCAGATTATTTTGAGCAAAATAAAATGCCATTCCAAAAATATTTGTTTTTATACAGAAGGATATAGGCAATGTATAGTTGTTTTTTGACTCTCTATATGCAATGTAGTGAATGTTTTGTGTTACATCTTCAGAGGTTCAGCAAACACAGTGATTTATATATTTAATATTATGAAACAGCCAATTAGAAAAGGACAATTGGCTATACCAAGGACCCAAATAAACAAACCTAAGAACAGCACCAACAGCATGACTGTATCTGATTCATAATGAAACTGAAATGTAGGGCTTCAGCTGGAAATCACTCCTCAAAGATTTGCACACTCAAAAGGGAGAACAAAAAACTCCAGAATCAACGTTGGGTGGTTTTCTTCATCTCCAGAACTTTTACTTAACACATTGGTGTTTTTCTGTTTTGAGTGCGCAGGACGTTAGTCTATTTGTGATTGTGTGGCGTGCTCCGCACGAATTGAGGGGTTTGAGGGTCTCCCCTCCCTGCCAGCACCATTGCTAATATTGAATACTGATTACCGATCATAACATTAATAGTGCATGAGCGCCAACACCTCTTGTCTAGTAAAACCCGTTTCTTTCTATAGCACTCCTCAAAGATTTGGTTATTGCAAAGAATCCCTCTGCGTTTTTGTTGTGTTCCTCCTCACAGTTGGTCAGATAATCATATGGACGCGCAGTTTTATAATGAAATGTCGGAGTGCAGAATGGTGCCAAATTTGGTAGCGCCGTGGTCTGGCATTTCCAAAATGCAGGGATGCGCCTCATTTACAACAATAGGATGCACCCATATGTTTTCCCTAGCGCTCGTGCTAAAATTACCTGCCTAGTGCCAACGTAGGCACCTTTGCACAATAGTGCAAGGGTGCCTGCCTTGCAGGGAATGTATGTTTATGTGCAGGAAGGTGTTCCTTCCTGCACATAAAAAATCAATAATGGTGATTAGTTACTTCTATGTGTGTTGCACGCTTAGGAAAATCAAAACGAGGAGAAATGAGCGTATTTCTCCTCATTTCGCCATTCTAATACCTGCTCTTGTGCTGCCTCGGATTTACAGATCCTTGTAAATCTGGGGCAATGTAAAGAATCAATGGGTGTTGCAGTGAAATACCCACAGCAACACCCATTGCACACCCATTTCACTGTAGGTGATGCATGTTAAGGAAGCCGTATTTACAAGGCTGCGTTAAGCCACAAAAAGTGACTTACCTTTGCTTCGTAAATATGGAGAATGGCATAGCGCCACCAGAACATCGCTAAACGTGATGCTCTGGTGGTGTTATCCCTTTGTAAATATACCCATTAGTTTCTAGGATAGTCCCCAGGTGAACCTTTTAGATAGGTCCATCGTGAGCATCCTTAAGTCAGAGAATTCGATGTTTTGTTCCTAATTAACTTTTAGCCTCCAAGCCAATGTATTTGAAGGGAGTTGCAGCAAGCCACATCCCAGCCCTCAGGATCTAAGCAGCCTTTACCTTTAAAAGAAATGTGCCAACTATAGGAATAGATGTAAACGGATTTGGTGCTTCTTCCTGTAACTCCCTTCTTAGTAAATGTATTTTGATGGGGACATCATTGTTTCCTTTTTTTCTTGTGTCTCCCAAGTAAAATACCTTTAGGAGCACAGTCCACTTATAAAGTAAAATTAGGTTATAAAAATCAGCCAAATATGCTCTTCATGCTGCCAAAGAAACAGGTGAATGTCAGACAACTCATGCAGTTGCTATGGTTCACATGGGGGTGCCATGGATGGGGGATCTTACAAGAAAAGGCCCTGAAGAAGATAATTGGAGATTTAAGCAGCAGGTGGATTAGCACAAGGGGTTTTGATGGCATGGGAAGGGTAAAAGTATTGGAAGTAAAGTGGTGAACCCCGATTAAGGAAATAAAACAAGAGAAATTGGAAGGTTAAGGGTGTTTCCCTTCTTAAAGTACCAAAACATCAAAGCCAAACTGTATATATACATTTTTCTTCAAAAACGGCTTTAATTAGATTTGTTCCATCAGTCTGTTGTCAGCCATTAATAAAGCCATTGTGAAGAACGGTTTGCAAAAACCAGTTTCCTCTGGTTGATTTTGTATCAAAATCACATAAAAGCACAACATGGGCAAAGAATAGCCTCAACCTTCTCGAATCCTTTGGAATCACCTTGGAATCTTTGCTACAATTATGTTTCTTGGCAAAGGAGTAGGCATTTCGTTTAGATTTTCATAAACGACCTGTCTTCTTTTTATTTTTATTTTTTTCTAGAGTTGGGTGACTCCGCTTTTGCTAACCTGGCAGCAAACCACACACCTAAATTGAGACATTCAAGATGATCTTGCGGTTGATGCTTGATAGTGAAATTGCTCCCATCATTCATCACCATAAATCTATTTTTTATTTCTTCCCAGAAAAAGCAACGTTTACAGAGAAAAATAAATCTACACTGATAGACATGTCTATATTACAAGTAGCCTTGTATCCATACAACCATGTAATTATTTTTATATAGTTCAACAAAAAGAGAGGAGAAAAAACATTTAAACCGGTACAGTATTAATTAAGCTTTTCATACTGCCCTATAGCCGGATTATGGAGAGTGCATGGAAGCTTTATACATCCAACCTAATCCATCAAAGGACCCCAAATTTGCATGCTCCTTCTCATCACCTCGTCCTTTACCATTTATACAGTGCCATCTCCATGTTATATATGTGAAGCAATCTGGCATACAAAGCTTGATACGCTGGAGGATCAAAAATATACCTAAATTAGTTCTAACTGTGCATTCTGATCAAAACCTAGTAGCATCATGGTTGGTGAAATAGACACATCCTGTCTAAACATCTTATACAAAAAGTTTTTGATCCTTTTTTTCACAGGATTTAGTTTACTACAATCAAAAAACATATGGGCCAGATCTGCTGGGCTCTGCCAAAATCTTGGGCAGTGATCATTTTCCCTTTTCCCCCACGGAAACAATTTTTCCAGGGTAAAGTACAAGTTAATAATTGTTTGGAAGTGAGAGAAACAGTTTATTAGAGAGAGCCAATGACTTACTTAAATTTTATTGCAAGACCGGAGGCTCCTATTATGCTTTCTTATCTTGCATTTATTACTATAGCAGCCAAGATAAGTGCAAGAACTACAGTTCCCAGAGGGCCAGGCAACAACTGGGTCATGGGAATGAGAAAAAACGAGAGTACAATAACCAATCAGCAATCACCACCTAGATAAGAGTACACACTGACTGCGCAGCTTCCTCTTTTCTTGCTGCTCGCAGTCAGATAAGTGTTCTCTTATCTATGCTCACAGTGTTTGTTGTTGTTTAAAAGTGTTATTTTACTGCTCGTGTAATATTTCAAGGTTTTACTACTGGTTTAATTCGCGCGCTATTGCGCCGCTTTGACTTGAGCTTCGCGCGCTTCAGGTCCGTTTCCCCCTCCCCCCTTCCCCCGCTCCTCGCAGTGGTCTGGCCCGCTCCGCGGTACTCGCGCTTGTTCACGAACATTCCTACCGCCTTCGGAGCATTCTTCCTCTCACCGGAGCCGGAGCCTGCCTTCAGCCTTTCTTCTGGCTTTCTCCCGGCTGTGTCCCGCATTCCGCTTCCCGCTTTGGAAGCTTTGTGTTCTCGGCTCCCGGAGCTGCTGCCTGTCTGCCTCACGCCGGTCTCCTCCCATTGTTCGAGCCGGCCCGCCTTTGTTCACGCCCCCCTTCCTAAGAAGTCTTCAATAGCTCAGTTGGGAGAGCATTCGACTGCAGTGCTAGAGAACCCAGGTTCAATCCCGGGTTTCGACATAATTACATCTTGTGCTTTTATTTATTTTCATATTAACCCTTACCTACCTTGCTTGGCATATTTGAATATGGAGAGCTCTTCTGAGGAGAATTCCCCTCATTTGGTTAATGGGTCACTTAAACAGGACCTGCATAGATTTATCAACAATTCTGTTGAACAAGGTATGGAAGTCTCTATGAAGAGAATGTCTAAAAATATGGAAAATTCCATGGTCAGCATGTTGTCCAAGGTTTTGGCCCAATCTGCGGGGGATAGCAGAAAGCGAAAGGTGGAACACTCTGTTTCTGTGCAAAAGCCTAAAAAGGCGTCAGCAATGGTTAGCGAGTCTTACTCGCCTATGGATGAGGACGTTGTGCCTCCAAGGCCGCCTGCTAAGGAGGGGTTTGTCGGTTCAGAGGGCAAGAAGAAACAGAAATCTAAGCACACAGAGTCTCCTAAGAAATTGATAATTTCCACCATCTTGGACACGGATGACGATATGCCTGATGCTGATGATTTATTCGACATCTTTGACGTCACAGATCCCCCTCCCCCCAAACTTCCCAAAAATGATTCCTTTCATTTTGAACCAGTATATGACTCGGAGGGTCTCCCAATGTTTGACCCATCCTCCATCCGTCATCCCAACTCGACGGAATGGCTTCCCTCCCATCACGTTGGTGAATATATTTCTGCCCGTCTTCGTCTTCCTCTGGAGGCTGCGGTGCGTTCCAGATTAAAGTCTGAGTGTCCCAAACCTGCCCTCCCTGATAAAATCACCCTTGTCTCTTCTATTGATCAGCCTCTCCTTACCTTCTTTTCTAAATTTGGTAAAGACCCTCGACGCGGGGTTGACAAGGCATGGTCCACATGCCAGGACAAATTGCTAGACATTGTTGGTCCCTTGGCCCGTATCTTTGACATGGCAGAGTCTGTCCATCTTGAAGGCTCTGATCTTTCAGCTGAAGACGTTTCCATGTGGGTGCAGCGTGCCTTCTGCCTCTTGGGCAATGCCAACGCAGCCATTACCCACGAAAGACGCAAGAGTCTTTTGATCAAATTAGACCCCAAACTTGCCAACCTTGCTCCCATGGACCCCGGCTCTAAGGCAAATGGCCTCCTCTTTGGGGACAATTTGGTTCGCGACATAAGCCGCTTTGTCTCTACCTTTGCCCCTCTCGACAAGGCTCAACAATCCATAAAAAAGACTTTCGCCCCTCGGGTTTTTGGACGGGCCGGACGAGGCAGGGGTCGCTCTTCCGGCCGTCCCTACAATCAAGGCTCCAAAGGTTCTTACGACAACTCCCAAGACTACAAGCCGCACTTCTATCCTCAACGGGGACGTGGTTTCCGCGGCAGAGGGCGCAAAGGTTATCGCAACGCCAACTCCAATCAACAAGGTAAACCCTCCTTCTTTCCCTCCTGTAGGGGGTCGATTAAAACTGTTTCTTCCAAAATGGCATTCCATAAGTGCCGACCTGCGGGTCATCAACACAGCGCTCCTGTGCTCATGACGAGCTCAGCTCCGTGGAACGCTCAGCACAGCAGGCGAATTATCCCCGCATGCGAGCGTTCCACGGCTCATGACGAGCTGAGCTCGTCATGAGCACCGGAGCGCCGTGGCTCATGACAAGCTCAGCTCGTCATGAGCATGGAAGGAGTTAAGTGTGAAAACAATGAAAAACATTACATTTCAAGGAATCCCTCACATATGCAGCTGACCAGTACTGAAGTACAAAATAAATGTCACCAAAAAGTTGGAAGTGTTTGCTCCATTTCAAATTAAATGTGTTTTCATTCTGTATTAATGTAAAGGAGAAAATTCCAAGCAAGTCTAATTTAGGAACTCCTGACAGCAAAAATTCCAATTTAAATTTTCTTTCAGATTTCCAATGCTGTAAAACCCTTTAAGTCTCGCCTGGAGATGACTTTATCCGTTTCACCAGCTTAAAGAAATAAAAATCAAATCAATATTATTAAAAAATTACATATACATAAAGAAAGGGACGCTAGCTCAGCCCTCTTTACAGATTGATCTGTTCAACTGACATTCGCCTTGGGTCAGCCCACCTCAGCCATTGGCTCTCTTGCACTCTGAGCGACAGTATTTTCCAGACCACATGGGCACATCCGTCTAAAAAGAGGTTCACTACAGTGACAGGGTTGTTGGGCAAATGGTTCACTTTGCCAAAGTGTTTTTATTCCATGCTTTATTCTATTTCGTCTATTTGTAATTATCTGATTATGTTTAAGCAATTTCATCGGGTTGCAGTGATAGAAACTCAGTCAGTACTTCTCTTTCTCAGAATCCTATTTTTCTGGCATGTGCATTAAGTCTGAAAAAGATTTCTATACCTGCTCTGAGAACACTTGCCTGATAGCAAGCATGGGACTGTTCTGTTAAAATTATACGGCATGGTTAATTTTTTTTAAATTAACATTTTTAATGTGGCTAAGTCAACTCCACATTTTAGCAGCATGTCTCCTTTTAATTCTACTATTAAGGTTTGTGATCTATACTTGTGCCCAAAAAATAAAAATAAGATTTGGGCCGACTTGCCAGGGCCATGCCTATTGGCGTTGCCAAAGCTCTATCCCAATTGCAACAGCTTTTTTTTGGGCCACTGTCTAGAACATGTGTCTAAGGCTGATTGTGGTACAATTGTAAATAGAGTTACGAGACAATCAAATTTGAGGCCAGTTTATGACACCAGTTATATCCTTGTCAAGTTCTTCACATATGTCTGATTTTATTGGTAAAGAAAAGCATATAAACATAGAATGTTTGTTTTGACTCGTATTTCAAATATTTATCCGACCCAGGAATTGTTAAATGATCCCTTTGTTCTGCTGGCCAATAACCAAGTATACCAAATAGAATTATTTTTTATGGGGAAGGATTGATGTCCAAGAACAATTACAATCTCCAATATTATCTGCTCTTTTCAAAGTAGCTGCATTCGGTTAATGTTATATATTTCTAAATGCCCTCTATTATTAAGCGAATTAAGTTCCTTGCAAACATTTGTCCAAGGGCATCATTATGTGTGCTCAGAAATTCTCTTTATACAGCCTGACCCGTAGCAACAATACCTGTATTAAACCAGACATATGCAAATGTAAGCTTGCAATCAGGTGTTTCCTATACCTATTAACTATCCCGTTGTATTCATGAGGATGTTTAGTATGCTCCCATTTGTCTGCGTTAAGAAATCGTTCAGTGCATTTCTGTTTTAGAATATTTTTCTACACACATCCAGCCAAGGGTGTTTTGATGTCTCTTGAAAAATTCCCTATTAATTTGCAAGTGAGTAATTATCTCATGTTGTTCAAAATACAGATGTAATATTTCAGGATGTTGGAGCACTGTGCATTTTAAAAGCTCTGTGGTAATTAATGAACAAAAGATGACAGTCCAACACTTTCAAATTAAAGTCAATCAATCAAGAGTGTGAAAGATGAAATGAGGTATCGAGGATGTGACTGAAAAATGATGTTCATGGTTTCTTAAATTGAAATACAGTTGTTAATCTTCTAAATGAAGCCAGTGTAGAGAGGGAGTAGAGAGTAACACAGAGCAAACACTTGTTATTGTTGAACGTATGTGTAGCAAATGACTTTAAATGTGTTTCTGCTCTGAGACCTAACATTAGTCTTTTAAAGAAATAAATTAATTTTACAGGTTGTAAAGAGAGAAGCACGAGTGTGGTAAATATGCAGGTACATCTTTTTTTTTTTTTTTTGTCCTCATATCCACCATGGTTTAAGAAAGCCATTTAGAATAAGCATTAGTACAGTTGACACAGTGATTTAACTGGGAGGGATCATTTCATTTCAAGTGGGAAGGCCAAAAATCCCGCAACTGTCTCAGCTTGATATTCTTTTAGGCTACCAATGGGGAGGCCTACTGCTGGGCCTGGGCCGGAGTATGACGGGACAACATTAGCATTTGGCACCATAGTAGTATAATCATTGGACCCGGGGAAAAAAAAAACCCCGGATCTTTATTGTGCCCATACAAACAAATGCCAAAAGGCCCTTTTATTTTGGTTTCCCGATCTGGCAAGATCCATACGTGCAGTCTGTAAAGTTGATGTCAACCAATCCCCATGGGAAGGAGGGATAGGATCCTTCCACCTCCTGCAGATCTCTCTCCTTGCCAAAAGGACCGTATAGAAGACCAGGCTTTTAGCTGTATTTTGAGTTGTCTTCAGGATCTATAATAATTGGGATACCTAATGATGCCCTAAGAGTCTTACCTATGGCCTCCCAATATGGTGCAATTCGAGGACACTCAAAAAACATATGAATATCTGAAGCTGCAATCAGCCCACACCTCGCACATGCCACTGAATTTCCTGCAGCAAATTTGGATAGTCTTTAGGGAGAGTAATACGCCCTATGAAGGGTAAAAAGATGGTTTCAGCAAAGCCATGAGGGTTTCACCAGACTTTTTAAAAGCTCAAATGAGGTGGACCAGAGTTCTTGTACATCTTGAGTCAATATTACGTCACCCCAAAGTTGAGTTGGTAACTTAAATTCCCCATCAGATTCATCTAGAAGGAGTTTATACCATAGTGAAATCTCACGTTTGGTTGAAGGGGTACCAACCAAGTTAGTTATTAGTTGACTATGCCCTCCGAGAGGAAACTTGCTTCGTTTTGTTTGTGGATCATTATATGCCACTGTCCAGCTTCTGATTTGCATGTATTTGAACCTCGAAAGGGTTGGACCTATTTTATTCTGTAGATACTCCCATGAAAGCAGGTCCCCCTCATAGAAAAGATCCCCCCATTCTTTAAGGCCTGCCTCTCTCAAGGGAGTGGCTAGGGAATCTTCCAACCAGGCTGGACTATCAGGTAACCCCCAAAGCGGTGTTTTATCGCAGTAATACCCCTGTTTAATAGATTTTATTACCTCAGTCCATGTTTTCGCCAAGCCATGCAGGACCTTCAATTTGATCTTTTTGAAGAATTTCGGGTTGCCAAATTTTAATAAGAATCCCGACTGGCTGAGACCTCGTGAAAGAGCTCTCCTACCCCAACGCCGGAAACAACGACATCACCCCATCGCAAGACCTCTGCAACTCCCTCGCCTCCTACTTCCACAACAAGATCGCGGACATACACAACAGCTTCAGCTGTCACCCGACGCACGCCACGACCACAGCAACGCCGCCCACCACCACCCTCCGCGCCTGGACTCCGATCAGCACCGAAGACACCGTCCACATGATGAACTCCGTCCACTCCGGATCTCCGACCGACCCCTGCCCTCACCACGTTTTCAACAAGGCCGATGCTGTCATCGCACCCCACCTGAGGGACATTATCAACACCTCCTTCAACACCGCCACCTTCCCTGAGAGCTGGAAGCACGCCAAACTCAGCGCTCTACTCAAGAAACCTACAGCGGACCCCACCGAACTCAAGAACTACCGCCCCATCTCGCTCCTCCCGTTTCCAGCCAAAGTCATCGAGAAGACCGTCAACAAACAGCTGGCCGCCTTCCTCGAGACGAATGGGTCCCTCGACCCCTCACAGTCTGGCTTCCGAGCCAACCACAGCACAGACACCGCCCTCATCGCCGCCACCGACGACATCCGAGCCCTGATGGACAACGGAGAAACAGCGGCCCTCATCCTCCTAGACCTCTCCGCGGCTTTCGACACGGTCTGCCACCGCACCCTAGTGCAGCGTCTCAGCAACATCGGAATCCAGGAGAAGGCACTGAATTGGATCGTCTCCTTCCTCGACGGAAGAACACAGAGAGTCCGCCTACCACCGTACAAGTCAGAGGCCACCGAAGTCATCTGCGGCGTCCCTCAAAGATCCTCGCTGAGCCCCACCCTCTTCAACGTCTACATGAGCCCCCTCGCGGCCATCGCACGCCAACACAACCTCAACATAATCTCCTACGCCGATGACACCCAGCTGATCCTCTCCCTGACCAACGACCCCGCTGCCGCCAGAGCCAACCTGCACGATGGGATGAAAGATGTAGCCGAGTGGATGACGACCAGCCACCTGAAACTGAACTCAGACAAGACGGAGGTCCTCATCCGAGGCTCCTCGCCCTCCGCCTGGGACGACTCCTGGTGGCCCCCCGCCCTGGGCACCGCACCCAAACCGACGGACCACGCACGCAACCTGGGCTTCATCCTGGACTCCTCCCTCTCCATGACCAGACAAGTCAACGCCGTCTCCTCGTCATGCTTCAACATCCTGCGCATGCTACGGAAGATCTTCTGGTGGATCCCCACGGAGACCAGGAAAATGGTCACCCAGGCCCTCGTCACCAGCCGACTGGACTACGGCAACGCCCTCTACGCCGGAACCACCGCCAAGCTCCAGAAGAGACTCCAGCGGATCCAGAACGCCTCAGCCAGACTCATCCTCGACATCCCACGTAACAGCCACATCTCCGGACATCTGAGAGACCTGCATTGGCTCCCCGTCAACAAAAGAATCACCTTCCGTCTCTTCACCCACGCACACAAAGCCCTACACGATCAAGGCCCGAGCTACCTCAACAACCGAGTCAACTTCTACGCTCCCAAACGCCACCTCCGATCAGCCAGCCGCGCCCTCGCTGCCGTCCCCCGCATCCGAAGAGCGACAACAGGAGGAAGGTCCTTCTCCTACCTGGCCGCCAAGACCTGGAACTCCCTCCTGACCGACCTGCGCTTGACCCAAGACCACCTCTCCTTCAGGAAGAAGCTCAAGACCTGGCTATTCGAGCAGTAACGGCACCCCCCCCCCCCCCAAGCGCCTTGAGACCCTACGGGTAAGTAGTACGCTCTATAAATGTCTTTGATTGATTGATTGATTGATTCCCCTTTCAACATGGCCGAAAACATTAATCCTATCCCATAGTCAGTAGGTTTTTTTAGGAGCATTCGTATGTGAGATAACTGGAAAGCCCACAAATATAATTTTAAATCTGGTGCGGCTAATCCTCCCTTCTCCCATCGCCGTCTAAGCTTCTTCCAAGCTATTCTTGGTAGTTTTTTGTTCCAAATAAAAGAAGTGATATCTGATTGTATTTTAGTTATGTGAGTCTGATCAAAGTAAAGGGGAATGGTATTAAAAGAAAAGAAAGTCTAGGCAAAATGGCCATTTTAACGAGGTTGACCCTCCCTATCAAAGATAATTGAAGGTGAGACCATGCCTGCATCAGTTTCCTACATTCTTTAATGATTGCTATAATATTTACTGAGGCAAGCCTGTTAATGTCTTTTATGATATTTAGGCCCAGATATCGTAATGATTCGCCCTCCTGTATTCCAAGGAACTCGGATTGTCATTCCAGACCAACAGCTCTGTTTTTAATGTGTTGATCTGGTAGCCTGATATTTTCCCAAACCCCTTAGCAGTATCAAATATAACCGGGAGTGCGGTTGTTACGTCTGATGTAAGAGCGAGCAGGTCGTCAGCGTATAACGCCACCTTCTTTTCCCACCCTCTGTGACAAAAAGGAATGATGGCATTCTCTCTCCTCAGTTGTTGTGCGAGAGGTTCAATATAAAAGTCAAAGAGAAGTGAGGAAAGCGGGCAACCCTGCCGAGTCCCCCTAGTTATATTAAAGGGGTCTGACAACTCGCCGTTAATTAATAGGCTTGCCGATGGGCTGGCATACAATAGACTAACTGCACGACAGAATCTCTTCCCCACTCCAAATTTAGCCAGGGCCCCCGACAGGTACACCCAATTAACCCTGTCGAAGGCCTTGGTCGCATCCAGAGTGAGAGCAGTCAATGGTAAATTCTGTGTCACCGCGATATCTATAGCCCCTAATAAGTCGTATGTTAATTCATATAGTTGTCGGCCCTTTACAAATCCTTTTTGATCTGCGTGGAGGACTGCCGGGGCTACCAAAGCTAACCTAGAGGCTAAAATTGTGGTGAAGATCTTATAATCCACATTTAAGATTGATATGGGCCTGTATGATTCGCAGGCGTCCTTGGGCTTTCCAGGTTTCAGTATGAGTGTAATTGATGCATTGTCCCATGATGATGGGGGAGTTTGGCCTTCAAGAAGGATCTGATTGAACATCTTAGTAAGGAAGTGGGCTATCTCATTTTCTAACACTCTATACGTTTCTGCTCGTAGCCCATCGGGCCCCGCTGCCTTTCCCTTCTTGCTTTTTTTTATAGCGGCCCTTACTTCTCCTTCAGTGATGATATCATCCAATGCTTGAGACTGAGCATGTGTAAGACTGGGGAGATTCATATGACTTAACCAATCGTCGACCTCCTCAGATCGGGATTCAATGTCCTCCTTATAGATAGACTAAAAAAAAACCTTAAAGGCTCTTCTAATTTCAATATCCGATGTAAAGGAATCGTTGCCCACCTTGATTTTTGCAATGTTGTTCCGGACCTGATCTGATTTAGTCTTCCACGCAAGCATTTTACCTGCACCTTCGCTGTACTCAAAATGGGCTAATTTGCTTGCTTCCCATCTCTGCTGCAATCTAAGATTCAATACTGAACCCAGGTCGGCTTTCAAGGTTGCCATTTCTTTTCTATAATTATTTATAGTGGACTCATCTACCCCAGTATTACTATCGATAACACCTTGGAGATTTATTATCTTTCCTTCTATGGAGAGTATTTGTTCTTTATATTGCTTCCTTTTATGAGACACTTTAGCTGTTATGAGACCCCTTAAAAATGCTTTGAACGAGTCCCAGACAATCCTTGTAGATGCTGAGTCGTTATTAATCAAAAAAAATTATGTGCTTCTCTATTGAGATATAGTATGTCATCAGGTAAGGAGAAAAATGAACGATCAAAGGACCATCTAGAGGGCAATCTCTCCGTTACATAGGTTAGGTCCATTAATACTGCAGAGTGATCTGAGAGATGCAGAGGTAAGTATTCAATGGATCTTACGTGTTCAGCCAGCCTTCGGCTGATCAAGATAAAGTCAATCCTTGACTGGTGTTTATATTTATAATTCCGGAAAGACACTCCTTGCTGGTCCCCAGACCTCTCCCTCCATATGTCAGAATACCCATATGTTTTCATTGCAGATTGTAGCACTGACCTAGATTTTGAGAAAGCTAAAGATCGACTATTGGGGAATTTATCCAAAACTGGGTTTAGGACAATATTAAACTCACCAGCTATAATAGTTGGCTCAGGAAAGGAGAGCAAGTGTGAAAACATAGTCTCCAATGTAGTAGGATCATCCTGATTCGGCCCATAGTAGCCCAAAACTGTGGTTTGAGAGCCCGCTATTACCACAGAGGCTATGGCCCATCTTCCACCTGGGTCGACCTGTTGAGATATCAGCCTAGCTTTAGCTCCTTTCTTGAAAATTATAGATACCCCTCTGGTATTACTAGCCTGAGTAGTGGAGACCGCAAAGTCTATCCACTTATTTCTTTTGATGAAGTCCATCGTCTCAGAGTTTGTTAAATGAGTCTCCTGGAGAACAATGACCTGCGCATCCAGATCTCGTAAATATTGCATGATTTTATTTGCCCTTGGTTTGGTGCGCAGGCCATTAATATTCCAGGAGAAATATTTTATGTTAATCATTTATGACATAGATTTCCGACAAAAAAGAGAGGCAGAGAAATAAGACTAGACCGAGCCATACTTGTCTAAAACTCTTTTGATAAGATTGCGATACCACTTTCTTACTATCAAGACTGTTATATCTTGGCTTTTTGAGGACATTTTTACTTTTTTCCCACCCCCCACCACCTACCCTAGCTACGTGCCACCCACCCTCCCCCCTCCCATTCCCTGGAAAACCCTTGCGAAATCTAACCGGTGCAATGTCCGGTAGATTGCGCCCCTCCGTGAACTCCTGGAGAGAAACCACACCTATTTAAATGCAAAAAGTAAAAAAAACTAAACTAATTGTGACACTGATTTAATTATATTGTTTAATGTCCCTTGTCGAGAAATTATTTTTACGATTTGTGCATAAGAACTCGGAGAGGTCAAGAGGTGGCCACGAACGCTAGTTCTACTTACTAAATCTCATAATTAAGACTTCTTATTGCTTCCCATCTGCATCAGGAGTTCATCTGCTGCTTGTACTGATCTAATGTTAGTCATCTTATTATTACACATTATTTTCATACCAGCAGGGAATGTTAATTGAGCTGAGGCACCCGCTGCTCTAAACGCTTCCAGGCGCCTCCCAAACTCCCATTGCTTTTCCAAGGTAATTCTTGAGAGATCTGACCTTATTAAGAATGTGAACCCCTTTGCAGCCAACGCTTTTTTGTTTTAATGCAAGATTAAGTATTTGTTCTTTCAGAACATATGTATGGAAATTTACTAGGATTTTACGGGGTTTAGATCTCTGGGGGTTTTGTCTAAAGGGATCCCTGTGAACTCTTTGGATGTCCAATGCTATTTCTTCTAGGGAGAGGTCTAGACTTAGGGACTCTTTTAGCAAGCCCATTATATATTGTTTTAAATCTGAGCCCTCTGAACCTTCAGGCACATTCAAAATTCGGAGATTCCCCCTCCTCGCATTGTTTTCCAAGGTCTCCATCCTTTCGCTGAGTGCTTGCTCCTCTCTAGAAAGCTTCTGAATATCTACTTTCGCCTGGTCCAAATAGATAGAGAGTGATCCTGTAGTCTCCTCCAGAACTCCCGTTCTTATAGCGAGTCCCTCGTTTTTATTTTCTAGGGATTCACAGTAGCTCCTTATTTCAGCTTGATGCGCAGCTTGATTTGCTGAAGCCTCTGCAAAGCCCTTCCTTATTTCCAGCGTAAGAGCTGAAAACATGCCTAGTATAGCCGCTGGTGTTATTTCGTCATCGGCCGCAAACTTGGATTGATCCGTGAGGGAGTCTATAGGATATTCAATTTGATCGAAAAGATCTCCCCCCCATTGCTCCGGCTTCTTCATTCGAACTGCTAGGGGGAGCAATGACAGACAACTCTTCTGAATCTTGTAATACAGGAACTGGTGCTGGTACTGGTACTGACTCCTCCCGAGCTAGAGAAAATTGTGATCCTGACCTTTTCTCGTTATCCCCGTCTCCTTCTCCTAGACTTAATTCACTAGCTTCGGGTTCTATGACCCCTTCTTCTGTTCCCTGATCTATAGCCTCTATTGCCTCTATTGGCGCAGAGACCTGTACAGGAGAAATCTTATCCATTAGGGGAGAAGATTCCACTTCAGAACCGGCTGACATGGCGTGATCCCCTGGCAGGTGTAGTATTTGGGGTATAACTTTAAAGTAGGAGCGTAAGGAGGGGGTGATATTGGCTTTTTTCTCAGATATGATGTTCTGCGTTTTAGTTTTTGTCTTAATTTTGGACTTCGAGCCGTATTTGGTGCCTCTTCCTTTGACCTCTGTGTTTAAGTAAGAGGAAGATTTTTTGTCTTCACCTGCTACGGTGTGGTCACCAACCCCACTAGGTGAGCCCAATATCTCAGCCTTATCTTCTAGCAGTGCGCCTTTCTTCTTCCGCCTTCTTTTGCCGGTAACTTTAGTTTTACTGAGGGGGGGCTGTGTTTTTGCAGTAGACTCGGAAGCAACCACTACTTTTGTTAGCCCCTCTTGACCTGACAAAGTTGAAGTAAGAGGATCAGACGTAACTCCACTATTTCCGCCACCGCAGATGATGAAGGTGCTGGTGCTGGTGTAAATGTTGACTGTATGCACGGCAATTTAGAAACAAGTTCTGGGGCACTACGCAAGATTTTATCAGAGGAGACTGCGTGGTATGGCTGCCCCAGACTTCTGAGTAACCTCCCTCTCCTCAGCTCCAGCGCGGCTAACTGTAAACGGAGTAACGGCGGTTGTGATAGTTGAGGATGTTTTAACTCACCCGTAAACTCCTGTGGATATGACTGCAGAACCCTCTCAGGGAGATCAAAATAGTGAATAGGGGGCCTCTGTTGCCCAAAATAAAGGCTTACCGTTCCTTTAAGGGCTTCCTCAGCAAAAATTAGACACAGTTCACTTATCTCACTCGGTGAATACTGCCAAAGCTCCAGCTGCAGGAGATCCATTGAATTCTTTGATGATGCAATTCCGCACGCTCCCAAACGATTACAGGGTGAATCAGAGCAGAATTTAGGGCTGCGAAGCACTCGCGGCACTCTCAGCCGACAGCAACCCGCGTTCTCCCCGCCCTCAGCTGCCGTCCCGCACTCAAGCAGAAAGCGGACTGACGGTGTCTTCGTCTCAATGTAACGGGGCTGCATTCCCCGCCACGAAGATCTCCGGTTCAGCAAAAAGTTGTCCCGTGAAATTAGGGTTCAGCTCCCTAACTAGCGTGAGTGTCAAAATTCATTTTCAATACGAATTTAGACGGTGTGGCTATCCTCACCAGGAGCTCGTCCCGGAGCACTGAGACCGCTTAACAAGCGGCCGCCATATGCAGGTACATCTTAAGAATTTTGGGGGGCCCTTAGCCAAATGCATTTTGGGGGCCTCTGTTCAGAAGAATTTGCAATTTATTAAGCATTTTCAACTCACTCACAACCAACCAAACTTGAGGTGCTGAGTTGCGTCAAAGGTAGAGTGAAAATGGCACTATCACATAGATTCATCCTCAGCATGTTTTGCGAGTCTGTAATAGGGATTATCAAGGAATCGCTATTACAGACTCGCAAAACGGGATTCATGTAGAAATCGCAATATTTATTGCGATTTCTACAGCTTCCTTATTTGCGATTAGCTAATTGCTAATCGCAAATAAGGAATAACTCCTCATTCATTCCTTTGGGCCTAAAGGCCCATAGGAATGAATGGGAAGACATATCAATGTGCGAATCGCTATTAGCGATTCGCATGTTGAGTTTGCGATTTCAAGGGTGCAGGGGTGTCCAAAGGACACCCTGTTGCACCCCTGAAATGATATTGGATGCTGGTGTTACGCACACAAATGTCCCAAGGACATGTGTGTGTGTAACATACAACTTAGAAAAATGCACTTAAGTGCATTTTTTTAAGTTTCCGCTATTTACCACGAGGTTTGATTTCACTGTAAATAGTGGCCCAAAATTGTGAATTCGCAATTTTTAAATGTTTCATGAATCGCATTTAGAATCTCAAATAGAGATTCCTTAAATGCAATTCCTTGCAAATTTGTGAATTCTATAACAGCGATTTTTGCATTTGGGATGATGAATCCCAAAAGCAAAAATTGCGCTCGCAAAGGGCCAGATTCTCAGAATCTGGCCCTTTGCGAGCCGCATTTCCGTTGATGAATCTACCTGTTTATCTACTAAGATATTGTGTTGTTCTCTCCCTCAGCGCAGGCTCTTTAGGCTGCCAATCGCCAACCCTACTCACATATCCTTGCACCATAGAGCAAGGATGTGGGTGTTCTGTCAAGCATAGATTTTTTACTGGAAGGGAACCCCCTGAACAAAAACTATGCTTTAATACTTTTCCCATTTGTATGCATGCTGTGAAAAGCAGCACATATGCAAAATTTGAAAAACATTTCTCCTACGTTACTACCGCCTTGAGGAAGTATATGGTTTTGGTGCAAATCACTGTCTAAAACTGTTAGTAGATAATGATGTGTTTCAAAACCAATGGGTGGCTGCATGCGAACGCCCATGTACCACCATTGGTACATCTTCTTGACACAGAGTAGCACAGAGTATTGCATAGTACTACGTTGCGTTACTTTGGCTCCAACTTTTCATTGCATACCAGATTTGCATTGAAAATAAACATGGCCACAAAACTTTGAGGTGGGTTTGAGTTACAAACGTAATGCACACCCAGCCCAAAGAGTTAATAAATATGAGTTCTGAATTTCAAATTCATGCACCTCCAAGCAAAACAGTACTATTTGAGTTTACAATATTGTGGTAAAACTACATCTTCGTAGTGTGATTAGAAATAGTCACGTTGGTCCCTTCCATTACCCATGAATGAGAAATGTTTTGCTCTAAATAAAACATTTATGGATGTTACATGTGGCTAAAAACATTTATCTGCAAACTTTCTGCAATAAACTCCCACATCACCCATCTCACCCTTACTAAAGACATACATTTAAAGAAATTTACTTTTAAATCTTTGCAACAGTCCATGTTAAGACTGTCAGATACAGGCAGATAGTTCAGGGGAACAGCTAAGGCCCTCCTAAATAACTGGAATCTTGGGCCAGAGCCCACTTTGCCCATGCCTTAAGCTATCTCTGGCAAAACAAAACAGTGGTTGGGGCAATTTTATGTAAGCAAATTTAGGTTACTTTAAAGATCAAATACAAAATGATGTTTTGAAACTTTTCTTAAGAGGTAATCTTGCTATATCAGAGATGAATTTGGTGGGGACTTGATGCAGTCTTGGTCTTGTTTTTAGATAAATCTCAATTGCTTCTAGTACTTCTTCTTGGGAGATTTGGGTACACAATGATGCAACATCAAGAGTGATCATCCATTGAGTCTGTGGATTAAACTGCAAACCCTCGATCTTAGTGGTGAAATCCATTGTGTCTCGCAAGTATGATGGAACTTGTTAAATGAACGGGTTTTAGAAAGAAATCAATTTACTGTGAGATAGGTTCCAGCACTGATTCTCTGAGGGAAACTATTTGATGACCTGGAGATGTTGTTTCATTCGTTTGTATTTTGGCATCTTTTGGACCAATGTATCCTTCACTGAATGCCTCTTTTAGAATAGTTGCAATTTCCCCTTGAATTTCCTTGGTAGGATCTCCAGAGATCTTATGGTACAACTGTTGATTGAGAATCTGTCTCTGTCCATCTTTTCTGTTATCTTCTGTAGACCAAATCACTATGGGCCCTCCTTTTTCTGCCTATTTAATAGGCCTGCTGGAGTTCAGGGAGTTCCGCGCGGAGTTCTGCAACCGGCAGAGTGCGGCTCATACTGCTGTTCACGCTGATCTTCCTACTGATCTTGTAGAAATTGTACCCAATCGGCAGCTCACATTTGTCAACTTACTGCTTGAGATTGCGAGCATGGAAAAAACCCTGCTGTGCTATGCGGAATGGAGTTTCTGCACTGTGAGAGCTCCGCAGAGTGCAGAAAATTCCGCAAACTGAACAGAGTTCACAGCCCAGGGCTACTATTTAACTATAACCGTGTCATCTTTTTCAGATTTTACAAGGCAATTAGTTGGTCCTTTGTGACACTGTTTTTAGCATACTCCTTTTTTATTCCAGGTGCAGTATTACAATACGTGCCCCAGGGGTGCAAGAGGCATTTGCACCCACCTTGCGTTCTCCGGAGCATTTTGGTTTTACAGAAATGAGCACAGACGCTTGTGTGTCCCCTTCAGTAATACCGATATGGATGGCACACACAAAGGGCCAGTGCTGCTATCGGGGGGCATTCCCTCATTTGCATAGGGGCGTGCCCTATGGAAATGTGCGGATTCCTTTGCCTCTGCACCCACACTATATTACAGATGTGCGTGCAGAGGCAAAGAAGCTCTTAGCGGTCGCACTCACAGTCTAGTCACTGCAAGTTCACCCCCTGGGAGAAGCCCTTTGGAGTAGAGAAAGGCGGTCCTATGGACCACCCAGATCTCCCCTTGCAGGAGGGTGCAGTTGTTCACTGAACCCTTCTGCAAGGGGATCTCTAATCCCCTTTAAATGTGCAGGCGGGTTGCCACCTACACTGTGAAAACATGGAGCAGCTGGAAGCAGCTGCTCTGTATTTTCACATGAATGCGCTGCGGGGTCAGCACAAGTTCAGGGCTGCCATGGGGCAGCGCATTCACCATAATGGGGTGCGTTGTCATTGTTTGCACCCGGCACACTTTTTAAAAGTTGTACCAGGCGCAAACAATGACAATGCGTTATACGGCCCCAGATGATAAATAGCTGAAAAAACAGACTGCTAAAACAAGAGGACTGATTTTGTAATTGTATTATGTGGAGGGCAGAAAGTAGATTTGTTTCTAAGTCTTTTAACTTCAGTATTCTGTGAAGGTTTGTGTTCCAGAAACAATGGTTTGAGACATATTATTAGAAAGAATTTCAGTGCTTCTGTCTTTAAGTGGACAAAGTCTGTATGTCTTGAAAGGGCAAAATACAAACCTTTCTCAATAATACTCTTTTCAGCTGCAGAGAGTTCAGCCAAAAAGCAAAATGTTTTGCATGACACAGGGCACAATTTATAGGAACAATTTACAATGTCATGGACCCTGTAGTCCGTCTTTGGTGACACTTTGTTAGATCCATCCCCTTGCTTCTCCATTAAAAAGGGACCCCCACGTATCTTGATTTTACATAAAGGCTCCTTTTTGGTGTTACAATTGAGAACGGTGATATACATTTGTTCATATCTTTGATCATGTTTATCCAAGTGCATGTGCCACAATTTGTGTTCATTCACTGTTTAATGTATTGTGTTTGCTTTTAGGTCACATAGGTTACAACTAGTATTCTTTGAAGGTAAAACGTGTTATTAGTTTGTTCCTATGTCTATGCCAGATACCAAAAAAACGAATAATGTTCTAGTGAAAAAAGAATGATGAAATAAATAGGACCATTCTAATTGAATTCCATAGTCACAAACATAAAGTAATGTTTGTGTGAAGCACCGTCAATACTTTCTCTTGTTGTGAAAAACCTCTCTGTGCACATGCTGACACTATCTGCGGCGTTCCTCAAGGCTCCTCGCTCAGCCCAACCCTCTTCAACGTCTACATGAGCCACCTCGCAGACATCGCATGCCAACACAACCTCAACATCATCTCCTACGCCGACGACACCCAGCTGATCCTCTCTCTCACCAACGACCCCGCCACCGCCAGAGCCAACCTACACAAAGGGATGACAGATGTAGCCAAGTGGATGATGAGCAGCCGCCTGAAACTGAACTCGGACAAGACGGAAGTCCTCATCCTGGGATCTTCACCCTCCGCCTGGGACGACTCCTGGTGGCCCCCCGCCCTGGGCAGCGCACCCAAACCAACAGACCACGCAGGCAACCTGGGCTTCATCCTGGACTCCTCTCTCTCCATGACCAGACAAGTCAACGCCGTCTCCTCGTCATGCTTCAACATCCTGCGCATGCTACGCAAGATCGTCCAGTGGATCCCCACCGAGACCAGGAAGACGGTCACCCAGGCCCTCGTCACCAGCCGTCTGGACTACGGCAACTCCCTCTACGCCGGAACCACAGCCAAACTCCAGAAGAGACTCCAGCGGATCCAGAACGCCTCAGCACAACTCATCCTGGACATCCCCCGTCGCAGCCACATCTCCGGACACCTGAGAGATCTGCACTGGCTCCCGGTCAACAAGAGAATCACCTTCCGTCTCCTCACCCACGCACACAAGGCCCTACACAACCAAGGCCCAGGATACCTCAAGAGCCGCCTCAACTTCTACGCTCCCACACGCCAACTTTGATCGACCAGCCACGCCCTCGCAGCCGTCCCCCAGGTCCGAAGAGCCACCACAGGAGGAAGGTCCTTGTCCTACCTGGCCGCCAAGACTTGGAACTCCCTCCCGACCCACCTCCGCCTGACCCAGGACCACCTCGCCTTCAGGAAGCAGCTCAAGACCTGGCTGTTCGAGCAGTGGCGGACCCCCGCTCCCCTAGCGCCTTGAGACCCTCCGGGTGAGTAGTGCGCTATATAAATGCGGTGATTGATTGATTGATTGATTGATTGATTGATTGAGAGAAAGAAAATGCAGTCATAATGAACTTTGACACTGCCCAAAGGTGGAAACCCTCAGCAGTGAAAAGGTTTCAAACAGTACAGCATTGGCTTATCTTTCATATGTTGGGCTTTACATTAAGGTTACCACAGCGAAAATCCATGAAGGTGTTGTGTGTAGCGAATCCAACAGACAGCAAAACAGTCAAGAAATAAAAGCTTAAATGTTCACCCTAAATAAAGGCAAACATTTACAAAGAATAACTCAAAAAGCTAAGAAAAACTGGTTAAGGGTTCAGCTGTCATGGGAAAAATAAAAATGTCACCAATGAATAAACGGGCGAGTGAATTATATTAAACATCACAAAAAATATAAAAATAATAGGTTCTGTTTGACTTCAAGAGATTTGAATGGGTCAGAATCATCCTCTTAGCTGACTTGTAGCTGACCTAAAACAGCACGAGGTCTGATACAAGCTAAATGCTTCTTCTCTTGAAGGATTGTGTATTGCACAGTATCTCAGGCACCTTCATCAAAAACATATCATTGTTCATCAGTCTTCAATGGACTAGGCTCTTCATTGATTTGCGTAACTAGGAATTCCTTTATAAATCATTCTTTGATAGCACCAAGGCTGGCTTTAGCACTGGTGGTGCCCAGTGTGACAATCATTTTTGGTGCCCCCACCCCATGACCTCCTCCTTAGATTCTCTCACTACCCCTTGCAAAAGTGCTGCTCATTTCTCCAATCATAAGTTATTGCTAAACACAGCACACCTCCTGAGGTCAGCACCCCCCTCCTCAGGTCAGCGCCCAGTGTGGCTGCCCCAGGCGAACTCCCCTAAAGTCGGCCCTGGATGACACTATTTCTCCTTGGAATCTGTTGTCATTCTCAGGCAGAGATGTGTGAAATTAGAGGTTCACAGGCTCAAAATTATAAAGAATAAAACATTCTCAAAATCAGAAGTTGAGAAGTTTATCACTTTTGTAAAACTTCACATACAAGCGAAATTTCAAAGAAAAAAGTTTAGGCATTGAAAAAGTTTTGTGGTTCTCCACAAACTTAGGTTCTCTGGGAAATTATCTTGTATAGTCCACGTTTCATGTTAGAACTCTCAAGCAAAAACATTTTGTGGGTGTTTTCATTGCCTATTTTTCTAGCTGCTGTTAAAGTGCCAACATTTTTTTTAATCAATCAGCTTCACAGGTTTCGCACACACATACTTGTTGTATAGCTGAAACTGGGATGGGGTAAATTGTAGAGGTGCTAGTAACAAATGCAGAACTCTCTGTGTTGCTTGAAATTTGGATCCCTGAGCAAAACGTTGTTTACATAGGGAACAGAATTTTAAGTTCCACTTGTGACTATAGTTCCATCAGATATGGTGGATGTAAAATATTTGTTTTTAAATATGGTTTATGTGGTAGCCACTGCCGGCCTGGCGGGGGCAATCCGCCCGCCATCCTCACCCAAATGACCCCCGCCATATTAGGATGGTGTGGGGGACCGCGGTGGACGGAAAGACCATTCGCCGCTTTTCCACCCCGGTCACAAGCCGACCGGGGCGGAAGAGGTTTAATATGGTGGCGGTGTCTAACAGATACCGCCATCCATATTAACATGGGCTTCTTTAGATGTCTTTCCGTGGCGGCGATGCCGCCACGGAAAGGAATGCGGTCTTCACTTTGGGGGCCCCCTGTGGACCCCCAGAGTGAAGGAGAGGTTGGGGGTGCCTGCCGATTTGTGTATGCAAATGCATACGTGCATTTTTAGCATTGTGGTGGGCGGTGCTGAGAGCACCGCCCACCACAATGCTAAAAATGCAGGATGCGCCTGCCACAGAGGCGGGCGCATCCTAATGCCCCCCACGGGACCCCCGCCCTTATGGCGGGCGGTCCCAATTACCAATTGGATGGCGGGGACCCCCTATGGGTGGCAGACTGTCTCGCTGTGTACCTTGTGGAATCATTGAGTGCATTATAATAGAGAGGTTCATCATTCATGGAGTAAGAATAATTAGCTTTTCTCTCAAAACGTCATAGAAAAAGTCTCCAACCACCTGGGTGTGGTACAAAAACATCAAGGCCTAAATATTCTCAGACAAAAATATTGTATCCTTAAAATAGTTTACACAATATTTCCCATTTCAGTTAATATTAGAACGTTTGCACCCAATGGAGTAAATATTTACTAAAGCTGGCTTGGATGATATTTATGTCAGATTATTTTTTTGTTAACAATATTCTGACACACATTCACTAACATCTTTCTAGTAGTAGTAAAGTTAGGAGTCCTAACTTTACTACTCCTAAACAGAGAAAAATCCTTACTTTAAGACTTTCGGTAGTCACAGAAGGCATTTAGGAGTCCTAAAGTTAGGAGTCCTAACTTTACTACTCCTAAACTGAGAAAAATCCTAACTTTAAGACTTTCGGTATTCACAGAAGGCATTTAAGAGTCCTAAAGTTAGGACTGCTAACTTCTGTGAATACCAAAATTAGTAAGTGCCTACTGTGAATACCAAAAGGAGTAAGTGCCTTCTGTGAATACCAAAATGGTAGGAAGTTTAGGATTTTGGGCCTGAATCTTGAAGCTGTTAGGAGAGCATTCCCACCCAGGACCTGATTCTGATGCGGTTAGGAAGGCCTCCTAATGACATTTGCTCCTTCCGAATCGGATCGGGACCGTGTCTTCCCGACCAGGGCCCAATTATGATACGGTTAGGAACTTATGCTCCAATTGAAGTCTATGGGAGTTCAACCAAATCATATCTGGAAGCATCCAGATACTTTGTACTCAGTCGGTCGGACTCTCTCGATCCGAGTGGGTCGGAAAGCATTTCTAAACCGATTCAGTTGGGAAGCTTTCCAACCCGCATCAGTATCAGGCCCTTTGTCTTAAGTTAGTTCTGTGAATCGGGCCCTCTGAAATCAAGAATATTGACGACCAGAAAATCGACCCGAAGGTAAGAAATATTGTTTTTGTTAATATCGAAGTTAGTAATATCGGTAGCAAAAATATTGATGTTAGTAATTTCGATTTTAATATTAGTGTTATGTATTTTATTTTTTATTTTATGTTTGTTTTTATAATTCTTGGTAATTATTGTGCTAGTTTTACAATATGTGTATTACATTTTTAGAAGTTAGTGATCATTTTTTTCAGTAAATTATACGTTTTAGTACCTTAGCGTGTTGTGGGTTTATAGGGGAATAGGGTGGGAAGTAATTTAATTATAGTAAATTAATTGAATATTTTTTGGGAATTATTAAATATTTTTAAATACATTTTGTGTTTTAGTTCTGTAGCGGGTTGTGGGTTTACATTGGAATAGGGTGGGAAGTAATGTAATCGTAATTAAGTAATTATTTAATTTGTATTTATTGGTATTGATAATTATTTTTATGTTGAATAATTATTAATTGGTAATAACGTTTTATTAATTGGTAATTATTTTTTATTAATTGAATAATTGGTAATTATATTAAGTGTATTAATTTATTATTGAAATGTGTTATAGGGTAATACTAATATGGTGGGGGGTAAATGGGTGGCAGGCGGGGAAGGATGTAGGGCGGATCGCCACCACCTTGCGGGTGGTGGCGATCCGCCCTACATCCTAATGACCCCCAAGTCTGTAGTGAGAGCTGCTTCCAATCAGTGAAAATCCTTGGGAGATACTGAAGGCTAAACATCATGCACCTTGTTACCAGTCACCCCCACGCTCAGCTTCATTAACTTTAAGACTAATGTACATAGAGCCAGATACTATGGATTGAACAAAATACTGTAACTAAGGCCACTATGAAAGGGATGCCATGTGTGTCGGTCAGAGAGCATTCTTTGTGGATGTATGAACATGTGTGCTTAAGAATGGGATATATTCGTACATGTGACCGAGAGCCTGTGTTGTATGTACTCGCAGCACAGGAGATACCTTTATCCATATGTGGCCCCATTGCATGTATTGCATAAACATTTGTTTTTTTATATGAGTGAAATAATAAAATGAACTGTTACTCATAATGGAGCATCCTGGTGCTAGAAATTAAATCTGAGTACTCAGCTGAGAAAGAGGGAATGATAGCCCCTTGCTGGAGAAGGAAGTGGCAGAAAGCAGCAGGGGCCACAAGAACCTTTTGAATAGGGCTTCTGATTAGGTGAAACACAAATCTTAGGGAGCTGATTCCATGCCTTAGATCCTAGAACATAGAATTATTTACTGCCTCAGGTTTTTTGTCTGTAAAGCGGTGTCTGCTAAATTGGAGAAATGTAAACTGCAGAAAAAAAATCTGCAAAAAAGTTAAAAATATGGAACATGTATCTGCACTTTAAATTTCTCTCATTTGAAAAAATGGCTGTGTTTTTGTGTATTAATAATGTCACTGGGTCCAGGGAGTAAGGGGCCTGCTGTTTGTAAATGTGACACTTTGAAATGGAAGAAAATTGAAAATGTAGAGGTAACTTAAGTATTAAGGTAACTTGCCATTTCACTTTTCTTCCATTTAAAAGCATTCAGAAACATCATTTTGTTCACAGCTCCAATATTGAGTTGCCAAGGACTTCTTAAATAAGAGTTAAATACATCAGTGCTTCAGTTGTTCACCTCTGTAACCCAGTCCCAACCCTGGTCATAAAACTGACTGAGCACTGGTCCTTTTCAGGCCCTGCTATCTACAGCCATAATGATGATAATGTAAAATGAACACAACCTTCCCTTAACATTAATAGGTAAATATGACTGTTTGCTTATTTAAACATTAACTCAAGGCTGTGAGCTACTCCGAAGGTGTCTGGGAGTTACTGGTAGCTCGCCATCAACTGGCTAGAGACACACACCAGATCTAGATTGAATGATTTGTGGGATAATCCAAATAGGGCCTTGTCACCAGCTTTTCCTGGCATTGCGGCTCCCAGAGGTCAGAAAGAGCAGCAAACATTGAGGAGCTCAATTCAATTCAAAACAAGCTTTATTCGGTTAGTATACAACCATAAAAGCATTCTAAAATATATCAAATATAAAAACATTAAAACATTTATCATAAATCATCACAATGGGATATAAATAATTTATCATGGTGAGAAATATAAAAAATTCATGTAAGGTTCATTTGCAAGCTAGGTTATCATTATACATAACGTGCTAAGGGCATTTTGGGGAGAAGACCATATTGAGGTGTTGTTGTTGGCTGCAGAGCTAGGAGGCAAGTGAGTTTTTTAAATGATGCATACATCACATTGACTTGCATGAACGTCAATGGAGACACATCCATTGGCTTTCGTAAATTGCTTTCTCACACGTTAGCCTAAGGCAGTGTCCGTCACAGAGTTTCCTGCCTACTACCTGGTCAACTTCCACTGATGACCATCTAATTGTAAATGTCCTAATGGCAAGGTCAGGCTCCCGCCATTTAAGATTGTGAAATAGTGTGTTTGTGAATGTTAAGTGCATCACCACCACTCAAATAGGTGGATACTTTGTTTACATATAAAAAATGATAATGTTATTATTTGTTTTCACAAAAAAGTGGTATTGTGGTGCGTTACAGTAGTCAAATTGTAAAATATAAATGTGTAAATAATACATTTAAAATGTATTATGTACACTTTTTAAAAAATAATGTCAAAAATATAATTTATAATTGCTTACATAAAAATGTTTGATGTGTATAATTATGTTAAAAAAATACTTATTTTTAAAACTAGATGAAATGTGTGTGTATGTGTAGAAAATTGTACAACAATATTTATTTTAAATCAAAACATAAAAACTAGTCCTTGGTGGTAAATTTCGATCCGCTCGCGAAATTTGCGATATTTGGCATTCTGCGGAGAGCGCGAAAATATCACAACTTTTGCAATCTGCAGCGAAACGGATGTATTTTTTTGTCAGCGCTTTAAAAATGCGTTCTCGCGCACGCTGTAGTGACTTACCAGATCCCTGCGTTTGCTGCCGAGTTTTCCTATCTGTTCGCATGCGCCACGAGATGTTGGATTGTTGGTAACCGGTCACGCTATCCCGCGCATGTTTGCGATCGCGAACACGTCATTCGACCCGGAACTGGAAATAAGCATCAAGAGCAAGATGGCTGTGCCCATTAGTGACCGCATGGGCAAGTTAGAGGTAAATTTCCCAGCGAGCACGCAAAAACACATCGCAAACGGGCAGGAAAAGCAATCTCCGTATCTGCGCGAAAGTTCTGCATGCTCTCGGAGATTTAACGCAATTTCGCGATACTTTGCGAAAGTCAATTTCACAAATTCCGCCCACCCCTAATAAAAACCCAGCAAAAGTGAGGAGACCACAACCTGAAGTTTTTATACCATTTCCAGCCTTTGCCACCATGGAAGAACAGGATATTATTTAAACAAATCAGATTAAATAGTCAAACTATTCTGGATTAATGTCATCAGCTGGAGCCACATCTTCTGGTGTACATTAGGAATCTACACCAATAGTCAAAATCATGATAGTACTACATTTTGCAGCCACAGGATTGTTCCAATACACTGTGGCAGTATCCAGTGGACTGTCATAAACAACTTTAGTAGTGTGCTACAAGAAGTTCTTTATTCAATGATGAGACACATCAACAGCTCCATACCGTTTCCCTGAATAGAGGAGTTTGCCAATGTGAAGAGAGATTTTTATGCTTTGGGTCACCTACCACATGTGGTTGGAGCAATTGATGGCACACATATTGGATTGGTGCTGCTACACAACAGAGAACAAGTCTACCCTGTCATGTCTCAATATCAATAATGACAGACAAATTATCCCATGTTATAAGGAGCTTTATTCTTTGCTTCCTTTGGCGCCCTGGTCCCTACTCTAACTGCCCTTTCCTTTCGTGGCCCCTCCTCTTCCTCTACTCCGTAACTCCTCCCATCCCGACAACTAGACTGCTTACAATATCACATCTTCCCCTTTGTTACAAAAGAAACACAACTGACTTGATTATAGTTCTTCAATCAGTCTCTTGGGCTTGTGAAGGTCTCTTTGAGTTCGGAGGTTCATTGCAAATTCTGCAGACACAGCCTCTGCCTGTCGATCAGGTCTCTGGAGTGGAATTGAATGACTAGGTCCTTCTGCCTCTCGTTGAAATGAATCCCCATCAAGTATCTCCTTCATGGCTGGGGTACATTTCTGAAAGTGAGAGACATTTCGAGTGATCCGTCTGTTTGCAGACTCAGCAGTGATCATGGTACCTTTCTGCTGAGTGATCGTCAATGGTTCCTCCTTAAACCTATAGTCCGTTTTCTTCGACTGCTCCTGTTTGACCACCACACAATCCCCTGTGTGAAGAGATGGAACCTTGGCTCTCCGTTTCGTGTCTGCATACAATTTCATTTTATCCTTGCCAGCTTGATCAGCTACCGAGAGTTCTCGATGTATGCGTGTTGGAGACACCGGTCTCAGAGCTCCTTCCCAGGTTGGGATCCTCGTTCGAATGGGTCGCCCCAACATGAGAGTGGCAGGACACTTTCCGGAAGTAGCATGTGGTGTTGTCCTATAGGCTCTTAAGACCTCATTGAGAGCCACTTGTAAGTCTTTTTTCTCTAGAGTAGCTTGTTGAAAAGTCTTTTTTAAGGTGGCCATAAATCGTTCAATGGTACTATTGGCTTGTGGCCACAGAGGCGTGACTTTCCGATGTCGAAAATTGAGATGCTTTGCGAACTCACTGAACTCATGTCCGTTAAAAGGAGGACCATTGTCTGTCTTTAGTTCCTTGGGAACTCCCCTGGCGGCAAACACCTCATCTAGCACGGCAATTGTGCTGGAGGCATTGGTAGATGACACAAACTGGGCTATCGGGAATCTCGAGTACTCATCCATGATAGCTACAACTTACCTGCCTGACTGGAGACGTCCATAAAAATCCATGGCAAGCTCTTGTCATACCCCACTAGGTAACTTAGTCATTTGAAGGGGAGCTGGGGAATCTCCAGACTTCATTAGTTGACACTGGGGGCAATCCATTAACGTGAGCTCCACCATTTGATCAAGTTGGGGAAACCAAACTTGCTCCCGGAGGGCTCTCTTGGTTGCCACCACTCCCCGATGACCTTCATGGGCAAGATTAACAACACCTTGACGCAACTGCCTCGGAATGACGATCCGTTGGTCTCTCAATAGAAGACCCTCCGAGGTAGCGGATAACTCTTCACTGACGTGTCGGAAGGCCTGCATCTCTTGCCGGAGTTGCGGATCACTCGGTTCCTCCTCGCTATCATGTCTCCAGCGATGTGTGCGCAGGCGTCGCACTACCTTCTGAAGGGTGTTGTCCTGTACAGTAGCTTCCAGTATTGCTTCCAATGGAACTGCCGGTGGTCGGGCCACACCTACCACAAAGTGGATGTACTCCTCAGCTATCGACAGAAGGGAAGCCTGAGATGCCTGAGGGTGTCTGGACATATAGTCCGCCGGATTCTCTGCTTTTCCGGGCTTATGAATGATTGTATAAGTATACTCTTGTAAGCGTAATCCCCACCTTTCAATGCGAGGTGGCATCTTGGCTTTGGGATTACCGAAGATGGTGACAAGTGCTTGGTGATCTGTAATCACGGTGAAATGTTTCCCATAAATGAATACGTGGAAATGCTCGCAGGCCCACACGACCGCTAAGCTCTCTTTCTCGGGCTGAGAATAAGCCTTCTCGGTGTCTGACATGCTGCGACTGGCGTACGCCACAATGTGTCGCCGATCAGTGTCATTGTCATATTGAGCCAGAATAGCACCCAACCCCTCTGGACTAGCATCCACTGTTATTTCTGTCTTTCTTTTGGGATTAAAATAGGCTAAATTATCCGCCGATTCCACTGCCTGCTTGATCTCCTGAAACGCCTGCTCACACTGAGAGCTCCACACAAACGGTTGTCCTTGCTTGGTGAGGGTACGGAGTGGGTGACTGATGGTGGCGTAGTCCTTGATGTATCTAGAGCAGTAGCTTGCCATGCCCAGAAATTATCTGACGTCGCTAACGTCTTGAGGGCTCTTGGTGGTGTTAAGCGCTGTCACTTTCTCGGGGTCAGGCTTCATCCCAGCCCATGAGAACACATGTCCGAAGAACTTGAGGGTGGACTGATGGAATTCACACTTGTCCTTGTTAAGGGTCAAATTGGCTTCTAGGAGAGCATGGCATACTTGATCCAGAGCTTGATTATGTTCCTGTGTGTTTGACCCATACTCCAGGATATCATAACTATAGTTCAGTGAATTAGGTATGTGCTTGATTGTCTGACGGATGACCTCCTGGAATATTTTGGCTGCAGAAGAGATACCGAAACTCAGTCTCTTATATCTAAACAAACCCAGATGGGTGGCAAAAGTTGTTATGTACCTTGATTTTCGTGTAATTCCAGCTGATGGTATCCCTTGTTTAGGTCAAGTTTAGAGAATACCCTGGCACCATTTAATGCCGGAATCATATCACTCAGGTGGGGTCCTGGGTGCCGCTCTCTTTCTATGGCTGTATTGGGGAGCCTCATGTCCACACACAACCGTACCTTTTCAGGGGTGCCATTCTTCGGAACTATGACCACTGGTGACACCCATGGTGTGGGACCATCCGTTTTCTCAATGATGTCAGCCTGTAAAAGTTCCTGAATTTCATTCTCTACAGCCTGTTGCAGGTGAAAAGGCACCCGCCTTGGATGTTGAGCAACGGGGCGTACTTGATCATTGATGTGCAAACGAATCAAACATTTGTTCATTTTCCCGAGCCCGGTGTGAGGTAATATGAATTTTTCTGGTCAATTGTGTCCCCTAACGTAGACCCCAACGGCTCCATGTACGTGCTTCAAGTACATGTATGTTCCCTCCACAACCAGCTATGAAGACGCAAATACATTTGCGTCCAACGTTAACATGTCCTCTTTCAGATCCACCATGAATGGGTCGAATATTCAGTTCCTAAGTATGCCGTGCCACCGTCTTTACATGGTGCACTTTCACGTTTTTCTGGCTCTGGCGAGTTAGGCCCTGATTCCTGCCATCGAGCCCTTTCTGCCTTCTGTCTCTGAAAGCTGCAACCTGGATCCGCATCCATGACCCTTACCCTACTCCCTGTGCGGCGAGCGGTGCCTGGCTCGGCCTGCTTGCCTGCCAAGACTGTATTTTGCCTTCAAGTTATCTGCTCCGCTCCTCGAAAATACATTCCTGTCTAGTGATTTAGGAAAACATCTCCCCAGCTGCAGAGCAAAGGGCCCGGCCTTTCTGTCTCCGTGCAAGTAATTCATTGCTCCTGTTACCATGGTAGGCCCATGGCCCCTCGCATCTCACGTAGACACGTAGACACATATGCACGCACTAGCAGTCAGTATAGAATAGCCTCTGCCCGAGAGACCTTTCCTTCTAGATAATACAGTTCCTCAAACACAAGATATTAGATATGATTTGGGTTTAGGTTGTTCTGACACGCCAGACTTCTGTCTCCACGTATGGTGCTAAATGTCAAGTCCCCTTCACCCTCCAGTTCCACGTCAATCACACGTCATGCTGCTGCGCGCGCATCTCTGCCATATATTTCTGCTGACACTGCAGGATTCCTCTATGGATCCACCCACCTGTGACACTTTCCTGTGACGTTGTCTAGCACACACCTCCGTGTACGCCCTCGTGCACGCCTTCTGTTACGTACATGTGTTCTTATCTCTTTTCTCTCAGCTGTTACGCCTTCTGTATCCATCGCCATTAAATGCATTTACTATATATATTGTATTCTGTTAATAAAGCATTGTCTCTCCCTTCCTGAACCTTTGTGGTGATGGAACATGATACCTGGTTCGAACCAATTCCTTTTTAAGGAATAAAACCCTTATAAACTCAGATGCCACGGACTCTGCCTCTCATTTTTGATTGAGTTATTCTTATTGAACTTTACTGCATAGAAATTCAGCATAGGTAAATTTTATTTACCACATAATTGGCGCCCGAATAGGTACCCCTCCCCCACCTTATGCGCCGGCGGTGCGTTGCAGGCCTGGTCCCCTGCCACAGCCGAGACGGACAACTACGCGTACCCGCAGGATTTCCTGTATCTCCCTCAGGCCAACGGAGGTGACTGAGGCTGCGATCGACACCCAGACGAGGCGGTGAGGAGTGCGGAGGATCCCGACCAGAGCCCAGCCGAGAGAGCAAGGTCCGAGGTGTTCAGAGGCCCACCAGTTCCGAAGTTCCGAAGTTCCGAAGTACCTACGTCACGAGTCGAGTCGAGTCCAGTCCGGTCCAGTCCAGTGTCGAGTTTCCGAGGCCTTCCGTTCCGTGCTTCCCGGTGAGTACCGTTGCTGGGGACGCATCTAGACGGGTGCATTAATTTGTGTCCGGTCAAGACGGGTTTGGGTACACAGACCCGGTCTGCACTGTTTAGCAGTGTATCTGTACTGTTTAGCAGTATATCAAGTATTCAGCTATCAAGTTATCGTTCGTTTTCCGAAATGTCTTAATGTGTTTTAATGTCGTGGTATGAGTGATTGTTTGATTTTCATTACTGTGTTTATTGTATTAATGGTGTCCAAATCCGAGTAAGTATCAAGTATCAAGTATCACGGCTCAAAATGCCGCTGTTTTCTAAACTGAAACAGATAGGAACTAGAAAAGGGATACTCGAGGAAGCTGTTCCCATCCCACCCAGGGACACTCCAGGATATTTTATGTACCACAAACACGGCTTAGACGCTGTATTATATCTCGACTTGGGGGTGGATTACACCAAGGATTTAGCAGAGAATCAGAGATGGCCCGTTACAGGGACATGGGATGCCGATTGCATCATGAGAGTAGAAGAAGCATTATGGAAAAAGAAAGCCAGACAGTCACAGAAAGATGCCATTGAACTATGGCGTAAAGAATCACACAGACGGACAGAGAAAGCACTCAGAAAAGCAGAGAAAAGTAGAGAGGATTCTGAAAAAGCCAAAGAAAAAGAACTACTAGAAGAAGGGGAACGAGTTAGAATGGAACAACACGATAGACGGAGTAACGCAATTATGACAGGATTGTATCCAGTCCTGGCCGAGGGCCTGCCTAAGGCGACCCCGGAAACACCGAAAAATCTGCCCCCTCCATTGGTTCCGACTAAATTACGTCACAAGACCGCCGCAGACATTTTTATTTCATCCTACTTGGATGATGTAGCTCCCGCATATGCTAGTATGCCTGCCCGTGTGCCACCTGCTGACGGTAACCCGCCCCCTGATCTTCAGCCCCCAGGTCCGCAACAGCTAACCCCTCCCGGTCTGCTTCCTCCACCCTTACCTGCACCCCCTATTAATCCGCATAATCCTTTTGGGCCTGGCGCGGTTCAGGCCCCAACTCAGTTACAGCAGGTACCGACCCTACAGCCAGGTTATGGTCAAGCATCCGCTTCAGGAGGTGCTACCGGAGGTTATCAAACACCCCCACCGTTACACCGAGTGACAATGAGAGATTAATCAAAGGCTCGGACACCTAAGGGTGCACCGGCAGAACAGCTTAGAAGAGAACTTACAGATTGTAGATATGACCCAGTGCCCGGTACAACAGGACCCTTGTTGCTAGCGTCCCTACGTTTGCGACGTGTTACAGATTATCTGATGTTACTACCAGGTATGCCAGAACATCTAGACAAATTGTATTATTTTATTAGAACAGGAGAAGGAATGGAGTGTGTTGCCGAAGCCATGTCACGTCAGAAAGTAGAGAACAAAGGTTTAATAATGCGATTTATGGTTAATTGTTTAATAAGAGAACAAGATCAGGCAGGTTTTCCGCAAAATGAAATGGATAGACTGCATAGATGGAGCCAGAATATCGCGGATGGTAAACATGAGAAGGAGAACAGTGTACATATTATGGTTAGAAAGATCCGTAATAGAAATACATGCCCGGCGAGCCCCTGAAGAACATCTTGAATCAGACGGTCCGACTTCCTCGCAGGAGGAGGATGATACAGGGGATCTAGCAGAAACTTCGCATCAGTCAGACAAAAAGATGATAGGATATGTAGGCAGAGGGAAATTCCCTAGACCGCATCCCTTTGATAGGCCCTTCAACAGACCCATTCGTAAACAAGAAACGTGTGAAAACCAGAAACATTACCTCTGTCCAATACCAGAAACATTCCACTCTGCTATGTCAAATCCGAAGACTCCTGAACATCTATTTCAGGCTACCGATAAAGTACTTCAAGAGCGAATGGGGTACCATGTACTCAATTCCATGGATGAACAAGAATTAGCCAGGTCAGCAGTACAATGGGCTGACAATTCTGATAAATATAATGATGACGCAGTAGCGCAAACATTTTTGAATCTTTCTCCAGACGAACAGTGACTAGCTGGTATGTACATGATACAGCATCTCCTTATTCTGTATAAAAGCCAACATTCTGATCCAGGTCCCCTACCTGATGTATTAATAGAGTTACTCATGAATAAATGGAGAGGCCTGGGTACCGATTTGATTAAAGTGATTCTAGAACATCGACACAAATATAGTGCCTTCCTGAATCCACAGTTTGTTCCAGCTCCACCCCCAGAAAGAAAAATGTTTTACATAGACAGACAAAATCCCTTGCGAGAAGTACATCCAGTCAGGAATGATGATAACACCCTTACACGTATGTATGTATACACGCCCATAACTAAAATGGAATTGTTAGAAATGAAGAAAATATTGCCCAGTCATGATAAAGACCCTGCAGGTTTTCACCGAGAAATAAAAGACATGTTACTCATGGGTGATTATACCTATCCCGACATTATGAAGATATTGAAAGTACTATTGCCTGCCGGTATTTACGAGAAACTCAAAGAAAAAGAATGGGAGGTGGGAGACACAAAGATTGATTGGGCTGCATTAGAAAATGAAGAAGAGACCCGAACCCCAGGGTTAGGTCTTGGGGACAAAACTAAAGCATTACCAGGATTGTTAGTACAAGTATTGCCAAGGTTATTAGCAACTAAAAAGGAGGATTGGGATGCAATATCAGCCTGTAAACAGAAACCCGATGAAGACACTAGTGATTTTTATTCCCGATTTGAGAAATGTTTTATTATTAATAGTGGCCTGAAAGCAAGTAGCGAGTCATACCCACACCTTTTTGTATCTAAATTAGTCGAAAATTCTCTGCCCCAAGTTAAGAATCGTGTACTGAAAGTCGAGAGCACATGGCAAGCAAACACGCCTTCCCAAATGTTACAAATGTTGCAGTACCACCAGAACAGAATTAGAGAAGAACATGATCACGAACAAAGACGTATGAAAGACACGAAAATGAAGATGCTAGTTGCTCAGTCAGTTCCAGCTGACGGTCAGAAAAAGGGTATGCCACAGTCCAATAATTCAGCAGCTCCTGTTAAAGGGATATGCAACTATTGTAAACAGCCAGGTCACTATGTAAACGATTGTGCAGTTTTGAAACACAATATATCTACAGGTAAAACTAAAGAAAGACCACGTCAACCTAGACAAGACCAGGCCCAACAACACGTTCCACAGAATGAACAGCCTATGCATGCTCCACAACAGACAGTACAGACCGTAGCGGTACCACAGCCCCAACCGATTGCCGCAACACAACATGCAACTCAACAGATGTACCAGTATGCACAAACTGATTATCCCGATTATCAGCGATACACATGAAACAGCCTAGAGAGGGAGGTTGGCTTGCCTCTCATTGAGGTTCCTGTAGATCAAGAGGGTCCTTATGTACATAGTCAAGTATTAGGAAAAGATAGAAAGTTTTTGATTGACACAGGGGCAAGCAGAACAACAATCAGTCACGACGAGGTTCCAGGGGCACCCCTCTCAGGCTCACAGAATGTTTCCCTTGGATTTTCAGGCAAGCCTATTGTAAATGAAGTATCGAAACCAGTACCCCTTTTAGTTGGTCCATTGTCTCGCACTACAGATTTATTGCTCACGAAATCATGTCCAGAAAACTTGTTAGGTATCAAAACACTGAAAGCTCTAGGAGCTGTAATTTGCTGTTCTCCGGAAGGAGTAAGATTGTTTTTGCGTGACTTTAAGGGTCACTATGTGTTGAGAGATATTGATCCCAGATTACAGAATGTTCCTGCACATTTATGGGCACAAGGCCCCACTGATGTAGGTTGTATGCACATCACTCCATATCGTGTCACACTCAAACCAGGAGTAGTATTACCACGAATCCGACAATACAAGTTACCCCCAGATGCTGTAGTGGCTTTGCTGAAAATCATTGACGAGCTCATTGCACAAGGAGTGGTTGTAGAAACCGACTTGAATCTATGTAATTCCCCTATCATTCCAATTCTTAAACGTACTGATCCAAATGCACCTCCAGTTTATCGATTAGTGATCGATTTACGAGAATTGAACAAATGTATTGTCCCACAGTACCCTGTGGTTCCAGACATCTCTTCATTATTGACAGCTATTGATTCAGAGGCAACGTTCTTTACTGTAATTGATCTGAAGAACGCCTTCTTTAGTGTCCCAATCGACCCGGAAAGCCAATATCTTTTCGGATTCTGTTTAAGTGGCCGAAGCTTCAAATTTGCACGCGCACCTCAAGGATTCACAGAAAGCCCCAGCATCTATAGCCAAGCACTGAAAAGACAACTTGACAGTATTCACATGCCTGATAACACTGCCCTACTGCAGTATGTTGATGATCTATTGATCACCGCCCGAAGTGAACCAGAATGTGAACAAGCATCACTGACGGTTTTGCATTTCTTGGCTGACAAGGGACACAAGGTGTCTCCTTCGAAGCTGCAATTCTGTGTTCAGCAAGTGGTTTACCTTGAGCACTTGCTGTCCAAAGGGGGGAGACAGCTAACGCCTGACCGTATCCAGTTAATTATAAACATGTCACAGCCCAAGACACAAAAGGAGGTACGAGCCTTTATAGGCCTCACTTCTTACTGTAGACAATGGATTCCTCAGTATGCATTTCTAGCAAAACCACTCATACAGTTGACAACCCAGGAGGCAGCGTCTTCGACTGTCCTCCCTTGGACTCAGGAACATACACAAGCTTTTGACAAATTAAAGAAAGCCTTATGTCAAGCACCTGTTTTAGCGACACCATGTTACAGCAAGCCTTTTACACTTTTTGTCACAGAACGTGAAGGTACCGCATTGTCAGTACTCACCCAGGATCAAGCAGGTTCACACAAACCGTGTGCTTATTTTTCTAGTACATTAGATCCAGTAGCCCAGGCTCTGCCTGCGTGCTTGAAATCAGTTGCAGCAACAGCTCTAGCAATCAGACAAAGTGATTCCATAGTGTTAGGACACCAATTGACAGTACAAGTTCCGCATTCCGTGGAAGTTCTTTTAAACCGAACACAGACTCAGCACTTGACTATAGCACGACTGACAGGTTATGAATTGACATTGTTTCAGCCACACATAGAAATCAGACGTTGCAATACATTGAACCCTAATACACTTCTGCCATTAAGTGAGACAGACCCTTTGGCACATGATTGTATTGAAGTCATTACCATTACGACGAAACCCAGACAAGACTTGACAGACACTGCATTACCAGATCCAGACCTGACGCTTTATGTGGATGGTTCATGTATGAGAACAAGTACAGGAGAGTTAGTGGCCGCATATGCAGTCACGACAAAAACTGAAGTCATAGAAACAAATTGTATTGACATTCTGTCAGCCCAAGCAGCAGAGCTCACCGCTCTGACTCAAGCCTGTATTCGAGCAAAGAACAAGAGAGTTAACATATACACAGATTCACGTTATGCTTTCGGAGTCGTACACGACTTCGGTGTACTCTGGCGAGAGAGAGGTTTCTTGACCTCTCACGGAGCCAAAATCCAGCACGGTCCCCTCATTCAAGCTCTGTTAGACGCAATACATTTGCCTACAGCGATATCCATCATGAAGTGCAAGGCACATACGAAAGTCACAGATACCATTTCCCAGGGTAACGACCTGGCAGACCGAACAGCCAAGCATACAGCTCAGACTCAGACTCACGCAACTGACCTGACAAAGACAATAGTCCAGACACCGACACATTGCATGACAATTAGGGATCCCGCCCTAGATGTAATTGACATACAGACACATGCTACACCAGACGAAATCAAGAAATGGATTGAACTAGGAGGGATTCAGACAGAACAGGGATGGATGACGAAGGGGAAAGCCACATGGTTTCTCCCCGACTCTATGGTTCAGGTTATCATTAACACAGTACATAGTCCTGCACATTTAGGAGAAAAAGCCATGTTAGACAGTATTCAAAACCTTTGGTTCAATAAACATTTACGAGCAGCAGTCAAACAGAAAGTGCGTACTTGCATGATCTGTTGTCAGTTCAACCCAGGTAAAAGCATTCCGGTAGAGCAAGGTGGATTTCATCCTCCCAATCACCCTTTTGAAGTCCTCCAGGTGGATTATATCCAGATGGAACGTTGTCGAGGATTCAAATATGTCCTCGTAGTTGTATGTGCACTCTCCCGTTGGACAGAAGCATATCCAGTCCCAGATTACACTGCTCCGACCACTGCAAAGCAGTTGGTTCGTGAATTCTTCCCCAGGTATGACTTGCCCCGTATCGTATACTCAGATAATGGTCAGCCATTCTCGTCCGAGCTTATGAAGCAGGTATCACTCCTGCTAGGTTATCAATGGAAGTTTCACTGTGTCCGACATCCCGAGGCAGCAGGTCTCGTGGAACGACATAATCAGACCCTGAAAATTCGCCTTGCCAAGATCTGTAGAGAGAAAGGCGTTGACTGGATAGTAGCTTTACCAGTTGCACTCTTTTACATGAGAATGATAGCGCATTCAAGAACAGGGCTATCCCCGTATGAGGTGGTCTTTGGTAGGCCACCGAATATGTGGGGGACGCCTCTGCCTCGTAAAATCACAGATGTTGACTGTAATATGCTGACAGATTACCTTGCCTCCTTGATGTCTGCACTACAATCATGTCGTTCACAGGTAGCTGCAGCCTTTCCCGACAACACCGAGGTGAAGCCCCACGAGATCGTCCCTGGTGACCTGGTCCTTGTACGGAATTTCGACAGGAGGAGTCCGCTGGAGCCCCGTTGGCAGGCGCCGGGAGCTCGTGTTATTAACAACAAGGACCGCAGTAAAGGTGGAGGGCCGCAAGGGCTGGCTCCACTCGAGTCACGTGAAAAGACACTATGGACTGCCTACGAAACTAGACTCCCAGCCCTGCCCCCTTCCAGAGACTGATACTAAACTTCCCCTGGTAGAGAAAACTCCTTGCCAGGAATTTCGCATGAAGTTGAGGTCTAGCAAGTCAGACAGTTTAATTGTTTAAGTCCTCCCCTAGGTGAATCGGTTAGACAAGTTTCTGACATGTACCCGCTAGACCCCAATAGAGAGAGAGATAGACAGAAACAGATCAAGAAACATGAATATTGTAAATCTCTCCGTAGTCACTGCATTGTGACATTATTGATTATGTTTTTTCTGAGTCTTTTGATTATTGTTGCAAGTATACTGTTACACATATACTTTCCTATTTTCAAACGTGCACATTCTTCCTCAAATGTCACTGCCGAGCATACTTTCAGTGAACTGCCCCCGCACGAGTTATCTTACCGACTTGCGCTGCGCAACAATACATTCATCAGTATGTTACATCATTCCCATCAGACCAGCAATGCTACAAATTGTTGGATATGTGGCCGACTCCCTCCCTATCAGAAATACAAGGGAGTTCTGCCCCTCTTTCCGTACCCGTTCACACATAATGGTTCCTGTGGTGCATGGTTTAGTTTAATGAACTCTTTAGATTCTGATTCCGTAGTTTACCAGGGCAATTGGGTGTGGGGAAATCTGAACACAGTTCTGCATAAAGTATGTTTCCCTGACAAGGAGGGTCTTCCCCAAAGAACAGGGACTGATCTAGAAAATGAAGTATATGGATTAGGTAACTTTACACTCAACCTCATGATTCTGAATGTCCAGTCCGAAGCCGAACCAGTCTTGCCCGCAATGTCAGTATTACCAGTCAAAGGTGAATTATCTGTCAGAAAGAATGGTTCAGTACACCTGGGTCATAGTAGATGTACTACTGTGATCGAATTCAGTGATAAAGGCAAGTCTACATTCAAAGCTTCCCGTCATTCCTATTTCATTTGTGGTCATACAGCATATATACGCTTACCTCTAGATTGGGATGGTACTTGTTACATTGCATTCCTTCTGCCACCTGTTTTCCTAGCCCCTCCTGATTATCATAGGGACTCCCATCTAGTACACAATAGACCACAGAGAGATCTCCCGATTGTCGACTACACTGAAACGGCATGGGAGCAGTATACAGACTTCAATAAAGGTTTCTTTCCCTATTTAGGTGCTGTCTTTAATAGTAAACTGATACGTAAATTAACCAGAACCCTCGAAGCAGTAGTGAATGAAACTACTTCCGCCCTGGGCAACTTAAAAGAGGAGCAGTCTGCTATGCTGATTGTTGTTCTTCAAAATCGTCTTGTCCTTGACGTCATCCTGGCCGATAGGGGCGGAGCTTGTAGAGTCATCGGATCGAGTTGCTGTGTTTTCATTCCAGAAAACGCACCATCAGTATATAGAGCCATAACCCGTCTCCACAAGATTGCAAGTCAGATATGTTATGTTATGTTATAAACCGTTTTGTAGCGCGCTCTGTTACTGGTGAGTATCCTGGCGCGAGGAAAGGATCAGAACGGCAGATAACAAGACAGCGAAGAATCCTCCTAGCCTGCACTCGTGAATAGGTGAGTTTTCAGATGTTTTTTAAAAGCAGTCACTGTCGGCATGGAGCGTAGATGGAAAGGGAGGGCATTCCAGGCCCGAGCCACCACAACCGACAGTGACTGACCACCCAGTCTGGCTCGTTTGAAACGGGGAAGAAACAGTTTAAACAGAGAGGCAGATCTCAAGGTGCGTGCCGGAATGTACCTTGTGAATCTTTTTTTCAAGTACGAGGGGCCTTGGTCATGAATTGCACGAAACGCCAGCACCAAAGATTTAAACCGAATACGTTGTGCTACGGGAAGCCAATGAAGCGAGCGCAACTCCGTGCGGACGCTCTTCCACCTGGGGATGTTAAATAATAGGCGTACAGCCGCATTCTGAATAATTTGGAGGCGTTTGACCAGGTATGCCGGAATGCCACTAAACAGTGCATTCGCGTAATCGAGGCGAGCCAGTATGAGCGCTCTGGCAACCGACTCTCTGGCCTCCCTGGGGAGCAGGGGGAAGAATTTACGGAGCATTTTCAGAGTAGCAAAGCAGGTGCCGGTGAGTTTTTTGATGTGGTGCTCAAATCTGAGATCCTCCGTAAACCAAATGCCCAAATTTTTTGCAGGTCTCCCCATCTCTGTTGGGCAAGGAATGTTAGAGGGCCAGAGTGTGCTCTTAAATGAGGGGGGGAAGGAGCCGTAAAAGAGCACCTCGGACTTGTCCTCATTGCACTTCAGCTGGGCCTGTGTTAACCAGCGAAATACTGAGGACAGACACAGGTGAACTGTAGATGTGTCCAGATTATCATCTGGCCAGGTAAACAGCAATTGGGTGTCATCAGCATACCCTAAAATTTTAGCCCCGAACTGTTCAGCTAGAAATACCAGAGGTGTAATGTACACATTGAACAGTAAGGGGCTAAGTGTGGACCCCTGCGGGACCCCTGTAAGCAAAGGTCTTTGCTCCGAAGCATGCGGAGGCATCCAGACCTGCTGGGTCCTATCAGATAAAAAAGAAGATAGCCATTCCAGCACCACTCCCCCAATACCAATGTCAGACAGCCGACCGAGAAGGAGATCATAGGGGACAGTATCGAAAGCGGCAGAGAGGTCCAATAAAATTAGGACCGCTCTGCCACCTCCATCTAGACACTCCCGAATGGCCTCGGTCATCTCCACCAGGGCCGTCTCGGTGCTATACGCAGCCCTGAAGCCCGATTGGGCCGGGTGGAGGGCATTAGATGTTTCAACAAAGCTCTCCACTTGTTGAAGAGCTGCCTTCTCACAGATTTTCGTGAGAGCAGGCAGAAGGGAGATGGGTCGATAGTTTCCCGGGACCGACACATCTAGTCCTGGTTTCTTCAGGAGTGGAAGGAGTTTGGCGTGTTTCCAAACCTGGGGAACCGCGCCTACGGCCAGGGAAAGGTTCACCAATTGCGTAATCTCACTGCAAACAGTCTCCGCCACCTCCGAGAGCACTCGGGCAGGGCATGGGTCGACCGGAGAGCCCGATTTAAGGGACTGAAGAAGATGGAGAACATCATCTTCCGTAACCTGTACAAAGGTGGTAAGTTGGTGCCCAGGGAATGAGGGAGAGGGTGAACTGGGGCCAGCTACAGAGCGATCGGCAGGAAGTGCCTCTAAAAGGCCCTGCTGGATCTTCGCTATTTTGGTTATAAAAAAAGTGGACAGCTCCTCACACCATTGTGCAGAGGACGGGAGGGGCATAGCTTCCGCAACAGGGGACACAAAGCTTTTGACGATCGCAAAGATCTCTCTGCTGTTGTTATTGGCCTTGTTAATGCGCCCAGCGTAATAGTGACCTTTTGCGTCCCTAATGGCTCCATAATAGCTTTTTTGAGCAAGTCGAAGGGCGGATTTAGCCTCGGGGCTGTACTCTCTCCTCCATAAGCGTTCTAATTTCTTACAGCTCTGTTTCAACTCTCTTAATTCTGGGGAAAACCAGGGTTGGGAGGGCGCGCGTCTGGCTCTGGTCAGCACAGTTTGTTTAGTAGAGGCAGTCGCCGCCTGCTCTATCCATTCATTGAACTCCCCCACCGCATCGTCCAAACATCCCTTGAGATGTGGACGAGTGCTAGACAGGGCAAGTCTGAACGCAGGTAAATTAATTTTTTGACGATGACATGTAGGGGGCGGGGGGCTGGGCTCTGCCAACTCCCAGCTGAACCTGACCAAGTCATGATCAGACCAGGATGTTTTTTCCACAGACACTGGCTGGATGGGGAAGTTCGTACACACCAGGTCAAGTAGATGGCCACCCACGTGCGTAGGACCCGACACCCATTGTACTAACTGGGCAAGCTCAAGAATTTCCCCAAGCCTACGAGCTTCGGAGGAATCAGGGGTATCCATGTGAACATTTAGGTCCCCGACCAAAAGAAACTTAGGAAAACCTAAGGCCCGTGGGACTAAGTATTCCTCTAAGGAATTGAGGAATTGGGTGGCCGGGCCCGGGGGCCTGTAAATCAAAGATCCACCTAAGGTAAAATGGGGAGAGGTTTTGATGGAGAAATGGAGAGCCTCACCCCCTAGATTCTCAGTCAGAGGCTCAGTTTCGAAGCTCCATCCCTCCTTGAATACCACTGCTAGTCCGCCCCCTCTACCCAGGGGGCGGTCCGCTCTAGCAATCTTGAACCCCCTGGGGATCGCAAGTTCAACACTAGGAGCGGAGGTACAAGTCAACCAAGTCTCCATGAGGAACAGCAGCTCCAGTTGGCCGTCCGAAAGTAGTTCAAAGATATCAGCCGCATGCTTAACCGCCGATCTTGCATTAATCAGTCCCGCCCTGATGTTAGTAGTGGTGGCGTTGCTGACTGAACGTGGGGGGAGAAAGGGTTGGGGCTGAAATGTACACGTAGTACATCTGCCCAGAGCATTGGCTAGGTTTGCGCGCGTGCAAGGCAAGCCGTTGCTATGAGGGGCAAGTCTCAGGAGATCAGCGCGCGAGTATTGCAGCGTCGCTGAGCTAATCAGCACCAAAGGAGGCCGGGCAGGGTGACTGGCCCTGGGCCCGTCCGAGGCACGGACGGGCACAGACGGGCCCTCCTTTGGCGCTCCTTCGGCGCGCAGACGGCGTGCCCGCTGCGCGCGACCGCTGCGCGCTCGAGGGCACATCGCTATTTAAAGCCCAAGCCCCTCCCCGAGCTGGACCGCTAACTCGAGTCCAGCCGGGAACCGGGACTACCAAAATGGCGCCCGACCTGGCCCTCCACTTCAATCGGCACTGGCAAGCCGCGGTGGACCGGGGCCCAGGGGGACCGGTAAAAAGCACACGCACACAGCGGTACAGCAGGTAGGGGTTTAAAAACACAAACAGCGCAATTTGGCAATCAATTGGAGGTGTTCTTAAAAATAATTAAAATGGTCAGGAGAAAAGTCCAGCGTGAGGCGAGTGACAGAAGAGATTCCCTCGCAGTCTGTCACACCGATCCAAGCGCTCTAGCAAGGTGCTGCCACCACCCTGAGCAAACGCGCAGTCACACCAGCACCTATACTATTTAAAGCCCAAGCCCCTCCCCGAGCTGGACCGCTAACTCGAGTCCAGCCGGGAACCGGGACTACCAAAATGGCGCCCGACCTGGCCCTCCACTTCAATCGGCACTGGCAAGCCGCGGTGGACCGGGGCCCAGGGGGACCGGTAAAAAGCACACGCACACAGCGGTACAGCAGGTAGGGGTTTAAAAACACAAACAGCGCAATTTGGCAATCAATTGGAGGTGTTCTTAAAAATAATTAAAATGGTCAGGAGAAAAGTCCAGCGTGAGGCGAGTGACAGAAGAGATTCCCTCGCAGTCTGCCACACCGATCCAAGCGCTCTAGCAAGGTGCTGCCACCACCCTGAGCAAACGCGCAGTCACACCAGCACCTATACTATTTAAAGCCCAAGCCCCTCCCCGAGCTGGACCGCTAACTCGAGTCCAGCCGGGAACCGGGACTACCAAAATGGCGCCCGACCTGGCCCTCCACTTCAATCGGCACTGGCAAGCCGCGGTGGACCGGGGCCCAGGGGGACCGGTAAAAAGCACACGCACACAGCGGTACAGCAGGTAGGGGTTTAAAAACACAAACAGTGCAATTTGGCAATCAATTGGAGGTGTTCTTAAAAATAATTAAAATGGTCAGGAGAAAAGTCCAGCGTGAGGCGAGTGACAGAAGAGATTCCCTCGCAGTCTGCCACACCGATCCAAGCGCTCTAGCAAGGTGCTGCCACCACCCTGAGCAAACGCTCAATAAAGGTTTCTTTCCCTATTTAGGTGCTGTCTTTAATAGTAAACTGATACGTAAATTAACCAGAACCCTCGAAGCAGTAGTGAATGAAACTACTTCCGCCCTGGGCAACTTAACAGAGGAGCAGTCTGCTATGCTGATTGTTGTTCTTCAAAATCGTCTTGTCCTTGACGTCATCCTGGCCGATAGGGGCGGAGCTTGTAGAGTCATCGGATCGAGTTGCTGTGTTTTCATTCCAGAAAACGCACCATCAGTATATAGAGCCATAACCCGTCTCCACAAGATTGCAAGTCAGATACACCAGAATCCAGGCACCTGGACTTGGTCCGGTTGGTTCTGGAGCGTGCTATCAGCCTGGGGATGGAAAGTCCAATCTTTCCTCGGAATAGCCCTTCTCATAGTATTCAGTTGTTGCCTATGTTTACAATGTGGGCCAGCGATTTGCGGCTTGTGCGCCACATCATGTATTCCCCATTCAAGTCCACGTTCAAAATCCCACCAGAAGAAGGAAGAGCAAATGATGTTATATGAACAAATTGATAGATTAATGAAGATCGATATATCATGAAGGGTCCGTAGGGGACAAGGAGGGGATGAGGTAATATGAATTTTTCTGGTCAATTGTGTCCCCTAACGTAGACCCCAACGGCTCCATGTACGTGCTTCAAGTACATGTATGTTCCCTCCACAACCAGCTATGAAGACGCAAATACATTTGCGTCCAACGTTAACATGTCCTCTTTCAGATCCACCATGAATGGGTCGAATATTCAGTTCCTAAGTATGCCGTGCCACCGTCTTTACATGGTGCACTTTCACGTTTTTCTGGCTCTGGCGAGTTAGGCCCTGATTCCTGCCATCGAGCCCTTTCTGCCTTCTGTCTCTGAAAGCTGCAACCTGGATCCGCATCCATGACCCTTACCCTACTCCCTGTGCGGCGAGCGGTGCCTGGCTCGGCCTGCTTGCCTGCCAAGACTGTATTTTGCCTTCAAGTTATCTGCTCCGCTCCTCGAAAATACATTCCTGTCTAGTGATTTAGGAAAACATCTCCCCAGCTGCAGAGCAAAGGGCCCGGCCTTTCTGTCTCCGTGCAAGTAATTCATTGCTCCTGTTACCATGGTAGGCCCATGGCCCCTCGCATCTCACGTAGACACGTAGACACATATGCACGCACTAGCAGTCAGTATAGAATAGCCTCTGCCCGAGAGACCTTTCCTTCTAGATAATACAGTTCCTCAAACACAAGATATTAGATATGATTTGGGTTTAGGTTGTTCTGATACGCCAGACTTCTGTCTCCACGTATGGTGCTAAATGTCAAGTCCCCTTCACCCTCCAGTTCCACGTCAATCACACGTCATGCTGCTGCGCGCGCATCTCTGCCATATATTTCTGCTGACACTGCAGGATTCCTCTATGGATCCACCCACCTGTGACACTTTCCTGTGACGCTGTCTAGCACACACCTCCGTGTACGCCCTCGTGCACGCCTTCTGTTACGTACATGTGTTCTTATCTCTTTTCTCTCAGCTGTTACGCCTTCTGTATCCATCGCCATTAAATGCATTTACTATATATATTGTATTCTGTTAATAAAGCATTGTCTCTCCCTTCCTGAACCTTCGTGGTGATGGACCATGATACCTGGTTCGAACCAATTCCTTTTTAAGGAATAAAACCCTTATAAACTCAGATGCCACGGACTCTGCCTCTCATTTTTGATTGAGGTATTCTTATTGAACTTTACTGCATAGAAATTCAGCATAGGTAAATTTTATTTACCACAGGTGAACAACTTGGGGAACTTACGGGCAATGTCTGGAACACCACTGACCCGATATAAGATTTCAACCAGTCTAAGGCGTTCCGCTGTAGGCAGACTGAGGAGACAATCAGCCTCCGGACCTTCTATGACGTGGATGAAAGCCGACACTGAGGTAGACTCATGCTTGAGTGTTTTTGCAAAATTCCCCAGGCATGGAAGTGGTTTCTTGGCCATCCAAGTAAACACCCTGACATTTGCTGGGCTCAGGACGGGTGGTGGCCTCATTTTGTTGTATTATGTCACAGGCATGTAGTTCAAGGATGCACCACTGTCTAACACAAATTTTGACGCATGTGTCCCCACTTTGATGTCTAGTGGTGGATATTTATTTAGCTGATCCGGGTCAGCCACCATGCAGATGTATTCGTCCGTATATGTGGATTCTTGCGAGGTCGACCTCGATTCCCTCGATGGTGATCTCCTCGGCGACCTTCTTGTCCATTGGGATATGCGAGACTCCCTGCTGGAATGCGAAGAGCCCGAAGATGATATGGCTCTTTCCTGTACAGCTTTCACATGATGTCGCTTGTCCTCTGTGCGAGATGACTTTGTTGTCTCTCTCCTTCTCTCCTTGCTATATACTCCGCACATCACCTCAAAATGATTTTTTCGTCCACACTTCCGGCACTGTTGACCCATCGCAGGACACACATCTGTATGCGGGAAGTCATACCCACATCAATAGCATTTTCGTGAGTGCTCTGGCTTCCTAGCATAACTTGATTTAACATCTCTCTTTCCTGACTCATAGCGCCGACGACCTCTGTGTTGGTGATGGGAAGCGGGACGGGATCTTCGATGTCGCTCATTTGACCTTCTCTGAGCGTTGTTGCTTTGCGTCCAATATGCATGTTCTCTCTTCTCACCATGACCCGTCTCCATATTCTTGGCGTGTTCTTCCGCTTGCCTGTATACTCTCGTCATTTCCTCTATTTCGTCGAGATCATGACTCTTTCTCAGCAGCCGCCTTCAGAGTGTCTCTGAGTGGCAGCCCTCAATGACTCTGAGGGGGATGACATCCTCCGTTGAGAACGCGTCAAAATTGCAATATTGAGCCAATCGGCATAATCTGGATATGAATGTGCTCATCATTTCTTCCTTGTCTTGACGGGCCTGATGGAACACATATCTCTCATAGTCCACATTTCTCTTGTGCACAAATTTTCTATTTAAAGCATCTCGCACCTTGTCATAGGTTCCTTTGTCATCCGTCGGCAATTCTTTGATTATCTTGCCAACCTCTTTGCCGACCAGATTTCGCAGTGCAATTAGCTTGTCTCTGCCTCCGGTGACTTTGGACCCTTTCAGATAGTCCTCAAAATCCTCCAACCACTCCAGCCATCTAGGGCCCATGCTTCCGCCAGCCACCAGGGTCAGTGATTCCGGGGGGCGCAGATGTGAGACGATAGGCACGACAGGAGCGGCCACCGGTGCACCGCCTCTGTTCCGATTTGGCGGGTTCGACATGGCTGGACTGATGGGGTAGTGTCATGTCTGTGCACTGTGTAACACTTGCTCTTGCAGTGACCAATGCTTGTTTCGTGATTATTAATGCTTGTTTTGCAGTTATCAATGTTTGTTTTTTCACTCACCAATGCTTGTTTTGCAACTGTCAATGCTTGGTTTTTTTTTCTTTGCAGTTATCAATGCTTGTTTTGCAGATATCAGTGCTTGTTTTAGATTCAGTCGTGGGATGCCTGACTTCAAAATGGCCGCCCATGCATTTGACAGGGATGTCCTTCAGAAATGCCTGACTTCAAGACGGCCGCCAAACAGAAACTCTCATTTCCCACGAGGTTTAGCTGCATTCATTCTTCCAATTCACTTGGTTCCATCCAGCACTCACCGACTGCTACTTCCACGGGCAGCAGGGTTTTCTCTGCACTTCCCACGCTCCTTGGCCACCACAACCATTCAGGTAGGCTCAGGGGTATGCTCCCGACTCGCTCCATTGCGAGCATGCCGTTTCTCATGCATCGGGGGTGAGCCCCGATTTCAGCGGTATCGGCGTTTTCTTTCTGTGCTTCCTCACACGCTCTCCACTCTTCAGAGCGTCACGGCAGGATCGGGGTGGGCTCCCGACTTCCTCTTTGATACTACACAGCTCGTTGTGCGCCGGGGGTGCACTCCGGTTTCTCTTTGGCGTGAAACTAGCGCTCAGGTTAAATTGCATGCAGCAATCGGCCACACTGCTTCAGCGGAGCTCCACGCGATCAGCGAATCGCGGAGCAGGTAATTACCGCTAGCCTCAAGCTGCAGGCGGCGGCTTCGTTGGGGCACACGTGCCTCACAGACAACTTTCTCCTTGTACACCATCCCACCTTCGTCGCCAGTTGTCATGTCTCAATATCAATAATGACAGACAAATTATCTCATGTTATAAGGAGCTTTATTCTTTGCTTCCTTTGGCGCCCTGGTCCCTACTCTAACTGCCATTTCCTTTCATGGCCCCTCCTCTTCCTCCACCCCGTAACTCCTCCCATCCCGACTACTAGACTGCTTACAATATCACATCCCCCAATCACAAAAACTTCCATTGACTCAATGTTCAAGTTGTGTGCTTACCAGAATTGTAGATCACAAGTGTGTGCACCCATTTTCCAGGGTCAACACATGAATTCTTTGTACTACAGAACAGAATCTTACCCCTACAAATGTCACAACTTGGACCTGAGAAGACCTGCCTTATTGATATGTATAATCTGCTCATGGATTTTTTTGTAAATGTCAAGTCTACTGAACAAAAATAGAATGCCACTTTTTGGCTTTATTTTTATATAGGAGATCAGCTTATCCCAACCGACCATGGTTGTTATCACCACTGAGAAATTCAACAACGCCAGGAGAAGTCCGCTTTATTGAGGCCCATGGAAGAACACGGAGGTCAGTGGGGCAGGTTTTTGAACTCCCGAAAGACAGATTTTGATTTCTGGATAAGACTGACGGATCCCTCTTCTTCTCAACCGATAAGGTGTGCAAAATCACCAGGGCATGCTGCATGTTACACAACATAGCCTATTGACGGAACATCCCGTACATGACAGAGGAAGAAGACCATGGTGAGCCACGGGGTGAGGATGTTGAAATGCCAAATGAAGATGATAGTGGTGAAGATGAAGAAATTGGCTTAAGACAAGATGTTATTGACAACTTCTTCACACGAGTGTAAGTCTATATTCACATATTATCACTTTACCTTTGAAATCAACTTTTAATCTAATGAGGATTAAACTGTGTGCTAGATATTTTTTAGAAAGGGAAATGTAAGGTAAATCCAGGGCAAAGATGTTTGTTGATCTAAGTTTTGACAAATGGACTACTGTGTTTATTTACATTGTCTATATTTAATTGTTTTTAGAAATTGTGTCCTCACAATTTGTCAATTGAAATGTGTCTATTAATTAATGTCTTATATATATTTTTTTGTTTTAATCTGTTTTAGGTACCTTCCTTCACAATGTCATCCTCATTTGGACATTTCAATGTCGTGACATTTGCAGTTCTATGCTGTTGTTGCATAGTATAAAGGGAACATAGGTTGATCCTATGCAAGACACACTCTTTGGATGTACAAATCTTGTGCAGAGACAACTTGCACAGTTATTAAATTGTATTTGTAAAATATGCATTAGACTAGTTTTCTGTAGATTGTTGCCACCACGGCAATATATACTGCTTAGGTTGATCTATGCTCTGCTCACATGAGGTAGCCCACTCAAAGCATAAAAATCTACCTTCACATAGGCAAAATCCACAATTTGTGTAAACTGTATGTAGCTGTTGTGTCATCATTGATGGAAGAAGTTCTTGTAGCACACCACTTAAAGTTGGTTTTGACATTCCACTAGATGTTGCAATAGTGTATGGGAATGATCCTGTGGCCCAAAAGGGAGTACTGCCATTATTTTCAATATTGATGTCATTGATGTGTATTTCCTTTTGTGAGGCAGAAGATCTGGCTCGAGCTGATGACATCCATCAACAAGAGTTTGCCTATTTAATCAGATTTGTTTAATTATCTCCTGTTCTTCCATGGTTGCATGTCTGAAACAGTCAATGAAATTATTCCATGATAATTTTGGAATATGCATGGGTTATTATGTATTGGGAGAATATGAATAACATTTCTTTATTCCAATTAGAACATATCCTAGTTTGTGATTAGTAGTATCTGTTCATTTCTGTCATCTTTCAAAAATTGGAAACACATTACCATTAATATTTTTTAAATATATGATGGAACTACAAAAAGTGAACAAATTGATCAAATAAATTCAACACCAGTCTTTTTCTGTTATTTTATTTTTTTAGTCAATAAAACCAAATGAACTAAAAAAGGATGTGACCAAAAAACCAAGCACAAAATATAATAAGCCAATCATGGTGAATGAAGCAAATATTGAAAAGCCTAAATTGCTTGAAATGCAATGTCCAAAATACAACTGGTATGAAAAAGTTAAATCTGTCCAGAAAATAGTCCACAAAATGAGTGGTAGCCTCACACTGGAGGAAATTAGGTTCTGCGTCTCTTGCTGCTGTTGGTGGAGGTCTTGTCATCATCTCCCCCTAGTCAGGCTGAATGTCCACTTTTGAGGAGGGCTGGTGGATCCACATTGAGGGGCGTAAGTTTTAGTTAGCTCAGTTAACTATAACTGCTAAATTTCTCTAATTTTGGATGATTGAAATGTGAGCCTAGAATGAATCCTGTCCTACGTATTCATCCAAGAAGAATCCTCCGTTTTGTTGAACACCTCTACCCAACTGGAGTACTTTCTACTAGCTAATTAGAAAGTGCTTGCTAGGTAAATGTCTAGAGCATCTCCTACACTACAGCTGTGTAAAGAACGCCAAGGAAATGTCTCCAGCGCCCTTGTTCACATTGAACTTTCCAATTCGAACTGCATGTATCTGTAATCACTCTTTCGTTTTCAATTACTTTCCATATCTTGTTTTTCGATACATTTTCAGACATTGGAGTCTTTTTCCATAGAGTTCTTCAAAGAGCAGTAGGCACTTGGTAACTGCAATCACTCTTTGGAAAGTTGGTGTCTTTTAGTTTAAGAAATACATGTAATAATTTTATTTTGGGGAATATTATGTAATTATTAGTCTGTATACCTGACAGGAGGTTGTACAGACATTTTGATCAATACACTCCTTGAAATGGAAGTGGTTTAATTTTAGATTAAAAATTACACACACAAAAATTGAACAATTCAGAATTGTTCTGTAAAAATAGGAACCAGTGTTGTTGTTCATAATAAGTGAAAAGTATTGATTACATGTTTTCTTTTTTAAAAATGTGTTTAGACCCTGTTGAAGTCCATATATCCCTATAAGGCATGAAACATGTTGGCTGGGTCTGTTTTAAGTGTGATGGAATTGAATATTGGATAATGAAAAGAACCTTATGGAAAAAGACTCCAATATCTGGAAAGTAATTGACGGACAAGATATGGAATTAATTGAACACAAAAGAGTGATTACAGATACATGCAAATTTGAATTGGAAAGTTCAATGTGAACAAGGAAATTAGGTTGCCCTCCTAATATTGTGAAAGCATTTACCAAGGATTGAGTTTTGTGGGTAGTCTGAACTCAAGGAGTGGGCATAAGAGAACTATAAGATTAGGGTGTTTGACCAGTGCCGTCCAGAAACACTATTGCTGGTAGTCTTTTTGAAAATGTTATTGGGAGCAGAACGTATACTGTCACCAGGAAAAATGTGTTAATATCATAGAGATGGAAGATAACAGATAACAAATGGTGGAAGACTTGTTCATATGCACTAGAGACATGGTTGTCACATAAAAAATGGTGACAAAGAAAAGTTTAAAAGAAAAATTTCAGAGACTTGAAAAATTGAAGAAGAATGGGCTTTCCAAATGGTGGGATGGGGTTATATCGAAAATCTACTTAATGAACAAGAGAATACCAAGGGGTTTGAGAATTCTAATATTTTCCACATTTGATGGTTTAGATAGTGATTTGTTGACCGAATGGGAGGAAAATTAGTACAATGGTTTATTTAATATTTGATAAAACACTGTGATAGGAAGGTAATGGTCCTGAAAGAACAGATAGAAAAGTTGGAGTTTGAAATAAGAGAGATGTATTTAAAGGAGCTAACAAAGAAAAACTATGACATTTTGAATAAAATCATTAAAACACACCAAGAGGAACTAAAGGAAAGGAAGTTAGGAAAAATCAGGAGGGGTGAAAGGGACTATGCCAATGGTAGGGTCTATACATTCACAAAGTGATTTGAGAACGTCCTGACTGGGAAAGATTAAGTAAGGATGAATGAAGTGAAAGAGCAGGACACCATCTTGATAAGCAGCTTGGAACCTTCCTCAATTGAGGAAGGGGGAGCAAGCAACACATATAATCTGTTGTTGGGCCATCGAGTAGTTTGTCTTTTTCCAACGAGGTTACATGCACAAGAATAGGTACACGCTAAAAAGGAAAACAAGGAGAGGGAGGAGGAAGAGCAAATAATTCAGGGATGGTAATGAGGAATGAGTCAAAGAACAGAATATAGTATTTACTAACAAGGAAGGAGAGCATACAATGGCAGATTCATACACCGAACTGCAGGTTAACAATCTCATAAATAACAACGTAAGTGAAAAAATTGTGGTGTTGGGAAAAGGTCTAGGCTGATGTATTCATGATAACTGTGATTTTGCCACTTTGAAAGTAGAGTTGTTTAAATTCACTAGACATCTAAAATTGAAAAGTTTCTTTGAAGCTCTTGACAAAAAGAAAGGGATAAGAAAAGGTGCTGAACCAGTAATAAATGAAATGTTGATTGACCATGTCAATGAGGTGCACATGCTGATGTCAATAAATGATTTGTAGATTACGGAAGCGTGTGATCAATTGAACATTTTGACAGATCAATCTAGGGACAGTGGTTCTGAGACCAAATTCTACATTTACACCACAAGGGAAACAAACAACTTTCAAGGATAGATATTTTTTCATCTAAAGTGACAGAGTATTTAAATAAATTGAGGGATAAGAATCTGCGAAGTGTACGGAATAAATGATGTCCTAGTTCGAATTTTACAAGGGAGGAAAGAAAGGTTGATGGATAGACTGAAGAATGATGAGAGTCTGGTCATAAGGGAAGCTGACAAAGGTGGCAATATCGTCGTCATGAACCATATAGGTCATGATAGCGAGACTACAAGACAACTTGGTGTAGCAGAATGTTACCTACATGTAAGGGGCCATCTACTGGAGAGTGTGAATAGATACCTCAATTTAAAATCGTGCAATGAGTTCAATAAGGATGAGATGCACACCTTTGTTTTGCGATCCATTTTAGAACCATACGTAATTAATCACCGGTGTGACATTATATAGGGTGGAAACTAATATAAATGGTTTCTGTTACAAAAGACACAGTTTGCATTGAAAAGAGACATGCATGCCTCAGCACGTTAATACAATAGAGAGATGAAGTCACGGTCTTTTAAATTGAATTTGTTAATTTTGGAATAGTTTCCCACGTTTTAAGATGTAACAGCGTGTCGTGGTAAGCGCAGGGAATTTTATACGTATTTGTTTCTTTAAACTAATGGTACTATTTTCTACATTAAAAAAAGGGTTTATTTATTTCTCAACAATGGAGGTATTTTGGGAAATCACATTTTTAGGATGTACACTCTCTGTACGTCCTAGAAACAGGTCCTGGGATGCTTGATTTCGGTACAGTAAAGACATGGCTTGGCAGTTCGGGCTGAACTGTTCCCATGAGGCACAGGGTCAAGGCTGATTTGCATATGGCCATATCTGAACTGGGGTGGTGTGGAGTGCAAAAAAACGATGGATTTAGGCCCAGATCTCTGTTCTGGGGTGAATGTATGACATTGTTCTGCATTCTGTCCATCAACTGTTGTTTCTGCATTTGTCATACCAAATTTTTTAACACTGTGGGTGTATAAAAGAATGCATGTAGCTAATAAGTGTAATTTTTTGTGCATATGTCTCGCCTTATCTACATGTTTATTGTTCATGTTGTTGTGTATTGTTTTTTTAATGTGGATGAAAGGCTTAATTGATATAATATGGCTTAAATAAAGTATTTGTTTGCACTTATAGATTCCCCTGATGAAGGGAAGTTAATTCCCGATATGCATTGGGATTGTGGAAATAAATCATGGCATGAAATCCACCTTATGCTCCCGAGCCTTTTTGAACAATGACGTAAAACATGGATTGAATAAAATGAATTGAACGCAAAAGAGAAGGATTAAAATTAATGTTGAAAAAAGGAAAAATTTTGAAAAAATTATACACATTTAATTCATTGGATTCAGGCTATGATGTGGCTGTGCAGCTTGGTGGAGCCAATGTTGGCTCTTTCTTGGTTTAGTCAATGTAAAATCAAACATATGGAAAGTACAGGAAATGATTAAAGATTCTAAATTTAGATATCTGAAAATAATATACCCGTCGATCCCCTATCAAAAGTTCACAAAGGGGGTGATTTCCCACCTGGCAGGACAATTATATCAGGGATAGGAGGCCACACGAAGAGGACCTCTGAATATGTTGACAGTTATCTTAAACCACTGGTGATCAATGTCCCTTCATATTTCAGAGACACTATGGACATCCTGAATAAACTGGGGGATGTAACCTGAGATGAGAAAATGTATTTGATATCGTTAGGTGTAGTGGGACTATACACCTGTATACAGAACAAATTTTGACAGCGTGCATACGAGCCCTTTTTAAAATCGAAAAGTGTTAGTGTCCTTGTCCATTCAGAGATGTTAATGCATATAACAGAGTTCATTCTAGAGAATAATTTCTTCTTATTCAATGGAGAGGGGGTTTAACAATTACTGGGAACTGCGATGGGTTCCAGATTTGTGTCGTCTAACGCAAACCTCTTTATGGGGTGGTCTGAGGGGGTGCATGTATGGGTCTAGACAGCAAAAAAGTGGACTCCACATATATCCTTTTTGGGCTGGTACATTGATGATATTTTGCTTATCTGGACCAGCTCAGTGACGGAATGGGAAAAGTATTTTTGATATCTTAGTGATAATACCTCCAACGTGAAATTCACTATCATCGGAGCACAAAATTGATCACATTTTTGGATGTGGAACTGTTTGCAAAGGAAGGGAGAATTTGTAGTAAACTATTCCGCTAGGCCACTGCCACAAACAGCATTTTGACCTCAGAGAGTGTACATCCTAAACATGTGATTCAAGGTATACCATACGGGGAAATGTAGAGAATAAGAAGAAATTGCAGAGAGAAATTGCAGGAAGGAATTGAACGGTTTGAAAACCAGACTACGATAAAGATGATACCAGGAAAGGGTTTTGAATTTTACTGAAAGTAGGATTCTACAGACTAGTTGGAACACCACACTGAGAAAATAGAGCAAAAAAGAGAATAGGAAACTGCCTTTTGTGTCCACATATAGTTCAAAACACAATGAGGTATATAGGATACTATGAAGACATTGGGGATTGCTCCACAGGGTTCCAGGTTTAGCTAATTGAATCACTGACACAAACCAAGGGTGGCCTATAGGAGGGGCGCTACAGTGAAGAGTCTGGTCACATGCAGCTACACACCTCCCGTTAGGGACAGAGGCAGAAATTGGATACCTGACTAACCGAATGGGAGCTATCCATGTATTGACTGTAATATGTGTAAAATGGTTATAAACAAATTGAAGGACTTCAGTTAAAATTCAGAAAGAAAGTGCTATGTGAATGAACTCATGAACTGTAATAGCGCCCATGTGATTTATGCAACTGTCAGAAAATCTATGTATGGAGCACCATTAGGATGCTGTAATTACGCATGCAAGAACATTAGACAGCTGTGAAGAACAGGGACAGCAAAAGCCCAATTTTTCAACACATGTGATTGAACACCCCAATGTGACTGGTTTGACCTTCCATGGTATTCAAAAACTGAGCTTGAGGCCGAGGAGAGAAGATGGGGAACTGTTATTAAGACAAATGGAGGCTACATAGATGGTGAGAATGATGTAGAGAAAGGACTGAATACTTAACAGGAATTTCATTACTTCCTTTAAAAATGCATGGTATGGTACAGGACACTGTTGTGTGTGTACAGAGTACTGCACACTAACAGTAAGGAAGGGTAAGGAGCTAAATGACACATTGGGCAATGATCTGCGAGCATCACTAGAAACCCTCAAAATAGAGGAGATCTGGAAGAAATCACTAGAAGAATCATCTTTCAAAAAGATTTGCAAACTAAATGCAAAAGCCTTATCTTTGGAAGAAGATAAAAAGACTCTGGCCAAGCGGCGCCATGCATGGACCGTTTTAAATTCATACAAACAATTAAAACCTCAAGCCTACCTCATAGCGCACTTCCGGCTATCTTTAAAAACAAAATTCATGGCCCTCAGAATTGGAGACCACTGCTCCAAAGACTTGATCCCATCATGGAAAGGCACGCATCAGGGACGAAGTTGTAGGTTATGTGACTACCACAGTGAGACCCTGTGTCACCTCCTGTGTACATGTGAATCTTCCATAGAAAAAAAAGGAAGAATTTATTGAAACCTATTTTTAATATGCTACAGATCCGTACCTGCAGGCAAGCTGTGACCAGCTGGATGGGAGCAGGTTCAAACATTCTAATATGCCGCGGGGTAAAATTCATGAACTCTGTAGAGAATTTGCTCCAAAAATAGAAACAGACCAAAGATAAGGCCTGGGAGGAAGTATTTAATTAATGAATGTAAAAACAAATTTTAACCACATGAACTTTTAACCTGTCGTTATTTTAATAGAATTTTTGTACATGTATGCTTTATGGTTGTGATAAACCAAATAAAGTAAATTTTTGACTGACTGACTGACACATTGAGTTTTGAAACATTATAGAGAAGATACTACAGCTGGTTACGTGCTAGCATAAAGATATAAGTTGGGGACAGGTCTTGATATATTGGCCAAAGATGATGTAAACGGGAAACAGATATTAGAAACAGAACGGACAAGGTACGGATCAGGGGTGTACCTCATATGTAAATAGGACAGGGGATAGTCTTAGGCTAACAACAAGAAACCCATTATATGATAGGGACCACTCTTGGGTGTATCAAGATATCCATTACAAGATGGTGGCCACTTATATGTATTATAATAAACCCATTATAAGATGGCGGCTAATCTTGAGTGAAGCATCAGGATACGGGAATGTGATTATGGGGGATGAATACAGTAGGAAGAACTTACTTTCAAGATGGCTGCTGTAGAATAATGGTTTGGCAGTCAAGACTTGGAAAAGGGCTAAGCATGGGCGAATTTTGCGAATTCGCGATCCTCGAATTTGCTGATTTGCGAATTTGCGATCCGCAAAATTCGCGAATTTGTGCGAATTTGCGGATTCTTGTTTTCGGGGTTTTTTGCGTGTTCACGGGGTTTTTTGCGTGTTCGCGGGGCTTTTTGCGTCTTCGCGAGCCGCTTGCATAGCGAAGTTACCCATGCAGTCGTTTATGGGAGAGGGAGAGAGAGATAGATAGATAGATAGATAGATAGATAGATAGATAGATAGATAGATAGATAGAAAGAGAGAGAAAGAGAGGGAAAGAGAGAGGGAGAGAGAGAACGAGAGAAAGAAAGAGAGGCCGGATCTCTGAAGGGCCAGATTCCTGAGTTTCCCCTACAGAACATACAGCTTTTTATTTTTAGCAAAATGCATATGAAAATTGTGCTGTAAAGGTCTCTTTTAGTTTAACCCCTCCTGACAACTCAAAATGGATGTATTTGCCATCCTCTCCCTTCTTCCTGTTTTTTATATCTGTAAGTGCTTCCTGATGAGGTTTAATTCCTTGGACAGGTGCCTCGTTGCCTACTTGTAACTATTCTCTGACCCTGCTTCAAGGGTCAGAGCAGGGTCAGAGAATAGTTGCAAGTAGGCATCGAGGCGCCAGGAAGCAATTAGCAGCAGGTGTCCAAGTTGAAGTTAATTTGTTTGTAACCCTTTTGTAAAAGGTTACAAAGAAATTAGGTTCAACTTTTGCACCTGCTGCTGTAACCCTTGCTTGGCTGAAAATTCGTCCCCACTGATTCGCGGATTTTACCGCGATTTCGCGAGATTCGCGGATCGTGAAATCGCAGAAAATCCGCAAATTCGCCCGCGAAACAGATTTTACGCCCACCCTTAGAAAAGGCACAGCTGAAACCAGTTACTAAGAGTGAAGGGATATTTAAGAGATGGGACGAGTGCACCTAAGACAGATCGATCGGATAGGACTAGGACACACATGCTGAAAGGCTGCTCAAACTGTAAGAGACCTTAAGAGATAGGTTATTTAACCCCATGGGGAGGGACAAAGACCAGATGGAGGAATATAGGGTTTGAAGGGAATGTATATTATGATGCTAGTATAATTTAATGATATGTTGGAAAAATGATTCAGGATATGGGAGAAGGGAAATTTTAGTTCTATAGGTTTACTCTGTTGTAGGGGTTGGAAGTTAATCAGGGGATGGTTTGCTAACACCGCGTCAAGCAGGTCAAAAAGAAACCAGTAGAAACATGATTTAAGAAACAAGAGGAAGAGATAAAAAGGCTATAGGCTTATTGACACATGACACTGTTTTCTTGACAATAGGAGCCCAGCCATTTAAAAATGGAATGAATGGAAAAGAAACATTTTGAGAAGGATAATAAATAACATTATAAGTAAAGTAGTGATCTTCGTGTGTGAGCATTTGATGAGTACTAGAGGTGTTAGTTCGGCAGTACACACTTGGTAACTGAAATCCCTCTTTAGAATGTTGGTGTGTATTGGCTTCAGAAATACACAGATCAATTTAACTTTGGGGGAGGTGTGTAAATAGTAGTCTGTGTACCGGACAAGAGGTGGTACAGACATTTTGATCTATCCATTCCTTGAAATGGAATGATGTTATGTTAGATTAAAAATTACATACACACAAAAATTGTAAAAAATTGAACATTTTAGGTAAAAATAACAACCAGAGTTGTTAATTTTAATAAGTGAAAAGTATTGATTACATGTTTTTTTTATTGCTTAGGCCCTGAAGAAGTCCCTATAAGGAAGGAAACACATTAACTAGGTCTGTTTTAAGTGTGATGGAAATGGACACTTAATAAAAAGAAACTATTTGGAAAAAGACACCATCGTCTGGAATTTAATTGTAAAACGACATTTGGAAAGTAATTAAAAACAAAAGACTGATTACAGATACATAGAATTTGAATTGGAACATTCAATGTGAGCAAGGAAATTAGGTTACCCTCCTAATATTGTGAAAGCATTTACCTGGGATTGAGTTTTGTAGACAGCCAGAACTCCAGGATTGGTTATAAGAGAATTATAAAATTGGGATATTTGACTGGTGCCTTCCGAAAACACCACTGCTGGCTGTCTTTTTTTAATTCTCCAGGGGCCTTGTGTGTCTGTTAGTTTGCCAATGTGATTGTGGCTCCAGTGTCTTCAACAGATAAATTTACAAGGTGGAACTGCAAAGAAAAGGCACTTGGATAATGTCTACTTTACAGAACTAAGGGCCACATGCATCAAGCATCACATTTGCGATTTCTAAATAGCGATTTTTAAGTAATCGCTATTTAGGAATCACAAAAGTCTGCATCAAAAAAAATTGCTATCTGTTTGCGATTCAGTAAAATCAAAATCTCTAATAGCAATTACGTATCACCAAATCACAAAAAGCCAATCTGCAAATACTGAATCGCAAATAGTGATTTTTCCATATCGATGTAGCTTGATGACATCACCACCAGAAAGTGAGCCTGGGATTACTCACACCTGTTCACTGAGAGAGGCAGAGGAGGAGGCAGACTGTTGGAGCTTAGCAGAAATAAGCTTTACTGTGAGCAAAATCTCGGAATAACACCAGCATGGCTTCTGAAACAGGGGACAGGAAAGCTGAAGGGCGCAGGAGGAAGCTGAAATTCAGCGACATCTTATCTTATCTTATCTTAAGGGGCTCTTATATAGCGCACTGACACCCAAAGGTTTCCTGGCACTGGCTGAGTGCTGTGAGATGGGGAGACGGGGGTCTAGCCAGTCTGCGTGAAGAGGTAAGTTTTCAGAAGTTTTCTAAATTCCAAGAGGGAGTTGGCAGATTTGAGCGGAAGGGGCAGCTGATTCCAGAGGGCGGGGGCAAGGTAAGCGAATCTACGACCGCCAGTTTTTTTAATTTTGGTAGAAGGAACAGCTAGCAATAGGCGATGGGAGGAACGAAGATTACGTACCGGACGGTAAGGGATGACCAGTGATTTGAGAAAGGCAGGGGAGGTCCCGGACACAGCCTTGAAAGTCAGGCAGCCGATCTTAAATGCAGTCCTCTGCTCCACCGGCAACCAGTGGAGTCTGTGAAGCAGTGGTCTTGCAGATTGCCACTTCGGGGTTTTATAGGCCAGTCTCGCCGCTTGGTTCTGTACAATCTAGAGCCTATTAAGGAGGAATTTGGGTAGGCCGTAGTACAGGGAGTTTGAAAAATCCAGGCGGGAGAGCACCAAGGCAATCAGGATTTGTATCAGGGCCTCCGGTGTCAGGAGGTGAGAAACTTTCCTGATTTTTCTGAGCTGGAACATGCATGATGACACAACCCCACCCACCTGAGGCTTGAGAGAGAGCTCCGAGTCAATTATGACCCCGAGGCTCTTTGCTGACTTAGCCGGGACGGGCGGGGAGCCAAGCTCAGTCGACCAAAACTGTGGGCCCCAGTGAGTAAGACTGTTTCCTGGAAGAATTAACTCGGTCTTCCCCAGGTTCAATTTGAGCTGGTCGGAGTTCATCCAGTGTTGGATGTGTAGCATCACTGCTTGGCAATCAAGAGCTGCATTGGGGGTGTTGAGTGGAAAGATGATTTGCAGATCATCTGCATACTTGAATACGGTGACATTCCACCTCTTCAAGGAAAAAATGAGCGGCTGAAGGTAGAGATTAAAAAGCAGAGGGGACAGGGAGGATCCCTAAGGCACTCCGCAGATGGATGGGACCTGCGCGGCTGTGAAGGGACCAAGCCGGACTGCCTGCATTCTGCCCGACAGGAAGGATTTGAGCCATGCAGAAGCCAGGCCTCGGATGCCGGCTTTCTCGGCACGGTGGATAAGGATGTTATGGTCCACTTTGTCGAAAGCAGCCGACAGATCCAGTAAGACGAGCGCCTGCAATGTCCCTTTACCGGCATTAGCCCTAAGCGCATCCATAACTGCCAGGATCACAGCCTCATTGAGGAAGTCGTGCAGAGTCACAACAAATTGTTTGGCAAGCAGTCACTGCAGGTCCCAGAGTCTGTTGAAAGGAATATTTGGCTTGGGATCCAATCAAAGGTCAATGCAGTGGCGGTCACACAGCGCTCAATATCCAACCTGCGCAAGTGCTGGTATGACCTGCATAGCCATGCTAAAGAAAGGGTGGCTGAAAGGCTTGCTGATGCCCAAAAAAATGGAGGTAGACCATCTACGGAATATGCCAACACACCCCTGAAGGACATGGTGGAGTCAACACTGCAGCCGGAAGAAGTTGTTGGCATCACACAGATTGACCCCTTTGAACAGGCCAGTACCTCACATGGTAAGATCAATGCAAATAATCATTTATAGTTTAATTTAAAAAACACTAGCCCCTAATGCAGACAATGCTTTGTGTAGCAAATCTGACTCCAGTCCACATTTTACTTGCCACATCCAAATGCATTATGGTAGTAACATACAGAAAAATCTAAGTGAAAGGCAAGGAGGGATCAAAACAGAATTAGTGCATCAGAGTACAACAAACAAGTTATTAAACTAGACTTTGTGCTTAACTAAATAACTTTATTAAACAATGCCATGGGCAATGTGACATACATGTACACCAAACAATACTGAACTTGCACTGTTTAACATCCCAGATGCAGCTACGCAGGAGACTGACGTTGGTAAAGTCCATGACACTCACGATCATGATGCACAGTCAGAAGAGGAAACATAAATGGCAGCATCATCACCGATACCTGCACCCCCTAGACACAGGACCAGAGTGCCACCACTGCCAGATTTGGAAAGTGAGGATGAGAGCCAACCTGAGACTCTAACACCACAGGCTGGCCATACACCAACAACAACACCAGAGGTACCAATGTGGCGCAGACCTGTACATTTCTATAGGCGAAGGGCAAGGGCACTCATGGCAGCTGCAGGAGATGATGGGCTGCTGTCTGGGGTGGGCTGGAGGAACAGATGCTCAAAGTCCAGCGTCTACAATGTAAAAACATGCGGTTAATGCAGTCCCAACTTGAAACATTGGCAACCAACATTGGGGAAATCTGGGACTGCATGACGGAGCTCAGCACTGCTGTTGTGGAAAGACAGAGGGCCACCATTGAAATCTTTGCTCATGTCACCAAACCAATCCACTACTTGTGCAGTGTGATGCAGGATGAACCATGCATCCCAACGAAGGAGGCATCATAATTTGATGGTGCACCTAGATGGTTACACCAGGGCAATCAGTCGACTGAGCACATCCACAGCTCAGCTGTCCCATAGGGCTGTGGGGATGCAAGTCGAGATGACTCATTGCTGTAGAAATGTGACCAGGGGCTTTATCCAGGTCACCAATGCCGTGGAGCAACTCCAGACTGCTGCAGTTGGTTGAAACAATGTACTGGTAGGGGGGGGAGAGGGAGGAGGCATCCAGCCTCAGTAGCCTACTGGCACCAATAACAACAACCAGCACGCGCAGTTCTCGGAGCACCACTGGCACCAAAGGCTTCACAAGGGATGTGGCAGACCCAACTGAAAGGTCCTCAGGAGTGGGTGGCAGCAAAAAGTGAATTGTTGGACACCTAAAAATTGGGTGAGGTAACCAGTAGCATGAACATTGTCTGGACTGCAATTTAAGTATCATTGCAATGTCATGTTTTCAGGTTTTGTTTTACACTTGTTTGCACCTGGTATGTGTGCATTAACACTACCACGTTTTGTTACATTAAACAGTTGAGCATGTAGTGTGTTGTCTCATCATTACCCACCTTACAAAAAATGCTGAGTGATTTCTGCATGTCTCTGTCTTCCCTCTACTGCACTTGGACAACATGCCACTAATGGTGGTTGTCTTGGCAGATTGTCTTTCTCAGGCTGGCTGTCAGAGAGTTCTAGGGGTATGCCTCTAGTAGTAGCAATGTTGTGCAACATGGCACAAGTGGCAACAATTTAGCAGCAGGTATCTGGCAGGTACTGCAATGCACCACCAGTTTTGTGGAGGCAGCGAAACCTAGATTTCAATAAACCAAGTGTGCTCTCAATCACGTTGTGTGTGGAGATATGTGCCTTAATATATCGCTGCTCATTTGAGGTACTTGGATTTCGGTATGGCATCAGTATGAAGGAGCGCACACTTTATTCGCTATCACCTACAGGGTGTAAAACAAATATATTACTCGCTTCTATGTGTCACCATGGTGGAGGAGCCTGCAATACAGTATTACATCTGTTTACCAAATGTATGCCACTGTGTCTGAAGATGTAGGAGTCATGTGTACTGCTAGGGTAACTAGCCACTATGTCAGTGATATTTTTGGAATCGCAGATGATTTGTATGTTCAATGAAAGGTATGATTTTCTGTTCCTGTAAATGTACTCATTTACTGAGGAGGGGCAAATAGCTACATGTGTCCCATCATTGCAACCAATTACGTGGGGAAAATGGGCTACCTCATAGAAATCCAATTTAGTTTGCTGCAATTCCTGTGGTGTTGTGGGGAACCTTATGTCGTGGTGTATCCTCTGCAACATGGCATCAAGGAATTAGTTTAAAAAAGTGTGATAGGGCACTTTCAGAGACACCTCCAGCTGCAGCTATTACTCCCTGGAAGCTACCTAAAGCTAGGAGGTGCACAGAATCCAGGAACTGCACATGAGTATGGATGGTATGTGTCCTGCAAGTCTGACACTGCCGTCGTGGATCTAATTCAGCTATGAGATCATAGATTATGTCTGTATTCTACTTATCTTTGTCATATATCTCTTCCTCTGTCTGCCCTAACAATGGAACCCGCACTCAGAAAATGCGCTACTGTATCCTCCTTCTTCTCAGTGCTGCTGCTCATAGCCTCATCCTCCTTGCCATGACATAGAGCGCTGCCATTGTGAAACATTCTGATGCCTTCTGGGACTGTTTAAATAGTTTGGTAATGGTTACCACCTGATTTGTTCACTTTGAAATGGTTATCACCTGGTTTAATTTTTTCTTATTTAAGAAATGCAATTTGCGATTTCCAGCTGAATCACAGTTTGCAAATTTTTCTTGCATAGGTTTTGCGATTACCAATTTGTGATGACCTATTACGGAATCGCATATTCAGATTCGGTATTTAGGTAATCGCAAAAAATTGCGAATTTATTGACAATTCTGTGATTTTGCTTCACGCTTTGCTTATGGCTATTTTGCGATTGCAAGCAGCCAATTTTTGCGATTCGCAATGTTTGCGATCGCAAAATAGCTTGATGCATGTGCCCCTAAGTGCTTCTTTGGTTGGTGGAGATGTGATCATTTTCATATCCATGAAGACTCCATCTCAAAAATCGGTGGGAAACACAACCGGGAAGCCTTTTAGTAAGCTGCCCATTATCCTAAGAAAAGGGCAGAAAGACATTGCATACCGCTAATGTATATAGGATGGAACCAAATGGGCGAGACTTCTATGTATGTTTACATACTTCTAGTTTTTGAAAGTTTAGAACATGATCTCTGCTCCAAGCAGAAGATGACAAAAAAAGAAATCCCTTGGCACAGGCACTGTGTAAGAGATTGAGCTCAAGAAAAGCAAGGATGCAAACACCTCCATCGTGGATTACAGAAAATGTATTGGTGGAAATGCAGAGAAAACACATCTGCTTTGCATTGGCCATGCGTTCAAAGTTAGGATGATTAGTTCTTTACAGAAGTGGAGCTTCAATGTAGGCACCTGCTTTGTTCATATCTGCAAGTGCTTCCTGTTGAGGTTTCATTTCGGTGAAAGGAGCATTGTGCCAGAATGAATCATTTTGTGTGTATTTATACAAGAAGACGCCACCGTTTTGTGCAACACCTCTACCCAACTGGAGTACCTTCTGCTGGCTAATTAGTGCTACTTCGTTGTGTAAATATATAGTGTATCTCCTACACTACAGCTGCATAAAGGACACCTAGGATATGTCTCTATTGGCCTTGTGTGACTGTAACTTTGCCAATGTGATTGTTCCTCAAAGGTTTTCACCAGATAACTTTATACGGTGGAACTTCAGAGAAAACACACTTGGATGATTTGTACTTTACAGAAGTAAGTTCTTCTTTGTTTGGGGGAGATACAATTGGGTTCCTAGATATCAAGAATGCCTCTCCAAAATCGTCAGGAAACGCGCTGGGCGGGTGGCTTTTAGTATGCTGTCCATCATCCTGAGAAAAGGCAGGAAGACACTACATAGCGCTAATGTAGACTGGGTGGGGCCAAAATGGGTGGGGTTTCTAGGCAACTTCACATACTTCTAGTTTTTAAAAGTTTAGAACATGATCTCTGGTCTCAGCAGCAGATGACAAGAAAGAATTTCCTCATCACATACACCACGTGAGATATTTCTCTCGAGAAAAGCAGGATGCAAACACCTCCATCACAGATTACAGATAACTTTTCCCTGTGGAAATTCAGAGAAAACACACATGGATGATTTGTTCTTTACAGAAGTAAGTGCTTTTTTGTTTCTTGGAGATGCGATTGTATTCTTAGGCATCAAGACCCTGTCTCCAAAATCTGTGTGAATACCGATCTGGAGGCCTATTTTGTTTATAGGGGAGTGGGCCATTCAACCCCCCGCCCCGGGCTGATTTCAGTCCCAGGGCCCCATTCTCTGGGGCCTGGTCATTATATTATGGGGGTGGGGCCAGACAGCCTAACTCCCTGAACTGATTTCAGCCCCAAGGACACCCTCCTCTGGGGTCCAGCCATGTCACCTGGGTGCCCCTGGGCACCCAGTGTGCAATGGCACCGTGGGGGGAGACTCAATGCCCCTGTGGTCCCATCTGGCTACCCACCTCCTGCGGAGCCAGCATTGCTCTTGCATGTGGGGAGCTGCTGAAAATGAAGCTTCCTCCGTGCAAATGTTTTCATCTGTTTCCCTGCACACATATTTGTGTGCAATGAAATAGAGAAAACTCTCCTTTCTGCAAGCCAGAGCTTTTTAACAGCTCCACCTTGCAGCGAGCAGAGTTATGATTGCTGTTGCTTGGCGGGAGCAGTCAGCTTCCACCAAGCAAAAGCAAACAGTTTCCTCCAGAGGGTGTGCACCTTCAGAGATATCAGGAGCTTGCCGTATGTTTGGCAGTCCCTAGAGCCATCCATGGCTCCACATGAGGTGCCACACAGCCGCCCTCCATAGTAGTATTATGCCTCAAGGAGGTGATAGTCCCTGGGGCTGCTGAGGGACCGCACAGCCCCCCACATTGAGTTAATTGCGCTGTGGATATAGTAGTCCATGGGACTTCAAGAGGGCCATAGCCCCCCGCATTAAATTTATGTTTAGCCCAGGGGAGGTGGAGGTCCCTGGAACATGGGCAGGCACAGTGGGCTGACCGCATACATATTGTAAAGTGCCCAGGGGAGGTGGCAATCCCCAGGGCTGTGGGGGAACATGTGGAGACCCCCTCATATTTACTGTTAGAGATTTGCCTGGGGAGGTGGTGGACCCCGGGGCATGGGAGACACCCCCGCGTACATTAAAAGTAGTGCCCCAGGAAAGTGGCAGTCCTCAGGGATTTTAAAAGCCTGAGCAGGGGGCCCCATGTGCTCCGTTCCTTTTTTGAACTACTCATGCCCACGGGGCCTGGCCACCCGGGGGCTCATTTTAAAGCAAGTGCCGGAGACTAAGCCACACAAGCCACTTATTTAGTAAATAAAGTATTGCAACTTTGCTTTGGGTAGGCATTAGATGGGTGGAGCATGGGCATCCCATGCATCTACCTATATATTTTAATGCAATTCCAGAATTACAAAGACTTGCAAACATGGGTTCACACCAAAATAGTGCACCTAGTCAACAGAGGCATAATGAGGAAAAATATCTTTATTTCTCCTCATTAATTCATCTTTCAACATGTGCTGCATTGTAAATATGGAGTATTTCTGCCCTCTATATTTGGCATAATGTAGTGCAGCTTGCATTGAGTGAAAGAACGGTAAATTTATTCTACGGTGTACAACGCACAGGTACCCTTGTTCTTACATGTACAGTGTTTGACTAACCATTTGACTCAACCAAGCAATCAAGGATTTATAGAGCGCAGCAAACCACCTGTGAGGGTCGCAAGGTGTTAGGGTTTGCAAGCTGCTTCATGTTAACTTGTTCATTCCAACAGCCAAGTCCTGGGTGCTTTTCTGAATTGCTGGAGAGATGAGGCGGCCCTGAGGTGTAGGGGAAGCTCATTCCAAGCTTTGGCTGCCAGGTGTGAAGGAGCATCCTCCGCTGTTGTTTCGGCAGATCAGTGTGTTCGCAACGAAGAGTGAGGAAGAGGGAAGCAGATTGAAGGTGTCTGGTCAGTTGATGGAAGGTCATGCGTTGTTGATGTTTACATGCCCTTCATTGTACAGGGCTTTGTATGCGTGGGTCAACATCTTGAACTGCCATCTCTTCTGGATCAGGAGCCAGAGTAGCTTCTTGAGGTGGGGTGTCTTATGAATTTGAGGAGGTTGAGCATGAGTCTTGCCGCTGAGTTTTGCATTATCTCTAGTCTCTTCAGGAGGAGTGTGGTGATTCCTACTTAGAGTGTGCTCCCGTAGTTCAACCTGCTGGTGATGAGGGCCTGCCTGACAGTCCTTCCGGTATTGGCTGGGATCCACCTTAAGATCTAGCGGAGCATTTATAGGGTGTGAAAGCAGGCAGAAGAGACTCAATCAATCAATCAATCACAGCATTTACATAGCGCGCTACTCACCCGGAGGGTCTCAAGGCGCTTGGGGAGGGGGGGTCCGCTACTGCTCGAACAGCCAGGTCTTGAGCTGCCTCCTGAAGGCGAGGTGGTCCTGGGTCAGGCGGAGGTGGGTCGGGAGGGAGTTCCACGTATTGGCGGCTAGGTAGGATAAGGATCTTCCTCCTGTGGAGGCTCTTCGGATGCGGGGGACGGCGGCGAGGGCGTGGTTGGTTGACCGAAGCTGGCGTGTGGGAGTGTAGAAGTTGAGGCGGCTGTTGAGGTATCTTGGGCCTTGGTTGTGTAGGGCTTTGTGTGCGTGGGTGAGGAGCCGGAACGTGATTCTCTTGTTGACCGGGAGCCAGTGAAGGTTTCTCAGGTGTCCGGAGATGTGGCTGTGTCGGGGATGTCCAGGATGAGTCTTGCTGAGGCGTTCTGGATTCGCTGGAGTCTCTTCTGGAGTCTGGCAGTGGTTCCGGCGTAGAGGGAGTTGCCGTCGTTCAGTCGGCTGGTGATGAGGGCCTGGGTGACCGTCTTCCTGGTCTCGGTGGGGATCCACCGGAAGATCTTACGTAGCATGCGCAGGATGTTGAAGCATGACGAGGAGACGGCGTTGACTTGTCTGGTCATGGAGAGGGAGGAGTCCAGGATGAAGCCCAGGTTGCGTGCGTGGTCTGTTGGTTTGGGTGCACTGGCCAGGGCGGGGGGCCACCAGGAGTCATCCCAGGCGGAGGGCGAAGATCCCAGGATGAGGACTTCCGTCTTGTCTGAGTTCAGTTTCAGGCGGCTGTTCTTCATCCACTCGGCTACGTCTTTCATTCCCTCGTGTAGGCTGGCTCTGGCGGTGGCGGGTTCGTTGGTGAGGGAGAGGATCAGCTGGGTGTCGTCGGCATAGGAGATGATGTTAAGGTTGTGTTGGTGTGCGATGGCCGCAAGGGGGCTCATGTAGACATTGAAGAGGGTGGGGCTGAGCGAGGAGCCTTGAGGAACGCCACAGATGACTTCGGTGGCTTCTGATCTGAAGGGGGGAGGCGGATTCTCTGAGTCCTTCCGGCGAGGAAGGAGATGATCCAATCTAGTGCCTTCTCTTGGATTCCGGCGTTGCTGAGGCGCTGCTCTAGGGTGCGGTGGCAGACAGTGTCGAAAGCCACGGAAAGGTCCAGGAGGAAGAGGGCCGCTGTTTCACTGTTGTCGAGCAGGGCTTGGATGTCATCAGTGGCAGCGTTGAGGGCGGTCTCGGTGCTGTGGTTGGCCCGGAAGCCGGACTGCGAGTGGTCGAGGGATCCATTCGACTCGAGGAAGGCGGCCAGCTGCTTGTTGACGGTCTTCTCGATGACTTTGGCCAGAAACGGGAGGAGCGAGATGGGGTGGTAGTTTTTGAGTTCGGTGGGTTCCGCTGATGGTTTCTTCAGTAGAGCGCTGAGTTCGGCATGCTTCCAGCTCTCCGGGAAGGTCACTGTGTCGAAGGAGGTGTTGATGATGTCCCGCAGGAGAGGTGTGATGACGGAGTCGGCCTTGTTGAAGACGTGGTGAGGGCAGGGGTCGGTTGGAGATCCGGAGTGGATGGAGTTCATCGTGCGTAGGGTTTCCTCGGTGTTGATCGAGGTCCAGGCGCGGAGGGTGGTGGTGGGGGGTGCAGGTGCTGTCGTGGGGTGCGTCGGCTATGTGCTGAAGCTGTTGTGTATGTCCGCGATCTTGTTGTGGAAGTATGAGGCGAGGGAGTTGCAGATGTCTTGTGATGGGGTGATGTCGTTGTTTCCGGCGCTGGGGTTGGAGAGCTCTTTGACGATGTTGAAGAGTTCCTTGCTGTTGTGGGCGTTGTTGTCCAGTCGTTCCTTGAATGCGGTTTTCTTGGTGGTCTGGATCAGTTGGTGGTGTTTTCGAGTGGCGAGCTTGAGGGTGGTCATGTTGTCTGGTGTTGGGTCTCTGCGCCATGCTCTCTCGAGGGCTCGGCAGTTCCTCTTGGAGCTCTTGAGTTCGTCGGTGAACCATGGTGCCTTCTTACTGCCGGGTCTGCTGGGCGGGGTCCTCAGTGGGGCGAGGTCGTCTGTGCAGGTGCTGATCCACTTCGTGAGGTTGTTGGCGGCCTGGCTGGGGTTCGCTGTGCTTGCGGGGGGTCCTGGCTCAGGGAAGCGGCGAGCTGGTCGGCTGTGATCTTGTTCCAACTTCTGCGTGCAACCTGTTGCTGGTGGTGGTGTATCGTGTTCTTTTTGTAGCTGAAGTGGACGCAGCTGTGGTCTGTCCAGTGGAGTCCGGTGGCGTGGCTGAAGGAGATGTCCTTGCTGGAGGAGAAGACGGGGTCGAGTGTGTGTCCGACGTAGTGGGTAGGGGTGGTCACCAGCTGCTTGAGACCGAGCGGGTGGCGAGGTTGTCCAGCAGGGTGGTGGTGTTGCTGTCGTTGTTGTTCTCCAGGTGGAAGTTGAGGTCCCCGAGGAGGATGTAGTCAGTGGAGGGGAGGGCGTGCGGGCTGATGAAGTCGGCGATGTCTTCGCTGAATTGTGTGCGTGGTCCCGGGGGTCTGTAGATGAGGGTGCCTCTGAGGGTGGTCTTGGGGTCGGTGTGGATCTGGAAGTGCAGGTGTTCGGCGGTTGTGAGGGTGTCGTCGGAGTTGCTCGTGATGCAGATGGTGTTCCTGTGGATGATGGCGATGCCTCCTCCGGTCTGGTTGCCACGGTCCCTCCGGATGATCTTGTAACCGTCTGGGATGGCGATGGCGATGTCGGGCGCTGAGGAGGCGTTCATCCATGTTTCCGTGAGGAAGGCGACATCTGGTGATGTTGTGTCGAGGAGGTTCCAAAGCTCGACGCCGTGTCTGTGGATGGAGCGGGTGATGAGCAGGATGCACTTCAGGTGGTTGCTGCTGGTTTTCGGCTTGGTGGGTGCGGGTGCGGTGCAGGTCCGGATGCAAGAGAACTTGCCCAGGAGTGGCAGCTGAAGGGTCCGTGGGTGCGCCTCGGAGTGGCTCGGTAGCATCCAGGGATCCCACCGGTGTTGAGTGCGATGAGTTCGGTGGCGTCGTAGGACAGTCGGGTCGTCTTCCGTCAGTGGGTGCCAGGGGTCCTGGCACTGGGCGCGGTCCAGGCGCGGACGGGCGCAGACGGGCTTACCTTTGGTGCGCCTTTGGCGCACAATCGGCGCGCCCGCTGCGCGTCAACGCTGCGTGTCAACGCTGCGTGTACGCACGGTCGCCATTTATGGCGAAGTGTGAGGGAGGGAGGAGCAGCTGGGAGGCGGGAGCGGGGAGGGCACAGAAGGAAAAGGGGGCATGGCCGCGCGCAGGCAGTGGGAAGCGAGGAGCGGGGCGGGGCGCACAGGGACAGAGAGGGAAATGGCACAGAGCACCAAAAGGGAAACAGGCAATCTAAACAATATGGGGGACAGTACAGTAGGATGTGAAAAACAAAATTAAACACACTGATTCAATCACAATCGCGTTACTACGACTGGGTTTACCTGTTTCTTCAAAGATAGTTGTGGGTGTAGTCTGTTGGGGCGAGAGATTGGCTGAGTTCAGTAGGCTACCATGCATCGTTCCATTACGAGATGGTGTTCCCAAAGATGAGGACTTCCATCTTGTCCGTGTTGAGCTTGAGACAGTTGTCTGTCATCCAGTCTGTGATGTTCATCATACATCTGTGGAAGTTGGCTTTGGTGGTGGAGGGGTCTTCTGACAGCGAGAGGGCGGGCTGTGTGTCTTTGGCGTAAGAAATTTTGTTGAGTCTATGCAATTTGACAATCCTGGGCTGAGGTGTCATGTACGTGTTGAAGAGGGTGGGCTGAGGGACATTCGATCCTTGGGGATGCAGCAGATGATCTTCATGGATTTCAAGGTGAACTGTGAGGGGCGGATTCTCTGGGTACTTCTGGTGAGGTATGAGGCAATCCATTTGAGGGGTCTCCCTGGATTCTGTTGTGATAGAGTCTGCTCATCAGTATGTGATGGGAAACGATGTTGAAGATGGCTGACAGGTCCAGGAGGATGAGGGCTTCCGTTTTGCCATAGTCCAGAAGGGCCCTGATGTAGTCGGTGGCTAAATCAGGGCTGTCTCAGTGCTGTGGACAATATTTCAACACATTATTGTTTGTTCTCTATTTAGTATTAGCAGTAAAACGGCATGCCTATGTAAATTTAGTGAAGGAACAACCAAGGGCCTTGACTCTACTCTTTAAGGCTGAGTCAATATAGAACAAACCACAACAAGTACCAGTACTGAACACTATTTGCCGATTACTATATCACTGGTACCAATGAAAGTCTTTCACAGGTTCCATGAAAAATCAATTTCAGAAAAACTTTTTTATTTTGAATCTTTAGCCTATTTTTCAATAAATATATACACATACAAATAGATGATCAATGAAACAAATACAACCAATACAAAAGAATCATTCCTTCCCAATTGCACAACTTGTCAAAAGACACCACAACCACTCACGGCTGACAGGTCCAGGAGGATGAGGGCTGTCATTTCGCCACAGTCCAGGAGGGCCCGGATGTAGTCGGTGGCTAAATCAGGGCTGTCTCAGTGCTGTGGACACTATTTCCAGACATTATTGTTTGTTCTCTATATAGTGTTAGCAGTAAAACGGCATGCCTATGTAAATGTATTGGTCATTTCATTGACAAATGTGCTGTCTGTAAATGACCGTACACTATGATAATGCATTTGTGACAGTGCGCCCCAAAATGCATCACCGACTGCATACCATACCCTTAACACTCTCCTGCTGAATAGGTGTGGCTTGTGTGATATAGCATTGATGGCCACACCCCTACTCTGAAAATTGTTCCAGCATCACTGAGCGTGTCACACATACTTACACATGCATGCACTGAGGTCCATCTCTTTCCGGCTGGTTCTCGAGCTGCCTAGCACTGTGTGGTAAATAATGCGCATTCGTGATCCTAGATCTATGCGGTAATGCACACTCCAGCCAATCCACCCAAAGCGCTGCTAGACACTGCTGTGAATAGAAGAGCCAGTAAGAAAAAACTGCTATACAAGAACCTTTGACATAACATAACATGAGGGCCTGATTCTGCGAGAGGTAAGGGAAGATGGCGGCTGCTCCTGCTGCTGTGAATGCAATCCAAGAATGCACCTGCCATACTGCCTTACTTACCTGATTTGTAGCTTGGTCTCGGCAGCTCTGCACTATCCAGCGGGGCTGTCTACTACAAGTGCGGACGGCTCGCTGACAGACCTGCTCCTTCCTCGGGCGAGAGCAAAAACCAGCAATGGTATGGAGCCGTGCAAAGAGGAGTATGCGGGGCCTGCACTGCTGTATCTACAGCTGTGCCTTCATGCGAGGAACTAAGCCAGGAGGCGACTTCTGTAATGGCATTGCGTTCTCGGGTTGGGCAATGTGGCTGGTCTGGTACAGCCTTGCAGCCAGGGAAGAGATGCTGTGGCAGACGCAATGATGGTGGAAGTGCTCATGAATGCTGTCTAGAGTAATAAGGGAATTACTAATACAGAGCCGTCAGTAGACATGACAACTGATGCTGGTGCTGTTTGGGGACTGGAGCAAGACGTTTCCTGCAATAACGATGACGTTTTAGAAAAGGCTGAAAATGTTAGTTATGTTATGTTATGGTATGTTATGTTATGTTATGTTATGTTATGTTATGTTATGTTATGTTATGGGGGATGCTTCTATAGCGCACGGCTACTCCGAGGAGTGTCCCGGCGCTGTCGGAGCCTCACAGGTCCAGAGTGGAGAAAAAAGGACGAGTGAAAAGAGCGTAGCTCAGAGGGGCGGTGTTATTGCAGGAAAAGCAGGGTCTTCAGGTCTTTCCTGAAAGCCAAAAGATTGGGGCTAGATCAAAGAGAGAGAGGAAGGTCGTTCCACAACCGGGGGGTGAGATGTTTGAAAGAGCGCCCCCCACAGCGAGCACGACGGATCCTAGGAGTGACAGCCTTGGCCTGGGTTGAAGAGCGCAGGGATAGTGGGCTAACATTGTCCCGGGGGGTCACAATTTTTTGCTGATCCCTTTACCACACACATTTCTGAGTCCACTACTGATAGGGCAGTGCTTGGCCCTATGGATAATAATGACAATGGCAATGGCAGATCACATTCCTCAGTAATATGTAAAGTAGATGAGCAAGTTGAAGTGGGCAGTAACAGCTTGGAAATCGCTACTTCATGTACTTGTGGAATTTCTGATCAGTCCGCAGATCTGGAGCCCTTGAATGAATTTACTGCTGAGTTTTCTAGAAATAAAGATAAAGAAGGTATTATAAGATCGGAAGGAGGGGAAAGCAATGAGCCTTCCTCCGTTGCTGAGACAGGCCATTTATTTTAAAGTATGTCCTGCTGCAAATCTAAAGGTAGAGTCAATGTCCATTCTCACCCGATCAGACTTATGTAAGGCTAGAATGGACCAATGATGGACGAGGCACCCGTTAAATGATCCGCTGAAGGCAGTCAGGGTACAAGTGTTCCTGCAAGAGCTTGCACGTCTTAAAGTCATCAGAGATGGACACCAGCATATATTCCATTGACAGCTGGAGGCATCTAAAGTTCTGAGTCAATGGCACTAGGATTACGTTCCTGTAGATAAAATCTTAAGCCAAATATTCAAAAGGAAGTATCATATATGGTAGTTTTTAGGGTCAACCGTGATAGAAATTCTTGTTTTGTTGCAGGTATGGGAAGTAGGAGGTTTTAAGAGAGGGTGCTCCTAGGTGGCTGCCAAACCAGCTGGCAGTAAAAGGGAAGGGCGATTCCATTTCCAGGCACGGGTGGGTGGGTTGTTTTCCGAGATGGGGGTTGGGGGAGCTTTGGGAGGGATGAAGGCTACTACTAATGCACATTCAGGTGGGTGGAGGAGGATTGAAAGTCAGATCAATCAAAAATTGCACACAGAATATAATGCAATGTTTAGGGGACTGTTTGATACTACAGGTAGAAAAGGTCTTGTGGTTTTTAGAATGATATAATATCTAGATTGAAGTTGAAGTGTTGGAATGTGGCTGGTTTAAATCAAGCTCGCAAAAGGTAGCTAGATCGAGAGGAACTCGCAGATTATAAACAGCATATTTTGGGTACAACAGAAACTGACTTGGAGTATAAATATCGGCAGGTGTTAAATCAATTTTGGTATGATAGTATTATCTGTTCAACCCAGACAGTGTCAAGACGTGGGGTGGCTATAACGAAACTTAAGGGTTTAGTAGTTAGAATTATTAAAACTTCTTCAGACAGAAGGGGGAGTTGGGCTATAGCTCAGTTGTTGATTAACACCCAGAGATATACTATTATTGTCTATGGACCCTATCTGGATAAATCAGACATGTTTTATGTTTTAAGCATACAATTGTTGGACTGAGCCATGGAATTGATTATAATTGGGTGATTTTAATTGTGTTATGGAGTATAATATTGACTCTACTAAGCTCCAATATTTGGATGACCAAAATCCAGGCTTCCATTTTGGAATTGAAGAGGCTATATGAGCTAGAGGATGCATGGAGAAATGTATGCTCTCAATTGCAATATCATTGGTATTTAAAAAATATATTGGTTGAATTGATATTGTTTAATAAGTGTACTGAATCTATTACTATCGTGTAGGATTACATGAAGGTGTATATTAGGGGGGTCACACTTCAGTTTATTTTTAATCAGAATAAGTGTAAGCAATTGGAATTGGCTCAATGTCGGCAGAAATGTTTAGATTTAGAGCTGCAAAATGCTTAGGCAATTCTTACTCGCAATCCCCTTGAACAGACTATACATCTTAAGTTAAATGAAAGGCTGCAAATGGTAAATCGAGGGGTAATTGAGAAAGCGGCAGCAAGCATTAAGAAAAATAAGATGTGTCAATATGAGAATGGTGAAAAAGTGGGACGTATTCTGGCGCATCAAATAGCTGATAAAAAGGCATTTACTGCTATTAAATGTATCTTGGGGGATGATGGGGGTAGCTATACTTGCCCACAATTAATAGCTGAGCGTTTTGCAGTTTTCTATCAAAAGGTTTATAATAAGCCTGATAGTATTGATTGGCAGACTTTGGTAAATTATCATGGGGAGAGTGAATGACTAGATTGTTTGCAGAGTTCTATGTTAGAAGTGAGGGTTTGGCTAGGGGAGGTTGAGGTGGCTATTCGTAATGGGTAACCTGGAAAGGCTGCAGGAGAGGACACTATTCCTCTAGAATTCTATAAAGTTTTTGTGGACTTACTCACCCCAGAATTTATAGAACTGATAAATGATATCTACAGTGGCGGAAAAGTCCCAGCCACATAAGGGGTGACGAACATTGTAGTCTTTCTTAAGAAGTGCAAAACACCTGAGGACAGGGGGTATTATTGCCCGATATCTCTGATAAATGCAGATGCAAAGATTTATTCTAAAATTTTAGCTATAGGTCTGAAATTATGCCTGATTTGGTTTTAATACAACAACACAGGTTTGTACTCAGAAGGGACACTATGGCGCATATTACCACTGCAATTGCAGCTTTTGATGTTGCTAGCAAAACTAGGGGCTGAATGGGCATGATAATGCGGGACGCGAGAATGCATTTGACCGGGTCACTTGGAAGTCACTATGGATGATCATGGGGGCTTTTGGAATCTGTGATAGGTATATAGCATTAGTGCAGATGTTATATAAGAATCCGGTGGCTAAACAGGTGGTAAGTCATCTACTTCATTTTTTATATATAGGGGCACGCCTCAGGGGTGTCCACTCTCCCCTCTGCTCTTCTCTCCATATATAAAACCCTACATAAGGCACCTGATGTTGAAACAGGACATACAGCCAGTTAGATTAAATAATGATGAAATGAAAATAATTGCATATGCAGATGATATATCAGTTTATGCTACTAACCCATGTATAGCTATTGAGATTATATCCAAGGAGGCAGAGAAATTTGACACATTCTCTGGATATAAGCTCAATCTATCGATGACACAAATAATTATCAATTTTAAAACACCCACTCCTTTAATGGGAGCTATGGATACTGCCACCTATCTTGATATACGGCTTAGTAGTCAGGTGGAAAATATTGTTACACTTATTTATGAGCTGCTTTTAAAGACAGTTATTACTAAGCTATGGCAATGGCATCGGCTTTCCTTAAGTATTTTAGGGCAACGCAATATCATTAAAATGAATATTCTTCCAAAATGTCTTTATCTTTTTTGCTCTATACCACTGCGGGTTCCCGATTTATTTTTCAAGCGACTTGGGGGGGCAATTGCCAGTTTTATATGCAGGTATCGGAAAGCTAGACAAGCTATTGGGTACAGGAAACTCCCTTATGAGAGGGAGGATTTAAGCTGCTGGATTTAAATTGTATTTCTAGGCCTTGTTTATGGGTCGAATTCAAAGCTTACTGACTAGGGGTAAGTGTGGGGTGATTGCAGTTGGGTATCAATTAGCATTGGGTTTAGTTAATAGGTATGCAATGAATAAGTTAATTGATTCCTATTATTTCAAGAGGGTAAGACTCAAGGTGATAAGGGATGTGGTTCGGGTCTGGCAGGAAATCTGCATCAAGTTCTCTCTACCAGCTGTTCATTCTCTTACCCCGCTGTGGGGTAATCGAATATTCCCAATATATGCCACAATAGATTGGGGGAATATGGATTTATTTAATTTGGGCCAGCTATATGACACTTAGGGGCTGCAATTTTTTGCATCATTCCAGGAAATATATGGGCTTCTACAAATGTCTTTTTTTTATATATCTTCATGTCAAGGGCTATCTTCTTCATAATTGTGAGTACAATAAGGATAAAGAGCGAGAGATCCCTGTAATCCTTGTGTCTCTGTATCAACCTCCAAGGTAGTTAGCCCCGTGCAACATAAGTACAATAAATCGGGATTTTATGGTATATGTTGAGGATGACAGTGCACAAATATTGTCAAGGTGGAGTCAGCGGTTAGCAACTATAGTAGCTGTTACTGAAATACAGGAGTCTCAGAAAACTCTAGATTGGTCAATAATTTCTGTTAGTCTTAAATTACAGCAATTTAAGACAGTGTGCGTGCTGTATCATACAACTGAACGCATTTCTAAGTGAGCATCATCTAGGAACTCATCATGTTATATTGTCCCAAATGTTTATGTTTATGTTTATGGGATTTGTAGAACGTGTGACTACCCTTAGGCATCTTAGCTCTGCATGAAACAGGTAGAGGGGGTGAGCACTTAGTATTGTGGAAAGAGCCAGGTCTTAAGTTTTTTCCTGAATTGTGCTTCATTTTGGGAGAATCAAATGTCTGGATCTAGACTGTTCCAGAGCATGGATATCAGATGGGTGAAAGACCTTCCACCCCATCTGGCTCTTTTTATTGTGGTAGCTTTCATGAGAAATTTTGAGCTCGACCTGAGCTGTCGGTGGGGTGTGTAGTGGGCGACCAGGTTTTGAATGAGCACCGGACCCCTTCCGTGCATGGCACGGTGAGTCAGGTTGATAGACTTAAATTTAATTCTGGCTTGGACCGGGAGCCAATGCAATTCCTTCAGTCTTGATTTAACTGATTGGCATCTAGGTATGTTCAATAACAGTCGTGCTGTTGCGTTATGAACAGTTTGTAGACGGTTTGTTACGTATTTTGGAGAGCCAAGAAAGAGGGAGTTTCCGTAGTCCAGCCCCGAGATCACCAGGGCCTGGATTACTGTTCTCCTTGCATCTTCCGGTAGTAGGGGTATGATTTTCCTAATCAGGGGTAGTATCCCGAAGCAGGTACTGGATAGTTTTTTGGCCTGTGTCTCCATTGTAAGATTTTGGTCCAGCCACATACCAAGATTTTTTATGGCTGGCTTAGGAGAAGGGGTGGTCCCCAGCTAGTTGGCCAAGGAATTTCTGAGCGAGGGTTTAGATTGTTACTCAGGATCATCAGTTCTGTCTTATCACCATTCAACTTAAGTCTACAGTCCGCCATCCAGGATCCAATTTTCTCAAGGCAGGGAACAAGCTGCCGATGATCTGAATTAAGGGTGTCTGAAATTGAGAGGACTAGTTGCATGTCATCCGCGTATGACACGATGGAGGTGGGGAATTCCGGATGATATGAGCTAGGGGACTGAGGTAAATGTTAAAAAGGGTTGGACTCAGGGAAGAACCCTGAGGCACTCCCCAAGGTGCTGGAAAGGGATCTGACTTGAACCCGGCCTCCACATATTGGAAGGTCCTGTCACTCAGAAATGAGGCAACCCATTCCTTCGCTGGTCCGCCAATTCCAGCCCTTTCCAACCTCTGGATCAGCACTGTGTGGTCTCAATCAATCAATCAATCAGTGACACTTGTAGAGCGCGCTACATACCCGTAGGGTCTCAAGGCGCTGGGGGGGGGGGTGGGGGGTGCCGCTACTGCTCGAACAGCCAGGTCTTCAGCTTCTTCCTGAAGGAGAGGTGGTCTTGGGTCAGGCGCAGGTCGGTCGGGAGGGAGTTCCAGGTCTTGGCGGCCAGGTAGGAGAAGGACCTTCCTCCTGTAGTCGCTCTTCGGATGCGGGGGACGGCGGCGAGGGCGTGGTTGGCTGATCGGAGGTGGCGTTTGGGTGCGTAGAAGTTGATCCGGCTGTTGAGGTAGCTCGGGCCTTGGTCGTGTAGGGCTTTGTGTGCGTGGGTGAGGAGGCGGAAGGTGATTCTTTTGTTGACGGGGAGCCAGTGAAGGTCTCTCAGATGTCCGGTGATGTGGCTGGTTCATGGGATGTCGAGGATGAGTCTGGCTGAGGCGTTCTGGATCCGCTGGAGTCTCTTCTGGAGCTTGGCGGTGGTACCGGCGTAGAGGGCGTTGCCATAGTCCAGTCGGCTGGTGACGAGGGCCTGGGTGACGGTCTTCCTGGTCTCGGTGGGGATCCACCGGAAAATCTTCCGTAGCATGCGTAGGATGTTGAAGCACGCCGAGGAGACGTTGTTGACTTGTCTGGTCATGGAGAGGGAGGAGTCCAGGATGAAGCCCAGGTTGCGTGCATGGTCTGTCGGTTTGGGTGCGGTGCCCAGGGCGGGGGGCCACCAGGAGTCGTCCCAGGCGGTCTACTGTATCGAATGCGGCACTCAGGTCTAGGAGCACCACTGCTGCTCTTTTTCCATGGTCGAGGATGGCTTCGAGTTTTTCAGTGACCACTAACAGTGCTGACTCGGTACTATGCTTGGGCCTAAACCCCATCTGTGTCGGATGAATGACGTTGTTGTTTTCGAGAAAGGCGGAGATTGTGGTGTTCACATGTTTTTCTGCCATCTTGCCCACTATGGGCAAGAGTGACATTGGGCGATAGTTTGATAACTAGGCTGGGTCCAAGTGCGTCTTTTTCAACAAAGGTTTGATGATGGCGTGTTTCCATTCCTTGGGTACCCTGACCTTTTCAAACAAAAGATTGAGGAGATTCCCTAGTTGAGTGAGGACGGGTTCCCCTCCTTGGGCAAGAATGTGTGGTGGGGCTGGGTCCAAAGGGGATCCTGACTTGATTTTCTTTAATAAGGCAGAAATATGGTCTGGGTTTGTGGAGGGGATGGTCATGAGAAATGGTATGGCCAAAGGTGCTTTGATTTGGGACTCAATTTGTGTGGGGGGGGGGTATTTCCTAAAATCCTTGTGGGTTTGGGTTGGAGAGAGTTACAAATATTTTCAACTTTGCTTTTAAAGATGGTAGCCAGGCCATAACACCTGTCTTTGGAGTGTTGGGGGCTGTTTGGCCCTTGGTCTGTTGTGGTAAGTGATTTTACAAGTTTAAAGAGTTCCCTAGATGAATTGGAGGATTTGGCAATTTTGTCTTCATAGAAAGCCGCCTGCGCTTTCCTAACGCTTTTCTGATAGATATGTATGGTAGTTCTGTAGGGTTTTTTTTGTTTTTTTTGTTCAGGATCGTAAGACTTCCTCCACTCTCGTTCTAGTCTTTTGCATTTCTTTTTCTGCTCAACTAGCGTGGGAGAGAACCAGGAGGATCTATTGGTGTTTTTATGAGATAAGGGACCTGGTTTCCTAAATTTCCTATTAATAGAACTGTTTATCCATGTTAGCCAGTTACTATGGGCTTCATTCGGATCATTAGTGTCTGGGTGTGAGAAGGTGGCCTGATATGCAGTGGTCACTATTCTAGTGCCCACTATGTATCAGTCCAGCAACCCTTATTGATGATTGGTTGTAAGTCAACCTTATAGACCAGCTATCCTAGTAGCATGGATACGAGCAGTCTAAGGCTAAAGACTCGAGAGGGCGTGTTAAGCCAGCTGTTTCAGGGCAAAAAGTTGGGGGCAACCATAGTCAGGATGTACCTTCCTACACAACCCCCCCCCAAACGAAAGGAGATAAGGCTATCCTTGTCCAGGTAAGCCTCTATTACCTAAGTGGCCATATAAGGAAGGACCAGCTCTGGCTTGGTTTCCCCCTGTGTCATGGTCCACTAGGCAACCCCTCACCCTAAGGGTATCTGAGGGTCTCCACCATCGGGAATCTCTGTCTCTGGTGTGTCTTGGGAAAGAAGAAGGCTGATGCTGGGATGGAGTACTGAAGTGAGGCTCCTCTACCTTTGGGCTCAACTTCCTCCAATCACCATTCATCATGTGTGCCTTTCTTTCTTTAGCTGAGATGCACTGAGCTCTCAGGGTCAGCCTCTGGCTACCTAAAGCTGGAGGCTGAGTCCCTCTGTTTGGCTTACTGGAGGGACAGGTCAGGTCTGGGGTTTTTAGGCCCCATGTTTGGCTGTGCCCAACAGTGTCCAGCTGTGGGAGTTCCCTAACTACTTTTAAGGGGGATCCCTCAGGAGTCTGTTCTATTTTCACTTGGCTAGGTTTACCAGCTTCAGTGATCCTAATCTGCTGATTAGGGGGTTCTTTTGGACAGGGGGCCCTTTGGGGTCCACCACTGGCCTCCCTGGTCTCTTCAGCCCTGGGCTGACTGAGGCAGGGTAGAGAGGTGCAGGCTACCTGCTCCAGACTGGGTCCCACCTGGGAAGGGTCCACTGCCATCAGGGGCTCTGCCAGGCTAGGCCTGACTACCTCTGGGGCAGTTCCTTCATCAGGGGTAGAGTCAGTTCCCTGAGGAGGCTGGCTCTCACCTAGTGTCTGGGAGGGGGAAGACTCTTCTTCCTCCTCAATGCTCTCTGTTTGAGTGGAGTGATCCACTGTTTCAGGCTTCACAACCTCACTATCTGTCTGAGTAGAGGCTGAGACCATTTCACCCTTGCCAACCTTTTCAGGAGGGCACTCAGTTTGTGTTTGGGCTGTGACTGTCACAGCCCTCCTATCCTGTTCTGGAAAGTCTGTCTGAGCCTGGGCAGTGGCTACCACTGCCCTTCCAACCTTTTCAGGGAGGACTGGTGCTTGGACTGGGGCTGTAGCTATTACTGCCCCACTAACCTGTCTGGATAGGCCTATCATTCTGGAATGAGTTTCTTGTTCCACCTCAGCCCATGCTGAGAGTTCCAGGTCATTCCCCAGTAAGCAATCTACAGGTAGGTTATCTGTCACTGCCACTCTCATGGGCCCTGTGACATTACCCCAGCTGAGCTTGACTACTGCCATGGGATGCCTTCTCTTCATTCCATGAATGTCTGTCACCTGATAAGTAAAACCAGGGGTCAGTTGAGCAGAGGGGACCAGATGGTCACTCACCATGGTGAGGCTGGCCCCTGTGTCTCTGAATGCCTCAACTTTCTGACCATTCACTAAAACTTCTTGTCTATACTTGCCCAAAATGTGGGGTCCAGTAGTGAAGTTGGCAAACCCCATGCCAGTCTCACAGACAAGAGTGTGGTCAGGGAACCTGGCTAAGCCATAGTCCTCCTGATTGCCCAAAGTAATGCCCACCACATTCTTGGGGGTACTCCCACCACCTGGGGGATTACCACTAGTGGTAACAGGAGGTTTAGGAGTATTACCTGGGGGTACATTTCCCTTATTGCCATTTTTAGGGCAACTGGCATCACTTTTGTAATGGCCCACCTGTTTACAGGCATGACAATAAGATTTCTTTTGCTCTGAAGGAGTGTTCTGGGACCCACCACCCTTGTTGGAGTTTTGGGGCCCTTGGGAAGTCTTCTCTGTGGATTTATCCCCACCCTTCTCTTGAGGCTTGGTTGATTCCTTTTTCTGGTCACCACCCTGGTTTTTAGGCCTAACCCTGGTTCTGACCCATTTGTCTGCCCTCTTACCCAATTCCTGTGGAGAGGTCAGATCAGAGTCTACCAGGTGCTGATGTAATAACTGGTTCTGACAATTATTTAAGATTTGCTCCCTCATAATTAGATTATACAATCCTTTAAAATCAGTAACCTTACTACCCAGTAGCCAGCCTTCAAAAGCCTTAGTGGCACAATCAACAAAGTCAGTCCAATCTTGAGACTGAGTTTTCTGGGTGTCTCTGAACAGCATCCTGTATTGTTCAGTGGTTAAACCAAACCCATCAACCAGTACATTCTTCAAGACTTGGTAATTGTTAGCATCCTCCACCCTTGTGGTGAGGAGCTTATCTCTACCTTTACCATCAAAGGAGAGCCACAAGATAGCTGCCCACTGACTTTGGGGAACACCCTGCACAGTGCAGGCTCTCTCCAAAGCAGTAATCCATTTGTGGATGTCATCCCCTTCCCTAAAGGGGGGCACTATCTTATTCAGGTGCTTTGTATCAAAACTCCTTTCCCTATTGCTAGGTACAATGCTGCCACCAGTGGGGACTGTCCCACTCAATTGTTGCTCTCTAGCAAAGGCAAGCCTCTCTTTGGCCAGGGCAAGTTCTTCCCTTTCAATCCTCAGATTGGCTGCCTTTTCTTTAGCTACATACATTCTCCTCTGGGGAGATGTCATTCCCCTTTGAGAGGAACGTTGAGAGCCATTGGTATGAATGGATCTGCTAGAGCCTCTTGACAGAGATCTAACTCGTCCATTCCCAATGTTAAGCTGACCTGAGAGTGGCCCCAGGGCTCCCCTAGAGTCCCTCTCATGTCTGCTTAAGTTGGTCCTGGTTAGTCTGACGACTTCTACCTGGTCCTGCTCTGCCTCACCCTTAGATTCCAAGTCATCATCCTCATCATCAGCATCATCTGCTTCCTGATGTGGATGGTCCTGGTTATCAAAGGGTCCCTGTAGGGAGGGCATATTGCCTTCTGAAGTAGAAGGGTCTGGGTTACCAGCCCTCCTTGCATCATGAGTCTCTAAGAGACCAATCAGAAAAGCAGTTGTGGGGTTAGACCCCTGCTTAATCTTCCTAGAGGTACATACTTGTCGTAACTCATGGAAGCTAAGCGCAGTATATCTTGAAGGGATGACCTGTGGAGGGTCAACTGACACAAGGGGAGACTCAGTGTTTCCTCCTGTGACCGACATACTGCTTCTAGTGTGGTGTAAGTGATGCACCTACCTACACTATGTGTTACCTACTGGTCCCTTGCTAGAGTTGTAGCCAAGGTGTGCTAAGCCTTGAGGAGCTACAACAGCTGGTTCAGTAGAACTCAGAGTATTCTAAGCTTTAGTTATATGTACCTAACAGTACTTATGTGATCTTTCAGCAAGATATTCTTAGGATACGTGTGGTAAAACAACAGCAAGCTCAAATCCCAACCGCTGCTCACCAATGTGAGAAGGTGGCCTGATATGCAGTGGTCACTATTCTAGTGCCCACTATGTATCAGTCCAGCAACCCTTATTGATGATTGGTTGTAAGTCAACCTTATAGACCAGCTATCCTAGTAGCATGGATACGAGCAGTCTAAGGCTAAAGACTCGAGAGGGCGTGTTAAGCCAGCTGTTTACCACACATATACCCCTTGAATACCCAGTGAAAGGACACCACACAAGTGTTATGAAAATAAACAGTTATTTATTAAAGATCACAACAGCCCTGTACTCTTTATGAGGACAGGGTACTAAGCACAAACCAAAACTCTTACAAAAATACTTAAGTTAGCACAGTATATACAAATGCCCGAGGGGCACGGAAAACCATATACTCTGAAAGTGGAATGCAAAATTCCTAGCAGGTAAGTATAGTACTAATAGCTTTTGGAATCGCTAGGACTTGACTAGGGAATCGTTAGATTATGCCTAGGAGGCCTAGGGGACTCGGGTGCAGTGTGTGCACTCTCACGCGAGATGCGGGACAAAAGTCTATGGTAGCTAGGAATTAGAAAGTTAGTGTTCTCGGGCGAACCCGACCTGGTAGGGAGAAAACGAAAGTAGATTCTGACCCTTGGATAGTGAGGCTATGCTGGGGCACCGAAATGCCGAAGTTACCTAGCCCAGGGGCTGCAGCTGCATAGGTCTGAAAAGACGTCGGGAATCCTCGTAGACGGACCAGGAGCCGGAAGAAAAGATGCTGGCCGGTGACCAGTGAAGAAAGTTCAGTCGGATCCAAGCCTGGATCTTGAAGATAGATGACACCTGAAAGCAGAGGGGACCAAGTTCGAGACTACTAGCCAGTAGTCAGGGGGCACCAGGAGGGCACCGGATGGTAGCCACCTCGACTAGGTGAGTGGGTGACGCTTGACTCGAAGATCTCACGGACCAGGAGGCGTTGTCGGCGACCAGGATGGAGGATCGAGCTGTCCCACGAAGATAGAAGCTGTCGGCGTCGCTGGACCCAGGATTGGGCAACAAAGCCTTGGCAAATTCAAGCCCGCGCGGTGGACCTAAAATGGCGTCTGGAGTGGACCAGGAGGGTCCGGGGTGCCTCTCTTGAACAAGGAAGCAAGGGCCAGCCTGGAGCAACCAGACCAGCAGTCGTGAAGTCGTTGGGCGTCGTTCAGAAGGCCACAAGCCAGCCGGCTAGTAGCCAAACAACGCGGTGCACAGCAAACAGCAAAAGGGCCCCACGCAGATCGTGGAGATGCAGGGGGGCTGATCTTGGGTGCTGGAGCTGCGCAGGGTCGGGGCTTCTCGGACCCCAAAGCACTCACCAGTGGAGGACACGGTGGGCTTGCAGTAAAGATGTCGTGCAGTCTTGGCGATCGTCGGTCCCTTAAGGTCTCGTCGCACTCACGGTTCTCAGCTTGGCTGTAGCGGTGAGTAGAGGTCAGAGGTGCCAGGGAAGCCGGGTCTCGTCGAGCTGGGTCGTCGGATTCGTGATGAAGGACTGGCAGCAGACCGCAGTGTTCTTTAGGATGGTGCCCGCTTGATGCAGGGTGACTACTCCTTAGCCACAAGGGAGAATCTTGAAGAAGAAATCGTGAAGTCCTTTCGAAGAAAGTGGTATCTTGATTCCAAAGATGATCTAATTTTAACAGGGGGCCCGCTCCCATCTTTATACTAAAAAAGGGGGCTGACCCGGTGACTAGGTCCTGCCTATGGGTGGGACCAGGAGGGGGGTGGTTACACCCCTCTCCCCTGCCGGACTTCCCCAGGCCAGGGGCTGGTGTGCCCCTGGAACTGGTTCTGACTGGCCTATGCGTAGTGAGCACCGGGGTGCCACTCAGCAGTCACCTTCCTGAAAAGCCCTGCCTACCCAGGATACACAAAACCATGTCTGGGACGGTGCTAGCACCGCCCCTGACAGGAAACCCTTTGTCCAGGCTCCCCTCACTGGGAGGACTCCCAGCTGCAGGGGGTCAGACTCGTGTCTGTGGTGGCAGCATCCATTTTGTGGAGCTGAGGCTTCAGTTAACTTTAACCGGGGTTCACAGTTACATACATGTCGTGTCCCTCTAGAAGGGTGGAATGCTAACCCCGTCGCCAGAATTGGCGAGGGGTTAGTATTCCAATTCGTATGACACCTTACTCGACATGTTTTGATAAAGCAATACCAAAGATAGCATTTAACCGCGAGGATTATAATGCACTTAAGAGTATATGGTATGCGATATCATGGAACAGCTATTAGGACTTGATTCCGCAAGCTGCAGACAGGCTCAGCTCATGCCAGAGCACCATCTCACACGATTCCAAGCACTCTGCCTTCAGGATTGTCAAGGCCTGCCATAGGAGTGACTGATAGGAATCTGTGTGTCCATTTTAGGGTTAGGTATAGGTATACTACACCTACAGCAAAGGGTGATTACACGACTTTGCCCCAGCTGTCATGCAGCCAGTTGTGTCAAATTTAGGAGGCCAGCCAGGGGTGGCATAATACATGCTGCAGCCCCTGGCAGCCCTGGGTACACCTATGCCCTGAGTTACAGGGTCTGATAGGGTGGCCCAGTACCAATTGGAAATGTACCTAGGGTACATGGAATCCATTTTAAAGAGAGAGCAGTAGGCCTGGGGTCCTGATTGGCAGGGTCCCAGGTCGACTATGTCCAAAACCAGCTAAAACACAGGGCAAAAAGTTGGGGGCAACCATAGTCAGGATGTACCTTCCTACACTGGGGACATGGAGGATTCCAAATCTAGGATGCAGGCCTCTGGCACTATCTTAGGCCATTTTTGACCTATTACTATGAGACCTTTGTTTTGTCCTGCTATGGGTATCCGGAGTTGTAGTGGGATCAGGGTATGATCCGTACATGGCATCCGCATTGGGTCTAATACTTTCAGTCTCTGGTCATTTGAGAAAATGGGGTCTAGGAGGTGACCTTTCTCATGTGTGGCAGAGGACATCAGTTGTGATAGCTGTAACAAGAGCTGTAACAGCTAGGCACCTTTTAGCGGAGGAGTCGTTGAGATCCTCCAGGTGGATGTTAAAATCACCTAGCACTGTAATGGAGTTTTTCTTTATAAGCAGATATAGTTTGTATGTTTATCGAGTGCCCGGGGCTAAAAGAATTCTTGGATAGCTTATTCCAATTAATATCCACACAGTTGGGGCTGGAATTACGCTTAAATAGTAAATAAATACTAATTGGTTTAACGCCAGAAGGGAATCTCAGTCTTAGGTCTCTAATCTCAATCATTATAGTGAGGTTAGGCTTATGTATTGCTAAGGTGTGGGTGGACCCAGCCCTGCCCAGAGTACCTGGATTCCGGCCCATGCTCCTGAAGACTTACGAATATGAAATAGCAGTCGCCAAGGCCATGGACCCAGAGTAGGGTGACCAACTGACCGTAAATTTCACAGACTGTCCGTAATTTGGACCACGCATCCGTTGTCCATGAGGATCCCTTTTACGTACGCCTTTTGTCCGTAATTATGGCCATTACAGGGAACAGCAATGCTCCCCTGCGAGAAGCCTTAGGTCCCCGATGGGGCTGCCTCGCACTACTCCCAGAGCACAAAAGCAGCCCCACACCGCCAATTGTCATTCTTTATGCTGGGTAATGGAAAGGCATACAATGAAAATGGGGCAGTCTGGGCTGTTAAAGCATGTGGTGGCCTCCTCCTGCCTCAGTGTACAACAAGGCATTCTGTTAGATGGATAAAAGGTAAAATGCCCATGCTGCAACGTAAGAATACAGTTATATAAAGCCTGTGAAACAAGTTAAAAAGAACGGGTTATAGTTCTTTCACTGTCTCATCATTTTAGAACTGACACATTTTCAACATTATATTCAACAAAGCCATGGTTGCTGCTTTTTTATTTTTAGCAACTAACAACCATTGACAAAGCCAATGGTCCTGGCTTGTTGTTGGTGTAATGATACTTGCTGTATTATATATCTGAATGCAATGACAGAAACAACATAATAGCAGGTGGGTGGAACACTATGCTAAGCACAGATTTTTAGCCTACGTGTTTTAAGCCACGCCCTTAATTACATCAAACACCCCCTTTGACGAGATCCCCAGTTTTTTTACCCCACTTAAAGCCCTGGAAACAACACCATGTCACAGTCACCTCATGTCCTGGCACTGTGCATAATGCATGACTCATGACTTTTAGGTTATCAGATTGCCAATGTGCAGGGGCATAGTGAACCCACCCCACCCCTTGCTTTCGGAACTACATCGAGGTGAAGTTCTTGACGGGCCTCTTCTGTCTGCAACTCTGCAGACAAAGGCTCAGCTCATATTGTAAAAAGTTGGGTGAGTAAATAAGTGAAGGAATGTGTGAATGGCTGGATGGATTAGTGAATGGATGAATGAAAGAGTGAATGGATAGATGATGGAATAAAGGATGTATGGATGAGTGAGTGAGTGGAAGGATGGATGAGAGAAAAGGTAAATAGATAGATGCACGGGTGGAAGGGTAGATGGATAGGTAAATGGGTGGATGGGTGTGAGAAAGGGTAGATGATGGACAAGTGAATGGGTGGATGGATGAGTGAAAGGATGGATGGATTGATGAATTGATATGTGAAAAGGGTGAAAGGATGGATGGATGAGTAAAAGGGTGGATGTAAGGATTGATGAGTGAGTTAAGGGGGTAGGCAAAAGGATGGCAAGATGATTGAAGAATTGAAAGGGTGGATGGGTGAGAGAACGGATGGATGGATGAGTGAAAGGATGGATGAGTAATAGTGTCAATGGATGGATTCATGAATGGATGAGTAGATGGGTGGAAGGATGGATGCATAAGTGAAAGGGGGATGGAGAGAGAAAGGGAGGATGAATGACTGAAAGGGTGAATGGTGGAAGTATAAGTGACTGGGTGGATGGATGAGTAAGTGAAAGAATGGCTGGATGGGTGAAAGGGTAAATGGCTGGATGGATGAGTAAATAGATGGATGGGTGGAAGAGTGGATGGATGAGTGTATGGATGGATGGTGGTGAAAGGGTGATGAATGAATACTGGATGGATGAGTGAAAGGGTGGATGGAGGGATGGATGAGTGAAATGATGGATGGAGGGATACATGATAGGTTTGCAAATGGTTGAATATGTTTGGATTTAGATGGGCACACAGATGGAAGAACAGAATGAGTGGTGAAAGACTAAATGATTGATAAAAGAATGATTACACCTTGTAAAACCCATTATCTTAAGCAACATTTCCTATACATTGACTTTCACATTTATATGAGTCATCGTCTCTATTTAATATGTGTGTGATGTAACACTCTGACACCCGGCCCTACATACTTGGGATGAGTAACACTATTAAAGAAATTAAGTACACATGAGAGATGGTCTATGTGAAGATGAAGGGCACCATTGGAGGGTGGTAGCAAGGCCGGACTGGCCAGACCAGGCATCGGGTGATTCCCTGGGAGGCTGGAAAGGGGGGTTTGTTACTGGGGGCTGGCACGGCAACATTCCTTGTATATCCAGAAGTCTTCAATCAACAATAAAAGCGGCCTCACTTATATTCAGGTGTGGTTCACCATTTTCTGGTGATTAATACCTGCTGGACCGAGATGCAAGTTTTGAATCATCTAAGGTAGCAATCTGCGGGCTTACTGAAAAACCGTGAAGTGCACAATTGTCTCAACCGAATATAAACTTAAGTGGTTGTCTATTTACTTACTTTTAATACTATTGCAAGACCTCCTCTGAAATGTCTGAAAAAAGTATCTTTTGTCCTGAATTTTGACCTCCTGGCCTGAAATGTTGTCCTGAAATGTAAACCTTTGTCCTGAATTTTTACACTCACCGTCCTGAATTTGCACCGATGCCAGTTGGTCACCCTAACCCAGAGTAGTTAAAAAGGTGGAGAGGATTTGGTTGCAACTTCATTGGATGTAGCATGCTGTATTAAGGCCTCGGGCTGTTTTCATAAGATGTTAACCGATCTACAGTGTATCTCTTACTATAATTATTGCACTATCTTTTATTTTTTTGTTTTTTCCTAGTCCCTCACTGGATTCTCTTAATCTAGGAATTGCTTGTGATGTGATAATGTTTATATAATTATCTGACAAAATGCTGTAATAATGTTTGATCTCTCTGACTTGTATGGTGAAACGCAATAACAATATTATTTTTTTTAAAAAGCGTGCAAGCTCCACTTTATCGAAGCAGTCTTACAATTTGCTCATGTACTTCAATCATTAAACTCAAAGAACGCAGCGAAAGCTTGACAGGAAAAAACAAGCATCGGCTAAAGTGCTGTTTGCCCTGGAGAGGCATTAACAACGGATAGCTTTTGTTCCCCTCTGCCCTTTTCACTCCTTGGAGGCTGTAAAGGAGAGGCCAATATCCCTTCCTCATTTACACCGTGGTACCTCTCTCTCTCACACACGAACAGGTGACACTGAGAAGGGCACGAGGAGAGCCTCCCCGTCTACTCTTGGGGAATAAACACGGAAGTGGATGGAGATGATCTTATTAATTCAGGCCTAGATACAGCGGCAGAACCGAGGGGAGATAACAGGATTGCGTTGAATCCGGGCTTTTGCTTAAGGTTAATACTCTGCTGCAATCACTGCCTTGATAAAGATGATGAGTTTTGCTCGCGCGACAGACAGCTCGGCCTTGATACTTTCTCCAAACGGATTTAACCCCGGTCTCTGCGGGTTGAAAAGGTTTTATTTTCTTCCTTTGTTGAACTGAGGTGGAAGGGTGGGACAAGGCCGAACGTGCGACCCTCTGGAGCGCAGAGAAGAGGGGCAGTGAAGCGAAGGGGAAGCAAAAGTCATCCTGGTCCTGCGAATAATGGCAGTGCGCGGGGGGGGCACCCCCCCCCCCCCCCCCCCCGGCCCCAAGTCTTGCAAGTCACCGTCGGAAAGTCCATTTGAAATCCGGCGGGCTCACGGGGACAGATTGCTAACACCGACTGCACACAACCACACAAGGCTTCGAATAATGACGGAAATGGAGTGTAAAAGAGTGGGGCGGGCACGAGGCGGAGGGGTGAGGCCTGAGAAAACATGTTTCTCCATCTCCACGCTTAGAATGGTCTCTTGTCATAAGCGGGGAAAGTTTATTCATGAGCTGTTAAAACCATTTTATTCAGCAGATCGGTTTATCCTACTGACCTCTCCTTGTCTCATTTCTAGATGCCATCTGGCAGAAAATAATTTCCTGAGACCCAGACCCTGCAACCCTTTCTGCGATGAGGAGAAAGGCATTATTATCAGGGGCGTAGATATCAATAGTGCATCAGGAGCAGCGGCACCCGGTACCGGGGTGTGAGGAGCCCTCTGCACCCCAAGTGTGGCAGTATCTCACCAGGTGTAGTCGTGGCACCATATTACATAACTGATCAGCATGCAGAGCACAGGCACGCGGTAGCGTCGAATGTAGGGGGCCTGAGACGGAAAAAGGGATCACTGTGCCTACCAAAGCTTCTTAACAAGCTAAACCTCGTTCTGCAGCGGTTTAGCAATATTCATCCCTGCTGGCGGCGGCATTATGGTGTCAGTCACAACCTGACACGGCTCTCGCTCCGAGGTTTACACTCCAGTAATACCTCGGCGCGAACTTGATTGCTCCGGGATAATCTGAGATCGAGAGGGCAGTCTGCGCAACAAGGAGATCAGAAACTGCAACAAGGGCGCATGCGCCGAGCCCTCTATTTTACGTTTTTCATTTGGCGATGATATGTCATGGACGGTACAAATTGTAAACACGTCTAGCCCTTCTAGGGAAATGCAGCGCTGACCTGCTTGTGGCAACCCTTACATACATATCACTCAATCTTTTGCATCTTTAAGGATGGTGAGCGTGAGAAAGATGCATTGGACACGGCCACCTGCACGCAAAAAAGACTGTTTGTAATGTATCAATCCCAAATTGCTATTTGATAAACACATTACCAAATCGCTATTTTAGTTTGCGGCCAAATACTGATCAGATATTTGGAAGGGGAGTGTTTAGGGCTTCCCTTACAGATATCGAATTGAAATGGTATGTGTCGTGTTTACCTCACTGGCCAGGGGCACACCAAAACGCAACACGACAGGTTGGTGATTTGACTCTCTTTATTTATTTGTTTCTGAGCTGGTCATGGGCACGTCCGTCCTCGTCCCCCATCCTAGTCATCCTTGCCACTTCCTGTCCCTTCACCGGATCTGGTGTCCGGTGACCTAGTCACTCTTCCTTGGGACCCACAGGGTCCTAGCACTCACTGGTCAGTCGCCACTACTGTCAGGTCACGACACCTCCCCCTTTGTTGTAAACAAATGTTCATGCCACATTTTCATAATCACCGTCGCCCCCCATTGACAGTCCTTACTTATAGTTGCAATGAAGGAAGAAAAAGAGAAGGAGAGAGAGAGAGAGAGAGAGAGAGAGATGTTGTTCCTCAATTAGTCTCTTTGGTTCCATGTGTTTCCTTCTTGATCACCGTTTTCTGATATCCGCTTGAGCTTCTTCCTTTTGTGTGACTTTCTATAGTTCTTGCTTTGACCTTTCCGCTTCTCTTGCTTCTACCTTGCTGACATGCGAAAGGTGCCCTGTGACGTGGTACTGGCCAAACTGCCGCCTTTGCCATCCGTTCTTTTGCTTTTGTCATCTTCAACTTGCCTCCGGGAATCTCGTTGCTCCATTTCCTCGCTTGTCCTTCTTTGACCATCGCGATGCCTCCTTTCTTTCTTTTCCGTTTCGTCGCATGTCTTCCTTTCTTTTCCTGAGCCTTTGTTGTTGTGTTTGCTGTTTGAGCTCTTGCAGCAGTGTCTTCTTGTTCCACTCTTTTTCCTTTCTTGTGTGTGATAGTCTCACTCTTCTTGATTCCCTCATCGCCGTTCCATTTCTGCTTTCTTGTGCCACCACCTGTCTTCGGTGATTTTTTCTTTTGTTGATGTTGTGTCACCTTTGCTACCAGTTCTATTTCGTTGCCATCTGAATTTGGCTCTCTGCGCAGCCTCCGGTCAGCATGTGCTGGGTCGTCCTCGGCCGTCATAGCAAATCTGATCTCTTTCAATTCTTTGTGGTGCTCTTCGGTCCATGTGAAACGTTTTCCTTTGTTTGTCAGCCCCTTCAGTGGGGTGCTTGTGGCGGCATCATCTTCTTCCAGTCTTTCAGTTGCCATGAGACCCATCATTTGCGTTGTGACGTTGCTCAACAGGCACGGCGCTGTTTCTTCTGTGAACTTGCCTCGCTCCATTTCTTTTGCGTCTGCTGTCGCTCTAGCCTCCGCTCTTGCTAGGGCCAGGATATTTTCTAGTGATGTTGGCTCTTTTAGTATTTTTGCACGGAAGCCCGTGTCACGGCATCCTTCTATGATTTGCAATCTTATTGCTTGTGTGTTGTCAAATTTGTCAAATTCACAATGTGTTACAAGTTTCCTCAGTCTGGTCGCAAAATCATCTGGTGTTTCGTCTATTTGTTGAGACGCAGTTGCGAAAATGTATCGTTCAAGATCAATATTTCTTTGCTGGTCCAATTTCATTGTTAAACATTTCTTTAGTTTTTTATAAGTAGTTGTTTCCTTTGTTGGTAGCGTCACTAGGAGGTCCCCAATGTCATCGCCTGCAGAGTTTAGTAATAGACCCAGTTTCTTTGCCTCTGTCACATCAGTCTCTTCCATGTATCTCTCCAGATGTCTGATCCAATTCTCCCACCGTATTCCTACTTGTGGCTCCAACAATTTGAATGGTGGTGGTTTTCTGTATTGTGCACTTTGTCTTTCTGGCTTGGGGTCTGTCATTTCTTCTTTTCTGTGCTCTTCTTGACACTCTTTCGTGTGCTCTTCCTGGTACTCTTTTGTTGTTTCCCGTGCTCTTTCTGGCACTCTTCTGTTTTCTGTGCTCTTCCTGGCACTCTTCTATTCTCCGTGCTCTTCCGGCACTCTTCTATTCTCTGTGCTCTTCCTGGCACTCTTTTGTTATTTCTTCTATTATCTTTTTCTTTTGTCCTCATTTTCTTTATTGCTTCTGCTTTATTAGTGCTTAACTCGGCACTTTCTGCTCCTTTTCTTCTTTTCTGTGCTCTTCTTGGCACTCTCTTGTTATTTCTTCTATTATCTTTTCTTTTGTCTTCTTTCTTTTATCTCTGTTTCTTTTAGTATGCCATGGTGTGCTCCTTTTTCTTTATTCTTTATCTTTTTCTCTGGTGCCTTAATTCTGTTTTGTACTTTGTTTCTTCTCTTTTCCTTTTCCTTATTCTTTATCTTTTCCTCTGGCGCCTTAATTCTGTTTGTCCTTTTTTTTCTTCTCTGTTATCTTCTTTGCCCTTTTCTTTTCTTCTTTGTCGTTTTTGTGGGGATCTTTTGTCCTCTTTTCTCTTCTTTCTACCTCTTTTTACCTTTATGTATCTTCGTTTCCTTTAATTATCTCTTTTTCGATGTTCTTTCACTTATTTTCTTCTATGCCTGGCCTTGAAATGTCAGCCCCGCTGTTTCTTATGGCCTATTTCTCCAATGTCCCATTTAAAATGGCCGCCGTTATCTCGCGAGATTTCGCGATCGAGATCTTGCTTTTCCTGACCTCATAATGGCCTCCTCACTCGTTCTCCTCTTTGATTGGCTCAGCTGCCTGACTTAGTAATGGCTGGCGAGACCTCTAAGTTCTCGCTGGACCTCGCGCCTTCTTTTCCAATGCCCGCGTTTGTTTTTTTTTTTTGTGGGTGCTTACCGCGATCTGCTGCAGCTTTCCACAGTCACTGTTTGGTGGGCACCCGCGTTGCTCTTCCCGTCTCCCATGGTACTTGCGGCGCATCCAGGGTGGGCACCTGGTTTATTACGATGGTGCACGTGCTGGATACACGTCGATCTACGCGTCGATCCGTTTCTTTCCTCGTCGCCAGTTGTCGTGTTTACCTCACTGGCCAGGGGCACACCAAAACGCAACACGACAGGTTGGTGATTTGACTCTCTTTATTTATTTGTTTCTGAGCTGGTCATGGGCACGTCCATCCTCGTCCCCCGTCCTAGTCATCCTTGCCACTTCCTGTCCCTTCACCGGATCTGGTGTCCGGTGACCTAGTCACTCTTCCTTGGGACCCACAGGGTCCTAGCACTCACTGGTCAGTCGCCACTACTGTCAGGTCACGACAGTATGCATTCATGTTCTCAAAGAAGGTGGTATGTCATTTGCAAACTGGCAGCAGTGCCCAAGGGACCCAGTCCCTTTTGTGAATGTTGAAACAAATACATTGTTTTTTTAAGAGTAGACAGTGGTTCAGTGGATCAATGACTCATAAAAATTGAAAATCACACTTTTCATTTCTTTTTTGTTCAAACACATCCCATACTCTTTTGCATTTAAAGAAAAAAATCATTGTATTTAAAAACAATCATAGGCATAGTAGTCTGCTGACCTCAGCAGGCCACCATCCCTGTGACGTCTGCTATTCCTAGTGGGTCACAATTTGCGACCAACCTCATTAATATTCATGAGGTAGGCCTAATTGCAACCCATTACAAATGAGCTATTTGCAAAATAACCTATTAATACATGGGTCACTTTGCAAATTACGAGACAAATTGCAAAATTACTGGTTATACATCTGGCACCAAATTCTTTAATGAGAATCCCTTTTAGCCCATGCATTTACAAACATGCACGCTCAAAGCAAACTACACACCTTCCCCAGAAAAAAAAGCCAGTTCCCCACAAAGTTTATAACCATACCAGACTGTAAGTCATAACATATTCATGACTTGTCAGCTACAATTCATGTTTTAATCATTTTTATTGTGGTTTTAAGCATATTAAACAGCAGGCTGGCATACTCACCTAAGATAAACCCCAAGGGAAACATAACAAACAGTAATAGAGAACTTCCCAGCTTCTTCCCAGAAGTTCACACTCCCCACCCCATGACACCACTTCATGTCCCAGTAAATCCTAGTAGTGTAGAGACCCCACCGCAGGTCACTCATAAGTGTCCGGCCAAGAGGGCTCTGCTCTGGGACAGGAGGCCTTGGGTCCATAGCTTGTTACGACAAGTCAGGTCTCTATTGTCTTTATTTAAGTATGTCAGGATAGGGTCATGCAAGCAAGCATCTCTTGAAGAAACCCTCTGCTGACCCTAGCGAACTCAAGAACTACCTCTCCATCTTCCTACTCCAGTTTCCCACCAATGTCCTTCAAAGTCATCAAATGACAACTCACTGAACAACTGGAGAACCACAATTTGCTCAAAATCTCCTGAACTTGCTTCTGAGCCAACCACAGCATCAAAACTGCCCTGATCGCCACCACTGAAGACATCAGAACCATCCTAGACTGCGGAGAAACAGTGGCCTTGATCTTCCTTGACCTCTCCACAGCTTTCAACACTGTATCCCTCCACACTCTGATCAAGAGACTTCATCAAAAAAGAATCTAGAGAGACACCATCAAATCGATGGACAGGAAGAACTCTGAGAATCTTCCTCTCCCCTTTAACCTCAGACCCCAAGACATCGTCTGCAGCGTCCCTCAAAGCTCATCACTCAGCTCCACTTTGCTCCACACCTACATGACACCCCCAACCAACATCATCAGAGCCCTAGGTCTCAACATCATATCCTACGCAGATGATACCCAGCTCATCCACCTACTGTCAGAAGACCCCGCCACGACCAGAAGCAACTTCCACAAATGTATGAAGAGCATCGCCGACTTGATGAAGAACAACTGTTTAAAGCTCATATGGACAAGACTGAATTGTTGATCTTCCAAATTCGGACCCTCACCTACACCGACCTACCACGCCTGAACCTGGGAATTTTCCTGGACAGCAAGGTGACTATGGAAAGACAGAGTAATGCAGTCTCTACCACCTGCTTCCTAACTCCCCGCATGCTTCAATAGATCTTCTGATTGCTCCCTGTCAACACTAGGAAAACGGTCATGCATGCCCTAGTCACTAGCTGCCTGGACTATGGCAACATACTCTACATAGGAATCACCACCCAACTCATGAAGAGATTCCAAATGATATAAAACTCAGCCCTCAGACTAATCCTTGACCACCGTAAATGGAGACAGACCACAACCCACCTCAAGAAGCTCCACTGGCTCCCCATCCAGAGGAAATTCCATTTCAAGATGCTGATACCCCTACAAAGCACTTCATGATAAAGGACCAGCATACATCAACCAGTGCCTGCACTTCCACTAACCCGCCAGACGGCTTTGATTCTCTTCCCTCAGCCACAACCCGGCCTCTGCTATTTTCTCACAGACTTGAAGTCGCCAGAGCCTTTGCAACCAAATATCAATATCAAGAGTGAGCTCCTTACCTCAGAGGCTTAATATGCTGTTGGAAATGGGATTCCTGGTTGACTGAGGTATGCACCCAGGCCAGACAGGAACCACCACTCTACTCAAGAAAAGATAGATACACACTAAAATATAACCTATGCTCACCCTCTGGTAGCTTGGCACAGAGCAGTCAGGCTTATCAAAACAGACAATGTGTACAGTATTTGTGCAACACACTCACACAGTCACACAATGAATACTCCACAAAAAGAATCTACACAGGTTTAGAAAAATAGATTATTATTTTCTGAACAAAACAAGACAAAAACAACAAAAAACCAATGTTTAGAAGTTGAGATATTTAATTTTAAAAGAATAAATGCAGTGAAGCGCTTAGAAGCAAGTAGCGCTTAAAAGGTTACTTTAGGTCATGCTGGGCCAGGGCAGAGTCAAAGTTCGGGCTGACACAGTGATGGAGGGCCGGCTGGCTACAGGCCCCATGCAGGCCCAAGTGAACAAAATACCTTTCCTGGTTGCAAACAGCGAGATGCATCAATGTTGAGACCCGCAGGTGCAGGATGCATTGATCTTCTCCACACAGTTATGGCTATACGTCGGTTCCAAAGTTGCATGACGGAGTCAAGAGGCATCAAGCGATGCAGCGGATTCTGCCACGCCGTCAAGGGGATACATCAATCTCACCCAGCTGCAGTAGCAGCGATACACTGTCCGATGCAGCAGTCTCTTAAGGCAAAGCACCAGTTCCAAGGTGCTGCGACAATTTTACTCCCGTTACTGGGTCGATGTGCCAGTTCTGCTACACACAGACAGGAAATGCGTCAAAATACATGTTGCATTTATTTGGACCACTTCCAGTGAGCCAGGTACAGGGGCCGGAGTAGAGACTTTGATATCCCTAAGTCTCAAGTAATAGGAGGCAAGCTAATAAGCCCTTGGAGATCACTTGTGGTGAAGGCAGAGCTCAGCTCTCCTTTAGCAGAGACAACGAACTGCAGGCAGAAGGGCAACAAACAGAAAAGCAGGCCTTCCAGATCAGCAGTTCGGTTTAGTCCTTTAAGCAGCACAGCAGTTCTTCTGGCAGAACGTAGCTACAAGTCTAGTAGTGTTTGATTTGATGGGGTCAGAGACACAGTACTTATAACCAAAAGTACATTTGATGAGAGGGTGATTTCAAAGCAGCTCTCTGAGATCCAGAAATATCCCTTTCAAACCCAATCCTGTTTGCGAGGCTATCTGACGGGAGTAATCTGTCCTTTGTGTGGGGACAAGACAGTGCATTATCAAATGAAGTGTTAACACATCCCTTTCATCCTATCTAGGCAAAATTCATCAGAATACATATGTATTTAGATTGGTACTCAGACACACCTATCCTTCCGGTTTTGAGGCTGCCTAGAGGGAATGCACAAAGTGCAACTGTCACCCAGCCAATGCATGTCTTGGAGAAAGGCTGCAAAGCACACAGAGTTATAAGTACAGAAAAATTTCCATTTTGTAAAAGTTGCATTTCTAAAACTATAATGTTAAATCCCACTCCACCAGTAAGGGGGATTTGTCATTACCATTCCAAACATATAAAACATGAAAACGCCACTATTCTCTGATCAGAAATAACAGCTTAAATGTGTATTAAGGGATGTCCAATGCTAACCTGTGAGAGGAGTAGGCCTCACAGTAGTGACAAATCAAATAGGCTGTTTGTCACTACCAGGACATGCAAAGCATACCAGTTCGTCCTCCTACCTTTTATCTGGACAGCACCCTGCACTTTAGGCTACCTAGGGTCTACCTTAGAAGTGAGGTATGTGTAATAAAATTAGAGTTTGCTTGTAGCATTTGATTTACAGGTCCTCAGCACATGTAGTGCACTGTGCTATGGACATATTAATAAATGAAATATGCCAATCATAAGGAAACCAAATGTAATTACATTAAACACAGAGCACATGCACTTTAGCACTGGTCAGCAGTCCTAAAACCAGCAAAAACAAAGTTCAGTAGACAGTCAAAAACAGGAGGTTAGAAGCAAAAAGACATGGGAACCAATGCAAAAAGATGTCAGGTCTAACAGGGGTTATACTGGAAGCTTGGGACTTCCTCTACCCCTATATGGGGACAACCACCTACCCTTACCCTCTGACCCCCATACATGGCAACACAAATTTCTCCCCGGCCTGGAGAGATCTAGGCTCAAGATGTGGATTACAAATAGATGTTCTTGCCTCAGACATCTTTACTTTAATAGTATAACCCGCTCATTTGAGGACATACAGATTACCTACCATATCCTCCAGAAGTAGAGATTCCTTTATCTACAGATCAGACATTGGGTCACTCACCATTGTATTAAAACATTATCAATCCAACCCATTACTTTCTTTGAGAAATTCCTATAGGGCCTGACAACATTTAAACACTTGGTTTCCCAGATAGACTCTACTCTCAACATTTCCACCACACGGCAAGACCTTTCTTACCAGAGATGGTGGGAAGAAGTATTACTAGATGATAAAAACTGAGATAAGATTTACACCCACACAAACAATTTCGCACAATAAGCAATATTCAAGAGATTGTTGGAGACACTGTGGCAAAACAGTTACAATTTTCCACATACTATCGTCCTGCCCATGACTTAGACCCTTTTGAGAGGTGATTCTGGAATAATTGCTTGCATCAAGGGCAGACCCACTGAGAGAAACCCCGTTTCGATCCTACAGGGCAATCCACGAGATGATGCATATCCCTTACACTCCTCCAAGGGGAAAATATTTTTGTACTTCCTACTAGTGGTTAAACAGACAATATGTTGGAAAATGGCCCTCTCTGAAGGGTCACCCCAGATTTATTTTTGCCTTCCTCATCCTCTTTTTCTGACATTTGTGTTGACTTTGAGCACTTTACAAATGCTAACCAGTGCTAAAGTGCATGTCGTCTCTCCTCTAAACATGCTATAATTGTTTGAAACCTGTTTGGCACATTTAGTTTAATTGTAAGTAATTTTTAAAGTGGTATACCATATACCCAGTGCCTGGAAATTAAATGCTACTAGTGGGTATGCAGTACTTATTGTGCCACCCACACAAGTAGTCTTTCAAATCTGTCTCAGTCTCAGGCCTGCTACGCAGGGCGGATGTATAACGTTACAACACATACTTTTACAACGCCTACCTTTACAATGCAATTTTTACACTGCAACATCCATTACAACGCATACCATTACAACGCATGCCATTACAACAAATTATTTGAAACTACCTTTACAACGCATTCCACTACAACGCATACTACCTTTACAACGCATACCATTACAACGCATAACATTACATTGCATGTAAGGTAAGTGTTGGATAGTGTATGGGTTAAAATTACTATTCTAACTCCAGGGGGTGCAACAGTAGGGTAAGTGTTGGATAGTGTAGGGGTAAAAATTACTATTCTAACCCCAGGGGGTGCACCAGTAGGGTAAGTGTTGGATAGTGTAAGGGTACTATGTGTTGTAATGCTATGCGTTGTAATGGTATGCGTTGTAATGACTGCGTTGTAAAGGCATGCGTTGTAGTGGGGTGCGTTGTAGTGTCATGCGTTGTAATGGTTGCGTTGTAAATGCATGCGTTGTAATGGATGTTGCGTTGTAAAAGTTTTGTTGTAATGGTAGTGCGGTGTAAAAGTTGCGTTGTAAAGGTTATTTTCCACGCAGGGCCTGTGTGCACAGTTTATTGCCAATTTGACTTGGCATTTAAAACCCCCTGCCAAGCCCTAAACCCCCCTTTTATTACACATATGTCACCCTAAGGTAGGCCCTTAGTAACTCAAAGGGCAGGATGATGTGTCACTAAAAGAAAGGACATGTATTATTATGTTACATGTCCTGATAGTGACAAACAGCTACATTTGTTTTTCACTACTGTGAGGCCTACTCCTCTCATAGGCAAGCATTGGGAATTCCTTCAAACACGTAGGCTGTAACTCCTGATTAGAAATAACTAGTTGCTTCAGGTTTTATGTCTTTCAAATGGCAATGATAAATCCTTTTTACTTTTAAAGTTGGATTTAACTATTTTAGTAATGCTACTTTTAGAAAGTGAGGGTTTCTCTGCTCTTACTGCTCTGGGTGCCTTGCATGCTCTCTTCAATAAACATCTGGAGTGGGTGACAGCTACACTTTGCTCATTCCCTCTAGACAGCAACAAACACAGGAAGCGTGGGTGTGACAGAGAACTCATCTGCATTCACCTGGATCTTGATAGCTCTTCCTGTGCAGGAAGAGAGGGGGGTAGCTGACGCTTACACCTGAATAGTGTCATGACCCTGAATTCCTTGCATTCTCACTCCTCCCATACCTTGCGTGTGTGAGTCTTAAGGGATTAAGCACACATCTCAATGCCTCCTTTGCTGTTCATTGGACTCATTGGCTCGTAGTCTTGACAACTTTCATGGCATGGTAATAATCCCCGTGGACCCTAGGCCACCGATTCATGAAACATTAAAGTACAAACAGCACTACCCCCCATGGCCTTTTGGATGACTCATCATGACTATGGAGATATTTAGGTTGACTCATCATGACTATGGTGATATTTAGGCTGACTCATCATGACTATGGTGACATTTGGGCTGACTCATAGGCACATGACTATGGGGATATTTGGACTGACTCATAGGCACATGACTATTGGGATATTTGGGCTGACTCATCGGGATTTGGAAATGGTATTTATACTGCACTCAAAACATGAGGCAGTGCTGGCTTACCCACTAGTTGATGAGGACGGATCCTCTTGAGCGATCCCTCTCACATGAACCTCTCCACCACCCGGCTAAGCTTCTTATGCATTGTGGATCTCTGGCGAATCTCCGATGCTGCAGACATCTTCTCCCCTAATAGGTGCACCTTAATGTGTGATGTGAAGACACGATATAGCTTCTGCCGGAAGTGCCACAACTCCAAGAGTAACAGTTGATTATTGGAAATTTATGCTGAAATAGATTCATTATCGTGGAAGTGATTGTTAGTACACATGTCAAAGGCGGGTGGGAATGGTTACCAAGTACTCATTTGTTGAATAACCGCTCTACTTGTATTTGCAATGCAGCTCACCATGCACTATATTACGGACATGTCATGCCGACACTCTCCATGACTGAAGAGACATATGTATGACTCCAAGAAGACTGTGGGTGAACTCGAAGGCACGCAATTCTCTATGTTTTCTATTTTTTCCCAATCTCCCTTCCCTTCTGGGTCGGCAGTTAATTCATGGTTACAATACCCTGATCAGACGTCCCCCTAGGAGAGATAGGAGAGCCAGCATCATCTCTGCAGGCAAGAGCCAAGTGAGTGGCATGAAACATAGGCAGTGTCCTGTTTCCCACACAAAAGGGCTGGTTACCCCCCCACAGATAGCCTGTCAGACAGGGCTTGGATGAAAGGGGACCTAGCACTTCAAGGTCCTGCATTGAAGTCACCCCCAGTTCAAAGGCACATTTGGGTATATGTACTGGGGCTCTCCTCTGACCCTATCAAGACAGCACACTAATGGGCCTGTGAATAACTTTGCCAGTAGTAAAGAAAGGTGAGCTACAAGGATTGATGCTTTACCTGACTGATTCTCTGAAGGAACTGTTTTCTGCTTTGCTGAGCTGCCCTGCTGCCTGCTGATCTATGCCCTGCTGTGGACAAGGATATGACTCATCTCACTTGAACCAGAGTGACTCCAAGAGCTTGCTGGCTTGCCCCCTGTTTCTGATGTCTCAGGGCCATCAAAGACTGACATCAATCATTCTGTTGCTGCTGCTGGACTCTGCTCTCTGCAAGTCCTACCCTGCCTGAGATGTAAATCCAGTCCTGGGCCTTGGAAGTGGGTTCTGCAGCTGTTGTGCTTCAAAATCGACTCAGTGACAACTTTGCGCCCATCAGAATCGGCGCATTGCCCTTTGACGCCAACGAAGTGTCAATCTGAAGACATCCCTGTGTGGCTCAATGACAAAGTGGGACCCAACTGCAAGAGTCAACAATGACACAGTGCCTGAATTGTAAGGGGTTCGATGCAAGACTCAATTGCAAGGCCAGACAATGGCACTAGTACCGATTGTGTGAATCGGAACTAGTGCATTGAGTCTACGATGCTGATGCTTGCTCCATCCAAGGTACTTGTTCAGCAGGCCCTGCATGGGTCCTGTAGCTGGCCTACCCTTCATCACAGTCGGCCTGAACTTTGGATACACCCCTGTCCAGCGCGACTTCAAGTAATCCCTATATTTTTGGTTTTGGTACCTGTTGGTATTTTGTAGGTTTGGTCTTGATTTTCTCATACAAATATTCTCTATTTTTCTAAACCCATGTGGAGTACTTTTGTGGTATTTTCATTGTGTTACTGTGTGCATGTGTGTGGCACAAATACTTTACACTTTGCCTCTTCCGATAAGCCAGCCTTCTCTGTGCCAGGCTACCAGAGGGTGAGCACAGGTTATCTTCTAGTGTATATCTAGATTACCTTGACTAGAATTGTGGTCCCTATTTGGACAGGATGAATACATCTACCAACTAGAGACCCAAATTCCAACAATGTCTTTTTGGAAAACAGTAAACAGCTCTCAAATAGCAATACTCTATTTTTTCCATGTAACATTGTGTTGTAATCTGCTGTTATTCACATAATGAGCTGTAACTTTACTTTTATCAAGGGATTAATATAAATCCCTTGATAAAAGTAAAGTTACAGCTCATTATACTCTAGGATCCCCCCTCCCTTTTCCTTGTCCTAGTGTCCCACTACTTATATATGTAATGGAATGGATGGCAGTTGAGACATGAAGAGAGGTGGCTTTTGGGAATCATGTGACATTGCTCTGGGAGACAATACATCTATAAATCTCATATTTATGTCAACCCTCTGCTCAAAAATGATTAATTCAACATTATGGTGACAAGGATGGGATACTAGGCTGTGCATGGTGCAGCTTGTGACAACCCCACCCCAATGCGTCCTAAAGAGAATTCCCTACAGATTAAGCAAACCCTACTGAGAGACTGCCAATAAAATACGAGTAAGACTAATCTAGCAAGTATCCTCATGAGCCTGGCAGAAAGAGTGGACATGTACTAGGTGTGCAGGCCACGTGAGTACGTAAGAAAGTTGGCAAATTATTGCAGTGTCAAAGTGGATTAACTCAGAAGTGGGGTTGACAGTACCGGGCCAGCACCCACCTGCTTAGCTGATCACAGTGTTGGGCCTTCAGAGGTAGCCATAAGTGGAGCCACAGGAGCAGCTGAGTGCTTACAAGATACCTCAGCGCAATGTGCTGTCAGAGGTCGGAGGTCCTTGAGGTGAGAGGAGGTATGTGGTACGGAGTGCTGCAGGCCGCGCTCCGGCTCATTTAATTGCACGGGGTTGATGGCCCGTTTCCATCTTTCTGAAAAGAAGTCTGAGGTCAGGAGTTTGTTAAAGCGCAACTACTCACCCGTAAGGGTCTCAAGGCGCTAGGGGTGGGGGGGTGCAGGTTCCATTCCATCAAGGAGGGGGTCTGTCGTAGAGCCAGGTTTTGAGGTTTCTTGCGAAGATGGGGAGCGATGTTGTCTGTCTGAGGTGGAGCGGAAGGGTGTTCCATGCTTTGGCCGCAAGGAAGGAGAATGAGCGGCCTCCCAATCTGGTCTTTCTGGTGCGGGGGACCTCGACGTAGGAGAGCTGGGCTGATCGTAGGGTCCTTTGGGGTGCGTGGCATTTGAGCCGGCTGTTCAGGTATGCTGGTCCGGTGCCGTGGAGGGCCTTGTGTGCGTGGGTGAGCATCTTAAAGGTGATTCTCGCCTCGACAGGGAGCCAGTGGAGTGTGCGCAGGTGCTTGGAGATGTGGCAGTGTTTTGGCAGGTTGAGGACCAGTCTTGCGGCGGCGTTCTGGATGTTCTGTAGCTTGCGGATGAGGTTTTTGTTTATTCCGGCGTAGAGTGCGTTGCCGTAGTCGAATCTGCTGGTGACCAGGGCGTGAGTGACTGTCTTTCGGTGTTCGAGGGAGATCCATTTGAAGGTTTTACGAAGGAGGCGGAGGGTGTGGAAGCAGGAAGATGAGACAGAGTTGATCTGGCGGTCCATATTGAGCTCGGAGTCCAGGATGATTTCCAGGTTGCTTGCGTGGTCTGTGGGGGTTGGTGGGTTTCTGGCGGCGGTGGGCCACCAGGTGTCGCTCCAGGCATCGGGGTTTGGGCCCATGATGAGTACTTCTGTTTTGTTGGTGTTTAGTTGTAGGCAGCTGTTTTACATCCATTTGGCGACGGCTTCCATGCCTTCTCGAAAGTTGCGTCTGGCAGTGTTGGGCTCGTTGGATAGGGAGAGGATGAGCTGGGTGTTGTCTGTTATGTTATGTTATTAAAAATTTATAAAGCGCACATACGCCCGAAGGCTTCTTGGCGCTGGAAAGAGATAAAAAACATACCAAGGGGTGAGTCTGCAGGAATCTTTATTTCAAGTAAGCCTGTGTGAAGAGGTGAGTCTTAAATGCCTTTCTAAAGGCGAGAAGGTCCTTGCTCTGTCTGAGGGCTAGTGGCAGAGAGTTCCATAGGGTAGCTGCTAGAAAATGGAAACTGCTACCACCTTGTCGTTTTTTCTTAAAGCGAGGTACTTCAAGTAGGTCTTTGTGGGCTGATCTCAGGTTGCGTGAAGGGACATATCTTCCAATCAGCTGCCTGATGTCTGCGTATGACACGATGTTGAGTCCGTAGGTTCTGACGATGGGGGCAAGTGGAGCCATGTAGACGTTGAAGAGTGTCGGGCTGAGGGAGGAGCCCTGGGGGACTCCACAGGTGGTAGGTGTGGGGTCTGAGAGGAAAGGGGGGAGTCTGACCCGTTGAGTCCTGCCGGAGAGGAAGGAGCAGATCCAGTTGAGGGCCTTGTCCTGGATTCCTGCGTCATAGAGTCTGCGTATTAGGGTGCGGTGGGAAACTGTGTCGAACGCCGCTGATAGGTCTAGGAGGATGAGGGCTACTGTTTCTCCTTTGTCCAGTAGGGTGCAGATGTCGTCTGTTGCGGCGAGGAGGGCGGTTTCCGTACTGTGGTTTTTTCTGATGCCGGATTTGGAGGAGTCGAGGATGTTGTGTTCTTCAATGAATGTGGCGAGTTTTTCTTTCCTGTCCCCCCCCCCCCCCCCCCCCCCCGAAGGGCTTGAGCCGCCTGTATGCTCTTCCTTGAGGACTTGAGGCAGGCGGAGGTTTCCCCAAGGGAGAGCTGCCAGCAGAGATGGTTCAGCAACAAGCACTGACAACGGAATCAAGGTGGGGTGTTGGAGCCTGGGGAACTGCCTCTAGGACTGCCCTGGTGGCCAGTCTGAGTTTTTAGCAAGTCATCAAGCTCAGCAGGTGGAGTTTGAGATGGGAATTTGGTGTAGTGAAGAAGCCCCCTAAAACCAAACCTATTTTGTCACTGGCCATCTGTCACCACCTGCTAAATAGAAAAAAACAGAAACAGGACTCCCACAAAAGCTCTCTGATTCACCACCCTCACATTGGCTTTGCCAAAAACAATAAAAAAAGAATAATACTATGTTATTTAAGTGAGCATCTCCACGGTGTACACAACAGTAGTAAACTGATACAATTTGGTTTGAGTGCAGTCACGGTTGCTGCCTAGAAGCAGCATTGGGGGCGTGGGGGCAAAAGGGAGTGGAGATAAATAAGGTAAAAATAAATATCACTTACCTTCCGGCCGGCCGGCTTGCCTGCCACCGCCGCCGAACCCACTCATCCATCCATTGCACTGCACTTTGCGTCAAATGTGGTTTAAAATGCAGGTGCTGTACATTCACTGCACGGCACATGATGCGTTGCTGTAAACTATACATCTGATACCACTCTCTGCAGTGTACCTGGCACCACACTGAGATACAGAGCCGAAACCTGCTCCTGCTACTGCACTGTAAACTGCAAGGCCGAACACACTGCATTCACAGAGAATGAAATGACTTTGTTCTTGACACCAAGATATCAAATTGAGCACAGAAACCAGTGTTTTCATTGCACCTCACCACAGTGTGAACTAAAAGGCTATGGGTCGCCCGCTGTTGCCACACATTAACTGCATGCTAAAACATAGCAAGGTGCTATTAGCCGCTTGGTTACAAAACATGACTATCTAAAAGAGAGTTGCCGTTAATGTTCAAAAATCCAGGCTGTGTTTAAGCATTTGCCCCTCTGCTGGTCAGTGTGTCACGTCTTCTTTCTGGCTTCCCGTGAGAAACAGGAAGCAGGAAGCACCAGGGCTCCCATGCTCACCGCAGCCAATCACAATGCTGCAATACAGCATTGTGATTGGTCTGACAGGGGGCTCAGCCAGGCCCTGGAAGGGTGGGCATGTTCGCCTGCATGGCTGTTTTTTGGCAGCCCAAGAGGGCTGACTAAACAGTAATTGCGCCCAAAATTGTTCTACCACTCCTTACCTGCTCTTCAGCCATGCCCGCCCCCTCACGCATACTACTGCAGCAGGAGGACAAAATAAAATGATAAAAACATTACGTTTTATCATTACATTTTTTCCTTTCTTTTGCTGCTTCCTGGTAGTGGGGCAACGCTCCTCTGCCTTAGAGGAAGAGCCGCCACTGTTTGAGTGGGTCCCAATTGACCAATTACCTTAAAGGAGTCATAACATCTATCCTAGTTCCACGTGAGCTATAGTGTCAGAACTTTAATTAAAAATATTCAGAACAGCTGCAGCGAGTTCAAGTCTAAACTTAGGGCCTGATTCACAATAGTTAGAATAAACCTCCAACTTAAAACAAAAGTCTAACTTTACTACTTTTCGGTATTCACAAAGTAAGTTACTACTAGTAACTTTACTATTAGTTACTATTAGTTGCAGTAGTAAAGTTACTAATAGTAAAATTACAAAGCCTAGCCTATACTAACACAAGGAAATTGCAGATAATTATAAATAAATGTCTTAGATCCCTATTAAAACTGAGCCCTGGCTAACTAACCCAATTCTGACATTATTGCACTCAGGGCCAGACGTAGGTAATTCCTATTTACCAACTCTTAAATACCGAATTTTACCGATTAGGGGGCAGATTTATGATAACTGGCGCATCCCCAGGGATGCGCCAGTTATCGTGCGCTGCAGCTACGCCACCCATGGTGCGCCGCATTTATAATGAGGCGCACCATGGGGCAAAATCGGCACAGATGCGTCACGCATCTGTGCCGTAAAAGTGACGCATTGCTGGAGTTGCGTCGCAAGCGCGACGCAGCTCCAGCAAGGTTCGGGGGTACCCTATCTGACCAATGCTGCGTCAAGCCTTACGCCTGCTTCAAGCAGGCGCAGGGTTTTGACGCAGCATTGGCCTAAAAGTGACTGAGTGAAATCTTATAGATTTCACTCAGTCACTTTTGCGAGGCGCATCTGCCCCGGAACGCCCAACATGCGCCGGAACGCCCACAAGCGGAGCAGGGCTTTACAACGTGACGCATCTGCCTAGATGCGTCACGTTGTAAATCGGTCGTAGGGATGCGCCACGTTTACACCACAGTTGCGTGACGCAAACGTGGCGCATTCACAACATAAATCTGCCCCTCGGTATTTAAGAGTCGGTAAATAGGAAGGGGGCAGATGTAGGTAATTCTAATTTTAGAATTACCGAATCGGTATGATTCGGTATTTACCGATTCCGTAAACGAATCGGTATTGCCCATTGATTCCTATGGGCCATGAAGCCAATAGGAATCAATGGGAAATACCGATTCAGTATTTACCGTATCGGTAAATACCGAATCCTGCAAGGGGGCAGGGGGTGTCACTTTGACACCCTCTAGCACCCCAAGTACAGGCTTGTGTGACATGTGGCACACATACATGCCCTAAGGGCATGTCTGTGTGTCACATGGCACAGGTGTACATGCACAGATGTGCATGTACACCTGAATTCGGTATTTTACCACCCAATTGGATTGGGTGTTAAAATACCGAATTCTGAAGGCCTGTAGCACTGTAAACAGTGCTACCTACATCTGGGTTTTACCGAATCGCTAAAATTACCGATTCGGTATTTTACAGAATTGGTAAATTTACCGAATCGGTAAATTTACTGATTATGTAAAAAAATGGCCCCTACATCTCAAAAACCAATTACCGGTCTATAACGGCCGAAATCGACCGTTACCGACCGGTAATTGGCGACCTACATCTGGCCCTAAGTCTTGTGTTGTACTGGCCACACCTGAACAGGAACCACCACGAGGAAATATACCTAAAATATGAGAGAAGTATGTCCCAAGGGCAAGCTTTCAAATGACCTATGAGCAGTACTTTTAAACAAAATTCTAATAGATTTAGGATTTGGTGACATTTAGAGCAATCCTGCTACAATTTATCTGGATGCTGCAAAACAAGTCGAAGAGGCACATTGGTTGCATAAGTTGCATAAGTATGAGAAAATGGCCCAGTTTGCAGAGACATCATCATTGACCACCAGTTACTTTTTTTAAAAACACTTAGGGCCCGATGTAGGTAAATGTAATTTACCGACTCTAAAATACCGATTTTTACCGATTCGGTATTTTAGAATTGGTAAATGCTAAGTAGGTAAAAAATTGGTACTTTTTACCGATTCAGTAAAATTCGGTATCTGTCATTCGGAAATTACCGAATCAGTATTTACCGAATCGCACCACACATAGCCTATCTTCATAACAACAAAGTGCTCCCGCGTAGTCCGTAGGTAGTAGCACGCCCGCCCCGTAGAGGGACGGGAAGAACCCCATGATGAAGCATGACACTGTGGGAATCACAGTGTGTGAGGGGTATTTTAAAAACACATAGTGCTTGTTCCTTGTCATCCACAAGGATCAGCAATATTTACAGTATTCACATCTCACTATATCGTAAAATAAAAAATAAAAAACGATTTGATAGAATCTCATTGATTGTTAAACATATGTACTGGAGGTTGATTCTATCAGACTACCTTTACCCTCCCTCTTTTGATTAATCTAGCACCAAAGATATGGACTATAAGCAAACTATTTAAACCATGTTGTGAAGCAGCTTAATTTGTTCCAGTGTGTTGTAGATACAGGCTTTTTAAATGCTGGCTCCAAGGATAAGAGACAAGTGAGCCTTCAGAAAAATTAAACAGTACTGAATTTGCTAATTAAATGAGACCCTGTAGAACGCCAGGTTACCACGATAGGGAAAAGTCCAGTTGAGTAGCATTATAAGCCCCTGCAGCGTGGAAGGGCCCCGAGCTCCAGGAGGCCCCATCCAGCCCTCTGCATGGGCTGAGAGTCCTTACTAAATATGTCCGGGGGAGGGTGGGGTCCCCTCCATGTACTTTGCAGGGGGGAGGGGCCGGAGGTGTTCAAGGTTCGTTAAGCCATTGGAGAAGTCTCTCACCATCATGATTGGCTCGCTTTTTATCAGGCACGCACTGTCTCCCTGAGATAACGGTGCTGTCCTCTGATACTGACTCGGCAGGAGGCGGTGAGCTCGCTCCATATCTGGCATGCTAAGGCCGCAACCTGCACTAAAACAATACTTAAATAAAGAAATCACTCAGTAAAGCTCCCAAATCAATTCATTAACATGAAAAATTATCCTATAGTTAAAATATAACAAAATCAACACAAATTGGACCAGTCACTCCAAAGATAGAGTTTACAGTAATGTTTCCAATCCCCTCCACACTTATCTTTGTTCGGCCTGGACAGTCCATGAAAGTCCCTGCGCATTAGCGACACGCTGCTGTGCAGGTGGGCACACTTCACAGCTTCCAAACTTCCCAGTGTTCCTGTAGGGGTGTCTCTGACTTATACCTACAACAGGCAGAGCGTCTTCCAGGTCTGTCTAAGCCAGCAGATGGTGTACTTTTCAAAAGTCACAATTCTAACTGGTGAAAGAGGTTGCCATAGAAAAGGGCATTTACATTCACTGCTCTAATAAAACAATGCTGGCTCAAACTGGCTTGGTGACCCATGGACACTGGCTCCCTAGACAACAAGGCCTGAATTATATATCTGCATTCCTTTCCACCTCATTTGATGCGTCTTTTGAAGCTTCGCTGCAGTGTGAGCCTAGTTCCTCCTCCCTACACATTGAATTGCACTATCCCTGTATCTAGCAGTGACACCTCCAGCTGTGTGCTACAATAAACATGATTTTTGCAAAGGGGGCCTTTCTTGACCCTTCCTTTAACATTCAATTTATTTATTTTTATTTATTTTATATTCTTGTAAAGCGCCAGACTAGACCCCCGGAGGGGTATCTCCGCGCTATTGCTGCAACAGGGAGAGTTCTGGAGTTCAAGGAGAGTTCAACTCAGCTGCCTTGGTAAAAGAGGCAGACAGGTTTTGCTCCTGCTGCTGAGAACCCCATGCTGGGCATTTATTACTCACAATTATAAGCAATCTAATGTTAATTATTACAATTTCTTTCTCCATGATTTCAGAAAAAACAAATGGCAGTGCCAGGAGCGATAATTGCCACCATATGGCGCCGCGCGCTCCCGCAAGTGAATCGCCACACGTGCACGCGTTGCCATTAAGGCAATGGAACGCATGCACGTTTTTGGCCAAAGCAATTTCTAAAGGTCTTTTTGCCTACGCACCGCATGCACGCTGCGTAGGCGAGACCTAAAAAGGAGTTAGGATACAGAGACTGTCAGTAACAAACATTGCCAAGCTGACAGGAAAATCAGGAGGTGATGGCCAGGGACCTACCTCATTTGAGCAACATGGGGGTCATTGGATAATGGCTTCTCTGGGAACGAATTCCAAAGGAGCCTGCAAGGGCAGGAAAGGCATGCAGAGTACCATGCTCATGGAGGAATAAAGAGCTGGTCTGTGAATGAAATATGATACAGGAAACTCAAAACAATGCCAAGCTCACAGTCATATGACTTTGGGAAGAGACAGAAGCTAGCAGAAATGATGAGGAGGGCTCTGCCCGTGGGCGGCCATCTAAAAGTCAATTATGAAACCCCATCACAAAGGAGAACGAATGCAGGCCCTCAAAATCAAGAGATGAGATTGGACGCCGAAACTGGAAAGGCTACATATCAAAGGGCCACAAAGAAAAGGAGAAATTAATATAGCATGGCAATGGCATTTTTACTTTTTAATTCAGTTTACACTTTTTAATGTAATTGCATATGTTTGCAAAAGAAACAAGCATTGGCATTGCCAATAGGACTCGCTTTTGTGACCTTATAAGTATTTAGTTATGCAGCACAATATCCTTGGTGCAACAACATCAGCTGTTGCATGGCTAAATCTTGTATCTTATAAGTGTTTAGCTATGCAACAGACGAGGCAGTTGGATGAAGGGCGACGGTTGGTGCTGCTGCTCTTAGGATTTGATGGGACAATCTTAATTTGATGGTTAATAAAGATCCTGTCATAGTTGACATGCCTATGGGATTTATTACCTTCCTGTCCAGCTCCCACAAAGGTGCTCATGAGATCATGCATTTGTACTTAATTTACCGTCTATTTTTGTCGTTTTGAAGAAAGTAAGACATGAGAAGTGTTGCTTCAAGTACAAAAACAGTTGAAGTATTATTGCATTTCAGATATTAAGTAGTTCTCTGTTTTTATGATCTTGTCGGCCTCCTGCAAGACACCTGTGAGATGCCCGGGAAAGGAAAGAGAACCCAAGGAAGCATTGTGATTTGTTCATATCAATGTTGTTATTTAACAAACAAAGATTCCTTCCTTGTTGCTTCGTTTACCTATTGGATTAGCTGTGGTTAGACATTCTTGGCTAGCTCTGTCACATTGCTGAGTTTCTAACACCAGATTCTCATTCTCCGATTCAGATGAGAACCCTACTGCTGTTCCTGGAGCTCAGCCACCCAAGGAGTCATTGGTGTGGCACTTTTTTAAATGAGGCCAGGTAGGAAAAAGGTATCTGAGAAACAGGGCCGGACTGGCCATAGCGGGCACCGGGCAATGACTTTGTTCTTGACACCAAGATATCAAATTGAGCACAGAAACCAGTGTTTTCATTGCAGCTCACCACAGTGTGAACTAAAAGGCTATGGGTCGCCCGCTGTTGCCACACATTAACTGCATGCTAAAACATAGCAAGGTGCTATTAGCCGCTTGGTTACAAAACATGACTATCTAAAAGAGAGTTGCCGTTAATGTTCAAAAATCCAGGCTGTGTTTAAGCATTTGCCCCTCTGCTGGTCAGTGTGTCACGTCTTCTTTCTGGCTTCCCGTGAGAAACAGGAAGCAGGAAGCACCAGGGCTCCCATGCTCACCGCAGCCAATCACAATGCTGCAATACAGCATTGTGATTGGTCTGATAGGGGGCTCAGCCAGGCCCTGGAAGGGTGGGCATGTTCGCCTGCATGGCTGTTTTTTGGCAGCCCAAGAGGGCTGACTAAACAGTAATTGCGCCCAAAATTGTTCTACCACTCCTTACCTGCTCTTCAGCCATGCCCGCCCCCTCACGCATACTACTGCAGCAGGAGGACAAAATAAAATGATAAAAACATTACGTTTTATCATTACATTTTTTCCTTTCTTTTGCTGCTTCCTGGTAGTGGGGCAACGCTCCTCTGCCTTAGCGGAAGAGCCGCCACTGTTTGAGTGGGTCCCAATTGACCAATTACCTTAAAGGAGTCATAACATCTATCCTAGTTCCACGTGAGCTATAGTGTCAGAACTTTAATTAAAAATATTCAGAACAGCTGCAGCGAGTTCAAGTCTAAACTTAGGGCCTGATTCACAATAGTTAGAATAAACCTCCAACTTAAAACAAAAGTCTAACTTTACTACTTTTCGGTATTCACAAAGTAAGTTACTACTAGTAACTTTACTATTAGTTACTATTAGTTGCAGTAGTAAAGTTACTAATAGTAAAATTACAAAGCCTAGCCTATACTAACACAAGGAAATTGCAGATAATTACAAATAAATGTCTTAGATCCCTATTAAAACTGAGCCCTGGCTAACTAACCCAATTCTGACATTATTGCACTAAGGGCCAGACGTAGGTAATTCCTATTTACCAACTCTTAAATACCGAATTTTACCGATTAGGGGGCAGATTTATGATAACTGGCGCATCCCCAGGGATGCGCCAGTTATCGTGCGCTGCAGCTACGCCACCCATGGTGCGCCGCATTTATAATGAGGCGCACCATGGGGCAAAATCGGCACAGATGCGTCACGCATCTGTGCCGTAAAAGTGACGCATTGCTGGAGTTGCGTCGCAAGCGCGACGCAGCTCCAGCAAGGCTCGGGGGTACCCTATCTGACCAATGCTGCGTCAAGCCTTACGCCTGCTTCAAGCAGGCGCAGGGTTTTGACGCAGCATTGGCCTAAAAGTGACTGAGTGAAATCTTATAGATTTCACTCAGTCACTTTTGCGAGGCGCATCTGCCCCGGAACGCCCACCCTGCGCCGGAACGCCCACAAGCGGAGCAGGGCTTTACAACGTGACGCATCTGCCTAGATGCGTCACGTTGTAAATCGGTCGTAGGGATGCGCCACGTTTACACCACAGTTGCGTGACGCAAACGTGGCGCATTCACAACATAAATCTGCCCCTCGGTATTTAAGAGTCGGTAAATAGGAAGGGGGCAGATGTAGGTAATTCTAATTTTAGAATTACCGAATCGGTATGATTCGGTATTTACCGATTCCGTAAACGAATCGGTATTGCCCATTGATTCCTATGGGCCATGAAGCCCATAGGAATCAATGGGAAATACCGATTCGGTATTTACCGTATCGGTAAATACCGAATCCTGCAAGGGGGCAGGGGGTGTCACTTTGACACCCTCTAGCACCCCAAGTACAGGCTTGTGTGACATGTGGCACACATACCCCCAGCGCTTGGACGCCCCCGGGCAGCAACCGCGCTTAATAAATCTATTTCCATTCCATTCCATTCCATAAGGGCATGTCTGTGTGTCACATGGCACAGGTGTACATGCACAGATGTGCATGTACACCTGAATTCGGTATTTTACCACCCAATTGGATTGGGTGTTAAAATACCGAATTCTGAAGGCCTGTAGCACTGTAAACAGTGCTACCTACATCTGGGTTTTACCGAATCGCTAAAATTACCGATTCGGTATTTTACAGAATTGGTAAATTTACCGAATCGGTAAATTTACTGATTATGTAAAAAAATGGCCCCTACATCTCAAAAACCAATTACCGGTCTATAACGGCCGAAATCGACCGTTACCGACCGGTAATTGGCGACCTACATCTGGCCCTAAGTCTTGTGTTGTACTGGCCACACCTGAACAGGAACCACCACGAGGAAATATACCTAAAAATATGAGAGAAGTATGTCCCAAGGGCAAGCTTTCAAATGACCTATGAGCAGTACTTTTAAACAAAATTCTAATAGATTTAGGATTTGGTGACATTTAGAGCAATCCTGCTACAATTTATCTGGATGCTGCAAAACAAGTCGAAGAGGCACATTGGTTGCATAAGTTGCATAAGTATGAGAAAATGGCCCAGTTTGCAGAGACATCATCATTGACCACTAGTTACTTTTTTTAAAAACACTTAGGGCCCGATGTAGGTAAATGTAATTTACCGACTCTAAAATACCGATTCGGTATTTTAGAATTGGTAAATGCTAAGTAGGTAAAAAATTTGTACTTTTTACCGATTCAGTAAAATTCGGTATCTGTCATTCGGAAATTACCGAATCAGTATTTACCGAATCGCACCACACATAGCCTATCTTCATAACAACAAAGTGCTCCCGCATAGTCCGTAGGTAGTAGCACGCCCGCCCCGTAGAGGGACGGGAAGAACCCCATGATGAAGCATGACACTGTGGGAATCACAGTGTGTGAGGGGTATTTTAAAAACACATAGTGCTTGTTCCTTGTCATCCACAAGGATCAGCAATATTTACAGTATTCACATCTCACTATATCGTAAAATAAAAAATAAAAAACGATTTGATAGAATCTCATTGATTGTTAAACATATGTACTGGAGGTTGATTCTATCAGACTACCTTTACCCTCCCTCTTTTGATTAATCTAGCACCAAAGATATGGACTATAAGCAAACTATTTAAACCATGTTGTGAAGCAGCTTAATTTGTTCCAGTGTGTTGTAGATACAGGCTTTTTAAATGCTGGCTCCAAGGATAAGAGACAAGTGAGCCTTCAGAAAAATTAAACAGTACTGAATTTGCTAATTAAATGAGACCCTGTAGAACGCCAGGTTACCACGATAGGGAAAAGTCCAGTTGAGTAGCATTATAAGCCCCTGCAGCGTGGAAGGGCCCCGAGCTCCAGGGGGCCCCATCCAGCCCTCTGCATGGGCTGAGAGTCCCTACTAAATATGTCCGGGGGAGGGTGGGGTCCCCTCCATGTACTTTGCAGGGGGGAGGGGCCGGAGGTGTTCAAGGTTCGTTAAGCCATTGGAGAAGTCTCTCACCATCATGATTGGCTCGCTTTTTATCAGGCACGCACTGTCTCCCTGAGATAACGGTGCTGTCCTCTGATACTGACTCGGCAGGAGGCGGTGAGCTCGCTCCATATCTGGCATGCTAAGGCCGCAACCTGCACTAAAACAATACTTAAATAAAGAAATCACTCAGTAAAGCTCCCAAATCAATTCATTAACATGAAAAATTATCCTATAGTTAAAATATAACAAAATCAACACAAATTGGACCAGTCACTCCAAAGATAGAGTTTACAGTAATGTTTCCAATCCCCTCCACACTTATCTTTGTTCGGCCTGGACAGTCCATGAAAGTCCCTGCGCATTAGCGACACGCTGCTGTGCAGGTGGGCACACTTCACAGCTTCCAAACTTCCCAGTGTTCCTGTAGGGGTGTCTCTGACTTATACCTACAACAGGCAGAGCGTCTTCCAGGTCTGTCTAAGCCAGCAGATGGTGTACTTTTCAAAAGTCACAATTCTAACTGGTGAAAGAGGTTGCCATAGAAAAGGGCATTTACATTCACTGCTCTAATAAAACAATGCTGGCTCAAACTGGCTTGGTGACCCATGGACACTGGCTCCCTAGACAACAAGGCCTGAATTATATATCTGCATTCCTTTCCACCTCATTTGATGCGTCTTTTGAAGCTTCGCTGCAGTGTGAGCCTAGTTCCTCCTCCCTACACATTGAATTGCACTATCCCTGTATCTAGCAGTGACACCTCCAGCTGTGTGCTACAATAAACATGATTTTTGCAAAGGGGGCCTTTCTTGACCCTTCCTTTAACATTCAATTTATTTATTTTTATTTATTTTATATTCTTGTAAAGCGCCAGACTAGACCCCCGGAGGGGTATCTCCGCGCTATTGCTGCAACAGGGAGAGTTCTGGAGTTCAAGGAGAGTTCAACTCAGCTGCCTTGGTAAAAGAGGCAGACAGGTTTTGCTCCTGCTGCTGAGAACCCCATGCTGGGCATTTATTACTCACAATTATAAGCAATCTAATGTTAATTATTACAATTTCTTTCTCCATGATTTCAGAAAAAACAAATGGCAGTGCCAGGAGCGATAATTGCCACCATATGGCGCCGCGCGCTCCCGCAAGTGAATCGCCACACGTGCACGCGTTGCCATTAAGGCAATGGAACGCATGCACGTTTTTGGCCAAAGCAATTTCTAAAGGTCTTTTTGCCTACGCACCGCATGCACGCTGCGTAGGCGAGACCTAAAAAGGAGTTAGGATACAGAGACTGTCAGTAACAAACATTGCCAAGCTGACAGGAAAATCAGGAGGTGATGGCCAGGGACCTACCTCATTTGAGCAACATGGGGGTCATTGGATAATGGCTTCTCTGGGAACGAATTCCAAAGGAGCCTGCAAGGGCAGGAAAGGCATGCAGAGTACCATGCTCATGGAGGAATAAAGAGCTGGTCTGTGAATGAAATATGATACAGGAAACTCAAAACAATGCCAAGCTCACAGTCATATGACTTTGGGAAGAGACAGAAGCTAGCAGAAATGATGAGGAGGGCTCTGCCCGTGGGCGGCCATCTAAAAGTCAATTATGAAACCCCATCACAAAGGAGAACGAATGCAGGCCCTCAAAATCAAGAGATGAGATTGGACGCCGAAACTGGAAAGGCTACATATCAAAGGGCCACAAAGAAAAGGAGAAATTAATATAGCATGGCAATGGCATTTTTACTTTTTAATTCAGTTTACACTTTTTAATGTAATTGCATATGTTTGCAAAAGAAACAAGCATTGGCATTGCCAATAGGACTCGCTTTTGTGACCTTATAAGTATTTAGTTATGCAGCACAATATCCTTGGTGCAACAACATCAGCTGTTGCATGGCTAAATCTTGTATCTTATAAGTGTTTAGCTATGCAACAGACGAGGCAGTTGGATGAAGGGCGACGGTTGGTGCTGCTGCTCTTAGGATTTGATGGGACAATCTTAATTTGATGGTTAATAAAGATCCTGTCATAGTTGACATGCCTATGGGATTTATTACCTTCCTGTCCAGCTCCCACAAAGGTGCTCATGAGATCATGCATTTGTACTTAATTTACCGTCTATTTTTGTCGTTTTGAAGAAAGTAAGACATGAGAAGTGTTGCTTCAAGTACAAAAACAGTTGAAGTATTATTGCATTTCAGATATTAAGTAGTTCTCTGTTTTTATGATCTTGTCGGCCTCCTGCAAGACACCTGTGAGATGCCCGGGAAAGGAAAGAGAACCCAAGGAAGCATTGTGATTTGTTCATATCAATGTTGTTATTTAACAAACAAAGATTCCTTCCTTGTTGCTTCGTTTACCTATTGGATTAGCTGTGGTTAGACATTCTTGGCTAGCTCTGTCACATTGCTGAGTTTCTAACACCAGATTCTCATTCTCCGATTCAGATGAGAACCCTACTGCTGTTCCTGGAGCTCAGCCACCCAAGGAGTCATTGGTGTGGCACTTTTTTAAATGAGGCCAGGTAGGAAAAAGGTATCTGAGAAACAGGGCCGGACTGGCCATAGCGGGCACCGGGCAATGACTTTGTTCTTGACACCAAGATATCAAATTGAGCACAGAAACCAGTGTTTTCATTGCAGCTCACCACAGTGTGAACTAAAAGGCTATGGGTCGCCCGCTGTTGCCACACATTAACTGCATGCTAAAACATAGCAAGGTGCTATTAGCCGCTTGGTTACAAAACATGACTATCTAAAAGAGAGTTGCCGTTAATGTTCAAAAATCCAGGCTGTGTTTAAGCATTTGCCCCTCTGCTGGTCAGTGTGTCACGTCTTCTTTCTGGCTTCCCGTGAGAAACAGGAAGCAGGAAGCACCAGGGCTCCCATGCTCACCGCAGCCAATCACAATGCTGCAATACAGCATTGTGATTGGTCTGATAGGGGGCTCAGCCAGGCCCTGGAAGGGTGGGCATGTTCGCCTGCATGGCTGTTTTTTGGCAGCCCAAGAGGGCTGACTAAACAGTAATTGCGCCCAAAATTGTTCTACCACTCCTTACCTGCTCTTCAGCCATGCCCGCCCCCTCACGCATACTACTGCAGCAGGAGGACAAAATAAAATGATAAAAACATTACGTTTTATCATTACATTTTTTCCTTTCTTTTGCTGCTTCCTGGTAGTGGGGCAACGCTCCTCTGCCTTAGCGGAAGAGCCGCCACTGTTTGAGTGGGTCCCAATTGACCAATTACCTTAAAGGAGTCATAACATCTATCCTAGTTCCACGTGAGCTATAGTGTCAGAACTTTAATTAAAAATATTCAGAACAGCTGCAGCGAGTTCAAGTCTAAACTTAGGGCCTGATTCACAATAGTTAGAATAAACCTCCAACTTAAAACAAAAGTCTAACTTTACTACTTTTCGGTATTCACAAAGTAAGTTACTACTAGTAACTTTACTATTAGTTACTATTAGTTGCAGTAGTAAAGTTACTAATAGTAAAATTACAAAGCCTAGCCTATACTAACACAAGGAAATTGCAGATAATTACAAATAAATGTCTTAGATCCCTATTAAAACTGAGCCCTGGCTAACTAACCCAATTCTGACATTATTGCACTAAGGGCCAGACGTAGGTAATTCCTATTTACCAACTCTTAAATACCGAATTTTACCCATTAGGGGGCAGATTTATGATAACTGGCGCATCCCCAGGGATGCGCCAGTTATCGTGCGCTGCAGCTACGCCACCCATGGTGCGCCGCATTTATAATGAGGCGCACCATGGGGCAAAATCGGCACAGATGCGTCACGCATCTGTGCCGTAAAAGTGACGCATTGCTGGAGTTGCGTCGCAAGCGCGACGCAGCTCCAGCAAGGCTCGGGGGTACCCTATCTGACCAATGCTGCGTCAAGCCTTACGCCTGCTTCAAGCAGGCGCAGGGTTTTGACGCAGCATTGGCCTAAAAGTGACTGAGTGAAATCTTATAGATTTCACTCAGTCACTTTTGCGAGGCGCATCTGCCCCGGAACGCCCACCCTGCGCCGGAACGCCCACAAGCGGAGCAGGGCTTTACAACGTGACGCATCTGCCTAGATGCGTCACGTTGTAAATCGGTCGTAGGGATGCGCCACGTTTACACCACAGTTGCGTGACGCAAACGTGGCGCATTCACAACATAAATCTGCCCCTCGGTATTTAAGAGTCGGTAAATAGGAAGGGGGCAGATGTAGGTAATTCTAATTTTAGAATTACCGAATCGGTATGATTCGGTATTTACCGATTCCGTAAACGAATCGGTATTGCCCATTGATTCCTATGGGCCATGAAGCCCATAGGAATCAATGGGAAATACCGATTCGGTATTTACCGTATCGGTAAATACCGAATCCTGCAAGGGGGCAGGGGGTGTCACTTTGACACCCTCTAGCACCCCAAGTACAGGCTTGTGTGACATGTGGCACACATACCCCCAGCGCTTGGACGCCCCCGGGCAGCAACCGCGCTTAATAAATCTATTTCCATTCCATTCCATTCCATAAGGGCATGTCTGTGTGTCACATGGCACAGGTGTACATGCACAGATGTGCATGTACACCTGAATTCGGTATTTTACCACCCAATTGGATTGGGTGTTAAAATACCGAATTCTGAAGGCCTGTAGCACTGTAAACAGTGCTACCTACATCTGGGTTTTACCGAATCGCTAAAATTACCGATTCGGTATTTTACAGAATTGGTAAATTTACCGAATCGGTAAATTTACTGATTATGTAAAAAAATGGCCCCTACATCTCAAAAACCAATTACCGGTCTATAACGGCCGAAATCGACCGTTACCGACCGGTAATTGGCGACCTACATCTGGCCCTAAGTCTTGTGTTGTACTGGCCACACCTGAACAGGAACCACCACGAGGAAATATACCTAAAAATATGAGAGAAGTATGTCCCAAGGGCAAGCTTTCAAATGACCTATGAGCAGTACTTTTAAACAAAATTCTAATAGATTTAGGATTTGGTGACATTTAGAGCAATCCTGCTACAATTTATCTGGATGCTGCAAAACAAGTCGAAGAGGCACATTGGTTGCATAAGTTGCATAAGTATGAGAAAATGGCCCAGTTTGCAGAGACATCATCATTGACCACTAGTTACTTTTTTTAAAAACACTTAGGGCCCGATGTAGGTAAATGTAATTTACCGACTCTAAAATACCGATTCGGTATTTTAGAATTGGTAAATGCTAAGTAGGTAAAAAATGTGTACTTTTTACCGATTCAGTAAAATTCGGTATCTGTCATTCGGAAATTACCGAATCAGTATTTACCGAATCGCACCACACATAGCCTATCTTCATAACAACAAAGTGCTCCCGCATAGTCCGTAGGTAGTAGCACGCCCGCCCCGTAGAGGGACGGGAAGAACCCCATGATGAAGCATGACACTGTGGGAATCACAGTGTGTGAGGGGTATTTTAAAAACACATAGTGCTTGTTCCTTGTCATCCACAAGGATCAGCAATATTTACAGTATTCACATCTCACTATATCGTAAAATAAAAAATAAAAAACGATTTGATAGAATCTCATTGATTGTTAAACATATGTACTGGAGGTTGATTCTATCAGACTACCTTTACCCTCCCTCTTTTGATTAATCTAGCACCAAAGATATGGACTATAAGCAAACTATTTAAACCATGTTGTGAAGCAGCTTAATTTGTTCCAGTGTGTTGTAGATACAGGCTTTTTAAATGCTGGCTCCAAGGATAAGAGACAAGTGAGCCTTCAGAAAAATTAAACAGTACTGAATTTGCTAATTAAATGAGACCCTGTAGAACGCCAGGTTACCACGATAGGGAAAAGTCCAGTTGAGTAGCATTATAAGCCCCTGCAGCGTGGAAGGGCCCCGAGCTCCAGGGGGCCCCATCCAGCCCTCTGCATGGGCTGAGAGTCCCTACTAAATATGTCCGGGGGAGGGTGGGGTCCCCTCCATGTACTTTGCAGGGGGGAGGGGCCGGAGGTGTTCAAGGTTCGTTAAGCCATTGGAGAAGTCTCTCACCATCATGATTGGCTCGCTTTTTATCAGGCACGCACTGTCTCCCTGAGATAACGGTGCTGTCCTCTGATACTGACTCGGCAGGAGGCGGTGAGCTCGCTCCATATCTGGCATGCTAAGGCCGCAACCTGCACTAAAACAATACTTAAATAAAGAAATCACTCAGTAAAGCTCCCAAATCAATTCATTAACATGAAAAATTATCCTATAGTTAAAATATAACAAAAACAACACAAATTGGACCAGTCACTCCAAAGATAGAGTTTACAGTAATGTTTCCAATCCCCTCCACACTTATCTTTGTTCGGCCTGGACAGTCCATGAAAGTCCCTGCGCATTAGCGACACGCTGCTGTGCAGGTGGGCACACTTCACAGCTTCCAAACTTCCCAGTGTTCCTGTAGGGGTGTCTCTGACTTATACCTACAACAGGCAGAGCGTCTTCCAGGTCTGTCTAAGCCAGCAGATGGTGTACTTTTCAAAAGTCACAATTCTAACTGGTGAAAGAGGTTGCCATAGAAAAGGGCATTTACATTCACTGCTCTAATAAAACAATGCTGGCTCAAACTGGCTTGGTGACCCATGGACACTGGCTCCCTAGACAACAAGGCCTGAATTATATATCTGCATTCCTTTCCACCTCATTTGATGCGTCTTTTGAAGCTTCGCTGCAGTGTGAGCCTAGTTCCTCCTCCCTACACATTGAATTGCACTATCCCTGTATCTAGCAGTGACACCTCCAGCTGTGTGCTACAATAAACATGATTTTTGCAAAGGGGGCCTTTCTTGACCCTTCCTTTAACATTCAATTTATTTATTTTTATTTATTTTATATTCTTGTAAAGCGCCAGACTAGACCCCCGGAGGGGTATCTCCGCGCTATTGCTGCAACAGGGAGAGTTCTGGAGTTCAAGGAGAGTTCAACTCAGCTGCCTTGGTAAAAGAGGCAGACAGGTTTTGCCCCTGCTGCTGAGAACCCCATGCTGGGCATTTATTACTCACAATTATAAGCAATCTAATGTTAATTATTACAATTTCTTTCTCCATGATTTCAGAAAAAACAAATGGCAGTGCCAGGAGCGATAATTGCCACCATATGGCGCCGCGCGCTCCCGCAAGTGAATCGCCACACGTGCACGCGTTGCCATTAAGGCAATGGAACGCATGCACGTTTTTGGCCAAAGCAATTTCCAAAGGTCTTTTTGCCTACGCACCGCATGCACGCTGCGTAGGCGAGACCTAAAAAGGAGTTAGGATACAGAGACTGTCAGTAACAAACATTGCCAAGCTGACAGGAAAATCAGGAGGTGATGGCCAGGGACCTACCTCATTTGAGCAACATGGGGGTCATTGGATAATGGCTTCTCTGGGAACGAATTCCAAAGGAGCCTGCAAGGGCAGGAAAGGCATGCAGAGTACCATGCTCATGGAGGAATCAAGAGCTGGTCTGTGAATGAAATATGATACAGGAAACTCAAAACAATGCCAAGCTCACAGTCATATGACTTTGGGAAGAGACAGAAGCTAGCAGAAATGATGAGGAGGGCTCTGCCCGTGGGCGGCCATCTAAAAGTCAATTATGAAACCCCATCACAAAGGAGAACGAATGCAGGCCCTCAAAATCAAGAGATGAGATTGGACGCCGAAACTGGAAAGGCGACATATCAAAGGGCCACAAAGAAAAGGAGAAATTAATATAGCATGGCAATGGCATTTTTACTTTTTAATTCAGTTTACACTTTTTAATGTAATTGCATATGTTTGCAAAAGAAACAAGCATTGGCATTGCCAATAGGACTCGCTTTTGTGACCTTATAAGTATTTAGTTATGCAGCACAATATCCTTGGTGCAACAACATCAGCTGTTGCATGGCTAAATCTTGTATCTTATAAGTGTTTAGCTATGCAACAGACGAGGCAGTTGGATGAAGGGCGACGGTTGGTGCTGCTGCTCTTAGGATTTGATGGGACAATCTTAATTTGATGGTTAATAAAGATCCTGTCATAGTTGACATGCCTATGGGATTTATTACCTTCCTGTCCAGCTCCCACAAAGGTGCTCATGAGATCATGCATTTGTACTTAATTTACCGTCTATTTTTGTCGTTTTGAAGAAAGTAAGACATGAGAAGTGTTGCTTCAAGTACAAAAACAGTTGAAGTATTATTGCATTTCAGATATTAAGTAGTTCTCTGTTTTTATGATCTTGTCGGCCTCCTGCAAGACACCTGTGAGATGCCCGGGAAAGGAAAGAGAACCCAAGGAAGCATTGTGATTTGTTCATATCAATGTTGTTATTTAACAAACAAAGATTCCTTCCTTGTTGCTTCGTTTACCTATTGGATTAGCTGTGGTTAGACATTCTTGGCTAGCTCTGTCACATTGCTGAGTTTCTAACACCAGATTCTCATTCTCCGATTCAGATGAGAACCCTACTGCTGTTCCTGGAGCTCAGCCACCCAAGGAGTCATTGGTGTGGCACTTTTTTAAATGAGGCCAGGTAGGAAAAAGGTATCTGAGAAACAGGGCCGGACTGGCCATAGCGGGCACCGGGCAATCCCCCGGTGTGCCGCATGGGTGGGGGCCGGTTTTGGGCCCCTGGTGGCCGTTTTTGTTGCCGGGATGTTTTTGCAACAAAATCGGCCCTGTACCAAAATCGGCCGAAAACCGGCCCTGGGAAAGAGCTCGGCGGCACCTCCAACCCCCCCCCCCCCCCAGGCGGCCGGCCGAGCACTTTGCCAGGGCCGGTTGTGGTTCCCAGTCCGGCCCTGCTGAGAAATATGTGATATGTACAGTATGCAAAAAGGAGTTAAGTAGGGGCTGCCGGAACAAGCAATACATCATGAGCACCACTGGGATGTAGTGGTTTTTGAGAAATATGCGACCTCAATGCCTTGCTCAGGCTGAGTTAGCCTGTGCTGTAGAGCTTGATAACTCTTCCCTGCTTATCTGAAGAAAGCTCTTTTTTGATGTATATGTAAGCAGATTATTTTTTCTTCTGAGACAAGCAGGACTGATTGGGACAAGTTTGTCCAGGAACATAAATGCCCACCTAGACAGTAATGATTTTTAAACATTCTTTTCCTAGCTTTTCTCCTCTTTGCTTTGAAGTAGATTTTGTATTTTGTTTACTGCCAATTTCTTCTATTTATTGTACCCTTTCTTTAAACAAAATTCAAAAATAGTCAAAAATTATAAAAAAAAACAACAAAAAAGGTTGCTAAAAAATGTTAATTGAAAAAGCTGTTTTCAGAGCTTCCCTGCACTTTCATTATGTGTTTTACTGTTACCCTTTTTTTCCTTCTTGAAGACTCTCGCAAGACACTTGTGAGAGCCATGATGGATGATGCTCTCATACATAGTGTGGTTAACTTTCGCAGGCCTATTGTGAGAGCCAGATGCACACTCCTCCACATCCTCTGCCAGGGGGCATTGTTTGCTGCTTTACGCTCACAAACATCTCACGTGAGTATACTTTTATACTGGATTTCGCATTTTATCTAAACCTTTTTTATACGAAGATTAGAGACTCTCGCGAGATCATACAGCTACTTTAGGGGAAAAATTTACATTTTCTTTCATTACAATACTTATTTTTTACAATACCCACTACTAAAATATGGGGAGAGACTGGCCTCTCCACTCACACCTTGCATGAAGATAACCAGTGTGTAGAATAGGGTGTAAAGTGACACAGCCTCACCATCACGGACTATATGAACTAGTGTCTGTTTCTCGTTTATCCTACACTGTTAATACATGATTACGGTATTCCGAAACAACTGCATGATTATCATGTATGTAGGTAGCTTTGTGATTAATGACGATATTGCTTCAATATCTTTGGACTGTTTTGAATAGTCTCCTGTTTCATTTCATATCCACAGAACATGTGGATGAGACCCCTGATGACGGGCCATTACTGACCCAAAATGCATTGGGTTGAATAAACATTTGTGTTTCAAATTAATTGCTACCAAGGAACTATTCGTTAAATTATATGGAATAAAATTTAAGAAGAAGCTTCAACAATGGACAAAGTGTCATTAATTTGATGAGGTCGTTGAATTGCATTTAGAAAACATTGCTGTTTTCCAGATAAGTGCTCCCGTAAACTCAGTAGGGTTTCTTCCCTCCCAGCACACCTGTTTGCATTGTTCATCCAGCTCCTTTGGAATCGGCGCAACAACAGACACACGCGATGAAACTGATAAACCAAGTTTACTTTTCGTATTAATAGTGCACGTTGGCAACATTGTCAAATATTTTCTAGACTCAGCTCATACATCTGCTCATAGAGCCAGAACCACTCTTGGCTCAGCTTTTGCTTGACTCTATGTGTTCAACAATGTTTATTGTAACCTGGGGGGTGTTAATGCCCCAGGGTGCCCCTATGATTCATCCACTAGAAATTAGGTGTTTTTAGTTAATCTGCCAAAATGGGGCAAAGGCATGAGAATGAGTGTTTACTTATTACTAGTAGTAGTAGTAATAGATGTTATTCGGATTACACAATAATCCCTAAAAACATACAAAGCACTCCAGCATTTTGTGCATAATATAGAATAGATAAAAACAAATGCAATTCATCAAAGTTCCCTCAGAAACACCACCGTTACATAATATCCATAAGAACATTGGTCTTAGAAACGGTAATCAACGTTTACTCCGATTCTTTTACTCCGCGGACCTTGACCCCGCATATCATTAATCCGTGAGGTCTTTGACCTCGCATACCATCACTCCGCATTTTTTCACAACGCGTGTGCATTTAGCACGCATGCCTTTACAACGATTTTCGTTGTAAAGGCATGCATGGTAAATGCACTTGCGTTGTGAAAAAAAAAAATGGAGCCAGGAGAGTGGAACCATGACGAGAGAGAGGTAAGGGTTTTTTTTGTGGTTTTTTGGGGGGGTGGGGGGTTGTGCTGGGGGAGTGATTGTGTTGTGTAGTGTTGTGGTGGTTGTGTAGTGTAGGGTCGTGCTGGGGGTAGTGCTATAGGTTTTAGGGTAGTGTTGTAGTGTTTGTGTAGTGTTCACATAAGTAGTTGGATCCTGTATGCTGGCTATCTGATATCTTCTTCTCCAGTCTGTCCCTAGCGCCGGGAAACCCACTGTGGGTAGCTGTGCGCGGTAAAAGTTTAAATAAATAGTGTAGGGTCATGCTGAGGGTTGTGTTTTAGGGTTTAGGGTAGTGTAGAGTTTGTGTAGTGTAGGGTCATGCTGGGGGTAGTGAAGTAGGGTTTAGGGTAGTGTTGTAGTGTTTGTGTAGTGTAGGGTAATGCTGGGGGTAGTATTGTAGGGTTTAGGGTAGTGTTGTAGAGTTTGTGTAGTGTAGGGTCATGCTGGGGATAGTGTATAAGGGTTTATGGTAGTGCTGTGGTGTTTGTGTAGTGTAGGGTCATGCTGGGGGTAGTGTTTTAGGGTTTAGGGTAGTGTTGTAGTGTTTGTGTAGTGTAGGGTCATGCTGGAGGTAGTGTATTAAGGTAGTGTTGTAGTGTTTGTGTAGGGAAGAAAAGTGCTTTATGGTAGTGTTGGGGGGGTCATTCTGGGTAGTGTAAATGTAGGAAAAGGACTGCGTGTCGAGGGTGGGTGGTGCAGGGGTACTACATTAGGGTGTAGGGTAGGGTAGGGTAGGGTACTCTCACTTACCTTTAAAAATTTTACAATGAGTATACCTTTAACATGCATGCCTTTGCGTTGTAAAGGCATGTGTGGTAAAAGTATATTTGTTGTAAAAGTTGTGTTGTGTTAATTTGCAGAGTGATAGCATTTGAGGAATAATTTTTGCGGAGTGATGGTATGCGGGAAAACGTCACATATTCCTTAAAAATATTCTAAAAAACATATAAAATAGACCTTAACACAATACAAATATCCCTGGGCACTCTTCCAGGTCAGCATAATGTTACTTATATTGTAATAATTTAGTTATTTGCCCTACAAGATACCCATCACTGTAGTGGACCAAGTGACTAATCTAATATGTATCCTAACTTTGTCACCAATTACCTATTTAGATTAGCCTGGACGTCTCAGCCTTCAAAGGGCGGACGTTTTTTTCTTGGTGCACTTATTAACAAATGCAGCCATTAGTTTTGAGCAATTCAAGACAGCAAGTCGATTATGTGGGAGGATATTGTTAGTGTGGAAAGATTTCTTTGTCCTACTGAGGTGGCTCACTATATACATATCCACCTAGCAAATAGGAAATTAGTGAACGGATTAATTGCTATAGAATTAAGAACTAGTACTGCCAACATAACACACATTTGTCGCAAGCTTAGTGCACTGGCCCAGAATCAGCCAACTTGCTACTGGCCCCCACAAGTCCACGGCCCTGCATGAGCATTAATCAACCCGGACTCCTGCTTGAGGAGCCTGTATTTACTTTCTTTACTTTCCCCAGTATTTGGCCCATTTTTACCCATTCTAGTACAATTGTGTCACTAGTTAGCCCACAGGGTGGGCCTTGAGAGCGCAAGCTGAGTTTACCACATGGGAATTGTAAGGCCCACAGCTTGATTGCTGCCCACAGGGATAATTTACATCCTCTCCTTGAACAATGCACATCTGAAGTCTAAGTTCATTCATCTGGACTAGGCTCAGTTCCTTCAAAGGCTTTGACAACTGGTGGTCTAGGAAACGTGAAACAATAAGCCTCTCCACAAGGTAGGCTATTCTAACATATGGGTCCCCAAAATAGCTCACATAGTGGAGGCCTCTGTATGTGGAGAAAATCGGCAGCCAACATAACTGCTAAAGAGATTAGGGTTAATTCACTAGAGATTTTGTGAATTAGATGCAATTGAATTGAATTACTCTACTGGCAGAAGGCTGTGATTTTATAACATTTATACCCGCATTCCCAAGTGTAAAGTTGAAGCATGTAGCTTGAGAACCCTAGAGGAACACTTGAATATTAAAATCATTCAAGCCCAGTGGATTTGGTGGGGGACTTTAATGTCACATTCAAGCAACTCAGGTGTGAGGGAGCTGTGGTGACTGAAAAGAAAGATGAGCACAGGGTAATCCCTCAGCTTGGAATTTGACAGGCCGTCAGGAGGTCACCAGTGGCACTGCAGTTATTGTCACTTACATTGTCTGAAGGCTTGAGAGAGTGCAATGGCTGCTCCAAGGTTGGCCCGCTAGGAGCAGGGACTTTTAATGGAATTAATAAAAATAGCAGAATTGATTATACTAAATTGGAAGTTCAGCTTTGGCCACATGTGTTAGACATGGAGGTAATACCGAGGGGCAATAGTGATCATAATGCACTACGTCTATCTTTGAAGGGGGTTACCAACATAATCCAGGGGCCTCATAATCTGCTAAACACAAGGAAGGTTAGCACAGCAAACAATCAGGCTTGGAGTACTGAGTCCTACCTCATCTCTCTTTCTAAGCCCTGGCTATCTCTCATGCCTCGGAACGCTAGCTTCTGTGTTTCATCCAGGCCCCCCAAATCTTCTCCCATTTGCGCAGTCAGCATCTACTCTGGTATATTGTCTGTTCCGCTAGTTGACACCAATCAAGATCTTTTTTCCAGTCCTCAAGTGTTGGTGCCTCCCTCGCTCCCCATGCTCTGGCAATGTTCCTTTTGGCCACTCCACGTGCCAGAGTGAACCATATTTGGACATATTTCGGCCAGTCTGCCTCTCCCGTCACCCAGAGGATATGCTATCTTGCCTCCACTGGTACTTAATTCCCACCACTGTTGCCATAACCTGGGCCAAGTCGCTCCAATACCTCTTAATCTTGGGGCAGGACCATAGAATATGGAAGCATGTAACCTTCTCGCCGCACCCTCTCGCACATTCCTCTGAATCGCAATAACCTATGCCATATTGAACTGTCCTTGGGGTGTAGGACCTATGCAGTATCCAAAGCTGAATTAGCCTGAACCTTGTCCTTGAGGCAATTTCCCTGGGGCTCTGTGTGGCTTTCAATCAATCAATCAATCAGGAGTTTGTTAAAGCGCGACTACTCACCCGTAAGGGTCTCAAGGCGCTAGGGGTGGGGGGTTGGGGGGGGGTGGGGGGGTGGAGGGGGTGCAGGTTCCATTCCATCAAGGAGGGGGTCTGTCGAAGAGCCAGGTTTTGAGGTTTCTTGCGAAGATGGGGAGTGGTGTTGTCTGTCTGAGGTGGAGCGGAAGGGCTTTCCATGCTTTGGCCGCGAGGAAGGAGAAGGAGCGGCCTCCCGATCTGGTCTTTCTGGTGCGGGGGACCACGGCGTAGGAAAGCTGGGCTGATCGTAGGGTCCTTTGGGGTGCGTGGACTTTGAGTCGGCTGTTCAGTTATGCTGGTCCGGTGCCGTGGAGGGCCTTGTGTGCGTGGGTGAGCATCTTAAAGGTGATTCTCGCCTCGACGGGGAGCCAGTGGAGTGTGCGCAGGTGCTGGGAGATGTGGCAGTGTTTTGGCAGGTTGAGGACCAGTTCTGGATGTTCTGTAGCTTGCGGATGAGGTTTTTGTTTATTCCGGCTTAGAGTGCGTTGCCGTAGTCGAGTCTGCTGGTGACCAGGGCGTGAGTGACTGTCTTTCGGTGTTCGAGGGGGATCTATTTGAAGGTCTTACGAAGGAGGCGGAGGGTGTGGAAGCAGGAAGATGAGACAGAGTTGATCTGGCGGTCCATTTTGAGCTCGGCGTCCAGGATGATTCCCAGGTTGCGTGCATGGTCTGTGGGGGTTGGCGGGTTTCCGAGGGCGGTGGGCCCCCAGGTGTCGCTCCAGGCGTCGGGATTTGGGCCCATGATGAGTACTTCTGTTTTGTTGGTGTTTAGTTGTAGGCAGCTGTTTTTCATCCATTTGGCGACGGCTTCCATGCCTTCTCGAAAGTTGCGTCTGGCGGTGTTGGGCTCATTGGATAGGGAGAGGATGAGCTGGGTGTCATCTGTGTATGACACAATGTTGAGTCCGTAGGTTCTGACGATAGGGGCAAGTGGAGCCATGTAGACGTTGAAGAGCGTCGGGCTGAGGGAGGAGCCCTGGGGGACTCCGCAGGTGGTAGGTGTGGGGTCTGAGAGGAAAGGGGGGAGTCTGACCCGCTGTGTCCTGCCGGAGAGGAAGGAGCAGATCCAGTCGAGGGCCTTGTCCTGGATTCCTGCATCGTAGAGTCTGCGTATTACGGTGCGGTGGGAGACTGTGTCGAACGCCGCTGATAGGTCGAGGAGGATGAGGGCTACTGTTTCTCCTTTGTCAAGTAAGGTGCGGATGTCGTCTGTTGCGGCGAGGAGGGCGGTGTCCGTACTGTGGTTTTTTCTGAAGCCGGATTGGGAGGAGTCGAGGATGTTGCGTTCTTCAATGAATGTGGCGAGTTGGCTGTTGATGGCTTTCTCGATGACTTTCGCTGGGAACGGGAGCAGGGAGATGGGTCTGTAGTTTTTGAGGTTGTTGTGGTCCGCTGAGGGTTTCTTTAAGAGGGGGTTGACCTCGGCGTGTTTCCAATCGTCGGGGAACGAGGCGGTCGCCAGGGAGCGGTTGATGGTTTGGTGGAGCATGGGTGTGATGGTGTTGGCGGCTCTGTTGAAGATGTGGTGGGGGCAGGGGTCCGTGGGGGCCCCTGAGTGGATTGACTTCATTGTCTTCGGTGGTGAGGGCTGTCCAGTCATCAATCGCTGGTTTCCGGGTGTCAGGGGTGGTTGGTGAGGGTTCAGTGTGTTGGTTGTCTTCGTCGAAGTTGTCGTAGATGCTCTTGATTTTGTGGTGGAAAAAGATGCTGAGTTTGTCACAGAGGTCTTGTGAGGGAGGGATGTCGGTAGACTCGCTGGTGGGTTGGGCGAAGTTCCTTGCTGTTGTGTGCGTGGGTGGAGATTCTGTCTTCAATCGTTTTTTTCCTCGTTTCTCTGATGAGTTGATGGTGGGCTTTGGTGGCGGCTCTGAAGTTGTTGTGGGCTTCTGTGGATTTGGTGTTTCTCCAGGCCTTTTCGAGGCGGCGGCATGTGCGCCTGGACTCTCGAAATTCGGTGGTAAACCATCTGGCTTTCTTGGCACGGGTATTGTTGTTTTTCTTGAGGGGGGCTATGGTGTTGGTGCTGTCCGAGATCCATCTATGCAGGGTTCGGGCTGCGGTGTTGGGGTCGTCGTTTTCCGCGATGGTAGGGGTGGAGTTGTTGAGTGAGGAGGTGAGCTGTTCATCAGTGATTTTGGTCCAGTTTCTTTGTGGAAGCAGGTGCTGGTGTCTGTGTATGGTAGGTGTTCTGAAGGTGAAGTGGACGCAACGATGGTCGGTCCATGGGAGTTCGGTGGTGTGGCTGAAGGTGATGGAGTTTCCTGTAGTGAAGAGGGGGTCGAGGGTGTGTCCTGCTGAGTGCGTGGGCTCAGTCACGATCTGGTGTAGTCCAATGTTGTGGAGGTTGTCCAGGAGGCATGTGGTGTTGGGGTCCAGTTGATTGTCGAGGTGGAAGTTGAGGTCTCCCAGCATGGTGTAGTTGGTGGATGCGATGGCCTGCAGGGAGATAATGTCCGTGATGGAGTTGGCGAAGGGTCTGCGGAGTCCAGGGGGTCGGTAGATGAGGGTTCCTTGGAGGGCGGCGGTGGGGCTGGCCAGTATCTTGAAGTGAAGGTGTTCCATCAGTTTTGTGGACTCGTCAGGGAGTGTGCTCAGGCGGAGGCTGGATTTGTGGACAATGGCGATTCCTCCTCCTGGTTGGGTGGGGCGGTCCTTCCTGGAGATCTTGTATCCCTGGGGGATGGCGATGGCGATGTCCGGTCCCGAGGTGGTGTTGGTCCAGGTTTCGGTGAAGAATGCTACGTCTGGGGTGGTGCTGTCGAGGAGGTCCCAGATTTCTGTGGCGTGTTTGTGGAGGGATCGGACGTTGAGGAGGATGCATTGCAGGGTCTTCGGTTCGGTTGTGTTCTTGTGGGCGGGTTGTGCTGGATCTGTGTTCTTGGCGGTGCTGCAGGTGTGCCGGCAGCGGTGACAGCTGAAGGGTCCATGGGTGTCGGCTGGTGATGCTAGCTTGCAGTTGTTGTTGCAGCCTGGGTTGAGTGCCTGGAGTGCTGCTGGGTCGTAGCATTGGCGGGCGGAGGTCCAGGGTTCCTGGTGCTGGTCGCGGACGGGTCGCAGACGTTCTTGCCTTTGACGCGCCTTCAGTGCACCAGTGGCGCACCCACAGCCCGCGGCCGCTGCGCGGCCGCACAGTGGCCGCCATTAAGTAGGGGTCGGGGAGGGCTGGACAGCTGGGAGGCGGGAGCGGGGAGGGGAGCTGGATTGGGCCGGTCGCGCTGGGCGGGGGAGGGGCTGTGGGGCAGCAGCGGCGGGGAAAGGTAAAGGGAGGAAAGAAGGGATAAAGAAAAAAGGGAAAATAAGCAGAAATAAGCCACAAAAGAGCAGAGATGCAGAAAAGAGCAGAAAGGTGAAAGATAGAAAGGGTAGAAAAACGAGTGAAAACGAGTGAAGGAGCAGAGGGAGAGAAAGGGAAAATGGGAAGAAATAAGGCACAAAAGAGCAGAGGTGTAGAAAGGTGAAAGATAGAAAGGGTAGAAAAACGAGTGAAAACGAGTGAAGGAGCAGAGGGAGAGAAAGGGAAAGTAGGCAGAAATAAGGCGCAAAAGAGCAGAGGTGCAGAAAGGTGAAAGATAGAAAGGGGAGAAAAACGAGTGAAGGAGCAGGAAGAAAGAAAGGAGACAGAGGTCCACTGGACCACCAGGGATGAGGCGCAGGGAAACCTGCGGGTGGAGGAGGGCCTCGATCACCAACACTCAAGAGTGCAGGGGCAGGAGCACCTCACTTAATGGTGGAGTTGCGAGGGTGGGAGAGCAATTTCACTGACAATGAGTCAGTGGTCTTGCTCGCCTGTCCCCGCAGTGGCCGCCATTAAGTAGGGGTCAGGGAGGGCTGGACAGCTGGGAGGCGGGAGCGGGGAGGGGAGCTGGATTGGGCCGGTCGCGCTGGAGGGGGGGGGCTGCGGGGGCAGCAGCGGCGGGGAAAGGTAAAGGGAGGAGTCATCATCCTCCAAAAGTCCCACATCCAAGTCCCATGCTGTCCTTAAGGAACACATACAGTCTGGGGAATTATTCAGTAGCTTCAAATAAGAAAGGGAGATGGCTTTATCTATCATTGGGTCGAGTAAAAGTCTATCTTCCGGTGGAGTAAATTCTGGAAGTGGCCCCCCTTCCACCAAGTGACATTTGAGGGCATGTCTCAACTGTAGATACCTGAGGTATTCCCCAGCCCCCATCTGGAATTCCGTCTGCAGACTAGAGAAGTCGATAATTTTTCCTCCTCTCCAGATGTCTTTCAAGAGGTCTATCCCAATGAGTTCCCATTTTCTAAAGCCACTTAGTTGTATTACCTTCCCAAGGAAGTCTCCCTCCCACAATGAGGTTTGCTCTGTAAGCTTGGCCTCCCACCCCACCAATATTGTTGCTTTCCTCCAAGCAGTAAGTACTGTCTGTGTATGTGTCGGGAGTGTCTTATTGCGTTAATTCATGTATAGCTCAGCTTGATAGCTGCCTTTTACCATTTCTAGCTGGTCACCCGTTGATATTAATAAGTTGTGCCGCCACATAGTATTTTCTAATCCCAGGGACTGCCAGCCCTCCCTCATACACCCCTTGTTATAACTTCTTCAATGCAATCCTAGGGCTGCCACCCACCCCCCAACAGCAACGTGCACTGCTCCGCCTCAACCGCTTGGAAGAGAGTTTCTGGTACCTGATGTGGCGTGTTCTGTAGCGCGTACAGCAGGCGAGGGAGAGCTATCATCTTAAACAGAACTGCTCTGCCCATAAGGGAGACTAGCATTTGCTGCCAATGGGTCACATCCCCCGTAGCCTGTCTAATTGAGTGTATACATTTCTCTCCATTAACTCCTCCTAAGACTTAGCGATCCAAATACCCAGATATTTAAATGCATCTTTTTGGACCAGTTCCTTGCACATCAGCGTCAGAGCTGGGTCTTGCCCGCCAGGGAAAACAACAGGGACTTATCCCAGTTAATTCAATACTTTGAGCAGGTGCCGAATGTCTGAAATATGTGGATGAGTCTGTGGAAGGTTTGTCGCGGTCTATGGTCGTAAAGCAGTACATCATCCGCATTACGTGATATACGTTCCTCCCACCTTCTATTTATGTCAATACCTCTGACCATTGGGCCCCCCAGCGCCCAGGTTGCCAATGACCCAAGCACCAACCCAAACAGTATCAGTGTTAGTGGGCAGCCCTGGCGTGTACCCCTGTGGAGCTTAAAGATTCTGGAGGCCGCCCATTAACCCGAACCCGTGCCAGTGGGGCGGAATTTAAGACCGTATCCATGCTCAAAACCTCGGACCCAGACCCAATCTGGCAAGCACAGCAAATAAGTATGGCCACTCACTACTATTGAACGCCATCTGGGGTCAAGCTACAAAAGTGCTTCTGGTTCATCAGCTTGTTTATTTACCATGTACATCACTCCAAATTCAGCCTTGTGCTTCTATGAGGCATAAATCCTAATTGATCAGGATGTGATAGAAGTTGCACCACCAGGCCTAATCTGTTCGCTAGGACCTTTGCCAGCACCTTGGTTTCAAAATTAAGCAGTGAGATGGGTCTGTAGGTACTGCATAGGTCATGGAATTTCCCTTTTCTTGGTATAACCACTATAGTTGCCAATCCCAGGTCTACATGCATTTATCCATCAGCCTTCGCCATGTGAAACATATTGAGCATTTGCAAGGCTATTATCCTCGCCACAGACTTGTACAGCTCCACAGGGATCTCATTCAGGCCTGTTGCCTTCCCAGACTGCAGATCCCCCACAGCTCCTTCCACATCTTCCATTGTCAGATCAGCATCAGTTGCCGCCTCCTCCTCTGGTCCAAGTGTCGGCAGTGCTAATTCTTTTAATAGCCTAATGCTCTCCATTTCCGCTCTCTCAGTGAGTGATTGATATATTCCCTTGTAATATGTTGCAAATGCCTCTGCTATTTCTGTGCTAGACCCCCACTAGCTTTCAGGGGTCCTAATTTCCAGGAACCAATTGCAGTTCCGATCCCTCCTCTCCAACCATGCTATTAATTTATTGGCTTATCGCCAACGTCATAAACGCACCTCTGTGTTGCAATCGTGTGTGTGTGGGCACTGTCCTTCTCTAAGTCTCTGAGTTATTTTTGTGTAAGCTTAAGAGAATGTCTATGTTTGGTGTCGGCCCTGGGATCCGACCCCAGCTCTGATTCGAGATTCACTATTTTTTCCTTCCAAAACTTCGCAGCGTGTGCGTTTTTCCTTACGTTTATCCCTGGTTGCTGCCTGTACAAAGTCTCTGGCCACTACCATGTATGCCTCCCAGAGGGTACTGCAAGACTCCACGGAGCCCGTATTTTCTGTAAAGTATTGTTCTGTGCGTTCCACAAACCGTTCCCTGAACTGGTGGTCCCTTAATGGAATTGGATCTAGGTGTGGCGGGAGCGCCCAGTCCCGCCCGGGGCCCTGCAGTAGTACCTCAAATGGCAAGTGGTGGGATATCCCCCGAGCTGTGTTACCCCTCTCAAAACAATACCCTTGTCATAGTGTGCATAAAAATGTAATCCAGCTATGACCCACTTCCATGCCGCACTGAGATATATTTTGCCTCGTTGTGGAATTATGTTGCCTCCACACATCTACTAGACCAAATGCCTTCGCAAAAAAATGTAATGGCTGTTCCCCCGTTATCCTGTGTGTCAGTGTGTCCCGGATGAGCTCCAGTGACACTGTTGCATTTGTGCCGCCACGCCACCCAGAATCAAAGTGCCCACGGGCAGTTCAAGTACTAATGTGCTAAGTTCTGGAAATGTTTCCCCATGCACATAATATATAAACCATCAAAGTGAAGTACTGGAAGAACCACAGGACACTATTTTCGTAAGGAAGGTATCCTCGCGCCCTCACCGCTTTCAGAATAGCATCTCAATCCCTATAGTTCAGAATCCTGGCTATAATTATTCTGAGTGGCGAACCAGGCTCTGTGAGCCCTGTCTGTTGTGAAGAAGGTCGATAGTCTTTTCGGTTTTAGGTGATTCAGTATGATGTCCTCCAAGAAGAGGTCTACACTCAGGCCCTCTCCCCCTTCCTGAACCCCCACTACTCTGATATTCCTACGGGCTATTCCCTCTTGATCTTCCAGTTTCATGGCCATTTGTTTATGTTGTTGGGCTAGAAGCAGCACTCGTTCTTACAATTTACACGTGGTGGACTGATGTTCGTTTCGGCCGTAGTGACTCTCTCAGAAGTTTTATGCATGTCAGCTCTAATCAGATTCATTTATATAGTAACTTTGTCTATCTTAGTCTCTAGGGTCATGCCCAGGACCTGTATGGCCGCCATTATCGCTCTGAGTGATGGCTCTGCTGCTTCTTCCTTGTCACAACTTGGACCACATTCCTGTGCCGCTTGTCGCGGGATCGCGTAATTATCCAGCTTTTTGGATTGCACAGGGGGGCACCTTTTGGTTTCATTATGGCATGCTTGTCATTGGGCTGTGTGTCCCTCAAAGGTCGTTTTCTATAGGCACTCTGATACCCATGTTACTTCCCTGGTGTTCACTCTCAGTCCAATACGGGGTCCCCCGGCCTGTCCTTTAGCACCCCCTGTGACCAATGCCAATGTGACCTGTTGGCTCATGCTAAGAAGCCAGTGATCCCACTCGTGCTGTTGATTCTACTCTCTTCCTGTGAATGCACATTGTCTGAGACATCACCAGTAGTCCCAGTCTCTGTGCACTTAAATATGACTTGAGGGAGGCCCCCCTACTTGATCCCTCAAGCAGCCTCTTGTCCAAAACTCGGGGCTGTAGCATAGGCCGTCACCGAATGCTGGTTAGCCAGGCCTCAGTCAGGGCCGTTCCTGGAGTCACATACGCAGCCATTTCCTTGCCTTCTGAGTCACTGTACCACCAGGGCCGGACTGGGAACCAAAACTGGTCCTGGCAAAGTGCTCGGCCACCCCCCCCCCCAACCCAGGGGGGTTGGGGGGCCCGCTGAGCTCTTTGCCGGGCCGTTTTTCGGCTGATTTTGTTACAGGGCTCCAAAAACGGGCCTGTAACAAAAACGGCCCTCAGGGGCCCAAAACCGGCCCCCACCTGTGCGGCCCACCGGGGGATTGCCTGGTGCCCACTACAGACAGTCCGGCCCTGTGTACCACTCCCTAATGTTGGGGGCCACTTCCCTGCGCACCCCTTCAGCATCGCCTCTGCTGTCTGTATGTTGCTACCAGTCTGCAGACTCTTTCTTCCTCTCTTTCTCCCAAGTTTGGGTGGTCCACTTTTATCAGCCCAGATCGAAATTTACGGACTCGGTTCACCGGAAGGGTTCCCAAACCTTGCTGGTCTCCTGGGTACTTTCCCTTCACGGCGACTCAGTTTCTAGTCAGCTAACTTGCATTGAGGGCCCCTTCTTCGGATCCTCCACCATGCTGCCGCCTCTTTCTGCACATCACGGGCTCCCGTCCCCGCCCTCTGCCTATGATCCTCTCTCGTGGCGGGGACGCTCCTCAACCCAGGGATTGCTGTGGACGATACCTCCTGGCTAGCACCTCCTCAATGGGGAGACCTCCGCTTGGTCGCTCCACCCGACTGCTCAATGTCACACAGCCTACCTTTGACACGGGACACCGCTTGATTGTGTCTCTGGCTTGCCTCGTTCCCTGGCCAGACGGGGCCATCAATGTTGTCCTTGCTTATTCTGTGTCCCAGATTCAGATGCTTGACACCGGACTTGTCTCTCCTCCTTATTAGAGCTGTACGATCACTTATTTACTCTGTAGCTGCAGGATTAATGATGGATATTTTGGGCAATGGAGGAGGCCGCTACGGAGCTACTGAGTTATGCTCCCCCGCTTTTGTGGTTTTTAACCAAAATAAAGCTAATTTGATTTGTAACCTGTAAAGAACATATAATCAAAGAGTGACTCTATTTTATAGATGTACATTTTATTGAGTTATTTGTCAACAAGTACAAACTGTATGGAATTTAATATGTCTTTTAACCATTCTAGATTAGTATTTATTCTGTTTAGATTAGGGATACATGCTTTTATGACAATGTTGTCGAATAAAGTATTTAATCATAATCAAAGAGTCCTTTACAGCTTGCTTGTTAGCAACATCAACTTACCCTTTCTGGTGGGTTCCCAGCATGCATGTGTTTTCATGTTGTTATGTTCACAGTATTGACTGCTGTGTATTAGGGAAATACTATCTTCTCTTGTCTCCATTTGTAGGGCAGCTCCAAAGTGAGATGCAAGGTACAACAGGATTTGTTCTATAGGTCCATACGTAATGCCTTCATTGCTTACTAGACCCCTCTCTTCATAGCTCAGAGAAAGTAGAGCACCAGATAGTGCGGTGCACTACCAGCCCTTTAATAGATGTTTCTGTTGGTAGCCCGTTACCTTCCTTAATGGCCAACCGTTCATATAAATATCTGGCCTCAGCCCTCTCACCAAACATGGATTCCGTCAGGGAAACAGAAAAGCTTCAAGTAGAGTCGTGGTTGCCAGCACAGAACCAGCTAAGGCACGAAAGCTGGCAGATAGCAGAAATTATCAACCAGATCGCCGTTCATCATAACGGGAGAAGTAGGCAGAGTCTTCCAGGTGATGAGACCTATCATCAAGATTAGAATCTCCTGGAAAGGTCTCACAAGAGTACAGTTCATATACAAAACAATGGGAAACAACTACTTATATTGTTTAATGAATGGTATTAATGGCACACAGTGGAAACTTGGGGTCCATGTATAAAAAAGTCACGGAGTGCAGGGCAGAAAGTCACCTTGCCTCACTGCACTGTTTGACAGGGAGAGGCCAGGAATGCACCTTATTTAAGGCAATGCAGCACATTCCTGCATTTTCGTCAGTGCTGCTGCACTTTTGGCAGCCTAGCGCCAACGAAGGCACCATTGCACCTTCCTGCACAAACCAATCTTGAGGGTGGTACTCCTCTATATGTGCTGCAGAATGCAGCACACAAAGAAAGAGGAAGTAACAAGGAGAAATACAAATATTTCTCCCCGTTATGCCTCTCCTGGGAAGGCATATCTTTTTGACATATTCCCAGGTTGACTAGTTCTGGCAAATCTTGAAATGCAACAAAAACCATCAGAGTTATGTGACAACACCCATGGAATGCCTTGATTTGCCCGTCATTGCCTTACTCCAGATCTATGGAGCTACTCATGCCCAAATGAAGTTAACCTGCATGGCTTCATAAATCTGACTTAAGGTTTGTGTTGCTCTTTCACCATGTTGCGTGGTGCAAGAGAGATGGAAACCAGCTCGTAAAATGTGTTACAGTGAGTTACATATTTGGACTAGAAGACCAATACATTGTTTTTTATAAAATGTTCATAATATTTAGATTTACATACTGGTCACACAGAGCAGAAAAATGAGGCCATTACTTAAGCCCACTTGAACTACTGGCCAATACAGTAGAGGTTTGTTTAAACCTTGAGCTATGTGATTAGACTCAACCTTGAAAAGGAAACTGGGCTTCGAAATCTGTTGTTTTCTTCAGAATCATGCTGTTTTCAGTCAGAAAGCAATATATTTTCTCCTGAGAGATCGAAATGTTGATGAGACAGTTTAAATCATTGCAACGAAATAGTGAGCCATGTTTCATGAATACTAAATGAAGACTCCCACAAACTGATGTTGACACAGAATTAGTATGTTTTGCATAAAAACAGTACAAAATAACTTCGTCCTATTTTCCCAACTTAAATCGTCTCTTTGATTACACTACCCTGTTGTCATATAGACAACTGTCTGTTACTTAACAGTGCATAGCAGAGGAAATATACAGTGACAGACTGGCACAGTGATTTGGGAACAGACTGTAGTGCAGGGGATAACAAATGCAGTTTTAAACTGTTCGTGAAGCACTTGCCTTGCCTAATTTGGCCAGTACATTGCAAAACAATGAAAATTGAATATAATTCAGATAAATGTTAGAAAACTAAAGTCGGAAAAGATTAAAAATACAGATGAGCCCTACTAAAAAGGGTAAGAAAGGGAATAAAGAGGACATTATAATCAGTCACTGAAACATTTCAATAAATATCAATCTTCAGACAGAAAGAGAAATATTTTACATTTTTCAAAAAGGTCAGTAAGTTGTTTTTAATGCAGCTTCACAAAATATGGATGCACATCCTTGCAAACATTGTCCAAGAAAACACATTTGGCATTTCCAACTGTATATTATTTTTTACTTTTTATTTTGAAAACAGATGCGGCATGGAAAATAAATTAGCACACATATAAAATTATACAAATGCAGGTGTAGCAAAGCAGCTTAGGAACACCAGTTCTGACACGGAAGGGCGCTCGCTCCTTTTCATGCAGCTGTGCACATCTGAAGAGGACAAAATGCCTTCAATGACTGTTCAAGACAGCCAATGGGCGAAGTGTATTATTATTGTGGCTTCTGGGAGAACTTGAGAATGGCGAGACAGCGAAAACTCCAACAGAAACATAGAAAAAAAATGATTATTTCTTTCTTGGCAAATGGAAGATCGTAAAATAGTGCAACGGACTTGCTCATTGCTATATGAGCTCCACCACATGAAATAATTGTTTTTGAAAGCAGGGAACCTTAAAACAAACGTACTTAAGGATAGTACGTGGCTTCCACAATGCCAGAAATAACAATGAGGCACATTTGGCCACAACTTGATTAACCAATAACTCGGTGAGCAGCTGAATTTAGCTCTGTTTTCAAAGGAAGAGGATATACTCTCAGAAATACTGGGGAGTTTCACATGGAAAAACACACTTTTTAGACAGCAATTGAAAATTAACCAATAACTGTGGTGTTTTGGCAGCAGGTATAAAGGAAAAGACATTCGATTGCATGCCACATCAGGGTCCAGTTGCATGAGAAAATAAAAACAGGATGAATAGCAAAAATTGTCTCTTTTGGTGGGCTATCGAAACTCCTAAGCACAGAGAAAGCTGAAGAAAACACCAGTTTTGTCATTGTTCCAGTGTAAATGGCTTTAATGCATATGGTTGCCCTGTTGATTTGGAATCAGGTATGGTAGCAGCAGTCCTGTTGTGAACATGTTTTAAACACATCGGGCATATTTACATGTTCTGACGCATCTCTGCAAATCAGCAGGGATGCGCCAGAAGAGATGCATCATGCAATCCTCTCCTTCCGCCACCATGGTGCAAGGAAGGGAAGATGCGTGACGCATCTTGTGGTGTATGGGCGGCGCATTGCTGGAGTCGCGTCGCAAGAGTGACGCAACTCCTGCAATGCACAGGGGCCACCCATACTCAACGTGGTGCGTCACTCCTTACGCCTGCTTCAGGCAGGCGTAAGGATTTGACGAAGCAGCGTCGTAAAACTGACTCAGTGAAATCTTATAGATTTCACTGCGTCAATTTTACGGGGCTTTCCTGCGAGGGAACGCCCACCCTGCGACAAAACGCCCACATGAAACCTGATGCAGGTTTCATGTGGCGCAGGGCTTTACAACATGACGCATCTGCCTAGATGTGTCACGTTGTAAATAAGTCGCAACGAGGCGCATTGTTTACACCGCCGCTGCGTCACAAAAGTGATGCAACAGCGGCGTAAAAGTGTCGCAAGGGGCTTGTAAATCTGCCCCATCATTTTTAGCTCTAGTTGTAAGCAGCTGTAGCTGCGGAGCGGAACTCATGCCAGCATCACAACAAAAATACAAAATTAAACAGAGGAGGTTTTGGCTCATCCCACTTCCAACATTGGTTGTTTTGGCTCAGCCCTTTACCACCATTGGACGTGTGGAGTGTCATACACATCTTGGAGCTACCCACTCAACTTCTCAGATGTCTACATTTTGCCTTGACCATTTACAGTTTACATTGGTGAAAATAATCCAGTATGTTTGAGTCATTACCTCACATAAGACATGGCTCCTGGCCTCAGTTTTCCCAGCTCTCCTGGATGGTCATACCCTCTTTTTGGAACTGCCTTGTAGGCATCTGCATAGAGTATACTTATTGCTGTCACTAGTGGCAGACTGCCCATCTCAACAATGCCAGGTCTCCACAGTTGCAATATCTGGTGATGTACTGGCTGCGGTTATGCCACATACCACCAGAGATGGTGAGCTTCTCTGCAAGAGAAGCAATGCTGATGGTCATGAGGGTTTTGTAAATAATGCAGCTGGTTATGAAGATGGTAAGGTCTGACAAGGGGAGCCAATGGAGTTCCATCAAGATGAAAGTGAGGTGACAATATTTCCTCCGGCACTGAACGTGATGTTCTGCGTCAAGTAGGATTATTATTATTATTATTATTATGGGCTTGTTACGCGCCGGCCTCACACCCGAAGGTGTATCTCCGCGCGGTGCTGTGAGGTGAACAGATCAGAAGCTCCTCCTAGAATAGTACAGTTTTTAGTCGTTTCCTGAAGGCTGTGTGGCTCTGGCATTCTCTGAGGGAGAGGGGGAGACTGTTCCATAGACGAGGACCCATGATAGATAGGGCACGGCCTCCCTGTCTTGTCTTATAGTGTCTAGGAACCTGAAGCAGCTGTAGGTTGGAGGACCTGAGGATACGGGACGGACGGTGAAAAACAAATTTGTCTGTCAGGTAATGTGGTCCTAGATTGTACAAGCATTTGTGTATCACACAGCTGATCTTGAATTCTATCCGTTTCCGGATAGGAAGCCAGTGGAGGGCCCTAAGGAGGGGGAGGGACGGTGTTCTGGGGGGGGTGTTGGTCACCAGCCGTGCTGCGGTGTTCTGCACCACCTGCAATCTATTGAGCACTCCCTCATTGGCGGCCAGAAGTAAGCCATTGCAATAGTCCAGGCGGCTCAAAACGAGGGCCTGGACCAGGGTCTTCCGGGTATCGTCCGGTAGAAGGGGGAACACCTTCCGAAGGAGGCCGATGATGTGGAAGCAGGACCCTGCAGTGGTGCTGGCATGATGAGAAAGGGTGAGGTCCTGGTCTAGACGTACTCCCAGGTTCTTGACTACCTGTTTGGGAGGCGGAGCCTGTCCCAAGCTTGGAGGCCACCAGTCTGGGGTCCAGAGGATTCTCGCCTCTCCGAATAACATGACCTCAGACTTTCCCACATTACACTGTAGGAAGTTTTTGGCCATCCAGCTGGCGATTGCAGTCATGCCGTTGGAGAAAGCTTGTCTAATCTCGGGAGTCAAGGTCTTAAAGGTGAACAGCAGCTGCGTGTCGTCAGCGTAGGAGATAGGCATGAACCCAAAGGACCTAGTCAAGTTGGCCAGGGAGGAGACATATACGTTAAACAACGTAGGACTAAGACATGAGCCCTGTGGGACTCCTCTGATGATGTTGGCCGAGGTGGAACTAAAGGAGCCCATGTTCACCGTTTGTGTCCGCTCAGAAAGAAAGCTGGAAAACCATGCCAGGGCAGATTTGTCAATGCCTGTCTCCTTTAATCTGGTAAGGAGAATGGCGTGGGATATGGTGTCGAATGCTGCGGACAAGTCCAGCAGCACCAACACCACAGACAGCCCTCTATCCAGTGACATGCGTATGGTGTCCGTCACGGAGAGGAGGGCGGTCTCAGTACCGTGCCTAGGCCTGAACCCGGACTGTGAATGGTCTAAACTACCAGTCTGTTCAATAAAGGCGGAGAGATGGTGATTGACATGTTTCTCCGTCAATTTGCCGATGAATGGCAGAAGGGAGATCGGCCTCAAGTTGGTCATGTCTGACCAGGGGATAGCGGTGTTCTTCCTGATAGGCTTAACTATGGCCTCCTTCCACATCCGGGGGACCAGCCCTTCAGGATGCCTTCAAGGGGTGCCAGTGTGGTGTCTGGAAGGCCACTGAGGCGGTATTATAATGTTAACCAACAGTAATCTTAGGATGTGCTTTGAAATGAAGGTGATCAAAATCACATGCTATAGAAGGCCACCACTGTATGAATTACTCAGTAGATTACTTTGAGAAATGCTGGAGTGTATTTTTTTGGTCTAGGCCCCATCTGTCCATTAATCCCCGTTCACATGTCACTCTGTTTGATCATGCTTGCAGAGGAATGAGTACAGCTGGGCAGCCTCTGGCAGCCCTACCGACTAGTTTTTATTTTTAAAGACAGCCATCTTAAAGTAGAGCTCCCTAGGCTGCCTCCAGTGCAGAGTGAGGCCCACTGTCAAAGTTCCCGCTCATCCTACATAAAAAATGCACAGCAAAGCTTTGTGTCGGTAATGTTTAAAAAATGTCTCCTATATATTGTTAGAGGGAATGAGAGATGTGCATGAGGGTATAAAACTGCTATTGATGTACTGTGTGTTACTGGTGTCTGAGAATGCAGGGAGAGGCAGACACCTGCACTGCACAATGGCTTGCAGGTGGTCATTGCTAGCATTGGAGTGGGCAGCATTTGAGACGCAGGAGAGGGATGCTGGAAGCTGGGCAGACTGGCCCCTTTAATCCTGCGGCATGTTAATTATGGGATAGCAGCCTTGTGTTCTGGTTAAGACTTATTAACAGTTATAGAGCCTAATAGTTGCACGCATATCATACACAGCTTCGGTTTATGTATGCCGTGCACTGGCTGCAGCTGTACACACATGGCCACCTACAGAAAAATCGCCAAGAAAATGCTGCAGTGTTCGCTGACATACTAGTAGTTTAGGAAAACACTGCAACTTGGACTTAATAGATGTTCCGTATTTCGTTTTCTTTTTTTCTTTTTTATTGAAGAGATATAAATCATTTAAATAGAGCAATTGCAATACAGAAAAATACATCTCCAGAGAGCATCTTAACAAATGGCGCACACGTATTACACCATCAAGCATGCATAGATGAAATCGGCCAGCACAATTCATTAATCATGAGAGAATAGAAAAAAAAACAGTTAAGGTTTTAGATGACCCTATTCCTTCATATGTCCAATTCGTAACCAGGCGTGATATCCGAAAATCCACCATGGCGAGGTCTCATATTGTTCTTAGCTTACTGCATTTAGGATAATTCTGTACAACCGCCAGTTACAGCCCCCAGAGTAGTACAAAAGGGGGTGGTAATGGACGGAGCATCTGAACCAATCAAACACTCACACCCAGTCAACTGATCTGGGTTTAATCCATCACCGTTCTTTAGCCCACTCTGCCAACCCAGTTCAGACATGGCTATATGCAAATCAGTCTGACCCTGTGCCTCATGGGAACAGTCCAGCCCGAACTGCCAAACCAAGCCTTCCCTGGACTGGAAACAAGCTTCCGAGGACCGGTTTCAGCCCACAGAGTATACATACTCCTGCCATCAGGATAAGGGGTCTGGAGCCCTGCTCGAGCAATCACTGATGTTCAAGATAGAATAGCAAAGACAACATTAAAGGGGACGTTAGGCTGTAAAGATGAGTCACGATGCAGAAGGGTGATATCAGGAACATATCTTTATTCAAAAACAACACAGGTGAGGAAATGCTGAGAGATAAGGGGCGGTGACTGCAGGAAACTGGCGACAACTGTCAGCTGGACGTTCTAGAACGTCCAGCTGAATACAAGCCGTGAGATCGGTACGGTGTCCAACAGTGGACAACAATAAACACAACACATCTTCTCCCTAAAGGAGAAAGGCAGGGGGGGGGTGGAATCCTCAGAGGAGCCTGCAACACTTCGATTCACCACACTTGAAGAGCGACTCCTATTGGGCCTGAAACAGAAGAGGCCTTACAGGGCATCCACTCAGGGAACCCAGCTCTCTGCCACTCAGGCAGGAAAAGAAAATCTCCATATGCCGCCTAAGAAAGGGCAAAAAATAGAGTGTCTAATTACTTTGGATCCACGGACACGGGAAACAGCCGTCAGGCCATGAGTGGAGAGGACATGATGGCTATCACATAGGAGGTTCTCCTAATGTCGATATGCAAATTAGAAAAATAATTACGCAAGGAACTTAGTTCTGTTCCAAGACATCGCACCAGCAACATTGGCTCGCTGCCAACAATTTAGACCTGCCACGCACCAGCTTTGCAAGGAGAGGATCAGCTATCCAAGGATATATCCCTTTTGGATAATCTTTGAATATCACCACAAAAGACTCCATATTACAGAGCTTGAAGAAGCCATAACAATCCTCGGCTTGGAAGGGGGGGGGGGGCAGGGGGTCTAACAGCTGGTGCCTCCGAAACATCGAGTGCGATCGGGGGAGGCGGAAGGGATACTCCTTGGCTCTCCCAATGTCCCACTAAACAACAAGGGAATCGCTTGGACATTGAACACTGCATCTCCTCACACTGGCTCCAGAGAACCAAAGGTAATATACATTCAGAAAGCTCGCGACTAGCAAAAAGGAAGAGGAACGATCTATAAAACCAAAGACTCTTTAGACAACATAAACTTGAAATCATAACAGAAAGAGACACTCACCTGCTGCAATCGTGCTGTCAAATGAATATCCGGGCCGAGAGATCCACAACATCGACTACGAGCGATTAAAGACCCTGCAACTCGCGATCACAACAGAACATTAGCCAAGGCAGTCATGCTGGATGAATCGCCTAAAACAATCTCAATGCAGAACAACACTACTTCATTATCTGGACCTGTTGTCCCTAAAGGTTTAGTTGGGGGGTTTTATTTTCTGACTACAAATGTTGAATGGTGGTGCAAAGAGGTGGGGAGAGAGGAGGGACGCCAGGAAGATGGGAGAGGGGTGCAGTAACAGGACACCAACCGAGAGTGGCCTCGGGAACGACGCCCCACACATAAGGATGACGGTTACAACCCTAACTTGGAATGTAAGGGGATCAACGCCCCAGCCAAGCAGTAAAGGGTGTGTAAATATTTATCGGACAATCATTAAAATATTTTTTGCACTACAAAAACTCATCTTAAATGATCAGACGATCACAGGTTAAAACACAAAATACACCCTTTAATATATAAATCCTCCAGTCTAACCAAGCACAACAGAATGGCATTGATGTTTCAAGCAGCGCTAAAATTTCAACCCAAGGGCATTAAGACTGACAAAAAGAGTAGGGTTGTCATGGTGAAGGGGCATATTAGGGGAGGAACATGCACAATGGTGACAACCCATGCCCTAAACACCAATCAAGCAGTTTTTATCATCAAAACGCTGATGGTACTGGGTGGGTTTGCAGAAGGGGAGATTATCCTCATGGGCATTTTCAACCTTACATGGTACTTGGGCACGGACAGTAGACCCACACAGTTCTCTAACAGGAAGTTTGTCAAAAGCAGCGAACAAGCAATACAGGATCTAGGTCTGGTCGATGTTTGGAGAGAGGCTCACCCGACATTCTACACCTTCTTTTCACACATCCACTGGACTTATTCTAGATTAGATTATATATTCATGAGTCGTACCCTATTGGTTGAAGTTTGTAGGGGAAACATCCATGACAACAAAGTTAAAACTCCGCGCTGCCATTACCACGCGTCTTTTACAACGCAAGTCGTTAGCATGACTTGCGCTGGAGGGCGTTCTAGACTAAGGAATAGTAGATTTACTATTCCAACACCTTCCCTACTGTACGTATGCTGGTGTTGGAATAGTAAATCTAACTATTCCTAAGTCCAGCACCCTACAGTGCAAGTCGTGGTAACGACTTGTGTTGTAAAACCTGCGTTGTGATGTACTGCGATCTAAAAGATCGTGTTGTAACATCATACAACCCTGGTAGAGCCGAGATTCGCCCGATTTTCATCTCAGACCATGCTCTGGTAATAGTCTCTCTTGGGGGGAGGAACCATGTGCCAAAAATTCTCCTGATGGTTCTTCCCACATTCATTGCTACAAGATAGAGTGGCAAGTGATGAATTGAGTAAAACTATCACCAAATACTATCACCAAATATTTCTAACTGAACAGCCCTAGGATACATCCCCCTCTAACACCTGCGATGCGTTCATGGTGGTCTTGAGGGGCCACTGCACAGCGGCAAAAGTTGTGCTTAACTAACACCGAACCACTGAACGCTTGAAACTGGAAACAAAGTTATATGCCTTGGAACAAAAGCATAAACAGACCCCCACCCTAGAGCTTCAGCTCATAGTAACGGTTGTGTGGGGGAAATTAATTGCTATTTATGCCAATAGGGCCGAGCTGACGCTCTTAAGATTGAAACAAACATCTTATTCTCCTGGCAATAAGGTAGGTGCTCACTTAGCACGACAACTGTGGATCTGTAGGGAAAAAGATTACATCAGGAATATGTATAGCCCCACAGGACAACTAGAAACATCAGAACAAGGGAAAGCAAAGATTTTCAGAGACTGTCATAAATTGCTATACACTGCAGCACCCAAAAACGATCAGGCCCAATCAGACTATCTGGATAAGGTGGATCTACCGAAAGTAACTGCAACTCAAAATGAGCGATTAACAGACCCCATCGGAGTAGACATGGTACAAAGAGCTATCAATTCCCTAAAGCTTTTTAAATCTCTTGGGATGTATGGAATGACGGCACGCTTCGATAAAACATTCAGCGCAGAACTGGTCCACACTTAACATTGCTCTTCAATCACATAGCAGAAACAGGACAAGAAACGGCATCCATGAGTGAGGCTTTAACCACTGTCATCCCCAAAGCAAGAAAAGACCCAACATCCTGTAGTGCATACTGCCCCATAGCCCTCCTGAACCTCGACGCAAAGCTATACTCCAAAATCTTGGCCTCTAGACTAGAAGATATAATGCCCGCACTATTTCACCTGGACCAATCAGGGTTCCTTAAGAGGAGACAGACTCATGACAATGTGAGAAGAATCATACGTCTAATTGATAAAGTCACAAAAAAAAGACATCCCAGCGGTCCTGCTAGGCCTGGACGCAGAAAAAGCATTCAACCGTGTAGACTGGGCCTTCCTTTTCACCACCTTGAAGAGATTTGGCTTTTGCAAGCCTTTCCTTACTATAGTATGAACGAATTACGTTGCGCCTAATTCCAGGATCTTGGTAAATGTGGTGAGCACAGACCCCGGAGACTAGAGGGCGGAACCAGACAGGGCTGCCTGTTATCACCCCTTCTCCTTGCCCTAAGTATTGAACACCTATCGGCAACGGTCTGGGCTAACCAGATTATCAAGGGAATTACCTATGGATCATAAGAACACAAGATCTCCTTATTTGCAAATGATATCCTACTCCCCCTGATGGACCCACAGGACTCATTGGATGCCTTACAACATGAACTTCAACTATTTGAAGAAGTGGCAGGCTTTTGTATAAAAATGTCAAAATCGTCCCTACTCAATCTAGCCTTACAGGATAGAGTAATGGAGGCAAACATTTCAACGATGCCCTTTCCACAGACAAAGAAAAGCCTCACTTACTTGGGCATCAAGCTAAGGCCTAAGATCTCACAGCTATTTCAGGCTAACTATCCACCACTCCTCCACAGTCTAAAAACTGACTTAAAAAGATAGGGTGCGATGTACCTTTCATGGCTTGGAAGAATTCATGCAATCAAAATGGTGGTACTGCCTAGGTTTCTCCGCTTATTTCTGAGTATGCCCATAGAATTAGAGTCTGACTTTCAGAGGGTGGTCAAGACTATGCTCACTGTATTTGTTTGGTGAAAAAAACGTGTCCAGCTTCCCTTTAAACTACTTCTAAAATCGAGATCAGAGAGAGGGTTTGGACTCCCAAGCGTCAATGTCTATCACAAAGTGGCACAACTTAAAGTCATCATAAGTGGTGGCTCGCAGTGGGAGTGCTGCTGGGTGGTGGGGCGTGCTGGGGGAGGGTCAAGTTGGGGGATCGACATATAGCGGAATGGATTAAAGTAAGTAAATTAATAAATAAAACAATTTACCTTGCGTGCGCTGCATCAACTACTTGGCGATGCAGCGCGTGCAAGGTAAATTGTTTTATTTATTTATTTACTTACTTTACTCCGTTCTGCCGTATTTCTGAGTCCACTACCCCCACCCTGCCCCTCCCCACCCCACCCCACCACCCCACAGCATTCCCTCTGGGAGCCACCACTGGTCATCATTAAGTTGTCTCAGAGGGAATCAGATAAACATTGGTTGCATATGGATAGGGCCATTGCAGGTAGCATCATCTGGGACCTCCTAGGGAAACTGAAAAAGGACCGTTCCCCCAACACATACCTTGGAGATTGTAGGATGAAGTCCTCCGAAAGCTGGTCTTGACAGCATTTCCCTACCCATTTACCCCGATACACTATAATCTAGAATTTCCAGGAGACTTTCACGAATGGAGGGAGGGGGTTGTCTAACACTATCACACCTCTTACACAATTCTAATATACTCACTTATGAACAAAGCCAACAAGACTTTGACCTTATGAATGGGGAGCACTAACATTAACGCTAATTAGGCCATTAGGCATTGCAACCAGACATATGAGCAGCAGCCTCAAGGGAACTCACCTAATTAGAAAACTTTATGGAAAGGACTAAAGCAACAAAGGGCATCATAGCCTTTCTTTATGACCTTCTCCTCCGCACAACGCACTCACAAACACTCCACCACATGACTTTTTAGGAACACACGCACACTGTGGCAGAAAAAGAGTGGCAAAAGCTATTAAACTCATTAAGCCTCCGGGAATTACATCGCAAAATATTATACGAATGGTATCTATACATGACAAAATTGAAGAAGTACTTTCCAAATACGTCCGACAAATGCTGGAGGGGATGTGGTCTCCTGGGCGATTTCCGCAACATCTGGTAGGACTGCACAAAGATGTAGCTCTTCTGTGCCGAGATTCTAACACAGATTAAAGATATCCTAGGGTATACGATTCCAGACACACCAGCTTTTGCTATTCTGGGGCTTAGATCCACATCACTGAAATACCAAACAAATGCTGACAAGGGTTTACTCTGGCTACGCTTAGGAGCAGCAAAATTAGCCGTTTCCACTGCATGGAAGAAACCAGATGCCCCAACTTTAACCCAATGGCATGCCCAACTATGGCAGGCAGTAACGATGGAGCCGATGAGTGATATCGTCACGGAGGACTTCAAGAATTTTGAGTATACCTGGGGAGCCTTAATAAGCTATCTCTCAAACGGCTTACCACTATTAACCTGTCCTTCATGGACACGTGATTTGCACCTCTTTCAATTCTAATCATCACCTTATAACGCACTTGCCCAAGCCCAGAGAACACAATCGACTCACAACTTAGATTAGACCCAGAACCATTCCTGAGAGCCCGAAGACATACCCTGCCATGACTTGAGTACTCCATGCATTAGTTACTTATAGTCTAGTTAAGAGAGGGAGGGCGGAGGGTAAGGAGGGAACAGGGATTTATGAGACCACACTGCAAGTTCTCATGTCAAATGTAATGAAAGTCTCACTGATAAAATATACAATAAAAAGAAGTTTGACAAAAGAAAAACTAAATATCTGAATTCAAAAGTCAATTAATTTGTGAAAATTCTTTATGCCGGAATTGGGCAATGGTGTCACAAGGTGCAAAGATATGTACAGTATCTTCCCAAAGGCTTGCTGCAGCGAAAACCATTAGATGTTTCCTTCAAATCCCCTCTATGTTGCTTATATGTGTACAATATAGATCATAGTGAATTTCAATTTTTTCAACAAACTGAGGCGACCATGTAATGCAAATTCAATTGATCATCAACAATTTAGACAATTAGAAACTGTTATTGCTTTTGGTCCGCCTCTTTGAACTGTAGACGGTGTTTTGACCCTTTAAGGATGTAGGGTCTCTTCAGGACTGAACAGTGTGGCGACACCTATGGGAAATAATGGTGGTGTATTGTTAACTAGCGGCCCATCTAAATGCAATGCTTCTCATGAAGCAGAGATGCTATGCTGTCAGAATGCTATGCGTATGTAAATACCTGAAGGGTGCCTGTGTTCCTTCTAGGACATGCAGTGGCACCATGAATAAATAGTGAAATAGGAAAAACTCAAAGGGGTCCCACCTGGGAGCTGTGGATTAATGACAAAAATGAGCGGTTGGCACTGACAGACAAGGGGAGGGCAATGGTAAAAGATCTGTAGGCTGACGAGAGATACAAACGAAACTAGAAGGCGGTTCACTTATCATTGGTTTCCTCCCACTGTATTAACAAGCCCTGTGCTTTCCATGGGGCTTGGCAATAGAATGTTTGACCCTTTAAGCATATCTTCAGATTTGCAGGCTCTAGTATGGAAACCATGGTGCTAAGTTTTAGAAAAGAGCAAATTGTGTTTGATAGGTGCCACCTGTGTTCTACTGTTTCCTGGTAAAAGTCAAAACTCACAAAAATTTCACTCTGCGGGCTTTGACCAGTTTATTTGAGCGAGCCAGTTGGAATATATGTTGCATGAAAATGAAGTTCCCGACATCGATTAGGATGGCCCATGGATAATTGGCTGCCCTACCCTTATTTGACTTACAGAAGGGCAATCTGTGCTCTCCCCATTTCTGGAAGTCTATATCCCAGTCACTGAGTTGTGGGAAATTACTATTGAAATAGATGGACGTTGTACCTTCTAGGATCATCCCCCTGGTTCCCTTCCAAAATCCCCAGTATGCAGAGGTTATTTCACCACATTTGATTTTCAACATCTTCAAACTTTTGAATAATGCACTGCAATCTGCCCTCGTGTTGCCTTATTTGTTTTTTAATATCTTGTGTTGAATCCACCAGACTAGCAGATTGAGATGCAATGTCATTAGGGCGGCCAAGCACAATATCCTTATTATTAGAAATGTTTCACAGCACTACCTTTGTTTTCAAGTGGGAGGTCTTCAAAGCCAGAGAGTTCTTTTTATATTCTTCCCTGTGGAGTTGGAGCAAGATGTAGATTGAGGTCAAATAGGGAGAGTCTGTAGCAGTATATATGAACTCTAGCAGCCCAGACCTCACTGTTGGGAGGTATCTGATGGCTGATCATCCAGAGGGATATTTAAATTGTCCTCAACAGTCAAATGGGATACCACAGACCTTGTCTCTTGCAAAGTTTTATTGGTAGAAGTTTACTCTACTCTCCCAGGATCATATAATAACGTGTCTTCAGTGGTCTCATCAGTAGCTCCAGCAAGATTATGGTGGCTCTCTAAATTGTCCATTGGATTTTTAGAGTTCCCTGGGGCTGCCACTTAGCCCTTTCCTGCTACCCATCCCATAGGTATTTCTGCACTCTCCTTTGGGTCGCAATCACCGTCTGAGCCTGAGTCAGAGGAAGCCAAGCTATCAGTGTCAGAAAAGTCTGATAGTGAAAAAATTGCTTCCAGGGCCTCTTGATTTTCATGAGACTAATTGATATTGTGAGTCCCAAAGCATATCATTCCCTCAGCACAAATAGTCATTTGGTATACATCTTTCCCAGTGAGATCTACCTCCGCCAAAAACATAGATGGCAACCGACCAGTACTGGGTGTGGTCTTTACATCAGCCCCATTTGTGCCCTGGCCATTATCTCAGTATTTCCCCCTAACTGAGGCACCAAATGACTAGACAAAGAGATAGCAGGGGTGGTAGATACATGCAAGGGAGTAACAGAGGTATGCAAACCGGAGCCATTAGGACTAAAAAGTCCACCATTATTCTCTTCACGAGGATTTGTATAGAGTGAGGTTTTGGTATAGGACTGATTGATGCAATGTAGTGTATTTTCCAAATCCTTTCTTGCTCAGTAATGAAAAAATAGCAAAGTACCATATAATTATTTGGCGCACAAAAATTTTATACATTTCTGAGAATATCCACACTAAAAGGGAAATAGCGTTTAAAACGCTGTCAGTGCATCGCGCTACCATTACAACGCTGTTGTTACAAAGACTGTGTTGTTAGTATGCAATGCAATTACATCGCAAGTCATTACAACGACTTGCACTAGGGGGCGCTCAGGTATTGGAAATACATTCCAAGACCTTCCCTACTGTTACACAAACTGGAGTAGGACTAGCAATTCATACTATTCCTAAGATGCGAGCAGACGTTTCTTTCCTGCTCCTACATACTCACACGATCAATTTCACTCTGCCTAACTTGCTAGTTTTACAAAAATTAAAATTTTTCAGTCCTTTTATTGGGACAAGTTTTTAAACTTTGTGGGAATTGATTTGGGGGTGGTGTGAAATGCTGGGCAGGCGGGGACTCGAACGGGGGTGCTGACAGCCTGATTTGCACTCCCGAGCCGCCTTTTTTCCTCTTGTGGGGCGGTCTAGTCGCTCTGTAGGAAATAAAAAGGGATGCTGCGCCAGCGCGCTCGACCCTTGAAGCAAGCAGACATTTCTTTCCTGCTCCTACATACTCACACGCTTGATTTCACTCTGCTTAACTCGCTCTTTTTAAAAAATAAAAAAAATTCAGTTCTTTTATTGGGACATTGTTTTTAAACTTTTTGGGAATTGATTTGGGGGTGGTGTGAAATGCTGGGCAGGCGGGGACACGAACTGGGGTGCTGACTGCCTGATTTGCACTCCAGGGCCACCATTTTTCCTCTTGTGGGGCGGTGTAGTCGCTCTGGAGGAAATAAAAAGGGACGCTGCGCTAGCGCGCAGCGGGTGCACCGCTGGTGCACCGAAAGCACGCCAAAGGCAAGCCCGTCTGTGCCCGTCAGCGTCCCGGAAGCGCCCGGAGCACGAGATGCTGCCCATTTGTTTGGAGGCTATAGCGGTAAGAATGTATTGAGGCTTAAATAAAGTAGGGACAGCCTTATGAATATTGCCAACCAAAGCAGATGTCTTCTATTGATGAAGCTACCGGCGGACTCGGTGCATCTGCTATGTAACACTTGCAACTGGGTGGGGCCTTGCAGTGGGAAAGAGGGAAGTGTCTCAGCTGGAAATGACCTTACTCCTATATTTCAAACCCCCCAAGCGGATATGACTGGGGAAAAGCTTAAGGCCATTCTTGTTAATGCTAGATCCATAAAGAAACATGAATCTCAAATCTATGACCTACTCTTAGCAGCCAAGCCGGATATCCTGTTTATTACCGAGACCTGGCTACATGAGGGATCTAACCCCACTCTGGCTAATGCAATACCCCCAGAATATAGGATTATTAGGAAAGATAGAATTGGCAACAGAGGAGGAGGAGTTGCAATTATATTTAAGAACTCCCTCCCATACTCAATCATACCTATCACCGGCCTTGAAGGAGCAGAAGGCTTAGGTTTTCTGCTATCAGTCTCCGCTCACCAGTCAGTTGCCGAGGTAATTATTTCCAGACCACCGGGACCGTCCGGCCACTTTCTGGAGACCATCGGCCAAGCCATAGAACCGATTGCTACTAGATTTAACCAGTGTATGGTTTTCGTAGATTTTAACCTTCACTTTGATCAAAAGGAAGCCTCTGAATCCAAGAAGTTATGTGAACGTCTGGACATTTTCAGTTTGCTGCCCTATGTAATATCTCCCACCCATGAGAAAGGTCATATTCTGGACCAGATTTTCTCCACATGCCATATTGCTCTTGACAATCCCCTCCCTATTATATGGTCCGACCATTTTATGCTTACATTTCGGTTGGTCGATCTAAGGGCGGAGATATAACAAAAGAATTTAGATCTTTTCAGCTCATCACCCATGACTCCCTGGATGAAATATTCGGTCACCACCCCATACCTGGAGAAGGGTCTCTTGAAGAGGATACACTTGCCCTTCAAAATTGGTTGCAGAAGTGGGCTTTGCATCTTGCTCCTTTAAAGACACATAGGGCCTCGCGAGAAAATATCTCTGCCCCTTGGTTCACAGAAGCACTGAAGAAAAGCAAGAGTGCTTGTAAATGTTTGGAACGTTTATGGAGAAGACGTTTTGACCCTGAAAGTAAACATATATATAAACAGGCACTTAAAGTGCACTATCTTAAGGTACGTGATGAGAAAAAAAGATACCTGACCACTAAAATCGATATGGCCAGAAACAATCTGTCTGGTCACCACCTTACTCAGCTGACATCCCTCCGCTCAATGTTGAAGTGCCTCAGGGCTCAGTTTTGAGCCCTACTCTTTTTAATATTTATATGGCACCTCTTGTATCTTTAGCGGAGAATCTTGGGGCCAAGGTTCTTACCTATGCAGACGATACCCAACTGCTTTTTACCTATGAAAAAGATGTGCCGTTTAATGAAGGTCAAATACATTTATGTCTGAAGACTGTGTTCGACTGGTTCCGACAGAATCAACTATCTTGCAACTCCGCCAAGACCGAAATTATTTTTTTCGGACATACCTTGGATGATAAATGGTGGAAGTGGTGGCCTCAGGATCAACCGGCCCCTTCCAGCCCCGTTACTACTGTTAAAAATCTTGGAGTTATGCTGGATTCTGATCTTTCTATGAGTCTACTGGCATTTGGGACTCAGAAGAGTCCCACCTGCATATGGAAGTTAGCGAATCGGTAAAAATACCGATTCGGTATTTTACAGATTTGGTTAATTTACCGATTCGGTAAATTTATCGAGTCGGTAAAATAGGCCACCTACATCAGGAATGACCATTTACCGGTCAGTAACGGCCGAATTCGGCCGTTACCGGTCGGTAAATGGACACCTACATATGGCCCCTAATTCTTTATTCTCAACCTTTGGCCAAGTTTTTAGCAAATACGGTACAAAATACAGTGACATCCTACCTAGAGATATGATATAAGTGAGTGAGTATGAATGAATGCGAATAAACTCTGGAAAGAGTTTTAGAAATACATAAATAATGAGAAGTAAAATTCTGCAATCTATGCATGGTTTCCACTAACCCTATCAGAATATCGTGATATGAGAAGAATATCGAGGACAGAGTATGTAGGGACAAAAATTCAAAAGGTCAGTGTATACAGGGAAGTATTCATAACTCCAAATCTGCGTACCTTGAAGGTATATAAGTGGAGTTCGGTATAGAATATCCAGACTTGCTTACCTGTCTATGTTTTATTCGATATTTTGTCCTCTATATTCCGTTCCATCAATATTCAGGGTGCACACCTTTCTTCTCCACAGAGCTTCTCCCTAATTCCAATACATTTTTGTTCTTTACTAGTGCCACATTGCATTCTGCTTAACATAGTCGTGGTTCAGTGCATTTTGGTGTATCATTTATTTAAGCTGTTATTACTTAAAATTCATAGGTAAATGATTAAATATTAAAGAGGGATAGGTGAAAATGAATGCATGGTATTAAAAAATCACCCTTACAGTTCTGCTACCGCAGACGTGTATGCCTGTGGCCTGCAATTAACATATCCACGGCTCCAGTGTATTGTCATGCAGTGCTGCTTGCTTCTCATATACTAGATATTCAAGCAATTGAGTGACTGTTGCAGAAATTAAGATTTAATCAATAACTTAAATATCAGGTAAAGCATGATATACAATTAACAGGCTTTGCAAATGCCTTAATAATTTTTATGTGTATAATGCTGACCTGCTGAAAATTAAATAAGAACTTGTCAGATGACCAAGATAACATCTTAGTTTAGGTAAAGTACATGTAACCTTTAGTTTATATATAAAGTGCATATACCTAGTTTAGATACAGTAGAACTTCTTCCTATAAGACACTGAGTTAAAAACACTGGTCTTAAACGGGAATCTACATTTCAACAAAGTCCCGAGCACATATTGGGACCATAAGAACCCCTGAGGATAACCATCAGCAAATAGCAACATTAGGACTAAAGCTCACCTGAATCTGGCAAACAATCAGTCCACGTAGGGCCATATGTATCATCAAACTATTTTGCATTTCCTAAATAGCGAATTTTAAGGAATCGCTATTTAGGAAATGCAAAATGGTATGTTTTGTTTGCTAATCGCAATTTGAGAATTATTGCAAGGGTGCAGGGGTGTCTCAAAGACACCCTGCTGCACCCCTGAAAAGAACATGTGTGTGCATATGGCGCACATACATGCCCTATGGGCATGTGTGTGCATCATATGCCACCTTTAAAAATGCCAATTTGTGCATTTCTGGAAGAATTCGCAAGTTACCATCAACTGAAAGTTGGTGGTAATTTGCGAATTCTTAAACAAAATTTGCACGCTAAAATTGCTACATACATAGCATTTAAGGAATCGCAAATTTGCGATTCCCTAAATGCTATGGAAAAATAAGGAATCGCACAAGTTTGCAATTCCTTATTTTTTTAATGTTTCATACATTCCAAAACGTGCAAAACGGCCGTTTGCGAGTCGCAAAGGCCGACATTCTGCAAATTTCGGCCTTTGCGATTCAAAAACAGCTCGATACATATGGCCCGTAGTCCATGCCAATGACTGAGCCCAGCGATTCTGGTCCTTCAACACACCTATAAAAAAAACCTTCAAAACCCACAGACCTCGTACGGAATAGTGTCATCAGCATGCAGACATGAAGTGGGCAGGCTGCAATTGACTTCGATCTATAAATACAAATACCAAACACAACGAAAAGGAAAGAATAAAGGAGCACAGTGCGCTCCCAAAAACTATACTGACGCCCTGTTCTGGAAAGAAAAACATAGGTCCAGATTTACAAAGTTTTGCACCAGGTTGCTTTCATTTTCTAAAGCAAATCCGACACAAGGGTTCTGATTCAGAAATGGTCTCCTCACTCGTGGCGGAGGACCCCCAGGCATGGGGGAGTCTCTCCACTCGGGCGAATCTCCGCACAGAGAATTCTCATTGTGGAGATTCGGCCCCAAGTGTGAAACCCCCCCCAAGACAGAGGGGCCACCTCCATGAGTGCAGAGGCCCTCCATTAGTGGGGAGTCACTCCACAGGGGGAAGGATTTCCGCACAAAGAATTCTCATTGCGGAGATTCCGCCCAAGTGCGGAAACAACCCCATGACTGCAGGGCCTCCCTCACGACTGCAGGGCCTCCCTCACGACTGCAGGGCCTACCTCACGACTGCGGGGCCTCCCTCACGACTGCGGGGCCTCCCCCACGACATGAGTGCAGAGTCCCTATGTGAATCTGGTCTAAGGTGTTTGCGTGGCATTTACTACTTAATGCAAATTTGGCTTTGCATTAATAATCCTATGATAATAATCTTGTATTTGTAAAGCGCACAGCTACCCGTAGGTTTCCCAGCCCTGGGGGCCGTGGGGAAGATTAAGCAAGTTATTTCCCAGAGTCACATGGTGCTGGGCTGACTCCTGCCATCGGTGATCAAACCGTGATCTCCAGCGTCCAGTGTCAGTCGCCGTGGCCGCAGCGATGCGCCGCGCCACACCTCTTCCACAATAGGGTGGATAGGGTGATAACTATTTTATGATTTGACTATTAACATGAACTATTTTGCAGCTGACACGTTAATGGTGTGATGTTCAGAACTGTGGTTTATTGACATGTGCAAACCAGGCCTAAAGAAGGCCTCAACTTCACTTGTTATTAGTATGGATACTTTATAATAATCATTGTGTTTAAATTTCTCATTGACACCACACGCAGCAAAACATGCACTGTTGCCTTTTTTGGACATAGTGTACAGGAAGAACTCCAGAAGAAGCCTTTAGTCACTTTCCAAGGCCCTTCCTGTATGATCCATGTATGCTATTCATTTATGAAACTCTTCATAGTTTATGTGAACGGATTGGTTTTGACTCCTCCGACGGCATTAGGTCAGAAGGGACTTATTACTTATTCGGTGGGTTAGTGCTAGGATGGTGGTATTGTATACCGCTTCATAATGCCATATTTTGATTTGTGATGTGTTGTTAATTAGCCCACCCCATGCTGACTGTGCGATTCCCATGGCTTTCTATAGTGAAATTCTCTTTAGAAAAGAACCTTTTGGGGTTGAGCGAGACTTCTTTGGATCAATACTATGATGCTGCCTGATTTTCTATTGGTTTGCTGCACTCTGTGGACTTAGTCAATTCTTCCGACTTTACTCATGCTGCATCTATTTTAAATGCTAACAGCCTTCATGGCAACTGATGCCTGAGACCCTTGAGTGATTTATTGGGACTAATGATATTTATGCCCTCTGTATTGCACTTTAATATTTTAATACACCTTCATGGTTTTTTAATCACTGATCTCAAAACCTTTTTATTCAGTCCTTATTGATTGACAGTTTTTAAACTACCGTTTCGACTCTTATCTTTAGAGGCACATTGCCTCATCCATTCTTGAGGACAACACCGTCCCCGTTTCCGCATTTAGGCGCTTCATCTCTGTCATGTAAGATTACCTGTGAGATAGCTCCCACAATAGTAACCGAAAGTAACAAAGTTGTGCAATGTGCTGGGCTGCATTACTGTGTGTCTAGGGGGCATTACATGAGCGTTCCCATGGGACCACCTATCTAGAAAGAATAGTACGCATGGATTTGGACCCTTGACGTAGGTGCAGTGAGGAGATATGCTTTCATTTCTCCTCGTTTGTTCCACTTTGCGTGTGTGCTGAGGTGTATAGCATATGCATACAAAGTGGAGAAAGCCTCAAAGCATAGGTTTTGAACTGAAAGGGACTCCTTCCAGTACAAAACCTATGCTTCAGACAATGCAGACACACTTGCACAGTGGCGTAAGGGTATGTGCATTGGTGCCTGGCTACCTAAAGTGTGCCAGTGCAGGGAGAAAGCAGAACAACTCCAAACCTCAGTACATGCAGTGCTGTGCTGCTCTCTCCCTTTCACACAACACAGTGCAGCGCAGAGCAGCAACTTTACTCCCTCTCATGCATTGTGTAGCTTCTTAATAAATTTGCGCCTGTATGCCTTGTGCAAACACACCATACCTACATAAATTCAGCACACACAACTGCTCATAACCATGCAGACACACATCGCCCAGCAGCCATTATTGCAAAGACCAACAAATAAACCAAATCTGAGATAAAGTCAATGATCTGTCAAGTAGAAAGGGCCATAATCACATTGATGCAGCGCAACACACTCTGTGTGGCAACCCCTTGTAGAACATAGAAACACATTATAGCAACCATTGGAAAATACCAACATAGCATCCCAACTACCCCAGAAACAAGCATTTACAATGCAACGGTTTCGCCTTTGTAAAAGTTAGAGCTATTGGCATTGTAAATGACAAATTTTTTATTTATGTGTTGGTTTTGAAAACAGATAAATAAATGGCATTGCCTTTACAATGCCAATAGCTTAATCTCTCGCAAATAGTAAAAATGATTAATAACTAACCTTCTTATCAAAGGACCAAAAACCCTGCCTTAAGTTGCAGTCATTAAAGAGCTTGCTGACAATTAGGAGCTCCCTGAGTGATGGTGTGTGTTTTGTAGGTGTGTGTGTGTGTGCACATGTGTATTGCTGACATGCAATGCTCACATTCAATTAGGAGCTCCCTGAGTGAAGGTGTGTGTTTGTAGGTGTGTGTGCACGTGAGTATGCACATGTGCACGGGTGTGTGTGCATGATCATTGTGTGAATGAACGTTCACGAGTGTGTATGAATGAGCGCATGTGAGTGTGTGTGCATATGCATGAAAATGTATGTGCCACTCTAGTTCGTTGGTCTGCAAGGAGTTTTCATCATGCCCTCTGAGGCAATCATGGACCAGAAACAATGTTTACTGCATGTGTGAGTGAAAGCAAGTGAATGTCAGAATGCATATGTCTGTATCTGTGGCAATGTGTTGAAAGTGGTGCGTGCATGTGTGAGGGAGAGTGTGTGAAAGAGAGAGATAGTGTGCAAAAGGCCTTGAAGGGCTGGTGTCAATATGCAACAAATGTCAGCAACTCATTCTCCTGCTCATCTATGCAATCATAATCCAAAATGTACGTGTGTGTTCGTGCATGTGCACTCATGTAAGAGTGTGTCTGTGCGCATTTGTGGAAGAATGCACAAGTGTATTAGAGTTTGAATGTGTGAATAATGCGTACACCACTGTAGCTAGGTGGTCTGGCATATTCGGCCTCCCATTAACATACTCACTGAAGCAAACATAAACTAAACCAAATCTTGTGTGTGAGCTGTAGGGTCTGTTTCCTTTGCGAAAATAAGAGGTGTGAACCAAATTACCACATGGGAGTCAACCACGAGCTCCCAAAGTGTCATTGCCTGCAGAGGAATGAAATCAAATCGTGATGCCTATTACCCCTGTCCCTAATCTTAAGGTTCCCAGGTCCACTCCATAAGCAATCCATTGTGTCCTTGTTATCGCGTTTCCTTAACCCCATTGAGATGGACCGAGCAAACCCAATTACACAGATAATGCCTGCGGTAATGTCAGCTCTGGGGTGGTGTCGAGGGGACTGCAGGGCCAGAAACAAGGCCAGCTCTGCTGCCCCTGGGCCGAGGCACACCTCATCCCTGCTCCCGCGTCACTTTCTCTGCCACATACACGCACACACAAACAGGGCCACAGAAGCAAGGCGCTCAAACAGCACAACACCAGCATGAACACCCAACATTCACGCAAACACGCACACTCAAAGTACACGCACTCAAAAGGACGTGCGAGCCCAAAACACAATTACAGGAATACTTCACCGAAGCACACACATACAGCAATCAAACCATGCACGCCTATAACAATACAAACTCCTGTCAAGGATGGAGTCAATGATGTGGAACAGACACACTGGCACAAACACAAGCACACCCACACATAAACAGAGGAGCGCACACACACAAGCAGACACAGGGACACACACAAGCACACACGGATACACATACAAGCACATACACAAACACAGAGGAGCACACACACAAGCAGACACAGGGACACACAAGCACACACGGATACACATACACAAACACAGAGGAGCACACACACAAGCAGACACAGGGACACACAAGCACACACGGATACACATACAAGCACATACACAAACACAGAGGAGCACACACACAAGCAGACACAGGGACACACAAGCACACACGGATACACATACAAGCACATACACAAACACAGAGGAGCACACACACAAGCAGACACAGGGACACAAAAGCACACACGGATACACATACAAGCACATACACAAACACAGGCATACACAAGCGTACGTACAGACTCATACACACAGGCGCACACACACACAGGCAAAGTGGCAGTCTGCAGAGGTAAAGAGCATCAGGGCAGTGAGACGGGTGGGGTGAAGTCGGGTTGTTGGAATTCAACAGACAACGGGATAGGCAATATTTAAATTTTAAAAACACTTAACTTGAGCTCCCCGTATCACCATTAAATTGAAAGGTAAAAAACTTGGTTTCTTGTCCCACGCAGGAAAATTAGTTTCTAAACTGTGCGAGTTGTTTTACAAACACCTTAAGTCTCAGACCGTGCGTACTCAAAGCTTTTCCCGGGTGCTGACAGGTTTGCTTTTGCTGCTATTCAAGGAATAGAATGCAGTTTAAAAAAGCAATTTTAGCTGCGTTATTTCCCTGAAAGCTTTCTTCACAGACTGTGATTCAACTTGCCACATACAGCCAACTTTTAGTTGCTTTCAATAGACATCTTATCTACCATATAACGAGATTGTGGTGAGCGTAGAGCCAACCATCTGTGCACCGTTGGTTGTCGGCTGCCATGTTAAAACATGAAGCTCATTTGGCTCTTTGTTGAAAAACAATATAATAACAGCAGCAGTGAGAAGAGTAGATTAGGGGCAGTTTGTTGCTGGTGATCTAATACCGAGATGGCACAGATGGTCTATCAGTCTGTGGGCAAGCACCCTATGTTCTGAGAAGAGTGAGCTGGTATACAGTGTGCTGAATATGTTCATTACGACTTTATTTATATAGCGCACTTCCACCACAAAAAGGGTCCTTGCCTCTAGCTGACGAGCTAATGGTTAAGAGCAAGCGTGTTAATGTCGATAGGTGTGTGCGCTGCTGGTGATAGGTGTGTGCGCTGCTGGTGATAGGTGTGTGCGCTGCTGGTGATAGGTGTGTGCGCTGCTGGTGATAGGTGTGTGCGCTGCTGGTGATAGGTGTGTGCGCTGCTGGTGATAGGTGTGTGCGCTGCTGGTGATAGGAGTGTGCGCTGCTGGTGATAGGAGTGTGCGCTGCTGCGGATATCTGGCAAAGCAGTTTGTGCACCAGTGATCGGCAGTGAACCTGCTCGTGATCCCTGGTCTATGTGCTGATGCACGTTCATGGCACGTGCTGGCAGATGGATGACTGGGTATACTGTCGTAAGAATATAAATACCGGTGGGAAGCATGGAAGGCCTCAATGTGCCGCCCCTGTTTTGGCACTGTAACCTGAAATGCCGTGGCGCAGACAGTTTGAGAGACTCTGGGCAGAGACACCGAAACGGCTGCAACACTCTCCTTTCTCTCACACTGAGGCCTCCTAAGCTAGCGTGGCCCCAATTCGTTCTGTGTGAGTCAATAGGACATGGTCGGGTACTCACAGCGTGCAGCGATCTCTGTGCTCGTTAGCCACAGTCTCGATGCCGCCAGCTCGGGCCACTGCAAGATAGCAGCTCTGGAAGCCCACGTCGATGCCCACCACGGACATGGTGCACGCAGTTCAAGTGCCGCTCTGTCTGTACTCGCGGGTGGCACTGAGCGCAGAACCCGGGCTGCCTCACAGAGAATGGAGGCTATCTCAGGCTCCGCCGGGTACATGAGATTTCCATCACGTGTGTGTTGTTTTTTTTTTTAGGGAGAAAAGGTGTAAAACACAGCAGAATCGAGTCTGTTTCTGCTCTTTTCTGATTCCTTCTCCCTGGTTCCACCTCCAGCTGCGGGTGACAGCAGAGCCCCGCACCTGTCACCACCCTCAGCCAGGTGCCTGTGAGCGGCCGGACGCCCGGGTTCAGCGCCCACCTGCTCGCGCTTCCCCCTCCAGGCGCTGCTGCCCGGGGCGTATTGAGTGACAGCTCGGGGTCGGTTTCCCTGCTCTTCTTTTATCGGAGAGTTACATTCAAGAGCTCGCCCTTACACCCCTTCGCACACACTTCTCAGAGAGAAAAGTGTTGTGGTGACAAGTTCCTTTCAGGAGTTTTGGCCGCACGTTCAACAATATGCGTTCAAAAGCGGCGCTTTCTCCTAAAATGCCAGATTCCCAGCACCTGGATTTATCTTTGCGAACAGGCAGAGGTGCTCGCAAACAGCGTGCACCAACCTTCTCGAGTATTCGTCTCTAAGTAATAAGGAAAGACCAGCAGCCGAGAGCAAAATCTCATCCCTCTCACAGTGTGTGGGCGGAGGGAAGGAGCGCGAGCCGCTCGCGAGATCTTTGACGTCACAATCTACATCCGCCTGAAGCTAGGATCCTCCAACGGTATATGCCTTCACATCGTTGACTTCAAAGAACAGGGCAGGACAGCAGCAAGCACGGCCCGGCCGGACCAGACTCGGGGGCGTTCCCGGCGTCGCGTGACGTCGGCAAAAGCCAAAGAATCTCGGGAACGCCCCCGTGTCTGGTCCGGCATTGACGGACGCCTCTCTGTTCCAATGGCTAGCCTCCATTTATGGAGCTAGCCAATGAAGCAGAGAGGCGTGTTCAAGTCACCCATACTAGAAAATACAGATTTCTCTGGAGGAGGAGCCTAACGGCTCCGCCCCCCAGCGAAACCTAAAAATGGGAATAAATGGTAACCTTACAGAATGGTCTTAAAATAGACATGTCTACATATGAACACAGCACCTGAGCAGGCCAATGGAAATGATAGCTCTAAGGAAATAGAGCAGAGCACATATATACAAGTAGACGTTCTGCAAATATGTCTATGGCCAGGCGCGCAACGCCCTTTGGACTTAAAGGGCTTCAGCCCCCCCTCCCCCGTCGTGTGTGGCAGCCCGGGATGAGACTGCTTCCCGGGCACACACACAGCCGCACCCGAGTACTTCACAGGTCTTTTAAAGATCTTTTGCTTGTTAATGAGGCATTGTTGTTGTTTCACCCCTTTTAAGAGCCCCTGCAGCTCCACTCTGCCTATTGCTTAGAGATTCAGCCCCCCCGAAATTTGTTCTTAACCCTCCACCCTCCCCCACACCGAAATGTGGCTCTAGTTGCCCCTCTGTCTATGGCGCATCACATGGATGTATGACGTTACAACGCATACTTTTACAACGCATACCTTTACAACGCATTTTTTACAACGCAACATCCATTACAACGCATTCCATTACAACGCATGCCATTACAATGAATATTTAAAAACTACCTTTACAACGCATTCCATTACATCGCATACTACATTTACAACGCATACCATTACACGCATAACATTACATTGCATGTAAGGTAAGTATTGGATAGTGTAGGGGTAAAAATTACTATTCTAACTCCAGGGGGGTGCAATAGTAGGGTAAGTGTTGGATAGTGTAGGGGTAAAAATTACTATTCTAACTCCAGGGGGTGCAATAGTAGGGTAAGTGTTGGATAGTGTAGGGGTAAAAATTACTATTCTAACTCCAGGGGCAGCAACAGTAGGGTAAGTGTTGGATAGTGTAAGGGTACTATGTATTGTAATGCTATGCGTTGTAATGGTATGAGTTGTAATGACTGCGTTGTAATGGCATGCGTTGTAGTGGTATGCGTTGTAGTGTCATGCGTTGTAATGGTTGCGTTGTAATGGCATGCGTTGTAATGGATGCTGCGTTGTGAAAGTTTCGTTGTAATGGTAGTGCGTTGTAAAAGTTGCGTTGTAAAGGTTGTTTCCCCTTCTGGTTATCACTTCTGTAAGCACCACTCTCAGAACTGGATGTCAGTAACAGCAGCCAGCGAATTGTAGACCAACATCCCCACTGTCATGTAAATAACCCTGTCACAAAAAGATCACCAAGTGGAAAACTGCTACACAATGATGCAGAAACTTCAAATAGCATGGACAAAGGAGCAATCGAGGGATACGGGCTGCCAATATCGAGCAAGGCACACCTGAACCTACAACTCCTGATTTTCACCTCCTCCTTTAGAAGCATTTCTTGCACTTTGCACCCCCCTACTCCCCTCCCCCCACACCCACCACACAACAAGCTACTAAAGATTCCTACTAAAAAGCAACATTGATCGAAGACATCTACCAAACTCTCAAGGCACACCCACCCCTTGCACACAGAAGTCCTTTTAATTCTCACTTGTCAATCACGCATAGCAAAAAAGTCACCAGCAGCCCTTCTGTATAAACACAAGCTGGATCTTATCCCTTTGGATTATAAAAGCCTGGCATGCATTAAAACAATCCTGTCAATGATTGTAAATGCACAAGGGCATGGAGAGCCCCCACAAACATACCGTGAAGAGGTGCACAAGGCCAGCACTGAACAGGTCTCAGACAAGGGCTACTGACACTGTCACCAGACCAGAACATCTGCACTACAATGATGCCAAGGGGTGTGGCAACATTTCGATACTACAAATGATAGCATCGACTCCAATAGCAGTGGCCGATCAGTGACTTTGCCCTAAAAGGCCACCAGGAACAAACAAACGAGAGCAAAGAAGACGCTTGCCTTCACCAAAGATGAGATGCCAAACCAAACAAGAAGGCATTCCCAGGCGAAGGGGCGCTATCATTTTGTTAAAGGGCAGATTTCCCTCCAGAAGTTATGAGTGAGTCTGTGCTGAGGCCCAGGACTGACAGCTGTAAAACTGATGGTTAATAAATAACTCCGAGGCTGATCCAGATGAAGCTGCTGGGACTCTGTCACAGTTTTTAGTCGTCCTGATGTGCTGAAAATATGTAATAGCATTCAGACTTATCTGGGATTATATCAAACACAGTGATAGACTTAACAGGGCTCGGATGGATCAACAAGGCAGGCACATGCATCAGTTATTAATCAGTCTTAGGCGGGTCAAGCATGGAGGGAGATATGGAAACACATCGGCTTAACATAATGCACTCAAGCCCCCGCAGTGCAAGAAGGGGGTGTGAGGGGGAGGGCAGGTCACCTAGACCAGGAGAGGCCCCTCCCAGCTGGACTGTGTATTACAACATTAATGGGACAACTATTAGCAGCAGCTGCGTTGACAACGTGCTGTGCACTGGCGACGTCATCCCAGACAAAGGAATTTATCTATTGCTTGACGCAAGGAGGTTCGGGTTTTCCTTCAAGGAGTGGGCGTGGCCTCCCGAGTGTCAGTGGGTGAACTGACGCCCCCACCTTGGAGAGAGGAGCGTCAGGGCCTTTTTCCTTGCCTGTCTATCCCCTTTGGCCTATTCACAAGGGCCAGCTGAAACTTCAGCTTGTACATGCCTCTCTCTGCTGGCCTGCTTCTTGACTCTGCTGCGATCTGGAGAAGTAGATGTTCAGTACTGTTGGCTGAGGACAGCCAAAAGGTCACACTTTTTTTTCCTTTTTGCAATTTTATTGAGTACAAACTCGACCCGCAGGTATCAGAGCACCTTACATGAGCACCAGTTGCATTACAGATGGACACATTAACTTTCAGGCACGCAGAGATTACGTGATTTGCAGGAGCGGCCTGTGCAGGTTAGAGCAGGGAGTTGGGGTGAGAGGGGAGTCAACAGACGACAACAAGGTAAAATAAAATAGAAAAAAACAACACTTACCTTGCGCTTGCTGCATCCTGGTGATTTGCCCAAATTCACAGGATGTTTGAGCCTCCCACCAGACTAGAACCTGGTTCCCCAGCTTCAAAGTCGGCCATAAAGTCACACGTTTCAATCTCGCAGTGGCCAACACAGCATTTCATGTTACTAAGATTAATAACGTGTATTTCTCAGTTGAGTATAAAAAAATCACCTATGATTCACACTACCATCAAACTGTGGTACCAATTGCTATGTAAATGAAAAGGTATTGCAAGTGTGTAAATGCAGCTACAGGTAAAATTCACCCATTTATCCTATTAGACACCAGGTGGCCCCCCCGCCCTCGGAAAGCCCGCCCACCCCCATGGACCACGCACACAACCTGCGAATAGTCCTGGACTCAGAGCTCAAAATTGACCGCCAGATCAACTCTGTCTCGTCCTCCTGCTACCACACCCTCCGCCTCCTACATAAGACCTTCAAATGGATCCCCCTCGAACACAGAAAGACCGTCACTCACTGCCTGGTCACCTACTCGACTACAGGAATGCACTCAATGCAAAATAAACAAAAACCTCACCCGCAAGCTACAGAACATCCAAAACGCCGCCGCAAGATTGGTCCTCAACCTGCCAAAACACTGCCGCATCTCCCAGCACCTGCGCACCCTCCGCTGGCTCCCCCATCGGAGCTAGAGTCACCTTCAAGATGCTGACCCACGCACACAAAGCACTCCACGATACTGGACCAGCATACCTGAACAGCTGACTTAAATTCCACGCAGCCCAAAGGACCCTACGATCAGCCCAGCTCTCCTACGCCATGGTCACCCACACCAGAAAAATGAAATCGGGAGGCCACTCCTTCTCCTTCCTGGTGGCCAGAGCCTGGAACGCCTTTCCGCTCCACCTCAGACATACAACATTGCTCCCCATCTTCGCAAGAAACCTCAAAACCTGGCTCTTTGACAGACCCCCTCTTTGAGGGACTGGAACCTGCGACCCTCCAGCGCCATGAGACCCTTACGGGTGAGTAGTAACGCTTAACAAACACCTGATTGTTCGATTGATTGATTAGAATGACAGGAAACGGTGGTAGCAGCCATTGTGCTATCTAAACTCGATTACTGTAACAGGGTATTGGTTGGAGTAAACAAATCAGTAGGCCTGGGCAAAGCACTACGCTACGCTCGCTTTGCGCAACTTCACACTACGTAAACTGCAAGTAGCACAGTGCGAACACATGTAGTGTAGCGCAGCGGTCATTTTTTGCTTGCTTGCGGTCCTCAACGTCAAGTTGGCAACCACGGGCAAGCAAAATGACATCCTGGCGAGACTTTTTCCTTGTTTGCGATCAGCAACATCAAGTTGCCGATCGCGAGTGTGGAAAATAAACCTCCCTGCAAGATTCTAAACTCGGGGAGGTCTGGTTTCTCATTGCGAGTGCTCACGTATGCTCACGGCCGCTCTCAATGAGAAACTACCAGTCCGCGTTGAGAAAGCTGCCGCTCGAGTAAAACTCTCCTTGAGAGGAAGAAAACTACAGCTCGCATTGTGCAAGATGCCGTTTTCAATGTTTGCACAGTGCCAGATGCTTGTCTGCACTGTGCAATCATTGAAAACGGCATCTTGCACAGTGCGAACAGGGTACTACGCAGTTCCCGTAGTGCTACGCATAGTTTGCGTAGTGTGAAGTGCCCTCCGCATAGCTACGCATAGCGCTACATCGCGAACTACGCTAAGCCCTACAAATCAGTAGTGGCAACATTGCAGGTACTTCAAAACCCAGTAGCTCGGCTGCTCTTTGGCCTAGCCAAATATTCGTTAGCCAGACTGGCTCTTAACACCTTGCACTGGCTGCCTGTGGAGAAGCACATCAAGTTTAAGGCACTTTGCATCATCTTTAAGGCCTTGCATAACCTTGGCCCTGTTTACTTAACAGCTCGCTTCCAATGGCACATTCCAGCATGTACACTTCGGTCTGCCTCTCTGAAGCTCTTGAAAGAACCTAAGTTCTGCCTTCTCAGTTGGGGTGGTAAAAGCTTTACACGTGTCACATTTAGATGGTGGAATGAGATGCCTATAAATTTTAAAACTCCCCTTATTTACTCTCCTTTAGGAAGGGACTCAAAACCTGGCTTTATACCCGATAACATCTCTTTAAACAAACGGGTCATAACATCTCTCGGTTGGTCTAAGTGTTGAGCTACAAGCGCCTAGACGTAGTAGCGCGCTATATAAATAAACAATTAAAATAATGTCCTTATCATGTTTGGTTTGTTTAACCCTTTGCATGCTCATAACGAGCTGGACTCGTTATGGCACACAGTGCTTGTGTGCTCATGACGAGTCCAGCTCGTCATGAAACATCACATTTTAAATCAATCTCGTGCGGGCGCCAGAGGGATTACCTTTTCTCCCCCAAAGCCTCAGGAGCTGGGGAAGAGCTTTCCCCGCTCCCGAGGCCCCCTCTCCCGGTTTTCCTGAAATAACGATCAGTGCGCACGTCATGTACTCACATTTCAGTGAAACCAAAACTGAAATGAGCCAAGAGGCTCATTACAGTTTCAGTTCCTACGTGCTCAGGGGGCTATCTCGGCCCCCTGAGCACGTAGAAACTCAGGAGAGGTACCCAAGCAGGGATCCACCCACTAGGCACCAGGGAGGGGGAGCATCCCCTTGTGCAAGGGCCTTTGCCCCCGTGATTATTTTGGCATAATTAGCCTTTCTGCCCCCCCCTGGGGGTGTTAAGCCCGCTAGAAACCAGGGATTTTTTATAGGCTATTTATTTGGGGTGGGGGCTGCCCAAAACGGGCATGCCGATGCCCCCACCCTCTGGCCACAACATAAAAGTCTTTCTGCCCCCCCGGGGGCAGATGGGGCAGTAGCCCCCAATCTGCCCCCCGGGGGGCAAAAAGCACACTAAACACCAGGGATTTTGTATTTGCACCATTTTTTTTGGGTGGGGGTTGCCCAAAACGGGCATGCCAATGCCCCCACCCCCACCACCATTAAAGCCTTCTCGACCCCCCCTGGGGGGCAGATGGGGCAGTAGCACCCGATCTGCCCCCCCCCCCCCCGGGCCAGAAAGCCCACTAAACACCAGGGATTTTGTTTTTGCACCATTTCTTTTAGGGTGGGGGCTCCTCAAAATGGGCACGTCAATGCGCCTGCCACCAATACAGTCTTTTTGTCCCTCTTGGGGGCAGATGGGGGCAGTAGCCTCCAATCTGCCCCCCGGGGGATCAAAAGCCAACTAGATGCCAGGGCTATTTTGGGGAAAATCTGAATTAGTGTGGGGGCTGCCCAAAATGGGCATGCCCCACCCCCTTCACGCAAAAATTACAACCTTTCTGCCCCACCTGGGGGGACAGATGGGGCAGGGGCCCCCTATATGCCCCCCAGGGGGCAAAAAGCCCACTAGACGCCAGGGATTTGTTTGTGCAAATTTTTTTATTAGGGTGGTGGCATTGGCATGCCTGTTTTTGGCAACCCCCACCCTAATTAAAATTTGCTCCAAAAAATCCATGGGGTCTAGTAGGCTTTCCGCTCCACCTGGGGGGCAGATGAGGGCATTAGCCCCAGTCTGCACCTCGGGGGGGGGGGCAAAAAGACCCCTAGTTGCCAGGGATTTTATTTAGGCAAATTTGAATTAGGGTGGGGGCTACCCAAAACAGATATGCCCATGCCCCTACCCCCTCCCCCACAAACATTACAGCCTTCATGCCCCCCTGGGGCGGAGATGGGGCAGGAGCCCCCAATCTGCCCCCCGGGGGGCAAAAATCCAACTAGACCCCAGGGACTTTTGGGGGAAAGTTTTTTATTAGGGTGGGGACATTGGCATGCCCCTTTTGGGCAGCCCCCACTCTAATTAAAATTTGCCCAACAAACTCCCTGGTCTCCTGGACTTTCAGACCCCTGGGGGACAGATGAGGGCATTAGTCCCCATTCTGCCCTGCCGGGGGGGGGGGGGGGGAAGCCCTCTAGATACTAGGGTTTTTTGGGGCAAATTTTAATTAGGGTGGGGGCTGCCTAAAATGGGCATGCCCATGTCCCCACCCCCACCCCCGCAAAAATTACAGCCTTCCTGCCTCCCCGGGGGGGGGGCAAATGGGGTAGTAGCCCCCAATCTACCCCCCTGGGGGGGGGGCAAAACGCCCAATAGACGGCAGGGTTTTTTGGGGCAAATTTTTATTCGGGTGGGGTATTGGCATGCCTGTTTTTGGCAACCCTCACCCTAAGTAAAATTTCCTTTAAAAAAACCCTTGGTGTCTAGTAGGCTTTCTTACCCCCCTGGGGGCAGATGGGGGCATTAGCCCCAATCCGCACCCCTGGGGGGCAAAACCCAACTAGTCACCAGGATCTTTTTGGGGCAAATTTGAATAAGGGTGGGGGCTGCCAAAAACAGGTGTGCCCATGCCCCCACCCCCTCCCCCGCAAAACGTACAGCCTTCCTGCCCTTCCTGTAGGGTAGATGGGGCATTAGCTCCCAATCTGCCCCCGGGGGGCAAAAATCGCAGTAGACGCCAGGGATTTTTTGGGGAAATTTCAATTAGGGTGGGGGCATTGGCATGCCCATTTTGAGCAGCCCCCACCATAATTAAAATTTTCCTCCAAAACTCCCTGGTGTCTAGTGGACTTTCAGTCCCCCCTGGGGGCAGATGGGGGAATTAACCCCCAATCTGCCCCGCCGGGGAGGGCAAAAAGCCCTCTAGATGCCAGGAGTTTTTTGGGGCAAATTTGAATTAGAGTGGGGCAGCCCAAAATGGGCATGCCCATGCCCCACCCCTCTCCCGCAAAAATTACAGCCTTCCTGCCCCCGAGGGGCAGATGGGTCAGTAGCCCCAATCTGCCCCCCGAGGGAGCAAAAAGCCCACTAGACGCCAGGGATTTTTTGGGCAAAATTTTATTAGGGTGGGGGCATTGGCATGCCTGTTTTTGCCAACCCCGCCCTAATAAAAATTTGCTTTAAAAAATCCCTGGTGTCTAGTAGGTTTTCTGCCCCCCCTGGGGGGCAGATGGGGCATTAGCCTCAGTAGCACCCCCCGGGTGCATAAAGCCCACTAGTCGCCAGGGATTTTTTGGGGCAAATTTGAATTAGGGTGGGGGCGGCCCAAAACAGGCATGCCCATGCCACCAGGTCTCCCGATACAAATGGTGCCTCACTTGTGTGGGAGGCCCAAGTACCCGCAACAGGCAATGGCAAAAAACGAAGTGAGGCGACATCAAAATTGCCTATCTCAAAACCACCTGGTTTTGCAAGGGGGGGTCACCTGGGTTTTTGGCCCCGTGCTCGGCGGCCATCTAGTGAAACCTACCAAACCCACACCTTTCTGAAAACTAGACACCTGGGGGCTTTTATGGATGTATGACTTGCATGGATACCCCAATGTTTCCTTACCCAGAATCCCTTGCAAACCTCAATTTTAACTGAATTTTTCACTGCGAAATTGAAGTGTGACCACGTTGCGTTTTGCGCCATTTCCTGTCGCAGGCATTAGGCCGACCCACACAAGTGAGTTACCATTTTTCTTGTAAGACTTTGTGAAACGCGGGGTGGGTAGACATTTGTGGATCCACGCATATTCCAGAACTTTCCACCACAGAAATGTTGGGAAAATGTGGGTTTTTTTTTTACAATTGTTTAGGTTTGCAAGGGATTCTGGGTAACAGAACCTGGTGGGAGGCAGTCAAGTCACTTAATATACCAAATGTACCCACAAGGGGGTGAGAGGCGCACTCTTCATTTAAACTTACGCTTTTTATGTATTCACCTGTTTAGACAAGGGTGCTACACTGAAAACATGTGTTGGCTCCACATGTATGTATCTAATCAGACCCGGAACAGGATAAACCTGCTCTAGTGTGCACTGTTCCTAATGAACTCAGTGTTCACAAAATTCTTAACCATTAATTATTTTCAAATGATACTCATCGTACCACAGCTTCAGTTTGTTATGTACTTGTATTTACTTTTTTTCACAAAACATAATTATGTAACTTATACAAATGCATATTCATAATCATATGACATTCAAAGTGTTGTATTAATTGTTCACAATAATTGTCCATATACTTTTTACTCATACAAATTGTCTCCTTGAATTCTTCTATAATCATGTTATAGCTACTGAACCATATTTAGTTTCTGGCCCAATGCATTTCGGAATGAAGTTCCTTCCTCAGGGGCTGTATTCTGCAAATAAAAATTTCAATTACTCTACATGTATCTAAACATTAATATATACATTTCATGAAGTGATTGAATCTGCGGGGTCTAACATTGCAACTAACAAAAATATATAATTTGTACATGATAAAGAATTGCTCTCTCTAGACATTGTCTATATGATACGCTGTTGACTCTCAGTATATATCATCATATTCACAAATGGATGTGTAATATTCTTTGTTAACTGTTCTACAACATCATAAGCAACCATGTAGGTGTTCTAATGAAGCACAGATACTGCTACCGATACCTATCATACAGTTGTAAGCAAACAGAGGGTGTCTCTTAATCCTACTAATGTTACATAAATACAGAATTGTTGACCCACACTCATGAGTTCTCATATACAGCGTTGTCTATGTAACTGACATTGCATAGAAAATCGAGGTCCTACTAATACTTAATGGGGTATAAAAAACCTGTTCTCCCCTCTAAATTTACCTGTACAACTCTCTGTGTTATGGTGATTGTAACTGTTGCTTCGAAGAGTATTCAGGATGCAATGTCTGCCTTCTCTGCAACTAAATGTATAAACTCCATTAATCCATTTGCCTTTTCTGTATGTATTCCTTAGAGAACGTTGTAATTGTCTTACAGACTCACCCGACACAGAAGTGAAGACGGCCTTCCTCACTGTGTAGGACTATTTCGGAATTGCGTCTATTCGCTCGTAACTAGAAGAAAAATTAGGAACCAATGGGTCTCCTCTTCTTGTAATGTTTACACAAAAGACGCAACCGTCGGACATGACCACAGTCTCAACTTACTTATAATTACGCTACTAGGTCGTTGGTGGTGCGCAGTAACAGAACTGGATGTTCGGATCGTCAGTGTTCACTCCCCTGTACACTCTAAATGAATAAACGGGTACTATAGCTATTTAATGCTATACTCCGCACTAACTTTGTAAACTATATGCCGCCCTCCTGTCTGGTTACACTTACTGGTTGAATAGCGCTGCTCTTCTCAACCTCGTCCGTGCCTGCCGGCATTCCCTGGAAAACTTTCCTGTTGATTGCTTTACGCGCCAAACGCAATTGACACGTACATGGTCTATTGCTGTCATGTGGCAGCAGGAATGCTGGGATATGTAGTTCCTCACAAGGAAAGGCCTTTTCTTTTAGTTAGATTTCGTTACTGAGACTATTTATGTTTGACGTACTGAGCACCCGGACAAAGGTCCGTATTTACACTAATAATACCTCCTAGTCCGAATTCTTTTCCTGTTCTATCTTAACCCTGTTTTTAATTTCGTCATAAATATTGTGCTCACTAAACGTTTAAGCCTGTAAGGACCGGCGGGTATTAAGACCATAAAGTGATAATTTTATGCAGGGCATTTGTAGTCTTTAGTTGGTTGTAGTGACTTCCTAATGTCACATTTAAGTCTGCTTACTGCTTAATACCTATTTGGTCATATGTATTGTCTGCTTTGCATTTAGTCAATCTTGTTAAATATGCATGGTTGACTTATAGAATGATGAAGTTTTGTAACCTGCGGATATATACTCAAGTCATGAACATAGTGGCTTTAGCTTTACATAATATACAAACATTTCTACAGTCAGAATTATCAATTAGTAATGATTCTTTCAAACCAAAAAATTGAACAGCGGAACATATGTAACTCTCTTCCTCTTACGGTTTTGCAAAGTAATGAGTAAACTCAAATATGTGCCCCCTTACATAGTGTACTGTGTAGTTCAACTCATGAAATATTAAAGAAATCTAATATTCACAATTGAACAGTTTACTTCTATGTTGAACTTATAGCAGGTTATCACATGCTAACAATTGTTTTCCCCAAAAGTAATATTGCATACATATTGCCATACAGTCCATTATACTGTTGTTACTGAACCCTATGTGGTATTCACAAGACTTCCTACTGTTCACAGAAAACAACTCATATCATTCCTATCATTAAGACCTTTTGGCTGCATGGTTTGTAAGAACTCTATCCAAAACACCTCTTGCTGCAACAGTTTTTGGGTGTTATCTATTCCATCTATTTTGGTAACCACTTCCACTATTTGTGCCCGTAGTTGAGCTATTGTATGTTTCTCCTCAGCCCAATGTGTGGCAACCCCTGATGTTGAGTTTTTAAGTCTTATGGTACTTTTGTGTTCTGTTAGTCTCAATTTAAATTTCCTCTCAGTTTTGCCTATATATGCTTTTCCGCATGGACATTTTAAACTGTAGATTATATTAGTTGTGTTACAGTCTGAAGTATGCCGCAGTTTAATCTTAGCCCCTGTGATAGGGTGTGTGAGGATTTTGCCAGTTATGATGTTGTTACAGTGTATGCAGTTGTAACACTTTTGAGTCCCTTTATACTCTAAATTTTTGACCTTACTGGATCCTATTTGTATGAGTTCTTGAAGGTTTCTTGCCCTCGTGTACGCAAACGTGGTTAGTTCTCTGAAGATTCCATTAAACTCAGGTACGTTGACCAACAACTCCCATCTTTTCTTGATGATTTTCTTAATTTGAGTTGATTTGTTGAAGAATTTTGAGACAAAAGTCGGGGTGTTGGAACCTTTTGTTACTTTTTTCACAAATAGTTCATCCCTCTCCTTCATGTGAATTCTAGCCATATTTTTCTGTAGTATTGTTTCTGGATAACCCCTGTTGGCAAATCTCTCCTTGAATTCTCTGATTTTTTGTTCTGCAACCTCAGGTTCCGAACATATTCTTTTAATCCAAGTGAACTGGGAATACGGAAGATTTTCCACAAGACTCCTAGGATGAAAGCTTGAATGCATCAACGTACTGTTTCGGTCAGTAGGTTTTGTGAAAATTTCAGTACTCAATTTGTTCTGCTGTTTCTTGATGAGGACATCCAAATAATTGATTTTGTCTTGGCTGATGAAAAAAGTGAACTTGATCCTAGGTTCTCTATTGTTAAGTTCCTCAATGAGTTGTATTAACATTTCTTTTGGACGAGTCCAGATCAGAAAAATATCATCGATGTATCGACAATATTGTGCTATACCTTGTGTCCATTCCTTGTTTGTTAGAATGTAATCATTCTCAAATTTCGCCACATAGATGTTGGCATAGGCAGGTGCCCCTGAAAAACCCATAGATGTACCTGTGAGTTGGCCAAAGAAATCTTCCTTCCACTGAAAATAGCTATTGTGTAAACAAAAGAACAAAAGTCGCAACAAAAAATGTTGTGTTCTTGTGTAGAGTCCATTTTAAGTAGTGCCCATTCCACAGCCTCCATCCCTTGTGAATGTGCTATAGAAGTATACAAAGCTGTCACATCAATTGTGCATAGTAGCCAATCATCTTGTACCAGATATTCAATCGTACGTAGTTTGGTGAGGAAGTCTGTGGTATCTTTCACATATGTGCACCAACTTTGGACAAATTGTTGAAGAAAATAATCTAAATATTTGCCCAATGGCTCAAAGATTGAATTGCAAGCCGATACTATTGGTCTAAAAGGCGGATCCTTTGGATTCTTGTGTATTTTGGGCGTCATATAAATCCTTGGCCTCCTAGGATTTTGTGCTATTAAACACATCTTGAGATTGGTGTCAATTATTCCTTGCTCTTCTGCTTGACTTAAAATGTCTTGAAGCATGGTTTGCAATTTTTGAGTTGGATCTCCTTCAAGCAATGTGTATGTCTCAATGTCAGCTATGCAGCTATGTCAGCTATACAGCTCAATGTAGCTATAACATGATTACAGAAGAATTCAAGGAGACAATTTGTATGAGTAAAAAGTATATGGACAATTATTGTGAACAATGAATACAACACTTTGAATGTCATATGATTATGAATATGCATTTGTATAAGTTACATAATTATGTTTTGTGAAAAAAAGTAAATACAAGTGCATAACAAACTGAAGCTGTGGTACGATGAGTATCATTTGAAAATAATTAATGGTTAAGAATTTTGTGAACACTGAGTTCATTAGGAACAGTGCACACTAGAGCAGGTTTATCCTGTTCCGAGGCAGTCAAGTCACCCCATCCTGGATTCCCCTGGGTGTCTAGTGTTTAAAAATGTATAGGTTTGCTAGGTTTACCTATGTGCCTGCAGAGCTAGGGTTAAAAAACTACAGCTTGGCACTTTGCCAAAAAAGGGTAATTTTTCATTGCGAAATTTGGGGTGTGACCACATTGCGTTTTGCGCCTTTTGCTGTCGCAGACTTTGGGGAACTCGGGTGGGTGGAAAATTGTGGATCCACACAGATTCCAGAACTTTCCACCACAGATATGTGGGGAAAATGTGTTTGTTTGGACAATTCTTTAGGTTTGCAAGGGATTCTGGATAACAGAACCTGGTGGGAGGCAGTCAAGTCACCCCATCCTAGATTCCCCTGGGTGTCTAGTTTTCATAAATGTATAGTTTTGCTAGGTTTCCTATGTGTCGGCAGAGCTAGGCTTCAAAAACGACAGCTAGGCACTTTGCCAAAACAGGGTCATTTTTCACTGCGAAATTGAGGTGTGACCACGTTGCGTTTTGCGCCGTTTCCTGTCGCAGGCATTAGGACGACCCACACAAGTGAGGTACCATTTTTATTGTAAGACTTTGGGGAACGTGGGGTGGGTAGACATTTGTGGATCCACACAGATTCCAGGACTTTCCACCACAGAAATGTGGGGAAAATGTGGGTTTCTTGACAATTTTTTAGGTATGCAGGGGATTAGGGTAAACATAACCTCGTGGGAGTTAGTCAAGTCACCCCACCGTGGATTCCCCTTGGTGTCTGATTTTAAGAAATGCATTGGTTTACTAGGTTTCCCTAGGTGCCGGCAGAGCTAGTGTTAAAAAACTACAGCTAGACACTTCGCAAAAAAAGGGTAAATTTTCATTGTGAAAATGTGGTGTGTTCACGTTGGGTTTTGAGCCATTTCATGTGTGGGGACTATGCCTACCCTCACAAGTGAGGTATAATTTTTATCAGGAGACTTATGGAAATTCATATTTGTAAAGCAACTGTTATTACCTATTTATTTTTGATGCTTTTCTGCCTTTCCGAATGAAAGACATTGTGTAAAAAAGAAGTCATTTTGAAAAATGACCGATAATTCTCATGATAGTATAAGTATTCTCAATTTCGAAAATGTGCAAATATGTACTGTTTATAAACTTTATATTTGTTCCCATTTCAGAAATACATATGTGTCTTTCATACCAATTCTTCTATGTATACATTTTTCCCCAATAATTGCTATATACCCGGTCAATAATAAAAAGCCATTGCAAATTGCTGCTCAGTTTTTGACTCTGGGTTCGTCTGGTTCTTTTTTGAACCTACAAGTCCTATATATCCAAACAACCAAGAAGGTCCAGCAGGTGTAAGGGTATATTGCTTTCAAAGAGCTGGTTAATTACAAGAAGTTACAGGTGACGTTGACACAAAAGGCTGTTTTTTTCAACTAATTTTCAATTTTTCCTATATTTAACTGTTAGTTTCTATAAAGAAACCTTGATGGATCTACACAAATGACACCTTACTGAATTTAGAATTGTGTCTGCTTTTCTGAAATGTATAGCTTTCATACCCATTTCTACCATTAACTGGAAGGAGGTTGAAAGCACAAAAAATAGCAAAAATAGGCTATGTCCCAGAAAAATTCCAAAACTGTGTAAAAAATGTTGGTTTTCAGACAAAAGTCTGTCATTCCTTGAAAGCTGGGGAAATTATGTTTTCAGCCCCACAAACCCTTTTTTGATAACATTTGTGGGGAAAAACCTAGACGCTTTAATTTGCAGCCCGTTTTTCCCATTTTTCCCAAAAAAACACAAAACTTTGCTGTAATTTGGCTAATTTCTGGGATCCCTCCAAGGGAATCCACAAACCCTGGGTAAATTTAGAATTCCCATGATATTGGAAGAAAAGGACACAAATTTGGCGTGGATAATGTATGTGCTCAAAAAGTTACAGTGGCCTAAGCACGCACAACCCCAAATGGCCAAAAAAAGGCTTAACACGGGGGTGGGGGTGGGGGGAATGCCTAGCAGCAAAGGGGTTAAGGGCCTTTACAACAGTGACATTTACAAACCTGTGCATTATTTCTGGCTGTTGATCCCCTTAATCTAATTGTGTTTTCTTGGCCAGTTCAGCTGTGTCACTGTATCTCTGTTTTGATATATGTCTGAGCCTGGAGTGCTAGAAACAGGCTTACATCAGAAAGCACTATATTAACTCGTATTGCAATGCCAATCATTTTGGCTTTTTTCTATATTGAACCAGTGTATATATTGAGCCAGCTTATAACATATGAAAGCACATGGGTGATTGTAACAGATGTTTATTTTCTTATTATATAGAATCTAGCCCTGCTGGTGCCCATTCAATACCTGTGGGGTCTGTTAATGAAGCTTGGTAAACATTTTATTACTATACAAAGGCCAAATAATTGACAGCTAAGAATGTACAGAGGACGTACATGTGCAAGGTCCACAGGAGATGAAGGTTAAAGCAGCTCAGACTCACACATTCAACACGTGGTTTAGAGAGGGCGGGGAACAGCAAGGTGTCAAGAGGGTGCAGAGGGGCAGACCAAAGCCTGCTGCATGATGGGCAAAGAGCAGCACAGGATCTATAGGGGATAGAGAACAGTGCCTGGTCTAGAGCGGTGGGGAGAGGACACTGCATTGTTCAGAGAGTGAGAGAGCAGCACGGGGTCAATGGAGCGTTGAGAACGGTTCCTGGTCTAGAGCGGAGGCGAGAGAACACTGCATTGTCCAGAGGAGTGGGAGGGCGGCACGGGGTCCAAGGGGCATAGAGAACAGTGCCTGGTTTAGAGCGGTGGGGAGAGGACACTGCATTGTCCTCTCCACCACCGCTCTAGACCAGGCACCGTTCTCTATGCCTCTTGAACCCCACGCTGCTCTCCCACCCCTCTTGACAATGCAGTGTCTTCTCCCCACTGCTCTAGACCAGGCACCGTTCTCTCCTCCCCCTTGGACCCCATGCTGCTCTCCTACCCTCTGAAAATGCAGTGTCCTCTCCGTCACCGCCCTAGACCAGGCACCATTCTCAATGCCCCTTGGACCCCGTGCTGCCCTCCCACCCCTCTGGACAATGCAGTGTCCTCTCCGCCACCGCTCTAGACCAGCCACTGTTCTCTATGCCCCTTGGATCCCATGCTGCCCTCCCATCCCTCTGGACAATGTAGTGTCCTCTCCGCCACCGGCCACCACTCTAGACCAGGCACCATTCTCTATGCTCCTTGAACCCTGTGCTGCTCACCCAGCCTTCTGGACAATGCCGTGTCCTCCCCCCCCACCGCTCTAGACCAGGCACCATTCGACTCTTTCCTCCAGATTTCCTCTCGCTCTGAAACTGCCAGCGGGGTGATGATTTAACGAGCAATACAGGGGAAGAAAGCACTCTCTCTCTTTTTTAATGAATAATTAGAATGTGGTGAACCTGGTCTGGAGAAAAGAATAGCTTGAAATGCTGGCTATTTCCCAATCCTAAAAATATATAGGAGGGTAGACCAGGCATAGCTGTAGCACCAAACGGAACAGGTCTGTGTTGTTGTGAGCATAGAGAATGGTGCCTGGTGTACAGCAGTGGGAGAGAGGACACTGCATTGTCCAGAGGGGTGGGAGGGCAGCACGGGGTGCAAGGTGCATAGAGAATTTTGCCTGGTCTAGAGCGGTGGAGGAGAAGACACTGCATTGTTCAGAGGGTAGGAGAGCTGCACGGGGTCCAAGGGGAGTAGAGAACGGTGCCTGGTCTAGAGCGGTGCAGAGAGGACACTGCATTGTCCAGAGGTGTGCAAGGGCAGCACGGGTCCAAGGGGCATAGAGAATGGTGCCTGGTCTAGAGCGGTGAAGGAGAGGACACTGCATTGTACAGAGGGGTGGGAGAGCAGCGTGGTGTTCAAGAGGCCTAGAGAACAGTGCCTGGTCTAGAGCAGTGGCGGTGAGGACACTGCATTGTCCAGAGGGTTGGGACAGCAGCACGGGGTCCAAGGGGAGTAGAGAACAGTGCCTGGTCTAGAGCGGTGGGGCGGAGGACGCTTCATTGTCAGGAGGGTGGGAGAGTAGCGTGGAGGATCAAGGGGCATAGCGAAAGGTTCCTGGTCTAAAGCGGTGGGGAGGGGACACTGCATTGTCCAGAGGGTAGGAGAGCAGCATGGGGTCCGAGGGGCCCAGAGAACAGTGCCTGGTCTAGAGCGGTGGCAGGAAGGACATTGCATTTTCCAGAGGGTGGGAGAGCAGCACGGGGTGCAAGGAGCGTAGAGAACGGTGCCTGGTCTAGAGGGGTGGGTGGAGGACACACTGCATTGTTCAGAGTCCTGGGAGAATAGCACACAGTGTTCAATGAGAAGAAATATTTCAATTTGTAACGCCCATTACTACCCAAAGGTGTCTAAGCACAGGGCACGAGTCGTGATACAGGTGGGTACACAGCGTCCACCCACTGTTTTCACAGGGTGGAGGCCGTGCACCCTGCTAAGATGCTGGGCACCTCTGCATCAGATGCCTTAACCCTATAAAATATCTTAAAATGCAGACTTTGAAACCACATAAGAAGAACTTCTACTACCATGCTTTTCCTTGTTGCCAATTGTTTTTTGGCAATTTAAATGTATTAGTTGAGGACCAGATTTTGCGTCAGGAATGTACCACTTTTTTGGCCCAACCTTGACTAGAAATCTCATTTCTTAAGTTAAAGTACTCATGATGAACCTGATAAACATATGTGTACGATCTTATTACCGGATGTCACTTCTTGTGATGTCACTTGCAGTGAGGTCACTTCTTGTGATGCCACATGGAATGTCACGCGTCGTGACGTCATATGCTTTGATGGCACGCTTCATGATGTCACTTGCATACTGCCTAATGTGGTCAGTCCCCCCACTTCTTTTTTTAGGACTTGTGCCCTGTCTAGGCACTAGTGCTCTAGCATGGTGGGAAGGAAAGAAGAGGTACTGAGAGTGGTAAAAGAGCTGAGGTAGAGAAATCTTACTTATTAAACAGCCAAGTTTTTAGGGTTTTATAGAAATTAAGAGAAGATATACATTTTTTTAAGAGCAAGTGGCAAGGAATTCCAAAGCCTGGCTGTGCCAGCTCCAACCTGTCTACCACCCAGGTGGCTCTGTTGTTTTTGGGAATCACAAGATAAAATGCAGTTGAAGATTGCAGATGCCTGTTGGGGACATACCAAAGAAATGTTAGACATCATCACAAGGTAAATGAGATTTAGAGTAACGGGGATAAAAAGGGCTTTGAGGGCGATGCAGTCTCTACATCCCTGTCAGCCTTACGAACGGAAGTAGTAGGATACTGCTGAGTTAAAACGTGTGGTCCTGCAGCTTTTCTTAAGTCCAGAGAAGGCTTCAGCTGTTCTGCAGTGAACAAAATAGAAGAAATACCAGGGCTTGAATTCAAATTCAGAGGTTGCTCTGTAAAGAGCAACTAGGGGTGTCCTATGTTTGTTGAAAGGGCAGTGAGGGATGGTCATTCTCTCGGCTGTGGTGGCAACGGGATGGTCATTGTCTCTGCTGTCGATGCGAGGGCGTGGTCATTCATTCAGCTGCGACCCATCCTTGCCTCTTCTTGCTCGCAGGAAGCATATGCAATGAAAAAAGATTTTGGAATTATTTTTTACAAACCTTAGAGAGGGCATTTGTTTTTGGAAGCCTAGTCTTCACCACACCGAGAAGGCAGACACAGATAGCTTGGAGGTAAGTAGAGAAAATGTGCAGGTTGTTGATGTTTCTAAGAAACCCCATTCGAAGCATCTCCCATAACTGAAAAAATAGTAGAGCTCAGCTGCTCTGGAGTCTTTTAAGTCATTGGCAGAACAGTACTATTTTCTCACCTGTGGTATGGGCCTGCATAGTTTTGTTTAATGCACAGGTGCCTACCGAGTGACCCATTTCATAAGGCAGTGAGGGGCATATTATCAAGCACGCGGTTAAAATTATCGCTGCTTTAGCGGCAGAACACTGCCGCTAAAGCGGCAATAATGGGCTTGATAATATGCCCTTGAGAATTCCAATAGAAGCCCCTGTTGACACCAGAACATGGGCTTCTATTGGAATTCCCAAGGGCATATTATTAAGCCCATTATCACTGCATTAGCGGCAGTTTGCTGCTGCTAAAGTGGCGATAATTTTAACGCTGGTTTCTTCATAATAAGCCCCTGGGTTTTTATTTAACACTCTTTGCATGCTGCAACATTTGGGCCCACATTCACAATTTTAAAGTCAAAATGCAAGAGAAGGTTTCATACAGTGCACATCCGAAAGTCATGTATTTCAAGGTTCTCTTATATGTATTAATGAGGAAAAAGAAGGTAAAGTGAAATAAAACAAATGTCTAGAATCACACAATTTGGTCAAGTGGGGAAGCTGGGATTGATCCCTGGTTTACTTGCTTCATAATGTGCAATTCAGCATTTATTTGTACATGCTTTGCCTCCGCTATGCCCACCTCACACCCCCCACCCCCACCTGCCATAAATGCGGCCCTTGATCACTCGACAGGCAAACTTTTTAGCCCCCTGGAAAACGTTTGCGAGTACCCAAGACTTAGATGTTAAGGCAATATGACGTTTAATAAAACTATGCTCTGATTTGCAAACATTTTATTTTTGTTCACTCCATAATGATTTTGCAGAAATTAATACTTTACTATGCAAGTACACTGTATATGAACCACAGAGTCTGGGGTGAACCAGATAATTCAAAAACGAATTTCCAGTGCTGTGAGCGATGCTGCCCAATTTATTAATGATTTTGCTGCTCATTTGGGACTTAAAAGTTCTTTTTCTGCCCAAGAACTCAATTATTGAGTTTGTCCTTACTAAATTATTCATCTTTTTGATATGCTGTATGATGCCTTATCTCTCGGAACATTGCCTAATAAAATTGAGGATTAAAACTGTCCCACACATGGGCATGCTGTTGAGGTATCATTTTGGGAAGTTTAGTTTTAGGGGATCCCCGCACCCACATTGGCTTATCACACTTTTTACAGAGTCTAGATGGAGTGGGTGAGGGTAAGATCACTGACTGTCTTGACTGTCTACATATGTTAGAATGGCGCAGAGCACTGGCATCTGTTCATAAAGTAAGACCAGTGTACTGGTGTCTTTTTACACAACAAAACTGTGAAAATATAGTATATACACACAACTATGAAAAAATGTTTAAAATGTGCATTCCAGAACCTCACTAATTTCTTTTGGGATCCTAAGTTATTCATGTCCTTAATGTCAGGTTTCAAAATTATGCATTGAGTGCAGTACAACCAAAGGCTTGGGTGCATGACCACATATCTGTAGCCTGAGATAAAGTAAATCCTGAAATTGTATGTTGTTTGCTAGGTAACAGCTCTGCTTCAGGGTACTGGGTAGAAAGTTCTGTGCAACATAGGACCAGACTCTTTATGTTTCCATGCGAGGTAGCACAGAAACCACATTTGGTGTGCTGCATTACTCAAGGAAGAAAGCCATTGCAGAGCCACAGCTACTGAAATTGCTATCCCCTCCATTGTTGTTCTAATAAGGCTCCCTTGTGCAACACACAGCTTTCTGCCATGATGAAGCGGTGAGTGTGCACTGTCCATCATATCATTTGTGTCAGAAGCATACCGGTCCAGTACTAAATCCCATTCCTAGACAAACTCAAAAGGGCCCTGTGTATTGGATGTGCGCTGTGCACTTAAGCACACATACAATGTATGGGTGTTTTTGAGACATGAACTCATTTCCCCTTTTTAACACCCGCTTCAAGGTGATGGTTTTTGTATGTGAAGTCTGGTCTGACAACTTAGCCAATCAAGCTTTGCATTAAAATCTATAGGTGTTTGCATTAATCCGCCCAAGTAATGCTCCCTTGATGCCTGGTGATGTAAAGCAGTGAAAGCTCATTTTGGGCCATATGTATCAAGAACCCGATTTGCGATTCTGAAATTGTGATTTTTACCGAATCGCAAAATCAGAATCGCAAATTGGCATGTATCAACACAATCGCAATTATTTAGCGATTCGCCCATAATCGCTATATAATTGCGTGACAGACAATAGCGATTCCCTAATCAGGTAGAAATCGCAAAAAAGCGAAATTGCATCGCGAAAATCGCAAAAATGCGATTTACCATCGGGAAAAATCGCTAATTTGCGATTCCTTCTTTTGCATGCATTTTCGCCTTCATACATTGGGATTAGCGATTTTTTTGTCGCAAACGCTATTTTTAGCGATTCACAGCGTTTGCGACAGGATTTTTCGCTTCATACATATGGCCCTTTGTTCTCAGAAAAGGGGACCTTTCCAGGGAAAAATATAGTTTGCACTCAAAAGTGAATTACTATGCAGTTTGTTGTTACTTTGTGATAGTTCAAAACCTTAGTAAATATAGGCCGAAGATTTTTTCTGTGTAATATATCAAAGCGACTGTGTAGATTTTGTGTTACCTGGGTATATCTCTGATATTTAAGTAAATACCTATGAGTGTGAGCTACTATAGGTGACTGTACATTGTGTGTAACACTCTCTTTTGTCTACAGAAATCACTTGTGAGATCCGTGGGATCATTGAGACAACTCTGCTACCTAAAGCTATAGTCTGAACATTCCCAACCTCTTTATGTGCAGCTCTTCTAAAAGGGCTGGGCCTGCCACTTCTCTGATGCCTGGGGAATATCTGTGTTCTAAAGGTGCAATTAGGTAGGGTGCTAGTGCATGCTGCACTGCAAATATGACAGGGGCTCCCAGAGTGTACCTTATAAGGGGCCCTCCTAAGGTTTTGTTACTCCACTGAAGGGTTGTTGGTGATTATTTGAGAGCAACAGAGTTTAGGGCCAGACAGATTGGGTGTAATGTTTTAGTTACTCAGGGTGCCGAGCGCCAGGGCAAACCATTAGCATGAGATACATGACTAGTGATGCAAAGGGAGTAACTGCATCAGGAGTGGGCAGCTCTGCATGAAGCATAATATGTAAGAGAAGGAAATCGGGGCAGCTCATGAGGTAACTGCAGTGCACATGCTTGATAGCTAGGCAGTTGGAAGCACATTGGAAAGGGCTGGTAGGGTTCAAAGAAATACATGATGCTATGCAACAGTTGAATATTTGGGGCAGGTTAAGGGTGGAGAGGTGGGTATGAGCGAGTGATGCTGCCAGCAGGAATGCCCCTCTGGGTACTGATGAGGAAGGCCCAAGTTGTGGGATAAACTTTTGGGATAGGCAGGGCTTTAAGTGGGAAAAAACTAGTGGTGCTCTAAAAGGGGCATGGCAAATGACTTAAAGGGGTGTGGCCTATCCGAGTAAGGGTGTGGTCTAAATCAAGATAACTAGCATTTTGTGCCTATGAAAATCATGAAGTCGCATCCAGCAGAGGATAATAAACTAGGCAAATATTATATTTATTAAGTATAAGCCATAAAATACCACAATTATTTACATTACTTAGAAATCTATTGCAGGATTTCTCAGCTTCACGAAGGCACAGCGCAGAGACCCACACAGCAGCTGGAAGTCTGGGTGCTGGATAACTTTGTATCCCTGACTTCCCAGCTCTTCTCAGGCCCTTGGAGATAGGCAGGCTTCAGAGGGGCAAAGCACACAGCACAGCTCCTCTTCAAGTTAGGGGGACACAGCACACAGCAGACAGTCCCTTGGTCCTCTTTCTCAGCAATCACAGCAACTGTAGGTCAGATCCCAGACACTCAGCATGGATTCCTTCTTGATCACGAAGTTTCCTTATCCATTTTTACTGGGGCTCCAGTACTACCTTTATACCCCAAAAGTCTTTATTATTCTTGTGTGAGGGGTCCTGGACCCAATCTAAACCAGTTCTGGGTGCACTCTGCCAGTGCACCTCTTCTTCCTTTGTGAGTGTGGGCCAAGGCCATCAGACGCACCGCAGGAGGTGGAACCAGCATTGCGGCAGGCAGGCACAGCCCTATTGAGACCCAGTTGCTACTTCTCCCCCACTCTACATGCAGATGGGTCTATTCAGCCTTGTGCTGACTCTGTCAGCCTCCTGGAGCCGCCCCAGCCCCTGTCACTCACAAACCAGACAGTCAGTACACAACCAGGCAGAGGCACACAGAAAGGTTGAACAGGAAAATAGCCAAGTGCTATTTCCAAACTTAGAATTTAAGAACCATCTTCACTACAGGATGTGTTATTAAATTCTGAGTTCAGGGATACCAGATTCCATATGTCTATCTTGCCGTTATGGGAAGATATGCAGGTAAACATGTTACACAGCATTCCCCATGTTATCCTACGGGCAAGATAGCCTTTCAATAGTGAAAAACGAAATTGGCAGTATTTCACTATCAAGACATGTTACCCACACTAGTAACACCAAACAAAAACCGGGACGGCAGGTCACCCTACCTTTGACATTTGAGGCCGGAAAATAGAGCCCCCTAAAGCCCCCTTTCGAAGCCCCCAAAAACGAAACTGGGGGGGCTCAGACCCCCACAGACCACCCCCCCACGTAAAGCTCTGGGGATAGGGTCCTCTCTCTCACTCTCCTAAATATAGCCGATGGGAATGCTGCAGTTATTATTGTGCAGATTTTAGTGGGTGTGAGCACCAAACAACTTCTGTAGTATCTGTTTCACACAGAATTCATTCTGCCATTGCACTTGCCCATGCCAACCTCTCCCCATGTGCTGGCTGTAGCAGTCTGCCCTAGGCGGATAGCTATAGAGGATGGGATCCTTTGAAGGAGAAGTAGGGTTGCGTGTTTATCAGCTTGCTCTGCCTATGAGAACTTGACACTGTCCTAGTTCTCAATGTGCCCCAGTAAAGTTTATTTTTATGTAAGTGCAGTTCCTATCAGAGGAATTCATTTGTGGAGTGTGCAGAAAACCACCTGGAGGCCCTCTGCATTTAATAAGCATGCGTGGTGGATCCAACATATTCCCTGAATGCAGGCCCATGAATCCTGTATGGAACACTGAGATGGTCCACTATGTGGTACACTGTACCCAGAGATCAGCTTTGCTGCACTCTGTGTGTTGCTTTGCCGGGTACTGTAGGATATCATCAGCATGAGGCTGGCATATTATTTGTACATGAAGCAAGCGAAGGAACAACTTTAGGGCTTTACAGCTCTGTGTATGCATTCGATGGGCCCTACTAATGATGCCATAAAAGGTCTTCTGTGCTTGCAATATCTGTTGTGATGTAATTGTGAAGAGGATGTTGCATGCCTCATCGCATTTAAATATGTCATATGGAGTGATGTATGTAATTTAGGCAATCATTGGCATTATTTTTCCATCTGAATTTTTGCAGGCATTCCCTGTCATTCGAGTGTGGAAGTGTGATGCTTACTGGAATCTTGCATTCATATGCAGTCTGTTCCTCGTCCTGAGGTGTTATCATAGTCAGGCAAAGTGCATACACTGTGCAGAGAGGAACATCTTCTCGGCGGTTGGCTGCCTCACCATATTTCATGTTAATCTCTTTTGTCAGCGCATTATTTACTTTGCTATGGATATCCAGTGCTAACAAAGGTGGGGGTGGGAGTACAAATATCAAAACTGCGTAGTGTAGATTTCACCACATCTTTAATCCACACCACACATTCCCTGCATCCTTATCTGACCCCTACAGTTTTTTAATCTTTTCTTTCTACGTTTGCCTTCTTTTTCCATTTTTTTCTTGCTCCTTTTTCCCCCTTTTGTTTTTTTTTTACCTCTCTTCCTCCGGATCAAAGTTTTTTGAGGAAATATAAGTGTGGTAACTAGGAATAAGAGCAGGTGGGATCCATCTGCAACACTGTCTTTCTATTTACAACTGTATAATCATACATGGGATACTGCAATCCCTGTATAAAAGTTGTCTCTAATCTCCTTATTACAAGCAGTTAGTCATGTTTCTAATCACCAGTCATAAAAAATAACATAGCTGCTCAACTGTAATAAGTTATTATAGTTGACTTCTGATGTCACAAGGCCTGCTGCCAGAGCCAGCTTAAAGGGTGAAAAGAAGGTTACAGAGCAGGATTGCAGCTACAGTTTGAACATGAAAGACAGAATCTGGATTTTCATTCTTCTAATCTGTTTCCCTAACAAGAAAAAGTGTTCAGTATCACACATTAACATTTTTTAACTATAGATCTTAACAAGAAACATAGAATATCTGAGTGTTTCCCACATTTTGTGGTACACAATTTTTATTTAATCTAACTTGCTATAAACTGATTTAAATATCCCTGTTCAAGCATTACTAATTGCTGGTGTGCTGAATTTCGCACTACATATTCTGATTAAATTATTTGTCTGCAATGAACATGAAAGAGCTATACACCAAAGATTAGTGCAGTTTGTGAAAAGGTAATACAATTCCCTCTCTAGTACTTAAAAGGAATTTGCTACTTACCTGAGATTTCCATGACCTTATAAAGAAACTTGGCCTTCTGCCTCCTTTCTCTATATGGTCATGCAACTCCTCTGTGACTCACAACATCCTTTTAATATACAGCACGGGATACTTTATCCCAAATCTAGGACACTGTGAGTGCTTACATTTTGGATGTGGGTTGTGATAAATGTGATTTGGGTGTTATGTGGAATTTCTAGGTGTCTGTGTAAAAGTCTAGTTTTGAGTATCAGCTGCTTTTACATTGTTTAGTTTTAAGTATCAGCTGATAGTGTGTGTATTGTGTGACAAATTCGTTCAGTTCAAATACAGTTATCACTTTCTCCCTGTGTATGGTCATTGAAATGTGAAGGTAGTTGCCTCACTTGGTGCCCTATAAGTTATGGCAAAGATGGTGCAATTGTTATCCTGAGGACAACCATAACATTTGTGAAAAGAGGGTTTTAGCACTCTGTTTGACAGCTCCCTCTAAAATGCCTCATCCACTGTGCATGCTTACCTTCTTTTTCATCTCACCGAAATTACCAACACACTATCCACATTCTGTTTGTGCATGGAAGGGCGCCAAGTGTTGGATGAGCGCAAACCCCATTGAGGGAGTTCACTTTCCATTCGTTGCTATATAGCATGAAATATTTATTTTTAACATTGAAAAAAATACTGTCAAGACACACATGTATTATGAAAAACTGGCATGGCTGACTGCTGTGCAGCCCTTAGTGAAACATGGCTTCTCAGAGCTATTGCTAAGCTGGATGAATGGAGAAAGAGCCAAGAACCGGTTGCTGTACATCACATAGGAAGAGTAACGCCAAGGTGTATTGGTCTAGCAGGAGCCAATGGACCATGCTGATTAAATGAATTTCAATGAGGAAACAAAGAAATTGGATTGGATACTAAAACCACTGACTGGAAGAGCGTGCAGGATGCAAATACACCAACAGTAAGTTAATTACTGATTAAGATGATTGCATTGTTCGAGCAGCTAAAAGAGGAATGGTTTTATGGGGAAACCTCACTCTGTAAAATATCAGCGTTCGGGCTGCTCTGTGTCCAGAATGATGTGCTAATACATAGAGATATGCAGAAGGCATATACAAATGGATGCAACCTACTCTCTATACCTACATTGAGAAAACAGGAGGAGAATAACTGTGCAGTATGTAGAAACCGGACAACAATAGTATGCAGGAAATAGAAACAAGAAAAGATATGAAGATGAAAACAAATGGAAATTATGTGGACCCAATTCTGTATTTGTTTTTAGTTTTTATTTAATCTATTTATTTCACCACATGCCTCTTTAATTCACCACTGCACGCTCCCTGCATCTTTATCTCACCTAGATGCTTTTTTTCATCTTCTTTCTACTTTTGCCATGTTTTTCTGTCTTATCCTTGTTCCTTTTTTTCCCTTTTGTGTTTTTTTCTTCTCTCTCTCTGGATCAAAGTTTTTTGAGGAAAAATAACCTTAGCCTCTAAACAGGGGAGCCGATGGGCTCCATCTGCGACCACCAGCTCAAATTAAGCACTGTCCGTTTACATCTGTATTATCATACAAGGACTACTACAATCCCTGTAACTAAGGTGTCTCTAATTTCCTTATTACAAGCAGTATGTCATGTCTGTAATCACCAGTAATAAAGAAATGACATATCTGCTCAACTGTACAAAGTAATTACACTAACTTCTGATGTCACAAGGCCTTCTGGCAGAGCCAACTTTAAGGGTGAAAAGAAGGTCACAGAGAATGATTACAGCTGCAGGTTGAACACAAAAAACAGAAGGTGACTTTTCCGTCTTCTGATCTGTTTTCATAACAAGTGATCACTCTAATCAGAAACATTTATTTTCCATTTATGAAAGTACATAAATCAACGAGGGTAGTGGTGATTAACATACTTCAAACACATGGTAGTTGTAGTATGGATAAGTATTGCTAGTTGTGTGACTGTCGGATGCTCACAGAACTAATACTTTAATACAATGGCGTTTGGTGGTATTTGAAAGTCGTGGGTGCAAGATTGGTTAACCAATTTTGGTGAGCGTGCTGGACGTTTATTAGAGGGGTTTTGAGTGTCTCCCCCGATATTTTTTTTTCAAATTGGTGTACAACAGTGTATATTTAGTCCATGTATAAGTAGAATCTGGCCAACATATGTTGTACACATGACCCCTGACTTCACTCTTAGTTCACTAAGCTTTAAAAACAGGGAGGCGGCATGAATGTTTCTCATTTCATGTTTAAAAACTAAGGGGCAGATTTACAAGCCCCGCACACCACATTTGCGCCGCCATTGTGTCACTTTTGTGACGCAGCGGAGGCGCAAAGCCAGCGACATGCTGTGGGGTATTTGCAACGTGACACATCTGGGAGATGCAAAACACACAGTTGATGGACAGAATGTAGAACAATGTCATACATTCAACCCAGTACAAGGATCTGGGCCTAAATCCATCGTTTTTTTGCACTGGGAGATGCGTCACATTGTAAAGCCCTGTGCCACATGTGGGCGTTCCGGCGCAGGAACGCCTCATAAAAGTGGCTGAGTGAAATCTACAAAATTTCACTCAGTCACTTTTAAGGCCATGCTGCGTCAAAACCCTGCGCCTGCTTGAAGTAGGTGTAAGGATTGACACAGCATGTTAGGCATAGGGGCACCCGAGCCTTGCTGGATCTGCTTCGCGCTTGCGACGCGACTCCAGCAATATGTCACCTTTACGGCAGCAGATACGTCACACATCTGTCTATTCTTGCCCCATGGTGCGTCGCATTGTAAATGCGGCGCATCATGGTGGCGCAAGAGGTGTCTGCCGTGACGCACAATAACTGGCGCATCCCTTCTGATATGCAAGTATGCGCCAGTTATTGTAAATCTGCCCCTCACTTTTAACAAATACTTCTTAATGCATGTATCTATGTACAGAGTGCCCACACTTTGCATTTGTTCACTTTGAAAGCGATAGAGATTAAGCTGGACAGCGTAATTACTGCACTACAAAGAGCTGCATCGCTGTATGCTTAAAACGTGTTCCAGGGTGCCAGGGGTGCAGTATTCCATTGTGTACCCAAATAGTTTCAGAACCTGAATAAAAGAGCTCACAAAAAGGCCGATGTGTGTAAGATCAGAACAGAGTTACACACAATGTGAAAATAGGTTTGTGGCATCTCAAAGACAATCACATTGGAGCGAATAAAATTGACACGTTCAAAGCATTTAATTTAAATATTTTATTTGGGTCCATTTTTGCTGTTCACTTTTTGACAGGTCTAATGAGTGCTCTGGAAAGAAGGTGTTCATGCAAGGCCGAGGTGTGGCCTCTTGGGCACTGCACTGACAGCAGAGATATTCTCAGATTTAATAAGAAACAGTATGACCATGGGCACAATTTGTACTTCAGCTGCCTACCTGCAAAATGGAAGTTGCACACATCGGGGCTGCTATATCCAACTATTTGGAGCCCGATGATGCCTATCCCTGTAAGTATTACTTATTTTGTTCAAGTGTTTAAGGGATTGAGTGGTGGTGTCCTTCTGTTTTTTTTTTTTTTTTTATTAAAAGTACTAAAAGTCCCTCTATATCACCGTCTCGATGGGATCCCTTTATTGTCAATGGGAGAAGGAGAAGCTAAGTAGACCCAAGGGGATTCTAAGACATGGAATGCACAACACAGCCAGATTTCTGTGGCATTGGATTTGAAACCCCAAAACATCTATCAGGAATTGGAACTTGTAATCAAAATGTCACAGACAAATCTTGACAGCCGCATGAGAAACACTTGAGCACCTACAACTGTGGTCTGCCACTTACAAACAGTTTGCTGCAGTGTGCACCCAACCCGCTGTTGTATCTTATTGTTTCTTTAATTGCGCAGAATAGAATTTGAACACACAGTAAATGAAACAAAAACAACCAAGACTTCCAAACCTTCAGCCATGTTATTGTTATGGATGAATGAGTTCTGGGTACTATGCCCCTCATGTCCACTGGGTACTCACTGTGGAGGAGGAAGGTCTGTGGCAACCTCCTCTGGAAGAGTCACCCTCATACCTGGTACCCTATGTTACATTGTCCCTGGAGACTGGGGTACAGGTTGGCTTGTATCAGGGACAACAAGGGAGGGGGCCCATTGGAAAAAATTACACAGAGCCTAGTGTGTTGCTGGTAATGGCTACCGTGTACACGCGTCTCCTGACGTCACATCCGCAGTGGTCGTCTTTATTGATTATCTATCATGTGACCAGGACCATACCATATGGCCCAGTCACAGCAGGAGAACACAGTATAATCCACATTGGGATACGCACTTGGATACCCCCTCTCATTCGCGGCTGTTACGTCACAGCTGCAACACAACACCCTACAACTATTCCCAGTGAACCATCTGGAAGTAAAGTTCATGCTGCTCAAGTCAAAATAACAAAACACAGGAAGCTCTGCAGTGTTAATAGCTCACAATGCAGCCCGCAGAAGAGCCCATGGTGGGCCATAGCCCAAGATTCTTCCATGAACCCTGCATTGCTGCTGCCGGCTCCAATATCCTTTTTCCACACTTTATTGTGCTTCAGATCACCATAAAACCTATGCCATGAACACCCGTTTTTATAATCGATAGTTGGTAAAGAGGAACTTGAGAATACTGTTTACAACAGAATGGGCAATAACACAGGATGCTAAAGCAAGTATGAAAGTAGCTAGCGCTGCACAGGTACTCAACGTATATGGCAAGGCACTATCTGATGCGTAGCACATGGTGGTCTGTGCTTTCTGACCTTTTTCTTCTTTTCAGACTCGGGGGACTCCGGACATTTTGGCACAGCAGGGTAACATACTCAACGCAGGTCCAGAGGGCGTTGGACAGAGTGTAAGTTATTGGGATTGAGGGGCACCTGCTACTGTGCTGGAAGGTGTAAGATACTGGCTTGGTCAAGGGCAGGTTGTCTGTTTTGGGGGAACAGAATGTGTTTGTTTGGGCCGAGCTTGCACCTCACCCACCATATGTCATTCTTACCCTCCTATAGTCATTAGAGGTTGGTGCCCTCATGAGCACTTGTGTTCATTGTTGCAGAGGAGCTCTTATTACCATGGCCATGCAGGGTTCACCCCCTCTTCTTCACCCACATAACATCTGTGGTGGAATCAAAACCCAACACATCCTAAAGAGAGGCTTGGGCATCCTTCACAGAGATGGCACAAGCAAAAGACCGGGACTACGCAATGGGCATTATGAAGATGCTGTAGAGCGAGAGGTGATGATGGGCCAAGTAAAGGATTTCCTCAGCCCCTTCAGCCAGAGCAGGTGCCACCCAAAAGCAAAAAGGCCCAGAAGGATTCAAAGCCAGGTGAAGGTCTCATGACCAGGGGGCCTCAAAGGTGGCAACAAGGGCCTCAACCCGGTTGATGCAACGAATACTAAAACTCACTTACCGTGCATCTCCCCCTTAAGAGATGAGCAATCTACCCCACAGACACAGAAGAGATAAGTCAGGATAGTGAAAGTAAGCTGGGAGAGAGTTGTCAGCATTGTGGCAGAAGTCAAATTTATTGTAAGAAACAAGACAAGATTAGCATACCACAATCATGGCTGTTGAATTTACACGGGTGGTGCAGGTTGGGATTTGCAGAGCACAGCAATTTTATGGCGATTTATCTCCCCACACTTTCCAAAACAGCACCCTCACAAACTACACTGCAGACTGCCTGGTCCCTCCACTACCGTCATGGTTTCGAGAAACACTGTATGGAGTCGATAACATGATCACCTGGTAGGGGGCATTAACATGCAGAGGTACTAAGCATTCTAAAACAGCAAATAAAAAAATTAAAACATACTTACCTACTCCACTTTTATCGTGTCCCGTATTTCGGCAGCAACAGGGTCTCTGAGCCAACCCCCCTAACCAATCCAGATGCTGCTCTCATGCTGTTAAGCAGCGTGAGAGCAGCACCAGGATTGGTTGGAGAAGGATGGCTCAGTGCTTCTACAGGCATTGAAGGCCTGTGCCTTTTCTCCACGTAGCTGTCTAAGACTACTCAGGTTGGAGCGGTTTAAAGTGTGCATGTCAGGTTGGCCATCACAAGACAGCTGGCCAAAGCAACATGCTCACTTCAAACTTTAAGTGTGCACCACTCCTCCTCCCCTGCTGTCAGTCAGCAGTGATGGCCCCACCCAAACACGTGGCTTTGGCTGGCCAGCTGCACTGCAAAATAAAACGATAATAAAATCATTTTATTAACATTTTATTTTTCATGTTTGCTGCACTGGCAACAGGGTGGAAACCACCGCTGCTTCAACACATCCACCTAATGAAACATACAGGCACAAAGATACTTATTTACACCAGAGCGGAAGAAGTATTCACTCCTTCCTTCTGCTCTTTAGAAGAAACAAAAGCAAAACATCTAAAATGTCAATGTGACAAAACATATTTTTATCTTCCAACAAATATTTCATTTTGAGATCCTATGATAAAAGAATAGGTGAGGCAAGGTGCCTGGCCTCAGGCGACTGTTGGCACTGTAAGAAGGAATTAGTTTAATTTTCTCATGTATTTTTCCACTTTGTTAGAATGAACACTAGCAACATGAAACTAGGAATGCTACATAAACTACTTTAAAATACTCCACCACACTGCCCTGGACAAATATTACATTTGACCTTAAAACAATGCAATAAGACATAAGCTCTTGGTAAATAATATATTAGATACGATGATGGAATTTTGTTTTGCAGTTTTATACAGTGCAAACTCGATCCTAAGGTATTAAAGCACTTTTCATGAGCAACAGATATGCTACACAAAGTCACAATCATTTTTTAGCCACAGGAATTTTGAGGGGCCAATTTATATGCTGGCAGAAAGGGTTCTCCTTTGCAACTGTGATAGAGTACCCTTTCTATCAATACAATGGTCCTCCAGCACGATTTGAAAACAGGTGGACCTTTGGTGTAACAACAGTGGAGACTACACCGTCTCCATTGTGGTTACATCCTTTCGACAGCCCAACACAGTAAGGCCCATTAGAGGCTGACCTGTATGTCTGCCCACCTCATCCAGATAGGTGGAAACACAGGTCAGATTTCACTGCCCATCACTGCCAGGAAAATGCTGGCGGTAAGGGGCAGAGAAATGTGTAAAATACCTCCCTCGCCATGGAAGATAACACCCGTGGTAACTGAAGCATTGTTTTATTATTTAGAAAAATTATGGAGCGTAAAAGTTAAATGATGGTTGCCTCTATCAATTCTCACCATCCAATGAGATTTATGACAATAATTTTTGATAAAAACATGTAACATGGTTTAAAACGAAAAAAATGAGATTCTCTACTGCATCGTAAAAGCATGTCAGGTCAGAAATGTTTTCAAACGTGGAAATGTGAAAAATGTAAATATATAGAGAGAAAAAGTTATTTACTTGTGCAAATGTAATCACGTTTAAGACTTTAAACACAAGTTAACCTAGAAAATGTGCTGCTGATATTTACTAAATGTGATACATTAAATTAATACTTACATAAGGCACACTAGAAAACAGTTAAAATGCTTAGTATATGAACACTTGATAACCTGAAGCTTTGCAGTTTTACTTTAGTATTATGTGATACAAACATGAATAATAAATGTGACACTCATATTAATCTGTTGAAAATGAAAGAAAATGTGCGATTTATATATATTTTTTTAGTAGAACCTAATATTGACATGTAACTTCTAAAGGAAAAATAATGAGTGAATTAAGAAAACTGAATTATTCTTATTAATGTGTGTTTTATATTAATCAAAACATGATAATAATTCAGTAAGTTTTCATGCAGGCCTCAACTGCTTCTTTTTCCTCGTTCGGAAAGCAGAATCTAACTGAAGTAGTCATTATGGATGCTGTGAGAACTTTTCATAAAGTTTCTTTCTTTTGCTTTCAAACAAAAAACTCTCTTTTTGATTAAGCAACACTTTGGCAGAAATTTATCAATACAATTGCAAACCCAGAGGGAGCGTCTGGGACCCGACAGGCAGCGAACAAAGTGAATTGTCTTACTTCTGAGGAAATATAAAGTTATTGAATTTAAGGATTTTGCAAAAGATTACTGTTATTTCCTGGCTATGCTGTAGTTTGTATCATCTATCTCTCCACCAGTAGAACCCCGTAAGGATGATGTAGCATGGAATGTTGGTGTATGAAAAACACAGTTGGAGAAGGGCTGAGTGCCTTGCTGGTTGCTCCTGGTGGGACTGTACTACAACTCTACTATTGATCTACAATAAATACTCCTAAAACCTATCAACCAGCCTGGAGTGACTACTAAATTTTTATGGCTGGGGGACCTCCAAGAATCTGCGTGTGCTACCTCTAAGGCTTTCATTGTCATGTCTGGAGTATCAGAGTACCTATTCTCAAGTTGAAACTACTCCTCAAGCTACAGCTGCGTTTAATCAACATACTGGCACATATCAGCCCCACCAGTGTCCTCCCATAGGTCGCCCTATATGCAAAAGCACCAGTTCCAGTCTCTACTAAGCTCAAGTTTCTGCCTGCTGTTCCCACAGTGTCTCAAAAAGTCAGTTCCTGCTGTCCCTACAGGGTCTGTTCCAACTGCAGTTGCAGTTACAGCATACTGTTACCACTGCGTCTCAAAACGTTCCTACAACTTGTCTCAACCTGCTGTGATCTATTTGCCTACAACGCGGAAAAATATGTTGTCAATACTGCCTACATGTTACAGATGATCCTATGCCTCAACAAACGTCTAAGGAGCCACATCAAACATATACAGTGCCTTTTCAAGTTAGGTAATTTGTGGCTGCCTGTGTGTCTGCCCCCAGTGTGGGTTAAATGTTTGTTTGGCGATTGGCGATTGACATTTTGGTTCAAGATCATCATGTGCTTCTCATCTATGTGCGTACGAGAAATACCTTATATATGTGAGAAGAGATACTTAGCGGTGAACTCACCTAAAGTCTGCATGGATTTTTATTTTATGGAATTTGCTGTGAGTTCTTTATTAAATGTTTAATAAATGTTATTTTTTTTAAATTCTTTTATTGCCTATGCCTCACTCCGACAGTTTAACTGCCTCTCTCACTTTTAAACATTTCTCGAGCGCACATAGAGCTCGCTCGCACTCTCACCGTCATTTCTGCCTCCTTTCCGCGACCCCATGGATCTCCATGACGCACCTAGCCTTCGTCATCCAATGCTGCGCCTGGATACCCACTGACACAGATGTGCCTTGAGCCACCCGGCCGGACGTCTGAAAACGTGCCACCATCTGGTGATTGACACGTTTGTTCCTGTTTGCGAGGCACTCTTTGTCAACCACGTTCTCAATGACAGTTATTTGGCAGTTACATGGATGCAGTTTGGTAGTTTCTCCTAGCCTTAGTGGTGCGACTGCCTTTAGGAAGATTTTTATGAGCTTTACTCCGTGCCTCTGCCAACAGCTGTGTGTTTTTCTCTTCTTGCCTGCCAATAAAGTTTATTCGAGCGTCATGCAGCACCAGCTTTTTGCTGCAAGTTTCTTCCACCTGGTTCGCTTGTCCTGTGCCCCTGCATGCTTCACTGTCTCCGTCTGTCTCATCTGAGGAACTACCTTTTCCATCCATTAATTGAAGTGATCTACAATATCTAGTGTGACTCCAGGACATTTACTGTCATTAATCTGCTACCAATGTACTGTTTTCGTATTTCAAAGCTAGAGCATGACCACGGTTACCACTTCTTTTATTTTATTTCATTATTTTCTTGGGACAATGATTTTGCTCGGGTGAGAAAATGCTTACCGGGGGCTGCACCTGTTTTTTTTACTATGCATGTGGATATCTTGCCCTGAATGTTATTTCTCTTTCTTTACACCTTGCTGTTCTTTCATCAATACTTCCATATGCTTTTTCTTGTAGAGTGACTTTTTAGTTTCCGATTCATTCATGCTTTTACTGGGTTTTCAGAGACTTGCGCATACTTAGTAGTGTACTTACTTACCTTATTGCCAGCTGCTGGAAGGTGTGTTTGATTGCTGTTGTTGCTGCATACTGCATTTACCTACCTAATTACCATGTTCCATGGGTGTCGTCCCTTTTGTATGGTGCACGGTATATTTTACCTTCGTCAGGATGTCACACAGTGCACAATGTCTAGGTTTCAGTCCTGGGTTGCGTTTAAATTTTACTCTACATATGGTGTCTAAGGTCTTGTTTATGGGTCCTTCGCCCATTTTTTACAGTGCACAATGTTTATCGTTCATGTTTTACAGTGCAGAACCTCACTTAATCTTCATAATGTCAATATCATACTGTGCCCAATATCTATTGTTCCTATTCTACAGTGTACAATGTTTATCGTTTCATTTGGGTACAGTGGACAGTATTCTCCTTTCGAGGTGCATCCAGTGCACACTGTTTACCTCCACAGAGGTGTATCACACAGGTTTTTGTCCCCATGCTACAGTGCACTACCTGTACACAACATTTTAATCTCCACTGGAGTTTCCTTTGCACATTCAAATTGTTATTCTCATTGGGTGTATGGTTTGGGTTCTTGTTCCATTACCATAGTGCAAGGTTTACGTTTCTAATAGTGCACAACATTTTAGTCTCCACACTGGATTCATTTGTACATTCAAATTGTTACCCTCATTGGGTGCACGGTTTGAGTTCCAGTCCTATTACCTTGTGCAAGGTTTATGTTTCACTGGACTTTTGTTTTACTCTAAATTTGTATGCTTTGTTTTATTGTCAACACTATAGCCCAGTGCTGTTCTCTATTTATTATTCTGTCTTCATTACATGACTGAGAAGTGTGAGTTATCATTTGAATTTCTCCTCTTCTCTGTTTTCTTGTTTCCTCCTGATGTGGGTTGCCCTCTCGTATACTTACCTGGCCAGTAGGTGTGCAGAGGATAGTCATTGATGGTTTCTATTTCTATTCTTTCTTTTCTTTTCTCATTTATAGAAAGGAGAATGGGAAACAGGTTATGTTTATCTGTTTCTTCAAGTTTCTTGGTTCTTTTGTTCCTCTCTATCTCCGCTAAGTTTCTTCCTGTACTTTCCTCTCGTGTACCCTCTTCTCTATTATGTTCATCTAGTTTCTACGTCTGATTTTACTTTTCTCTTTTCTGTTTGGAAGAAAAGAGGATATGTTATATCCTAGCTATGTTGTAGTTTGTATCATCCATCTGTCCACCAGTGGAACCCTGTATGGTTGCTGTAACATGGAATGTTGGTGTGTGAAAACCACAGTTGGAGAAAAGCTGAGCGCCTTGATGGCTGCTCCTGGTGGGGCTGTACTACCACTCAACTATTGATCTACAATAAATACTCCTAAAACATCTCAACCAGCCCGGAGTGATTACTACATTTACTTAATGCTTCTGGATTTCTTAGTGAGGTGTTGACCACACGATGAGCAGCTCATTGTGGACAGCCAAAGGAAACCCTATCATATGAAGAAAAGGATACTTTGTGGGCATAAACAAAGAACTTTTGCAAGTATACTTGCCCACTCGGAGGAGGAGTCGGGGTTGGTTGTCATTTTGAATTTCCCTCCCTGGCATGTTGTCGGACTGAACTCTGATTTTCCTTCCTATGCCAAAACCCCTTTGAACTGAACATTCCGAACTGACTCAAACTTGTACTTTCCTGGCTGTGTGCAGTTATAACTGTTTAGCTGAACAGTTTATGGACTCTTTCCTCTAACTCGTTGTGCTTCAACTCTGCATATTTGGTTTGTATAACCTAAAAGCTGAAACATGATTTTTCCCATCTTCTCTCTCTCTTTTTTTCCTAGGTAACCAGCAAATTCTTATCTTGTTGAATCTGTATGATATTGTGTGACCAATTGTACTAAATGATTTCTATTAAATCTGTTTATAACATGTGATTTATGTTCTTGACCATTCAAATTGAGGCTTAGATAAATGGTTTACATGAGCAAATTGATCGTATTTGAGTCATTTTTCTTTTCATAAGTCTAATCAGTAGTATGATCAAGAAATGATTATATGTTGTTAGTATAAATTTGACAGTTTCTTACTCCAGGTTCTCATAAGGCTGTACCTCACGTTCTCTAAATATCCAAGTCCCTGTTAGCTCATGTAAAAGATCCATTGGAGGACCAATGGCAGTTTAGTGATTATGTTATGGGTCCAGAGAGGAAATAGATGACAGATGGAATATATGTGATGTGAGTATAAAAAAAAATTGCCCATCTTTCAGCTGCAACAAAAACAAAATCCTGTTTTGGTGTTTTGCTTTTGAAAATTAAAAAAATTGTAACGTTGCTCACGGCTCTGTCATCTTTACAATACATTTCCAGGAACTCCCTTGACGGCAGTTCCTGTCAGTGCTTGAAATGTCTGCGGGCTCAATAGACATTTCTAAATTTGGTCATCTGGACCTCTACTCAAGAGAGCAAGTGACAGCCCGTCCTCCAGGTTCTAAATCGGACCTTGCATGATTTGCCCATAATCACAGGATGTTATGCTCAGACCAAAACTTGAATTTGCTTCCCTAGATTTAAAGTCGGAAGCGCTGGCGAAGGCCACATCCTCACAGGCAGTTCCCCTGAAAATCATTCTACCCCTTTAGAAGGCAACCCATAATCCTTAAGCCTATTTAACCAATGAGCAGCATCTAATACATTTAGCCTCTAGATCTTACTCGATCACTTGAAGAAATGGAACAATGGAGAAATAGAACAAGGATTTTAACTACAGCACAAAAGTGACTGGTTGGATAATAGTAGTTGCTTGGCGTTCTTAGGGAGTGGTTAGCCTAGGGATGGCAGTGAATCCCCAGGTTTCTTGCTATGGTTGAATAACGTATAACCAAGTGCATTCTGAGGCATTTGAAAAACTAGGGATCTCTGTCTGATCCAACTTTCTTGAGTGACAATGATCAAGAATCTGGGCCTAGGATGAATATTAGTAGAGCAGTAGAGAAGTTAACCATAAACAAAATGTCAAAATGTTTGTTGAGGCATGGTCCTACTTCTCAGGTCCCGTTCTTTGCTTCAACTTCAATTGCCCAATCCACCTGACTCCCAGGGTCCTCCGTAACATATTCAATCAAACTTGGTACAATAAAAGAATGGAAATGGTGATTGAAAGGCTCTTTCAGCCAATCCCTGAGTCATACATAGACCTCTGACTCATTGATCTCAAGCTCCTTTCAGAAACAGTGCACCCACTCTGTGTACTCTCACGATGAACTTATACACCACCCTAATCTAGGGATCAATGTAGAAATGTTCATCCGCTTTCTCTACATATGTCAGTGTTTGTTCACTAAAGCCTCTACTGAGGTTGACACTATCTCAAGAGAGGTTTGAGTCAGAGATCACATTTTTTAAGGCATCCCAATAAATCACCCTACTGTAGTAGGCTTCTGAGTTCCCCTTACGCGAGATAGTAAATGTTTCCCCATATTGTGGAGTCTTTCTAGGGAGACATCACGTTAAGGACCATATCTGAAAACCATCCCAGCTTGCCCAGGGCCATATTAGGCAACCGCTGGGGCTCCCTGTACTCACCTTGAGGCCAGAAATCAACAATCCATTTATGTATATATATATATATAAATTATGCATTATGTGGGTTTGCTAGCTTATGCATGGTCTGCAGGGTTTTGGTTGATCCTGCATGGTGGAACATTAACTGGCCTTGGGGAATGGGACTCCAGTGATGTGTTTTGGGGTTGGGCAATCTAGCAACATCCTTTCTGGTCTGTAAATAATAAGTCTTGAGCCCTCAGCATGCTCAGTAATTATGGGTTATGAACACAGATCTGTTAGTGATATCACAGTGTCCTGCGAAAGATTGAATTAGGCAGATGCTATCCACATAAGCCACTGATTGGAAAGTCATTTGGGCATCTTCAAGTTCTAGCTAGAGCCAAGGGTGTCTGGGTGCAGCAGGCTCCACCAACTGCATGATAGCAGCAGGCATGACACAGTTCCATTACCGGGAGTAGTAGTGGAAGTGAGCATGAATGGACACCACACTGGAAGTGCACTCATATTGGAAGGGATGCTTACAGCTGGGCAACAGCGTGGGCATGGTCCATCAGGGTAACTTGGAGTTCACCCTCCTGAGGCAACACTCATAACCTAGGAAAAAGCCCTCAAAATAATTTCTCTCTTACCACAGCTAGCAAATTAATGCAGTACCATGCACGTAATAAGTGAATAAATTGTAGAGAGGTCCTATGTTCCATAATTTCACATATTTTTAAGAAATCCATGCAACCTGCAGCACACATGATTACACATGATTACACATCTTAATTTTCAATTGAAAAGGTAAGCCATTGGAAGTTAGATTAACTTCTGAAAGGTAAATTGGCTTAGAGGTTTTGGAAAGAATGTCAAGTGTGTAAGACACACTTATTGGTGGATGAAGGAAGATCTGAAACACTGATCTTTTTCGAAATGCATAATAGCAAAAACACTTTATTTGTTAATTTTTGTGTGTGTGTGTTTGTAATATTCAATAGTTAACCCTTGCAGATATTTCAGAGTGCTGTGGATACAACAGTAGTGGAAAATTCTAAATGGTAGATGGGGACAAATGGGTTTGTGAACAGAAATCCCTTATTAAGTTTTCTTCATTCACCACCTTGCTTGTTAAATGTCCCTCTCAATGGTTTTGTTTTCAAGGATTTCCTAAACTGAGGGTGCTCTGGGTCTGTCTTCAGTTTAAGATTCACCTCATTCTACAGTTTTGGGCGACGCTGGACTAGAAACCAAAAGCAGCTTTCCAACATTTTATAATCCAGCCCTGCTCCTCTTTTCTCTCTTTTTGTCCATCAATGTACTCTTCACTCTCTCTCACACACTCTCTCGACCTCTCTCTCTCCTTCGTGTCTTTCTCTTGTCTCCACTTCCAACCTCACTGCCCGTGTCTACTCCCAAACCCCCAAGGAGCTTGAAACAGAGATAGCAGTTGTCAAACTTCAAAACAGTATTCAAGTGCCTCCAGGCCCCTGAAAGAAATGCCTAATGGGTTAAATAATCAGTCTGGCTCTGGTGTTGGCCCCTGCTGTACTTCAATGGATCTTGGTCAAAGTTTGAAACTTGTTGCTTAAGTAGAGTACAGGAAGATGAACAGAGTGTTTTGGCCATGGCGCAAAGTAGAGACAAATCCAGTAAATGTTCTGGGATTATAACCCCTGCAAAAACCACAGGTGATGGACAGAATGCCGAACAATGCCATACATTCACCCCAGTACAGAGATCTGGGCCTAAATCCATCGTTTTTTTTGCACTCCACACCACCCGAGTTCAGACATGGCCATATGCAAATCAGTCTGACCCTATGCCTCATGGGAACAGTCCAGCCCGAACTGCCAAACCATGCCCTCCCTGGACCGGAAACAAGCTTCCGAGGACCGGTTTCTGGCATTTCTAACCAGCACACTTTATAAATTCCACGTGGAGGCAGTGAAGCAATTTCAAGGCAAGGCAGCTCATTACCAGCTCATAAAGTAGAGAACACTAGAGTCCTGTTCAAAGTTAACTGCCTTCCACCCCAACCTACGCAGAACACAAACATCCAGCCTTAGGACGAACCCCTTGCATTTTCAAACCCTCTTCAATGTGGAACTCACCAAAGACAGTGCTTTCCTGTCCAGTGGCATAACGAAACTTGCCCTCCCCAGCCCACCACCAACCACTTTTGGTGAGTGGGCCCCCGCACAGCACGGGTCTTCGCAGCCTTATGTTACCCTACTAGTCCTGTCTACACTACTGTAACATTGCTGCTGGAGTTCCTTCAAAAACAAAATATAAAAACTGTCAAGAATGCAGCACCAATCAGCCATGCTCACACAGGGATAAAGCGCCCACATTGCATCCCCTCTAAAAGCTCTTCCGGCCTGTACTACTCAGAGCTCCAATATTAGAGGGGTAGCTATTTTAGTTAGTAATAGAATGGGGCTAATAAAACGTAAACTGGTAGACAAATGTGGTAGATGGGCATTCATGAAGTTGGATATGGGACTAACAGTATACACCATCTAAAGTTCAAATCAGGATGACCCAAAAGTGTTGGAGGATCTGGAGGTGGAATTAGCATCCTGGTCAGATTCATTAATAATATGTGGGGAGCTGAATATACAACGGGCATAGGTTTCAACTGAGTAACTATCAGGGATGAAAGCCACAAGTTAACAGTGCTTTGACGTCACTTATGGGTAGTCATGGTTTAGTAGATGTCTGAAATGCTAAACACCTCTCTGATCCAGGCTATACATATTTTTCTTGCCCACCCCAAAAATATGTTTGGTGGACTATTTTTTGGTCTCTGGTAGAATGCTGGAGAAAGTAGGGATTGTTAAATTCCCATAGCTTATGTCAGAACATAATCCCTTGGTTTTAGATGTTGTGGTCAAACAGAATTATAAACACCAGTGTACATGGACTTCCAATAGAAAGTTACTGGTAAATGCAGCATTTATAGACTATATAAGAAGTTGAGTCATTGAGTATTTTGATCACAATAGATATAGCGCCCCACAGGGTACAGTGTGGGATGCAATAAAAGCCAGCTGAGATGAATTAGCTGTGTGACACACAGTAGGAAGCAGCAAGTGTGGACCCTAATAAAATACTGCTGGAGTTATGTAAGGTACTCCAACTGTACTAGCTCTACTCCTCTTAGCTTTGTTTTTAGGAATACAGCACAGTGGGCTCCTCCCAATCTTGGAAAGGTACTGATATCTTTATCAACCCAAAAAAGGATAAACTCCCTGATAACCCCACCTCGTACCTGCCAATATCTCTTATAAATTCATATGCCAAATTGTATTAAAAGATCTTGGAAATACAGTTGGGGGGGTCATGGCTCATCCAGTTACACCCTGGCAACATGGTTTTATGCCAGCCAGGGGGACAACAGACTATATAAGGCTTGGCATTTCATGTATGATACTGTTGAAGTGACCAGGAACAAGATGGTTATGAGCCGGGTGGCATGTGAGTGCCTATGAGATGTTCTCTATGTAAAGGGATTTGGCCCTAGAATGATCTCTGCTATTAAGGCAATGTATATGGATCTGTATGACAGACTTAAATTAATGGGTGAAAAATCAGAGAGAATAGAGGTGGCTAGAGGGACAAGACAGGAATGTCCTTGTTCCTCAATCTTGTTTGCCCTCTATATCAATCCATTTATTGAACAATTTCTACAGAATCCAGGAATCAATCCAGCAACCACTTGTGGTTATGCAACAAAGGTACTGTCATATACAGATGGCATTGCCATAGTTACTACAGACCCAGAGAGAGCAATGAAGGAGGTCGAATCCATGGCCGGACAGTATGGCCTAGCCGCAGGGTACCTATTAAACAAGGAAAAGATGAAGATAATCTATGCAGAGAATATAGAGTATTCTGATCCTCGCCAAGTGGATACTGCCATTTATCTGGGGGGGTCAGAATTAATCCCAAGGTGGATATAATCAGTCAAGTTATTTTTTATCCTTTGATCAGTAAAATATATACTGACCTAAGGCGGGTGAATGGGTTACACCTGGCAATAATTGGCAGTAGTAATATTCTTAAAATTGTCATGCTACCAGTGATTCTATATTTGTTTAGGTCTATCTCCATAGAGATCAAAAGCACCATATAAAACAAATTAGACTGTATTTCTTTTAACTTTATTTGTTAATATGGTAAAGTTAGATGCTCCCTTCCATTTATTGTGCTCCCACAGGAACATGATGGCTGGGCAACCCCTAGCCTATTGCTTTACTAATGGTTGGCTCTCCTTCAACAAATGAGCACAAAGGTAATCTGATACAAAAGTCTAACCTTACGACTTTTGGTATTCACAGAGATCATTTATGAGTCGTATTTTTACATCAGCAGTCAGGCCGGAATCTCCGCACCCAGGCGGTACTCTGCACCCGGGCCGTACTCTCAGGCTCGGGCCATACTCTCCGGCTAAGGCCATACTTTCCCACTCAGGCTGGTTGAAGTGTAATAAGTTGGCAAGAATGCAATTTTTACAAAAGGGAACATTAGGAACGTGTGATAAATGGTAGAGGAAGTCATGAAAATCAGTTGGGGCAAGGAAAAGGGTGTGGCTACACACTACATTATATCCCAGAAAAGTTTGCTCCTTTGCATCATGGTACATGCAGTGCACAATTTGCATTCACCTCACTGTTGACTGTATTGTCAGCACTACAGACACCACTAAGTGGAGTGCCCTTAGTGTTGACTGTAATGTTAACACAACAGTAAACACTGAGGGGAGTGCATGTTGTACCATGATGCAAAGGAGCAAACATTTCTGGAACACAGTCACCCTGGCACCATAGCGCAAGGGTGTCTGCATTGGTGCATGGCTGCTGTTTGTGTGCCGACACAGGGGAGAAGGACAGGAATGCTCTGTATCTTGTAAAGATGGTGCATTCCTGTCCTTTTATTTTGACGCATTTTGATGCATTGCAGCACAGCAGGAAGGCTTGCTATGCTACTGTGCTTCAAAATATAGTAAATGAGGCCCAAAAGGATTTGTAGAGCTCCAGATACGTGCAGTATTACTGGTGAGTACACATTGGAAGGTCATATCGTTTTCAGTTAATCTGCAGAAGAGTAGTTTTACCTCGAGCTGCTGTAGCGTTTTAGGTACACAAAGTCAAATTAAATTAAAAGTAGTGCTGAAATTGCTTATTTATGTATTTATTTATTGTATTTATATGATTTACACTACAAACTTCATTGGCCCCAGCAGTTTGTAACCCACAATCATAAAACAAACATTTACAAATGAAATAGATTTCACTTTGCCCAAACCTCTCTCCAAAACCCATTCATTGGCCAAGACATATCTGTCCTGGATGTTTATCAGAACTTTGCCTATGCGTGCACACTATTGTATATGTTTCATATGTTCCCCTGCACGGTTTTCTCTCCTCTCTGAGATTGTTGGAACTTTTATTTAATATTATCTTTATCAGTGCCTTGGCACCATCATACTATGGCTGGCCAGAATATGACAGGAAATACCGTCATTAAACAGATAGAAAGTTATTTATTCTATTTTCCGGACATATGTTAACTATTTTTGTACTATGACAAGCCAAATATGGTAGCGAGTCACATAAAAGACTATCAATAAATGAGCTAACAAAAGAATAAAAGAATTAACAATGTGCCTATTGCCGATGAAGGAACTGATACTCTTGTGTAGATATTGTGCAATTCTGCACAGCTGACTACCTGTGTCATCATTTTTGGTTTTAACAAGGTAATGTTTGGTTAGTTAACATCACTCTTCATTTATCTGATTCTTCCCTCCTCATCTGAGTTCATACTTAATGAGGAGGATCCTACTATTCATGACAGGCACCCTCTACAAACGTAGTATAAGAGTAGTTTGTTTTCCTGACAAGTCTTGGGCTTGATTCATAAAGGTAGATTTACATGTGTAGATCTACTCACATGTAGATCCAATCCTACAACTAGGTAAAACACTCTACGTTTTTGTTATTCACCATTTCTGAATGGTGATTTACGAATAAATGAGGGTTACATTTCTCAACACTTTCTAAAAGGGTGTGGAGCCTTCAATGACGTTTTTATTTATGTTTAATTTGCAGTAAACTTAATTAAAAAGTATGGGGCCGATTCACAGAACTAACTTAAGACAAAATCCTAAACGTACTACTTTTGGTATTCAAAGAAGGTATTTAGTAGTAGTAAAGTTAGAACTTTGTCTTAAGTTTGACTTAAGACAAACTTAAGACAAACTTAAGACAGACTTAAGACAGACTTAAGACAGACTTAAGACAAACTTAAGACAGACTTTAGATAGACAGACATTAAAAGAATACTCAGTGGAATTGAAAACATAAGAGAAACGAAATTCATATATACAAGCCATGAACAAGGTAGAAAACCAGAGAATGCCATCCCTTATACAGAGGCCTAGAATTATGATCCAGAGAAGAAAAGAACCCTTCCAAAGTGCAAAAGGTGAATTACTACACTTTAGAGTAGCTAGTGGTCTATTAGTGACAAAAAGAGCCTTGAAGACTAAACATCCAGATTGGTAGACACTGACTTTAACCACAAGGGTGTGATTGACCCTCCATCAAGACCTATGGATCACCAAACCAACATGTGTGTCAGGAAGTTGAGCAACATTCCACAGGAATAAGTATAGATTGTAATCATATTCCAAATCTTGGCCTAAGACAAAAGAGAAAAGCCACATTACAAGAAGTTGTTTGCCATCTGAAACAAACTGCAACCAAGGGGCACACAAGAACTGAGCTATAATCCAAAAGATTCCACACAAAGCAGACAAATGGATCATCCTATTGCTGCCCTGATTTCAGGAGACGCCGCTGACACCCCTGCATTCAGAACATCTAAGGCGTGACACCCTAACTACTCCCCCTTGCTGACCGGAGACAGTAAAGATGAGGACGACATTTGGGGCTTGTGGCTGTAGACGATTGTGCCTGGAGGCAACTGTAGCCTGACTTGGTGCTCCTTTGGGGGTCTGTGGAATGTGCAGGACCTTCTTTGGTGCTCCACGTTTGCTGTGTGTCCTGGGTGGGTTTGTCCTTTATCTGCAAACCCTCCTTGAGCCACAAACGTTGGGATCCGCATAGTGCTCTCAGCAGACTGCCTGTTGGAGGATTGGGGTGGGCTGTTTGTCCAGGGATGTGGTGATGCCTGTGACAAGCCTCAGTGGTCAGATTTATCTTAGCAGCACACAGGAGCCAGCGCATGATATGGGTGGGAAGATGTCATGCCATCCCAGGAGGGAAAGGCCCCTGTGACTATATTCTACTGCCCAGAGGTAGATAGTGGGCATGGCAGGGTTAAAGTTTTTTTTCTAATAAAAAATTACATTTGTAGTGGATATATGTCCTGCAAGGGCAGATCCTTCTCAGTAAGTAAGGAATGGGACAAGGAAGAGAATGAGCTCCAATCTTACGAAGTGCAGGCTTTGATTTCTTCGTGAGACTTCTGTTAAAAATGAGGTTCTCTTGATGGAGCCAATGCCTAAAACAAAGGTAGTACTCTGGTCATTGCCTCATAACTAAGTCTGCACTATAAAATTCATTCCATAAAATACACACATGCATAAGCATGCTGTAGTAATCACTCCACGCAGTTAGATGAGGTTCAGGAGGATTTATTCATGTTAGTTACAGGATCATTAATACAGCCCCACCAGGAGCAGCTAGCATGCTGCTCAGCCCTTCTCCAACTGTAAGTTCTCACTTCAAACATTCCATCTTGCAGCATTCCACTGGCATAGCATGATCCATAACAAACCAGGATACTGCACATGCCTACAAAATAATATGTTGAGGGAGGTTATCTTGTTTTTTTTCTTATAATGTCTCTAGAGGAGATGCGTTCATTGTAGGTCCATTAGGGCTGAATGCTTTTAAGTAACCTTGACTTTTACATATAACCGATTTGGATTCATATGTCCAGTCATTGGTTACACCAAACATTTGGCAGAGATCCGGTCCTGCGTTGAACTCCTCTGCCCCTGGGCTTTCATATATAATATTTTTAAAAACTCTACATCTCAGGAATGTTGTACACCAGATTTGTTATACATTTAAAGTTAATTAGTAAAGTGAAGAAAAGTTATCCTCTTGTTTTACGCTACCCAGCTCTGTATCTTCTAACAGAACTAGGCAGTTCAATAGTTGCTAAAAAAAGAGAGACTACCCTATGAGGAAACTCTAATTTGAGAATCCTGAATGGACAAGGAGACTTGCATTCTTAAGGACTACTTTTCCCACTTAGAGCTTATTATTTTATAATACTGAGCATTTAATATTGTACAGTCAAAATATTGCATCCAAAATTTGGAGTACCACAATGTTAGGAAGGCAAGGTTATATTTGTTTAGATTTACTATGCCTCCAAATTTCTCCACTGGCAAACACTTCCTGGGGAGCTGTACCTGCATTGGCACATGGTCCTGTCAAAACGGTTTGCTTTGTTATGTTTGGACGCCCTGTTTATGCCCTCCTTTGCTTATTTTTAGACGTCAATTTAATGCAGCTGTTAGCTGCCTGTTATTGAAAGTCCTATTCTTCACAATACCCATACTCATGGCGACCTTTGGGTCAGTCCTTTGCTTATCATTCCAGGGCTTGCTTGTCAATTTTATTTGCTTACTACTTATTCAATGACTTCCTGTGTTTGCCCCTCCCCTGTACCATATCTTCTGTACTCTCCTCTTGCCCGGATAATTTCCCTTTCAAAGCTGACATCGTGGAGCAACGTTTTCTTTTAGTGTCAGTAATCGTTGGGAGTGTAAGTGTTTTCCTGCTCACCCCTAGTGTGCTCATTCCCCCTAACATCCCTGCCCCCATATGCTGTCTGTGATGATACCCACAACTCCTCAGGCTGTTACACCCCCCCCCCCTCCATTTCCTCTATTGCTCCCCGACTCTTGTCAGTGTTGAATTGCTCCCTTACTCTCCCTTGGGTGTTTCACCCCTTCATGTTTATTATTTTATTTTTTGATGGGCGCCGCAGCTGCAATTTGCTATTGATTTCCCTGGTGTTGCCAGGTAGAGTGAGCTTTATCTATAATCTGTTTACCCCTCCCCCTCAAGAGCAAAGCTCGTTATGCGCACTCGGGCAGGCTGCTGTTCATCACATAGACAGGTAAAGCACCTTAAAACCGGAAGCCCAATGAAAGACCTATTCTTCCCTATCGAAATATCGCTTCAAAAGCACCTTTCACATCGCACTACCTGCACAAATAACTTTGCTTCAATCCTAAATGTTTTCAAACGCCACAACATTTCCTGCAGATGCATTTCATCTTTGTAGTGCTTAGTTTGTTTGCTCTGCAATCTTAATATAACTCATTTATTCGCAATTAACCTAGTAAAGTCTCATATTAGAAGCCGAGTTTCTTTCTGCACATTTGTCTCTCTCCCAGTTACTGAGAAAACGAGTACATTTCAGTTGAACACACACATTCAATCCGCAGCTTATCTAATATAAATGATGCAATTTAGTATCACAGCAGGAGGCAGCAATTTCAGACTGGAACCAGAGTGGGCTCTGATTCGAGGCTACAGCTTGCAAATAAACTACTACAGGCTTGGTACAAATGTCTGCGATTATTTGTGCTGCACTCTATACAGTCTGTGTCCCATTTATTGTATTATTCTCCTTTATCCAGGGATATATTTTTGAGATGGTTGATTCACATGCTGTTGGCATCTGGGGGCAGCAACCCACAAGTAACACGTTGGAAACCCATTAGAGTGAACCAGTATTGTGTCTGTCTGATAAAGAAGATGACCCATTGAATACAAGTGTGATAAAATATATATAAGATTACCAAGCTAGAAAAGTGACAGGAAAAATGACAAAGTCCTTTGCCATTCTGACAGCAAAGTCTTTTGCATTGGGTTACCTAGTGCCATCCACATAGAGCTGTAAAATGGCAAAACCTTTTCACCATACCAGGCAAAGTATTACTGCTTTGGATTAGGATTGTATGTAATGTAGATATAACTACATGACACTGACCAACCTGTGACATTGGTAGGTATGATTGCGTATGTGAGATGGTGTGCATATCAGGTGTTACCAGTGCTTAATTTGTAAAATGCAAAGTGCAGGTGCTAAAATCTTTGTCAGGGGTCACACCTACTTTTCGATGGCTTCATCCACTTCCTACACTGGTTGCATCCACTTCCTCAACCGGCACTGTGAAAAGTCAGATTTTCACCATAACCTCGTTGTCCTATATATTAAAAAAATCGCTCAAAGTTGTTGAACAATCCCAGACGTGTAACGCCCTGTTTGGGAGCATAATGTAGCAGGGTCCCCAGTATTCTCTCTCTTCTTGCTTCTATTTTTCTCTCTAAATCTCACCCCCCTGTCTATCTCTAACTCGGATTGTCTTTACTTTTGTTTCTCTCTACTGTACCTATCCCCCCTCAACACCCTTTCTATATATCTTTCCTTCTCGCCTCACCCATCTCTTGCTCTGTCATCTTTCTCTTTCTATGTGACCTCATGGCTCACCCCTCTTTAATACATCTGTCTCTCTCTGCTTCCAACCCTTTCCTCGATACTGGCATCTTCTAAGCTATTCCTCACCTCACCTCCCTCTTGCTACCATGCATCTGTTCTGCCGTGGAGGACAGAGTAGCAATCATAGAAAAAGTTACCAAACATAAGTATTTTTTTTGTTTCCGGCACCCACATGTCGAACACCGAGAACAAATAATCAGACACCACAGCAAATCAGACCTTTCAGCATCCCTAAATGTGTTTCCCAACCTAGTCTAATATCTAAGCCAGAACCTGACCTGATACTTGATGCAATGCAGACATCTTTGAATTTCCTGCCAGGTACCTTGGAAACTTAACTGTAAAGGACCTCATCACAAGCCAGGCAGCCAGCTTTCTTATGCTTGCTACTCAACCAGCCACTATGCATTGATCCCTTCGGTACGCACACCTACCTTCTCAATCCTCTGCTTCCCAAATATTCCCTAGGTAATTCCCCTTTCTTCCTTCCCAACCACTGATGTGCACTAATTGTGTTATAAAAAGCACAACACGCTCCTAAGGTGATACTCCTTTTTGCATGCCCAAAACCCCAGACGTCTACTCCTTTGAACAACAAAGCTTCTATCTACATTCCAACAGCATTACAGCAAAACAATAAGACAATGAGTAGAGCAGTGGTCATCACTGCCCCCACCATTATCATTACACAGCAACACCTAACAGCACTACGTCTGAGATAACAGTCGGGAAACACAATGGCTGCCACAGGAACACAGCAGTGGCAGCTTAGTTTGGCTTTTATGGTGCTCCTGACTCAAATGCAACATGAAGTTGTATGCCTGATGACGCAGAAATTGTTTCTCTACAATCCATCCGTTTGAGCATTGCAAGAGCCTTGAGTAATGAGCATAGACTAAAAACTGAAGTTCTGCTGTGCCGAGAGGGATGCAATGCCATCTACCTGTCAAAATTGAAATGGACTCCTGCCCAACTCAGTCTCCCACCCACTGGGCCAGCGGCGACATTGCATGAACATTTTACATATCTTCATCAACTTAGAGGTGAGCGAAGAAGTCATACTGGCAGAGTCTCCGGACGAGAGAAGTAGTTGTTGAACACTGTCTTGAACACAACAAATTTCAACAGTAACACTGTGCCCCTGATAAGTCCCGTAGCGATAGCAAATCAAAGTAAATTAATATAAATCAATTACGTGCACCAGTGTTTGTAGACCCGGCCCTCATAACTAGGTGCCGGTGCTAAGCATCGGAAAGCACCGGCACAAATTAAGCACTGGGTGTTACACATCTCTTGCATTACATGTTCCTATCCTGTCTACCTATTAAGCATGTCATAAAAAGTATATTCATTTTATGTGGAACATTTGAGTCTCGAATACTTGCTCACATTGATGATATCAGACTGTAGTGATTTGTACACTACACCACTCTAATTTATGTGTCACCATACCATGATTACATGTCTGGATAGGGTACTGATGCTGTGAGACGTATCTAAGGTAATCCTTTTTAATTGGAATTTGTATTTCAAATGATCTGTAGCTTCAGTTGTATTCAAATTTCATGTTCAGTTTGTCTGAATGCGTGCTGCTTTGCACATTGTGACCTGACACCAACTGTGTTTACACTGTACACATAGGGATTGCAGACGACCTACAGTCCACAGGCTCTTTCCATACCTGGAGACCATGGAAGAACGTGACACCATCAGGAAGTACTGATTCACCAGGCCAATCATTGAACATTTGCCTGCAAAGTTGATACCATATCTGCAGCCTGGTCGTCCATATCCAACTGCACTGACACCCAAAGTTAAGGTTATTGCAGCTTTACATTTCTTTGCCACCATTTATTTTCAATACACGGTGGCAACATCTGGTGGAATGTCACAGACTATGTTCAGCCATGTTCTTCATGATGTTTTGGGGGCATTGCTGCATTACCTGAAACACTACATTAAGTTCCCCACACCTGGTGATTTGGCAGACATCAAGGGAGACTTCTATGCATTGTGAGGGATACCACATATAATTGGCTTGATTGATGGCACAAACATTGCATTGGTACCAACACAGGCAAATTTGGTGGTGTATCACAACTGCGAACATTACCACTCCATCAATGTGCAGGTGGTATGTTTGCGGGACATGTCCAATCGCCATGTCTGTGCATATATTCCAGGATCTGCCCTTGATGTATATATCATGAGGAACTGTGCCTTCCCCTGTTTGATGTCTCAGCTACAACTTGACCATGCCTGGCTTGTTAGTTGGTGATGTGGCATGTGCGTGTTGTGTTGTGTGTAGATTGTATGTCAGATAATGCTCTGTTAACCAATAACTGATTGTATTTTCTGTTTTCAGTGTAGGAGACTCTGTGTACCCAAACCAACTTTGGTTACTGACACCACTCTGTAACCCAGTTACCCCTGCAGAAGTGCAGTATAATGAGGCCAAGGGTAGAAGCAATGTCCAGTACTACCATCAGTCCTTGTACTACACAAACTCTTTCCACCATGCAAAAACAACACACCTGAAGCTATGCTCTCCTGAGAGTGAGTGGATATGTACTGACAAAGATGGCTGACACTGGTGCCTGGTGTTTTTGAGCACAAATCACAGTTGGTATTTGTGGAAAAATCTGACACTAGGGCCCAGTGCCATGCATCCTGCTAGTGAATTCAAAAACACTGGGGTCAATCTTAGTTCCTGTTGGTCTGTTTGTGATGTTTGAGGAGGTGTATGTTGGACACTGCCTGATGTGAGTTGTAGCCTTTTCCAAATACTCCATCTCCCACACATCCCATGTAAGTCCTCTGTGACTATGGCTAACTGGCAGTGAGGTCAAGTGTACTAAAAAGGATGCTGACACTGGTGCATGGCGGTAAACATGAATCCATATTTCAAAAAAGACCATGTGCCCCAAACAGCATGCACTAGTGTCAGGCATCTTGATAGTGCACTTCCATTCACTGTCATGTAGGCATAGTCCCAGATGAAGGTGTTAGTCTGGGTGGATGTAGGAGTGTTTGCGATAACTCCAACTCCCACCAGGCTTTGTCGTTCACACACTCTTCCCACCCAGAGACAACTGATCACATGTCAGAATGGGTTATTGACAGTGACTGGAAATGTATTATCAAGCTGTTTAACACTTGTGCCTGGTGTTTGATTTGGCACACATCGCAACAATGCCTTGTGGTCCACACAGCAGTCTGGATATCTACTTACTGTCAGGTATGCTTTGTATCAGGTGTGCTATTTGTGCTTGTTGGATAGAGTGTGTAGGACAGGGCCTGCTGGGAGATATAGTCAGGGCTCACACTCTTCCAAACACCCATCCTAAAAAGCTCACCATAAGCATGCTTACATGTCAGTGAGTGGAAGTGTACTGACTAAAAGGCTGACACTGGTGACTCTTGTCTGACTTGACTGCAACACCATGCAGCAGTGTCAGCCACCTTGCCAGTATACTTCCCTTCACTGTAAGGTACGCATATGCTCAAAGTAGGTAGCGTGGCTGAGTGTAAGGATGAATATTTGCACTGGCTAGAAGTCACATCAGTGCTTGTCCCACACAAACCTTCCCACCCATCTGCAAAAGCCTTACCGTAGCTCAGCTTTCCTGACAGTGAGTGTGAATAAGCTTGCATGATGTCTGTCAGTAATGACTGGTAGGTATTTGTCTACTACTCCTGGCAGAGCATAGTTGTCCAGACACCAGTCCCAAGTGTCAGACATTTTGTTAGTACAGTTTCACTCACTATCAGGTAAGCATGATTTATTGTGGTCTATTTGTGCTGGTTGGGAGGAGGAGTGTTTGCCCCAACTTCATCTCCCATCTCCACCCACACACCTTCCTACCAATCCTAAATATCTTACCTGTGACTCTACTTCCCTGACAGTGAGTGGAAATGTGCTGCCAAGAACACTGACACTGTTGATTGGGGTCGGATTTGGCCACAACTCACCAACAGTGCCTTGATATGCAAACAGCAGTCTACAGTGCCAGTCATCTTCTCAGTACATTCTCATTGACTGTCAGTGAAGCTCAATTCTATGTGGGCTACTTAGTCTGGGTGTGAGGAAGATTGTTTGCCCTGACTTCCACTCCCATCATGCCCTGTCCTCCACACACCTTCCCAGGCAGACCAAATGGCAGACATGGAAGTATGCATCCCTCACAGTGAGTGGAAATGTACTATCAAGGTGGCTGACACCAGGGACTGGTGTGAGGAGCACAGGGCCATGATGGGAGTTGTGGTCAGGCAAACACCATGCAGCCGTTCAGCCATCTTCCCAGTACACTTCCACTGACTGTGAGTGACGCATATTGCAGTGGGTCTATGTAGGATGTGTGTGGGAAGGAGTGTGTGCTGTGACTACAAGCCCCTTGGTGCCTGTGCCCACACCCACCTTTCCAACCATTCCAAACAGCCTACCTGTTACTCAGCTTTCCTGTGAGTGAGTGGAAAAGTACCAACCAAGATGTCTGACACTGGTGCATGTTGGATGACTTGACTACAACTCCCCTCAGACCTTGTGCTCCTGACACCATGCAGCAGTGTAAGCAATTCTGCTAGTACATTTCGAATGACTGTGAGGGTTGAATAAGTCCAGTGGGTCGGTTTGGGCAGTGTGTGAGTAGGAGTGTTTGCACTGACTTCAACTCCTATCAGGCCCTGTCCTACACACACCTTCTGAACCAGCACAGGCATCAGAACTGGGACTATGCTGACCCTGATGGTGAGTGGAAATGTACTATTGAGATGGCTAACATTGGGGACTGGTGTGAGGAGCACAAGGCCATGATGGGAGTTGTGGTCAGGCTGACACCATGCAGCAGTGTCAGCCATCTTGCCAGTACATTTCCATTGACTGTGAGGGTTGCATAGTTGTAGTGGGTCTGTTTGGGCTGTGTGTGATGATGAGTGTTTGCAGTGACTACAAGTCCTATGGTGCCTGTGACAACACCCACCTGCCTAGCCATTTGTGTTATCAATCTGACATACACATCAAATGCTCTAAGAATCTAGGTATTTTGATTTGTTTATATTGTCCATTGTTTGTCGGTATTCTTTACAGTGATGTCTCTAGGGGTGTATTTAATAAATTTATTTGAATGTGGATGGGTGTACTCACCGGACTCTGCTGCTCTTGGTATTCCATGGACGCCCTCTGGTGGAAGGATGTTACACACCTTCTCCTCCCAGGAGGTGAAGTTGACAGGTTGTGCAGGAGGTCCACCTTCAGTCTGCTGGCTTTGGGCCTGTTCCCTGCCCATTAGCCTCTTGACCCTCCTTCGCACATCATAGTATCTTCTCCGGATATGATCCATTGTGTGCAAGCAATGTGCTTGAGCATTCACCTTGTCAACTATCCTCTCCCCCATCTTTTTTCTCTTGGAAAGGGGGGTCTGTTGGACTTGGTTCCCAAATAACTGTGGCTCTACTCTGACAATTTAATTTCATCTACAAGCACTTCCAACTCCTTATCTGTAAAATGTGACTGCTTCCTTTTGGCCATGGTGATGGTGAATGTGAAGGAGTGGGTGAGTGTGAGTTTGGAGGTGAGTGTGAATATGAAAAAGAGTGTGTGTTTGTGTGGTTTTGTATGAAATACACTCTGTGCAAGTTGTGTGGTGTGTGAAGTGTGAGGCAGAGAGCAGGAAATGTTTAGTGGTGGCTCATTGGACTAATTAGCAATAGTGGCAAAGGATTATGGTCATGGTGTTGACCCTTTATATAGGTGGATTTGTGGATGTGGCTATTTTTGTGGGATTTGCCAATGGTTGTTCTGACAGTTCTTGACTCTCTCCTTGATATTTGATACACAGACAGATACGCCTCAGAAACAGAGTCTCATGCAACATCATCTGCTCACATGTTGATACAAGTTTGAATTGTGACCAGCATGCTGTTCTTGAGGGTTTCCAAACGAGTCAATTGCATCGGTGCGAGGAGTGGGACGTGGAATTGCAAGAATCAAGCAACACGTGAATGGATAAAAGGAACACAAATTGACTAAATACCTTGCCACTTCGCAGTGGAGATTGCTGAAGGGGCGTTGAGGAGGAGAGCTGATTGCCGGACCGCTGCGTGATCCAGGTTGGGGGCCCAGCAGAGGGAGATTGCCAGCTTGCTCCCCGTCCCACTGCAAGCAGTGAGGTTTCCTTGGACCAACTGGACTACAAGTCCCAGCAGCCCAGCGACGGAGAACACCTGAGGCTCATTGAACTGCCCCGTGAAAACAGCTCGCAGTGGAGACTGCTGGAGGGGCATTGAGGAGGAGCGCTGATTGCGGGACTACTGCATGATCCAGGTTGGGGGCCCAGTAGAGGGAGATTGCCAGCTTGCTCCCCGTCCCCTGCCTGCAGTGAGGTTTCCTTGGACCAACTGGACTACAAGTCCCAGCAGCCCAACGACGGAGAACACCTGAGGCTCATTGAACTGCCTCGTGAAAACAGCTCACAGTGGAGACTGCTGGAGGGGCATTGAGGAGGAGCGCTGATTGTGGGACCGCTGCGTGATCCAGGTTGGGGGACCAGCAGAGGGAGATTGAAAGCTTGATCCCCGTCCCCCTGCATGCAGTGAGGTTTCCTTGGACCAACTGGACTACAAGTCCCAGCAGCCCAGCGACGGAGAACACCTGAGGCTTGATTAGCCCCTCCCCCTGCCTGTACTTAACAGTAGCTATCTCTTGCTACACAGGATGTGTGCAGGCGTGTGCCGGGCGAAGCCCGGGCCAGGGGGGGGCCCGTCTAAGCCCGTCCGAGACTGTCCAAGGCTGGGCTGGGCCATCCCTCTTGGTTTTCATTTTGAAGTTCAATTCAGAAGAAGCTGAAATAATCCTTAGTAACTGACCTGCCCATTATATTTAAGCCTTTTTATTGAGGGTAAGGTCTTACTGCAATCTTCTAGGATATTGTTTAATTATTGGGTGTGATATATATTATAACATAGGCTTTGTGTTAACGGTTCATGCGATTTTGGTTTAATTAATTTTTAGAAAAAGTCTAAACGTAAGGGAAATAAAACCCCTGTTGAACATGCGGGTTCAACCATTGACTCTTATTTGGTAAAAGCAGTGAGTGCTATTAACGTAGAGATTGATAGGGCTGAACGGCGAATATGGCTGGGTCTGAGTAGTCTGCCGTCTACGCCGTCTGTACCATCAACTGTACCCCTTGTTGTGGAGTGCGGCAACTCCCCCAGATCGGAAGCTTTATCAGCCCATGAAAGAGTTGAAGTAGCCCCTACTTTGTCACCCAAAGTACATATCCATGCCCCCAATTTGTCACCCAGTAGTAGGGCACCTGCCCCTAGAGTAAAAAGGGGCTGTAGGAAGCAACAACCAAAACAAGGGATAGTTAGTGTTAGTAGGGGATCTAAATCTATCCCTGCTCCTGCTTCTAATACAGATGAACGATTAGATGACACTGATACTGGGGTTCTAAATGGTATTCAGATGGATCAGATCATCAATGCAATGGCTGCTAAAATTGATATTTATCTCAAGCCATTGTCGGATAAATTGGATATACTGAATAAAGAAGTTGCCAGGATAGGTGGGGAGCTAACCATCCAAAATGAGTTACTTAGGGCATTGAAAGTTACATCAGTGGAAATCCCGAAAGACATAAGTAACGCAATTGTAGCAATAACACCTGCAGAGTTAGTAGGTAATGATGGGCGGGAGAACGATACTAGAGGAGGAAATAGCAACCAAATACTGCGTACTATGGAGAACACTCAAGATACAAGAACTGTAGAGGGAAATTGTAGTCATACTATTAACCTGCAGCCAGACTGTGCCCCCTATGTGGCAGTTTTGACGAATGTACCGGCCCTTAACCGTACCCAAGTGGAAACCCATGATTCGCTTAAGAATAAAACTATCCACTGGCTTAACAATCATTGTGGATTCCCAGTGAATCATTCAGACCAGATTCTTACTACCAGAAGGGTCAAGTGGATAGGACAATTTAAAAAGAGTATACGGAGTGACTGTGTCATAATAAACTTAAAAAAAACCCATTATGCTAGTACTTCCCTGATTAGAGCAGCAACGTTACCCATTAATGCACAGAGTATGACATTACGAACACTTGGCTTCTTCTATAGCCCACAAATGTTTGAAACTGGGGGTAGGAAAGCACAGAATTATCTGAATGGTCGGGCCCCACCATTTAAATCCATGTTTGAGGTACCTGTATTTAACCGATTTCAAGCACTCAGCACCCTCGATATATGAATGATTGACAGCTTATGGACCACCCTATACTGGATAGGGTGGATAACCATAGGACTACTGTCATAGAGGGGGAGATTATAGCTGGTCATGGAGCTAGGGCTAGGGATATCCCATGGCAGGTTAGTCTTTTAAGTGGAGATTGCAATGTTATTACAGGGGAGGGGTACCACCCGAACAAAATACCAACCCACTGACTGAACAGATTCTGGACCGCCCTGTATTGGATAAGGCGGACAATCATAGGACTTCTGCCATAGAGGGGAATTATATAGCTGGTCATGGTGCTAGAACTAGGGATATCCCATGGCAGGGTAGTCTGTCAGGAGGAGATTGGAATATTAATACAGGGGAGGGGGTTCCACCCGAACAAAACACCAGCCCATCGATTGAACCGGCAGCTATGAGTAATAGTACAGGGATATCTATAGCTACTTGGAACATTGCTGGGCTGGCCTCAGAAAGAGAAAAGGTGGGGTGGAAGGATTTTCTTAGCTCCTATGACATTATTTGTCTTCAAGAAACTTGCTGTACTGAAGTGCTTAGTTATGATGGGTATGCCTTGTATAATTTACCAGCAGAGGGTTCAGTGTCAGGAAGGGAAAAGGGAGGCCTTTTAATTCTTGTTTTAACAAGCCTGCCACTATTAGTGAAAATGTTTAAGAAAACGGAGGTGACCCTGTGTCCCCCAGAACCTGGGTAATCAATGGTTAAACAAAAATGGTTCTGTCGGGTAAAAACACAAATGATTTGTAAATGCTATTCAATGCACTTTACAACACAAAAGGAACCCAACCTCTGAAACGGGCCAGAAAAAGGGCATGGTACTACCCGAGAGACCAACTGCTCACTCCTAAAGAAAAGAACCCAGGGACTGAAAAACTGGTATGTGTCACTACATTTCATTCAAAGAGTAACAACATAAAGAAAATTATTCGAAAATACTGGAACCTGGTGGCACCGGAACTGCAGATGGATAAAGACCCTCAATTTGCCTTTAAATGAGGCCGGAATCTTAAAGATAATGTGGTACAAGCATACCTAGAACCTCAAAAACAACCAGATTTAAGAGATCAGTTAGGATTACCTCCAGTATTGGGCCACTTCAAATGTGGCATAAGTCTGCCCGCTATGCATGGAAGGGCCTACACATTAACCTATGAAAACAAGACACACAAACTTCGATCTCTGACTAATTGTAATACCTCCAACGTAATTTACATCATCCTGTGTCCCTGCAACAAGCCATACATTGGTCAGACGACGCAACAAGTTAAACTGAGGATTCTACAACATATGAGTCGCATCAGGTGTAAAACGCAAGGTGCTCCCATGGTGGAACACTTTCTGACCAACAACCATGCCGCAGAAAGTCTAAGATGGAGAATACTTGAAAAAAACACTCCCAATCCAAGAGGAGGAACAATGTCAGCGGCCTTAAATAAAAAAGAATGTAAATGGATACACATCCTGGACTCGGTGTCCCTTGGCCTCAATGAACATGAAGAGATTGCCAAACAAATGGGCTTACTGTAATTTCCTACTGACTTCCACATCTCTTATACAGCAGTCCTTTAGCTCTGTACCTTAAGGTTTTCTAAACTAAAGGCTTTACACTTCTTGATGATTAGAAAACACTGACGTCACAACACCCACCTGTGCAAACAGTAGTGTTTTAATTTTATAGCGTTCAGGTCCCTACGATCATTGTTGAAGCCAGACAATTTGAAATTTGGCATTGTTAACATATGTACAGACTGAATAAAAGTGTAACTACATTGTATAATTTTCACCAGGAATCAAAATGGATGTATGTGCATGCAGTGGTATCCGTTTTCATTCATTTTCTAATATGCCAACTTTGCTAGCATGATTATCAAATTGCATAATGTGCAGTGTGTATTTATATGCATGTAATTCTTTTACTTGCCACCATTTGAAAAGGACTCGGTGTCCATTGGCCTCAATAAACATGAAGAGATTGCCAAACAAATGGGCTTACTGTAATTTCCTACTGACTTCCACATCTCTTATACAGCAGTCCTTTAGCTCTGTACCTTAAGGTTTTCTTAACTAAAGGCTTTACAATTATTGATGATTAGAACACACTGACGTCACAACACCCACATGTGCAAACAGTAGTGTTTTAATTTTATAGCTTTCAGGTCACTACGATCATTGTTGAAGCCAGACAATTTGAAATGTGGCATTATTAACATATGTACAGACTGAACAAAAGTGTAACTACATTGTATCATTTTCACCAGGAATCAAAATGGATGTAGGTGCATGCAGTGGTATCCGTTTTCATTCATTTTCTAATATGCCAACTTCGCTAGCATGATTATCAAATTGCATAATGTGCAGTGTGTATTTATATGCATGTAATTATTTTACTTGCCACCATTTGAAAAGGACTTCAACATGAAATATGTAACGCACATTTTGTAGAAATATGCAATTATGTCATCGCTTCCACGCACAGGAAATCGACAGGTCTTCAATCATTTTCTAATATGCTAACCTCGCTAGCATGATTATCAAACTGTAAAACGTGCAGTGTGTATTTATATGCATGTAATTCTTTTACTTGTCACCATTTGAAAAGGACTTCAACATGAACTATGCAACGCACATTTGGTTTAATATGCATGTAATTTCATGTCATCACTTCCATGCATAGGAAATTGACAGGTGCCGGTTTTCAATAAGTAATTCATAACTCTTTGTAGATTTCGGGAGTAAAGACATAGAAAACAACGGGTAACACCGCTAAGAAATAGTTAAATACACTGCACGCATTACAATAAGTGTTGCCTCACGGCTAATAACAACGCGTCCTAGTTTTCAGTCAAAGCTTAGTCGGGCCATACTGCTGAGAAAGGGTTAAATATGCTGCACGCATAATTCAAAATTTGCAAACATTCGTGACAAGAATTTTCAATTCTATTAAGGACAAGGAGGCGAGGATTATGCTTGGTCTCATTTCTTTATTGAAATGCCCAGCAGCCAAGTAAAACTACATTACCCAGAAACACTTGGGTAAGAACCATAGAGTGCATATCCCGTGAGGACTGTCTCTCTTCCTCTTTCTTTGGTGAAAAGTCAATGTAAGAGTATCATAAAGTTCCAATGGAAAGTCAATATGAAGAAAATATCCAAACCCCGCTCCAGGGTAACACAGGAAAACTCAGCACTGCAACGGCAGACGGAAAACCGGATGCTCAATCTTCAAAGGAGAAGGCAGGAACGTCCATGCCGCACCACAGAGTTGTCACTTGGGATCAGATCCTGAAAAGACAACATAGAGCCGTAATACACATTCATTGTACATATGAACATGGTAAAGAAGGGTGGGTAGAAAAAACAAGTCAATGAATACAATTCAAAATGCATGAATTCATAAGCATGTCCAGTAACAATAAAGTACAAACAATGGGTGGGATAATCCTCGCCTCCTTGTCCTTAATAGGATTGAAAATTCTTGTCACGAATGTTTGCAAATTTTGAATTCTATTGCAGGACAGGAGGCTCCGATTATGCTTGTTTTAAGCTGATCCACCACTACAGAAGCAACATTATCAATAGGCTTAAAATAAAAAGTTTTGAAGACAGAATCAGAGGACCAGTCAGCGGCCTTCATAATATCACACAATGTAACTCCTAAGGAGAAGGCCTTAGAGGCCATGGCACCACGTGCAGAATGAGCCCCAAATACAGACACATCAATGCCAGCTTCCGCCATGAGCCACCGTACCCATCTAGCTAATGTAGCCGGGGTAACGGGACGAAAGGGCTTCTGCAACGCAATCAAAAGTTGACCTTGCACATCAGAACGAAAAGAAGAAGTACTTACCTCATAATCCTTGAGGCATTGAACAACACAAAGATTAGGACGTGCAGGGAAGACGGATAGGAAATAACCGTGGTATTAGTCTTGGTGCGTCTGGAGAGACGAAATGTGACGCCCTCAGGGGTGAAACTTTGCCCGGCTAGATCTAAAGCCCGGACATCTGACATCCGTTTGCAAGAAACCAGACACAGCAACATGGTAAGCTTGGTCGACAGTTGTTTTCTGGACAATAAAGAATTGTGCGGCCAAGCTTCCAAAAAACGTAAAACAATAGACACGTCCTATCAGGAAACGTATTTTGGACGTGGAGGGTTTGCAAGACGAATACCTTTGAGTACTTTAGCAACCAAAGGATGCTCTCCGGCCGGTTTACCATCCACCGGAAGGTGACCTGCAGAAATAGCGGACCGGAAATTATTCACTGTGCGATACGCCAAACCAGAAGAAGACAAGGATGCCAAGAAGGAGAGAGCCTGACCGAATCAGGGGATGCGGATTCTGAAGCGGATCTAGCAGGAGATTCCACTTCTGAGGAAGAAGGAACGGCACTGCGCAAGCCATTTCCAGGAGAACTGGGAACCATGGCTGAGCCCTCCACAGAGGAGCAATCAGAATCAACTCTGTCTGGTAGCGCTTCGTGTAAGCTAGAACCTTGGGGATCATCATGAATGGGGGAAACGCATAACACAGGGCTTCTGGCCAGGCTTGGAGAAAAACATCCGTGGCAAGAGCCTCCGGATCCGGTCTCCAACTGAAAAACTGTGGGAGTTGGGTGTTGAGGCGAGACGCAAAGAGGTCGATCCGACAAGGGCCCCAAACCCGAAGGAGTTGGCGGAACACACGAGGGTGGAGCCTCCAGTCGCTGAATTCCTTTAGATACCTCGAGTTCCAATCTGCCACAAAATTGTTACATCCAGGAAGGTACTCGGCAATAACCATGATCTTGTTTTGCAGACAATAATGCCAAAACTCCCTGGCAATCTCCGCCAGCAATCTCGACCGAGTTCCCCCCAGCTTGTTGATGTACCTGACTGCTGATACATTGTCCATCCGGAGAAGTAAGCAGCAGTTGGACCGGAGAGGTGAAAGGCACCGAATCGCGAAGGAACCCGCCAGCAACTCCAAACAGTTGATGTGGAGAGAGAGTTCCAGGGGAGACCATCGTCCTCCCGTCGAGACTGGGCCGCAGCGGGCCCCCCAGCCCCAACGGCTGGCATCCGATTCGATCACTACCTCCGGCGTGGATTCAAAGAGAGCTCGGCCATTCCAAGCCTCCATATGATCCAACCACCATTGCATCTCCGATCTTGCTTCCTCTGAGAGAGGAATTTGGTCCGAATACCGGAGACCGTTCTGAAGATGACGAATCTTCAGGCGTTGCAATGCTCTGTAATGAAGAGGAGCTGGGAAGATCGCCTGCAGAGAGGAAGCTAAGAGACCGACAACTCGTGCTAACAATCTCAACGACACAGTCTGTTTCGAGATAACGGAAGTCAATTCTCTTTTGATGTACCAAATCTTCTGATTGGGCAAAAGAAGTTGACAGGTCAGGGAATTGACTCTGAACCCCAAGAAATCGATCACCTGAGTGGGTTGTAGCACCAACTTGGGAGAATTAACAAGAAAACCGAGGGACTGAAGAAGATCGATGGTCCACTCCAGATGAGACATCAGTTTGACTGGACAATCCGCCAGAAGGAGGATGTCGTCCAAGTAAATGATTAAGCAAACCCCTCGACTGTGAAGCGACTCCACCACTGGCCTCAACAGTTTCGTGAAGCACCAAGGTGCTGACGATAGGCCGAAGGGAAGAACCTGATACTGGTACCAAGTCCCCTGCCATTGAAACTGAAAAAAGCGATGATGCGGGCGGAAGATCGGGACAGACAGATAAGCATCTTTGAGGTCCAGACGAACCATCCAATCCCGTTCCCGAAGAAGATCCCTCAACAGATGGATTCCCTCCATTTTGAAGTGGCGATACACCACTCCCCCGTTGCACTCTTTCAGGTTGAGTACTAACCTCGATCCTCCTCCCTTCTTTTCCACAAGGAAAATCGTGCTGACGTACCCCTGTGGATGGCGCACTGTTGGCACAATCGCCCCCTTCAACACAAGAGACCTGAGTTCCTCTGTGATGAACTCTTGTTCTCGTTTTGAAAAACAAAGGGAAAAAAGAGGATGGGTTTAACTTTGGGGTTGATAAAACTCGATTTTGTATCCCTGAACTGTCTCCAGCACCCAAGCATCGCTGGAGATTTAGCGCCAATTGTCTAGGAAATGGCGTATCCTGCCCCCCAGAACAACACTGCATGCTGGAATTAATCTCACCTGAAGTGGCGGAATCCTGGTATCTGCCGGAGTTGCTGCCAGAGCGTCCTTTTTTATACTGGCCACGGCCTTTTCTTGATGGGTAGAAATTGGAGCGCTGGGTGCAGCCAGAATCCTGGTGTCCTCCTCTATGGGACTGATAACCCCTCTGGGCGGGAGGTTGTTGATCACGGCCGGTCGACCGGCCATGTTGAAAACCGGGCGCATGGCCCGTGTCAGTGAGGCTTGGGCTTTATCAATACTACTAAAAGTATTTACAAATTGTGTCAGTTCTTTCAAAAAAGACTGACCGAAGAATAGGCCCTGCGCAGCCACCCCCGCCTCAGAAGCAGAAAGTTCAGCCAGCTTAGGATCGAGCTTAAGGAGGATAGATCTTCGCCTCGCACTGGAGAGAGCGCAATTTGCGTTACCTAATTGGCAAATCGCCCGCTGTGCCCATTCAATTAAATCGTCAGGATCTACCATGGCTGAGGACTCTTTGGCAATGAAGCTAAGAGCTAGAATCTTGGTCAGTGGTCCCAGGAGATCCAAGACCTTGTCCTGGCAAGCACGCCATGACCGATCCAAGCCCTTCTTGGGGTCTTTAGTAAATTTACGTAAATACGTCATCATGGTGGGATCCACCTCAGGTGTATCTGCCAGGATATCTGCTAAGTCTGGCCTCGGGCACTCAGAGCGCAGTCGCGCACGAACTTCCTTTTCGAAGGGCTGTCGAATGTGCTGTTGTACATATTCGGCACAGCAGGAGAAGGGAGCCACGCAGAGGAGTGGGGATGAAAAATGTCGGCTGGCTCGAAGATCAAGACAGGTGGATGTGAAGGGGCATCAACAAAATGTTCTTTGCACTTCCTCCTCTTAGGGCAGAGGTCTTCAATCTGTGGGGCGCGACCCCCAGGGGGGTCGTGGAGTCCTGGGAAGGGGGTCGCAGATTCTGCCAGAGTGCAGTTTCTGGCGTCGGGCTGATCGAGGGTGCTCAAGGCGGAGGCCGCCTAATTCACACCGAGGTGTGAAAAACATCAAAGCCTTGTTAACAAGTAAAGGTCTTTTAAAGACCTGTGATAGTACTCTGGTGTGCCTTTGTGTGTGTCCAAGCTGTTTCAGCCAGGCTGACATACACGAGCGGGGGGGGGGAGGGGGGAGGAAGTGGGGTGGGGGAGGAGGCTGTAGCCCTTTAAGTTCAATGGACTTAGCGGTGGGTTTATTTTTACTTTTAACGTTTTATATAGCGCTAGTTTAACCCGTAGGTATCAGAGCGCTTTACAAATACACAGTAAACAGCAGAAGGACAGCAGAAGGACATTACAATCATATCATTGGTTCAAGTCCCACGAGCCCTCATACCTGGCGCCTGTGCAGGAGAAATGTGGCTGAGAGTCTGTTCTTTTCTTCATGGTGAGATGTTTTCACAGCCGGCTAGAGCACCCCCCCACCCCAAAAGCAGGGAGGCACAGATATGCCCTCCCATGAGAGAGGAAGACGAAGCAGAGAGATACTGACCCCCCATGAGAGAGGCACAGACAAGGTGGGTGAATGAATGATGGGTGGATGGATGGATGGATGAAAGGGTGGACGGATGAAAGATGGATGGATGGATGAAAGGGTGGATGGCTGTATGGATGGACGGATGGAAGGATGAAAGGGTGGACGGATGTGTGAAAAGGTGGGTGGATGAATGATGAGTGGATGGATGGATGGACGGGTGGATAGGTAAAGGATGGATGTATGGATGGAAGGATGAAAGGGTGGATGGATGATGGATGTGTGAAAAGGTGGGGGATGAATGATGGATGGGTGGGTGGATGGATGGATGAAAGGGTGGGTGGATGAAGGATGGATGTATGGATGAAAGGGTGGATGGATATATGGATGGAATAATGAAAGGGTGGATGGATGAAGGATGGATGTATGGATGGAAGGGTGGATGGATGAAGGATGGATATATGGATGGATGGATGGATAAAAGGTTGCATGGATGAATGATGGATGGATGTGAGAAAAGGTGGGTGGAAGAATGATGGGTGGGTGGATGGATGGATGGACGGACGGGTGGATAGGTAAAGGATGGATGTATGGATGGAAGGATGAAAGGGTGGATGGATGATGGATGGATAAAAGGTTGCATGGATGAATGATGGATGGATGGATGTCTGAAAAGGTGGGGGATGAATGATGGATGGGTGGGTGGATGGATGGATGAAAGGGTGGGTGGATGAAGGATGGATGTATGGATGGAATAATGAAAGGGTGGATGGATGAAGGATGGGTGTATGGATGGAAGGATGAAAGGGTGGATGGATGAAGGATGGATGTATGAGTGGATGGATAAAAGGTTGCATGGATGAATGATGGATGGATGTGTGAAAAGGTGGGTGGAAGAATGATGGATGGATGGATGGACGGGTGGATAGGTAAAGGATGGATGTATGGATGGAAGGATGAAAGGGTGGATGGATGATGGATGTATGGATGGATAAAAGGTTGCATGGATGAATGATGGATGGATGGATGGATGTGTGAAAAGGTGGGGGATGAATGATGGATGGGTGGGTGGATGGATGGATGAAAGGGTGTGTGGATGAAGGATGGATGTATGGATGAAAGGGTGGATGGATATATGGATGGAATAATGAAAGGGTGGATGGATGAAGGATGGATGTATGGATGGAAGGGTGGATGGATGAAGGATGGATATATGGATGGATGGATGGATGGATAAAAGGTTGCATGGATGAATGATGGATGGATGTGAGAAAAGGTGGGTGGAAGAATGATGGGCGGATGGATGGATGGATGGACGGGTGGATAGGTAAAGGATGGATGTATGGATGGAAGGATGAAAGGGTGGATGGATGATGGATGTATGGATGGATAAAAGGTTGCATGGATGAATGATGGATGGATGGATGTGTGAAAAGGTGGGGGATGAATGATTGATGGGTGGGTGGATGGATGGATGAAAGGGTGGGTGGATGAAGGATGGATGTATGGATGAAAGGGTGGATGGATATATGGATGGAATAATGAAAGGGTGGATGGATGAAGGATGGCTGTATGGATGGAAGGATGAAAGGGTGGATGGATGAAGGATGGATGTATGAGTGGATGGATAAAAGGTTGCATGGATGAATGATGGATGGATGTGTGAAAAGGTGGGTGGAAGAATGATGAATGGATGGACGGGTGGATAGGTAAAGGATGGATGTATGGATGGAAGGATGAAAGGGTGGATGGATGATGGATGTATGGATGGATAAAAGGTTGCATGGATGAATGATGGATGGATGGATGTGTGAAAAGGTGGGGGATGAATGATGGATGGGTGGGTGGATGGATGGATGAAAGGGTGTGTGGATGAAGGATGGATGTATGGATGAAAGGGTGGATGGATATATGGATGGAATAATGAAAGGGTGGATGGATGAAGGATGGATGTATGGATGGAAGGGTGGATGGATGAAGGATGGATATATGGATGGATGGATAAAAGGTTGCATGGATGAATGATGGATGGATGTGAGAAAAGGTGGGTGGAAGAATGATGGGTGGGTGGATGGATGGACGGGTGGATAGGTAAAGGATGGATGTATGGAAGGATGAAAGGGTGGATGGATGATGGATGTATGGATGGATACAAGGTTGCATGGATGAATGATGGATGGATGGATGTGTGAAAAGGTGGGGGATGAATGATGGATGGGTGGGTGGATGGATGGATGAAAGGGTGGGTGGATGAAGGATGGATGTATGGATGAAAGGGTGGATGGATATATGGATGGAATAATGAAAGGGTGGATGGATGAAGGATGGATGTATGGATGGAAGGATGAAAGGGTGGATGGATGAAGGATGGATGTATGAGTGGATGGATAAAAGGTTGCATGGATGAATGATGGATGGATGTGTGAAAAGGTGGGTGGAAGAATGATGGATGGATGGACGGGTGGATAGGTAAAGGATGGATGTATGGATGGAAGGATGAAAGGGTGGATGGATGATGGATGTATGGATGGATAAAAGGTTGCATGGATGAATGATGGATGGATGTGTAAAAAGGTGGGTGTGTGGATGGACGGGTGTATATGTAAAGGATAGATGTATGGATGGAAGGATGAAAGGGTGGATGGATGAAGGATGGATGGATGTGTGAAAGTGTGGGTGGATGAATGATGGATGGATGGATGTGATGAGGTCTAACAGGCGCATTTATGGTTGTCGATAGTTGTTTATGATGAGGAGTACCAGTTTCTAGAATCTTTTGTCGGAAGGGGGTCCTTACGCCTAAAAAGGTTTTACAAGGGGGTCTCGGCATCAAAAAGTTTGAAGACCTCTGTCTTAGGGGGAGGCGGTGCACCCTCAGAGGATGAAGATGAGTCATTATCAACAGTACCGGCGTCAGCCGCAAGGCCCTTAGATGTAGAGGAGGATAAAGTCTGCGCAAGCCTGCGAAAATCCAAAGAATGAGGATTGCCAGGAGAAGATATGGACTTTTTGGAGGCAGGCACCCAGCCTTGCTGTTGTGCATAGTTTGTTAAATGGCGCTTAAGCGGTGTTATTGCGCGCACAAGAGCCTTGTTCATGGACTGTTGCACTCCTTTATCTAGAGCTTCAACCAAGTCCTGGTCCAGGTACTCTGCTCCTCCTCCACATAGTCACCCTCGTCTTCATAGTAATAGTCAGACATGACACTTAAAAAGTATATTTACGCCCACTGGGTGACCAAAATATTAGTTTGCCAGAGGCAAAATTCTGCGGGAGTGAAAAAACCCCTGCAGCAAGCAACACACAGCAGACTAGCTGCTCCAAAACAAATAATTAATTAAAGGGTGGAGTGAGGGCTTGCCACAACAAAAAATACCTCACTCTAGGCAGTGCCTATGATTATTTTACAACCGGGGTCGTTGTCTCAACCTCCGGCGTCAGTAGGGGAATTCTGTGGAGCCTGTGGGCCTCAGCGTCACAAAGACGAACAATTTTCAAAGCCGGTATGTGTGGAATGTCACTAGACGTCACACAAAGGCACCGCGCATGCGCGGGCACCGGCACGCTCCCAGAAGAAGGAAAGCATGTCGCGCTAGACGCGCGCGACAAACTTAACCCCTAAACTCCCTCCACATGCAAGGGACCCGGGGCAGCACGCGCCCCGTTCCAGGGAGGTGACACACGCTCCCTACCGCAAGTTCGCCGAACGCATGAAACGAAGTACCGCAGAGGAAGCGCGACACAAGCGGAGAAGCGTGCAAACATACAGTAAGTCAAAACACTGCAAATACTGCTAATAGTAAAGTAAACACACTTAACTCAGCTGCGGAGCAGCAAAGAAAGAGGAAGAGAGACAGTCCTCACGGTTATTTATACATATGCACTCTATGGTTCTTGCCCAAGTGTTTCTGGGTAATGTAGTTTTACTTGGCTGCTGGGCATTTCAATAAAGAAATGAGACCGAGCATAATCGGAGCCTCCTGTCCTGCAATAGAATTTCCAAGTGATGCCTCACGTATAATTACAATACGTTCTATCTTTGGGTCAAGGTTCCAACGTTTTGTGATTAATAACAAGCGACGCAGTGTTGCCGTTTCTTAGTTGTCTTAGTAACCACGCAACTGTGAGTTACGCACCAGCGTCCTCACGCTACCAGGTTTTAAATCTCTCTTCCGGCACTGACGGTAAGCTGATTGTTTGCAGCTGTCATATGAGCAACCGCGCCTTATTTTCAAACCGCAACTCTCACACAGCCCTGGTAAGCGGTCTCTGTTATTTTATAAACCACAAATTAGGCTAGTTTATTATCTTTCACTTTGTCGTTTTTACTATGAGCTCGGGTGGGTTCGTTAACTGCACCACTCGACATCGAAATTGAATTACCAGATGATCTGTCGTTTGGCGAAGTTTAGCTCTTGGTCTATTCGGCAAGCATTACACGATTATTTACACTTGGCTCACAATCCCCTAAGGGTTTTAATACGCTATACGATACTGGGGTTCCCTTCCAACGGCCCGTTAAATCCACTAAATGTGATATTAAAGGTTAAATTCACAGTTCTTGTGAATTAACTTTATTGTTCCATGTACCATGACATTTATTAAAGGTACACCACTCCAAAAAGCTGAACATCAAAAATTTGGGCCGAATGTTTCACTATGATGTTGTCATCCAATGTGAATTAACTTTATTGTCCCTTGTACCATAACGATCAGCAAAGGTATACCTTTTTTTTAAAAAACGAAATACCATCAATTTAAAATTTTTGGGCCGATTTATTCACCATTATGTTGTCATCTGCTGCCATTCTCAGCACTCAATTTTGAGACTGACAAAAATTCCCACTTTCTCAGATTTATAGGACTTTGTGCCAATCCGATCCAGGCAATTTGAACTCACTTTGATCCTAGGGTGAGTACTTCCACTGCCCACCCCATTAGGCAAATTATTCAGCCTTTAATTTTGAACCCCCTCTGATACACCCTGTTCATTATTTTACAGACTGTCGTATCATGTACATATTGTCTTGAAAAAGACCCGCCGCGACCTGGCGCCGAAGGGTCGAAACGCCGACATTTCTTCACAGGCCCAACAATTCCAGAATTCTAGTGAATTGAAAGAAATATATACGGTTCTGTAAAATCGTAGTAGTGGATGGCCTTCAGGAAATAAATGTGTATATATTTGTATATATTGATTGTATTGGAATACATCATTATTGTACATACAGGTTTTTATCACAAGATCACAATTCACTATTGTCACTTTTTTGCACTGGAATAATTGTGTTGACAGTCATCGTATTAATTGTATAGAGTATTTTTTTGAGTGAATATATAAAATTACAACAAATTAGGTACAGGTCTTCTTTTCATTTATTGCAAGAACCTGATTTTATTTTAGCCTTTTTTTATTTTTGCCTTTGTCAGAGGTTGGGTTCCTTTCGTGTTGTAAAGTGCATTGAATAGCATTTGCAAATCATTTGTGTTGTTACCCAACAGAACCACTATTAGTGAAAAGGCATTTGATTATCGGGGCTCATCTGCAGATTCTTTGGCTTTATCAAAAACATGCCCCTGATGTTCTATTAATTAATTATTACAATAATATTTTTGAGATCGAGAGATCGAGATTGAGAAGATCGAGATTGAGAAACTTAGTACAGAAGAAAATGTCATTTTAGATTTTATCTGGGTTGGAGATTTTAATATTTCTTTATGTTCTTTGTCCGTATCAAGGGTTTGTGGGCTACAGAGAGATACAGGCGAAGATGATTCCCACTTCCCCCACAATCTATATGGCGAGTCGTTAAATAAAATCATGGCTAATTATGACCTGGAATTGTTGCAACCTGCACAGGATGGAAGTGGTAAAGAGATCCCTACTTTTACAGGTAGGAACTCTAATTCAACCATCGATCATGTTCTGGTTTCCACTAATATTACCCCCCTTTGTTCCACACCTAGGATAGAGGAATCCTTACTTAGTGACCATAATTGTATTACTTTGATAACTTCGATATGGGAATCCAGGTCTGATAGAATTACAAGAACAGTGGGTAACATTGAACCACACAGACCAAATGGAACTAGGATTAAATGGAAAGGGGTGAATGCGGACAAAGTGTAAAAAAACATAGAAATTGATTGTTCCACCGAGATATTTGATAATTTAAATATCTCGCCTGCATTTTAAGGAACTTTACTAAAATTAATTCTACAATTGATACTATTTTTACATGGCATGGTAAAAGAGGAACCAGTCATAATAAGGGATGGTTTGACCATGCTTGCACTCTCTGCTCACACAGCTTAGGCAGGCTCTAACAAACAGACCCAGGGATCCTACGCTTGTTGCCAACCTAAGAGTAGAATATAAACTGGCTCTTAAGCGGAGGAAAAAGGAGCTGCAACAAGAGGCATGAGATAAACTCACACAAGCGGCTGAGACATCAAATAGCCAAATAGCCAACTATTCTGGGTAACAATTAATTCCCCATTTTTAAAAGAAGATTTGGCGCCAGAGTTACTATCCCATCTAAGCAGCGAGGCTTGGGTCACCAATTTTTCTGGTATATTTAAAGCCAGTGATGCTCTTAGTGTTAATACGGACCCTTGGCCAATAGTTCCGCTTAACATTACCTTAGATGTAGTGGAAGAAAGCATCAAAGTAAGCAAGGGTGGAAAAGCACAAGGTCCGGATGGGGTACCCATTGATGTTTATTAAGCTGTTCCAGCATTATGGGCCCCCCCTATTAACAATTGTTTTTAATACTGCAGTAAGCAATGGAGTCCCAATTACATGGGGATAATCTATTATTATACCTATTTTTAAAAAGGGGGACAAAACGGAGGCAAGAAATTATCGCCCAATTTCCCTTTTAGATTCCTCTATTGAAATCATGAGTAGGTTACTGTTAGTTAGGTTAGAAGAGTGGGCAGAGACTAACTGGATTTTAGCTAATACCCAATATGGTTTCAGGAAAGGCAGAGGAACGCTTGAAAAGTGCGTAAATCTTGATTTAATGATTGGAAAATATACCTACACCAAGCAAGGCTCCCTCTTTCTTTGTTTTGCGGATTTAAGCAGTGCGTTCGATCTAGAAGATCACCCAATTTGATGGCGAACGCTACTAGAACTTGGGGCCCCAGAGGACATAATTTATTTTTTAGCACAGCTTTATGAAAAACTACAAACCTCTGTTCGGTATGGGGTCAATGGTGAATGTACACCTAAATTTAATGTTAGATGTGGCATCAGACAAGGCTGTGTCCTTGCCCCTCTACTTTTTACTTTATTTATTAATGAGGTAGACGCAGCATTAAAAACAGTAAAATCAGATGCCCCCCAGGCAAGAGGGATAGATATACCAGTTCTGCTTTACGCAGACGATGCTGTGCTATTGTCCAGGACCCCAATTGGTCTTCAGCGACTGATAGCTAAGTTCACCGATTTTATAACTGAAAGGAAGTTGCATATAAACAAGAATAAAACATATATTATGGTTTGGCGTAGTGGCCGTAATAAACTGTGTCCTTTTTTTATGGATGGACAGAAAGTCCAACAAGTAGATAAATGCTGCTATTTGGGGATTACCTACTCAAAAGATAGAATGTGGTCCCATGAAATAAGAAACGTCCCGTCAAAAATGGCCAAAAGTGCCTACGGAATTTTCAGATTTGCAGATAAGTTAGGCGACAGACGCATTAGGAACATGGTGCAGACATATCAGTCCGGATGTGTCTCGATCGCACTTTATGGGGCTGGAGTTATGGGGATATTATCTGGATGGAAGGTTATAAATTGAGGAAATAATTTCCTCCAAAAGCTTTTATGCTTACCAACCTCCGCTCCAACAGAACTAATCCATAGAGAAATTGGGATTAGTCATCTGTCTGATCTGATAGCTCTAAGGCCTTTAATGATTTGGCGATCCATTTGGAAAAAGGAGGAGACTGTTTTTAATAGATTAATAATTAAAGATTGCCTTAAACTGGATAATCATCCTATGATACCCTGGCTAAAGTATATTGTATGTAGTTTTAAAGAAATCTATGATTTAAATATTCTGGATGACCACCATGCTGTTGCAGAAATGCCCAAAACAGTACTGAAAAATACGTTTCTGCCATATAGAGCAAATAGGCGGTCTATTAATAGCGGGCAACTAAAGTCTTGTATGTTCCATAGCAGATATCTAGACTGTGACGGTTTCCAGATATACCTGAGCTAGGTGACAAGAAATTGTAAATACGTAAATTGATACTTGTATAGCGCACTACTCACCCGCAAGGGTCTCAAGGCGCTTGTACGAATACCTCTGTGGAACCCATCCTGGCTTTCCCTGTGAGGCGTCCACTCCTGGGCACCCCCAAGGTGGAGGCCAGGCATCCTTAGCATTGTGGGGGCCATTGTGGAGATTAAGCAAGCTTTTGCCCAGAGTTGCAGAGTGGGACTCCATGATTAGAATAGGCACCGAGATGAGAATTATCAGGTCCGTGGAATTTTTGAGCCCAAGACCTGCCGAGGCGGGGAATTGAACCCTGGTTCCAGGCTAGACCTCTGCATCAGGGTCTGCCACTCTAACCATTGAGCCACACTTCTCCACCTTCACACAGATATGTTCTTACCAGATTAAGGTTTGGGCTGGCGCATCACCAAGTAGCTTTCCCACATCTTAAAAAGCACCCGGTAGGTCAATGCCCTTGTGACGGCCAAACTAAACAATCCACACTGCACTTTCTTCTCATTTGTAATCTTTATATGAATCTTCGCATTGCTTATTTGAAACCAATGTTTTTAAAATATGGCATTTTTAACGTAGATGCAGCTATGAGGCTGCTTTTTATGATGCAGGAACCTGATCTCTGTTTTTTACTGCTACCTTTTTACTTAAACCCATCAATGTCAGAAAAAGTATGATATTTTAAACTACGGTTTTCATTTGTAGATATTCTCTATACTAAGTCCATCAAATTGTACAATGATGTATTTTTATTTATGTGCTTTTATGGTTGATTCTTACATGAACCAAATAAAGCTTTGTGAAATGAAAAATGCATTGGTGCTGTTTCTGGACGCTTTGTTCGGAAGGGTAGCGTTCCATACGACTCGTTGGAGTTTAACATGGGATGTATCGTACTCCATTGCTCGGAGGCTTCGTGGTCGAGTCGCTCTGAAAGCATTCCGGATGCGATTTGGTCAGAATGCTTTCTGAATGAGATTGGAATTTAGATGGTGTTTAGGTATTGTACTTACCTTGAATTTAAGTTCTTTGAATTTAAGTTCTTTTGATGGTTGTTTGTTGGGGCTTCAATCTGATAGAGTTTCACCCTTCTTCAATCTTTGCTGGTTGTAAGGTAAATATACATTAATTAGTTTGCTTCTTTTATAGTGTTGTTTTAGTTAGTTGAAGCTTACTATTGTTTGGTGTTGTTTATGCTTTTGTTTTATTGGTTTTTATAGCATCTGCTTAATATTTTGGCAGTTATATGATAATTTGAAAAACGTATATTTTATTAAAAAATATATTTATGTAACAATATATTTGTTTTTATATGTTTTATTGTGATTAAGTATTTTTAATACATATTTGGGTATTTTTAATGGTCATAAATGGTATTTGTTAAAAAAAAGATTATTTATTTAAATATTGGTGTTGTTTGATTATTTGTTAATTATGTATATTTTATAATTGTTAATATATATTTACATATAAATATATTTTTTTATGTATTATTTTAATTGTGGTGTTTATTAAAATGTTTGGATATATTCTTAAATGTGTGTATTTAATGTTTTGGTTAAAAATAAAATATATTCAGGTGATGTTAAGTTGTTGATATTATAGATGTCGCTCTTGTTGTTAACTTACAAATGTATTTAATAATAACAATATTTAGGTTCACAATATTGTTGTACTCAATAGTTTTTCAATAGATTTTTTAAATTCAATATTTGTTTTTGATAATTTTGTATTTTTAATGGTAAGTATAGGTAGTCGACGTCTTTGCATGCAATATTAGTGTTTTGATATTAGTGTAGCTCGATGTGAAGTGGGTTGATATTGTGCCAGTGAAACCTCCATCTTATCAGTTAAATAGCAATCACTCTTCAAGGGTTTACGAACTGAAATTTGAAGGTGGGATCCACGGAGTTTATGAAATCATGTGGCCGCATTATATGGAATTCCAATGCTTTATTGTGAGTGTGCAATGCTCCCTGATTAAATAGAACTATATAAAACAGATGGCACAATATTGAGATATCTTACCAGTGTCTTTAGATAATTTCATACATAGACAATTTCTATCTCTACCAGAAAGTTGAGCAGAGAATATAAAGCAACTGTTGTATGGTTTATGGGCATCTTTTGAGTGCATGTTAAGTTAGCATAGCTCATTCGAAGTTTAAACGCCATTTTTCCCTTTTGCTACTTTTGCGCACGACACTGCTTAGCTGTTTTTGCTGACTTGGCTTGGATGAAGGTCTATACATGGGAAAAGAGTTGTTTTTCGACATCTCTAGACATGAATTGTATCCCCAGTCTGTACAGTGAGTGCTAAAGCTACCAAGGTTATCATTACACGAGCCTGTTTATTGGCTTGTCCGTGTAACACAGTCTAGACACAACAATTTGGCAGCTGCAAGTCGAGTAGGATTCTGATGCCTTTATGATAGCACACTTGCAAGAATTGCACACACTTGGAAGATTTCAGGCATGCAGAGAGACTAACCGATTCTGATGTAATTTACACTTACTGAGCAGACAGGTAAATGGGGTCTCCCTAAGAAAGCTCAAGAGTCCTTCTATAGTTTTATAATACATAGTTACTAGACAGGGAGGGTGCTTTAAATAGGCGTTTTTCATCACCTGTTTGCACTATCATTGTAACATGATTCCCCCTTTTGTATTTTATGGAATTGTAATCATGCTCTCCGTCTTATTATTATCCATATGTATGCTGATGCTGATTAAAATACTGTACTTGAGATCACGTCATTAAAATAAACATTTTAACCTTACCGTGTCTCTATTTTACTCCTGTTGTGGACTGGTATGAGTGTATAACAACAGAGTGTTCCCACTTCCCACCATTCCTGAGATGGTTCTAAGTCACATGTTCTAGGTTGTCTAATCATTGGTTTCTTTGCTATAGGACGAAGAGCTAACGTGACACTGATTGCTAGACTGTTAGGGGATTTTGGGTACTAAGGTGAGTTTTGGCACACCCTAATTCACTGATGTCCTTAGACTCGGTGCAAAGTTCTGTGTTTGTGCATGAATCCCTGTTACATGGCGCCCAACGTGTGGTGGTGTTGTATGGTTTATGGGCCTCTTTTGCGTGTATGTTAAGTTAGCATGGCTCACTCAAAGTTTAAACGCCATTTTTCCTTTTTGCTACTTTTGCGCATGGCACTGCTAAGCTGTTTTTGCTGACTTAGTTTGGATTAAGGTCTATACATGGGAAAAGGGTTGTTTTTCGATATCTCTAGACATACATTGTATCCCCAGTCTGTACAGTGAGTGATAAGCCGCCAAGGTTATCATAACACGAGCCTGTTTATTGGCTTGTCCGTGTAACACATTCTAGACACAACAATTTGGCAGCTGCAAGCCGAGTAGGATTCTGGCGCCTTTATCATAGCACACTTGCCAGAATTGCACACACTTGGAAGATTCCAGTCACGCAGAGAGACTAACCGATCCTGATGTTCAGTTCAGTTGAAAAGCTTTATTCGGTTTGTAAGTCACAGCCATATAAGCAATCATTAAAATACAGTTACATCATTATTATTGTCAGTCCTTATTAAATACACAGATAATACTTGTCAACATAAATAAGTTTGTACACACCTTTGGTAAATTGTATCGCTCAAACTCGCAAACAGGTGCCTTGTGCGCTCTAAACTACATAATGTGCAAATGTTGCAATACAGTACCATGTATAAATAATTTACATTTCGTACAAGATTTTCCAAAGTGACAAGTGCTATAAGTAATACATTATGTACAAATTTCGCAATAAAGTGCCATATGCCAACAGTGTACATTTCGTGCAAATTTTGCAAGAAAAGTGCCATGTGCTACTAATATTTGAGTAAATAAAATTGTGGTGTTCTGACGTGGTTGACATATTTAAGTATAAGTCACTTGTGCAGGGCCAAAAGGGTTCATAAAGTGCTATCGTGCTATTTTAGTTAATTGGTCAAGGCAAAAATATGTAAGCTCATAAGACTATAGATTTCCTAGCAGCTATACACTTTAAAATATAAGATGCAACATAAAAACTAATATCTGAACTTTCCAGAGAAAACATTAACTTCATAGCATTTTGCCTGGATGGTACATTGTATTTTAAAAGGATAGGTTTCAGGTAAAATTTCCTTAGAAATGAATAAAATTTACTAAACAGTAGAAAATGATGCAACTTTGTTTAGATATATTGTCACATGGGCATATGGAGTTACTGCTTTTTTTCATGATTGGAAAAGCCACAAGAAGATGAACAATCCCTAGCCTCAGACGTGTCAATACGAAGCGATGGGAACATCTTGTCACTCCAGTCAAGTATACCTGAGAGCCAATTCTAAGATTTAGTTGCTGGTAAAATACAAGTGTGGGTTGATCTCTAATCAATCTCCCTCGCACCTCCCTTTTGTGAGCTAGGAAAGTTCCTTTTAGCTCCTTTTTTGGTATCAGTACTGCATATTCTGGCTCCGTATAAATATTGCAATTGAACAAAAGACTGAACCAATGATGGATATAACTTAGCCAGGGAATGCGGGAGCGGTGGTCCAACTTCATACAGTCAAGTCAAGTCAATAACTTTATTCGGTTATAAATCAAAGATAACCATGAAAGTACCATAAAATCACATTACAACAATTATAAGAAAGGAGATATAAAAACCAGCATTAAAAATCCAATACCATAGGCTAATAACAATATCATTCAAGTATTGATTTTCGTGAGTTAAAACATTTTTAAGAAGAGGCGAGACAGATGCAACAGTAAAAATGTCGTCTAACATCCGAATAGCTAAAAAGGCAGGTTGACACTGTCTGAGGTCCATATACTTTAAAATAGGTACAATCCATCTTTTCCTTGGAATAGTATATAATTTGCAGAAAAACAATATATGAATGTCAGATTGATTAGACAAATCATTGCATGGGCATTTGATTAGTTGCTTTTCCCAGTCATTCATAGCAGGAAAACTTAATAGCCTAAAAAATATATTAAATCTAAAACGTATCAATAAAAGCCTTTCAAAGTCTCGCATTTGTAAAGTTGTGTATGGTTGCATATCATTCCTAGTCAGGATAAGTTGATGAGAAACCACTGATATTTTGGTGAGCTCCACCTTATTTCTAGCATCCTCTAGGTAGGTCATGCACAGTTTCTTCAATATTTTCCTTGGGATAGGCTGCAGTAAAGAGGGTTCCACATAATAGTCCAGATGACCTATTTTAATAAGGAATGATTTAATATAATGTAGCCATTTCATTGTATGGGCGTGGTCAAGGCTTAGTGCATCCCCCAAAATGAAACGGTTAAGAGAACACTCCTCAGAGGTCCACACCCTATGTCAAAGAAGAATTGGTTGTACCTTAATAGCATCCTCTAAGTATGGTAATCCCAGTTCTGCATGGCAATTATGGGTGGACACACTATCTGGCACGGATAAAAGATATCTCCAAAAACTATTTTCAATTACCTGCAGCAATTTCACATTGGCATGACCCCAGATACCTGCACCACATATAGCAATTGCCACGCAAGTTGCTCTATAGATGCATAACAGTTCTTTGATAGGTTTTCTACCCATTTTCCTACTAAAAGTTATCAAGGCCATAATGGACTTGGAGAACAACAATCTCCTGGTATTTACAGCTGATGTCCAAAGGCCCGATCGAACAAACAGAATGCCCAAGTACGAAAAGGTGTTAATAATATCCACGGGCTTAGATTCAATAAACATAGATTTCTTTAATCTATCTGCCCCTGGGTCACAATTCATTCAAAAAGTTTTCGTGCAAATGATTTTTAAATCTAATTTGGTCATAAAGTTAGTGAAGGAAGTTATCATTTTTTGTATTGCCTGTGGAGTCCTGGCCATCAATACTGCATCATCTGCATATAATAATGCGAGTATTGAACGATTTGCTGCCAGAGGCATATCCCGACATTCGTGCAGTAATGTCCTTTCTAAGTCGTTGATATAGATGGTAAATAAGAAAGGGGCAAGGACACATCCTTGACGGACTCCTCTAGCTATCCTGAACGTCTTGGTACACTCACCATTTTTACCAAATCTAATTGAAGCCTTATCCCTCTTGTAACGATTCCTAAGGAATAATATCATATTTTCCTCTACCCCCAATCGTTCCAGTATCAGCCATACCTTTCTATGGGTAACACAATCGAATGCGGATGACAAATCCTCAAATGTTAAAAAGATCCGGCTACCTCTAGCTTTAGTATACTTTTCTAAAAGTATATGCAAGTTAAGGCCCTGATCAACTGTGCCAAGACCTTACCTGAAACCATATTGGAGGTCACTGATTATGGCATGGTCGTCAGCCCAGGTTTGTAACCTATTTAAAATAACTCTACCCAGGATCTTAATGGTCGAGTCTAATAAAGATATCGGGCGTTAGCACGAGCAGCTAGTTCTATCGCCCTTTTTAAAGATAGGTATGATAATAGACTCAAACCAAGTTGATATCAAACCATCAGAGCAACTGGCATTAAATAATTTCGTCAGGAGTGGGGCCCATAAATCCATATTATTCTTGAAGAGGTCAACCGGTACCCTGTCAGGGCCCGGCGCCTTACCTCCCAAGCTGGCTTTTATGCCCATTAGCACTTCCTCAATAGTAATACACAGTCATTAATTATGCACTGAGTGAATAAGGTTTAATTTTTGGACCAGATGGAACACCATGAAAGCAGGGGATGAAGGGCGGCTAGGTCCGAAATATAATTAATTCCCACTTCCTGGTGTATTAATTCAGTGGAAGCGGAAGTTGGTAGACTCAGCAACCATTTAAGGAAAGTATTTTCGTCTTGCTGAAGTGTTTTGTCACAACATTAGCCCCAGGCTCCTGCCCTGTACAAAGCGGAGGATACACATCTGGCGTTATAAATAGCCACTATATCTTTTAGTCTGCGATCCCCCAATTTCGTAGAAAATCTAAAAATGCTATTAGTGTTCCTACTCATCTTGTAGCGCACATTTTCATGTTCGCATGACCATTTCCCATTCCCTGCAAATGTTACACTGAGATAGCAGAATGATTTAACCAATTGTACTTTGGTATTTTCCAGATAAAAAGACCTAGTTAGGTTGACTTTCTTCCTGCATGTCATGATAAATGTCTTTGATTTGTTGATTAAAAGTTTTCTTCCTTTAATAAACTGTATAAAATTATTAATAAGTCGCTGGAGGCCTATAGGGGTGCGTGATAGTAAAACAGCGCTGTCTGCATATAACAAAATTGATACAGCCTTTCCATCTATCAATGGGGCGTCCACAGGTATCTGGCTTAGAGTCATGTCTATCTGATTAATAAATAATGAGAAAAGAAGTGGGGCCAAAACACAACCCTGGTGGATGCCCCTCCTTACACTAAAGAAAGGGGTTCATTCACCAGCAGGCCGATATCGCACACTACTCGATAGTCTCTCGAATACTCTTGCCAAAAAGTAAACAATTTTCCTTGGGGCACCAGATTCAAGCAGTGTGGACCACAAAATTGAGTGGTCCACAAGGTCGAAGGCGCTGCTCAAGTCTGGAAAACAAAAAACAAATTGCCCCCTTTCACAGTTGTATACTTGATAATGAGCAGGTCAAGGTTAACACATTGTTCCAAGGTTCCTAGGCCCTTTCTGAACCCATATTGTACTTTAGAAAAGGATGTTGTTATCTGAGGCCCAGGTTTCCAGCCTTTTTAATAGGATCCTGCTCATGACCTTTATGGACGAATCTAACAATGATATTGGGCGGTAGTTACATGCTTCTGATCTGGAGCCTTTTTTAAAAAGGGGAATAATTAGTGACTGGCCCCAGGAGAGCGGGAATTCGCCCAATGCCGCAGCATTAAAAATCCTGGCTAAAATCCAGGCCCATAGATCCAATTCACTTCTGTATAAATCAATTGGCACCCAATCGGGGCCCGGTGCCTTACTCCCCTTGCTATTAACTAGCCCCTCATATACTTCTTTTACGCTAATTAGCAGGGGTAATTTGGGCCATGTAAAACCATAATTGAATGATAGATCTAAAACCTCCCTATCCGGGTTAAAAATGTTGGTAAAATGTTCGATCCAAGCGTTACAGTTTACATATGAGGTTAATTCTGGAGTACGGTCATTCTGTAAAAAGGGACTGTTTACAGTTTCCCAAAATAGTTTGCTATTATTTGTGTCAGCTGCTAAGCTAAGTTTATCCCAGGCTTCCGACTGAAGCTCCCTTTCCCGTGCGTTGATAGGTAGCTTTTATGTATGGCGTAGGTCATGAACATGTATTTGATTGCGTGGTTTGGTACCTAAGGCAAATTTCAAGCTACGTAAAGCTTGAGTGCACTTTTTATCGAACCATCCAGCATGCACCTGTTTTGTTCCTTTAAAACTCTTGGTTAATATGCCTTTAATTGTTTTATTTATCTAAAAAAAGTTGGAAATCAATGTATGTGGGTAAGCCTCATCACTAAGACAGTGATCTATTTATTTTCTACATTTTGTTACCACATCCCTTTGAATCTTTTGGGGGTCGACTCCAGCCCATTTAATCCTCATGCTGTTTGGTCTTATCGGGACAATATTGGAAATGCAATCACTATTGTTGTGTTGTTTACTCCCCCAACATAACAGTGATATAGAAATACTATTGTGATCACTCACGGCCTGTTCTGTGATCCATAGGTTAGAATAGTCACTGTTGCAAGAAATCAGGATGTGGTCAATATTACTAGCGGCATTCCTGCCAGTGAAGGTTGGGCATTTGATGTTTCCCCTTCTCAGGGTGCAACTTAATAATTCAAGGTCGAATTTTGCCATTAAAGTATTTAAAGCTAAACCATATTCGCAATGAGGGAAGTGTATATGGTCGACATTGTTATCGACACTATGACCCTTCATAAACCCACATGTCTTAGTTTGCGCCAGTGGGCACACTTGAATGTTAAAATCGCCAGCCCAAACAATGATGGTCAACTTACTTGACAGTGCCAATGCCCTATCAATCTCTTTGCCCAAAGCCTGCACTACAGTCCCCCTACTGTTATTAAAAATAATATTATAGTAATTAACTAGAACCAGGTCTTTACCCCTATGGAAGTCGAGCCTCATCACCTACCTATGAGTGTCTATTGTTGTGCAACTTTTGATTTTACACCGTTAGTTTGTTCGACACAAGCAGCAAAAGACCACCCTTTGCTCTCCTTGGCACGGAGTTGGCAGCGCTTAACCAATGTGAGGTGTAACCCTCAACACAAAAAGAATTCCTGTACCAAGTTTCCTGCTGGCAAATTATATCATAGCCTAAGGAAATGAAATCCCTCCAGAAAGGTGTATCTAATTTCTTACTAAGGCCTGCGATGTTCCAGGTTATGATAGTGTAGCCTTCATTTGAGATGTCGTTGACAGATGTTTTTCGGGGGGTAACAGGGCCCTCCTAATGGGAAGGGTCAAACAACTCCTCAGTTGTTATTAACAGGGTAAGTAATGTAATATCGAATGTTAAAAATATAGATAGTTAAAATATCGAAGTATATAATATAGGTTATTCAAATGATCAAATTTTTAATAATATCACATTTTTTATAGTGTTTTTTATGTTATTGTATGTGTAAAAAGTTTGTATTTATGTTATAATTTATTTTAATTAATTAATTTTGTTTTTTTAATTTTTGCGTAATTTAATTCTGTAGCAGGTTGTGGGTTTATAGGGGAATAGGGTGGGAAGTAATTTAATTATAATAATTAAATATGTACATTTATTTAATGGTATTAATTTTCAATTATTTGGTAATTAATTTATGTTTGGTAATTAATTAAATTTTAATTGGCAATTAATTTTACTTAATTGATTAATTGCTAATTATGTTAATTTTACTAATTTATTTTTTGCAGCGGGTTATGGGTTTATAGGGGAATTGGGTGGGAAGTAATTTATTTATAATTAATTAAATATGTAAAATTATTTATTGGTATTTATTTAGAATTAATTGTTAATTAATTTTTTATGGGTAATTAATTACATTTTAATTGCCAAATATTTTTATTTAATTGATTATTTGCTAATTATGTTAATTTTACTAATTTGTTTTCTGTAGTGGGTTGTGGGGTTATAGGGGAAAAGGGTGGGAAGTAATGTATTTATAGTTAATTAAATAATTCAATTCATTTAATTGTATTTAATTTGAATTAATTGTTAATTTATTTTTAATTGTTAATTAATTAATTGTTAATTTGTAATTAATTTGTATTAATAGGTAACTAATTGTACTAATTACATTTAATTTGTAATTTTAATTGATTAAGCATATATTATATTAAATTGGTAATTACTTTTAATTAATTTTTTATAGATATTAATTTAAAAAAAATTAAATAATATATGAAGTATTTACTTTCCCTACTGTTGCACTCTCTGGAGTGGGAATAGTAATTTTTACCCCTACGCTATCCAACGCTTTCCCTACTGTTGTACTCTTTGGAGTGGGAATAGTAATTTTAACCCTTAAGCTATCCAATGCTTTCCCTACTGTAGCACTCTTTGGAGTGGGAATAGTAATTTTAACCCCTACGCTATCCAACGCTTTCCCTACTGTTGCACTCTTTGGAGTGGGAATAGTAATTTTTACCCCTACGCTATCCAACGCTTTCCCTACTGTTGCACTCACTGGAGTGAGAATAGTAATTTTTACCCCTACGCTATCCAACGCTTTCCCTACTGTTGCACCCACTGGAGTGGGAATAGTACTTTTAACCCCTATGCTATCCAACGCTTTCCCTAATGTTGCACTCTTTGGAGTGGGAATAGTAATTTTTACCCCTACGCTATCCAACGCTTTCCCTACTGTTGCACTCACTGGAGTGGGAATAGTAATTTTTACCCATACGCTATCCAACGCTTTCCCTACTGTTGCACTCACTGGAGTGGGAATAGTAATTTTTACCCCTAAGCTATCCAACGCTTTCCCTACTGTTGCACTCTTTGGAGTGGGAATAGTAATTTTTACCCCTACGCTATCCAACGCTTTCCCTACTGTTGCACCCACTGGAGTGGGAATAATAATTTTTACCTCTACGCTATCCAACGCTTTCCCTACTGTTGCACTCACTGGAGTGGGAATCGTATTTTTACCCCTACGCTATCCAACGCTTTCCCTACTGTTGCACCCACTGGAGTGGGAATAGTAAATTTTACCCCTACGCTATCCAACGCTTTCCCTACTGTTGCACTCTCTGGAGTGGGAATAGTAATTATAACCCCTACGCTATCCAACGCTTTCCCTACTGTTGCACTCTTTTGAGTGGGAATAGTAATTTTTACCCTTACGCTATCCAACGCTTTCCCTACTGTTGCACTGTTTGGAGTTGAAATAGTAATTTTTACCCCTATGCTATCCAATGCTTTCCCTACCTTTGCACCCACTGTAGTGGGAATACAAATTTTTACCCCTACCCTATCTAACGCTTTCCCTACTGTTGCACTCACTGGAGTGGGAATAGTAATTTTGACCCTGCCGCTATTTAACACTTTCCCTACTGTTGCACTCACTGGAGTGGGAGTAGTAATTTTGACCCTCCCGCTATCCAACGCTTTCCCTACTGATGCACTCACTGGAGTGGGAATAGTAATTTTTACCCCTACGCTATCCAACGCTTTCCCTACTGTTGCACTCTTTGGAGTGGGAATAGTAATTTTTACCCCTACGCTATCCAACGCTTTCCCTACTGTTGCACTCTTTGGAGTGGGAATAGTAATTTTTCCCCCTACGCTATCCAACGCTTTCCCTACTGTTGCACTCTTTGGAGTGGGAATAGTAATTTTTACCGCTACTCTATCCAACGCTTTCCCTACTGTTGCACTCATTGGAGTGGGAATAGTAATTTTAACACTCTTGCTATGCTACAGTAATAATATTGTATATTTTTTAATAATAATATGTTAATATATATATTTTTAACAAATCAAATTGTATTTTTTTATAACTTAAATTAATTATTTAATAATTTTAAGGTTATTTCAGTATTTTTAAGTATATTTTAGTTATTTATTTTTAATATTTATTTAATTTTACGTTAATTTTAATACATTCAATATTTTTATAAAGTACATATTTTTAAACGAAATTTTTGATTCCATATTTTTGTACTTACCTATTTGTAGATAGGACTTTGATATTTTTGTAGTCGATATTTTAAATGCCTATATTTTTGTAGTCGATATTATGTCAGTGATCCTGTTTAATTCACTATTCTTTTTTTTTATGTTTGAAAGCTTTATTGAAATAAAGAATTAGCAGTACAATAAGGTGACAACAGCAGAATAAAATGAGAGAGGGGTATTCATAGGAGAACAAAATGAAATCAGCTGATGGCACAATGAAAAGGCAAAGCATTTTAAATTTTTTGAAGGGAGGGGGGGGGGAGGGGAAGGGAATTTAGAAACAATGTAAAATACAATTAAGACTACAGTATAAAATCAGCAAATTAAGTGATGGCAAAGAGAAACAATAAATGCACGAGTAACTAGTAAATGCACAAGTTAAGAACGGTATCAAATATGAGTAAACGAAAGAAACAAGAAAACTTTCAGTAGTGAAATCTGAAGGATGAAATTACAAGCAGGAGTACAAGCGTTCAAGGGGGTTTAAAATTGTCAGAGGAAAGTGAAGTGTAATTCTTTTTGATGGATTGATCTAAGTGTAAGGTAAGAGGTAACCAATAGAGTTCAACATTGCGAGGGGGCTTGCGGGAGGATGCAAAGGCAACATCCAGTCTATGAGAGTGACATATTAAATTCCACCAGGAAATTATGGAGAGCTTGTTCAAAGATTTCCAATTGGAGGCGATATGTTGGAGTGCAAGGGCTAACATGAGGTCAAAAAGACCACGGGAATGCGGGGGAAGGTCTAAAGACTCCGAAAGGCTACCCAAAAAAACCAAAGAGGAAGAAAAAGAAATAGAGAGATTAAAAATATGGGAAATGCGAGACCACACTTGTGCCCAAAAACGACGGACAGAGGGACAGAGAAAGAAGAGATGATAAAGATCAGCATTGGGAACATCACAGGTCCAGCAGTTGGATGTAGAAGAAGAGAGAAAACGAGAGAGAGAAAGAGGAGAGAAGTAGAGTCTGTGATAGAAGAAAAATAAGGATTGAGTGAGAGATGCAGTGCGGGAAATCTTCAAGGATTTAGCCCAAAGCTTGTCCCAAAGAGAGGTCGGCCAAGAGCAACTCAAGTCTTTTTCCCAAGAAAGTTCCAATTTTGATTTGAGACGGTCAGGGTCAGGAGCTGAGAAGTATCGATAAATAAGAGATGCTTTAGGAATAGTAGAAAGGATGGTAAGTAAAGAGGAAGGTGAGGTGGAGAATTCATCTGATGGTAAAGAGTAGTATCGTTCAAGAACTGTGTCCATGAGAATGTAGAATTTCTCCGCAAACGACGGAGGACAATGAAACTGGGCTTGAAATTGGGGGAAGGAACGAGGAGATGAGCCCTCAAAAAGATGATGAACCCAAATGATGCCCTTTGATCTCCATGAAGCCCAGGCAATAGGTCTATTCCGTATTAGTAATTCACTATTCTTAACAATGGCCATTTCTACATCAGCTTGCCTATTGTCTTGCAGTGTTAAAGAAGGGAGTGGCCGGGCTTCTAGTGCTTCCCCCTCAATCTCCCTATACAGAGTCCCTGATTTGTTATGGTTCGGGGTTAAGCCATCGCCCGTCGTATGTCAGTTGTTATCGTCCAAAGGGCTTAATACCTGAAATCTGTTATATGTTGGGACTGTAGTGCAAGGTGGCGGTATTAGTGGCAGTAGCATTTTGTTAGGAATAGATTTGTAATCAAAATTTGGGTTGCCAAAGTTATTTCTCGGCATCAGGTGTCTGTAAAAGTATTCTAAGGGCAGGAGAGTTGTATTAAACTCCCAACGTGATGGAGAAGGGGCACTTAATAAGGTTTCGCGTGCCCAGCTTGGGGACCTGAAATTGATAATTATACAATCACCCTCGAATCTTTTATTTAGGGGACCAATCCACCCCACCCTTTGGGTTAGCAGTACCTGATTTGCCCCTGCCATTGCGAAGCCACAGTTTTCAGACAGCCAATATATTGTTTTATTTTTAAGTGTATCATGATTTTCTATCTGATCTTTCCGTAATTTTGGTACGTTCGTGAGAACCGCTACATAGGCCCCACATTCAGGCGGCAAGTTGATAAATGCCGGTATCTTGTTTGCGGCAGGTAGCATAGAATCCGTGAGGCTTAGTTTGGGGGATTCTACTGCTGACACTTTGCTGGCCCCTGTAATTAATTTCTCCATTTGATTCAGATCATAGTTTGATACAGTAGCTGGCAATAATTTGGTTGGCATAGAAATTTCCTTAGGTTTTGTTCTGGGGTCTGGATGCACAACAAATGCCCTCTCTAGATGTTCGTTGTTCGGTTTGGGTGCCAGGGAGGTACTGCTACTGTTGGTATCTAAGTTAATTATTTCACTATTTGTGTCTTTGTTTGCAACTGCCCTTGAGCTGCCTACTTGGGCCCTCATACTACATTTGTCAAAATTAACACTTTGTTTGTGAACTTCCCTGGCTAAATTAACAACCTTATCATGAAGTGGCCTGAGCAGCTCAATTAGTTTGTCAAGGATAACTTATGTATTTGGCGTACCATAGGCAGCATCAGGGCCAAGTTTGCTACTTGTAGTTGCCAAGTCCCCCCGTGAAGAGGATTTCTTGTCCTTTTTGGCCTTTGTGTTTCCCTGGCCTGTGGTTTTCTTTTTGTATCCTTTTGATTTAATTGGGGAAGCAGGTGAAGGGGCCAGCTTAGATAGTCTAGGTGTAGTAGAAATGCCTGAGTGCTCTACCTCGGTGTTAGTTACGCCGTCTGTTACACCTGTTATATGTAAGGGAGTAACAGCTAGCACTGAAGTGTTCAGTCTATCCTTATTGGTCAAAAGGGGCTCTTCACTTACACTAACCTGGTCTCCAAACATAAGGCTAGCCCCCCAAGATAGATGTCTTTCCGTTCGGTCGATTTCTTCGGACAAGGCGCTAACTGCTTGTACCAAATAGGTATCTATGGTGGTGTACATTTTTTCCATTAAAAGTTTTGATGGTCGCCTTGCCATGGCAGGGGGGTAAGCGGTACTCAATCTCACTCCACAGTGTAATAACTACTTTTGAAGTCCAGGATAATAAAACCAAGAACAGAAAAAGTACCATAAACGGGCCCTAACCCAACAATACAACTTAATTACATTTTTAGTAACAAGTCCACACCTAGTCCATTTCAGAATGTTAGGGGGGTGGCCCAGCCCGGCCGCCTTCGGCCTCTGAAGGGTGCGGAAGGGGCCGCCCTTGGCCCGGGCTTCGCCCGCTCGCGTCCCGCGCTGTCAGAGCTCTGCAGAGGCTAAATAGCGCCTCCTGGCGCGGCAAGGTGGCGCTGCAGCTGGGCGCCTCCCGGGGACCCTGGGAAATGGAGTCCTGGGCATCCCTCGCGGTGGTGGCAGTGCTGTCGGTAGCAGCCCCCGTGGGCTGTGTAGGTGGGCAAACAGTGGCAGCGTTGGCAGGGACCCACGTTGCGGGAACCCTGCAGAGGTTAAATAGCGCCTCCTGGTGCGGCAAGGTGACGCTGCAGCTGGGCGCCTCCAGGGGACTCTGGGAAATGGAGTCCCGGGCGTCCCTCACAGCTGTGGCAGAGGTGTCGGTAGCAGCCCCCCGTGGGCAGTGCAGGTGGTCAAACAGTGGCAGCGATCCTAATGTCGTTTACACTTACTGAGCGGACAGGTAAATGGGGTCCCCCTAAGAAAGCTCAAGAGACCTTCTATAGTTTTATAATACATAGTTACTAGACAGGGAGGGTGCTTTAAATAGGCATTTTCCATCTCCTGTTTGCACTATCATTGTAACATGATTCCTCCTTTTGTATTTTATGGAATTGTAACCATGCTGTCCGTATTAATATTATTCATAAGTATGCTGATGCTGATTAAAATACTGCGCTTGAGATCACGTCGTTAAAATAAACATTTTAACCTTAGCATGTCTCTATTTTACTCCTGTTGTGGACCGGTATGAGCGTATAACACTCACTCACTTCCCACCATTCCTGAGATGGTTCTAAGTCGCATGTTCTAGATTGTCTAATCATTGGTTTATTTACTATAGGACGAAGAGCTAATGTGACGCTGATTGCTAGTCTGGTAGGGGATTTTTGGGTACTAAGGTGAGTTTTGGCACACCCTAATTCACTGATGTCCTAAGTCTGTGCGCACAGTTCTGTGTTTGCGCAGAATCCCTGTTATTGTGAGTGTGCAATGCTCCCTGATTACATAGAACTATATTAAATAGATGGCACACTATTGAGATATCTTACCAGGGTCTTTAGATAAGTTCATACATACACAATTTCTATGTCTACCAGAAAGTTGAGCAAAGAATATAAAGCAACTAAGAAGGAAACAAAATAGACACAAGGTCACAGTGAAGCAAAGACAAGCACATCTGCACTGCCATTATATTGAGAACGCTGTCAAGAAATAAAAATCTCAACGTTTTTACAAAACATCACAATTTCCTGCTCAATTAAAATAAATAACTCAGCAGTTTTAATCCTGAATCAAGAATGGCAGAATATATTTTTATTCTCTACTCCACAAATAACACTCACGGTACAGTAGAATCCTCCTTGGATCAAGAACCTTTTCACGTTAACATCCCATTACTACTATCATCAGCTAAATAACTAGCAAACTATGCCTCATAGTTACTAACACTTTGCTTCAAGTTTGCATTATAAAATGACACAATCTGGTGACAGTGTAGAATTGTTTTTCACCTTACATTGTAAAACTTATTTTGCACTGAAAGGTATTCCTAACATAATGTAAAGTAGTCTTATGAACTATTTTGTGCTGCTTTGCGTCAAGGGGGGAATACCAATGTGGTACATGGGAATTCTCATGCAACCACTAATGGATGTCGATGCATGTCCCAGCTACTGCCATTGGTAGACAGAAAGTTGTGTAAAACATTACTCTTTCCTGAGGCAGAAGTAACTTGGAGAAGAGTTTTATTTTCTCCAAACTTTGATAACTTTTGCATGTGTGCTGTACTATATAGCAGATATACAAATTTTAGAAAATTATCAGATTATTTCTTCACATATTATTTTGTACTATAAGTGTACCCTTACAGTACAAAACCTATGATTGATATCACACACATAGCAGTCCTGCACTGTGGTGCAAGGGTATGCTTTGCTCAAAGTAACCAAAAGTGCATCTTACAGGGCAGAGAGGAAAACACTGTTCAACTCTCTCCTTTTGACACAATGCAGAACAGCAACTTTGGGTTGAGTCCTGCAACTTTTTGTAAATTTGGCCACATATTTACAATGCAAGACACTCTGGGCCGATGGGGCCATAGCAGATCCCATTAGTAGTACTCAAAGCATACTCTGACTTCCGGGTGCTGTACAGGCTCTTTGTTTAGAACATTATTACAAAACAGGAAACATCACACATTCTTGGGAAGGAAGCATATTTCTTCCCTTTTTTTCCAAAACAAGAACAGGTTCCTGCAAATTACCACAAACCTATAAAAATGATTCGACTCTGTAAGAAAAATCTTTGCTAAAGACTTTCTGGAAAAACTACAGGAATAATATCCCCTTTGAATGATCTGATTTCAAACCTATGTATTCTAATCTTGACACTATGCCCATATTACAAAATATACTTGGCAAAACTGTATGGACAAAATTAACAACCAGTTCTCACAGCTTTTATCGATTTCTGGACAGCCTTCAATCGTGCTGACTGACTCCACCTTTTAAAAAAAATGCTGATTTGGGAATAACAATGACTTTGTTGAAATAGATAATAGCTTTACATTCATCCAGTTAGTGCAAGGTATTACTGGAAAGAGACAGAGAACTTTCGGATTGGAAAAAATACTCAAAATGTACTAAAACAGGTTTTCATTTTAACACCTTTAATCTTTTCTCTTTTCTTTATACCTGTATGTTTCCCAGGAATATTTTCTCACTTGAATTTCTAAACCCATTCCGACAGATAGAATGTATTAGTGACTATTTTTAACTGTATGCTGATGATTTCATTTGTTTGTCCTCACACCCATTGGTGAGTAATTTTAATGCATTACTACAATTCGTAACCATGTAATTTCTTAAGATCAGTTTGCAAAAAGCAAAGTTGTAGTATTTAATGCTGGGAGAAATAGACAAAGCAAGTTTTTTTTTTACTGGGTGTTGGGTACTGGCAGAATGGAGTGCGTGAGAATGCACTCCTATCTAGGTAGAGTGTTTTCATATTATCTCAGCCCAAACCCCTCACATTGCTCAACAAAGTTCAAAAGCTTTGGCACATGATGTGACCCTAAATTTCGTTTTTTAATTATTTGGTAAACAACATTTTTTGTATTTATTCCCTATATATACATCTGCACTAGTTTTGAAGTGAAATATCACTCATCAAGTGTGGTCGCTTTGTCAAAAAATAGAAGAGAAGATCCTGTGGTTGGTTCTTCAATCACAGCCCAACCCTTATGGCTAGAATTTAGTCTATCACATGTCTGTTCTCTATCGCTAGCTGTTATGACTCTTTGGAGTTGCCCAATGATGCACTTTTGGAAGGGCTCTCTGTAATGGCACCACACATAAACTATTATTACATAATAGAATAAATAGTGTTTTATCAGATTTTTGAAGATAAACTATACATTTTTGAATGCGCAATGGAACATTTTAAATATTGGTCCATCAGACAATTAAAACTAGCTTTGAAAAGAGAAATTCCCTTGGCCACTCAAACTAAATATCAGCCATTTTCTAACTCTAACAAGAAATATTGCTATTGTACACTTGGCTTTAATAAAAAGTATGCAAACCTTTCTGTTAAACACAAAAACATAACTATTGGCCTGATTACGATGACGGTGGGACTGCCACAGACAGCCGGACGACCAACCTAATAGTGTTTACCGCCTGCTACATCAGGATGTCTGACGGTCGGAGAGACCGACCGCCAGTCATCCGACAGGCTCAAGCAGCCAGTTGGAGGAAGTTGTATCCCTACAACAGTGGAAGTGCTTCTCAGGCACCGCTGTAGGGATTTCAATGTCCCTTTCTGCCCACTGTTTCATATTGGTTAACCCACCATGAAAAGGCTGGCAGAAGCGGACTTTGGTGGCCCGTATCGGGCCACCCTTACCGCCTGGTCCTATGACATGGCACCTGGGGGGGCAACTATGGTACACCCTACATATCCCATGGTGCCTGACACACAGTGCAGGGATATGTAAAATGTGTACTTTCTGTACTGTGGCATGTGCTTGAAGGCAGTCACATTGTAATTCGCAAGGCAGGACCACCAACAGCAAGTCGGGTGGTCCTGTTTCCAAAGGAATGGTGGTCGAACGTAAGTCCATCCGCCATCCTAATCAGCCATTATATTCTTATTCAGACCAAAAAGATGACTCATTCAATCAGTACTAGGATCCTGGAAGGGCCACCAGTTTGTCCAGCAGACATCTTCCCTTTGTGTTATCACTTTGTGTATTATAACATCTGTTTACAAAAAGGGAAGTATGCTCTCCAAGACAAATGTACGCCCATTTCCTATTTTCCCCAATGAACATGCCTGCTAATTAATTTGAATTAAGCTTTTTAAATAATTAATAATGTAAAGTTATGTATAATAACCTATTCTGTGTTTTCTACTGTAAAATAATGAAATGCTTCTATATTCTTCATTTAGTGATTTCAGCTGAGGCCTACATTAATACACCTTGACCCGATTTGGCTCTGGCTTGATTACCTTACACTAGTATTGCTCACGGTCCTACAAAACACTTTAATTCACTAAGGAAAGTGGTTCAAGATGTCTTCTGCTTTATCTATCTTCTGTGTTTTCTTTGCTTCCAATCTGTTTTTTGACTCCTGCTCGTGATCTTTGACTCCAACTTTTTTCATGAGTCTTCGATGGATCTTGCTCTTAAGGCCATTGGTTGATTCGATTGAGGTCTGTGGTGGAATAATAAAATGTGCTCCTTCACAAAAATAAATTTAAAGGGGCTGAAACTAATTTAGCTCTGTGATTCAGTTGACCATAGTCACTATGGCAAATGGTTGATGTAATGCACACTAATTAGGCCTTATGTAAATCTCACGTTCATTCTTACAGTGGTGTCTGCAGATCCCACATCAATGCTAGCCCTACATTCAGGGCCGGTGCTAGGCATGGGCAGCGTGGGCGGCTGCAGAGGGCCTCGCACTCAGCCCACCAGCATGGGGCCATGCACTGGTGATGTGTCCTGTTGCTTCCCTGGCGATCTATTACAAAGAAAGGTGTCGCCTGCAACTAAGGTCCATTGGAGGGGGCCCCTCCCTGGGCCTCTCATGGATGGTGTCAGGAGGCATAGGGGAGGGAGACGGAGATGCTCCCTCAATTGCAAGGAGACCATTCACAGACACTGTGGGGGGGCCCATTGTCCAGAATTTTGGCGCCCCCACAGTTTAACTTTTAGACCACAATCAATTCTCACACCTGTCGGACTGAAGGTGTGAGAAATGATTGTGGAGTAAAAGTTAAAACTGTGGGGGCGCCAAAATGCTGGACAATCGGGCCCCACAGTGTCTGTGAATGGTCTCCTTGCAAGGGGCCACTTATCTAAATTAGAGGGGGCCTCGCACGGTCCCTTTTAGCCCAGGGCCTCGCAAATCCTTGAACCGGCCCTGCCTACATTGACCAAAAACAGGCACAGCCATTGTTTTCAACCACTTTTATTGAATGCAAGGGTGTAACACAAGCCCCCATAGCCCCCGCTTTGTGGGGGGCTTCTGCCCTGCAGGAGCCCCCTCACTTCATCATGAATTAAATGGTGCACATGGCACGCACGTCTGGGCCCCGGCTGGGCCTCAGAGGCTTATCATTAATCAAATGGTGTGCACGCCCGGCCGGGCCCTGGCCGGGCCTCGAAGGCTCGCTCTTCATTAATTGAAAGGTGCACAACTGTGTGCGGGCCCCAGCCGGGCCTCTGAGCCCTCTTCATTAATTAAAAGGTGCGCTGGCCCGGCCTGGTCTCTGGAGCTCTTTATATTAAATGGTGGCCTGGGTGGGTGCGCGCGGCGCATAGTTGTCTCCGCAATGCATCTGCGCGGTCTTCAGGGTGGGTCCGTCACTGACCATAATGAAAACATTTTCTAGCCCCTGCCTGGCTAGCCTTGCCCTGCCTTTTGCTGCCTGCCCTGCCTGGCCCGCTCGTGCCTACCACTGAAGCTGCAGGCCAGGCCAGGCCCAGGCCAGGTCAGGTGAGTTTGTGTCCGAGCCTAATAGGCAATTGTGGTCCATGGGTGGCATTACCCCCTCTTGCCTTCCCCAAGCAATAAGCATTTCACGCCCTCTCTATCTGGGTGGACGGGTGTTTTCAGAAACTGTGCATTCTCTAATTGTGTTTGTTAGAGCAGAGGTCAGCATACTAAGGGAAGTTAGTGATTTTTTTTTTCTGTACTAAAGTAGATTTGGTACTCTCAGCGCAGAAGCCAGATGTGATGGTTCATTGCGCTCTCCCTAAAACACTCTGGGGCATATTATCAAGGGGGTTTATCTCCGCTTTTTTGGCTTTAAAAGCCAAGAAAGCAGAGATAAAATTATCTCCCTAGTAGGAGATAGCGACCATCTTGGTCCCCACTTTGCATGTCAGTGATATTATCACTAATGACATGCAAAGTGGGCGTGCCAAGATGTTAGCGACTGAAAACAGTCGCTAACATCGCTATCTCCTATTACCAACTTTTGGAGATATTTGCGCTAAGCGCGAATATCTCCAAAAGCTAACACCTGCCCTGAGCAGTTCTTAGCCATGTTATCCAATGGGAGGGGGATAACATGGCTAAGAGCATTAGCTCGGTAATGCATGAATATCGCTGACTTTTCAGCGATATTCATGCTTTGCGGTGATTTTTATTGCATTTGCGTTAAACCTTGGTAATACCAAGGTTTATTTGCGGTAAAAATCGCCGCAGCGCAGCGGTAAATTTTTATCTCTAACCAAGCAATAGCGATAATTATCGCTATTGCTTGGTTATATGCCCCTCTATTTTGCAACAACCGACCAAAGCTCATGACCCCTTAAAAACATGCTTAGCTCCCCTTTATGTCACATCACCAGGCAGATTTAGCTGCGCGCCAGCCCAGAACTCATGCATAAACGACATAAAAATACACTAAGAAGGGTTTGTAGCTCAGCCCTCTTCGGGCATTTGATTTCTATGGTTAAAACATTCAGCCATTGCTTGAATAAAGTATTATTCAGATTTCTGATATTTCTCAGCATTATTTCAATCTCGCTGTCGTGATACTGGATATTAGTTCTTCTAGTCTGGTTGCAGTGAAGTGTCCATGAACTGCTCTAGAGGGCTGTGTTACATAGTATTTACCCAGTCTCTGGAGATGGTATTGGGTATCCCCAGTGTGGTGTAGCTGTCTACTAAAGGCCTCTATCCCTGATTGACTATTTCTAGTGGTGAAAGTCAATAAAACGCTTTGCAGCTGGTTCCTATCATCCCTTTTGCATACGTCTGGCACTGGCACTATTTGAATAGGCATGGAGGATACTGCTTTGGCTGTGTTATGTTATATCTGCTGTTATAAGCACCTTGAACTCTTGGTGTCCAATAACAATCTTAGTCCAAAGAAAAACTCTGATATTGCCACTGGATTTATTTGGTGGGAGGGGGTGATCTGGCAATAATTTCTTGGCATGTGCAACCACTAATGCTGGAAGTACTGGAGATATTTTCTCAGACCATAGGTAATTTGTGGGTTGCTGGAGCTGATTATGGGTACACCACTATTTTTTGGCACTGACACCATGGCTGTGGCAAGTACTAAGCAATGTCTCCTGATGATGCAGGAGCTGACCCATGGGAGTGTGATACATAAACAGGAGCTGCTGGCCATAATACCAATGAATGACAGAAGACATGGTGACTTTGTTGCTGGATTCTAAATGATGCTGCCATGGATCACGGGGGAGTCCAGGGACACTAATAATGATTTTTTTTAGATGCTATTGAGCATATCGATCCACTAGTTGGGGTCATTTGGGACGCTGGCAAATATGCAGAAAGCAGGTAGTTTTAACTTTGATTTTGGGCTCACTAACCATGCTCACAATGATATATAGTAACGTAGAGCCATTGGAAATGATAGGTGGAAGTTAAGTGTTTAAGATGGAGAACCCAAGAATGCTGTGGGGTTGGTCCTTTCGCTCAAGGCCCATTGTGGGTCTTACTCACATTCTAATAATGCGCTGGGGAGTAATATGTGTCTTCAGTGAATTCTCTGGAGGTATTGTACACATACAAGCACAGATTGGGTGAGGATGATTGACAAAATGTTCGGTCATTTTTGGAGTATTGTGTGCATGGCCCAAGTAGAACAGAAAAATAAAGAAGATGGGGACCGATGACTTTCTCCATAAAACAAATGATAAGAACATTCAACATTCATTTGGGACAATCAGTAGCTCAAGAAGGGGAATGCAAGAATATCTACGAAAAAAAGAATAGCATGATCAATTCCAGTAAATAAAGGTTATAGTTAAATCTTCTTCAACTAAGATGCCGACACCTTCATCTTACCGCATGGAAAGTTGCCACCATTGGCCACACACTCAGGGATAATGCAGCAAGTGAAGGTGGCAATGCTATTAGAGGATAAATAAGCAAGAGTGATAGAGGAAGGCAGAGCTCCTCACTGTAGAATTGTCTAGAGGCATTTGATGAAAAGAAGACCTACAAGTATGCTAAAACGATTAATGGTTCATTCGTATAAAACAAAAAGGATCCTAGGTGGAGGATAAGAGATAACATAATTGCCCTCTCCACAAATAAATAAACATGATATTTTGCTCTCTAACCCCTGAAACCAGGACTCAATCAATACAGTCGTGTTTCATGTCCAGCAGTGGCGTAACATACGCCCCTGAAGCTCCCACGGTGCGGTTTGGGGGGCAAGCTCCAGGTGGGGCCCTCAGCACAGTACCCTGTCATGAAAGCTCCTGATTGAGTCCAGAGGGGGCCCCTCCATGTACTTTGCAGGGGGGCCTCCTCAAGTTTCGTTACGCCACTGATTGAACGCAGTGGGCTGTAAGGCCTGCCCTCTTGTAATACACCAGTGCAGGGGTTGGTAGAGGGGCCTGTTGTACCATACAGATCGCAGGACTCGACAGATGACATCCAGGCGACCAATCAGGTGGCTGGCATGAACAGAGGGTGGAGGGAGCTGTTTAATCGACCCGTGGTACCCAGTCAGCTTCCACGGCAAGTGCACCTCCCTTTCTTGCCTATCAGAAAAGAGTGAACATATTATGCGCAGGTTAATCTGCCACCCATCCAAATCACTTCTTGCACATGGTGATTTTTCATGTGGTTTTGCCTGCACAGCTATTTCGAATCGTACCTCATTAAAAAGGTAAAATTACTTTCTAAGGCCGTTAATTTAAGATACAATGTTTGAAAAACTAGCTGAAACGATGAAGGTTTTCCCCTGTGGTTGAAAGAATTTGAAAAATTGAGTTGAAGTGTTTCCTAAGGCTTTCTTTTGTTCTCTTGTACCTGCCGTAACAATGAGGGGTTTACCTAGGATTTAATGTGTCATTAAATGTATAATTAAATGCAGCTTTGATTCTGTGCTACAATGAATTTTCCAAACACGTTCGCACATTTTATGTCATTCAGGGTTTATTGTGTAATTACCTAGAGAGATCAATGATTAATTGTATTTGCTTGTTAACGCTGGTGGGAGAAAATGGTGTGGCTTTTCTGTTTAAATTAATTTTGACTGTTCAATACTGTTGATAATTTATTTATAAGAAAGGTGCTATATGATGCTTAATAATTAGCGAGGGTATGGATTGGAATGTCATTCCCACATTGCGTTATTCTTCCTAATGAAGTAGTGTAGATCATGCAGTGAAATGGATTGTCTTTACTCGGCTGTAACCTGTCTGTTTTTTGAGACGTTGTTTTTTAGTGCATGCTGTCCTTATTTTGAGCCTCTTGCTGCAGCTGTGGCCCACCCACACTCTTTCTTGGGGACCAGCACATATTTTTCCTCCTTAGAATTTGACCCTGTGTAAATGAGAGAAAATCACAAATGTGGGACAGAAGGGTGAAAGCAAACATGGAAAAACAGGGACAAAGAGCTACGGCTGGTGCGAGTGGTGGGGAAGGGCGGAGGAGAGTCGACATACGACGACGAGGAAGAATAAAATTAAAGAAAACTAAAAACACTTACCTTGCTCTCACTACATCGCTGAGTCAGCGATGTGGTAAGCGCAAGGTAAGTGGTTTTCTTTTTTTAAATGTAGTTCTCCCTTGTTGTCGTATGTCGAGGCCTCCCGCCCCACCGTTTTAACCTGCACTGGACGCAGCTGGGGACATAGTGAGCAAACAGCAACAATAAAGTACCTGCAAGAGTAAGATAAAGGAGCAGAGAGTGTTTGGTGATGGGTTAAAGAGGCATGATGTGCAGTCCAGACTACACAGGCTTGGCATTAAGCACGAAGATATTGAATCGCATGAACCATGGGCTTTTGAGAAAAACGTTGGCCCTGATACTTATTCTTTTACAAATTAAGCACTGAGGGCCATCTTATCAAGCAAGGGCGATACATTATCGCCGCTTTTATCGGCAGGAAACTGCTGCTAAAGCAGCGATAATGGGCTTGATAATATGCCCTTGTGAATTCCCATAGAAGCCCAGGTTAACACCAGAACCTGGGCTTCTATGAGAATTCACAAGGGCATATTATCAAGCTCAATATCGCCGCTTTAGCTGCAGTTTCCTGCCGATAAAAACGGCGATAATGTATCGCCCTTGCTTGATAATATGGCCCTGAGTGTGTGCAATATATTTAAGAGGCTCTTGGAAAGTATTCTGCCTCACTAGGAGATGGTCTTTTGCAGTTCCTGTTCCCTAGTGACGCCTGTTTGCATATCTAGGGCAGCTTCAGAGGAGCTAATTGAAATTGATTCAATACAATGGCAGGGGGAATGGAAGTGATATCACACTGCCTTTGACCCACCAACGATATTACAAGGTTGATCCTATGCTTTTCGTTAGCCTCTCTAAATTTCCCTATCTTTTGCTGTGAAGTAGGATAACTCATTAATTACTTTTTAAACCCTGTGTGACTAATAAGATATATGTGGCATCAGTTTGTGCTCTGCAAGATGTGTGTTTGGGAACTTATGTATGATCCGCAAGCTGTAGGATGAGACAGGCCTCTTTGGGTGAGATCGTTCCAATGGGAAACAGTAGCAGGTGGCAGCAGGAATTGGGCTCAGCTTGAATGAACAGTTGCTCCTGGTGGGAAGCACATTATAACAGTTTAATGAGGCACTACATGGACGTAGTTTAAAAATGAATGCTGGACTAATACTGCTTGTTTTTTAACTCATGCGCTGGGGTACTGCTGTCCAGTCTCCAGTGCTTGAGCAATGACCCCTAAATACGTTAACATACGCAAATCCTCAATTGGCATATTTAACTTTCCAGTAAGGCCACAGTATATTGTGCAAGAAAATACATCAATTTCATGGAAAGATAAACGTCACATATTGACAGCAGCATTAAAAGGGGCGTCTAAGGTTATTACATTCAAGATACTTGACATTATAGTCAGTACATAACGGTGCCATAGTGGGAGCCATAAAGTAGTCAGAGTGTCCATCAATATATTTTCCTGTAGGAAAAGTGTGGATGGGAATGTGATGTGAGCCTTTCAGTTAAATATGCAGTATAGGGAGTCCCTAGACAGCCCTTTTGTTGTGAATGTGGGCTCTTAATATGTCTTAAAAGTAGGTATGCATAGGTATATAGCAAAGAGATGGTATCTTGTTGTAATATTGGGGAACCTGTTTGAGTTCAGTGTTTTGTGACAGGTAAACATGCAGCTTGTGCCAGTGGTGTTACAAGGTGAGCGATCGTTGGTGGTTGGTTGTTTAGTCTGCCTACATCTGTACATTTTTATTGTGTGGGTTTGTGTGTATTTTGGTCACTGGTGGAGGATGTACACTTTGCTGGCTTTCAGGAAAGAAATCAAACTGTGGTAGATTAGCAAGTAATGCAAACAATACCCAAAATAATATGCTCCGGACATTGAAATACTTATTCAACTAAATAAGAGGAATTCAGACCACATCTCGGCATAACAACCCATTTCTGAGCAAATTAAATTAAAAAATAAATTGGCTATATTAAAAGATGTTTTTTGAAACTGTGTAAAACTAAATAATTTTAAAAACTATAATTCATTTAAAAAAAGTAAATTAAAAATATATTGATTACATTTGCTAAAGTTTGCCAACTACAACATTATAAATATTAGCAAAGGGTAACACTTTATAGAGGTCACTTTTAATATTCATATTCAAAACTAAGCCACACTGGGGAATGTATGTGACTTTGTGAAGGTCAGTTTTACAATTCCCCCTCCAAACCTAACCAAACTGGAAAAAGTGTTGGACTTTGAGGAGGCCATATTGACTATTACCACTCCAAATGTAACCATATTGGGGAAAGTGTTGGACTTTGACAGGGCCAGTTACTATTCCTACTTCAAACATAGCCACACTCACTGGGGAAAGTGTTGGACTTTGGGAGAGTTACATTTATTATTCCCACCCAAAACATATCTATATTGGTGAACTTGTCAGCCTCTTAAGAGATCATATTTACTGTTTCCCACTCCAAACATAGTCACATTTCCTACTCCCAATCCAGAGTTAACTAGTTTTGGAAACGTATTGGACTTTGAACCGGGTCAGATTTACTATTCGCACTCCAAACTTAGACACATTGTGGCAGGTTTAGCAATTTTGGGGACAGAGGTCAGATTTCAATTCCTTCTTCAGACTTAGGGGTCAATTCCGTTCTCGGTCAGAAGGAGTCCAGAGCTCTTGTTTCCGACCAACTGGTTACCAGTTCTGAATGACCAAATACGATGCCTGGAAACCGTTAGGGCTGATCAAATCAGTTCCAAAAGGCATTCGGACAGGACAAGCCGTTCCAGTTCTACAAGCTCTATGGACTTAGTTTCCGAAAATGGAGTACAATGACTGATTTGGACAGCCTTTGCATTTTGGTTTGCCCGGAATAATTGGCTGCCGGAATCGGTCTTTGAGGGCCGGTAGCAGCCTCCCTTCGCCCAGGAGCATCCTATTCGGGCCTGTGGGGGTGCCCTTGGGACACCACTTCCAACCATGCACAATGTGCAATGCACCATATGGTGCCCACCACAGGGTGCACGATTTTCCTCAACCACCCCTTTCTTCAATTGGAGCCTGTGTTTACGTTTGGAACACAGGCTCCCATTGAAGTCAATGGGAGTCTGATCGAATCGGAACTGGATGCATGCAAATGCATTGTACTCATTATGTCAGACTCCCTCTTTCCGAGTGGTACGGAAAGCATTCCGGAACCGAGTCGATCTGTATGCTTTCCGAACGAGATCGGAATTGAGCACTTAGCATTTAGTAGGGAAAGTCATAGAGTTGGAGGGGGGTCAGACTTACGATTCACATTCCAAAGTTGACCACGTTGGGTAAAAGGTTTTACTTTGATGGTGGAATTGTATCATATTGACTTTCACCGGTCCAAAGTTAGCCACACTGGGGAAAGTGTTGGACTTTGAAGGCTCAGCCTTACAATTCCCATTTCAAATTAAACAAGCTAAAATAAAATTTAAAATTAAATCAACAAAACTGACAATACAATGCACAAAACTTAACCCAGAAGTATAGTGTACAAAAAAACATGAAATATTTACACATACAAAATTATCAATAATTCAATATACTCACAAAGAAACTTAAGTTAAAAAAACATGTCTAAATAAATTCACACACGAAGTATAAAATTAAACATTTAGACCAAGAATTTGGTTTTGAAATCAAAATTTGAATTTGAAATATTTTGCAATTCAAAAATATTTTTTAATTAAAATTAATTAATACATTTAATACAATGAATTTTACAACAGAAAATACAACTGTCAATAGTTAACTACATATATAATTGTGATTTAAAATATTATTGAAGATCTAACCAAAATTATAAACAATTCTTTAAATTATATGAGACTAATCACAGCCAAGAACAAAAAAGTAAAATCCTAAATTAATTCTCTTAAAAAAATAAATAAACACAATTACCTAAATAAACATGAAAAAAGAAAGTATACACATCATACTTACACTTTTTAAGTATCATAAATAAACCCAAGATATTAATTTCATAAACATTTAAACAATTTAAAATATGTATTCAATGTTTTAAAATATAACTACATACTTTCATTTATATCTCATACAAAACACTAGACATTAGAAAAATAAAAAAATAACATCTACTACCCACCAGTTTTCTCTAGAAACACAACCTTCTACTCCTAAAATTATATTACAAAAAATTATATATATTACAAAAATAAAGCACTATTTTAAAACAATAAAAATATAAACTATCCATGAACAATATTAGAATGGAACACTAAAATGCCAATGGTGACAGAGCAGCCTGGTTAAGTAACCAAAAAAACATGAAGACTCTTATTTATTCATAATTAAACCACCTAACTCACTACCTAATAGGAACATCACAATTAAAAAGCATTAAAGCCATATATAGTGCATCCATAGCAATATTCAAGTATACGGTCATCAAATAATTGCCATCCCACCCAATACAATGTGTATTTAGACTCATATATATCCCACTTTCTGGTCTGCTTTAATGAGTCATCAGATATTATAAATGAACATAAATCATTTGAAAGGTAATTATAGATCTAGACCACATTACTGAATCATAATGATTTCATACAGAGAGCAGTGTATTATTTTAGAATGTCAGTTTAAGGTGCTAAGGACAGGTATTTACTCATTAACAACAGCATTAGCTACACAAGCAAATGCACTAGAATTCAATTTCTGGCTTTTTGAAATAACAATATAATTAGCTTTCTTCATCTGGTATTTCAGGCTATGTCTGATTCTTTTTCACTGGTGAAACATTAACCCCCAAACCATTAATACTTTCTGTGTAATCTTGAATCAGTTCTTTACCAGACTTTGCTTTCATAGTTACTCTAGTTAGTTCAAGGATGGCTTCATAAACAATGCTATTTTCATCACTGGGGCATGGGTGCATTTCACCCCTGCACCCAGGCCCCATTTTAAATGTTTTTTTTAGCCACAGCAGTGAAGATGTATTCAGTTTACACCACCAACAGTCGTGTAAACTGAGTAAATCTTCTTCTTCTTTAAAACTACCAGTGTAGCACTTATTTAACATGGCACCATGACAAAATTTCCCTTTTTGCAGTAGTCAGGTGAGGGCGGTGGAGTTGTATGAGGGTAGAGGGTGGAGCTGTGCTAAGTGTGACACTCACACATCTGGGCCTCCTTGGTGTGAAGTGTACCTGTCGGGTTGGACAGATGCCTTGCTATGTCAAGCCCAACATGTGCGCTTAAACTCTCACCCACCTGCAATGATAGGTCCCCGGGATGGATTACATCTATAGTCTCCAGGTCTCCAAAGGAGCATTGGCAGCCTCTGACACAGCCAGTCCTCGAGCTGCTCTCATGCTGTTTACAGAAAGAGCAGCCTCAAGTGTTCTCAGGAGGCACGGGGAATGGGGTGGGACTGGAGGACCGGTGGCAAACAGTGAACTACCATGGAGGCAAAAGTCACGAGTGTTCTGGTGACGAACCGGACAGTTAGAGTGCCTGCTGCCTGCTTGAGCATTTATTTTTATTTGAGTACATAGCTCCTAGTGTATTGGCTTGGCTTAATATGTAAAGATTTGGAGCTGACTGAAAAGGAGAAGCTGCAGACTGTAAGGGGCAGATGTATCAAGATTCCGATTTGCGAATTCTAAATAATGATTTTTTGCGAATCGCTATTTAGAATTCGCAAAATGGAATGTATGTACAAAATTGCGATTCCTTAAATGCTATGGCAAAATAAGGAATTGCAATTTTTTGCGATTCCTTGAATTGCGATTTATTGATACATACCAAATCATGCTAAAAGGCCGTTTGCGAGTCGCAAAGGCCGAAATTCTGCGAATTTCGGCTTTGCGAGTCGCTAAAGCCTTGATTCATCTGGCCCTAGGTCTCTAAACTGAGGCACTGAATGGTCCCTCCTGTGAAACCTACTCCGCATCATACTTACTGTGTCTCACTTCTAGACATGTGTAACTAGAGTGAATTTCATGCAGGCTGATACAAATACCTTTACCGACAGTAGGAGCTGGGGGGCTGGGATCAGAACCCTGTTTATACCATCAGGAGCCCTACTCACCTCCCACAAGGGCTCGGCTCAATGCTTCTGCAAGCCTCCATCATTCACACACCCTAGCTGTCATTCTAAGCCTTCCATTCTTTTGTTTCATTCGGGCACAGTAGCAATTACAGCTTACAGAAGTAGTAATGGTCTTTACAGTACTGCTTTTCAGTCATAGGTGTTCATATCTTGCCTGGCAAAAGCGTGAACTGGCTGTCACAATATTTTCTTCATAGCTGTAGAAGCAGACATGAAAACGAGTCCACGCAAACACAGAAATAACAAATGTAACAGTCCAAATAAACACACGTGTGTATGTGTCTGTGAGGCTGAAGCAAATAGGTTTGCCTGCGTTTATCACAGAATGTGTGTGTAAGCGAGAGGAAAGTGTTGCAGATTTATTATGAATGTATTTGAGCAGTATGTGCATCTGTGTGTGAAGTTGTGACTGTGTTTAAGTATGCATGATAGCAAGAAAGTATGTTTAAGTGGATTTTACTCCTAGCTATTCCCTGACAGACCTTATGCTCTAAGTATGCTTGCCCCTCCTTGTGAGTCCAGGAGATTTACAGCTGCAGCGTTTGGCTCATACACCGTCTTTGTTGACAGATAGTGTGTGGGCAGTGCTTTAAATGGTTCCGGTACTCACCGGTACTGAGTACCGGCATTTCTTAGTTTTATCACCCTGAGTACCTGCACTTCTCTACTGCTGAGGAGAGTAACGGTACTCATGAAGCCCTGGTGCTGGCGGCCTGTCTCTGTTTTGGCAAATGCTGCAAGTAGTATAGAAGTCAGGAAGCATGTCTTCCCCTAAGCCCCGCTCCAAGCCCCGCCCACTCGCCACATTTAAATGAGTACCTGCACTTTTCCCCCCCATTTAAAGCACTGTGTGTGGGTCTTGTCCCCTAACATTTTGTGGGCGTGTAAAGTACGTGCTTCTGGGCACTTGCGTATCTGCTACGAAATATGGATGCATGTATATCTATTTGTGTGTGGCTTGCTTGCTTGTGTACATTTGTTTTTGACAAATCTGTTTATGCCACAACATTTCAGCAATTATTTGTATATCTGCACCTGTCTGATTTTAAGGGCGACAGATCGAGAATGGGCATAGAATGGGTCTAATTGTGTTAGTCCCAGTGACTAAGAACATGCACACACTTTTAATATTGTAACACAGCAGCAGGTCACTAACGCTAATACAAATAATCTCTGTGACCCCCTCCCACTTCTCACATGTGAGGTCCTGTTTTGATCTGAAATAAACTTTTTTGGGGATGTGGCATGAAATATAAACCGAACATGTCTCTGCAAAATGTCTGTTGTAGACTCACACATTACCCACATTAAAAAATAAATGAAATGAAAACAGCATTTAAAACAATCTGTTCAAGAATTATTCAAGATTATCAGGGAAAGATACTTTGCAGAACAGAGCTTGCTGTATCAGGGCCCCGCCTAAAAGGTTAGGGTCCTGGACCAGAGCCCACTTTGCCCATGCCTTAAAACATCCCTGAATCTGGGTTATTATTTTGCATTATTCTTTGGTGCAGGTGAATCTAATTCAAGGTGTTTAAGGCGGGGGGAGGGGGGGAGGGGTTGCATTTCTGATTCTTCTGCTTCACGACCTTCTGTCACCTTCACCTTTGAGCGTGAATTCCCAGTCACCTTAAGATAGAAGCTTTCCACTCTGGCTGGATATACTATTGTGTGGCAAAGTTTGAGGCCATCTATGGAAACATCATGCCAGAGGGGGTTCTCATTAAGACACGTTCCCTACGCCTTCGCCCCCACACACCCCAGATTCCGACTCCTAGGTTTTCAATACTCTTTAATCCAACACCAATTCGGAGCAAGCCCTTAGTCTGGTGTCTTCCAGCTTGTGGCGGTGAGTGGACGTAGTTTAAAAATCGAGTATAGTTTGGGTAAGGGCTGTGTTTGTTACAGGATAAGAAGGTGCACCTTGAAAGTAAAAGGCCTGCGTGTGTTGGCAGCTGTGGTACATGCCTTACTTTTCTAGGCCTAAAATACTGGGCGATGATCCGTCTGGGTCTGCGTCACAGATCTTAAGTTAACCTTAATTTTCAAAAACTTGGATAAGTGGTTACTTATACAAAGTCACCTGCTATGGTATTTACGATAGAGTGACCATGGTGGTGTCTGCATAATTATAGATTTGCCAGTTAATCATCTGCTGCATAATCTGCAGATTATAAGAAAAATTAATTTGTTTCTAGCTCACATGATTCAAAAGTTACTGAAAATGGAGCAACGTGTTGCTGTGCAGTGGAAGGCCCTTTGCAAATGTTGACTGGTCACCTTTATTTTGCTTGTTGCTATATTTGGTTGTTAAACTGGCACTAATGAGGTGTAACCAAAGCCCAGCCAGTGTTAACAAGTGTAAAGATGCCATCACAAAATCTGCTGCATTATGCTGCCTAATTTACATTTTCCTTTTGCATAATTTGGCTCTCCCCTCGACATAATTGCAGTGGCCCTCGCTATTCACCATCTCCAGTTTCTTCCTTTCAGCCTAGTATTTGAGAAAAACATTATATTGTTTAAATATTTTCAATTGAGTTTACATGTTGTATTTTTCTGGAAATATAGGCAAGCTTGATAATTAGTCAACTGCTTAAATGAAAGTTTAATAATATCACTCTGTTTGAATATGTTTTGTGTAGTTTTTAATATTGAGGATCATTTTAACAAACATTTTCTTTCTTACCCCCACATGCATCAAGCATTTTTGTAGTCGCAAACGGTGCGATTCCTTAAAATCGGCCGTTTGCGAATGCAAAAGTGCTTTTTGGGATGCATGAAGCAATTTTAGAATTCGCAACATTTATTGCGAGTTCTAAAATTGCGGGTGCTTTTAAGAAGTCGCAGATGTGCGATTTCTTAAAAGCAATGCATCAATGTTTTTGAAAGTGAAAATTCGCAAATAGGGAGCCAAATTTACCGAGTGGTTGAACCACTCGATAAATTTGGAAAAAGTGTTTAAACAGCCGAAAATGTTTTTTTTTCAACATTCATGTTTCACACACACATGTCCTTAGGACATGTGTGTGTGAAACATGATGCGAAAAATACATTTCAGGGGTGCATGGGGGGATCCTTTGGACCCCCCCCCCTGCACCCATGAAATTTTCTAAGTGCCACTCGCAATTTCCATTGATTCCTATGGGCCTTTTGGGCCATAGGAATCAATGGGAAATGCGAATAGAAGTCGCATAATATTAGCGATTCGGTAAAAAATGCGAATTTTACCGAATCGCTAATATTATTAGAAATTGATCATGCATCCCGTTTTGCGAATTCTAAATTGCGTTTCGCTATTTTTCGCAATTTAGAATTCGCAAACGGCCGGGATGATGCATGTGGGGGATAATGTTTGTTTTTAAACGACGTATGGGTGATGAGCACACATACTTTCTTTGACTGAAATACTGGATGACTGATTAACTAAAAGGATGACTGATAAACAATCAAAGAAGCAAGCCTGAGTGAATTGGAGATTGTGTGACAGTGACTGAGTGAGCAAGCTAGGGACTGAGTGACTTGGGGCTTCAATTGAGTGGATCTGGTCAATCATTAGTGATACGAAAAAGAGTAACTGCCAAATCCAGTAAGAGGGTGCAAGAAACCAGGTGAGGGTGTGAGTGTGTCAATAAATGAGGTAAACAGTGAGTGAGCATGAACAAGGGAATACAGCAAAAGTGCAAATGACAAGTTATTAGACAAATTAACAGAATTTGAATAGGAGAGTGAGCATATCTGACTGAGGAAATGAGTGAGTGAAAATGCTTTAAAAAGTACCATTTGCCCACTCTTTTTTCAAGCCCCCCCCCCGAAGCCCCCTTATACCAGTTGGGCTCCCTTGTTATGCTCGCTCGCTCGACACGTCACTCATCCCAAACTTTTACACCTCATCAGGTTCAAATGTCACCAGCCGCCACTGTTCATAGACCAGATTGAGAAATGTGATCAACTCATGACAACCTGCAATAAAGCCACTCTACTACGAACTATATCGCTATTAACTGGTAGACAGCCAAAACTGGAAAAAGAGAACCAAATAAAAGTTTGCATGCTCATGCTGGATAGACATTAAAAAAAATTAATAGTGACACATTAATTTACATCTGAAGAATCAAATCAGTTTGAGATTTTACATGTTTTATGTCTGGTACATCAGCCCACTTAAACGTTTTGCTGGGAATGCACTACTGAATATCGAGGATATGAATATTATGATACAAGTATATCATGGACACAATATCTACACCAAAATAGTGAAAGGTAAATGCATATAGAGTGAATGGATTAGTCAGTCATATATGGGTGAGTAACTGCATATGTGGAAGTCAGTATAGGTGAGTGTTGAAATATATGAATGACTTTATGTGAGAGTGGCTGTATGGTGAGTTTGTGCTTGTGTCACTGACAGTAGAGGTGAGTAAGTGGCTGTGTGATTGACTCCATGGGTGACTGAGTACGTGTGTGAGTAGCTCTATGGGTGACTGACATTATGTGAGTGGCTGCATTGGTGAGTGAGTTGATGTGTGTCGACCTAGGAATCAGTGAGTGGATGTGTAAGTATTGGTATGGATGTGTCAATGGTTTTCAGAATGGTAGTGGGGAAGTTGTAGTGGGTGCATGAAAGGTTATATTGGGGTGTGAATGGGTTGCATCAGAGATTCTGTGGATGATGTCATCAGTGATGTCATTTGAGATGACATCAGTGATGTCACTGCCCATGTCATGTGTGATGTAATATGTGAGGTCATAACCAGTGCACTGTGGGGGCGAGTTATAGTTGGCTCAGCTAACTATAACTGCTGAATTTCTCTAGTTTTGTACGTGTAAACTGTCATCCCAACTATAACGTCCTTGTAACCTTTGTTTTTTTCAGTGAATTTTCAAGTTTTTTAAAATTTTGATTTCTTAACTATAACTTCCCTGTAAACTTTGTTTTCTTAGTGAATTTCAAATGTTTTTTTAAATGCTAATTCCTAACTATAATGTCCCAGTAACCTTTGGTTATTTCAGTGAATTTCTAAGTTGTTTTTAAATTCTACTTCTTAATCGTAACATCCATTTTTTTAAGTGAGCATCTTAGATTTTCGTATTTTCTTACCATAATTGTATCTTGTATATTATATTAATATTATATACCACTCATTATTTGATTTTGCATGTGTTTATCAGAAAGTACATTAATAACTAGCTTTATTTTTATGAATTTTTTGAGTCGCCACAACATTGTCACATTTAGCGTGGAGAAATTCTATTTCACATACTGAAAAATACAAATCCAAGAGGCCAACATTTTGTCCATTTCCTTGTTAAAGCATTTTTTTTCTTTTTTTAAATTTAACTCTGCTACGTCGCAATGATTGAGATCACGTCGTGAAATCGCAATACAAAAGCAGACATTCAATCACCACATTCAATATTTTTTTGTGAAAAATTCTTCCTAACTATTACAATACTGATATTACCATGCACAACACTGCTTTCAAAACATATTTGTACACATATATCTTTAGTAATTTTTAAAAAATGGCCTTTGAACCCTACTTTTCGTTTTCACGATTACACTGAGAGTCATGATGGCCACTGTAACAGCAAAAATTGCACCTTTTTTAGGGGGTGCAAAACACATATATGCACACATTTTACAGTATTTTAGACACTAGGGGTTTATTACAGCACTGTTCAAAGTCATATTTTTATGGGGAGTTTGCTTAAAAACAACGATGATATCAGTAGCTGAGGTCATCACAAATGCATTGCAGAATGACAAAACAAATGCAGACATTCAGCAGCCACCTCATTCAAAACTTATAACTGCAAAATGAAATATAACCAACAAACTAAGCACATTACAATTTAAATGACTGTATAATAGCATATACTGTATAACAGTGCTTAATTTGTAAAATATTAATTGCAGGTGCTCACATTTTTCTAGGAGGCCACACCTACTTCCTGGCTCCGCCCACTTCATCCACTGGCTCCACCCACTTCATTTTATTGGCTTCATCCATATCCACAAGCCTCAACACATCACAGCCACCTCCTTACTTCTTGATTTCTGAAAGAAGCTGAAGACCTAACTCTTCATATAAGCACCTCGTGGACCGCATACCTATACACCTGTCCAAGCACCTGGATGCCCTCTATGGAGATTAGTGCTCTATAGAAACCAATGTAACATAACATACGGAAAGCCTACGGCAACAACTCAAACGTGAACAGAAATTAGAGAATGTGTGTACATCCCAAAATGCAGCTTTAAGGAATATCGTTTGAGGATTTCAGACAGCTTTGCAAACTAAACAGAATGTGCCTGTACTGTACTGTTTAAAATAATGTGACGGGAACAAATGAAGAGATAGAAGGGGAAAGGAAGTGAATGATGTGTGATGAATAGAAAGAAGAAAGGAAACAAGGAAGAAAAGCACAAGGTAGGGTTGAGGATAATGAAGGAAGAAATTAAATAAGGGATGCAGGAAGGAGTAGAAAAAAGAAAGTAAGCAACAAATGGAGGAAGAAGGAAGAAATGCACCAAGGGAAGAACAATGGAGAATGAATGAAGATGTAAGGAAGCATGAATGGAAAGAAGAAAGGAGGCATGGCTAGAGGTGCTGTGCTGAGGAAGAGAAAAAGGAAAGGAAAAAAGGTGGGACAAAGGAAAGAAAGTCAGTGGAATGGATACAAGTATGAAAGGTACTGAGTCAAGATGGGACTGATAGAATGTCGACAGTGAAATATTGCAAAGAAATGAAAAACAAAAGATTAAAATAAATTTCTGTGTCTTTAACACACCGTGTAGGTTTGTAAAGGACATATTCAACAGTGGGCGCCTTGACACCAAATAAAAAATGTTGTTATCCAGCTCAATGGCACTCATTTTAAGAACCTCAGAAAGATGACTGAGTGGCCACACCAAAATTTAAGACCCTGAGATAAAACACAGATTCCTGGAGTGGAAATTTTTAAGATGTGTGCAAGAAAGAAAAACATATAAAGGAGAGTGAGTAAGTAGGAGAGGTCTGAAGGCAAATATGTATAAGGTAGAGAATAAATGTGTAGCAAAGTGGGGAAAGCAGAGATTGGAAGTGCAAGATTGGAGTGGAACATGATGAGAATGAAAAGAGAAAGGCAAAGGAAAAAGAGCAGAAAGCGGGGAGCATGTGGAAAGAGAGTGAAAGGGAAAATGGGACGGTAAAAAACTGAAAAGCAATTAGATAGGGGCAGCAATGAACAGGAAATGCGGACGTAGGGTAAAAAGTGAAGGGAGAATGGAGAGAAGGGAAGGAATGAGGTGTGAAGGGGGAAGAAAAGCAGATACTGAGGGAGAGCAAAAAATGAGTACACCTCCGCTTTATCAATATACAGTAATTAATTATATAAAGTCGAGGGATGACAGGGCTGTATCATTCTTAGGCCTGTTTCATCAATGCGTAGCTGTGCTGCCCGGGAATCAATAACTGTTCTTTAACTGTGTTGAAGTTGTATGCCATCAAACGATGTTTTGTGGCATCACAATAGATATTTCTGAAGAAAGATAATTAAGTGTCACTTATACCATCGGAATTAAGTTTGGATGGAAAATCTTTCTCTTATGCTTCAAACAAATTGTTCTATTACACAATCAGACTATAAGACACAAAATCTCACTGCCACCTATTTCAATGAAGTCAGACATTCAACTCTATTCGGAGAGGCTTCCACAAGCACTCTTGAACTAATAAAGCACCAATTTCAGCTGAGTCTGCCTCACTCTTGTTGATGTGTGCATATAACACCGACCCCACAAACTTCCAACCCAAATGTAATTGCCACATTCGCTGGACTTTCTAGGGTTGCCACTTGATCGGTTTTCTAACGAAACCAAAGGTATTTTAATGTCCTGGCCAGGACAAAAATAAGCAGATTCCCCTAAAGCTGGTATTTTTTGCCCTTATCTGTATATACTTCAACTAGCAAATATAACAAGAAGGTACTTTTAAAAGAGATGATTGACAAGTTAAGGATCCTTGACAACTAATTAAGTAATACAAGACAAAAAATAGTCTACATGTGAATACATTACATTTTGATAAAAGTCCTATTTACTATCATGTCTGGGTATTTACAGACTTTTAAAACAACTACAAATGGCCTGTATTTTCCTATTGAAAATGTAGCAACCCACATATTCCAAAAACAGCCCCCCTATTCATGAAATCTTATTCACAGGTAGTTATTTCTAACTGTCCATGACGAAAGCCACAATTTTTAAACCTCACAGAGGGTTAACCTGAGTCCTGCACACACCTTTATCACCTAAAGCACTACATTTAAGCATCACATAATAAAGAATGACAGTTCCCACCTTTGAAACAAAGCACAGTGTTTGCCGAAAACTCAGAGTGCAAGGAGGCAGCAAAATTCACAGTGCCTCATTTTGTGTCACAGGCTCACCCCAGATTCCATTATTGGTATGGCAATTCAAATACTGTCATGGTTCACATATGGGGTGAACAAATGAGGTAAGATCACAGGCATTGGCGAAATCTGGAAAGAGGGAGGATGAGAAGAGAATGGGATAGATCTGTTTGAAAAGGGGAAAACTCTAAAGGGCACATGTTAAATGCATGCAAGCAGAGAAGAGACAGGCATGGACATATAACGCCTGGCCTTTGTGGCCCTGGAGAATGGTGATTTAGACTGCTCTCTGCATAGTGCCTCCGGTGGCTTTCTGGTCATATCCTGCTCTGGGACTACATTTCAGAGGACCTTCACTGCCGGTCATGAGGGCACAACTAGCTGACTGAGCTGAAAGTGTACAATTTCCCCTTTTGTTGGTTGCATATGCATAAAAACCTGTAGAGATATTGATCTGTCTGCTTGAACATATGATTTCTGTTATAATGTGAGTCTATATTGTGTGCTTGCATATATCTGTGGTTCAACAATTCAAACGTCCAACCTATTGGTTTTGTCAGTGCTTATTTTGTTTTTCTTGATAAAACAGAAGCCTACTTCAAAAGAGCAGTGAAACTCTGTACAGAAAACACCTATACTAGTATTTGCTTCTCAAACACGAGGTGTAAGAAATGTGTCTAGAGCAGTAGAACCTGTAGAAAATGAATCAGGCTGTTATGTAATGTTATGTTAATGGGAGTCTTGTAGAGCGCTCGCCAACTCGGGCAGAGTGTCCCGATGCTATACAGATCTGTGGAGGCATGGCTAAGGAAAACACAGGCGAACTACTGTCCAAACAGCCAGGTCATAAGCCCCTTCCTAAAGGAATTGGGGTAGTATCACAATTGTGGAAAATAAAGTAATTTGCTTATATTTGCAAAATATTTAGTGCGCGAGACAAGATAATAATGAGCAGTACTGATGCGTGACAGCGGAGGGTAAGAGGAAGGTGGGAGGGGGTTTAATGGGCTGTAAAACAACGCCTTCAACATGTAAAAATAAGATTTAAAGCAGTTTGATCTTGAATCATTGGAATCAAGAGGGACGTTGTTGTCTTTAGGACTTTAATTGAGACAGCTCCATGCACTCATCTGAACAATGGTGGCCTGGGTCCAGCTCGCCCATGCCAAAAAGCCAGGTAAGGTCTCCATTACAACCCTTCTCTTGGGCAAGATGGGGAAGACCAGTGAAGTTAGATTTTCCCAACATTATCTCATTACCCTGAAAGTGCTTAAGGTGGAAGCCACACAAAAGAAAATTAATTAACTCATACATTTATCGCTTCACAACTGCGCCTTATACTTTAACATTTACTCTGTGTCTTTACCCTGAAAATAACCAGGGCACATCGAGTAAGATCACACAGCGAGGCCGAGGCCAGAAAACAAACACACACAAAAAGGAAGGCTCCAGTGAGAATAGAGGTAGAACTGAAATGAAAAACATGTTTTTTCCTCATTGGCCACCTCGAGTCCATGTGCCTCTGATGAATAGTTTGCAGTGCACACACACACACCTTTACCACAGGTCAAAGAGGTACTCCCTGATTTCCATACAGCCTTGCAGATTTATGAGCTACTGCAAAACTGTGCTTTTAACTTTATTTGTTTTTCCATGCCCCTCAATTTATATACACTTTTAACATTATTAAAACTGAAACCCACCCATTTTCCTGAGAAGACGACTGCACAATGACTGACATTAAAGAATCCTATTCATTAGCCAAAACCTCACACATCGTGCAAAACGTGGTATATTTCCTTTTAAACGATCACTCCACAGCACAGAAATATAACTCTTCCTCCTCATTACCATGGTGCCTGTGCAACTCCACTTACTGGTGAAAGATTCATAATTCTGTCTGCACATAACACATACCAAGCAAGTGTAAATGACTAACTGCGGGGAATGTCGGTCTGAAAGTGCGCTGTGACCGAGAGACTGCACAGTGGACACCTAAGCATAAATTGAAAACAACGATGGGGCTTTAGGCCTACCATATGATATATTTATTAACAATAATAAGTGGGAGACATTAAAGTCTAAGGTATTCTCTGATAGCCATATGGCATCTGTTATGAGGAAATAAATAACAAATCCCATGGCTTGTAATAATTTATTCTGTTCATTCACTAATGACGCTCTACATTTAAGCGTCACATAACAGAAGTGGCGGTTCCCACCTTTGAAACAATAACTCGCAGTGCAAGGAGGCATCAAAAATCACACCCACCTTAATCACTTTGTGCCTCTCCTACTATTCAAAACATACCCATGAAATGGAAACATGGTTTCTTCTCTCCCTTTCTAGTAAGCATGCCCAAATATGCACAGTCATCGAGCAGCAGAACTTCTCTTCCAGCCTCGGTTCAACTGCAGTGCACATTAACTGAGTTTTCGCTTTCGTTCCGAGCAGAGATAATATAGTGAGATGTATGTTAGAACTAGAAAACAGACCATAATCAAAACAGTTTAACGACACTGCCATCAAGCATTGGCAAACACAACCAGTTTTGAAAAAGGAGAGAGTATGTATTCCGTTATTATATACGTATTACTTTGAGGCTGAATCCTGTTGGCATAAATTCAAGATGCTATTCAAATGATAGGGTTGCTCCAGTTTAGAAAAGACAATCTTTATTAGTGCAAATTCAAACATTGATAGCTGACACGTGTTTCGCCCTCTGTGGCGATTGGCGCCAGGGCTTTCTCAAGGCTATTCCAATTTCATTTGTACATTCTGTACATTTCTCTGATTTTCATCATTATGTACACCTGACATCAAAAGTTACTGGAGCTTTCAATTTGGGGGTAAATCTTCTTCGGTATACGGTGTCTTCACGGAGGTGCCGTGCATGGCAGAAAGGTCCCACAAACACAACCAGTGTCCTGGAGAAAACTGCAATAGACCTGGCCCTGAGAAATAAGCGCCAGTGCTAAGCACCGGAAAGCACCGGCACAAATTAAGCACTGCAGTATCATAGCATATACAACTCCCTTATTGTCTCTATAAAACAGTGCACAACTTTTTCCGTGTAATCTATGACCGCATGCATCACTGTATCAAAGTCTCTCATTCAATGTATAAGTATTTGAAGGGATCTGTGAGACGATGCGCCAGTCTATCAATACGTCTGCTACGAAATGCATGACTGCCGCAGTACATCTATGAGTGGGTGCATCAGTGACACAATGGATCTGTGATTGGTTGCGTAAATTTCTCACTCAATCTGTCAGTAGGTGCGCGAGTGCCTTTGTGTATTTGTAAGTAAGTATATGACTTTCTGACTAGATATGTGAATGGATAAATGAGTGTCTAGGTGGGTGTCTGAATGGGTGAGTGAGTGGGTGCATGAGTGTCTGAGTGATCTGTAAGTGAGTGCATGAGTCTCTCAGTGGGTCTATGACTGGTAGCATGAGTGTCTGAGTGGTTCTGCCAGTGGGTGAGTGGGTCTGTGGTAAAACTGTGTGTGGGTACATGAGTCTATGAGTGTCTAACTAACTGGGTGCATGAGTCTCTGAGTGGGTCTATGAATGGTTGTGTGAGTGACTGTATGGGTGTTTGAGTCTGAATGGGTTTGAGAGTGGATGTATGAGTGTCTGATTAAATCTGTGAGAGGGTGTATGAGTGTCTCAATGGGTCTGTTAGTGAGATCATAAGTATCTGAGTGGGTGAGTGAATGGCTGCATACATGAGTGTCTGAGGGTCTGTGACTCCGAGGGTGAGTGCCTTGGTGGGTCTGTGACTGGATGCATGAGCCTTGAGTGGATGAGTGAGTTGGTGTGTCTGTCTGAGTGAGTCTGTGTGCGTTTCTGACTGAGTATATGAGTGACTGACTGAGTACATGAGTGCATGCATGAGTGTCTGAGTCGGTCTTTGACTGGGAGGGTGAGCATCTAGGTGGGTCTGTGAGTAGATGCATGAGCCTTGAGTGGGTGAGTGAATGGGTGTGTGTATATCTGAGTAAATCTGTGAGTGGATGTAGCGTCTCAGTGGGTTGTTGAGAACATACATGAGTGTGTGAGTGGGTCTGTAAGTGGGTGCGTGAGTCTCTGGATGGGTCTGTAACTGGTTGTGTCACTCTCTGAATTAGTCTGTAATTGGGTGCATACGTTCCTGAATGGCTATGGCTATTAATAGTTGATAGGGTCATGGTTTCATTAGAACTCCAGCGGTTCTGGCCGTAGTTTAATAAAGGCTCAGGTGTCACCCTATCTGCCTAACTCTGGACAGATGATTCTGTTTCCTTGAACATGAATGGTGTTCATTTGGGAACTGATGAACTTTAAACAAATAATTAAAAAAACAATTTGTGAGGAGCACGATAAGATGGCAGCCAGTTATTTTGTTATTTGTACACAGATTGGAGACAATCCTTCATAGCTGTTTATAGTTGTATTCTCCAATGAAAATGCTCATATATATTCACAAAAAAACATAGGTTTCAGGGACTTTATAGTTAGCTGAAGATCTGACTCATATAAGACCAGAGAAATTCACCTGTTACAGTTAGTTGAGCTAAGTATAACTCACGCGCCCGCAATGCACTGGTGATGATGTCACATATTACATGGCATGGTCAGTGACATCCCTGACTACATCACTGAAAAAAAACGATGGATTTAGGCCCAGATCCTTGTACTGGGGTGAATGTAAGACATTGATCTACATTCTGTCCATCAAATTGTTTTTTGTAATTTTCTCCCTGAGTGTACTGGGGTAGCTCAGATGTGGGTCCCAGAGCCTCCACACCACTTGAGTCAAGCTAGCCGGGCTGATGAGAGGTGTTACCTCAAAACCGGTCCGGTCCTCGGATGCTTGATTCCGGTCTGGGAAAGATATGGCTGTTGTAGTTCGGACTGGACTGTTCCCATGGGGCACAGGGTCAGAGCTGATTTGCATAAAGCCATTATTTGACCCAGGGTGGTGTGGAGTGCAAAAAACGATGGATTTAGGCCCGGATCCTTGTACTGGGGTGAATGTAAGACATTGATCTACATTCTGTCCATCAAATTGTTTTTTGTAATTTTACATCACTGATGACATCTCGAATAACATCCCTGATGACATCACTGATTACATCATCCTGTAAATGTGTATTTCTGTAAAGTTAAAATGTTTTTCATGTATATCTATGCCAAGGTGTATTGAAGAATGAGTGGATTTACAAGTGCCTGAATGGGTTATTTAGTAGGTGTGTGACTGACGGTATAAGTGAATGATTGAACGTGTCTTACTGAATGCATGGGTTAGTGACTAAACTAAGTCTGTAGAAGTCTCTCAGTTGGTGTGTATGCGGCTGCATGGGTTGGTAAGTAGCTACATGAGTGTCTATAGGGTTTATTGATTTGTTGTCTGAGAATCTGTATGGGTGCCTGAGTGTCTGGGTGGGAGGGTGTGTGACTCTGCATGGATGTCTGAGTGGGTGATTCACTGGTTGTATGCATTCAAAAGTGCATCTGGGAAGGGCTGTATGGGTGAGTTAATGTGTGTATGGGTGTGTTGGTGAGTGGGTAACCTGCCCTGGGGTGGAGGAAAAGATGGCGGCTGACTGAAAGAGCTCGGTTGCGAGCTCCCAGCCCGGAGGTACGCAATCCAGAGAATGGCCACCGGAGGTTGAGAAACATCGAAAGGAAATGAGTGAGACTAATTAGCAATTGTGACATAACAATTTGGGCATTTTACTAAGCAACTAGGGGAACAAGCGGAGGTACTGTGGAACAGTGGAGAGCTAAGTGGACAAAATCTCACCTGGGGGGACTGATCCTGGTCTGATCTCGGCTCCATCGGTGTTGTCCGCAGCCTGTTGCTCGCTGCCGCTCACTGCCGTGCCATGCTGAGCGGTACTGGGACTGCTCACACCACAAACACGGCGGCTTGTGGGAGTCCTTGGTGCTCGTTCTTGGTGGGCGCAAAGAGCCGGGAAGATAGAGCCCAGCGTACCAGTATCTCGCTCAATTGGGGTGTGGGCGGAAGCGGCCAGAGCACGCCACAACAACAGGAGGGCCTTGCACCGTGTTTCCTTCTGGGGGAGAGAGGTGTCGGCAGCTCCTGAGGAGAGCGAGAGAAGGGGCAGCTCCTCTAACAGTAACACTAATGACCCAGCCTGGGGAAAGGCTGAGAGAGACATCAGGGCTGCAGGTCTGAGGAAAGCAGCGGTATGGCGGCAGTTGGAGTTGGTAAGTGGCTCATCTCTTGGGGTCTGTGCTGTGGGGAGTCTAAGGGTGGGCCCAAAATCACTTGATAAAGAAAAGGGGAAAGTGGCTGTGGAAGCACCACGATTTGGCCCCCCTGCTATACTAAGGGCAGTAACAGCATCATTAAAAAACCTAGAAATTACTAAGGCTCCCCTTACAAACAGCAGAGGCCTGGCAGGTGAGACGAATGAAGGAGTGGGCTATAGCCTGAGAAGCGGATACCTGGAGGTAAGGGACTTTAAAAACACCAAAGATAAAATTCAGCCACCAGCTAGTCTAGTATCCAGGGGAGCAAAAAGGAAGAACAAGAAGCACATCTCGGGGCAGCCACAAGGACCTCTATCCAGAGCAAGCCGTGTAAGCTTAACAACACCAGGGCACAGCAGTGCTCATAAAATCACTCCATCCCTAAGATTCATCCTCAAAGCTCAGGAAAAGAGCCTTAATATAGAGAAAAGTAGGAGTAAGCCAAGAGATTCAGAGTCCGGCGATTGCGCTACCTTAGGAACTGACCCTCAGCTATCCCCTTCTACACCACAAAAACCCATAGAAACAAAGGGAAAAATAATGGCGGAGAAACCGAATGATGGGAGCTTTGACTTACCAACAAGCAATAAATATCAAGCTCTCTCAACTCAAGAAGCAGAAAGTGAAGGGGAAGCCACAGGGAATGCTCTTAAAAGTGCCACCCCCGGGCAAGATCAAACACCCTTTAACAGTGCCACCCCGGTCATGATCAAACACCCACTAACAGTTCTGACAGCTCTAGCAGTTCACATGCAGAGAAGATCCTGGAAGAGATGATGAAGGAGATGAAAGTCAAGTTCGCGATCTCCGAAAGGAACCACACTAAGATACAAGAAGCCTGTGAAACATTAGATCAAAAAATAAACACTCGCATAGATAGAGTGACGCATGCAGAGGGCGAAATAGAGGTTCTGAGCAAGAAAACAGAGTCGAATCACAAAGAAATACTCAGGATAAAAACCAGCGAAATAATGGAATCCATAGAAAACCATGCTAGGAGGAACAACCTCCAAATCCTAAATATACCGGAATGCACTGAAGGGGAAGACATAAAGGGATTTACAATCCAGCTACTGGAAGAAATAATCTCATGGACCAAATTAGCTAACCTCGCCGAAGATATCCAAAGGATACATCGGGAACCCTTAAGAAAGGGCAAACCAAGAAAAAATCCCAGGAAAATTCTGATCAATTTTATGACGTACTCCCTGAAGGAGAGGATTCTGAGTGAGGGCTTAAAAGCTGTATCTTTTTTCAAGGATTGCTGGACCTGTAGAATTAGGTCGGATATATCAAGACCGACCCAAGATAGGCAGTGGGAGTTGGGCCAGCATATGCCATAACTAAGGGCACTTGGAGCGAATGTTCATATGCGTTTTCCCGCTTCACTGAGAATTATGTGGAACAATAAAATGTTCAATATAAGAGATCCAAAGGAATTCGAAAGGCTCATTGAGCAAATTAGAACGCAACGGGAAGATCACTCTTAGAAAACAAAATAAAATCCACAAGTCATAAGACGTGCTCAAACCAGTGAAAGATGAAAAAACCTTGAATTAAACCGAAGGGCAAGGAGCTCAAAAGGCAGAATTATGCCCAGAAGAAAGAAGGAAAGGGAGGCTGCTCCAGGGAGGAAGGAGGCACATTGCACAAATGCTCACCAAAAAAACTTGAAAAAAGAAAAAAATCATGTCGCTGAGTGGGGAGCAAAATGGGGGAAAAAAATAAAAGAAAGAAGTCCTAAAAGCAGATCAAGAGGAGTACGATGGCCCACAAGTAAAACATAGAAGACTAAATAGAGATGACAAATATGGGCAAGGGAGCAATAGAAAAAAAGCTCAACATCTTAACATGGAACACAAATGGGTTGAGAATAAAAAAACGGAGATTAAAGATTCTGGAATACCTCAAAAACAATGATTGCAAAATAATTATATTTCAGGAATCGCATTTAACAAAAGAAGAATGGGTATCGATATGTAAAAGTCGAAGCTGGATAGAACATTGCATATGTACAAGTCAAGACTGTACTGTAAAAGGAGTGGCGATTATATTTAAAAAATCCCTGAAAGCAGTTATTGAGAAAACAGAAATTGATAGAATGAGAAGATGGGTCATTGCGAAAGCAAGAATTTATAACAACTCTTACACTGTCGTGGGCTATTATGGACCAAATGTCGACGACCCTCAACCACTTCAAAAACTAAACTCCCATCTCCTGGCAGCCAACGCACCAATAATAATGGGTGGGGATTTTAATATCCTGTTAAACCCCAAAAAAGATTGGCACCCAGCAAGAAACCTCCCCAATGTACTGAAAATGAGACAATGGGTTGGGCTATGTATTAAGGATCTAGGGATTGTGGATAGATGGAAGGAAAAAGGGAATAAATGCCACAAATTTACATTCAAAAACAAAAGGCTAGGCCAAGAATCTAGAATTGACTTTTTTCTGATTAGCAGGAGCCTAGTGGAATATACAAAAAAAGTTGAACATATCTCAGCGCACATCTCAGACCATTCAGCAGTACAACTCAGTCTGGCCCTAATAACCTCACCCTCCTCTCAGAGGTGGACAGTGGACAAGAGAATTTTTTTAGATCAAACGTGTACCGACAAATTAGCAGACAAGATACAACAGTTCTTGAGCTAAATAAAGACGGCACAACAAAGCAAACATCCAGGGATGCGTACAAAGCTTTTATGAGAGGGAACATTTTAAGTATGGTGGTGCACAAAAGTAGGGAGAAACAATTAAAAAAGAATTTATGACTTTGGATATAGAGCTTTAAAAAGCCAAGACCATTCTAGAAAGCACTGAAATAGAGGGGAAAATGTAAAACAAAAAGGCAGAGTTGAGCGATTTTCTTGAAACAATAGTTAGGGACAGATGGGAAGCTAGCAAACTCTCACAATACGAGTATGGAGAAGGCTGCAGGAGGATCCTGGCATGGAAAGCAAAACCTGAATCAACTTGGAACAGGGTCACAAAGATACAGAAAGAAGGCCAACCGGGAAACTGCTCTGAAAACTCTGAAATTAGGCAATAATTCACAGCGTTCTTCGAGAAATTATACACAGAAGAGTCATCTTGCTCCAGTGAGCAAATACAAAGTTTTCTAGATAAAATTGCGATCCCTGCGGCCTCCCCGGATCAGAGGATAGATCTTAACCAGGAGATCTCCAGAGAAGAGGTACTAGCCACAATAAAGAACCTAAAGAGAGGAAAGGCGGCAGGCCCAGATGCTTTACCAAACAAAATCTACCTAACTCTACAGGAAGTAATATTAGCTCCCCTTACTGACCTTTTTCATGATATATTTCTAGAGAACCAAAATCTCCCAAACTCATGGAATGACACACTAGTAAGCGTTATCTTAAAACCAGGAAAAGACTTAACCAAATGTGAGTCATACAAGCCCATCTCCCTCTTGAACTCAGATTACATAATCTACACACAGATACTGGCCAAAAGATTAGGGGCAGTGGCAGGGTCCCTGATCCACCCAAACCAAAAAGGTTTTATTAAAGGCAGGCAAATATTCGAATTGTCACATGAGTTTATTAGCACCATAGACATCGCGACCCATTACCTTACACCTTTGGCAGCTATAAGCTTCGACGCTGCAAAAGCATTCGACAGAGTTAGCTGGCCCTTTTTGAGCACCACTTTAGCTAAATTCAATCTTGGGGGTAAGTTTGAGAACGCAATAATAAATATTTACAAAAACCCTGCAGCTAAGATACTGGTTAATGAGGCTCTTACAGATAAAAAGTGGCACAAGGCAGGGGTGCCCCCTGTCCCTCCTCTTAGTTAACTTCTACATAGAGCCCTTAGCATGCCTTTTGAGAGGAGAAGAGGGGATTGCGCCTTTCAAGACCCAAAATTGGGAGAAAAAAGTTGCCCTCTATGCAGAGGACTTGATGATATTTGCTGGTAACTTAAACAGCTCACTCCCAAACATAGAGGAGATAATAGGCCAGTTTGGGTCAGTCCCAGGCTATCTGGTGAACTAATCAAAATCGGAAATTCTGGAGTGGTACACAATATCCGGAAACCCTCTAGTAAAAGACAAAATAAAATACCTAGGAATAGAATACATAAAAGACATTGACGGGATAGCCAGCTTAAATTTCACCAGAATCCAGAAAGACACAAGGAATCTTCTCAAGGTCTGGTCAGGCTTACAACTATCCTTCCTAGGGAAGTCCAACCTAATCAAAATGACAATATTGCCAAAATGTATACACCTATTTAATTCTATCTCGTTGGACTTTAAGACAGAGCAGATCAAAAAAATGCAAGGAGAGATATCCAGTTTCATTTGGGCAGCCAAGGTGGTACGAATTGGTTGGAAAAAGCTAAGAAGAAACAAAGCGCAGGGAGGGATTGCCAGCCTGGATATACTTGAGTACTGCAGAGCCTTTCAGTTCAAGAACATAAGGAGGCTTTTGGACAAATGGGAAGCATGGCCTAAGCACTTGAAAGCCCTTATTGGCCCTGATGGTGACCACTATCTTTATGAACTTGGACACCCCAAATTTTTCAAAAAGATTAAAGACATTAAAGTCAGCAGTAAGAACCTGGTATGGAATAGGGATGACTCTGAAAATACCGCACTACAGTAAGTATGCACCTATCTGGAATTTCCCAGGTACCCCTGAGTGTCTAAAAGATGGCCTAGTGACTCCATTGAGGAAAGGTAACATAAACTACTGGGGGCAGTTGATAGAAAACAACAACATCGTAGAATGGGAGATCCTATATGAAGGGACTCATGGGTCGCTATCTAGATTCAAATACTATCAATTAAACAGTTGGATAAAAGGCATAAAGGAAGACCTACAAGGGTACGATGACATTGAGCAAAAACATCCGAACACAGAACTCTTTAAAAAAGAAATTTCATACTGGTATAGGGCCCTTATAAGAACAGGTGAAACAGAATATAAATCCCCACACGAAACCTGGGGGAAAGTTTTGCCCGGGCTAGACATTTACCATTACTGGCAAACCTCAATTGCAATCGCTGGGCGAGTAACAAAATCTGCCCCACTGAAGAAAAAACATCTATTCACGATAAATAGAGCGTATTGGACCCCAAAAAGACTGTCGAAGATCAACAACAACATAGTAAAAAAGTGTCCCAAATGTGGGGAAGAAAGAGCGGATGGCCTGCACATGTTCCGGGAGTGTATTAAGCTGGAGGATTATTGGGAGCAGATTGGTAAGACTCTTTCTTATGCAATAGAGCAACGCATTGAGGTAAGAATGGAAATGGTTATTTTTGGGATTAGTTACAATGCACATCTTCCTACTTTGTCTAAGGACCAAGAAAACATCCTCTTTTTACTAATATTGTTAGCCTGAAGGCAAATATGTATCAACTGGGTAAAACAAACGCCCCAAACCACACTGACTGGCTAAACTCCATGCTAAGGGTGTATAAATTGGATAACCAGGGGAAGAACAGTAAGAAAAATAAATTCTGGAATATTTGAGAAAGATACAACGAATCAAGCATCAGTAGTCATCATGACTAGCTCCTTCCCCTCCAAAAATCGGATGCCTGGGGATGGACAAAAAGGGGCCCCAAAGGACAAGGTTAATCATACTCCTTACAAGACACAGTATGGTCACAGTGAATTAGATACAGAACGGATAAAGTGTCCTCCGACTCCTCCATACTCCAAATAATCTTGCTTGATGAGGACGGGAAAAAAAAGGGGGGGTGTTGGTGAGTGAATGAATGTCTTAGTGGTATGTGTGAGTAACTACATATATTTTAAGGCAGTATATATGAGTGTTGGAAAATATAAATGACTATGCATGAGAGTAAGTTATTTGAAGAGTGTGTGTATAAATGAGTGTCTACTTGTATCAGTGACTGTATAAGACAGTAAGTATGTGTTAGTATCTGCATAAATAAGTGATGTGGTGTGTGTATAAATAACGGAGTTGGTGTGTATAACTGTATACATGAGTAAATTGGTATATGATTGATTCTTTGCATGACTGACTAGGTGTGTTAGTAACTCTATCGATGAGTGGCGGAGTGTTCCTGTATGCATAGGTGTATGAGTGAATATTATAGTACTGTATTGATGAGTAACCGGATGTATAAGTGACTGGATGTGTGTATAGACCTAGGAAATAGTGAGTAAATATAAATGTAAATTGATACTTGTATAGAGCACTACTCACCCGCAAGAATCATCTGGATACACTGAGATTTCTCGTGCCTTTCCCAAAGTGTTTTCTGACAAGTTAGGTAAATTGAATGGGTTTAGCCATAAGATTAAAGTCAAACCTAACTCTGTCCCTGTTAAACAGAAGTTAAGGGGAGTGCCGATTAGTATTAGGGACGAACTTAGAGATATGCTTGACACCCTGGTAAAAGATGGTATAATTGAGGAAGTGGAATCGTCCGAATGGGTTTCCCCCATTGTTTTAGCCATTAAACCTGATAAAAGTATTAGGCTATGCATTGATTTAAGGGCACTTAACAAGAGTTTAGTCACAGACTGTCATCCACTTCCTAATATTAACGAAATGCTTTGCATGTTGGATGGGGCTAGTGTGTTTTCTACTTTAGACCTGAGATCTGCGTATCACCAGATCGAACTCACTGAAGACTCCAAACAATTTACTGCTTTCATTACCCCTCATGGGTTATTTCAGTTCAAGAGAATGCCATTTGGTCTAGCTTCGGCTGCTTCAGTGTTTCAGAGAGCCATGTACCATATTTTTAAAGACCTGTCATTCGTCAAATGTTTCCAGGACGATATTCTGTTTTTTTCAAAAGATAACAGTGAACATCATACTCACCTTAAAGAAGTCTGTTCTAAGTTAGAGCAGTTTGGTTTAACCATTAAAGCCAGCAAATGTAAATTTTTCTGTAAGTCAGTAGAATATTTGGGTCACACCCTCTCTGGTGATGGGGTGATACCAAAGAAGAACCTTGTTGACACAATTATGAATGCACCGGCCCCTGATAGTAAAGAGAAGTTACTCTCTTTCGCGGGGTTGTGCGAATATTACAGTAAATTCATTCAAAATTTCGCCAACAAGATGGAACCTTTAAGGGAGTTGACTAGAAGCTCAGCCAAATTTGTCTGGACTGACAGGCAGGATATTGCCTTCAAGCAAATTAAGAGTGAGATTGTTAATGCTCCTACACTCAAATCTTTCTGTATTAGTAAGAAATGTGTCATCACTGTTGATGCCAGTTTGTATGGTATTGGTGCTGTGTTGAGTCAAACTGCGGGTAAGGATGAGTGGTGCGTGGCCTTTGCTTCCAGAACTTTATCCCCTACTGAAAGGAGATACTCCGTTATTGAAAAGGAGCTACTTGCTTGCATTTGGGCTGTAGAACACTTTAGAAACTATGTCTGGGGGAACAGGTTTGTTTTGAGAACGGACCACAAACCATTAGTAGGTATTCTCTCCCCTGGTGGTGGTTGGAACTCGACTGCCAGGATTGCTCGTTTGTCCTCACGCCTCCAGGAATATGATTTCGAAATCATGTATGTTCCTGGAAAAAGCAATGTAACTGCAGATTTTGTATCCAGACTACTGTGCAGTATTGATAAGGTTTCCACCATTGACCAGGATGTTGATGTTATTGCTTCCATTGAGGATTGTATTTCGAGGGAGTTTTTAACATTGTCTGAGGAGGAGTGGTTTAGTGAAATGGCAAAGGATTCCATTTGTCAACAAATTTTTGGCTTTGTGAAGGATGGATGGCCTAATAATAGATCCATTCCTTCTGACTTAGCTTCCTTTTCCCAAGTTGCTTCAGAGATTGAAGAATTTGGGGGATTTCTGTTTAAATCTGGCAAGTTAATTCCCCCTGCTTCTTTACAAGAGAAGATTTTGTTGTTAGCTCACCAAGGCCACATTGGTATGTCATCCATGAAGCGCCTTGTTAGGGAAAACTTTTGGTGGCCTGGCATTGACAAAATGATTGACAAAATGGTAAGGGAATGTTCTCAGTGCATTAGCAGTGACAAAATGCTCCATTTGTCTTCTGCTCCTCTTAAACCCGTGGCTTGGCCCAAATTTCCATGGCAAAAAGTGGCTTTTGACATCTCAGGCCCTTTTAAACAATTACCTTCTAATGCCCGTTTTGCACTTGTGTTGGTTGATTACCATTCAAAATGGCCTGAAGTTAAATTTGTAAATAGTGTTTCCTCTCAGGTTATTTTGTTTTTCTTGAAAGAGACCTTTGCCAGAGAAGGTTTTCCAGAAACTTTTGTTACAGATAACGGTACGCAGCTTGTTTCATCTGAAGTTAAACAGTTTCTTGACTGCTGTGGTATTAAACATCATACTGTGTCCTTGTACGAGCCTAGAGAAAACGGTCTGGTGGAACGCTTTTATCGTGTCCTCAAAGATTGTATCTCTGGTATTGGTTCTTCCGACGATTCCTGGTTGGAGATGGTCAGGAAAAGACTTTGGGTCTACCGTATCACGCCACATTCCGTCACAGGTGTGAGCCCTTTCAAACTCTTAATGGGTAGAGAACCCTCTTCTGCCATTTGCCCCTGGTGGGTTAAAAAACTTAATAGGAATGATCCTAAAGTTGATGTCGAAAGTGTTGCCAAGCGTGTTGAAGACAAACAGCAGAGTATGAAACTTGCATATGATTCCAGAATGAATGTTAAACTTCATGATTTTGTTGTTGGTGAGTGGGTGAGGGTAAAGAAACCTGGTTTCTTAATTAAAGGTTTTTCCAAGTTCTTTCCTCCTATTAAAGTGGTCAAGGTGTTTAAAAACTGTGTTGCCACACAAGATGGGAGGGTTTGGAATGTTCGTAGGGTTGCTAGATGCCCTGTTACTTCTGACCTTTCTCCATCACCATCACGTGCACAGGACAATATGCCTTCTCCTGCATTTGTCAATGTTCCTCCTCATGTGCAGGTTAATGTACCTCTCCAGACTCCTGTTCTTAAAGATTTGTCTGTTGCTTCTAGGGTTAAATCTGATGTTAGACCCAAGAAAACTCCTAGTAGGTTTCTATGTTGATTTTTCTTTTATTGGGGTAAGATGTGTTACATCCTTGCTTTTCCTCTGCTTGTTTATTTACACTGCCTTACCTCATTGTGCTGGAACCTGGAATGTATGATGCGTGCCTGCATCTTACATCCTTGGTTCCAGATTCTTTCCCAACTGTATTATCTCCCTGTACCCTTTACTTATTGGATGTGCTGTGCTTCTTTCCATCCAACTTGAAATAAATTACCTTTTTATATAAGGAAGCCTCCTTACTTTTTTACACAAGGGTCTCAAGGCGCTTGTACGAATACGTCTGTGGAACCCATCCTGGCTTTCCCTGTGAAGCGTCCACTCCTGGGCACCCCCAAGGTGGAGGCCAGGCATCCTTAGCGTTGTGGGGGCCGTTGTGGAGATTAAACAAGCTATTGCCCAGAGTTGCAGAGTGGGACTCCATGATTGGAATAGGCTCAGAGGCGAGAATTATCAGGTCCGTGAAATTTTGAGCCCAAGACCCGCCAAGGCGGGGAATTGAACCCTGGTCCCGGGCTAGACCTCTGCATCAGGGTCTGCCGCTCTAACCATTGAGCCATGTGGTATCTGGCATTGTTGTGTGTATGGTTTTAAAAATAGTAGTCTGTATTTTAGAGTGTGTGTATCAAAGTTTATATTAGGGCATCAGTATATGCATCAGATTTTCACGTGGATGATCATCAGGGATGTCATTTGAGAGTATCATCAGTGATGTCATCAGTAATGTCACTGACCATGTCATGAGTGATGTAATATGTGACGTCATCACCAGTGCATTGCGGGCGCGCGAGTTATAGTTAGCTCAACTAACTGTAACAGGCAAATTTTTCTTGTTTTATATGAGTCAAATGTTCAGCTAACTATAAGTTCCCTGAAACCTATGTTTTTTCAGTTAATTTCTACAGTTTAAAAAAAAATGCTAATTCCTAACTATAACATCTGTAAAACCTATGGTTTTCTCAGTGAATTTCAAAGGTTTTTTAAATGTTAATTTCATATTTTAATGTTAATAAAACCTATATTTTTTCTATGATATTTTTAAATATTTTGGTACTCTATTATACTTCTTTTTTAACTTTAAAAATTATGCAATGTTTTATATATTCTCCCAAAAATAGGTATCTTTTTTGGGGGGGGGAGAAAACTGTTAGGAACCAGGTCTAGTCTGTCTTCTATGGCCATACTCCACCATCACATGATAGGCCCTGAGGGGATTAAAGAACCGCCCTTCCCTTGAATCATTGCTTTGTATCTTTTCGTTTGGGTTCCAGGTGCTGGGTTGTTGTTTCTGAACTCTCAATTGTGACTTGGGTTCACGGGCTCGTGTTCCCTTGTTTTTGGATCCCCTTTTTGCTTTTGTTCTATTTTTGACCCTGCCCCTTCCTTCCCTCGTTGCCTTGTCGTTGTCTGTTACCTCCTTTCTTAGTATTTAGTACCTTGCCCCTGGAGCACTTTGTTTGTGACGTTTTTGGGATTACCGAGGTGAGACTGGGGCTCCAGTCTCCTCGGGTATCGAGAGAAGAAGAAGCGCTAGTGTGCGCAGTGGAAGACTCTTGCCGGATACGTGAGGGATCATAGAATGGACTGCAAGCAGCGCACTTTTCTTCCGCATCAATTGTAGGCAGTCCGCCTCTTTGTGTGCTGCTTAGGCGTTTTCTGCCACGCTGGAGAGAGCGGAGAACGCCGCTGATCCCGGAAGAAGGATTGTTTGTTTTGTTAGACTTTACCTATCCTAGGACAGAAAAGACACTCGTGGATAATCATTAGGGGGTTTTTTATGCCCAGTTATTTGGCTTTTTCCCCCTAGTTTCCCGTTTTATTGATTTTTGAATCCCCGAGTGCAGGCTCCCTTACCTTCACCCCTTCCTGGAACTGAAGTTCCTAATCTTTGGAATCTCACCCTCCTTGCTGCCGAGACCTCCCGAAGCCGTTCCTGTATCACTCACAAGTAAGGAGGTCGTGTGTTTTACATGGTGGAGTGTGGTTATGAGACCGGGTGGATAAAGGGGGTACAAGTAAGAATAGGACTCAGGAGTAATACTGTGTATCTTGTTTCCTCAGATACAGAGGCGTGGAGGTGGTAGTCGGATATCGTTGTCCAGTTCAGCTTGGGGTGAAGCCTTTTGACGTCCATTCCCTTTGTTTTTTGCTTTCCTGTCCCCTATCCTGGACTCGAGTGATTTCTCATGGTTTTCTCTTAATGAGTCACATTTGAGTCGGGGTAGTGGATTGGGCCATACATCGTTCCTGCAGTGTCTGGGCCAGTGGAATCTAACAGAATACCAAGCCCACGAATAAATACACTGCCTGGACGAGGTATGGATGAGGACTTGGGTGGTCCCATGGGGGGAGCTGAACGGGTGCCTACTTTGCAGGACATAGTAGGGGCTGTAGCTGCCTTACAGGCTCAGGTGCAGGATTTACAGCAGGAGAATGCAGGACTGAAACAGGAGCTGGGGGCAGTGAGAGCCAGAGAACAGTTGAGAGATAGGGGACAAGGTCTTGTAATACAGCCAGCCACTTTTCAATACGGAGGTGGAACGGGTCAGAGAGCGGAGGGGGGAGCCCCTGTAGCGGTAACAGTTACAACGCCTGTTCCTGTCCCTTTGGCCCCCCCTGAGAGGTTTAATAAGTATGGGACCTTTATGACTCAATGCCAACTGCATTTTATGTGCAGGCCGACTGCTTTTCTGGATGACACGGCCAAAGTGGCTTTTACTATCTCGTATTTGGCTGGCACAGCGGCTCAGTGGGCTATCTTTCTTGTGGATAGTGATGATCTGGTATTGCACGACTATCTGGCGTTTAAAGAATTAATGAGAGGCCTATTTGCAAAACATGCTTTTATGCAGGCAAGCGACGCGGAGCTTCTAAAGTTGAGACAGGGCAGACAGGATTTGCTAACCGATGTTTCAACATTTAATAGATTGGTGTCAGAGACACACTGGCCAACAGACAAAAGGACCTCCTTGTTTTATCAGGGTTTGTGTGACAAATTAAAAGATGTGGTATCCCAGGTGGTTGATCCTCCAGATGACTGCGCTGCCTTTATAGATCTGGTGGTGAAGTTAAACCATAGGTTGTCTGAGAGGCGTGGTGACCGTAGTCGAGTTCAGGTGCCCAGGTGGAGTTATACGAAACCAGAAGCTAGGACCCCTGGTGAACATAAGCCCGCTCCTGAACCCATGGAGATAGGCAGAGTGAGAGGCCCGTTAACCATGGAAGAGAAAAAGAGGAGGAGGGAGTTGAATTTATGTTTATATTGTGGAAAAGGTGGCCACTTTGCCCGAGAGTGTCCTGTTAAACCTTCAGGTCTGGCCTTTAGTAAAAAGGTAGCGTGTGTGCAGGTGGACCGTGGTCCAGTCATGAGTAAAGGAGCAGTGGGGACCTACGATGTTCTGGGTGCAGTAGACCCGATCCCAAGGCATTTTATCATACCGGCACATCTCTTGTTGGCTGGAAGGAACCGTGTATCCGTGTCAGTATTGTTGGATTCCGGGGCAACTGGGAATTTTATTGACATATCGTTGGCGGATAAGTTGGGGATTCAAACAGTACAAACAACAGCCAGAGCCAGTAAGAGCTATTGATGGAACGGAATTGACTTCAGGTTCCATTACACGTCAAACCGAACCACTGACATTGCTGTGTGAGAACGGTCACTCGGAGTCAGTAGTATTTGATCTTATTGACGCCCCTTCGTTTGGTTTGGTGTTGGGAGTCCCATGGCTCCAGGAACATAACCCGAAGATCGATTGGGTGCAACGCTTGGTTACCCTGGATTCCAAGCATTGCCTCACACATTGTTATAAGGAGGCCAGTGAACAGATTCCTCCTTTGTCTTGTGCTGGAGTGGAGGGGATGACAGTTCCTGTACAGTATTCTGCCTTTTGGGAGGTCTTTGATAAGATCCAGGCGCAGGGTCTCCCTCCTCACCGGTCATTTGACTTTAAAATCGATTTAATACCCGGAATTCCATTACCTTCTTGTCGCATATATGCGCTCTCAGAACCCGAGGAGCAACATCTCAAAGAGTATTTGGATGAAATGTTGAGGATGGGTTTTATTCGTCCCTCCTGTTCGCCTGTGTCATCAGCGATCTTCTTCATTCCAAAGAAGGAAGGGACATTGAGGGCATGTGTGGACTACAGGGCTTTGAACAAGGCTACTGTAAAGAATAGGTACCCTCTTCCACTCATCATCTCCGCAAAGCAACCATATTTACAAAACTGGATTTGCGGGGTGCTTACCATCTCATCCGAGTTCGACCCGGGGATGAGTGGAAGACGGCATTTAAGAGCAAATTTGGCCTATTCGAGTATTGCGTGAGGCCAGCGGCCTTCCAATACTTCATTAATGAGGTTCTCCGGGAATATCTGGACAGAAGTGTCATCGTCTATTTAGACGACATATTGATTTTCTCAGAGACAAGGGCGGAACACCATGAACATGTAACGGAGGTGTTACAGAAGTTACAGGACCATCATCTGTACGCCAAACTGGAGAAATGTCAGTTTGGCACCCAGAAGGTAGAATTCCTGGGGTTTATCATCACAGCGGAGGGCATTCAAATGGACCCTAGAAAGATAGAGGCTATCATTACCTGGCCTATACCATCTACGGTCAAGCAGATCCAGGCCCTTCTGGGGTTCGCCAATTTCTATCGGCGCTTTATCCCCCATTTCTCTGATATCGTGTCTCCTATGACCCGATTACTGAGGAAGGGGGTTCCCTTTGTCTGGTCCACTGAAGTCCAGAATGCTTTTCATCTTTTGTTAGGTTCCTTTACTTCAGCACCCGTTCTGGTGCATCCCGATACTGCCTTACCGTTTTTTGTGGAAACGGACGCCTCTTTGTGTGCGGTGGGAGGTGTGTTGTCCCAAAGGGATGCTGAAACGGGTCAGATGCATCCCATTGCCTTTTTTTCTAAAACTCTGTTGCCTGCGGAGCGGAGCGGAATTACACAGTGGCGGAGAGGGAGCTGCTGGCGGTGAAATTGTCCTTTGAGGAGTGGCGTCATTATCTCTGGGGCGCTAGACACATGATCACAAACTATACAGATCATAAGAACCTTGAATTCTTTCGCTCTGCCCGGGCATTAACACCTCGCCAGATGCGGTGGGTCTTGTTTTTTAACGAGTATGACTTTGTCATTACTTATCGACCCGCCGCACAGCAGATAAAATCAGATGCCCTTTCTAGGATCCATGTGGAGAGTAGGGAGGAGGGTCGAGTGAAGGAGGATAGACCTACTATGATCAGTGAGGAGAGGATTGTAGGGGTAGCGCACACTGAGGACTTCCCCTCCCTAATCAAAGGACATTTACGACAGTTGGATTTGGCCCCTTGGATGGCTTTACCCCAGGTATTGATGCAGGAGGGGCTGTTGTATCATGGAGACCGTTTGTTTGTTCCCCCTGTCTTGAGGAAGACGGTATTGGAGTGGTGTCATTCCTCCTCACTGGTAGCGCATCCAGGGGTGCAAAAGACGAGGGAGATGTGTTTGCGATGGTTTTGGTGGGACTCATTGATCAAGGAAGTACAGGGTTACGTGGCAGCGTGTCCAGTGTTTGCCACTAGTAAACCTACCCATAGCAAGCCATCTGGTCTGTTGCAGCCCTTAGAGGTTCCTCCTGCTCCTTGGCACACCATTAGTATGGATTTTGTGACGGATCTACCTTCTGTGTCAGGGCATACCACTATAATGGTGGTAGTTGATCTGTTCACAAAAATGGCACACTTCATCCCGCTACCCAAGGTTCCTACTGCCAGGGAGATGGCATTGGTGTTTATTTCATCAATAGTTAGGATCCATGGGTTGCCATCTGCGATTGTTTCTGACATGGGAGCACAATTTGTGTCCCATTTTTGGACAGAGTTGTGTTCCGTGCTGAAAATAGAAGTACGTTTGTCATCAGCGTACCACCCGCAATCTGATGGGCAGACTGAACGGACGAACCAGACTATGGAGCAATATCTGAGGTGTCTTGTGTCGTCATTGTCTTGTGACTGGGTGGTGGCTCTTCCCATTGCGGAGTTCGCCTACAATAACAGCTTGCATTCCGCAGTGGGAATGACTCCTTTTTTTTGTTCATTAGGTTATCATCCCAGGGCGTTAGCCATCCAGCCTACTGGGCGCGTGCCAGCCATAGACGATGGTTGTAGGTCCTTGGGTGGGATATGGGACAGAGCTCGAGAACAGTTACTGGCAACCAAAGTCACCATGAAGGCTCAGGCAGATAAACATCGAGTCCCTGCTCCCTCCTACAAGGTGGGTGACCAGGTCTGGCTAGCTTCACGCAACCTTAGGTTGCAGGGGTCGTGTAAATTGCAGCCTAGGTATGTGGGGCCGTTTGCCATTATGCAGGTGATAAATCCCGTGGCCATGAAACTTGTCTTACCTGATGACTATAAGGTTCATCCGGTGTTTCATACATTGCTGTTGAAGCCATATATACCATCAACACTGGTTTTACCTCCGCCCCCTCCCTTGTTGATTGATGGGGAAGAGGAGTTTGAGGTTCAGGCTATTATGGATTCCAGGCGGAGGAGAGGTCGTCTCTTCTACCTTGTGGATTGGAAGGGATATACACCTGAGGATCGGACATGGGAACCAGCTGGTAGTGTGCATGCTCCATGGCTGATTTGTTTGTTCCATTGACAACATCCCTCTAAACCCCGTCCGGTGGGAAGGACCATTGGGGGGGGATCCTCCCTCCATCCGAGCATATTCACATGTGTGCGCTTTGTGATAGTAACACTTTCAATAATACCGCACACCATTGACATGCGTGTCTGCGCATATCCACAAGCTTGATGTTGGCAATTCAATGTTTTTGAACAGCATCTCATTAGCGATAGTTGCTGCCCACCCGATATATGCTACATTAATGTAAATTGGGCATTCTGCGACGTCAAAACTGCAAAAGAAACACACATAAGTACACTTCCTGGCCAGGCAGGAACTGAACAACGCCCAGATCCCCGGGGCTATTATGCACATCCCTTACGCTGACCTAGCGCACACAAGCCCAGCCCACTTTGCGTACGTATAAACAGGATAACGACAACGCTACATGTCCCAGTTTCTCCACACAGCCTCAGGTGATATGGCCGCATCCACCTCGTATATCACAATGCGCAATAAAAAAGGGATCCATGAACTCTACACCATCCTGGCAATCAACACTGGCTCTAAATTGTGAACCCTACTGCCCGTAGTGTTTGCACACAGAACAATGACAGTAGGTGAGCAGTGGGGCCTGGGTGCACAGCAGCTCCAATTGAGCGCTGTGCTGTGGGAGGGGTGGGCTGCATCAGCCTGAGTGTGCAGGTGCGAACAAGCGAAGTTGACCTGCGTAATGATGTGATCTTTGACCTCATACAGTCACACGTCTATCTGATTTTAAGGACCTACTAGACTGTACTGTAGGCCTTAGCCAGTGGGCAGCGCTGCCCTACAGACACGTGGCGTTGGCTTTTAGGGCATTGTAGTGAGCTCATTACTAAGTGTAAATGCACTCAGGCTTACGCCACTGCATTACACACACATGTTATGCTTCTAGCATGTGCTCTGTTCCTTTGTATGTGAACGTTGGTATAACATTATTATTTAACCTTGTGTATTCTCGTGCACTCCAACTCCTCTTTGAACCACGATTACCACTAACAGTTGGACTCCAAAAACGAAGGATGCACTCAACTGGTGTTTTCTATTAATCTTGAAATAAACCTTCATTTACCACCAGACTTTTCCACCATTAAATGATTTCTCCCTTTTTAGACACTGACTTGATTGAGCCAAAATGGGCAGAGCAGGTGCTCATGCCGTCATGATGGCCTTGGCATTCTGATGCCTTCCATCAAGGTATCAAGTAGTCCTGGGTGGTAAATTCCGTTCCGCTCGTGGAAGTTGGGCAACTTCGCGTTCCGCGGACAACGCGAAATTGCCCAAAATTCAGCCTTTTGCGACTTCACAAATTGTTTTGCTGGCTTGCGTTCTCAAAATGCGTGTTCATGAGATATTTCCCCCCAAGCTCGCATACAGCGATTGCGAAAAGTAAAAAAGCATTGCGAACAAGCATTTCTGCGTGTTCGCGAAATAACTGCGTGTTGGCGGAGATTTTGTACCTTTTTACAGAGATTTGCGTAACACGATTACGCAAATTCCGCCCACCGTCCCCAACCAGAGACCTGCTCTCCCACCCTACAAAGGTACCCCGGACTCGGAGCTTGCACCAGCACATCGCTGGACACAGCGATGGTGGCAGGTGAGCAGTGAAGCCTGGGTGCGCAGGACCTACAATTGAGCACAGTGTGGGGGAAGGTGCTGGGGTGCAGCACCTTGGGTGCACAGGTGCAGGCAAGCGATGTTCCTGTAGCTAATAATGTAAACCCTGGCCTCATTCATTTTAAGGACTTGCTGGACCACACTCTTTCTCGCGGACCCAAGCGTCCTAGACAAGCTGGTGACGGGAGGTAAACACTGAGGGCTGGGTGCAGTAGGCTGACTCTCTGTCTCCTCCTCCCTCTGTTCTTTTGACTCTCCCTCCCCTTCTCCCTTCCACCCACTCCATCTCCCTCCCATTCTCACTATCTTCCTTTCATTCGGACAACCTTTCTTTTCCTCTTCCACGTGGCACACATACTTATGTTTCATTTTTGTCTTGCAGATTTTGTACGCTGCTCCCGGAGTCACACCCACGTATTTCATGTTATACTGTTGTTTGTTCTAATAAACTTGCGTTTCTATTTATTTGTGTTGTTTTAATAAAGGTTATTTTTTTCCAATAAATAAGTGTATGTATAGGTCTTCTTTTTCTGACAACACTTGTCTGTAGTTTATTGTGAAAATCGTCTGTTTATAGGAGGTTATGATGGAAAACATTTGTAATTTTGCGATGCACCTACCAAATATAAACCAACAGACTATTACATAAATGAAGCCTGCGTATTTCTACAACTGCAAGGGTTCTATGCATGTATCACTTTATAACACCATGGGTACTGCCCGTGTGATTACAGAACCAATAAGGCACTGCCTAGGACCACCGAGGCTTTGGGGACTGCTGAGGCCCACCCTTCATATTTAAGTAAAGCCCCAGAGGGTGGCGATACCCAGACTTCAGTTGGCCTCGGAGCCCCCCAAACAATTAGTAAGCAATCCCCCAGGCTGCGAAATGTCTCTGTGCCCTCCTGCGCCTAATTTGCATGTGACATTCCGATCCCCGGTCCTACAGAGACCCTGCAATATAATAATAGGTTTGACCACGGAACATTACCCACCAGGGACCTCATTTAAATGAACGGGTGAGACCCGCTTCTCTTTTTTTGTTTTTTTCATTTTTCCCATCCGGATCCACTCTGTTAAAGCGATATGAGGTTTTCCTCCCCTCGCTTCAACTAGTCAATTAAAGATTTTCTATCACACGGTGGAAGCCATGCGCCCGCCCTATAATAGCAAACATAAATGTCCCTCGGATGCACAGCCCGGGACATTGTATGAGCTGCGCCTGGGAGGTCGCGCTCCCTAGGACCATAATGCATTGGTTAGTATAAACGCATACTAACACTACTTACACACGTGTGGTACAGCAACCAGAGTGTAGTGAAGAGGCAGAGGAAGCGCAAAATCTAAAAATATAAATCCTACCAGAGGCGGATGACATAGTTCAATGCGCTGACGACCCTGGAATGAGAAGAAACAGCTACACAAAGAAAACGGGTCTTCAGAACAACACAAGCAACTTTAAAATTTTGGTGAGTTCTGCCTTCTTTTTACCTTCCTCCGCTCATCCCCAAATTTATGTAGTGAAGAGGCAGACAGCAGTGGATCCGATAAGTAAATTTATTGCAGGAAAACAAGACACCTTAAACACCCCCGAACAGGAGCAGAGAGCAAGGCAACCGTCTTCTCCAGCACCGAGTACAAACTGCCCAAGGTTCCGCTCATGACAGCCCTACATTCTAACATTACATATTTACATTCTAGTAGAAGTACATACTAACATTTTACTATGACTTACTTTGGAATACTACACAGAGCACATGACTTTACAACAATGAGCTCATGATTTCATCCAGAAGTCTTGAGACCGGTAGGGGTGAGTAGTTCGCTTCCCACTCCCTGTATTATATAAATGCAAACTAATACTACTTCCACAGGTACACTACAGCGGCCAGAGCACATCACTTTACAGCAATGAGCTCACGTTTTAGGCTCACGGTTTATTCCCCGAGTCTTCAGACCAGTAGGAGAAAGTAGTTTGCTACCCACTCCCTATATACTATAAACGCATACTAACAATGCTTACACAGTTATACTACAGCGGCTGGTATCCTACAGCACCCAGAGCCCATCATTTCACAGCAATCAGCTATTTTTGATCTGTGAGTCTTCGCACCGGTAGGCGTGAGTACTTCGCTTCCCGCTTCCGTTATAGTATAAACACATGTAGCGGCCAGTAGTTCACTTCCCACTCCCTGTATGGTATAAACACCTACTAACACTACTTGCACACGTATACTACAGCGCCCAGAGCCCATACCTTTACAGCAATAACCTCAGTTTGATCCCCAAGTCGTCACTCTGGTAGACGTGAGTACTTAGCTTCCCGCTTCCGGTATAGTATAAACGCACAATAGTGGTAAGTAGTTCGCTTCCCACTCCTTGTGTGGTATAAACGCCTACTAACACTGCTTGCACACGTATGCTACAAAGACCGGAGCACATCACTTTACAGCAATGAGCTCACGGTTTAGGCTCTCGGTTTCATACCCAAGTGTAGCAGCATATCACCTCAGCACCATTTCACTCTGAGCAACACGCACTTTTAGACCGGTAGGAGTGACTACTTTGCTTCCCACTCCCCCACAGAGGTTACAGTGCTCCTACCCTCCTTTCCTACTTTTTTCACCCTTTTTCCCCCTTACTCACTCCAACGGAATCACAAAATGGCGGGCAACACTTCCTAGTTGCAATTGCTAACAGCGTTTGCAACCAATAAGCAGTAATGTATGTGTAATGTATGTGGTCTTGTAAAGCGCACTGCTGCCCTGAGGCGTCGTGGCGCTGTAGACCGCGCGCGTATAACTTGCGCACCTGCAATGCACTGCTGATGACGTCACATATTACATCACTCATGACATGGTCAGTGACATCACTCATGACATCACTGATGACACCATCCAGAACTGTTGCTGAATGAGTGAATGTGTATATAGATGGTGGAATTACTGAATTGGTTGTTGTAACTGGTATGGGTATCTCCATTTTTTTGTAAATTTTAGTTTCTATTTTTGAATATGTGTTTCAAGGGTTACATTACACTGAAAGGAGGTCTGTCACTCTGTCACAAGGATAGTGTCATGAGGGATGTCATGAGTGATGTCACTGACCATGTCATGAGTGATGTAATATGTGACGTCATCAGCAGTGCATTGCAAGCGCACAAGTTATAGTGAGTCCACCTAACTATAACGTGGGAATTTCAATGGTTTTATGTCAGTAAAATTTCCAGCTAACTATAACTGGTGTCAAACCTATGGTTTTTTCAGTGAATTTAATAGGTTTTTTAAATGCTAATTCATAACTATAACTGGTGTGAAACCTATGGTTTTTTCAGTGAATTTCATAGGTTTTGTAAATACTAATTCCTAACTATATATAGGGCCTCAAACCTATGTTTTTTTCAGTGAATTTCAAAGGTTTTTTATTAGCAAATTTCTATAGCTATGAAATATAATATTTTTATAATGAATCCTATATTGTATATTTATGTAATACTATTTTTTTCATGTATATTGTTCAAGGTTTTTTTTTTGGTTTTCTTGCCCTGGAGCGCTCCCGGTGCGCGTACCGGTGAGCGCACAGGTAAGCGCAGTCTTGCGGCGCGCCCCGTTGCGCGTACCGCTGAGCGTCCCGTTAGCGCTATTGCCGTGAACGAAAACATCATCGTGACGTATCGCGTAGCCGCGTCCGCGTGATACGCACGGCGTAAGCGCACCCGAAAGCCCCCGAGCGTGCAACGTAAGCGCCCCCGGGCGTGCCCTGTGGTGCGTAGCATAAGCGCGTCGGGTCATGTGACCTGAAAATAACACTTTTCATTGGTTCAGAACAGTTTTTTTTCCAAATGATGAAAGCCCCCACCTTTTTTCCTCATTCTCACTTTGTACTTTGACTGAGGAAGACCTGTTTGCAGACCTGTTTGTAGTGAGAAATGGCTACAGTAGCAGCAGCAGCAGGAGCATCTCAACCACCACCACCACCACCACAAGGACCACCACAACACCACAGTGGTGGTGAAGAAGAAGAAGAGGAGGAGGAGGAGGAGGAGGAGGAGAGGCAGTTCCTGCCTGAAGATAATACCCCCTATAAACCGAAGGAGCACATTGCGTGGGAGTTTTTTAAAATCCCAAGGGGACTAAAGAAAGTTAATGCTTCAAAAGTCACATATCTCATCTGTGGCACTGTGCAAAAAAGTATTCATTTGGCAACAACACAATGATTCGCCATATGCAACGCAAGCACCCAAACAACTATGCTGCGGCAGAGGTCAGAGAACTGACAAGAAACCCTCCCCAATCTTCTCGCAGCACCTCCAAAAGTAAACAACACACTCCATCGGGTCCAGAGACAAGGGAGATGGTCCCAAATATCCAACCCCCGTTTGGGGATTTTAAAATTGTTTGTAAATTTTGCTGGACTACAATTTGCTATGGAGAGCAAAGTATCAAACTGATTAACCGTGCTGGAAACAACCACAACTGCAAAAATAAACCTTAATTTTTTCCTGATTTTTTTTGCTCCAGTTGAGCCGTTTACAATTCCCTGTTTTTTGTTTGTCCCCATAAAAATTACAAAAAAAATATAAAATTGTTCACAAAAGCCAAAAACAGTAAAAAATGTTCCAAAAAACAATAAAAAAAATATAAAACAACAAAAAGAATAAAAAAACAGTTCTTTTTAGAACTACCTCCAATTAATAAAAAAATTCTACATTTTTTAAAAACTCTATCATTCCTTTTTCCCCATGGTATGCTCGCCGGTACGCTCCACAGTGCGCGTACCAGGCGCTCCCCCCGCAAAAATTAAAAAAAATTTAAAAAATGTTTGTCCCGCGGGGCCCTTTTATGGCCCCCACACCAAACCTAGGGGGTCAGGGGGGTCTACCCTGCCCCCTTTTGGTCATTTCCCCCTTTGTTTTTGCCACGTCTTGTGTCTCGATCCTACCGAGACACAAGATGGCGGCCGCTCCGGACTGTTTGGAATGTTGACAGACACCCGAGAGCCAATCAGCTTTCCGTTCGCGAACTTGCGTAGCGACCTGGGGCGCGCCCCGGTGCGCTTACCGGGGCGCGCTTATAGATATATATATTTTTTTGAACCTAAATTACTCAAAATCCACTGGAGCACATATCTCGAGACATAGCAAAGGCACATCGGGCTACTAGTCCCTACAATTTTGCCAAGTTTGGTGGAAATCCATTCACCCTTTCGGGATAAAAGTGAGTCCAACCGCCATATGGAAATTAACATGGGGAAAACACGTTTTGGGACCCCCCTTTTATCTCAGCCCCCGCTTGACGAATCCCCCCCAAACTTTCAGGGAAGGAGCGGAGCGCAGTGAGGCACATTTAAGGAAAATTACAGGCAGATCCCTCAATCGGCGCCAAAGTTATTCCCAATAGAATGTTGTGGATTTTCTATGGAAAACGATCCTAACTGTAACCACCTACTGGCGACCGCCAGTAGGTTATATATATATATATATATCACTCCATCTCACCCGACATTGACCATCACTGGCCTAGTAGCTCCAGATTTGGTTCATGTTTGTGTTACGATGCAAAGTTGAAAGGACTTGGGACTTGAGCGAGAAATTCTACATAGACCCTTCTCAAGTGGCCATTAAGTGCCAAATAATGCCAAAAAGACCACTGGTCCCATGAACAACCTGCTTTGCAGGTCTTTCAGTTTTTTAACACGCCCATGGGGTATCATGTGCAACCTGCCTTTCAGCGGGGAATTACATCAGCTTTTTGAAAGACTATGGGCCTGATTACGATGTAAGGCGGACTCTCATCTGCCCGCCATTGCCTGCGGTCTCAGGACCGACTGTCCTCCGGTTGGCTGTCCTGAGACCGCCATTACAAGGCTTTCTGACCGACATCATAATTGGCCCCTGTAGGTCCCATGAACTCCCTGCTAGCCAGGGCTCCCAGTTCCCCAATATGCCCAATGGGCATCTACTTGCCACCCGAGTATCACCGAGGAAATTTAGTGGCTCAAATACAAAGTAGCTGCTCCCGCTACCCATACTTGTGGTCGGGAGGGGTTACACATAGTTAGCCTAGAGTGATGAACCTTTTGATGAAGTAACTGGGGCATAACTTTACAAATACCCTCTATCAGGCTCCACTTGCACTGCCTGTGACACTGGCTTATTATTGTTCACATGTTTCTATTTACCGTGGCTGTATAATAATAGATGGGTCGCTGCTTCTTGGGTGTCACACTTGTAAGTGTTTCCAAGCATGGATTAACACAGCATTGTTTGTATGTGAGTATGTAAGAGGCATATCATCTTTCAGGGGTACAGATTTAAACTATGCGGAACAGTGGCATTTCCACATACTGCTTAGCATGAATATGTGTCGAACATTGTGCTTGTTTCTTGTGTTTGAGTGCTGATCGCCTAACCTGACTGTGATGACCATGTGTTATCTGTGGCTTCTACAGGTGCGCATTGCGTTTTGAGGATATTTTTGCACGGATGAAATACTTGATCATAATGACCACTTAGTGTACTTTCATACATATAAGCAGCTGAAAGTAGTCAAGCGGCCTAATGATTGAGTGCGTAATAAACTTACATCAAACATATGAATGTTGAGAGTATGTCACAGGAAATGAATGGTGGCCCAGCAAGATATGACCTGGTGGCTGGGTTATGGATGTAACACATTCCTTCATTAAATGTGCATGTTTGGGCTGGTGCTCCACCAGCATAGTATTAGTCAAGGGCAGATTCACGCCTCAGAGGAAGTGAAAGGGGAGCTAGTTGCCCCCTCCATATATGATGACCCACTTTACAGCACTAACCTTTAATTACCCTATGATTAGTGTACAAAGGACATAACGCCCTCCTTGACCAGGAAGCGGGTATCAACTAAAGTCTAGGGAAGAAAGAGTCTAGTTATTTGAATACAATAATGTTTTCTTAAAAATGTTGTTGATACCATATGTCAATGCTGCATGTGCGCCAATGAGGGGTGTTAACACTTCCACTCATCACATGTGTTCGTTTGCAGTGGTAGTGTACACACATAGCAACAAGTGACTTTGTGGCTATTAGAGCCACAAACATTAGTTAAGGGATCCATAAGCCCTGAAGAATTCCCCAGACCTGTTAGGTTGTAATTGGTGGTCAGAAATGTGTAGACAGATAAGAGGCTGGTCTGAGTCATTGTCCTCTGTGTACCCACTCATCTTTGTTTTTAGATATACCTGGGGTCTCCACAGATAAAGGTAAAATGCAGAGGAACCGCAAGGTATTTTTAGTTTGTCTGGATCCCGCCTTGTCCAGTAGTTTTTATCTAAGAACTCCCTCCTTCCTTAAAGTCTCCTAGAAAGTTGAGTCTGTCTTGGTTGCACTGACCTAGCAGGGTGGGGAGAGGATGCCTATGATGAAGCATGACACTATTATGTATGTAAGGTTTACTCTGGGCCTTGGCAGAGTTTGCAGAGTTTTGCAATGCATAACTCTGTGAAGTAACAAAGAAAAACTCTGCTGCACTCGGCTGTGTTCCACAAGTGGCAGAGAGAGGTAAGTCACGCTGTTAGCACTGATTTTTAGCATTGGGTGTTTTTCCTGAGCTGTAAAATCAGCATGAATGGCACTAAGCACAGCGCATGAAGGGGCAGCTTCTTTCTGCCACTCGAGTAGATGTTGTACTCGAGTGACAGCTTCCTCAAAGTGAGCTGCATGTTTCTCAATACAAACGCTAGTATCCTGCTGTGGCTGCCTGCATTGAGAAATCTGGTCAGGAAGTTGATTTAGTGTTGGATTTTCCTCAATTGAGCTCAAAAATGTAACGCTAGCGAGCCATGAGAGAAGACAAATTCTGCTCCACCCCACTCTGTGGAGTTTTTCTGGCTCTGTGCTCTACTCAGAGTTGTACACACTCCACAAACTCCTCAAACTCCACAAGCAGAGCAGAGTTTACCATACAGGCCTAGTTTTCTCTTCCATAAAAGAGGACTTTCCTTATAACTCAAGCAGAAGTCCTGTGACATCCAATATCTGGACTTTGGCTTTTTCCTTTAGCGCTGCTGTACTCATTCTTGTGATTACATTGGCAAACACATTAACCTTAATGAGAGGTAGCAAATACTTAAGTTGGAAGACCTGCACATATCTCAACCATCCCAAGTTTAACAACAGCAACTCTCTGAAGTATAAATTCTGAGCAATGTCTTATTGATTTGGAGCTCCCTCCCAACTAAGACCGACATGGTCAACTTATTCGTAGTGTTCTTGACCAACATGATACAAGCTTGCCAACTGCTGAGTCTATGCTCCTACTATATAATTCTAATATCTGTTAATATAGTCGGAGCCTGCTTTAGTGCAGCCAAAGCGCTGACCGCCAAGCTCAGGGCCACCAAAAGCACCTGCCATTAGGCACTATGTTCCCTGCAAGGAGCTCGCCAATAAACACATCTTGCTTTTTCCTCACACTCAGAGACTGTGTGGGAGTGTTCATGCTGCTCCACAATCAGTAGAAAGACCATGACACCAGCATCTGCTCGTCTTTTCAAAAGATGAGCACTTGGCTTTCTCTTGGGTCAGAGCAGGAACTTCCAGTGGGGAAGAAGAAAAGAAGTGTCATAGGCCTGTGAGTGGAGCAGGAGACTTTTGCTGAAGCCCCCCTGCTGCACAATTACCCCGGGATGGCTTTTTTGTTCACAGTGAAAAGCTCACCAGAAGAGCTAAGGCAGTAATTAAAAACTAACTTTGAAACAGGTCCCATGTTCATTTCAATAACATGGATCGATATCTCAACAATACAGTAAGAGCCCATAAGATAATAATTTAAAAAGTGCAGTTCTGTGTTTACATTTTGATTGTTTTACTATCTTGTGTCCACTGAGAGTGTCTGGGTTAATTCAATGTATGAATGGGTGTTCGTGAAAGGGCATGATGGATAGCTCGGAAATTGAAGGTGCTGGGAGTGTGTGTTTCTCATGGTGCCCATCAGTTGGTTCTGACTGCTTTCTCATGCCCTTTATTTTAGCATAGTCTCTCTGTAAATATGGCTCTGCAGAATTTTTCTCCATTCATAAAATGTAGTGCTGCAAATTTCATCTCAGCACTGTTTGTGATAATTTAGTAACTCTGACCCCAAGAGATGACGCAATCAAGAGGATACTGGGCACTTAAAGAGTTGGGATAGTAGAAGGTTTGGGGGCAGGTGATGTTATGAAAAGTATAACAAAACGCTCAACCATTTCGAATCTAACTAAGCACTAAGGAATTTGTATGCAGTACAACAAAGTGGATCACTCAGCACCAATTGCAACGTTGAGGCAGGCATAGCTTCAATCACATGGCAGGATTCTTGCCTCTACCACTGCCATTGCTGTATGCTCACAAAACCCTCATTGTTTGGCATCATTCACTTAGTAACCACACCATTTCTAGATGGCTTAGCAGGAAGATGGTGTCTGTAACCTCAGAGCTGGTTGTGGCCCCACATGTTTCCTTTCCTAATGCCCAACATCGTGTTTGAACATAAGTCAGACTAACACACTTAAATAGCCTAATTTCTGACTGCTAATCAACTTTGTAAAGTTAGAGCAGTTAGTTTTGCATATATGTATGGTTTTATTCACACAAAGATATTTATGTTAGTAAATCTACAGCCAGGGGAGTGGAGGGAGTGGCGAGTGTGCATTACAAATTACCAATTACTTTTTGGAGTGGATTGAATCTTATCTATCAGGCAGACGTCAAGCGATCTCACTCATTCCTTTCCGTTTGGAGTTCAAGGAAATAAAACATGGAGTACAGCAGGGATGTTCCATAAGTCCCATTCTCATCAATGTATAGCTGCACCCACAACCACTAGTGTATTTGATTAAATCTCATGGAATTTCATTCATTAATTACACAAACGATACCCAGCTAATTCTGACCCTAGACAATAACAGCCAGGACTGTATGTGTGCCTGAAGGAGATGGCTAAGAGAAATGCACTGACGTTTAAACTAGCAGTAGTCGTGGATGAACAACTGTCTATGCAATATCATATCAATAAAACAACTGCCACATGTTAAGTCTTATTGAACAACCTAAAGAAAATTGTTCAATTGCGACCAGAGCCAGCTAGGAAGCTAGTAATACAAACACTGTACTAAGTAGAATTGATTACGGTAACGCCCTTCTACTAGGTGCGCCAGACTGTCTAATTAAAGGACTCTGCAGAATACAAATTCTTGCAGCCAAACTTGCACTGAATAAATCAAGACATCACTCGGGCACCTGGAGGGAGCTTCATTGGCTACCAGCGAGGGAGAGAATTGCTTTCAAAGCACTAGGTGCAGTCTAGACTAGGACCTGTATTATTACGAAGGAAATTCAGCCCCTATAAACCTGGGAGGTCTTTGTTGTCCTTGTCGACTAGCCTGTTAGGCGTGCCAAGATTCAGGAAAGTAAGATCAGAGAGAAGAGCCTATCAAGTAAAGACAGCTCCGTTTGGAACAACATGCCAGCCCCTCTTAGAGCCAAAGAAAACCTGCTCAGTTACAGGAAGAACTTAAAAGCCTGCCTCTTCCCAAATTAGAGACGTTAAAGAGAAGGTTACAAAGGCTAGCTGTTACAAACTTAGGAGGAATGGCTGTGTGATGGTGCCATGATACCTGTAAGATGAATGTTGCGCTTTACAAATGTATGTTAATAATAATATTTATTATTATTTTCTGTGTAGTTTTGAACAATCATAAAACTACGTGTTTGGCAATGTTCAAAAAACTCCTAGCCGACTCCCTTCGCACCCTGAAAAAAGTTGGAGATTTACTCATATCCGTGGTAGGAATAAATACTTTTCCGGGACAGATTGGAAAGGGAGTACCCACAATTGCTGGGAATATATAGACAGTGATTCCTCACAGGGGGAATATCTTCCCTTGTGGAGAGAAAAGGTTAAGAAATGTATTTGAACTACCTCTGATGTTATGAATGTGAATATGTGTGTGTGTTTACATGTACAAAAATAGAATTCACAGAAGGTTTCCAGGAGTGCTCCTTGAAACCTGGGGCAGTTTTCAAGGCATGACCTGTAAAATGTTTGTGTTTTCCAAAAATCTATATCCATGGGAGGGTGTAAATCACAAGGCACAGGTTTAATTAATTTATGTGAATCAGCAGGAGCAGGCGTTGAGTAGCTTAATGTTTTGGTACAATAGCACTATCAGGTGTTAGTATGCATTCATAGATTCCTTTGTGTTCTGGGAAGGGGTGGATGGGTGTCAAAGGGATTGAGTGTTGGTCTAAACACTTCTACACCGCTAGTCTCTAGTGAAATCCAACACTACCTTTCTGACTGCGAATCCCTGCATCCAACTACAAACTAGACAATGCATTAATTACTGGGGTGTAACACCCCAAACACCCCTCTGCACCGGACACCACCAATTCTAAAGCCAACCCTGAGTACTATCTTAGATGTGGCTCTTTCACCTGCTTGCCGGTTTCTCCTGCTATGTATATTATGTTTCTTCAAATAGATGGAGTGCTCTGACAGCATTACTTGTACGTATGTATCTATGTGACATTTGTATAGCAGCTCAAACGTAGCCAAAAGGCGCTGGAGTACTGTACAGGCTCAAAATCTAAAATGCAATTAATGAGTGCAAAATGACGAGGCCCCATGCAGGATGTGGAGAGTCCCCCCTCCAGACTCCTCTATCTCACAGAGATTCAAATGCCTTGGGCTGAATGGAGAACCCCTGGAGGGTGGACCCTCCTGCACCCCAGGGGTTGCAGGTGCATATGCTACATTTCTGGGAGTGCTCTACATGGTAGCATAGAGTGCCGTGCTGTCATGGTGTATATAGTTATTATTAATTTGCCTCTGTCAACCATGTCTTTCTCCTAGGGTTAGTGAATACAAAAGTAATTATTCTTAGGAATTGATTATGTTTTGCTGCTGCTAAAAGTGCATTGCTCATATCACTATGCATTGTAATGTAATGATGTCCTGTAAAGCGCCTGAATCACCACACATGGGGTATCTGCGCGCTGTAGACCGCTGGGGAACCCGTCCTGGCTTTCCCTGTGAGATGGTCCCTAGTGGGTATCTCCAAGGTGAAACCAGGCATCCCCGGCGTATGTGGGGGCCCGTTGTGGAGATGAGGCAAGCTAATGCCCAGAGTTGTCGAGTGTGGTCCCTGGTTAGAGTAGGCACCGAGGCGAGAATTATCGAGTCCACTGACCCTGGTCCTTGACCCTGCCGCATTGGGAATTGAACCCTGGTCCCAGGCCGTCCTCTGCTTCTGGGTCTGCCGCCTCTAACCAGTGAGCCACACCACTCCATTACGTTGCTGATCCAGTGCTTATCACTGTGTTTTAGATTCCCTACCATCCACAAATTACTTAGAGGTTCTGTGCCTTAAAGAGAGGCGCACTCACCACACAGAATGCACCCGAGTGGGAAATATTACAAACTCCCTCGAAAGCGCTTACTATCACACCTACTACTGCCTTCTCCCGGGCTTTTAGCCATCACTCAAACCCTGCTCTAAAACGAGCTTGGCAGCACTTGCACTTATAACTCCAATAACAAAATGGCTTCCTATATAGGATTGAACTTGAACCCAGAACGTTTCTTAGATTCATGGATTTTTTAGAGTTCCCCATAACCGAACAACAGAGGTTCACATTTATTTTTTGGAAATATTGTGCTCCGAGATTTCTATACTAGGAAGCTACTCATGAAGGTGGGTAAAAACAAACACACAATAGTTTTCCATTGCGTTTCGCTCATAAAATGTCAAGAGGTCAAAACAAAATACCGAGGTTTTGTCTTTAATTATAAAAAACAAAAACATTTTTTTTTGCTCAAAATGTCCTGAAATTTTTCTAGGTATAAGGTACCCCGCAATACATTCTAAAATCATAGCTGTAATTAATCCCATTCACTGTTGTTCACCTCAATTGTCCATGAAACATTAGATGTAATTAAGATGAAGTCGCTAAACCTCCTTGAAAACATTATTAATTATTGTTCATGATTAATACATAATTTGAAATCCAACCTTGTTTCATTGCTTTGCTGCTGTGCTATAAATATTGGGGCAGATTTACAATAACTGGCGCATCCCTGCATATCAGCAGGGATGCGCCAGTTATTGTGCGCCTCAGCTCCGCCACCCTGGATGCGCTGCATTTGCAATGCGGCGCACCATGGGGCAAAAATGGCACAGATGCGTCACGCATCTGTGCCGTAAAAGCGGTGCATCGCTGGAGTTGCGTCGCAAGCGCGATGCAGCTCCTGCAATGCTCTGGGGGGCCCTATTCTTTCAATGCTGCGCCAATCCTTATGCCTGCTTCAAGCAGGCACAGGGTTTTGACGCAGCATGGGTCCAAAAGTGACTGAGTGAAGAGCCACTTTTGGGAGGCGTTCCTGCGCCGGAACGCCCCCCCCCCCTGCGATGGAACGCCTCCTTCCGGCGCAGGGCTTTACAACGTGACACATCTGGGAGATGCTTCACGTTGTAAATACCCCTCACCATGGCGCATCTTTTGCGCCACCGCTCCGTCACAAAAGTATATATATCAATCCAAAGATTACCTCAATGGGGCATCCATCGTCTCGTGGGGGTGGCGCGCTGCCGGTGAGGTGTCCGGTAGTCAATATGAAGTACAAAACGGCGTCCCAAGCGCGCACTCAGGCACAGCAATAACCACACACTCCGTGAGTGCTTGTTCACACCAAGCACTCACGGAGTGCGAAACGCGTCACGTAGGGCTTATGGCGTGAATAAACCCTACTAGTTGGCAGACCTGATTTGTTGGTGTGGTTATTGCTGTGCCTGAGTGCGCGCTTGGGACGCCGTTTTGTACTTCATATATATATATATATATATATATATATATATATATATATAGATATATATATATATATATATCTATATATATATATATATATATATATATATATATATTAGTTGTTCTTGAAACTTGGACGAAAACCGAAAAATCCATGTGAGAAAGCATTCAATGCCAAATGTATTAACCCCTTAGCTGCGGCGGCTATTCCGCTGCAGTGCTAAGGGGGAGGAGGGCAGCGTGGCACTCCCGTACTCGTGACGGTACAGGGGTTTGGGCGTTTGGGGACTTGAGGAGTTCTTGACACTGAAGTTACGGGGCCACACAGCAAACATTGTGCCCCCTCCTGCTTCAGGCACAACGGCGAACGCCACGAGCTTTAATTTTGCCCCCCCGAGGTACTTACCGGAACATTGCATGCTGGTACCAGTAGTGTCTCACACCAGGACATCAGCTGTTTTCAATCGGGTGGGGACTGCCTGAACTTCCACCAATGGGAGAGCCTGTGATTGTACTTCAGGAGGGAAAATGTAAAACCCCATGCAAGCGGCATCTGAGGAAGGTGTTGTACGCCGAAATGCATTATGCCTAAAAGCCTGTGATTTAAGAGCTCCTTGAAATTCCCCGCTGTGTCCTCTGAATTACTCAGGAGTGGAGTGGTTTGTCGGAGATATATATATATATATATATATACATATATATTTTTATATATATATATATATATATATATATATTAGTTGTTCTTGAAACTTGGACGAAAACCGAAAAATCCACGTGAGAAAGCATTCAATGCCAAATGTATTAACCCCTTAGCTGCGGCGGCTATTCCGCTGCTGTGCTAAGTGGGAGGAGGGCCTCGTGGCGCTCCCGTACTCGTGACGGAACCGCTCCGTCACGAGCCTCGGGTGGACTGTGCTTGTGACGGAACGGTTCCGTCACGGCCACGCCCGCCTAATAGAACGCTCAGCTTAGGCGCGGAATTTGCGCAGCGCAGGTGATGCGAGCGGGCCGTGACGGAACCGTTCCGTCACCAGCACAGCCCACCCGAGGCTCGTGACGGAACGGTTCCGTCACAAGCATGCAAGGGGTTAATGCAGATGTCCATCTTTGTGTCTGATGGATTCGTACCCTCAGCCATCTCATGATTTTTGATGAAGCAAAAACTTATGTGAGTAATCAGACTCCTCTTAAGATGCTTTTTGCTGTGTAGGCGCTCATTTCTAGTTAGACACACATAGTGGCACAAGTGGCGTGTCACACATGGAATGGGGGCTAGTTTGACAGTAAAAAGGGGCCAGATGAATATGGGGTGCGGTGAGCTCCTCACACCCCTGAGTCCCAGTGCCATTGCGCCTCCTAGCCCGTTAGCATTATTTTCCCTTTCAAGTAAACATTTCAAGGACTTCCTTTTTATCAAATCTGCAAAGAAGAGTTCCTATAAATGGTTTCTTGCTAGGGAGGTGGTAATGCATTTGGCGGCAAGCTTTATTTTAGCTGAAACCTGTTTTCCTAAAATGTATCTTGCTGCTAACATATTATTCGGCCTGTTGCTGGCAGTCCTGCTTACCCAGAACTCGCTGAGCAGCAGCTCGCCGAGCCTCTGCTCCCTAGTGGATACATTGTATTTTTTTTTACTTCCAATCACAATTAACAGCAGGTACCTAGTTTACATTTAGATTTCTATAAATACAGCTCGGCCTTGACAACAATTTAGGATCTCCTAATGTATTCTGAAACTGTTTGATTCCAGGCAAAACCAGGTGAGAATTGTTGCAGAATTGAGTAGGTGGTAACGAGGTGTGGTAGGTGGTTGAGAAAGCGATACTTATATTGTAACTCATATCGGAAATGTAAAACTTACTGCCTGTAATGTATTAGTCCCAATGTGATGGCTACATTTGTATTAATAAAAACAGTTACAAAAAAGAGAAAGCGACATGTAATTGTTTGACAGAAATTGCCAGTTTTCCAGTCCAGGGAGGACCTGGCCTGGCAGTTCTGGCTGGACTGTTCCCATGAGGCACAGAGTCAAGACAGATTTGCATATGGCCAGGTCTAAACTGGGGTGGCATGGTGAGCAAAAGAATGATGGATTTAACCCAGATTTCTTGACTGGGGGTGAATGTTTTGATTTGTTCTGCATACCGTCCATCAATTGTATGTGTTCATCATAGCATTAATTCTATCCAAACATCACCAAACGCTGACCTTTACAATGTCCTACACTTGTGTCCACACTTTACCTAGTGGGACCAAGCAACTACCTGGGCAGTACTGGTTTTTCACCCCCTATACGAGAAATTTCAGTAAATGTAGCTGATTATTAGAGAGGGCCCAAGAAATACAGAGGGTGGCAAGTTCTGCTGCAACATTAGTTAGCAGCCACCGCAGAAAGCTCGAGCAGATTATACTGTTTGCAACAGTTGCACTTAACTTCTCATTAACACCTTATTATTGTCTTGGTTTTCTATGTTGGTGGCCACTGTCGTTTCAGTTATTCTATGCCCATAGTTAAAGCTAATTCGTAGTCTCACTTCTATGTTTGTGAAATGCCCCAGATTTTTGGTTTTCAAAATCCGGTCACCTTATCACTACCTCATTCTGTAACCAGCACTTGACAACCTACTCCCACTCCCACCCTAAAACCTACTCCCTTCTTCACTTGAAGAGTGGTCAAGTGTACAAGAACAGATGCCACTTCACTTAAGGACTCTCACACATGGTGATCCCTCCACTGTCAATATGTCACATTTCACATGAAAGGGGATGCAGACATCTTCCAGACATCTTCTTATTTTGAATTTTACATAAAGGTGTACCCATATACACCTTGTCTGCGCCTCAGACTACAGGGATTGTTACATGGAATATTCATAGGACTACCTTTTTTCTTTCTGTAAACTTCAGCAAGGTGTGCAGAGATTCAATTAATATGGGAGACCTCTCTTTCCCATCTAGTGTCTTTCATATTTTTGTATTTAATACGTGTATTGATTTTAGAAACACTTACATTTAAATACCTTTTAGCATAGCATTGACATCACAATCTGGTGAGAGTTTTGTTTTTAACCAAAATAATGTCTTTTTTACAATTCTATTCATAATCATGGACAGCACATTGCCGATATAGGGTGCTAAGAGAGGAAGCGAGGCCGATGAAAAGGATGTCCTGGGGAAAATGCAAACAACTTTGATGGATAATCACAGATGTGGGTTAGAAGGGTTGTGGGGGGATATCAGAAAAGAAAACAGGACTCTGTATGAGATGAAAAGAGGCAATGGACTATTATCAGACTTTATTGCAGAAGAGAGAACCCTTCATCTTGAGAAACTAAGTGGTCACTTGAATCTGCAACTGTGCTACTTACTCTCTGCCTTGAAGCTGAAGTACAGAAGTGCAGAAGAGTAATGAGGATGTATCCGTTCTACTTGGCATGCAGATCATAGACTTCGGTTATTCCTGGCTACCCCAGGCTTCCCTAAATAGATCCCCAGGAGTCTATCATTACCATATTACTGCAAGTTTCATCAATGGAGTGCCAGGCCAACTCATTGGGAATTGGGTGGTGAAGGTTTGATAGTGTTGAGATCGATAAATGCATTAGCAATTTACACCCTGATGTATGCACTTATAGCAGCGGCAGTGCCAAGAACTGTAATATCGATGTACGCTGTAACCTATGCATGCACAGTGATGTCAATACCAGTAAATCCAATGTCAATTCACACCGTAACTTATGCCTGCATAATGACATCAATTTCAGTGAATGTAATGTTGATATACAATGTAACAACTGTAGGTATAATAACGAGAATATCAGTAAATATGATATTAATGACAGCCATGTTACACGTGCATGCACTCACAAACTCCTATCATTGCTGTCGGATTAATCTGAGATGACCTCCCCATTTGTTTATTTATTTATTTTAGTAGTTTTGTATAGCGCTAGCTGGACCAAAGGGTATCAGAGTGCTTCACAACATATACAACATATACAATAATGAGCAGACATGAGATCCAGGAGAGATGGGGAACATGTGGGTTCGGGCGGGCGTGGGACTGGCATATTGTGAGGGTAGACGAGCCCGGGGTAGGATCTGATATTCAGCCATACATAATCGGGAAACAAAGAGATTATACATAGAAGGGTTTCTTGAACTGCTTCAGAGGGTAGGGTCTGATATTCATCCATACAAAATCGGCAATCAAAAGGTTTGTACCCGGAGGATTTCTTGAGCTGCGACCGTGTTGTCGGACTCGAATTTTAGTAAAGGTGGAGTTTCAGTTGGGGGACTGTCCAGGGTCTGTCAGTTCCCTCAAGTGCGTTCGAGGAAGAGATCTTTGACTAGGCTCTTGAAATTTGGAAAAGAAGGGATTGTTCTTATGTGGGGTGGGATGGAGCTCCAGATTTTAGGTGCGTTTCCAGCAAAAGATGTGACTCTGGTTCTGTGCTTGCGAGTTTTTGGTGAAATGAACAATAGTGAGCTGGAGCGTCTGAGGTTTCTGGACTGGCCTGCCCTTTTGAGTTTGGCGGCCAGGTATTCTGGTTTACCTGTATGCAGGGCTTTGTGCATGAGGCAGGCTGTTCTAAAGCTGGCTCGCACCTCCACTGGGAGCCATCTGAGTTCTCTGAGGGCTGGAGAGATGTGCTTGAATTTCCTAATTCCGGAGACCATTCTTGCTGCTGCGTGGAGTGTGGTGTTCAAGGGGGCAAGGTGGGTTTTTGCTGTCCCCGTCAAGGTAGCGATCCTGTAGTCTATTCTGGAGAGGACTAATGCTTGGGTGGCTTGTTGAAGGTCCTTGGGTGGGAGGAAGGGTTTTATTTTGTATAGTAATTTTAGGTTGAGAAAGGCACTTTTAGCGGATCTTGAGATGTGTTTCTTCATGTCAAGTTTTGGGTCTAGGGTGATCCCTAGAGATTTCACCGAGTCTGCCAAGGAGAGGTTACCATTGAGGGTATTGATGGCTTTGAGCCATTCTTCCATTTGAGGGTTATCATCTTTGTTGGAAATGAGTAGTATTTCTGTTTTTTCTTGGTTCAGTTTCAAGTGTTTGGTTGTGAGCCAGTCTTCAACCTCCTTGAGCGTGTTGTTTAGTCTCTGAATGTCATCAACTGAGGTAGTTTCCAGATAGAGCTGCGTGTCGTCCGCATATAGATGAAAGGGGATGTTAGATTTTCTGAGTAGTGAGGTGAGGGGTTCGATGTATATGTTGAATAGCTGGGGGGAGAGTACAGATCCTTGTGGAACACCTCTGATGACAGGGTGGTGGTTGGATTCGAAGTTTTTGATTTTTATTCTCTGTGATCGGTTGTGAAGAAAGGAAGAGAACCAGTGAAGGACCGTCTCTTGTACACCAGCTCTTTCTTGTAGAACCCTTAGGAGCAGATTGTGGTTGACTTCATCGAATGCAACCACTAAGTCTAGGAGGATGAGAAGGCAGCATTGATCTGAGTCGTGTGACTTGAGTAGGTCGTCTGTGACATTGAGGATTGCAGATTCAGTGCTACAACCCTTTCAGAAGTCCGATTGGTAGGGATCTAGTAGTTTGATGTTTTGTAGGTGTTGTGTTAGCTGAGGGAGTACACATCTTTCCATGATTTTTTACCAAAATAGGGAAGGTTTGAGACCGGTCTGAAATTGTTCAGATCTTCACTGTCTAGCCCTGGTTTCTTTAATAGTGGTGCGACTTGCCCTACCTTGAGGCAGTCTGGTACGATTCCAGAGCTCAATGAGCTTTTGATGAGTTTGCACCATATTGGAGCTAGGACTAGCTTCAGGTCTTTGGTCAGGAGAGGTGGTAGATGGTCCAGGGCATGAGCTGAGGGCTTGGCATTGGAGATTAGATTGACTATCTCTGCTTCCTAGATGGGAATGAATGATGACCACTGTTTTGGCGATTTCACGGAAGCATTGACAAGGGTTTTGGTATTTTGATCTCATTGAGAGAGATGGGATTTAAGCCCAGTGCAAGTCGATCTTGACGATTTTATCATTGAAAAAGGATGAGAAGCTGTCGCACCGAGCTTTGGATGCCTGAGTTACGGGAGGTATGGGTTTGGAGGTTGGATTCTTTTTGATATTGAAAAATTCTTTGGGTCGTTTTTTTGCGTTATCTAATGCCAAGCAGAAGAAAGCTAACTTTTTGTTCTTGATGTGATTTTTGTACATCCTGCGGGCTGCTTGGAGTTAATCATGGTGGAGGGTTGAGGGATTGTTCCTCCAAGTTCTTTCTGTTGTTCTTAGTTGTCTTCTTTCATCGTTGATGTCAGTGGTAAACCATGTTCTAGAGGGGATGTTCCTAGATTTCTTTAGCTTCAAGGGAGCAATTTGATCCAGGGTAAGCGTCATATTGGTGTTTTAAAGAGAAGTGAGATCGTTGGTTGAGAGGTGGTCAGTGGAGAGGGGGTGCAGCAAACTGATTCTTTCTTCAAGGTCCGCTCGTGGTATTTGGGCTGTGTTCCTGACCCATTTGGAAGGGTCTCGTTTTGGAATTGGATTGTACAGGATCGACTGGTTGATGTCCAAGTCAGGGATACATGGGAATAAAGGTCATGCGACCCAAACCTAAGCCTACAAATTCTCAGGTCACAGATGAGGTTACACTCAGACAGAAGACAATGTACACCCAGAAAAAAACTGATCGATTCCACAGATAGGTAATCACACCACAAACAGGACTGAGGAGCTTGTCTCCAATAAAACACATTTGGCCAAAGGTGTGTGTTCCCAAAATACCACAAAGGTAGATGCCACATGTAGTTAGGACCATTCAGTCAATTAGGACACTGCATGTACACTTCACAGGGTGATCACATGCTAACCACACCGGTAATCTGCACACGCACACACTGCCCCATATTAGCTCTCCCTGAGGCAGAGAGCCATCTGCGTCCCCCTTATCAGATGGTTGCACTTGTTGTTTATGATTATGATGTTTTTCAAAGAATGTTGAATTAATTTATTGTACCCACAAAATGTACACATATGCAACGAAATGAAATGAAATGAAAATAGTTCTTTTATAGCGCATGGCTACCTGGAAGCATCCCAGCGCTTGGAACCACGGCAACAGGAGGTCTGAGAATGAAAGATGGGATCTAATTATTTAGTTAGTTTCCGGGAAAAAGCCATGTTTTTATTTTCTTGCCAAATGTGAGGAGATTGGGTTCCTGACGAAGGGAGAGGGGCAGAGAGTTCCATAACTTTGAAGTATTGTAAGAGAAAAGGCGACCACCAGAGTGAGCCTTATTGATTCTGTGGACTTCTGCCAGATTGAGATCATTGGAACGCAGGTTCCTGGGCGGTTTGTATGGTTTAATCAGGTTAGTAAGGATCGGGGGACCTTTCCCTTGGAGATTTTTATGGGCAATACAAAGGGCCTTAAAGTGTATCCGTTCTTTTATCGGTAGCCAATGGAGTGATCTTAGCGCTGATTTGGCTGAGGAGCGGTGGTTGGTGCTCGTCAGCAGTCTAGCTGCTGAATTTTGGGCTACCTGGAGTTTGCAGATCACAGATGCTGGGGCTCCCTGATAGAGCGCGTTACCATAGTCAAGCCTAGATAAAATTAAGGCTTCAACTAGGATCTTTTTGGCTCTATCAGGCAGTTGAGGCAGAATTTTGCGTATGGATTTTAACAGGCCAAAACAGGTGGCCGCAGTTTTCCTGGCTTGTACTTTAAACGAGAGACCCTCGTCTAACCAGTATCCTAAGTTCTTGATCACGTTTCTTGGGGTGGGACCAGCGCCCATAGAAGGGGGCCATAAAGTGGGGGAATTGAATGATGCCTTCCTGCCCAGTAACATCAGTTCAGTCTTCTCGTTGTTAAGTTAGAGCTGGGACTGGCCCATCCACTTAGCTACCTCCTCATGACAGTCACTCAAACTCGTGTGGGACAGATCTGCCTGGTTCAGAGAGACCACAAGCTGCGTGTCATCAGCATAGCTGATTAGTTCAATTCCGTAGGGGGCTGCTATCTCAGCTAAGGAGGACATATACACATTAAAAAGTGTGGGGCTGAGGGAAGAGCCTTGTGGAACCCCACACTGCAAGGGTATCGGCGATGAATGGCAATCCCCTTCAAATACCTTAAAATACCTTTCCTGAAGGAAAGATTCAAGCCATGAGAGGGCTTTTCCCGAGACTCCAATTTTGTTTAGTCGGGCTAAAAGGATACGGTGATTTACCGTATCGAAGGCGGCGCTGAGGTCTAGGAGGATAATCGCCACATTGCCACCTGTGTCCAGAATCCTCCTAGATTCCTCAACCACCTTTAGAAGTGCAGTCTCCAACCCTTGCCCAGGGTGGAAGCCTGTTTGAGAAGGATGGAGTAGATTAAAGGCTTCCAGAAATGAAGACAGTTGGTGATTTAGAAATCTTTCTGCCAGTTTACTGATACCCGGAAGAAGGGAGATGGGGCTGTAGTTGGATAGGTCTCCGGGGTCCAGGTTTTTTTTTTAACAATGGTTTGACCATGGCCATTTTCCAGTCCAGTGGGACTGTGCCTGCTTCGATCGAGGAGTTGATCAGATTGATGACTGGTGTGGCAATAAAGGGCAGGACTGATTTCAGGATGTTGATTGGAGCAGGATCAAGCGGCGAGACATTTTTTATTGCATTGAGGAGAGGGGGTAACAATTCCTTATTGAGAGGGGTAAAAGAAGAGAGTTCAGGAGTAGTCCCTTGAGAGGGAGGTTCAATTGACGATGGTGATTCGAAGATGGGGATGGGTGAGAGACCCAGAAGAATCTTTTGGATTTTAGTGTGAAAGAAGATTGCAAGTTCTTCACAGCGGGGCCCTGATGCATTTGGAGCAAGAGGTTGGTCAGGGGGTTTCAAAAGAGGTTTGACAATTCTGAAAATCTGTTTCGATGAGTTAGGAGATGCAATAATTTTCTCTGCGTAGAAAGCGTTTTTAGCTGCCTTTAGCGCAGATTTATAGGCTTTAATGGAGGCCCTGTATTTAGTTTTTATCTCTAAATTAAAATCTTTCCTCCATTGTCTCTCCTCTTTTTTACAGCTCTGTTTGAGTTTTCGGAGCTCTGGGCTAAACCATGGGCGATTGATTGATCCTCTTTTTTGAGTTACGGATTTTCTGGGTAAAACTGTGTCCAGTGAGTGCTCTATCCACTGGTTGAACTCTGGATTTGCTGTAGTGATATGAAGGTTTGTGGAAGGTAGGGTAGTCCTTAGTGCTTCCGACCATTCATTTATCTTAAGTTTGGACCAATGTCTTGTCTGCGCTCTGCAGAAGGGTTTGGTCAGGCCTGGGGGGTACTCCAAGTAAATGGTATAATAAAGTGGTCTGACCACGGGACAGGGCTGGGATCCATGGTGATTAAGTCTATAATATTTGAAAAAATTGGGTCAAGCAGGTGTCCCTTTTTATGGGTGGCTTTTGGGATTTTTGAACCATTTCGCATGTCTCTAGGTCTTGAGCCAGATCCATAGCTATCATGTATTGTGGATCGTCGAAGTGGAGGTTCAGATCTCCCAGTATGGTGAAGTTGGAAGCTGAGCTGGCGAGGTTTACAACCGTTTCTAGCAGTGTCTTATGGAATTGTCCTAAGGATCCTGGTGGGCGATGTACTAGGAGCCCGAGAAAGAAGCTGAGGGTGACAGGGTGATAGAAAAGTGGACGTTTTTGCAGTCAAGTAATGGACTGTCTAGCAGGCGACAAACTAGATGTTCCTTAATTCTGAAATCTGAGACTGTCTTCAGATGCGCCTTTGTCGATACTCTCCCAGCCGCTGCCTTTAATTAAACTGCTACATTTAATTAAACCAACTTGTTCCTGTTTTGCCAAACGCCTTTTGTCTTTTCATTTATTTATGGTACGTTCATATTCAGCAACATTTTGGCGAGCAAGATAGGAGAGATTGGATTATCAAGCCTTACTGTTGTCAAAGGAAGAACCCCAGCCCAAAGAGAATAACATTTGTTCAGCGAGAGCAGTGAGCAGATACCATATTTGATTAGAAGTTCTGCTGAATCCACAGGCGGAGGTCCATTGGGAGACAGCATTCACTGTGGTAGGAGACTACATCTGATATTTAGTCCCAGTATTTGGCGTGTGGCAAACTAGCAAAAGCGCGTAGATCACTTTTGCTTCTCCCCTAGTCAGCATGCTAGAGAAAGCAAAAATAGCTACCGTTTTTTTCACTTGAACCGTTGAGTGTGGCACAACTGGTACACGCCAGACCCTTGATGTATCTCATAGGGTCACTTATTGACTTTGCTTGAACCACTGAGCGATACTCAACCGGTACACCCCCTACCCTTGGCATAATATATAGGGTCACAACCTGAATCTTATTTTTTGGATAAGGAACAGTTAGGGCCATATGTATAAAGCCTTTTTCCCGTTTGCAAATGGGCATATTCTCAGAAAAGGCCCGTTTGTGAATTGGAAAAATCCTTTTGGGCTGTATCATTCCAAAAGGCCATCCCAAAATAGGAGAATTGCAAAATTTGCAATTCTCTATTTTGTGAATGCAATTAAGGAATTGCAAATTGCGATTCCTTAAATGCAATTCTGGAAGCACCAGAAATGTTCTATTTGGCCTTAAGGAATTGCAAATTGCCCCCAACTTCAAGTTGATGGTAATTTGTGATTTTCTTTAAAAAAGCACTTTTTTGATTTTTTATAAGTGCCATATGTGCACACAAGCATATTTCAGTGGTGCAATAGGGTGTCCTTTCGGCACTCTTGCAACCTTGATATTGCATTCTTAATTTGCGATTCACTAATTAGTAATCACAAATTGAGAATGTCTTCCCATTATTCCTAAGGGCCTCCTTGCACATAGGAATGAAGGGGAAAGTATTCCTTAATTGCAAATCTCAATTTGCGATTCTAGAATAAGGAATATGGAGAATTCACAATTTTGTTTGTAAATCCTATATACATTGCATTTTGCAATTCTATAATTGCGATTCACTGAAATTCACAAAACTCTTTTTTGATACATATGGGCCTTGGTTTCTTAACACTGATGGTCCTTGAAAGAAGTGAAGGGTAGACTTTTTCACTTGGACCATTGGGCATCTGGCAGTAGGTACACACAACCCCTGGGTGTGACATAGGGTGTCATTCAGACCTTGGTGAATAAGGTGTATCTTGTGTCTGGCCACAGAAGTCCGATAGTTGTCAGCTGTCTCTTTTTTCTTTGCACAAGTTGTTGCTATTTTTGTCCGCCGGGATGATATTGACAGATTATCCAGCTCCCTTAGTGCTGCGTGTTATGAAGAGCATCCATCTCCTCGGGCTGTAGGTGCTGGGAGGGTACAAGGTTCTTTGGACAAAGTAACCATCTTTTCTGTCAAATCGATTCGATTCTAGTCTCTTTTTGATTTTACTTTTATGCATTATTGATGTTATGGTGCTGTCGAAAGTTTGCAAATTGTGCTTCAAGTTTAAATGTTCTGTCATGTTAGTAGGTTTACATGTTTCATGAAGTAATAACTATTTTTTCAATGAATAAGAATTACATATTTGCTATTTTACTTCTAAAAGTCAATTTGTTTTGTTCTGAACCAACCATTACGTTTTGTTACAGGTTGTTATTATTTCATTGCATTTGTCATTGCCAAATTGTGAAACATCTTTTGATGCATCAGATTTATTTTTAGTTTGTAACTAGTAGATAGTTTCTGGTACAAACCGGTGTACACAGTTTTCCCCACAATTAGAGTAGAATTTGTAATCAATTAAAATCTCAAGACAATCAAACCGTTGTAAATTCCTTACAACAAGTTCCCTAATTCATCATGGAGACTCCACTTGACCACATGCAAGCTTGGTTCCCCAAACAGGCCAGGAAATTTGGAAAATATTGCCACAAGTGGCACACCCATACCAAAGCATACATATTCCCCTGGCCTGAGGGGGGAACATTCCATACCAACATCATAGAGTACATAAAGACACACATACAAGGCCCTACTTGAACTATGGATCATCTTCAAGGTGGCCCCAGCCTATAAGACAGGCACCTGCACCTCCCCACCATACACTGCAAAGAATGTGCCCTCACTGATGCCGCCGGCCCGGCCACACCTGTGCTGGATTACACCAATCCACCAGTTGAGGAGGCTGATGGACTTCCTCCGGTACAGCAAGCCACCAGACACGGGGCAGATCACAGGACCAACCAGAACAGACGAAGTCAGCCCTGGCTCAGTCCAATGCCAGGATCCCTCAGGTTTTGACCCTCCACCCATCGGTCCCAACCCATCAGGTCTGAGTAGAACAAGGAGCATATGCTCCTAACTGTCCCCACAGGATGTCCTAAGGTCTAAGGGAAGCTTGTGGCCATCCTGGAAGGTGAATATAAAAAAAAGGGAGGGAAGAGGATAAGAAGTCCATTCGTTTCCCCTTCACAAGTTACTAATAATCAGAAAGAGAATGGACACTGGTGTCTGCAAAAACCATTAGTTTGTATCAGAAACCCTCATAGACTTCCTGGAATTATCATAGCGGTATATCTTTTTTCCGCCCCATCAGGAGTCTTGGCATAGTCATTGGGTCAATGATTAACGTGCAGGATGCCTGCCTCACCCGAGGCTACTTCTGGTGTATGCAGAAGTGTCCAGAAATCAAAAAAAGGGCAAAAATTACGTTAAAAAATAATGACTTAGTCAAAAAAGAAAAATTTTTAATATAAGAAAAAGACTAGTCACTATCATTAAGAAACATTGTGATATGTAGGTAGTTGAGTTATTGGGCTACCATATCATTCTGAAAAAGTGTCGACATGTTTCAGCTCACGGGGCCCACAGGGGTCAGGGGAGCTTTCGTCAGGACAGTAACAAAAAACAAACACACAAATATATATATAACACGCACACCTTTTGTGTGTGTTGCAATAGTAGCAAAATGGGATTTCCAAGCTTATGCGTTCAGTATTTTGATATATATAGATAGCCGGGGGCAGAGTCAGCACAAGGCACGAAAATCGCGCCGCATGGTGTAAATCCAGAAGCGACTCCCAGTCCCCGTTGAAGTCAAAATACTATACTAGTATTATGCAGAATCAGCATTCTCTACTGATGACGGATAACAATCCAGAAACACGTGTCTAGAGATGGCCAGCATGAAACACTCTAGAGATTTTGCAAGTACACACACTTGGCGAACTGCATTTACCATGATGCCTACGGGCGAACCTGCTGGGAGTTGAAGCAGTGTGATCTCACATTTGTTTCCTGTTTAAAAGGCTCCCATGAGCCATCTGAGCTGACGAGCTCGTGGAGAGGCACCTGCGCACCTCGAGAGGTACTGTGACCCGAGAATACTTTGGCAGCCTGCTCAGCAACCCCATACATTTGAACTGCCTAATCTCTTCTGATGACGGATAACAATCCAGAAACACGTGTCTAGAGATGGCCAGCACTAATCAGCACCTACCTGGTGAAACACTCGAGAGACTTTACAAGTACACACACTTGGCGAACTGCATTTACCATGATGCCTAGGGGCCAACCTGCTGGGAGGTGAAGCACATTTGTTTCCAAACTAGAGGACATGACCGTTGCAGAGGACTGCATTCAAGACCAAGTGGGGGATCCGAGATGGAACTACCCCTACATGCAGGAATGCTTGAAACTATGTGAGCTCTACGTTGGGGAGAAACCGACTGGACCACCCACTCCAGAATGTATCCGCTGTTGCAGAAAAGTGTATCAGAGGCAATCTATTTGCCTTGGGCACAGATGGACAAAGAAGGCTCAGAAACAAACTTCCCCATTGATGGACATGGCAGGTAAGTGGATCTTGTGTTTCAAGGAAAACAGTACATGAATAAACTTTGTACTAGGTGACATCAAAAATCTGCTTAGCAGACACAGGGCCAGATGTAGGTAATCCATATTTACCGATTCTAAAATACTGAATTTTACCGATTTGATATTTTAGAATCGAAAAATTGGATGTAGGTATTATTTGTTTTTTTTTAGCGAATCGGTAAGATTCGGTAAATACCGAATCAGTATTTACCGATTTGGTATTTCCCATTCATCCCTATGGGCCTCCAGACCCATAGGAATGAATGTGAATATACCGATTCGGTAAAAGGGGGAACACAGTCAAGGGTGGCAGGGTGTCACTTTGACACCCTGTTGCACCCCTCAATAGTGCATGAGTGCACATGTGGCACACATACATGCCCTAAGGGCATGTATGTCTGCCACATGGCACTGTCATGAATTGCAAAAAATAGCTTTTTTCAGGGTTTTCGATATTTACCACCAACTATAGCGAATCCTGAAATAGGAAAAACACTCATTTCAGTGCTCCCTACATTAAGGATTCAGTAATTTACTGAATCTGTATTTTAAGAATTGGGTAATTTACCGATTCCTTAAATTACCGATTCGTTAAATTACCGAATCCTTCATTTCGGCCTCCTACATTAGAAAACCTAATACAGGTCGGTAACAGCCGAAATCCGGTAATTTCGTCCGTTCCCGACCGGTATTAGGCTTCCTACATCTGGCCCACAGTGTTTTCTCGAGCCCGCATCCTCACAGTCATGCTGATTTACATTAAGCATGACGAGCTGCATTTATCTCATTTAGACATCAAATAGGGACAACCCTAAGGGAGATATTTCCTGAACCCCGAGATATAGGAGGATTGATGGCAGAAAGCATTACACATGGGGAAACTACAACTCATTTCCTAGGTAGACTAAGAGAACAGTGCGGACAAGAGACAGTACAGCTCGAGACTGACATGGGGCCCTAGGTTGCATTCTTTTACAACATCATCAAAAGGGACTACCCACTGATATCCAAACTGGACTAGAAGGCGTAGTGGGGTTAGACACAAAATCCTGGTGGGGATACAGGCCTACATATTGAATTATTGCTAGAAGAAACAGGAGAAGGACAGGGAAAAGCAGGATCAGTCCTAAAGAGACACTGGCGGTTCCAACACAAATTGAAGAAGATTGGTCTAGATGGGGCTGCATTAGCCGCTAGCATACAGATGGCACCAATCTGAATGAGAGCTCGGGACCCTAGGGGATATCTTCCCAATCGTAGCAACAGACACAGGGGAGGCTGGCCTCAGCCAAGTCTCGTGGAATGCCACTGTTATTACAGACCAGGGCACATGGTAAATCAATGTCACCTGAAATGATACTATAAACAAACAGGCATAATCCCAAGGCAGCCCACACAGAATACCCATCCACAAAATCAAGGCCAGAGCAGTGCCATTGCAATTTCCAATCAGCCCCAGTTTATTCAGGCAACAGGTGCTCCACCACAGCAGGGACTTGATGGTTGGCCGAGCATGTGGCAACAGTCACTGCAGACAGGGAACCCAGCCCAGCAAGAGCTGGGGGCATAGCCATGACAAGAAGGGGGAACTGTTTGGGGAGGCAACGCCTTTACACAATCACAAAATACGAACACACAGTAGCACAAGATCACCCCAACAGGATGTATAACCCTCACACCATTATGCAGATACATTTCCCTACTTACATCTGCAGCAGGATGTATCCCCTCGCACCACCATGCAGATGCATTTCCTTACCTACATTTGTAAAAGTAGAGTATGGCGCCATATGCTAGGCAATCGAGAGGCCATACCAGAATTTACTATCCAGGTGACAGTAGAAGTCTAGGCCTCCTCTGCTGTTGGTCAACCAGGGCAGGGCTATCTGACCACGCTCTGGAGGGAGGACAGTCTTATGCGGGAGCAGGGGGCCCCCAGCTGGTGCATAAAAGCAGGCTCAGAGGACTGGTCACCCAGGTCCAACTTTGGGCGGGCTACGTATGTCTTACCAACTTCAGGGTTGACCACCAAATGGAGGCCATATTTTAGTTCCAAAATGAGGTGAATGCTTTTGTGTCAGGAGCCGGCTTCCTCAAATGCGCAGGACAAAGATGTCTTCAAACCTCCAAGGAAACGCAATCACACAGCCCCAGTGTATACTAGAAAATCAATTGAGTCAATTAACACCACCCACATGGGGCCAAGCATAACGAGTCTCAGCCCACACCTGACCCTCATCCCAAAACACAGAAAGCAAACACGATCCCAGTCATTCCCTGCAGCCTAGAAACAGCCCAAAATTCTCAAACCTTCCAGAATGAAGGCGTAACCCATTAACCCAGCACCGTTTAGAGAAAACCTCCTTGTGTGTCACGTGCAGAGACCAGAGAAATTACCACGTGTCATTTGAGAGACCGCCAAATAATTAAGACTCCTCTACTTCTCAAAATGGCATGCAGCCCAAGCAGGTCAAATGGATGCCAATTAAAATAACACACCTTTTTACAGAGCAGCCCACAGAGGAGAATACTGTCCCCTTCGTAGCAAGTAATGGGGAGGAGAAAAAGTACAAATAAACCTAAAACAAACTTAAAACTCACCATTCCCTAAAAGTGCTTCCATCATTCTTCAGCACCCTGCTAGGTAGTGTCATGCTCCAGTAAAGCCATAGAATGTACCCGTATAAAGAAAAACAGAAATTGTTCTAAACGCTGTCTAACAATGTGTTTTTTTCAAGCTAACAAATAACCTATGGCTCTTATGATTTAACTACATGTTCACCTTCATTGCAGCAGCTGCCTCCTCTTCAGCTGAAGCCCCCAAAAGAAATTCCCATCACAGCCTCCAAAAGGACTTCTACAAGCCAACCACTCAAGAGCACAGACTACAAATTGACTTTACTCTTTTTTGCTGTTCACCAAGACAGGGCACCTCTTGATGCCAAGACTACAGACATCTTTCCCGACTACCATCCTACAGCCTACACATGTTTTTTAAGTTGTGTACCCCTGTATTTCTGTACAAATTCTGCTTAGCCAGTGTGCTTGCATGCCCCATCAATCCCCAAAATATGCCTAGTCCCATGAAACCTGCTTTGAAATTCTTACAACACATGCTCAGAGACCTCTAGCACCTCACGTGCACATACACTGAACCCATTGCTAGCACCCAACATGCACTAAACCTAGAACTCTTACAGAACATATGTTACTAACACACGAACACTGTGGGCACTCAAACCATGAACAGGTCATGTTGCATATGCTTGCTGATACCCAATGCCCTAGGTGCAGACAGACTTTACTTACCCCAAGAGATATTCCCCCGAGAATGTCAAATGTCTCATCCACCTGTACCTCTGCAGGAATAGGGCAAAGAAACAACCCAGTAGAGTAGAACCACATAAAGCAGTAGTAAACCTCTCCCGATACGAGGCCATTACAGCTGCACTGTACCTTTTTACTCAACTCAGCAACATTCAAACAGAATTAGAAAGGATGCACAAACAGGGCACTGTAGGGGAGGGCACTGATTGGCCCGAGACTTTGTAGAAAAGAGGTTCATACAGACAACAAAACCACCACTTCAGTGTGAAAACGAGTACACCCCGCTTCTGTCTGTGGTCCCTAGATGGCCATCAACATATTTGAGGCTGCCTTTTTCAATGACAAATGGATCCCAAGTATGGAATTCCAGTGTGGGGCCATCCACCTGGATAACATTAGGGGAAATGATTCCTATGGGAAGGGGTCGAGCTCCAGCACAGACAACACATGCCAGGAAATCTAGAATAACTGAGATAAAGAGGTACACATGGTTGGAAGGGAAGAGGCAACCCCTGAGTGTACAGAAACGTACACAGTATTCTTTGTGTTTCACAGACAAAGGGCTGATACCGCTCAGAACCAATGTCAGCCGTGCAGCCAAGTTGCACATACCTTGCATATGCTGAAATTGTACACCTCCGCGCAAATGGATTTTTACTGGCATTATGGCAACTTTGCCTATGCCCAACTCATTCCCAGATGGAGGGGCTTCTGCACCCTCATAAACATGCACACCTTGACCCTAGTCATCCCTGAGGAACATCTGCCTGAGTTGTTCCAATATCTGCTACAGAAGAAAACAACTCTGTTGCATCAGGCTTGATGATGAAGAATTATTTTGGTTGGGGTCTGAAACAAGGACTTTCCGAAAGAATTCAGACTGTTCACAGACACTCATATCAATGCAGGAGGGTCCATACCTTTCTTTACTGTTCATACAAAAGCAAATGCTGCTGGTTACAAATGACCAGGTGGGAAATGTTGAAATGATTAATGATACTGAGCTCAGTCTTAATGCTAACAGGTAAGAACTGAGGGGCATATTACCAAGCAATAGCGATAATTATCGCTATGCATGGTTAGCGGGTAAAATTATATCGCCGAGCACCGAGGATTTTTACTGCTGAGATACCTTGATATTATCAAGGTTTATCTCAAAAGCGGTAAAAATACTGCGAAATGCATGAATATCGCTGAAAAATCAGCGATATTCATGCATTATCATGACAATGCTCTTAGCCATGTTATCCACCTTCCATTGGATAACATGGCTAAGAACTGCTTTTGGCAGGCGTTAGCTTTTGGAGATATTTGCGCTTAGCGCGAATATTTCCAAAAGTAGATAATAGGAGATAGCGATGTTAGCGACTGTTTCCAGTCGCTAATATCTTGGCACGCCCACTTTGCATGTTATTAGCGGTAATTGTCGCTGACATGCAAAGTGGGCCCCAAGATGATCACTATCTCCTTAAAGCTGTTGCTATCTGGTGTTAGCGACAGCTAGGTAATAGGGCGATAAAATTATCGCTGCTTTAGCGGGAAAAATTCCCGCTAAATCGGTGATTTGGCCCTTGGTAATATGCCCCTGAGAGCTGTACGCTTCATGGTGATGCAACCTCGGTATGTGTTGGACTTGATGAGGGTGATGGAGGGAGGAGTCTGTGCAAAGATCAGTGCTTCCTGTTGTACTTTTAGTCCTTGGAATTATCTCTATAATGGAACTCTTGCTCATACCATCCAAGCATTGCATCGTCTACAAATGGACATGAAGGAGAAGTGGGGTGCTCCTGAGCAGGAGTGATTTCATAGTCTCTTCACCTGGCTCCCTCTATGGGTGACCAGACTGTGCACATCACTGCTTCCTGTTGTAATTTTTTTACTATTACTGTGCGGTTTCCTACAAATGGGGATTTTGCCTGCTGTAAAAAGGCAGCCTGCAAACTAGGTAATATGCAAATAGCTAGGGAGCGGATAACAGACACCACAGCAACACACATCATTTCAAATAATGTTGACTGTCAAGATGTACAAGGAAAATGATTTTGTTGAAAATTCAACAAGAGGGGGTAGTGTTGAGATCGATAAATACAATAGCAATACACACCCTGATGTATGCACGCATAGCAGCAGCAGTACCAATCAATGAAATTTCACTGTACTCTGTATCCTATGCATGCGTAGTGATGTCAATACCAGTAAATCTAATGTTGATGTACACCGTGACTTATGCATGCATAATGACATCAATATCAGTGAATGTAATGTTGATGTACAATGTAACAACTGTATGTAATAATGAGAATATAGGTAAATATGATATCACTGACCGCCATGTTACACGTGCATGCACTCACAAACTTGTATCATTGCTGTTGGATTCATCCGAGATGACCTCCCCATCAACTCCAAGTCAGAGATACGTGGTCAGACAGGCCCTGCTACCCAAACCAAAGCTTACCTATTTGACAGGTCACAAGTTGGGTTGCACTTAGCCCAAAGTCAAACATGCACACAGTGAAAATACTGATCAATCCCACAGATAGGGAGTCAAACCACAAACATGATCAAGGAGAATGGCCCAAATAAAACATGTTTGACCAAAGGCGTGCATTCCTGAAATACCACAAAATTAGATGCCACATGTATTTAGGAATCGGGACGTGACATGTACAGCACATGGGGTGATCATCCCTTCACCACACCGAACATCTAGACATGCACACACTGGCTCACACAAGCTCTCCCCGAGGTCAAGAGCCATCTGTGTCCCCCTTTTCAGATGTTTGTACTTGTTGTTGATGACTATGACGCTTTTCAAAAAATGTCGAAGTGTTTTATTATACCCGCAAAATGTACATATGTGAGGCCAAAACTTCTGTACTCTGTGACTGTCTTCAGTTGTGCCGCTTTCAATACTCTCCCAGCTGCTGCATTTAATTAAACCACCTTTTTCCTGTTTTGTCAAATGCCTCTTGAATTTTCATTATTTAGGGTACATTCTTATATGAGCAACAACAGCAACTTAATCCTGCTTTTGACAAACAAGTGGGTTTTTGTACCTTTGGTTTACCTAAAGGTCTCAAAGTCCAACTCAACCTTTCACTCCATAATGGATGCAGGGCAATTAAGGAATAAGAACTGCAATTGCTATATTATTAAGAGACACAGATTTTAAGATTTTAAAAAAGCAAGTATACAATTTTACATTTTTTATACTAGTAACCGCAAAAAAGGTTTGACATTAACATTTGAGAAAATTAAGGCTTCTTTGACTCAATTAGAGCCAGAGGGGTCTCCACTATATGAGTCTCCAGGGGAGGTCTATAAAAGTGTACAGTAGGATAGACAATGTCATTATCCGAACCAGGATACATGAGGAGGTTGTGTTGCAAGTGAAGGCACAGGGAATGGGAATAGTGGTACAAGATACCTTTGAACGTAGAAAGAACCCAAAACACACAAGCAAAGAGTTGGCTAAATGTGATGTCCAGGCAGGGTTCCATGCTCTTCAACTGTTCAGTGGAGATCCTTATAAAGGAAGCGTTTGTTAATTAAAAGCTCAAATTAGAAGAAGTCAACTCCACAAGTAGAAGAAAATTGTGCAACCACTGGATCTCCGTGGTCAGTCCCTCCAAGTCGATAATAAGATAGCAGACCAAAAGAAATCTTTCACTTATGCAGGAAATGTTTGTGGTACAGACAGAGTACCAGAGTCTCAGATCAACTCTCTGCATAGTTGTACATAAAAGTTCAGAACAACATGAACCATTCATGTTGATAACAGGTATTCCTGCACCCTGAGGCATGTCCAAGGTCCTTGGACAAGCCTGACAGTGTATCATTACTGATTTTATTCAGGGTGATGCTGGAAGTCCCGAGCACTGCGGATCTTAAGGTTAGCCTCTTAAGTCTTATGTGTTCCCAGCAGAGTTTAGCAGTTGCCCCAGCTGGTTTATTTCTAACTCTGTCACTAACTCACAAACAGCCAGTACACCATGGGCCATATGCATGAACACATTTTCCCATAGACACAGAATGGGCAAAACCCTTTGATGCATCCGTCCCCATGTGAAGAGCGCCTTGTCATCAGGTGCTAATATGAATGATCTGCGCTGGGCTTTGAGGTGCATCTTTTCGCTAGCCCCCCTATGAGTACTCTTGTGCACACCAGATTAGTCGTTCTATCACCTTTCATTTTAAGTGATTGGGCAGAACAGCTACCAGACTCTGCTCACGGGGGTTACATGGAAATAAAAAAAAGTCTCTGGAGATGAAAAAAAGAAACTGTGTCTCCTAGCTCTAGCAATAATCTTCAATCCAGTAGGAACTCATTCAAATGACAATAGTTCTACCTTTGCCTGGCAACAATGTCACAAAGTTCGTGGCCCCAACTTGGAGCTGTTTATGATAATTCAGACATGTCATAGTAAATAGCTAAAAGTGAGTGTCTCTGTTACCAGCGCCTAACAAACTAGAGTAAAGAGTAGGAGGAAGTAAGGGCCAGATGCATCAAAGGGTTTTGCCCTTCTGTGTCTATGGGAAAATGTGTTCATGCATATGGCCCTATCTCTCATCATTGTTTCTTAGATCGAAAACATGTTGAGAAGAAGTAGAAAGAGGAGTAGACAGAGATATGCTGCCTGAAACTGTATTACACTCAATTATTCAAAGAAAAATGTATGTATTTGTTTACAACTAGTTAAAAAGAGCTGCAGCAACATAAAGGATATGGGGTAGCAGCCAGGTGCTAGTTAAATTGACTCTGCTGAGCGTACGTCTCTAACAAAGTAAATTAATATGACATCAGTCTGATCCTTTTCTCTTTCAATAAATTTCGTACCAAGGGCAAAACTTTGGCAAAATATTTTGCTAATTTTTGAATAAATGTGACCAGTGTCAATCAGTATTATGCTAATAATGTACAGGTGTTGGGATTGTGAATCACCAGGAGCAAAGCATCCAATGATCCTTCTACAATTGCATGGTGGCCGTGCTTTCTCTGCTGACTCAATGTAATCAACTGATCAGTGAGAGCACCACAATTCCACCTCTTAAGGAAGACCAACTATGGATGCAACAGCCTTCAGTTGTCAAATAATCCCCACCAGTAGAGAGGAAGTACTGAGGATGCAAATGGTGAGATGCGGCCTTGGATAGAACATGCACACATCATGCTCATCATCAAGGACATCTGGCATGTGCTACATAAGGTAACACACACACACAATCATTGAGCATTTTCAATTATTCACCGTATCTGGGTATAGTAGTTGCATCTTGGAGTCTGTGCCATGTAAGTAATAAGCATGCGCTGCCTCAACGCACTGTGTATTCATACCTATTATAAACAAAGACGTGGCAAGCACCTTTATCACAGGACAGACAAAAAATGCGTTGACACCCTCTATTGAAGAATGGTTTGTGGATTCGCTATCTAACATGGTTACTAAAGTCATGTGAGGGAGTGAATTACAGAACCTTTGAAGTGATATAATTACAGGGCAAAACCACTGTGGCCTATCTGCTATCTGTTAATACAGATTCAAACACATACAGTGTGCCCAGTCTGTATTACAAAACCTGGGAAATATTGTTCTCATGGATCAGGGAAAAATTGCTTAACACGTATAACATATGTGTTTTCTTATAAATCTGCTTAGAAATTTAAAAAAAGACGTCCTAATCAAGCATACTCGTCAAAAATATAATTTTAAGAAAACTGTGTTGGCAATAAATTTGGTACTTATGTAATGATGAACAAACTGACTTTGCATCTAACACGTGTCACCTTTCGAAAGCAGAGAACATGTTTTGCACTTCTCATTTTGCAACCATTGCAAAATAATTTAAGATCGCGCTCTGCATGCTTCCCCTTGTGTAAATACCTTTTAGTCTATTTCTTCTTAGAAAATAGCAAAACATGTTTGGGAAAATCGACTGCTCTGTTATTTTGTGCCCAGGCAAATCTTCTGTAATATGGCCGCCAGTTGCGATTTTAGGCAGTGACTGTATTTTTTATGTGAAAACATGTAATAAAAGAGGTAAAAACAGGAAAATGTTAGAGTGGTTTAAACCACCTTAACGTCTACACTAAAACACACAGAAACAACACCTTTATTCATGCATGCCTGAAATCTCATAATATGAATAAATCACCAGTGTTTTTCTGGAAAAGGGTGACAAGTCGACTTAGAATCGGTCTGTGCTTCGGTTCACTTACGTTTTTATTTTATGTCCTATTTAAGTCCATGACAGATCTAATTGTGCTTCAGCTACCATTTTTGAATATTTGTCTTCTCAATAAAATACTCAGTTTATATTGTCACTGCAAAGTGGCCACTGTCTTCAGAGAAATGCAGAGGCATTTACTAATAGGATCCTCTATTTTGAACTATTATATGTTTTTTAGATGGTGCATCTGAAAGCTATTCCGGCACGCCAGGAGGCCAAAAATTAGCTGAATCTTTAAAAATACCACAACTTGTTCCGAGTTCCTTGTAAACTAATATGCCACAGAAATCGACGCTTCCTGCTCCATCACCCAAGGCAACACTTCAGGTTAAGGCTGACTCTGAGCTAATGAGGGCAATTAGGGATGGAAAAAGGCAATAAGTGCTAAGATTCCACAACTGGAACAAAAAATGTGAATGCGCTCCACTTTGTGTGCAGAATTCACAAATATCATTTAATATTAAAACTAATGAAATGTACCAATTTAGAACAGGGCTTTACATAAATTTGCCTGACAACGCAAATATCGCGCCTGGGCTTTAAACATGTAGGCAGTCGTCTGTCAGGTTCTTTCAAGGGGTTAACTCAGGGGTCTCCAACCCTTTCTGCTATAGGAGCAGCTAAAGTTCAACAAAATTCATCCCGAGCTACTGATGTTAGTGATGTGATAGGGAGCACCCCATCCAGGACTATCAGCAGTGATCACACCAGTGCATTAGGCAGGGTTGCCTACCATAAAGTAAAACAGCAGTGTCAATTTTCAATCCATCAACATGGATATTACAACACATCCATAGCTACAACCACCCCCCAGCACAAAAAGCATAACATGAGCGATAAATATCCCCAACTCAAATAATATCTTTAAATTAATTTTTAATTTTGAAAATTAGCCATTTGTCTTTAATCAAAATCTTATGGGATCTGAAAATATAAACATTTTTGTCTCAAATACATGCTTTTTAATTGTGGTATACAAATAATACTTCAACCAAGTAAAAGCTTTTAATTTAGTAATCTGGGCTGCACACAGAAGAACTACTCACAGTAGCTTGAAGATGCCTGGGTTAACTTAACTAAGTACAACATAAATTACAATTATCAATGGCAGCTTCTGAATCTGTGGCTCTCTGATTGGTGTAAAAGAATAGGCACACTGAGGGGCATATTACCAACAAGTAGCGATAATTATCGCTATGTTGGTTTAGCGGCGATATTTTTATCGCCGAGCAGCGGCGATTTTTATCGCTTAGGAGCCATGCTATTATCAAGGTTTATCTCCTAAGCCATAAAAATCGTCCGAAATGCATGAATATCGCTGTAAAGTCAGCGATATTCATGCATTACCGAGCAAATGCTCTTAGCCATGTTATCCACCTACCATTGGATAACATGGCTAAGAACTGCTAAGGGCAGGTATTAGCTTTTGGAGATATTCGCGCTTAGCGCGAATATCTCCAAAATTGGTAATAGGAGATAGCGATGTTAGCGACTGTTTCCCATCGCTAACATCTTTGCATGTCATTAGTGATAAACATCACTGACTTGCAAAGCGGGGCCCAAGATGGTCGATATCTCCTACTAGCAGTCGCTAACTGGTGTTAGCGACAGCTAGGTAATAGGGAGATAATTTTATCTCCGCTTTCTTGGCTTTTAAAGCCAAAAAAGTGGAGATAAACCCCCTTGATAATATGCCCCCAAGTGTTTAAAAAGGCCCATCTTTTGAAGACTGACAGGCTTTTAATCCAGCCATCATCTTGTCATTTAAAAAAAAGGTTTTACATTCATATTTCAGTAACAGCAAGAGCCAATCAGCATCCAACTTTCTCTCTTAAGTGCCCCATCAGATATTTTCACAACTGGGTAAGGAGAAATCAACTAATTTCCTCAAAGTTATTCTAAATGTACCAAGCGTCTGGTCTCACATAAGGACCGTGTTAAGGCAAATCATGGCTTGAAATTATGCAGTCCACGTCTTTACATAAGCAAAAGGGAGTTAATGTTTCAGCCCGTTAGATCATCAAAATTATAATGTGGATCTCCATCAGGACAAAGGAAAACGATGCCTGTGAGCTGTTTGAAATGATTTATAATGAACAGCATCCAATGGTAAGTACTTAGCAATAGGGAAAATATCTAAAGAATCCCACCTTCGTTTTTTAACTAATAATGTGCCAATCATGAGTTTCACACAAGCCGTAGCCAATCACCTCTGTGAAGGAAATTATAAATGGAATGTTTAAAAAATATTTTAATAAAGCATTGTGGTTTGTGTTACTGGCTTCAGTTCAGTTCATTAAACTATATTCGAATTTGCAATCAAATCATAAAAGCACAATAAAGTACATCATTTCATCAAAAAGTGCATGGATCAATACAAAAAGTAATAACACAATAAAAACATGGGACAGGGTTAAAAAACTAGCCCATCAATCATTTCTTGTTATCCCTCCCATGAGATTTAACAGGTTGAGCGAAACTCAATTAAATATTTAAATGCATGTACATAAACTAATTAAAAAAAAGTTAAAAGTCATGACATGTATCTTTTCCTTAACCTCAAGGCCTGGACAATAAAATTTAAAACAGCAATGTAGATCATATGTGAATCAAGGCGCTAAAGGAAAATCAGACCCTCCTTATGTGACTTGAACTATTACGCTCTGAGATTGAGAATGGGGCACAAATAAGTGATCTATAAGAAGCATACAGTGGATAGAATGACATGAAATGCTTAGTGGTTTGACATGAAGTCCCATCACAAGCACAACTTGGCAATGAAGCAAACCAAGAATCCGTAACGGGAAAAACACCTAAGTACTGAATCATATTAAGTTGCAACTGCGACAGATAAAATCTGTGTTGTGGGGCTTTTATCCACAAAATATAGTGTTCCATACCATTACAAGTGGCACACATTGTATAGTGCTGGATTGTTACCATATTGATTGATTTCTCCAACCTTGTGTTTTCTCTTAATTTCAAGTACTGTAGCTTAACCTGAGCCTTGGAAGAGAAAGTAATATCAGTTTAGTTTGCCCCTAAATTTATCCTCCCAATATCTTGGAGTGGCTTTAAACATAGTTTAACCATGGAATAGACTGTGCCTTGTTTTGCTTCAAACAATCTTCAACTATGTCGCACGTAAACTTCAAATCCGGTGCAGACCATAATTTAACCCAAATCAAAATAGACCCATCAGGTCTTCAAGAAATCCTAGCCCTACCTCATTATGAGTGATAAGGCTTGAAATGGATTTTGGGATTCCTAAAAGTCTAGCCAAGAATGTATTCTCCACCATCTGTAGATGCTTCCATATAGCAAAACCTCATTCTCCTGCTCCATATGTGGCCATAGTCAGACACTTGCTTTTGTAAAACATCACCATTTCCTTAGGTTTGTGACCAAGTTTATTGGCAAACCCAAAAACTGCTTCGCATATCATTTACATTTGCTGGGACTTCTGGTTTATAAGTCTGCTCCAACTTGCAGAGAATGAAATTCCCCAATAGCTCAAGTTTGGGATCTTCATAATAGGTATCCCTCCCACCATAAGTTTGTTGGGATGGGTATTTTTAGGACCATTAGTCAAAATACATGATTTCTTATGGCTAACCTTAAGTTTCAAGTCCGCCATTAAGAATGAAAACTGTCCAACAAAATGTGCGAACCATTTGAAGTTTGAGATAAAAGCACCACATCTTCTACATGATGCAGAACAGGGATTAATCGCTCACCAGTTTTAGGAATGTCAGGGGTTAGTGTCTTTAAAAAAGCTTCAAGTGCATTTGTATAAAATAGAAATAAAAAAGGGACAAATATATAGGCATGTCTAACCCCCCTCATAACTCGGATGGGGGCATCTGGTCACCATCCTTAGTGTATCGGACCCTCATTATAGTGCTTTGGTGCAGCCTTTTTAAAGTCATTAAAAGGGGAGGATTGACTCCCGCTTGCTACATGATATCCTATAATTTACCTCTATCCACTAAGTCAAATGCTTAGGAGAGCTCCATGAAAGCCATATGGATGACTCCTCTCCAGGTCTTGACATATTTGCCTCGGATAAGAGACAAATTTAGAGCTTGTTCGGATGTGCCCAAGCCTGGGCAGAACCCATGTGACTCAATGCAATATTCATCACAGTTATCAACGGGATCAGATGGTTGTCCAAATATTTATTGTAGCATAAATAATTTATAGGGTCAAACCCTCCACAATTCATCCACAAATTATTAAAGGGAAGACCATAAGTATATAAGGCCGAAGATCAGTCAGTAGACTTTGGTGCTCAAAAAGACAGTATCTGTCAAAGTATATCCTACGCTTACCCAGAACTCGCTCCATTCACGGCTCAATCTAGGCTGCTTGATGCATGCATTTGCTGACAATGAACAAGAATGTGTGTATTCTGGTGTCAGCATGCACAGCATGAACACTATCCAAGGGACGGTAAGTGTTAGACTTGTCATCCTTAGGATCATTTTCTCCCAACCTTTTTGCCTGCTTACCTCCACTTTTTGCTGTATCTTTTTGTTGGCCTTATGATTCTCAGCCCTTTACCACTGCTAACCAGTAATAAAGTGCATGCGCTTCTCCCCTAAACATGGTGACATTGGTGTGTACATGATTGACATATTTAGTATACTTACAAGTCCCTTGTAAAGTTGTATACCATACACCCAGGGCCTGTATTTAAAGGCTACGAGTGGGCCTACAGCACTGGTTGTGCTACCCACCCAAGTAGCTTTGCAAATCTTTCCCAGGCCTGCCATTGCAAGTCCCATGTATGCAGTTTACTGCCACTTCAACTTGGCATTTAAAACTACTTGTCAAGCCTTAAACCCTCCTTTTATTGCACATAAGCCACCCTAAGGTAGTCCCTAGGTAGCCTTAAGGACAGGTTGCTGTGTAACTAAAAGGTATGACATGTACTTTTAAGTTTTACAAGTACTAATAGCGATAAACAGCTTAATTAGTTTTTAACTATTGTGGGAATTCCTTAAAACACTTATAAGCTGTAATTCGTGATTAGGACCGAGTAGCTGTTTTATGTTTAATTTCTTTGGAATGGTAATGATGATTACAAAGTGGACATTTCTCTGCTCTTGCTGGCCTGTGTGCCTTGCAGCCTGTCTCCAACACATGTCTGGGATTTGTGACAGCTACACTCTGAGCATTTCCTCTGGACACAGTCACAAACACAGGAAGGGTGTGAATGATAGAGAGCTCATCTGTGTTCATCTACATTCTGATAGCTCTTCGTGGGCAGGAAGAGAGAGGGGGGAGCTGACACGTACACCTGAATAGGGAGTGTCTTGTGTCCCACACAAAGGGCTGATTGGCTCTTACTGATTGACTGGCAGGCAGGGCTGAGATGAAAGGGAACCTATGCACTTTAGGTAGCTGCTCTGAATTCACCCTCACTTCAAAGGTACATTTGGATATAAGTACTGGGGCTCTGATCCTACCAAGATAGTACACTAATGGACCTGTGAAAAACTCGGCCTGGAGTAAAGACTGCTGTGTTACAAGATTTGCCGCTTTACCTGACTTCTCTAAAAGAAATGATTTCTGCTTTGCTGAGCTGCCCTGATGCCTGCTGATCTCTGCCCTGCTGTGAGCAAGGACTGGACCTATCTCAATTGGACCCAGAGTGGCTTCAATGACTTGATGGCTTGCCCCCTATTTCTAAAGTCTCAGGGTCATCAACGACTTTCTATAAGTCTGCTGCTGGACTCTCCCATGTATGAGTCCTATCCTGTCTGAGGTGCCAATCTAGTCCTGTGCCTTGAAAGTAGGTTCTGCAGCAGTTTTCCATCACAATCGACTTTGTGTCAATCAAAACCTATGCTGTGGCCTTTGACACCAACTCATGGCTAAATCAAAGACATACCTGCATGGCCCGACGACGACGTGGGACCCGACTGTGAGGCTCGGCGATGACGCTTTGACCTGACTGCTTGAATAGGAACTGAGTCTGCGACACAGAAGTTTGTTCCATCCAAGGTCGTCTTAGCAGACTCTGCATGAGTCCTGAAGCTGGCCTTCCCTCCATCGCAGTCAGACTGAACTTGTCACGTTCCAACACGACCTCAAGTCGGGTCCCGGTATTGACTTATAAGGACTACTTTTTGATTTAAAAAAATATATATCATAAGTCTGGTTCTCCCTGTTGGATTGTTGTCGTCTTGGTCTTGATTTTCTTATAAAAATATTACCTATTATTCTAAACCTGTGTGGAGTATTTTTGTGGCATTTTCATTGTGTTACTTTGTATGTGTGTGTTGCACAAATACTTAAGCATTGTCTTTTTAGATAAGCTTGACTGCTCTGTGCCAAGCTACTAGAGGGTAAGCACAGGTTATTGCTACTTCAACAGGGTGCAAACCTCTGCCAACCTTGGACCCAATTTCTAATAGTAAGCAATCTTAACAATTTCAGTAAAATGGGACCAAAGGAATGAGAAAGCTCCAAGAATCAGCGATGAGCATATTCTAGTTAAAATACTATATAAAAAGATGTTCTATTTGAAAAATGGAAACAAAAAAAGTTTTTTTACCTTAGGTGAAAGACGGCAAAAGGATGGGCATATGAAGAAATCAGAAAATAGAGCTTTGCTGTTGATACCAATAGTTGTCCACATATATGATTATAATAGAGTGAGAGGTACATCATAATTTGAGCTAGCACCCAAACGAATGTGAGTTTGACACAGTCAAAAAAGGAGTAGTCAATAATGAACCATAAGGACATCGCAGATCACCAGATAGAGTTCAGCAAGCAGTTAAATTCAGGGTGCCTGCCACACGGTGCAGGGATCAAAATGGGGACCCCCCCCCGGCCCCCAACCGTAGGCCACATAGAGAAGGGGCCCCCAAACTCATTTCCAACAGGCTTCTCATGTCTGAAAGCCCGGCACGGAAAGCCTGTTGGAAACCGAGCATTGTAATCCCAACAGCGCAAACGCCATCCATTGGGATTACGGACCGGCCTCCGACTTCCTGACGGAGGAGCCCGTCAGAATCCAGCTGGAAAAACTGGCGGGTTTCAAATCTGACCACCTACATTGTGACTAGGTGGTTCAAATTGAAGCCGACGATCTCGGTCGGAAAGCCTCTGACCTCAGGTCGGAGACTTTCCGACCGAGATTGTAATAGGCCCCTCAGAAATATTAAGAACTCACTGTGGGTGGCAATGTGTCATTTGGAGACGTTGTTGACTGAGTCTTAGTCAATGGACCTGCCGATTCAATTAGAAAAAGTGTTTAGAGTCAAATTGAAGATCTATTGGTTCCTTAAGCTGAAGGCAGCAATAGCTAATTATAAAATTCCACATTCCCATCCATCTATTCTTGTACTTATTACTTTATAGAACCGGAGTGGCCAATTTGTTTCTAACTATACTTCCTTCCGGAATCATCTTGATTATTGAGACATATTCAATCCAAATGGGAATCTGAACCTATTGAGTTTACACCTATTTATAATTGGCAGGAGGTCTGGTTGTCCAGCTTGAAATACAAAATCACGCCTTCCTTGTCTCAAACCAAATGAATACATTTACACAGATTACATTAGAGCCCACATTGCAAAAGAAAGTTAAAAGATAATCTTCTATTTTGGAATTGCAACTTTATGATTGGTGATTGTTCATATATGTTGTATCATTGTCATTTACTGAAGACTTTTGTTAAAAAATATTCTTATTTTTTGAAGATACTATACATATCAAAACCACCTTTTGCTTTTAGTTAATCCCTGGCCAACATGACCCACATGCGGACTGTGCATGGCAGCCATCTTTGGACAGTATTCGTATCAGTGAATGCAAGGTCATTCTATGCAATTGGAAAAATATGACCAAGATTTTTCTTCATCTTTGGAAATAATTTTTAATATATATAGGAGTAGTAGATACTATTTCACTTGAACTATTTCCTTGGAAATACTTCACTCAACCTATCTGGGAAAAACTGTACTCTAATTTCAAACAAACTAAACCTCCATGAATACTTATTTCACTTTTCTTAACATGTTATTTTGAGTGATATTTTTTACCTTGATGTATTGCATTTTTTTCTTGAAGTCTACTCCCTTTTTTCTTTCTTTAATTATTTTTTTCTTCTCTCTTTCAAATTGGTAACATTTTATTTGAGTTTATAAAGCAAAACAATATGGATAATTTTACTGCTCAACCAAGCTAAGCATAAGTGAACATATATTTCAGAATTAAGGCTATATTATACTATGCACATAGCTTTATATAAATTATTATCCGAAGCTAATAACACTTTCTGAAATGAAAAAATAAAAAGTTAAAATCAGATGAAGTTTAAGTTAACAAATACCACTGTTTCTACTATTAGCAATACTAACAATACTACTAATAGTAGCATGATTTGTTATTATTATTATTATTATTATGATAAGTGAATATTATCTTTATTATTATTATTATTATTATTATTATTATTATTATTATTATTATTATTATTATATACTACACAATGGGTAATTCTGTCAAGCACCAGTCCAAATTACACTATGAAACCCACTGAAGCCAAATAACTACTGGCTCAGAAGATGACAAATTTTATTGGCCTACCCAACCCAGTGATAAGAGAATAGCAAAGATGATGTGAAATCATTGTTGTGAGCTATGCAAGCAAGCCTTCAATATACAGATAATAAAAAGGATACCTTAAATAGGCCCCTCAGAAATATTAAGAACTCACTGTGGGTGGCAATGTGTCATTTGGAGACCTTGTTGGCTGAGTCTTAGTCAATGGACCTGCCGATTCAGTTAGAAAAAGTGTTTAGAGTCAAATTGAAGATCTATTGGTTCCTTAAGCTGAAGGCAGCAATAGCTAATTATAAAATTCCACATTCCCATCCATCTATTCTTGTACTTATTACTTTATAGAGCCGGAGTGGCCAATTTGTTTCTAACTATACTTCCTTCCGAAATCATTTTGATTATTGAGACATATTCAATCCAAATGGGAATCTGAACCTATTGAGTTTACACCTATTTATAATTGGCAGGAGGTCTGGTTGTCCAGCTTGAAATACAAAATCGCGCCTTCCTTGTCTCAAACCAAATGAATACATTTACACAGATTACATTAGAGCCCACTTTGCAAAAGAAAGTTAAAAGATAATCTTCTATTTTGGAATTGCAACTTTATGATTGGTGATTGTTCATATATGTTGTATCATTGTCATTTACTGAAAGACTTTTGTTAAAAAATATTCTTATTCATTGAAGATACTATACATATCAAAACCACCTTTTGCTTTTAGTTAATCCCTGGCCAACATGGCCCACATGCGGACTGTGCATGGCAGCCATCTTTGGACAGTATTCTTATCAGTGAATGTAAGGTCATTCTATGCAATTGGAAAAATATGACCAAGATTTTCTTCATCTTTGGAAATAATTTTTAATATATATAGGAGTAGTAGATACTATTTCACTTGAACTATTTCCTTGGAAATACATCACTCAACCTATCTGGGAAAAACTGTACTCTAATTTCAAACAAACTAAACCTCCATGAATACCTATTTCACTTTTCTTAACATGTTATTTTGAGTGATATTTTTTACCTTGATGTATTGCATTTTTTTCTTGAAGTCTACTCCCTTTTTTCTTTCTTTAATTCTTTTTTTCTTCTCTCTTTCAAATTGGTAACATTTTATTTGAGTTTATAAAACAAAACAATATGGATACTTTTACTGCTCAACCAAGCTAAGCATAAGTGAACATATATTTCACAATTAAGGCTATATTATACTATGCACATAGCTTTATATAAATTATTATCCGAAGCTAGTAACATTTTCTGAAATGAAAAAATAAAAAGTTAAAATCAGATGAAGTTTAAGTTAACAAATACCACTGTTTCTACTATTAGCAATACTAACAATACTACTAATAGTAGCATGATTTGTTATTATTATTATTATTATGATAAGTGAATATTGTCTTTATTATTATTATTATTATTATTATTATTATTATTATTATTATTATTATTATTATTATAATGACTGTTTTTATTATTATTATCATTATTATTATTATTATTATTATTATTATTATTATTATTATTATATACTACACAATGGGTAATTCTGTCAAGCACCAGTCCAAATTACACTATGAAACCCACTGAAGCCAAATAACTACTGGCTCAGAAGATGACAAATCTTATTGGCCTACCCAACCCAGTGATAAGAGTATAGCAAAGATGATGTGAAATCATTGTTGTGAGCTATGCAAGCAAGCCTTCAATATACAGATAATAATGCTCACTGTTGGAACTAGCACTTTCTGGTTGGCGGAAGGATGCCCCCAGCCAGGTAGAACCTATTGCTCCTGTCAAGGGCGGGTCATTACAATCACTATATAACCTGTGCTCACCCTTGGGTAGCTTGGCACTGAGGAAAGGTAATATGTAAAGCAAAGGTACAGCAGTCACTCGGGATTAATACCCTCAGCATCACAAAAGAGACTTCACACAGGATGTATGTAAATAACGTTTATATTCAACACACATTTTCAAACGTTATAAGATGAATATTATATACTTTTGGGCATAAAACACATTTGGAAATATTACGAGCAGTACTAAGCCCACGCGTATTGTAATGATATCAATAGTTTACACATTGTGGACAGTTCCTAAACTAACCTAAGGAGAGAGCACCCTTATGCAGTGCGACATACTGTCCACCCCATGCCCACTCCAGCAATCCTGGTAATACAATCCCACGCAGTTATAGGGTACACCACAGGTCACAACAATATCAAAGAAATGTACATATATGACACTAGAACACTCTTTAGCAGCTCCGCGGGTCAGCGCCACAGGGGTAAACCCAATGTCAAATGTATTGTGCTTTTGGCATGAAATCAAGGTATAAAAAGGCACCACCAGCAAGTTATGTGAATCACAGGCAGTCCGCAGACTGTTCCTGCCACTCACACACTCATTCTGCACCGCTACACAGTGTAACATCTATCCGATCAGTCTGTAGGCAGCTCTCTTGCACACATACACACTCAGCACTCTGAGGCGGTGCCACAGGCATCCACAGGTCAATGGATCACACCCTGCAGACTACATGGCCTCAGCATCCCTCTAGTTCACCTTGACTGCCTCATACCCCTGGATGAAAGATAACCAGGCCCTCCTCCCTGATATTAGTCTGCATGCAGCCAAAGTCATACTTAGCCTGGGTCCTTGAGAAGCAGGTTGGGATATGTGGCAAGTTTTAATGGGAGACAGACATAAACAAGGGGAGTTTAGCAGCCACTTGGGAAGTTCACCCATAGATCTCAAACACAATGGAGTGACACAGTCTATTGGCCCACTTCCAAACTATCTTGGAAATGTTCCTTCAATTCAGGCCATCTCTCTCGCTACTACTTGGCACCAATATGTTTTTGAGAGGAACCTGGTGTGGAGAGGGCAGTTGGTCCGCTGCAGTGGCAGGCAAAGGGGAACAACGATGAATGGGGAGTAAGAGAGGGGAGCCTCTCAGCAGGAAGAGGCACCCTGACAGATACCCATTGAGCAGGGTCATAACCAGGCAATCCGGGAACTGTGCATTGGTATTGGTCACACCAGACACTTCAGGTTTAATCATGAAGAGTTGACAAAGTCATACTTCTCTGGAAATGAGGCACAACGTCTGGGGCACAATGATACAGGTTGCACCTGTATGGTCATACACAAAGGCGCAAGTTCAGCAGAGCTACATGAGATATTATGAGGCTCTACTACGGGTACACTCCACCTTCGAGGGTTGCACTCTGTGAATCAGACACCACATGCAATGAGCATACAGTCAGCGTGTGGCACAAGAAAGAGGCGCCATGATCAACAAAAAGGGCAACGCTGGGTTACCGCAACCGGTGAATCCGCTCACCACAAACACGACAGGGTCCTTGCATTGCAAAAGTCACATGCCTTAGTTCCGGGCAATATTTCTGGGGCTCCACACTAGACAAACCGGTCTCCAGGCACAAGTCTTATTTCCATGCTCAGTCTGCACAACCAGTTAGGATTCAGTAGCCGATGTGGGCACTTGAGAGTGCACTGCTCTCCAGATGTCACAGGTAGATGGTGAAGGTCTACCCCTTGAGATCTTCGATTCCTCTAAGGTCTAGAGAACAGGAGGCCTGCCGACAGGCACTTGAAGAACACACTTCAGGGCACCACCCTTCAGCCGGTCTCCAACCCACGCCACCCACTATTCAGAAAAGGCACACAAGCTTATCTCACCCTTTTCTGGAGGAGTCACCTGTAGTTATACTGTCATGTGTCTTTGAAGTTAGGGGTGGTTTAAGGGATTTCCGTTTGAACCACAGATTTTAAATTGACCCCCTATATTCGGCCTTGTGGGGTTCCAAAGGGCTCGTTGCTGAGCCCATCCCTTTTTAATATCTATGTATTGGAACGGACTCCTTTGATCCGGCAATTCAGGTTTAGCCAAACATCTTATGCCGACGAGACATCGATTGTGGTAGCTGCTTATAAAGCTCAATCCTCCCCCGAACCTCAGTTTCAAAATTATATGCTGGAAATCAATAGTTGGATGGGCATGCATTGCCTTACACTTAATTCAGATAAAACGGAGAATGTGATTTTTGGTTACCTTCGACCTAAATGGGACGACTTATGGTGGCCTATTGAAATGGGAGACCACCCAAAACCGGTAGCAAAGGCTAAACTTCTAGGGGTACTGATTGATAATAAGCTATTGTATTCACAGCAAAATAATATTATTGTTTCTGCTGCCTTTGATTTCATCAAGAAATTGAGGAGGGTTCTTCTGTACATTCCTACAGAGTCTAGGAGGATAGTGCTGACTGCCCTTGTGCTATCAAAACTAGACTACTGAATGGACTGTATCAGAATATGCAGCAACAGCATCTGAAAAAGTGGCAGATGATACAAAATGCAGCCACAAGACTCCTATTAAATTGGCCTAAATATGAGTCCGTTTCTAAGGAAATTTCGAAACTCCACTGGCTTCCTGTAGCAAGTTGCATCAAGTTTTTAAAACCTGGCTGTTCCAGAACTAAATCACGATCCCTGGGCATAATTTTAGTCTCAGCACCAAGACACCTCCAGGTATTTAAGCGCTCAATAAGTTAAAATAACATAACACAGATGTTTCCCCTAAAATTTTGCCTCTCTGCCATGGAGCCTCGAATCTTTTGTGCAATGATGATCCGGCCCCTGAAGGCTAAGTGTCAAAACCTCTTGCTCCCATCTTTCCCATCCAGCTCTCAACTGTCAGAGGTCTGTGATATGCACATGGTTTATAGCTATCACTGGGGAATGCACAGATGTGCTCCCCTGACCTCTGATGTCCACTGGAACCAGGCACCACAGCACACAAGACTCTTAGAGTATAGAAATGTCCATATTCCAGAAGTCCACAAACCTTTCAAATTCCAGTACTGATACACCTTCACACATTCATTCAAATTCGTGATCATACAAATCAAGTATTCTGACCACCATTATTTGATCACTTTCCATACAAAATGTTTTTGGACATTCTCTTTACAAAATTATATAAACAATTTGCTTTTTTTCCTTATGCAGAACAAACAATCAAAACACATAAGGAACAATTTTTAATCTGCAGACCATTAAAAATAATGTAAAACAATGGATGCACAAAATTCATGAAAAATCGTATGAAAAACCATTAGAATTCTTTCATAAGCCTAGGTTCTGACTTTTTGCACAATCACAGGTGCTTCCTCTCTTTTCATTAGTTAATAGTTCCTTGCTTAATGGACCAAGGCCAAACAGTGCCTGTATGTAGCTCAAGGAAGAAAAAAAAAATCATTTTAGGATTACACATATTTATGAGCTCCAATAGCAGCATAGGTTGAAATGCACTTGTTTGGGAGAAAAAAGCTGTCTACGCATTTCAAACCCATTTTTTGATTTTGGGGTTCTTTTCAGGACACGGAACATCAGAGCACTGAAATAAATAAATAATAACACTTATATTAACATACTATTGCACATACTATTGCACAAAACACACATGTTCTGTTCAAAACCACTCATCATGTTACCTCTTTTTCTAATCACATATCAGCCCTTCCAGCAGGACATTAATTCTCCTACATCCAGTGGTTAGCCATTCAACCTCCAACAATATGAATGAATCCAATTGGACCACCTTGTTCTGAAGAAATATCCAAGTTGAAATTCTACTCTCTACTGCACAACAACTCACTTTACGTAGTATCAATCCTTGATTGTGTCCCAGAGTCTGCTGAAGGAACACCAGAACTAATCAGACCTAATTTTGGTTTGCCACCTGTGAAAAAGCAGTAACCAACAACCTCCAACAAAATAAGTCCTCTGTCTTGCCGTCTTTAGTCAATAACTATAGTCACAAACTTGCACTCTCTTTTAGGATCAAATATACCCGCAAATGCATTGGTTTGAATGTCCATATCTGCATGCTTAAACATGTGCAGATTGCGCCAATTGTTTGATGTAGCGGCGATTCGGGTTAAATGTTTGTGGAGTGCCCGACATGCATTCTAACTTTTCTTATCACCCAAATTGGTGCACGTATTATCAAACACAAGCTCCCTCTATAAATGAAACCCCTCAAAAACGTGTTGGTTTTCATGTTCTACTCTGCAAGTTGAACCGTGTACTCAGTACACCAGTTGTGTGAGAGGACAAGGATTCAGAACTTTGTCGCCTGCCCGGAATATAATCAAAATACGTCTTACTAAGTCCGGTATATGTACCTTACAACCTGGAAATTAAGAAAATGCTCAAGGGTGTGCCTTACCTTCTTTTGAAGATAGCTTTCCACCATGTCCTTCGTTTGTAATTGACCGCTCGATTGCTTCCTGTCCGCATTCAAAGAGCGGTTGTTCTTATTAGCCAAAGTACCGGAAGTAATGCTTTTTTCATTGCAATACCAAACTGCGATTGTGTTCAAAGTATTTCGTGGTGCTTGTTGCTTTTTTTGTAACCGTATCTATACCTTTTCTCCTGAAGCTTAAAATTCCACTTATCCGTGGTGCGTGGTTAACCACAACTCTGATGTTTCTTCTGCATGTCATTTTAGGATTCGTAGTTACCTTTGATTGTTTGCATCCTCAATTGCCAAAATCTGGAACACTAATTTTTTAATTATCGCATGTAGCAAGGCGATGTGAAATGAACCTTTGTGATTTTGTCTGATATATCCAAAAAACAACAATATGTAGAAACGTAATTTTTACTAGCATTTCTTTTCTTTTTTCCCACATTTTGAAGCTCCATCATTTGATTTAAACCATCCATTGCTGCGTCAAATTTAACAATTATATAGGCCTCTCTTCAGATCAGTGGCCTTTCTGGATCACCTCCTCGAGGACCATGGCTAGCTGATGATAAAACTGTCCAACTTAAGTCTGTTTCTGAAAGTTTTTGAGTGATCCAATGGTTCACTAATTGGCCAGGCAGCACTTTTTTACGTATTCTTGATTCATGTTGAGTTATCCATTGGCGTACTTCTTGGCTGGTTTTTCCAATGTATAATTTGTTGCAAGGGCAAATCACCCCATATATCATGTTTTTGGTTTAAGAATGTTTAACAAGTTATGTTTCCAAATTGTATTTTTATGTGTAAATACACAGCCTTCAATCATATGACTGCAACAAGTACATGTTCCACATCTGTGATGCCCTTCGATCAATGGAAGATTCAAAAAGTCCCTTTGAGTGCTTTTCACTGATGTTGGTGGGATGGAAACTCGAACTATTTGGATCCCTATAACTTGCTCCTTCTTTGGTGGAAAAAGAGGTTTTGTGTGTGATTCGCCCAAACCAAAGGCCAATTTTGATTGATGATCCTTTCAAGATGATTAGTTTTAGTACAAAATGTTGATACAGACATTAGGCGTTCTGAATTTGGATGAATTTGGAAGAGTATGGTGGGGTCCACCATACTCTTTTCATGGAATGTTTGAGCAATTCATTAGGGTATCCTCGCTATTTCAATTTTTCAATTTGAATATTAGCATGAAAGAAGTAGTCTGATTTATTGGACCAATTTTGTTGAATCATTAAAAACTGACAGAATAGTAAGTTGTCACGAATAATGTAAAGACTTGCTTCTTTCTGTATGCTTTGAATGTAATGTAGTCCTCAGTTGTCCATCCACTACAATGACTTCTACATCTAAAAATGCAATCTTTCAATCTTTAAAGCATCTTGGTGTCGACTAAACCTAATATCTGGCATCCTTTCATTGAGCCAACTATGGAATCGATGCAGTGTCTCTTCTTGCCCTGTCCATATACAGAAGATATCAGCAATGAACTGCACCCATGTTGAAATTGGAAGTTGAAAAGGATTGTTCTGAAGAATAAACTGTTCTTCAAATGTTGCCATGTACAGCACTGATAGCTCCTGTGCAAAAGGACTGCCCCTGGTGGGCCCATTTACTTGGAAGAAAAAGTCTTTGCCAAATTTAAAATAGTTTTTTTTTGCAAATCTAGCCAAGTACATGATGAACATTGTATGAACCTGATGTAGTATCGGTCTTTTATCCAGGAAATATTCTATTGCCGCTAATCCATCTTCTTGTGGTATCTGAGTGTATAGTGAAAGAGTGACGAGTCTCTGACTTTTTGTAAGGAATTCAGCCAGCCACCTTATTAATAAAATCATGGTGTTTCTTAGATAGCAAGCTACTTATTCCAAGAATGGTTTTACGAAATAATGTAATTTAGCTATTGATTCCAGCATAGAATTACATCCGGAAACTATTGGACTTCTCGGAGGCACTGTTTCACTTTTGTGCACTTTAAGAAGCAAACATAATACTGTTTTTTCTCAACAATGCATACTCCTTTGGTCCAATGAAGCCTTGATCAAAGCCAAATTTGAGTACTTCTGGAATTTCTCCCTGGATGTCTGTCATAGGGACCCTTGAAATCTTCTGTAAAATTCCTCATTGCATATTCTTTTTCAGCTTCCCTTTTGTAGTCCTGCATGGCCCAGACGACAATCTTCCCGCCTTTATCTGCAGCTTAATAACAATAGAGGAATCATTTTTTAAGGTGGACAATACTTCCCTTTGTACTTTAAAGATGAAGTGCTTAACATCATTATTTTTCTTTTCCATGTCCTGGATGGCTGATAACACTGTGTGTTCAAAGGTTACAACCTCCTTTGTACTGCATTCGATGGAGGACAAAACAACAATCTGTTTCTGAGTCCTGTGATATCATTGTTAGGAGGGAGGTCATTATGTAGAAAAACAGCTTTCAATCGGATTTCCTACAGATTTCCAGTACCTCTGTCTTCATTTTTACAAAATCAGTGTAATTGTGAATACGAAAGAACAACCTTTTTCTAAAATACTTTTTTCGTTCTTAAACAATGCTCTATTTGAAAGGTTAGAAATGGAAGAGATCACTATTTTTTGTAAAATTGTCGTCTGGTTGTTAATTCCCATGGCTGATTCACATGCTCTTTGCCAGCCTCTCCCTAAAAGAGAAGGTGGTTGTTGGTTCCTAATCTGGTGGTTCTGATTCAAAGTACCTTCTCCTGTGTCAGATACACCGGTTGAAGAGGATGAAGTACATGAAATAGAAATTAATTGTCGCCTTGACTTCACTTGATATTCTGGTAGAAATCTTTTTGAATCAGTTCAGGAATAGAAATACATTTGTTGGTAGGGATACACTGTTTCTAAATTGAAGTTCTACTAATCTTTTTCAAAAGTTGAACTTTTTTGATTGATGGTGAAATCTTTAAACTCTGCAATTTCTCTCTCAATTTTGCTCAATAAAGATTTTGATTGTTTATTGATTGATTATCTTTAATCTCTTGTTCCAAACTCAAAATCTCTTCCAATTGCTGTTTAGATAACCTTTGTGCCGTTTTGATGGTCAATACCCTCAAGTCCCTACTGTATTTAGTGCCAATGCAGCTGTAAACTTTCTGGTATAATGGATCCTCAGTGAAGATCACAGGGATTTTGCACATCTGTAGGCCCCAAGGTATGGTGCCTGCTTTTAAATTGTTCTAATAAGAAATGCCCATGTAGTTCAGTCCGAATTTGTTTCTTTTTTAATCTATTCAGTTTTTCTTATTTGTTTTGTTGTTTTGCCATAGAACTTAAAGACACTGAGGAGAATAATGATGGTGTGGTTAACAATCTTTGAACATGGTCCTCTGCATATGTAAACGTGTCTTGTTCAGTCATATTTTGAATTCACACCACAAACACTGGGTCAAACAAACTCACCCCACATGGGGTGAAATCAGCCAATACTAGGGATTCAAATCCTTCCCAAAACCTCATGAATTGAAATCTGCTACCAACTGTATAAACTTACAGGGTTGGGCCCTAATCAGTAAGGCTAGGCCCTCTCGAAACTCCACAAACCTCTCACATGCCAGCACTGATACACCTTCACACATTCATTCAAATTTGTGATCATACAAATCAATTATTATGATCACAATATATGTGATCACTTTCCATCCAAAAAGGTGATCCTAAAAGAGAGAACAAGTTTACGAATATAGCGGCATATTATCAAGAAACAGCATTAAAATTATCGCCGCTTTGGCGGCAGGAAACAGCCGCTAAAGAGACGATAATGGGCTTGATAATATTCCCTTGTGAATTCCCCTAGAAGCCTATGTTCTGGTGTGAACATGAGCTTCTATGGGAATTCACAAGGGCATATTATCAAGCCCATTATCGTTGCATTAGCAGCAGTTTCCTGTCGCTAAAGCGGCGATAATTGTAAAGGCATTTCTTAATAATATGCCCCATAGTTATTGACTAAAGACGGCAAGACGTAGGACCTATGTTGATGGAAGATGTTGGGTCCGGAAATTTCACAGGTGCCACCTAAGACAGGTCTGATTGGATCTGGTGTTCCTTCAGTGGAGATTTTGAAGAAATTAAGGATTCGTCCAACATAAAGTGAGTTGCTGTGCAGTACAGAGTAGAATTTCAGCTTGAATATTTCTTCAGAGCAAGTTGGTCCATTTGGTTTTCCTTATATTGTTGCAGGTTGAATAGCTTACCACTGGATGTAGGAGAATTAATGTCCAGTTGGAAGGGCTGGTATGTGATTAGAAAAAGAGTGGTTGCAAGTAGAATATGTGTGTTTTGTGAAATGTGGTGTGTAGAGTATGTTAACATAAGAAGTGTTATTTGATTTTTTCAGTGCTCTGATGTTTTGTGTCCTGAGGAGAACCCCAAAATCGAAAAACTGGTTCGAAGTGTGTCAACTGTTTTTTTGTAATTTTATTGTAATCCTCAATTGAATTTGTTTTTCCCTTCCCTGAGCTCTGTACAGGCTCTGTTTGGTCTTGGTTCATTTAGCAAGGAGCTATGAACTTAGGAAAAGGCAGGAAGCCCCTGTGGTAGTGCAAATGCCAGAACCTGGGCTTATGAAAGAATTGTAATTGTATTTATATGATTTTTTTGTGATTTATTTGTGTGTATTGTTTTACATTAATGTTAATGGTCTGCCCTTCATTAATTGGTCCGTATGTTTTATGATTATGTTTGTTCTGTATAAGAAAAAATAAGAAAATTGTCTACATAATTTTGTAAAGATAATGTCCAAAAAAGTTTTGGATGGAAAGAGATCACAAGTTTGAATGAATGTGTGAAGGAGTGTCAGTGCTACCATTTGAGAGATTTGTGGAATTTGAAGAGGGCCTAGCCTTACTTATTAGGGGACCAACCCTGTATGTTTATACATATTCCATAAATGGAGTTTCTGAGCGAGTTATGCCAAAATCTCCTTGTCCACCAGAAAGGATGTGGCATGACAAATCCATTGATAGGAAACAGCAAGAGGCTGCTCTACTGCAATCCACTATTGCAGCCCAAAGCAATGTCAACTCTTCCCCATGTTAACCTATGAGAAGAGCTAGCCTCATAGGTAGTGGGACACACATAGGTATTCCTCACTATCTGGGTAAACATGAGCTAGTGCGCAGACAGACCTGCAATGGCAGGTAGGAAACATAGTCCCCAGCTCCAAAAGTGCTAGTGTGCCCACACAATTCTGCAATGGCAGATTGGACTTGAGTTTAACCAAATGGGTGTCAGTGCGCACACACACACCTACAATGTCAGGCAGCACACACAATCATGGGCACAATAGGTGCACAAATACAGTGGCCTGCAATGGCAGGCTGCTCATGAGTTTTTTCGCTATAGATGCCAATGCGCACACACCAGTATGCAATAGCAGGACGGGCACATAGGCTTACCCAGGTCCTATCACCTTATGTGCGAGTGCACACACACCACCCTGACTGGGCCAGCCAGACACAGGTTGACCTCCTTGAGGGTGAAATTGCAAGTACTCAGCCAGAAAAGGTGGACCGGGCACCTTGTCAGTGGCACCTTGAAGTCAGGCTTGCAGACACTGTCCTGCACCGGCCGGCCTGACCCGGGTATTAGAACATAGGGGATGCAGGTGCACTCACCAGGGATGTAGGTATACTTATGTAAAATGTCATAGGGGCCAGGCCACACCCTCAAATCTGCAACAGCAGGCTAGATACATATTTGAAACAGCATTAGGGCTGGGTGGTAAACTCTGCTCTGCTGGTGGAGTTCATGGAGTTTTTATAACTCAGCAGTCTGCTTGGAATACGGACTTTCACAAAAAATTAAGCCCGGGTGTAAAACTTAGCTGTTTTAAAAGAGTTTGAGGAAGTCAGCAACTTCGAGTTGTGCGGAGAACACAGAGTTACCATTAAACTCAGAACTTCGCAAAGGAGCAGAGTTTTTTTTAGTCAGCATGCTCAAAATGTCTTTTTGCACACACTGGAGTAACTTGCCAGGATCTCGCGATCGCCCATGAGATTTTCAGGACCGTTTGCGGGTGCCATGGTATTTGCTAGCCAGCCACATCCTCCTGCGAGTTTTTACGGTCGCCAACACGTCATTCATGCAAGCCAGCAACTTCCGGTGGATGTTTTCTGCCACGTGATCCCGAATGCCCAGGATCTACTGTGGCGGCAATCTGGGAAAGATTCTCTCCTAGAGAAGCATCAAAATCTTCCTGAACTGATGATTTAGGGCAAGATTTAGGTAATCCCAGATTACCGATTCTTAAATACCGAATCATACCGATTCGGTATTTAAAAAGTGGCAATCGGGATGTAGGTAATTTTACCGAATTAATTACCGAATCGGTATGATTCGGTAATTAATGAATCTGCGTTCGCGGTTTTTGCGGATTTGCGAACTCGCAATCCGCAAAATCCGCGAATTCTCGCAAATTTGCGGATTTTTTTTTTTTATGTTCGCACGGGTTTCTGCAAGTTCGCGAGGGTTTTGTACAATTTCGCAAATTGCGAAATTGTACAAAACGCGTGCGAACTTGCAGCAACCCGTGCGAACACAATAATATCAAGAGAAAGAAGCTCCTGGTCACAGGAACAGCACAGGGATTGCGCTCATGAAAGTCAAGGATGCAAAGGCCTCTACCCAGCATCACAGCTGACTTTCCACGGTAGATTTGGGAAGAGGCACACCTGTCCAGCCTCGAAGATGCTCATGATTGTTTTTGGGCTAATGAATGAGTCACTGAATTTGAGCATCTATGCATTTGAGTTACTATGCAATCGCCCAGAAGGGCGCAGGGGTCCCTTAAGTGAGCTGTCCATCATAGTGGGTGAATGGCGGGAAAACGGTGCAAACAGCGAGTGTGTGCGCGGGGCCAAACGTGCGGGGCTTCCATGCGAGTTCACATGCCTCTTGTGTGCATAAAAGGTCAGAGAAAGATCAGTTCAGCAGATGAAGAGAAAAAGCTCCACAGGAAGGGTCACAGGAAGGGCATTTGTAAATATTTTAGGATGGCGCCGGCAAGCTGCCAGCGCCATCCTAAAATACTTACTAAATTAGCTTCCACAGGAAGCTCTAATAGATAAAATAAAGCAGTTGCGAGCACCTACTTTATTTTATCTATTAGAGCTTCCTGTTGAAGGTAACTTAGTAACTATTTTAGGATGGCGCTGGCAGCTTGCCGGCGCCATCCTAAAATAGTTACAAGCAACAGGGCAGGCTTGAACTTTTGCCCCCGGAAAAATCCGCCGCTCGCGGATTTGCGGATTTTCGGTAAATTCGCGGGAGTTCGCGGATTGCGAATTTACCGAAAATCCGCAAAATCCGCGAGCGGAACGGATTTTCCGCCCATGCTTAGCATTGAGGCCCATAGGAATCAAAGTCAATTACCGAATCGGTAAATACCGATTCGGTAAAATTACAGAATTTGCAAGGGGGACAGGGTGTCACTTTGACACCCTGTTGCACCGCTGATTCTGGCTTGTGCGCCATGTGACACACAAGCCAGAATCATGGGGTGCAACAGGGTGTCAAATTATGTATGTGTGCCACATGGCACATGTACACAGGAATTCGTTATTTACCATGACATAGTATGTCATGGTAAATAACGAATTCTTAAGGGCCGGTGGCACTGTTTTCAGAATCGGTAAATTTAAGGCCCCCTACATCTCAATCACCAAATACCGGTCGTAACGGCCGAAATCGGCCGTTACTGACCGATATTTGGTGACCTACATCTGACTCCAAGAGTTAAAAACCTACTCGAATTGACATTTGTTGGTGGTTTATTTTTGTGCGAGGAATCTTTTTTTTGAAAAAGTGTCAAAGTATGTATGTGTGCCACATGGCACAGGTGTACATGCACATATGTGCATGTACAAAGGAATTCGTTATTTACCATGACATAGTATGTCATGGTAAATAACAAATTCTTAAGGGCCGGTGGCACTGTTTTCAGTGCCACCTACATCACAAATTTGAGATTCGGTAAATTTACCGATTCGGTAATTTACAAAATCAGTAAATTTACCGAATCTGTAAATATACAGAATCGGTAAATTTAAGGCCCCCTACATCTCAATCACCAAATACCGGTCGGTAACGGCCGAAATCGGCCGTTACTGACCGATATTTGATGACCTACATCTGTCTCCAAGAGTTAAAAACCTACTCGAATTGACATTTGTTGGTGGTTTATTTTTGTGCGAGGAATCTTTTTTTTTAACTGGAAGGAAGAGACCCAAAGTCTTCAACTTCCTGTTCCTGTCCAGCAGGCTCCTCCGAGTGCTCTGCCCATCTGCTAGTTACTTTTCTTTTGAATTTGGAGCTGAAAGGATAACTCTTTGTGTCTGCTGGATATCGCATTGGATTTAAGGACTTTTTGTATTTGAAATGTTACAAGTAAGTTGAAAAACTGGTTATGTTTGTTTGATTGGGGCAATGTACCTGCATTTATTTGTACTTTTAATGGAATTTTTAAATGTATTGTGGTGGGTGGTCTGTTGTTTCAGTAGGGGCCTGGTGATCAATGATTTCTTTGCATTTTATTTTTCTTCTTTTGTAAAGGAAAATTGTTTCACAGATTACTATATTTTCTAATTTTTTTTAAAATACATTTGCAATATTGATTTAATTTGCTATGTGGCCTAGTCTGTCAATTGGCCTTCATGGGTGCATGAAACAGCTATTTCTGTGGTGTCTACAGCATTTAGGCAATGGATGGATTTGGATTGGAATACAAAATATGTTTTTTGTGGTATTTAATGTTTTTTATGTAAACAGTGTATAACACTAGGTGGGGTAATGCCTGTTAGCACTGTTAATTTTCATTTTTGGTATTGCTGAATTAATGCTGATTTTACTGCTTTACCATGCTTCCCCTATCTGGCCAATAAGTGTGTGTGTTTGCCATAGGCCACCGTTAGCCTTTGTTCCAGGTGCCATGTGGCTACTGGTCACGGGCCATTTTGTATCATCAGTGGACTGTCCTTAGACCTACATGTGCTGTTTGTTTTACAGGCCTCCTACCTCTTATTGTGACTTGTGAGTGACCATGTGGCTGGTGGCCATTTTGTGTAGGCAGCCAGTGTGCTTTTGCCATAGGCCTGCATGCTTTCTTTGTTCTAGGCCTCCTGCTTCTTGTTGTGACCATATGGGTAGTGGTAATTTTGTGTATCCAGCCAGAGTGCTTTTGCCTCAGTCCTGCATGTGTTAGACCTCCTGATTCTTGTTGTGACCATGTGACTGGCAGCCATTTTGTGAAGGCAACCAGTACACTTTTTCAATAGGCCCGCATATGTTCTTTGTTCTAGGCCTCCTGCTTCTTGTTGTGACCATGTGGGTAGTGGCCATTTTGTGTATCCAGCCAGAGTGCATTTGCCATAGACCTTCATGCGTTCTTTGTGCTAGGGCTTTAGCTTCTTGTTTTGACCATGTGGCTAACGGATATTTTGTGTAGGCAGTGTGCATTTTCCATAGGCCTGAATGTTTTCTTTGTTTTGTTGGCCTCCTGTTTCTTGTTGTGAGTCTGTGAACATGTGCCTGGTGGCCATTTTTGTATCCACCCAGTGCGCTTTTGCCATATGCCTGCATGCTTGCTATGTTTTCTAGTGTCCTGCATCTTGTTGTGAGTCTGTGACTATGTGCTTGGTGGCCATTTTGTGTATCCAGGCAGTGTGCTTTTGCCACAGGACTGCATGTCTTCTTTGTTGGGGCCATGCCTTCTTGCTGGTTGTTGTTGTTGCTGTGACCATGACCATGTGGCTGACGGCCATTTTGTGTTTATCACTAGCCAGCCAGTGTGTTTTCCCCATAGGCCTGCATGTGTTCTCTTGTTGTGATAATGTGGTGGGTGTCTGGCGATTCTGGTGTAGACTAGATAGCCAGTGTGCTTTCCCTTTAGGCCTGCATGTCTCCTCTTTGTTCCCAATGAATGTCTTCCTGCTCAGTGTTGTTGTTCATGACAGTGTGGCACTGGCAGACATTTTGTGCGTCCAACCAAATTTGTCCCTTTGCCATAGGATGCATGGATTGTTGAGCAGTGAGATAGCAGTTAAATAACTTATTATCTTTGAGGATAACTTAATTTATGTTTCATTGTTTTCATGTACATGCTTTCATATTTTTTCTTAATTGGTAAATTATATTTTTTATTTTTTCACATTTTTTGTAGAATTTTTTTAATGTTCATACAATTTTCCACTGCATCCGCATCAATCAACCCCATGTCTGCTATAGGTGCACAACAGCATTCATTGTCTATGTAGTTTCCTTCCAATGTCATTTGTCAGCTGCACCTCCCTGAGTTCCACAACATACATGAGTGACGTCACATGACGCATATAAAGCAAACATCTGAATATTATTGTTGTTTTTGCTCTCTCTTATCCTTCCCGAGTGTAAAATCAGCCATCATGAAAGTTTATGTTGGTGTGGTTTTTCTGTTTTACGAGCAGATGTACACTTTATTGTTAAATATTTATAACAGGGAGTAACCAGTGACCACACTAAATGATATTGTTTGTTTGTACTACTAATTAAAAAGCATCAATGCCACATTTCACTGATGTCCTTGCTTCTTTTCTTTTAGGTGCACAAGACAAGATACAACATCACCCACAGTACCGCCAGAGAGAAGGCCTGTGCACGGTGTGAGGCGTGAGTGACCCACACATCACAGACATCTCTTCAACTTGCTAAGCTAAGTGCCACTGCTAACTGATAGCTTCAAGATGTCCCCAAATAAAGGTGCTAAAACTGCTACCAAGAAAGTGGCCAGTGGGAAGAAGAAGGAGCTTACCACCACTGGTATGTCCCCCCCAGATGTTTTTTGGAAAACAAAAAAACTGTGCAGGCCGCCCTGGCCTCTGGAAAGCAAGCACCCTCAAATCAATGGGCCTACACCAATCTAGGGCCAAGCCTATGTCTGTCACAGAGGCAGATAGTTTAATCACTGCAATGCCGACGAGCAGTGATGTTGAAATTGACTTATCACTGTCGCAAAGTAGTACCCAATCGTTGCAGGAAACTCAGAGAAGTAGGCAAGAACAAGAACAACAGCCACAACCACCAATAGTAGTTCCCGAAGTAGGAGCAGTTCAAGAGATTGAGTTTCATGCTGAGGAAGTATAGCAATCTGCTCCAGAAGATCTGTTGTCTTTCAGATCTCCAGCTAGAGAAAGGAGGGTCGGTGGTGCATCATTTTCTTCTTCAAGCCCCCTTCTGATGATTTAGACACTACTTGGATCCCGCCTCAGTCTGAGCCAGCCAATGATGATCTTAGCTCAGCCCCAGTGGAGACGGACGTTACTCCATCCCAACGTCCTGGGGGATATGTGGCACTGGCACCACAGATCCAACTACCCCCAGCTGCCACAAGTCCGGCAGCAACCTACAGGGCCGGCTTTAACACTGGTGGTGCCCTGTGCAACAATGACTGTTGGTGCTGCTTCAATTACCACCTCTGCCAGGGATTCCCTCACCACCGCCCTTTAACATTTCCCCTCAATTCTCCAGAACCACTGTCTCTCTGATTCAAATACTTTTATAGTACCACTCATACCAGTGTAAGGTCTCAGAGCACTTTACATCACACACACATTTCACAGAGATAATCTTAGGTGTGTAAACCAGTTTATAGGAATTGTTACATCAAACAGGGCTACAAGGTGTAGTGTAGGAGTTATATGTCATCGATACTGGTAGGCGATATAGTTTTAAGAGTCCTTATTCTGGAAAAGCACACGTTCAGAATTTAAAATGTAACACCATTGTTAGGGGTTTCTTTAATAACAAGAATTGTTTTCCACCCAAATGAACCCTTTGGCAAAATTAGGATAAAGAAAGACTGGGCGAAAAAACATATAGCTCTAACATATACCTTGCAGTCTACACACAGCTCATTGATGACAATAGCTAAATTTTCTGTATTACGATTTTGACTAACAAATGACAAGTAACAAAAGGAGCTCTCTTATAGAAGCAGTAACACACTGACCTATTTACATTACATGCACTTTGTTATCTGCATGGTGCACATTCTTATCAGCAGGCATTTTAACCCTATGCACTACCTTTTGATGAGTCAAAATTTCCATTAGACAAAACCTCTGGTCTCTTTCCAGGAACACAATAAATCACCTGAGTTATCTTGACATTTTAAATTAATGCCTACAAAAATAGCTGTAGGCCAGAAACGTGCCTGCAGGTTGGTGCTTTTAAAATGATAAATATTACTGGTAAAAATGACAAGTCAGCACCGGGTTCGGTGGCACCGATCGCACCGCCCTAGAGCCGGCCTTGGCGACCTACATCCACAACAACTTCAGTAGAAGTAGATACGGCAGAGAGTCAAATGTCAAAATGCCCACCTACCACCAGTTCTCCTGACATTGGCAGTGACACCAGCATCAGAAAGTTGGGCTCCCCAGTTTGGGACTTCTTTTTGTTTAGCCAGAAGGAGGTGAACATTGCCATTTGCTCCTTTATGGAGGAAGCGTTAGTTGAGGTAAGCTTGGTACAAATTATGGCACCGGGGGATAGATAAATCATTTCAGAAAGCACCATATGATCCATCGGGAGGCACACCTTAGCGACCAAAAAACTGCAATTGGAGGTGGGAAAGTGGGTGAAAGCTGACTGAGTAAGGAATCTGAATCCCATCACGGCGGAAGGTGAAGAAGAAGACATCTTAATTACACAATGAAGCCCTCTCCACAGCAATGCAGTAGTATCGACACAATACTCAGGGCGAGATACTAAGGCAACTGAGGACAGTGAAAGCCCCACTGAAAAGCACATTGAACCTACCAGTGTCGCTCTCAAGAAGTCACTTGCATCAGTGGCATCAGGAAAGAAAAACATTCAGATTACTGTTCCTGCCAAGTTTAGGCCAGAGGAGCAGTAGGAACTCAACCAGCCAATGGCACATTTGTATTATGTGAAGCTGGCTAAAATCTTTGAGCTGGACCTCCTCCCATTTGCTTTTTTGGAAGAAGTGGGTTTTCTTGAATTCTTGGCAGCCATCTGCCCGAAATGGAAGTTTCTAGGCCTTTCCTATTTTGACAGAGTTTCTATTCCAGTGCTACATCACAATGAGCTTGAATTGCTTGGACAAGCTTTGCAGCAGAGTGCTGTTCACAGTAGCCACCTGACAACAGACATGTGGACCAGTTGCCAAGCGACTGGTTACATGTACATCACTGAACAATGGATTTCTTTGGTGGAGGCTAGAGAAACAATATCTGCAGGAGTTGACACTGCTGAGATTTGTATTGCTGCTCGGAAGCATGCAACAGTAGCCATGTTCGCCATGGAGAAATCCCATAAAGCTGCAAACATTTTGGAAGACTTTAACAACAAGGTCTTTGAATGGCTGTCACCAAGAGTGCTTAAGATTGGATTTGTTGCCACGGACCATGTCACTAATATAGTTAAGGCCATGGCCAGTGGTGTTTATTTCAGGGTACTGTGTTTGGCACAGTGCATGAACATAATTGTACAGGACCAAGTAAGCAACTTACTGTCCACCTGCAGAAGAATCTGCACTCATTTCAGACATTCATTTAAAGTCCAGAAAAACAGCTGAAGGTCATCCAGCGTGATACTAGAATACTAGAATGCCAGTTAAAGCACTCATTCAGGAGGTGCCAACATACTGGAACTCCACTTATTACATTCTTGAACGCCTATTTGAGTTGTACAGATCTATCAATGAATATGTCATGCAAAGAGGGATGCAACTGTGAAAGGCATGATCATTGAGATGGACCACTGGGGCCTAGTCAAATACCTGACAGAGATGCTGCTTCCTTTTGAGGTGTTCATACGGGAAGTCAGCAAAGAAGACAATATCATGGGCCAAGCTATCCCATTACAGCTAAAAGAGGTGTCTGCAATGTACCCAGGTGTGGAGAACAAAAAGATGTGCATGACTTGGTGGAGAGCCTAATCCTTCACTTGTCTGCTAATACAATGGTGCAAAGAGACATTGTGTCCTCCACACATTACATCTGCCCCACAATTCTTGATCCACGGAACAAACCATTATTGTCCACTTTAATTTCTTTTTCAGAAGGGGATGTTAGAAAATACAAAACATGGATATCCAAGCCAGGCGGTGAGCTAGAAAAAAAATGGCAGGGAATTAGAGGCCCAGTGCTCCAGGGCATAAGCTCTGCAGGGCAGCCTTTAAGTTCAGAACCTTAGGGCAGTGCTGTTTGCTCACAGTAGCCCAACCAACAACAAGAAGATCATCAACAACAAGACCAGGAGTATCAGCTCCAAAATATGCACCTGAGTAGTTTCTACTGGCAGGGCTTACGTCCAGTGCAGAGGTGAAGGCAAAAGAGGTCTAGCAAAGTGGAGCTTCAGGAATGAACATTGAGCGAAAGGTCCAGGTCTATCAGGAAGATGCAACAGAGGTATACCTTGTTCAAAACCTAATGGTGTATTGGTATGGAAAGATGCATCAATGGCCCATGCTCAGCAGTCTGACAATACACTATTTGGCTTGCCTTGTAGCCAGTGTCTCGAATGAGCATATTTTCAGTGCTGCTGGTGCTGTTGTCACAGGGCCCGATTCACAGAACTAAATTAAGACAAAATCCTAAACTTACTACTTTTGGTATTCACAGAAGGCATTTAGTAGTAGTAAAGTTAAATCCTAAACTTACTACTTTTGGTATTCACAGAAGGCATTTAGTAGTAGTAAAGTTAGGATTTTGTCTTAAGTCTGTCTTAAGTCTGTGCTAAGTTTGTATTAAGTTTGACTTAAGACAGTCTTCAGACAGTCTTTAGGCAAATTTAAGACAAACTTAAGACAAACTTAGGACAGACTTAAGACAGACTTAAGACAAACTTAGGACATACTTAAGACAGACTTAAGACAAAATCTTAACTTTACTACTACTAAATGCCTTCTGTGAATATCAAAAGTAGTAAGTTTAGTTCTGTGAATCAGGGCCACATGGAGAAGGACCAGTCTCCACCCAAAATGTGGAAAAATCCATGACCAAAAAAGATCAGCACTTTATACCACTGGATTACACCATACCTGAAGTACCACAGGAAGAAGATGAGGGAGACTCAGGTCATGGAAGTAGTGTGCTACATGATCTACTTCTGAGCGAACCACCAAAGTTTGAGGATAAGCTCTACTTCTCTGTCTACAACGCCTGGGCCATCAACAACCATAGAACTTTCTCTCTCAGTTTGTAGTCTATCGCTGATCTGCTTTGTTTCTTTCTTTGACACCCCCAAAAATAACTATGAAACATGTTTTTCTTTATTATTTGTGTGTGTGTGGTTGACCAATTCATCCCCACCATATTACTCTTAGACAAATGTTATTGCCGGATTGGATGGAGTTGCAGCTATGTGCAGTGAAGAAGTATCTACTCACCCCAAACCAATTTCCCTCAAGCCAGGCATTGGACGGAGAATGCAAACAAATGTTTGCCTGCCTCCAACCCTGAGCTGCGACTAACTATCCTTTCCTACCCTAGAGGGACTGCCTGACATGTGACTTTAAAATTTGATTTGCATTGGCAATTCTCTGGTTTGTGAACAAATGGATCTGTATTCTGCAATATACCACCACAAATTGATCATGGTAGGAGCCCCCACCCGACAGGCAGACTTCCTAGGTAGGATGAAAGTGAGGGAAATGCACCTAGCACCCTGGGGTTCACCCGGAATAGTTCCCCCACTACTGCTGGGTGCGGGAGGCGGTAGGCAGTCCGATGGACTCTGACAGGTGGGGGTACTGTTGTTGAAGGTAGCTGTCAGAAACAGACATTACGGCATGCTACCTCTGAGTCTTTTTGTATCACTCCTAATGCAGTTGAACTTTTCTCCTTGATTCTTCAATATCATTTTTGTTTTTCAGTCTAAAGGCCCTTTACCTTGCACCATACTGGGAAAACAATATAACATATTCACACATACATTACCGAATCGCATCCACCAGGCACCCAAGATTGAGTGGCAGTCCAAGAGGAATGCAGATGCAACTCCTAATTTGGCTTCACAGTTTCATTTTTTCTCTTTAATCATTAGAACTGTGTGTGTTGTTAATGTTTGTTTACTTGACTCTTACAGATATTCTAATTTTATTTGCTATCTTTGAAAGCTCAGTACAACAGAACATAATGAGACAGACAAGTTGATTTGGTTTACCTGTACTAGCACTCATTATCATGCAAGCATTTCCTTTTCCTCATATTTACGATGGTTGGTTGTCAAGATGAGTGTTTTTATTGTGTAGTATTTGTCTTTGTCAAACCTTTCCCTCAAATCCTCCTTCCCATTTATTCATCAAACCCCTAACCCTCTTCCCCCGGGCTATGTGATTTATTGAGTCAACGTAATTTTGTAACTTTTACTAGCTCACCATTCTGATTATTTTACTTTAGCTTTGCTTATCATGTTTTCTTTTTTGGCTCTCTTCTTCTTGTGTACTAGAAGAACTCTAGTCTCCCTCTGATGACTGTCTCACTTTTATTGCAAAGCGTGCATATAAAGCGGCATTAATTCAGTTTTTATTTCAATTTAATTAGTTCCCTGGGATGAATATTCTTCATCCTACAGTTTGAGTTTGAGTAGTGGAACCTCACTTCTGAATCTGGTGCTTTCACTAGTGTTTGACTACTGTGCTAGCATGCTGATACTGTCTACTACCACCACCATGGCACCTTGGGAAACCATGCAGTCATAGCTTCATCTAGTTACATGTAAGAGATGAACTGTGGAGTATTAATTGTTGAGCTGCAATAAGCTACACACAATAGAAATTCACATACCCTTATCCACTCTGAGCCCTTAGGGGTTAATATAGTTGCGGACTGCAGAGACTAGGAGGAAAGAGTAGTAAGGCAAGTGAGGATACAGCATAACTATTTGTTGATGTGTTAGTATCAGCAGATTTTAAAAACGGGCTCAGCCCTGGGGCAAAGGAAGCAGTGCAAAGTAAAAGGGTAACACCCCTCAAAAGAGTTAAAATCATATGTACAAATATAACAAAATTATTTCCCTAACAAATATAAACTAGAAAACCCACATCATCTTCCCCCCAACCAATATCTAAAGTAAGCTTATAAAAAAGAAAGTACAAAAACCTAAATGTACTAAATGACCATAAATAAATAAGCAAAAAACCCCACGATTGCCCAAACTCCCACTTTTCCACCTTTTCCCCAACAAGTCCCACTCACCAAACAAAAGATAAAAAAAAGGGGCAAGAGAGGCCTAGCGGTGGGCTAGGAGCTTCCTCTCCAACCAGCCAAAATGCTCTTTTATCCTGGTTTCCAGGCATGCCTTCCTCTGGAGCATGCAGTGCTGAAAAGCTCTATAGAGTCTATAGGAGGGTGCAGCAGTGGTTGAATGGTGGCGGGCGGCTGCCTGACCACAGTACGTGGCATTAGAGGCTGCAGCTACTGCCGCCTCCTCCTCCTCGGCCACCAGCCGCTGATATTCGGCCTTGATGGCATCCTACTTTCGTTGCCGGGTCCTGGCTGCTACCTGCTGGGTTGTGCGGATGATGGGCTGGCAGGAGTTGCTGTACCAAGAAAGAAAAAGAACAAATTGTAACCAATACTCTTAGTAAAACAGTAACAGATAAAATTATATAGTAGAATAGTAGCACTAGAGGTACGCAACATTTGCTTGTATCCTCGATTCCTCGGCCCAGTCGATTTTTATGTGATTAGAGTTTCATGCAATAAGCACTATTGAGTGTACAAGTATTCTTCTTCGCTCTCTTGTTTAGCTAAATTAATGTAGGTCTGCCACCTTAGCTTGTTCCCTAGACAGATATACTTGTGTTGCATTACTTTGCTACTTTGCTACTATCTGCAGGTTTGGCAGCTGTACTAGACAATAATCTATTTTCCTAACAAGGCCATGCTCTGTTAAATACCTCGATTTCACCCTAACTACAACAAGGCAGATGAATAGTTACCAATATATAAATGATATACGTTACATGCGGTACTACAATTGTAACCATGCAGCTGACTGGCAAAATGCCATGGGTAGCAGGGGTGTAACATAGGCCCCCACAGCCCCCGCGGTACGGAGGCCCCCTCAGCACAGTACCCTGGCCAGAGAGCTCCTGATTGAGTTCAGAGGGGGCCCCTCCACGTATTTTGTAGATGACCCTCTCAAGTTACGTTATACCACTGAAGGGTAGGGACTCAGAGGACGGCAATTGATGATATTGGGTGGGTACATAAAATATGTTTTGCTTGGAAACTTCTGTGAGTCAAGGGAGTAGTCTCAAATACAACCTCAAACCTTTGAATCAAAATCCTTGATAAAAAAAAACATTCCTTGTTTACTCTTCCTCCCAGTAATTGTTCTCCTTATCATTGCATTATTCTTCTACTACTTTTATTCTTTACCCTTGGCTTTGCTAGTCCGTCACTGTTTAAGTTTTACATTCTCTTCATCCAGTCTTCAACCTATGAATGCCATCCATTCATCCAAACATGGCTCTCATTCTCAACAAACATTTCACCAACATACAATTGTCATTTAACCACCCATGAATCCTTGCTTTGACCCATCAACACCACTAGAGGATTCCTTTTAACCATATACTTTCACCCACCCATGCAGTCATCCTGTCATCTTTAATCCATCCTTCACCAACCTATGCATCCTATCAGCCACCTATTTGCATCATTTCACCCACCCATCCTGATCTACCAGTAATCTTACATTTCACCTGTCCTTCCTCGTTCCATTCTACTTTACCTTTTCCCTTGGCCTGCTAAAGTGGCCGAGGCACACGTCAATAACATCTTGTCCAATTTCCTCCTCACCAATAATATCCTGGATGACTCCCAACACGGGTTTAGAGCTGGTCACAGCACCGAGACAGCCTTGCTCAGTGTCTCTGAAGACCTCCGTTCCATTCTTGACGCCGGCGGAACTGCAGCACTGGTCCTATTGGACCTCAGTGCTGCCTTCGATACGGTGTCACATGAGGTCCTCTTGACAAGACTGGAGGAAATTGGAGTCACAGGGGCAGCCTTGGGGTGGTTCAGAGACTTCTTGTCTAACAGGTCCTTCAGAGTCTCCACCCCCCTTACATCTCGAAGGAGCATGGCATTGGACAGGGAGTGCCGCAGGGCTCGTCCCTTAGCCCTACCCTGTTCAATGTCTATGTTCGCCCGTTGGCGGAGGTGGCTAGAAGGAATGGAATGGCTTTGGTATCATATGCAGATGATACCCAGTTGGTGGTGGCTCTGAATAACAACAGTGGTCTGGAAGCCCATCACTTCAAACAGACACTTATTGACATCACCAACTGGATGACGGCGAATTTTCTCCAATTAAACGCCGGAAAAACTGAGATTCTCCTCCTGGGAAAAAATACCGCATCCTGGGGAGATAACTGGTGGCCCGACATCCTGGGTGCACCCCCCAAGCCAAAAGACTGTGTTAAAAATCTGGGTGTATGGGTCGACTCGGCTCTAAAATATACCATCCACACCAAGAAAGTGGCCGCCACGTGCTTTGGCATTTTACGCAACATCAGGCCCATTCTGAAGTTTTTTGATTGCCGCACCCGCCAGCTCATTGTCCAGGCGATGATCCTTTCTAGACTGGACTATGCCAGTTCTCTCCTTTTGGGAGCGAATTTGGCTGAAACCACCAGACTGCAGAGAGTCCAGAATGCGGCTGCCAGGGCTCTGGTCGGCCTCCCTCGCCATTCTTCAGTCTCAGGAACCTTGAGAAAACTGCATTGGCTCCCGGTGGGGAAAAGGATCCAGTTCAAGGCTCTATGTTTAGCCTTCAAAATCCTCAAAACCGCCTCTCCCCCATTGCTGAGTCCCCTTTTGTCTGAGTACACCCCTAGAAGATCGCTCCGCTCAGAGGGACAACATCTAGTGATCATCCCCCGCACTAGACTTGCCAGAGTTGGCGGCCGATCCTTCAGCTTCCTTGCTGCCAAGCTATGGAACAGTTTGCCTAAAACCATACGGGGGATGCAAGACCTCCTAGCCTTTAGAAAGGCCATCAAAACCCATCTTTTCCAATAATCTGTCTTCACTGTGCATCTTCACTCTGCATCTGGTCTGCTCGCAGCGCCGGGACGCCCCTTGGCTGGGGCAGCCGTGCGCTATACAAATTCCCATAACATAACATAACATCAACCCATCAAGGTCTGACCCTTTATGAAACTGTCTCTGCTTAGTTGAAGATAAAAGAGGTCATTGGTTACTCCACTCCCGCTGTATATGCTAAGTAGAGAGGTGCACTTTAACTGTTCACGTGTCTCAATGGTAGAGTGTACACCCTTGCAGCGAGTATATAAATTGACAATAAGCAAGCACTATGACTTACCACCGCCCCCACTGCCCCCCTTCAGCTGTTGCATCTGCTCCCTGGATGGAGCAGCTATCCAATCTGGCCCCGGTACTGGTGGTCGATGCGGCTAGAAAAAACATTACACATTTTTTAGATGCCATTCACACCTCCCCCCTATTTTGTTTTCTGTAGCAAAATTGAAAATACATACTCCACAAACATCACCACAATTTGGATACAGACAGCATGTTCTATCAAAAATATCCAGTTTGGCATTTTGATGGTGGCAATTTTTAGACAACCTGTAAAGGACTGGTCTGAGCTGCTAGAGCTGTTGATGAATCTTAGGGGCCTATTATCAAGCAAGGCATTAAAAATATTGCTGTTTTAGCGGCAGCAAACTGCTGCTAATGCTGCGATAATGGGCTTGATAATATGGCCATGTGAATTCCAATAGAAACCCATGTTCTGGTGTGAAAATGGGCTTCTATTGGAATTCTCCAGGGCATATTATCAAGCCAATTATGGTCGCTTTAGCAGCAGTTTTCTGCCGCTAAAACTGCGATAATTTTAACGCCCTGCTTAATAATATGCCCCTTAGTTTTTTTAAAGAAATAAATGTGGCCAACTGGTTGGACATAAGGTCTTCTTGGTTGGCATATGCAATGGGACCGTCCTCCTCGTCATACTTCCTTCCAGAAATGGTGCACGGTAATCATTTCACCATCAACTGCTGCTAATAATACTAAGCCTAGATAAGACAACACAACTTTGGGGTTTCCAACTTGACCATGGCCACTCTCTCGCTTTACTCATTGAACACCTTACTTGGGCATGCAATCTGCACGCCAGAGTAGTAGTACTAGTATCAGTAGTAGTAAGTGACCATGACCAATGAATATGACCAATGGGTTCTCTGATTCTCAGAGTACCACCACTTGGAGGTCCATAAGAATATATAAGGGGAGAGGGAAAGCTGACTGAAAAACCAGAACAAAGGTAGCTACAGACAGACTAGTACCGATAGACACAGTTTGAGGTAAAATACAGACACTAGAAATATAAAATGACAGGATTTTGGAAATGGATAGATCAAAGAGGATTTGGGAAAAAAGAAAACTATGAAAGGGGTAGAAATAAATAGTTCAAAATAAGGAGCGGTAAAAGATAGGGAACTATATAATAATATTACCAACAGGAGGACTTACTGGGGCCAGCAGTGCCATCAGCTGAGGAGTGTTCATTTCTGGGAGGCAGCTCCAGCTCCTGCACCCGCCTCGGATGAGTCCTTGCCCCTGGATGGTGATGTAAGACATAATTAAAGAGACATAAAAATAATTGGTGATAAATAAATAATCCCTCCAAAAAGATTTTTTGACAGGAAACAGTAATTGCAATAACATTGAACTATCCTAAATCAGATCGACTAGTAGTAGACTAGTATCGCGGACTGTCCTATCTAATATTCCACATTTCCTAAAATCGACCTACCCCGCTGACTTTTGGAATTACTAATAAATTGCAACAAATGATGTTTGCTTCTAAGTTCCAATCTCTTTTTCAAATCATTCTCAATCCCCTTTGACGGACCAATTCACTAAGTATGCATTTTGTCTTTAAATGCATAGATGGACACATGCATAGAACAAATTGGTTGGTTGCTTGTCAATGTACGAGCTTCAAAACAGGTTCAAAGAACTGAACGGAGAGGACGCATGCCTCTAAATTACTAATGCTAACTACCTCTATCTTAATGACAGGATGAAGAACAGGAGTTTCTCTCTAGTCTGCATTCTTACATAATCAGCCCAAGCGAATGCAAAGTCACAAACAAGTACGATTAGGTAGCGTTGAACACCTGTCTAGAATAACGATTACATAGGAAAAGATTTTTAAATGTAATTTACCTGCATGTGTGGACCATACTTGCTGTTTAGGAAAACAATATTAGCAATAACATAGAACAGACAAGTAAGAATATTGATAATAATTAGTTACTCACCAAACCCCGTAACCTCAACTGCTAGCAGGTCCAGAAGGTCCTACACTTATCTTATTCATCTTATTATGGGTGCGCCGGAACCCAGAGCAGGGATACACTGCCCTGCGCAAACTCACCCAGTGCTGTTGGCGCTCCTGGATCCCGTACCCGGACCCGGCCTGGCTCCTGCTGCCAGGGTGGTGTAGAGGTGGAGCTGCACAAAAACCAAGCACTGCCACCTCCACCTCCGAAAACAAGGCTCAGAGAGTTGAACCCCTTCCAGGTATCGCCTTCCTTGAGGAAGGCGGCTCTTGGTTGCCCCATATTTCGGAACACACTTCTCTGCCATGATGCTGGGAGGGCTGGAAAATGAAATGTAGAAAGCATCAAAAAATAACAGAAAGAAGAGGGAAGGAGGTAAAACAAATAGAAAGGAAGTTGAGAGAAAAAAAGTACAAAACTCACTAAAAACACACACAAAAGTAGTAAAGAACACAAAATATAAACTTAGGAAGACAAAGGGAAAGCTAATAAATAAAAAAGATCAGACTTTTTTTGTGGGAAACAGGGATTGAGAGGATTAGGAAGGATTGCAAAAGTAGGCCCCAACACAATAACAGACATAGAAACAAGATGGCTGCGCCCATGAGCAACCGTGTGGGGCGGTGCGCGTGATATTTTCCCTGAACACGCAATTTGCGTTGCTGTACAGCTCAAATGTCATGCAAATGGGCAGGAAAAGTTACTCCGCCCGCTTGCAGTACTCTGTGTAGCGTGGCTATGCTAACTCCAACCCAGGCTTGCAAAAAACTCGACCCACTCTGTGTGGTGGAGATTACCAGGGGTCAGCCACTCCCCGCTAGACTGGAACTGTTTGAGCAGGCTATGATTATAGCTCTGTTATATTATGGGAGCTTCTTGTCTGGAGGAATATCAACTTTCCTGAAGAGGGTGCAGAAACAAAGCAGATCAGCGAAATTGGGAAGAGTCACACTGTCTCTGCTGTGTTTTGATCCTTTATATGTGTGTTTCTAACCTTATGTGTATACATCTTTACATTGTACTGTGACTTTGGCCAAAGACTTATTTTATGAATTGGTTGAAGTGCGATAGGTACTGAAAGCAGAGCTTGAATAGAACAGGAATGTGTGCGAGCCATGGTTTTGATAGACAGTGCCATTTGGGAGTATGAATGTACATTTGTGGACTCTTGTGTGAACCACTCAACAGGAGTGGTTGGGGTCACTGCAGATTAAGTTTACGGTGCATTGATAGAGTCGGCATTCCAGGTGAGAGGCTTCAGGGCATGAATTGGGAGCCTTTGTCAGAGCTGCTTGTGGGTCCCAGGTCTGAAATACTAGGAGCATTGGCAGAGACCGTCTTTGGAGTCTTACTGTTGGTAAGCAGTACTTCAGGTGGGACGGCGGGAGCAAGTAACCGAATGGCAGGGTTGTTGCAGTACTATTGGTTATAGTAAGAAGTAAAGTGCTTCGAAAGTGCTCAATACTTACATTGGGGGTCGAAGGTCGGCAGGCCAGATCCAAGGAAGTAGAAAAGTTTTAGGAGCTGTAGGGGTGCTACTAATGCACATTAACGGATCAGTGTATTTATACTAATTTCTCTGGAATGAGGTGCATTGTCAGGGGTATGTGGGCTCAACTCCTGGAATGATAGAGGGACTACAAGTGAGGAATGAGGTGCGTCAATAGAGTTGAGTGGATTGAAGTACTGTGATGGCATAGATGCTAGACTTCAGGATTGAGGTACATTGATAGATCTAATTGTGCATCCTAGAATTGTAACAATGGGTTGTGTGCAGATTGCGGAGCAGGAAGAAGTACATAATTATAATTGCCTTACTTTATCACTACATGGTTTAAGAATGTAATTACAGGCTGCTGTTAGTGTTTAGACCGTTCTACTCGGTCGGCATCAGCTCCCTTAACTCAGCATGTACATAGCTGCTGCTTTTGTTGTTGATCCTCTCAGTTGTGACTTCCGGGTCAGGTGACTTCCAGCGGAGTCAGTCAGAAAGACAAGAATTTTGTGACAGATTGAACGCACGTGCATTGACATAAAGAAAATACATTTATAGTGAGATTTTGGAGCCATTGAAACTCAAGGGCTAAAGTAAAGTCCAAGCATCTGCTCTGAATATCCACAGTCCCCGCCAGCTACAATTTAATGTTCTTGTGCACTTGGTGACATGGAGTCGCCTGACCTTCAGTACATGGGCATCCCATCCAGGTTTGCACCTTTATCCTTTGGAATTTCAATTGTCACCGACTGCTGTGGGCTGCATCCTCACAGGGATTCAGTTGAGGGAATTGGCATCTGATTGGTTTTCTCAGCTGAGTCCACTGGTCAAGTTAGCATTGTAACTAACTTGCCTTGCAAAACAATGTGGTAGTTATACTCTGCCCGCCCATGGAACTCCACGGAATTGTGTGGAAAACTTCGGTAACTCAATGTAATTCTGCAGAGTGAAATTCTGCAAGCTCCACCCTGGCCTAAACAGCATAAGAACCAGTGTTCACACCCAAGCCTGTACTGGCAGGCTAATTGCATAGTTAACATCCCACAGATGCAAGTGCGCACTCCCCGCTCTGGGTTGGCAGATCAGCCCATGTTTCAGAGGACCATGTCAGCAACTCTTCCTGGCCTATGTGGGAAGGCGAATTCACTTCCACACTGCCTTGACAGTTGGGCTGTGCTCAGAGCCCTGAGGCCACAAATGAGAATTCACCATATCACATGGGTGAATCCATTGGAAGAACCATACTCCAAGACAGAGGAAGCCCCAGGTAGGGGCTTCCTCACTACCTGGGCAGGGAGCATCCATATATACTTGCTCGGTCTTCAGCCTACCACCCCACCTGTGCCCTTCATGGGTTCTTTGGGGGGTGCCCTCATGGTATGGGATGACCCACTCAGGGTCGGCGTAAGCATAAGTGATGCCAACCTAGGCAGGGGGAATTCGCACTCCACAGGCCTGCAATGGCAGGCCCGATACATAGTTGACAGGCTATCCAGTGGGTGACACACTCAGGCTACATCCCACTATTAGCCAATGCTATACCCACCACATGTGTTTGGTGTGCCTGTCTGCAGGACGCACTGAGGTATGGCACCTAAACCCATCCTGTAAATGCCCCCTGCCCAATACAGGTCGGGTGGACGGGCGCACCTTCCCTCTGCAGTACAGTAAGGAGCTGGTAAATTCCTAAAGTCATGTGGAGAGAGTCAGCAAAACCAGGGAGGAAATATCTAAAAGTTGGAGGTGAATTCCCCTGAGAAGGGCCCTGTCCAACACTCACCTTGACTCCTTGTCCCATAGGCTGGAAAGCATGACAGTCATATAGCAAAGGCAGTACAGAGCATTTAAAAAACTGAAGATAGCCTTAGTAACAAGAGAGTCTCTCTACACAATATAGACAAGGTGCTCCATGTTATAGCACCAAAAAATGAAGATTTGGAGGCCTGGTCACGCCTCAACAATAGCTGCATCTTGGGGATCATGGAGTCAACCAACATTGGGAAAAGGGAGGACTTTCTGTTATTAGGCCAGGAGTCCTTCTAGAGATAGAAAGAGGCAACAGATCACTAGATGCACAATCAAAACCTAGAGCCCCAGCATATCCCATAGCAGCACATCTCCTTAACTTTAAAGATTGATATACAGCTCTTAGGGTAGCCCAAGAAGAACAGATCCTATCATTTGATGGAAACACAATATCCCTTTACCTGGACTTTACTATAGCCATCGAAGAAGAATGACAGAAAATCCAACCTATTAAAAAAAATCTAATGAAAAATGGAATCCAAAATGCAATGCTATATCCAGCTTGCCTCAAAATATCTCACAATGGAAAAGACCACATATTCCAGACCCCACAGCAGACTGCAGACTTTCTGTTGTACTTCACTCAAAGTGAATTCTGAAGAAGTAGCCCTCTCAACTGACGAGCTGCAATACAGACCACAGCTACACATAGAACATTTATTTTACAGTCACCTACGCTACATGTTCTGGCAGCTGACATTTGGAGCTACTCTCCTGTTTGACATCAGCTCCCCTACATGTTGAATGCTGCCATCTCTCTGCCAACTATACTTCTAATAATGCACTGAAGTGCTTTTGGCACACAAGGCATTTAGAGGATGCCTTACAATGCCCTTAGTCAATCTCCAATAGAGAGGTGATTGCCATCTCAATGGCCTATACCTAAGGGCTACACCCAAACTGCATTTCGTTGTAGTTCATAGTGCATAGTTGTTAGATGTGGTGCAGTTAGGTCTCCAGAGAGGGGGGATTTGAAGTTTGGGGATTGTTTGAATGGTTGACTGCAAATATTTATATTCCTTAATATTGCAGATGAGAGAGCATACCTTTCCTTGACTGAGCAACGAAGCTACACTAGAGCATACCCTAAACAATATACCATGTACAGCGAAAACAAGGCCCCAAGACTCAACTGTCTGACATGGAATGATAGGGGTCTTAATGATCCCTGTACATCATGACAAGTGCTGGCGTTCCTGAATAGGCACCATGGTGATATAGCTCTACTTCAGGAAACACACCTCACCTCAAGAATGCAGACCTACTTTTCCAGCTGAAGGGCTTTTCCCACACAACCTCATTCTCCTTTGCGTATGCAAGTGGGGTGATCATACTGTTCAAAAAAGGTGTAAGATTTAATGTGTAGGCAGTACTCCTAGACAAGCATGATACATATGCAATCCTCTGGGGCAGGCACAATACCATTTGCATCATAATAGTGAACTGTTATGACCCAAATTTGGATGACCCTGAGTTATGCACCTCCCTGTGTTAAATTAAGGGGGAAGACTTTAATTGCCTGCTACAAGGTCACTTAGACAGATCCACAAATGCACTGAAGAACAGGTCAGAAGCATCCCATACTCTACAAGCACTTGTGTAAACTGTTTCTTAGACCCCTGGTGCCAGAAAAACCTGCAGAAAAAAGAAGGGGCCTTCTACTCAATGGTACATGACATGGGAATTTTTCGTTAGTTACACCCAATGTGATGACATGAATACATGAGACACAGCATCTAAACCATACTCCAAAGGTTCACTCCCAGGTACAGCTTGGACTCTCAGCACCAAAACCATCCACTTACAGAAGTCTCTGGTGCTTCAATGTGATGCTTCTATCAAATATAATGTTTCTAGAAGACTCAGGCAGGAGATCCTGGAATATTTCAAAACCAATATTAGTATAGTAGATCAAATTGGTGCAGAACGGGAGGCCTTTCATTCTACGGTTAGGGGAATTTGCATTACTAAATAGATGCAGTTCACAATACATTATGCACATACCTGAATAGCAAAAAATGCAATATAAAATGACTGGAGGATGACCCTTGGCAACAGCAATCTAATCCTTGAACAAAATAGGGTTAAACTCCCTGAATACAAAGGGTAACGAAATACCATGGTAAGTATACCCGAGAACTAGAATACGTCAAGGTGAGCTGCCAGGGAAAGCTTTGGTGACACTGATTAAGTGCCCATCTGCTGCTAATAATATAACGGAGTAGGAAAATGCTTCAGGAAGTCATGACAATGACAGAGCAGAGCTCCAAAGTACTTTCAAACTACTACTCTCAGTTATACACCTCAGAGCCTGGCTGTTCACTGACAATCAGACTTTGATGCACAGATAGATGAATAGCTTGGGGACACCACCATTGCATGTCTAGGAGATGGATAAGAATTAAACTGTTATAGATGGGCTCCCAACAGGTAAAGTTCAGAGGACAGATGTACTTCCAGCATAATTTTACAAGTGTTATGCTGATTTCTTTGAGCCACATTTTCTCGTATATATGAGAAAGTTAGTAATGTGCGGTTAACCACCTATGTAAGACTTTGGCATTTTTTTTCAACACAGCTTTCTGCAGTTTCATTTGGGAGGTCTCATTTATTTTTTTATTTTTACATGGCAAAACAGCACTCTAACCGCAGTGGCACTCAACACACGGACCATACGTCTATAGAGGGGTATAACCCTTTTAGTGTCTTGCAAGACAATATGGAGGATATAATCTCTGGACCTACTGCTACAAGTGGCCTATCTCCTACCACTCTTAGACCCAACTCCAATTCAGGGTCCAAAATACCCTCTGCATCCAGCTCAGTGCCAGGCAAACGAGTTAAGAAGGATGTACCTTCTCATACGTCTCCTCCCTCTTCAATTTCTATGGAGCTGCTTCTAGAAGAAATTTGTGCCCTTAAGCCTTACATGGAGGAAACCAATACCCATCTCCAGAGCCTTGAACATAATTGGTCAAATAAAGAGCAAAAAGTTGAAGATTTAGTGAGGCAAGTTGATATTCTTCGAACAACCACCGAACAGGTTCCCTCCATGCATAGAGAGATAACTTTCCTTAAACAACAGTTGGAAAATGTGGATAACCACACCAGGCGCAATAACCTTATGGCCTAGTTGAAGGTCGCAAAGGTTCTGATCCTCTCTCCTTTTTCAAATCTTTTCTGCCAACTCTTCTTGGTTTTCCTGAGTCCCCACCACTGAATATTCAATGAGCTCATCGTCTGGGACAGAGCCCTCACTCTTTCTCTTCTTCAGCGAAACCTAGAGGAGTTATCTTGTACTTTCTTAAGTATACTGACCGCTTAAAGTCCTCTAGGCTGCCAGGCAGAAAGGTATTGTTTTTTGGAATAGTTCTAATCTCTTTTTCGCCGAGGACTGTGCCAAAGTGACAGTGGACCATCTGAAACAGTTCTTGGATATGAGACCAGCGCTTCACAATTTGAATTCTCGTTATGGGTTGTTTCATCCCTGTCTTTTCAAGGTGACTTATAATAACAAAACAACAAACTATGAGAACCTTGCACTTCATCAGCGCTTTTTGGATACCTGCAAAGACAAGTCCATGGACATTAATGTTTGTCATTACTTGTATTTTTCCTTCTCCCTGTTGTACTTATTGTTGTATTGTTATGGCTTGTTATTAATTTCTTTTTCTTCTTTATCAGGTGCAGTTTTGTGGTCCCTAGATATATGTCCCCTCTTGCTCCACCTGGAGGGTGTCCCCTGTTGCCGTCTTGGTCCTGGAGTCCTCTGCTCGGTGTGCTGTCCTCCCTTTGTGGCTTCACCTACCTCGCTTTTATTGTCTCTTTGTGGTATGTCTTTTGACTATCCTTTTTCTACATGAAACGTTTGATTTGTATTGTCTTTTTGTTCTTTGTTCTGTTCTCTCCCTCTCCTTTTCTTTTTTCTTCATAATTTCCTTTCCCTTCCTTCTTCATAACATCTATCTTATCTCCCCTTCTCCCCTATTCTCTAAACTAAAACAATATTTCTACTTTCACTTTTTTGTTCGTTTTGTCTCTCTCAATAGTGAATTCGATGGTTTTGCTGTTTACATAGTTGTTGTTCATATCAAAATGTATTTGACGTATTTAGAGTTACTACATGGAATGTTAAGGGAATAAGTAACCCACACATTTAGCTAAATTGAAAACGGACATTGCTCTAATTCAAGAACTCACTTAACCGACTCCGAGGCCTCTAAACTAAAAAGATGTTGGGTGGGCAATGTATTTTCTTCCTCAGCTTTTAGGAAAGAAGAATGGAGCTTCAATCCTTTGCCAAAAGATATTTCAGGTTTCCGTTGCCCATCAAGAATTCAGAGGGACTTTGGGTAATAGTTAAACCTCTTATCAATCAGATACTTTTAGTGCTCTTTAATGTTTATTGTCCAATTACAGTTGACAAGGATTTTTGGACTCAAATCTCTGACAAACTTCTTTTATTGGATGATGATTGCATAGTTTTTGGTGGTGATTGCAATCAAATTTTAGATCCTGTATTAGATAGTTATTCCTCAGTTACGTTTGTTAATACAAAGATGCACTCACAATTCACCTCCACCATTTGTCGCTAATCCTTAATTGATATTTGGAGACTTTGTAATCCAGAACTTTGGGAATATAGTGCCTATTCCCCCCACACCAATCACAATCCTGACTTGATTACCTTTTTCTAAGTAAATCCCTATCTCAGCAGGTTCTTCATTCAGAAATAGGTTCTATTTTAATATCCGATCATGCTCCAGTTTACGTTGATTTTGACTTGAAACCTTTTTCCCCTCATGCTGGTAGATGGCGCTTTAATAATAGTTTATTAATTGATCCTAATTTCCTAACCTAATTCTTTTCTCTCAATTCAACTCCAGACTCCTCTCTTGTAATGGTTTGGGATTCTTTTAAGACTGCAGCACGAGGTTTTATAATATATTTTGTTTCACAGAAAAAAAATCCTTTGAAGCTCAAAATGCCCAATTACTCTCTAAGATTAAACAGATGGAAAATACTTATTATAATTCAAACACGGAATATTCTTTAAAAACATCTTATTGACGTAAAACTCACTTTCAACAAACTATCCACAGAAGCTGCCTCCTCTTATCTTTTAAAAAGTAGTTCTCGCTATCATGGAGGCCAAAATAAAATGGGAAAATTGTTGGCCAATTACTTGAAGATAAGACGTGAATGGACTAAAATAGATTCTTTACAAAATGCTGCTGGTACTTCATTATTTAAGGACAACAATATTTTAAATGAGTTTGTCTCCTTTTACAAAAATGTATATACCCCTGAACAGCAACCATCTTTGTTAGATCTTTCCTCTTATTTTCAATCTGCTAGCTCCCCCATCTCATCATGTTGACTTTATCTCTTTGGAAAATTATACCACTTTAACAGAAATTACCTGAGGGTTTTACTATTGAATTTTTGGCACATTTTGCTAACCTTCTTCTCTCTAATCTCTTATCTTTATTTAACTCTTTTGTTACAACTGGTTCCTCCAGACAATAAAGACCTTTCTCTTTGCAAAAACTATCATCCCATTTCATTAATAAACACTGATTATGAAATATTTGCAAACATTTTTGCTCTCCATATTGATCCTATGTCACCTAAACTTATCGGCCCTAAACAATCAGGTTTTGTAAAAGGTCGATTATCATCATATAACTCCAGAGTTTTTTTCAATAATCTTAGCAAAGCTTTCTCTCTTGACTATCCTATTGCAGCTATAGCCTTAGACATAGTAAAAGCTTTTGACAGGATTGGATGGGATTTTATATTTCAGGCTTTATTTAGGTTAGGGTTTCCTCTAAAATTAGTTTCTTTTATTTCTTTATTATGTTCGGCCTCATAGCTTCTGTTTTTGTTAATGGTAAGATTTCAGATTATTTTCCTCTCTTTAGGGGAGTCAGACAAGGATGTTCTTTATCACCTTTATTATTTGTTGTAGCATGAGAACCTTTCTTAACTAAGATTAGACAAGATACTCAGATTACTGGTTTTCAACTCAATACCTACCTTGTCAAAATGTCTGTAAATGAAGATGCTATTTTTTTTATAGTTGTAACTCTACAACGTCCATCCCTTCTTTTCTTAACCAGGTTGATATATTTTCTCAGCTCTCCAGATACCACCTTAATCGAGATAAATGCAAGATTTTACCACTCAACGTGATTTGCCTCAAACACTCTTTTATACCGGTTTCTCTTGGCAACCTTCTAAAAAAATATTTAGGTCTATGGTTCTCCTCGAATATTTCAGACACATTGAAATTAAATTTTGACCGTATTACCAAAAATCTAAATTATACTATTGAACGTTGGCATCTGCTCTTTCTCCCCTGGTGGGGACGATTAGATTCCATCAAGATGATGCTCCCCCCCCCTGATTTTATACACATTTTATCAATGATCCCTGTACACATTCCTGTTTTTTTGTTTTTTAAATTGACTCTATCTTAACAAAATTTCTTTGGAAAGGTAAATCTCCTCTGATAGCTTTATCCTCCTTAAAGACAGACACATCTAATAGTGGTCTTAAATTCCCTGATTTAAAATCTTATCATTATGCTTTCTCTTCAAAACAATCATCCCGCTGACTCTCCCTTGAACATGATACTCATCCCCCATATGGATTTCCATAGAAAAGTTTTGTGTGTCTCCCTTTGATTTTAAAGAGTCTCTTGCTTTCACTAATAATCTCTCATCTTTTCAACCTCCCGTTATTTCCCATATGCTGAAAATTCTCATCCCTCTTTTACCTTCCTCTTATTATTCTTCTTCTTTTCTAGATCAACAACCCATTTGGCACAATAACTTATTACGTCTAAAGAATCGTACCATTTACTGGAAATCTTGGAGACATAAAGGCTTGTTATGGATTTCGCAACTAATATCTAATGATGTCCCTCTATTTTCCGCTGACCTTCAAACACAATATACATTGCTGTTGTCTTGTAAATCACAATATACTCTTTTACTTCCTGTTTTTACTCAATATCTTCTCTCTATCTTCTCCCCCTAAAAACCAATGAGAATTTCGAAACTTTTTCCCTTATTAATTTCCTCCCCTTTTGCTTCATCTTTATACTAACTCTTATTTCTTTCCTCTGACAGAAATAAAACAAAGGTTATATTATCTTGGGAAAAGGACTTATCTCAGTGCTGGTCGACCCTCATATGGGATAAAATATGGGTCAAAATTTACAAAAAATCTAGAGCAGCTAACACTTGTCAAACTCTTTATTTTGTTTATCAACGTCTTTTATATACTCCTGCAAAATTGGCATCCTTCTCTTCGAATGAATGTATGATGTTACTTAGCATACCATTACTTAGCATGCTTTTTTCATGAAGTTTTTACTTCGCAAGTGCCTTTATTTAGCAGCATTTTATAACGCATGCCATTACTTCGCAAAATCATTGAAAACCGTTGAAGTGGCATTACTTAGCAGTACATTACTTCACAGATTTTTACTACGCATACAGATTCTTTTTCTTTTAAAAATAAATAGCTTTAGGATATGACTTACATTTCTGATCATACAGTAACCCTCAAACACTACTCTACCCTACAATACTCCAACATCACTACACTACCCTAAACCAACACTACGACCCCCCGACACTACCCTAAACCCTAAAACACTACCCTACACTACACAACCACAACACCACTACCCTAAACCCTAAATCACTACCCCCTACACTACACGTACACTACAACCCTACCCGAAACCCTAAAACACTACCCTACACTACACATACACTACAACACTACCCTAAACCCTAAAACACTACCCCCTACACTACACATTCACTATAACACTACCCTAAACCCTAAAACAATACCCTACACTACACATACACTACAACACCACCCTAAACCCTAAAACACTACACATACTCTACAACACTACCCTAAACCCTATAAGACTACCCCTACACTACACGCACACTACAACACTACCCTAAACCCTAAAACACTACCCCCTACACTACACATACACTACAACACCACCCTAAACCCTAAAACACTACCCTACACTACACATACACTATGACACTACCCTAAACCCTAAAACACTACCCCTACACTACACATACACTACAACACCACCCTAAACCCTAAAACACTACCCTTCACTACAAAAACACAACACTACCCTGAACCCTAACACTACTCCCAGCACGACCCCCTACACTACAAAACACAACACTACCCTGAACCCTAACACTTCTCCCAGCACCACCCCCTACACTACAAAAACACAACACTACCCTGAATTCTAACACTACTTCCAGCATGACCCCCTGCACTATAAAAACACAATACTACCCTGAACCCTAAAACTACTCCCAGCACGGCCCCTACTCTACAAAAACACACTACATTCCCCGTACCTCACTCTCCTCGTGATTCCTCTCTCCTCCTGGAACCTTCCTCACATCGTCTCCGTCATGCGGTACACGTCGTTGTGAGGAAACAACCTCAGTTTCCTTACAACGACGTGGATCGTTTTCTAAGAAAGCATACCATTACTTTGCATGCGTAGTAACCACGCTTGCGATTTAACAACTTGCGTACTAATGGTACGCGTTGTAACATCGAAGTATTGGTATGCGCAGTTTCATCCGCGCAGTAAAAGCTGTTTATCCTCTGAATGCTTCATCTACTTGTTGGTCCTGTCCTTATACACCTGCTGATTTAAAACATATGCTTTTTGATTGTCCCACTATTTCTCACGTTTGGCATTCAGTTTGGAATCAAATTAATCAAATCTTTAAAACTGATGTACCTTTTTCCCTTTCTAATATTTTCCTATGTTCTTTACCACCTCAATGGCCCCAATCCTCTTCTAAATTTACATTAATAGATTTATAATTAGCAGTAGCCTTACATTTAATAACTTCAAACTGGAAACAAGCAGGCAAAGTCACCTTCAGAGCCTGGTGGAACGCTGTATCTTTTAATCATCGGCTTGACACGAATTACATTACCCCATATCCTTATCTATTAAACAAGATCTTTTGTGGCTACCTATTTAACCTGTGTTGCATCAGCTATTGTTCCTCCTATTACACTCCAGATGAAGTTTGGAAACCACTATAATTCACCATGTTGTCTTTTTTCTTTTGAAATATCATATCATTATTATCCCTTACTTCGTTTTCTGTATCAAAATGTGATAGTTTCTTCATTATTGCTCTTTATGCTCACAGCAAATATTCCCATATGGTACTTTCCTTTTAATGTTATAAAGTTATGATATACTCTAAATTCCCTGTTTTTCTCCCTCCCCACCTCTCCCCTTCCTATCCCTTCCTTCACTTCCTATTTTACGCAGCATTTTTTTAAAATAATGATTGTATTTTGATTCTTATTATTCTCTCTACCATATTTATACTTATATGAGATGTATCATATTTTCTGCACATGCTGTTTTTAATTTTGCTACTATTTCTTCATAGCTTAATAACTCAAACATTAAAAAAAATGATATGGCTCAACAAATACACATCTCTTGAGGCACCAGCCAGGGCTGTCCCCTTTTGCCCATCCGTTGTGCGCTGGTGTTAGAGCCATTGACAGCAATGCTTCGACAATGTCACTCAGAATACGTTTAATGCTATGTCAGCCGACATGATTTCTGTGTATGCGGATGATGCAACACTGTATCCCAGAAATCCAAGTATAAGGTTAAACCTGCTGTCAGAACAGCGAGTGAAAAAAACATTTCTGTTCCAGCCAGAGGGGGATCTGAGGCAACTCTATATTTCATCTGTTAAGCATCTGTAAAGCAATGCTGCTATGTTTACACCTTTAACTTTTTATGGTATGGTTGTGCATGATTTTACTGGAAACTTGAAATAAAAAGTAAAAAAAGAAATGTGTATATATAAACTTTAACCCTGTGATGCTGGAATATGTGTTTTTGTGCTCTATAGTGATTGTCAATTACATGGTGATCTCACGAATAACAATAAACTATTTATCCCACATTCCCTACTACAGTGGTGCAGAGATTCTTTCAAATAGCTAGATAACTGGATACACTAAGATACTGTCATGGGCATTGACAAATACAAGCCTCATGAAACTGAAAGTGTCACCTATCCCACCATTTGGACTACTGAGTTCAAAGCGAACCCCCAACTCTACTGCCTACACTACAAATCTCCATCACTAATCATGTCAATACACATATACAAATAAGAGTGCTACTGTGTATTTGCTAGCCATTGCCATGTTGGTAACATGTGGACCTGGTAATATAATGAGATACTGGTAGCATATGAGCACCTGGCCGGTAACATACTGAAAGTTAGAGCGCTTGAGACGCACAAAGTGAGTGACCACATGAAGACAGAATGTCTTACGACAGGAATAACGTACTCTTTGCGAGCATGTAGATTTAATGTCCCATCAGCCTCCCCAAAAGTAGATGAGGCCTTCTGAGATCTTGGTGCCATCTTGAAACTAGGGCAAAAGGACCACACCCAGTGGGTGCGCCCTTGCTTGGCAATTCGGCTTTCGACAAAGACAGCCCTCCAATTCCTGGCTTCTTCAATATAGACTCCTGTAATACAATTCCTCCCCACAAGATAACCACACACCTTCACTGTTGCCCAACATCTGGCTTTCCATGTTTTCGAAAGAAGAAGAGGCCTCAGCATCTTGTCGTAACTCGCCCATGACATCAACCGCATCACGTGAACATGGAAAAGAATCAACAATAAGCTAAGTGAATGAGTGCAAGTGCACGCATAGCAAAAGACATTAAACACACTAACACGCTTGAGCTCTGTGCTTAAGAGATTGGAGTAGTGCGATATCTCTCAATCAGAGACTGCTGCATACCTACCGACCAACATGCTTGAGTTCAGAGAGCATACAAGATTGAAAGAACGATTCATCTCCTGATTACAGAACTTTGGCAAACTTCCCTGATTACCTAAAAAACTATTAACTCTTAGACTCATGTTAAAACTAGACTTAAAAGCATACTCACACAACAGTTGGTCAGTGAACGTTATCATAAGCCCACAATTGAGTACATTAAAAAGAGTTGATGCTGCAACTCCTTTTTGTTTATGCGATCAAGCCAGCTGCGGCCCGTGCAGGTAAGAGCAGTGGGACGTCGGGGCCAGGTGGGGGGCTTTTTCAACATACAACCACAAGGGAAAATTAAATTAATAATTAATTTTCCCTCATGGTCACATGTCAAAATTCACCCACCGGGCACCATCGCTCTTACCTCCATGGACCGTGGCTGGATCAAACTATACAGCCTCATTATTCATGTGACTGAATCTAATAGAAAATATTAAGTATGAGTGTGAGTCTGCACATGGGAATGAGAAGGTCACTGGATAACTCATGCTAATATATAGTCTGGAGCAGGCTTAGGCTACTCTCTGTACAGACTGCCGGTGGTCCCTTTCGCAAGTACCTACCCTGAAACAATTCTAGGTGACACATCTTGGGGAGACACTTGATCGCAGAGAATTAGTAGGCTGTCTTTAATATTTTTCAACCATATTTTTTTGGGTGCGCTCCTCAATGAACAGGGCATCTGTATCCTTGCAAGATCACTAAGAGGAGTGGACGGACTGTCATCACACATCGCACTCGAGGGGCCAGGACATCAGGTTAGTGCGTGTGTATTTGTGCAGGCTTCTGACAGATGCATAGGTGTCTGGATGTGATAATTATGGGGTAGTACTCACCAAGATCACAGAGCAGATTACGCATTGGAATGCCCTCCCAATATCCCTAACAGAGCCTATAAACCTAATAAAAACAGTCATTCTGCCAACACTTCTATATCTATCCATAAACATACCTATAATGCTCACTCACTCCTTCCTCCACACATTAAAAATGTAACTGATATGACTGGCATGAGGAGGAGGGCAGACCAGGATCAGCTGGGACACTCTTATGCTCTGATTTAATAGAGGAGGCTTTGAAGGGCCAAATCTTGAACTTCATCATTTATGCACGCATGCACATTCTGACCACTATTGGCACTACCAGACCCCTTATATGACTCATATTACGGAAGAAACAGACAAAGCGGATCCTATGCACTTTGCACATTGATTGGCACACCAAGCATTAATTTGAATGACAAATTCTCAACCATTGCATGCACTATATAGGCATGGGAATGTCTATGAAGGAAGACTGGGAGAGATGTCATTTATTTCCCTCCGAAGCCTCTACTGAATATCACCCTTTATTACCAGCTGCATACAAACTTAAGACATGGAGGCAACTTAAAAAACTTGGTATTCTAAACTGGGATACCCTTTACAAGAGCAGCACATTCATTATTTTAGATGACTTTAATTTAAAGGGAATATGCAGGGAACACCCTTGGAAACTTTTTCGTAAAATAGCCAAGGGACAAGCAGATTAGCCATCCTTGATTTCCCGGCAGAGCGTGACATTCTCCAAACCCTAGATAAATAATGAACTTATGCCTCTGCTAAACACTTAGGGCCTGATTTAGATCTTACTGACAGGTTACTCCATCACAATGGGGACGGATATCCTATCCGCCAAAATATAAATTCCAATATATCCTAAGGGATTTATATTACGGACGGGATATCTGTCACCATTGTGATGGAATAATCTGTCCACCAAGATCTAAATCAGGCCATAAAATTCAACCCTTTATCAGGCAGCTCTAAAGGTGCTTCCTGAAAGCGACCATTCGGCCACAACTACATGGTAGGAGAAAATGGGCTAGGAGAAAATGCTTTGATGTTGCTCCCAAACAAATATGTGCCCCTCAAGCAGCAGACTGCATATCATACACTACAAATTCTCACATCATGTATTCAAAACAAAATACATTGAGGTTTAAACATAAAAGTTGCTCTGGATCAATATCACAATGGAGATAAGGAATCTATACATATCTATAAATATAATCTGCCAGTACTTTTTCACAGGCTGATTTATCAAGAGCTGGAGCAGTAGTTGAAATCGGTTCAATGCATTGCCCCCCAAAAATATATTAGTAAATTACATTTACTTTCAAACAATAAATAATGAAAAAGTATTGTTGGGAACAACTTGGTTAACTCACAAAATACCCTCTATTCTTGATCATGGTCCAATTGAGTTACTAGTTATTAATGCTAATGGTATTAGTTTATTACATGTTATGAACATTAAAAAACATTTAAAAAACAATTTATGACTACAGGAGATAAAATATAATTTGGTCTATGGGTCGTAATTAATACCTCTTTAATTGAAAAAGGGGAAATATTCTCCTACTCTTTTCACCCCTAAACCCTGAATATGTTTGCCCTCATAAGCAATCCAAAACTATACTTGCTTTAAACTATAAGTTAAGTGTACAAATCTGGAAAACAAATTTTAGCACGTGATTTACCAATTTTTTTGTTTGTCTAAAGAAATCCTAGGATTTTACTATTCGACAAGAATGCAGAAAGAGCACTTCCAACTGATTTAAAAATGATTAAAAAATTTTCATATTATAGATTTAGAAAAATGTATAATTGGCAAAACCGTCATCTTAATAGACCCTAGCCTTCACCGTGATGACAAGCATAAAGGAGATCATTCTATGATTTAGGCATGAAGTTTTTATTTGATATCTTCTAAAACAACATTAGCCTTGAAAGAAATAGGTAGCCAAATACATTATTTTTTAATCATGATTACTTTCAAAATTGAACAATGTAGTAAAAAATACATTAAAACAAAAACAATTTAGTGCAATACTTCAGATGTGTCTATATTTTCTCATAACCTGCGACTCATGAAAATGGTCTCAGTTCCACAAAACATTTAGGTATAGATTCATTCAGATTAGATATACATAAAAAAAATCATCTGCATAGGCAGAAAATTGTATATTGCTATTACCATATTTATACCATGAAATGAAAGTATTATGTCTGATTCTCCAAAGAAAAGGTGCAAATACAAAAACAGAAGAGGAATCAAAGGATATCTATGCCTGGTACCTCTGGTTATTAGAAAAAAGGGGAAACTATTCCATTAACTAAGATAGAAGTTTTTGGATAATGATATATTGGAGAAATTAACATATTATATTTAAGACTAATACCATGCCACCGTAAATATTTCAATAAATAATGCTATCCTAAAACTATAGCTGTCATGGGCTGTTTTCAGCTGATATACTTGCTTACAATATTTGTTAAACATTTTGGCATTGTAAGGTATGAGTCTTCCTTACAAAAAACTGTTTTCTGAAGACTAATAAACTCAGGCTAAAAGTTTCAGAATTGTGTAGCTACTAGTTTAGCAACTATTTTATAATCTAAGTTGATTACCATTATCAGTCTATAATTACCACTTCTTGTATTATCTTCTTGTATTATCCTTATCTTTATCAAGTATTACCAGATAATAGCTTCCATAGGTGTTATACCCTGAACAATAAATGTAAACAAATCATTAAAAATTTGTAGGTACAATTCTTTAGTAGGAAACATCTAGCCCTGGGGCTTTACCTTTTTTTAATCCTAGCAATAGCAGTAGGGAGTTCTTAAACTGAAATATCATCCTCTATTATAGGAATATTGGTTTTACTTCCACTTCTATTTTTAATACTATTGAAAAAATCTCCAAATCCTGAGTCAGAGGATCAATATATGTGGAATAAAGCAACTAAGAGAACTGGTCAAAACGATCTCAAATATCAGTATATGAAAGGAACACTTTACCATTTTTATTTACAATGGTCTTAATAGTGCATTTTTATTGTTAAGCCTTTAAATATTTAGCAAGTGATTTCCCTGAATTACTCTGTTTGCCTTAGTTACAGTAAAGAGTGCTAACTTTTAATAAATAGTCACAAGCACTTTCAGTGGATGTTTTTATTATAATACATCTTGACCAATAGCACATTCACACAATGATGGTTCAGAATTGGTGGTATAATGCAGATGTTGTAGGTTTTATATGTTTTCAACATCTGTGAGTATTCTCTTCCCATAGTCTTTTTCTTTGTAGAGACCCCATGAACAATACGAAATCTAGAAGCAACTTTAAAAACATCCTATATAACAGGAAAAACAAAGTTGCCTCCCTTACTAAAAGTATAGGATTCTGTGATAATTTTTCAAACTCTGAAATAAAACACACATCCTTAAGAAAAGCAGTTTTAAATCTCCATCTATTGGCTCATTCTTAATAAATACTAGATCAAAATCTTGAATTACGGCAGCCTGGTCCGCAATTAAAATAGCTTCATTTTCTGAACTGTGCAAATGTTTACATTAAGTGCTGGAGGGAATAATATAGTTAAATATGAGTCTGTGAACCATGAGCTGGAGAAACAAAAGTACTGGAATTTAAACTATAGAGGTCCTAAATATCTGTTACTGCCCTTTGTGGAATACCCCTTTTAAATAGGACATAAATTCTACCCAGGACAAAACCAAAAAGTTGAGTTTAAATCTAAAAAGTGGTCAAATGTGGTTATTCTCCCCTCCCAAAACAAAATTATCTTCAGTAATAGTTATTATTTCTATACCAACTTTTTCTCCAAAATTCAACAATATGTAACATGAAGGGCCATAGACATTAGAGATATGAAGTTGGATATTATTAATTATGCAATCAGCACATATTTATCTATCTTCAGCATTTCTCTTTTTTGAAAGTAGTACAATATTGAAAGATTTTTTTAATACAATAACGTATACCATTTTTCTCATCAACTGCTGGGGTTTTCAGCCTCAACCTTTAAAGTTTAACTAGCATTTTATCTATTAAGCGTGTCTCTTTGAAAACATCTGTATTTGTTTTCAACTGAGATAAGTGTGCTAGGGCTCTCTTAATCTTTACAGAATTACCCACATATTGAAATTCCAAAAATTATTTTTCAATATTAACAATGATAAATACACTATATATTGAAAACTTGCAAATAGGACATATAAGAAGTCAAATATTGCTATAAATGAAGAGGATAGTGAATAAAGAACACTTCGCGAAACAATGCAATACGGCTCCAAAGTATAACAAAGAAAGGATAAATAAAATAATATGATATTTCCTAAAAGGCAGTTGGTGAACAACAAGGATAGACCAGTAAAAACAATGAAAGAGGACTGACGAATTCCATAAACTGTATTAAGTATTTCTCATCACTGTTTATCATTAAGATACAAAAATAAAACAATAACAGACAGAGCATAACATTAAGATTCAACCATAGACCACAAACCAGGGTAGAGAAAAAAGGTACATTATGCAATAGAAAATACTATTAATCAGCCATTAGATAGACTATAAATTCTAAGTATAACCTATAAACAAAATAATTAAAGAGCCAAAACTACAACATAGATGACAGACAAAAATTCAAGAACAGATCTTGAAGTAGCATTTGTTTGCTCTCCCTGAGAGTTCGGAAAAAACAGATTTAACTTTGCTAGGTAACCATAAATAATGTACTTTTCTTTACATGACCTTGAACAAACATGAATAAAACTGTATCTTGTATTGTGTGATTTCAAAGAAGGTCTTAATACTAAAAAGTCCTTCCTCCTATCTAACCACATCCTGAGCAAAAAAAAACTTGTGACCTTACTATAATAGTTATTTTCTCCTTTTTGTTGCAGTAAGTACCTACAATTAATCAGTGAATGCCAAAACAAAGATACTCATACCTCTAGATTTTGCTGCCTTTCTAGATGAGAAAAACCTTACGTCCTCTGCATATTCCGGATATATTTCTTGAGGAAGTCAACCATATCACCTCAGGCAGGCCATATAGTTTCAAACTTTTTCTCCTGTTTACGTTTCCCAAATTCTCAGTTTGTTTCTTCAGAACTTCAATTTCTGCCTTCAATTTACCAATCATTGCCTCCATTCAGTCCAAAACAGATATTTTTGCCCAAGTTAAATTATACTCTGCTTCAAACATCAATTCTCTGTAATGCAGCAGTAGTTTGAACTATATAAGGTTGCACATTTTTTATCTCTTCCAAGAGGTTCTCAAAAGTAGGTGCACGAGCCAATTTAGTGGGTAATGGTGGATCTTTCAGGTTTTTTATTAGAAGATATATGCCTGATCAATTATTCTTGTTAAAGGTTTTTGTGCACATGTTGCTATACCAGGTTTATATATACACCAGAGACTGGACTGGACACTAAACTCTCCAGTTGGGAAGCAAAAAGAGGGTATGCCCTCCATTTCGATTCCTGCAGTAGAATCAATCTTATCTGATGGTGCGTCAATATTTATATGAGGTAAAGGAGCGATCCTGGAGCCTATTTAGCTCTCATTGTTATACCCATAAAGATGCAACTTCCAAAGAAAAAGTGTCTAGGGGAAATCAAACCAGTTCTTTAAATTTGTAAAGTAAAATGTCATCCTCATGTAGGTTTCCCAGAAAATAGATACATTTGAGTTGTAAACACTCACAATACCGAGAGACTGCCTGGAAGCCTTAAAATAATTCACCTTCTTTTAACTTTATAGTAAATTTAAAGTCATAGAATCCACACCTTCCAAAAATGTCATATTTTAAGCTCCTCCTGAAAAGCAACAAAAAACAAAATGGCTGCTGGCAGTACCGATACGTTAGAGGAAAGTTTCTAGTTTATTTACTAACACAACTAAATTTCGCAAAACTAAACATACCCCTGAAGTCAAGCCATGTCAGTTTGTCCTTCACTGCAAATTGGAATGATTTCAGTATCATTTGAAGAAGTTGTTTGTCAACTCTTTTTGAGGTTGAAGACAGTATTAACAGTGAGCAACCATCTTTGTCAGCACCAGGCCACATCCCATTTTGTATTTCTTGACTTGGCCAGAAATAGAAGAAACTCTCTGGGATATCTGATTTAAAGTCAATAGCATATTTTCTAGGTGTTGAATTATAACAGGTAATATATGCTAGGAGCAACAGTGAAGATGACATTTTTTCCATAACATATGATGCCCAGTTTACATGCATTCAGCATAGTATGATAAATGTATAAACTGTAGACATACTCCGATGATTTGCATAGATTTCAGACTTTCTGAGTATTCACAAATAATAGACAGAACTACATATAAAATTGAACAGAAATTATAGATTTAAATGCAAACTTCCTCTTCTCAACACTTAGGGCCTGATTACGATGTCAGGCAGACTGCCACCGGCAGGCCATCAGTGCCTGTCTGCCCGACACCTAGTGCAGCAGTCTGACCACTGGATTAAGATACAAGTGGTTGGAGCACATCCGGCGGGGGAAAGACCACCGCCTCCGGCTGGCTCAAGGAGTCTGTCACGATGGTGGTCATAACCTATTCCATAAAATGTAGGCACTGCCTGCTGAGGCACCACCGTAGGGAGTAGGGAGCCAGTTTCTGACAGCCTTTCCATGGTGGTCCCACTGCCATAAAAATGCTATCAGAATGAGACTTTAGGGGCCCCCAGCAGGGCCCCTGTCCACCACGGGCCTCCGCTCTGTGGCATGGGGGCCACATGTGGCCCTCCAAAACATCAATGCACTGTCTGCCAGGCACTAGAGGTTGCCTGGAACACGGTGCATGGATGTTTGAAAAATGCTTTTAACCCTTGCGGCTCATGCAGCAGCCCTTTTCATGGGCTGCTGCACAAGCCACAACAGTAAAAAGCATTTTACAACAGCCTGCACGGAAAAGTATCGTAATTGGGTTATCGGGACCGCCGACTCCTTGTCAGGCGGTCTCGTGCCCAAAACTATGGCAGTCAGATGTTCGTCAGATCACCATCATAATGAAGCCCTTACTCTTGAGACAGTTTGTAAATTAGGCATCCCGCATTAACAAGTGGAGTGGAATTTTACATTTACATAGGAAACTCTCTTTCTACCCCAGTGTTTGCTTCCTATGCCACAGGAAATATGTGGTTATTCCCTTCATTTTTCCATTCTTGAAAAACACTTCCTCCTGCCTGGATCAGTTACATGTGTGATTTCTTGGTTCAATTTCACATAATTGTATGAGTTTGTGGTTGTTTTAACAATTTTGTATAGCAACATTCCCTCTCACTCGCACTTTCCTACCTCTCACATTGGCATTAGTACTACAGAACATTTTTTACACTGGCAGAGTTTCTGCAGTACAAAATTCCACCTGCAGAAGTAAATTTGCACAGGCCCTGATTCTGTTGATCAGAAGCTTGCAATCTTTGCCCATTACCTTATTGATTTGTTTTTGAGCACCTACAATGCTCTTAGGTTTGCACATATGTCTGTAAACCCACCCAAAGGTGTGATATAGTTTTTTAATTTACATTTTTGCAACTGTATAGTACAGGGTGCTTCTCTCATGTCATTTTATAGTGAAGCTCACACACTCCCCTTGTCCCATCAAAGTTAATTTCAAGTTTTTCAAACCTTTAATAATCTACATTTGTCTTCATTACCATGGTAAAGTTTTAGTATCAAAGACATTTTTTCTCATATAAGGACGAAAGACCGAGTGAAATGCAGAACTGGATTAGAAAGAGTAAATAGGATGCATTTTCTCACATGCTGTACATATTGCTTTCCTCATGGTAGCCTGTCTGAATGTGTGGGATGGAGGTGAAAGTTATAGGGCACACATGGAAGCCTGATGGGGATGACATATCACATTTGTTGAATGTTTATCCTTTTTATTGCTATCTTGAAATGAAATGAGTATGAGCATTGTTTTAAAATCTGTGTAGGATAGTTCTCTAGTCAATCATTCACCTTGCCAGATATAGCTCTAGCCGCCTGATTGTTGGGTTTCCTTTCAGTACGATCTATCAAGGTGCCATTTCTATACGGATATTAAATAATGAGAGGGCAAAGTGGCAGCACTGGCATTTTACCAGTTTTATTAAAAAGCGTATTTTCCTGTGTCAGGCCTGAATATAGTGAAGCTGACAAGAAAAATCCATCTGTCTCTATAAAACCACACAAATATTCCAATGTTTACCAGGTCAAGATCTTTTGCAGCATCAAGGTGACATGAAAGGGAAAATGCAGGGGTGGTACCAGCCAGTATCATACAATCTAGTAAAAAGCCTTATTCATTTTTCTGACGTACACAATACATTGATTTTTAGACATATTGTACCTTTAAGGACATCTGAGTCAAGGTGGTATGTATGTCATGAATAACATAATGATGTATGTTGCTGGCTCTTTATAAAGTTGACCAAAACAAGGTACACTGTGTAAAGAGTCCAGTCAAACACCAAATGGTTTACAGAGGCACAAATGATATCCCAATTCCACTCGATTGTGGTAGTGTGGGCAAGCAGTTAGGCGTACCAGAGGGTAGTGCTAAGCATGTGTTGTAATCACAGAGGCAATAAATGAGACACACACTCAAGAATAAATCCGAGACCAATTAAGAAAAATGTATGTCAAGAACTTTCTTTCAAGTAAGTACTTTTTAAAATAATGAATTTTGCATGTAAGTAAACAGGCCCATATGTAAAAAGCTTCCTGTTTACATTTCATAAATAACGACTCCATAGAGTCTTTATTAAAAAAAAAAAAAAAAAAAAACATTTTTAAATGCATTCTTTTAATTTTTCATATGGTTGCCATCAATTTCATGTTGATGGTAATATCATTGCCTAAATGCCTGATTCACATTTAGGAAATGCTATGTACATGTGCTTTAGGAATCGCAAATAGGTAATCCCTACTTCCTAAATCGCGGTTGCAATTTGCGATTTCTACCGGATAGAAACCGTAAATTGCGACTGCTTTTGGCCCTTTGTACATTTGAAAAGGGCATTTAGCATTTCTTGATGGGCCAAAATAATGCTTCTGCCCATTGATAAATGCTAAATGGCTTTGTATATCTGGGCCAGTCACTTAAATGCTTCTTTACGCAAAATGGTTTCGTATTGAGGGAAAAGGAAAAGATACCATACAGCTATTTTCAGACTTTTCCTGAGGGTTTCTTTCAGGACTTACGGTTTTAGAGGGCCAAAGTAGCTGTAACACTAGCAGATACTCGCTACCTGCCCTGGGTGGTACGGTTGCAAAGGTGGTGGTCGAGTGGGTAGTGGGCAACCTAGAAACCGGCTGCTGAGGGGGTTGTGGGGACAAGTCCGTGAGCTCCCAACGGGGGGCTCGGATCACAAGGGTCCTGGGAACAAGGGAGCACAGAGTGTAAAGGTCAGCTGGGCTCTGTGCATCCTAGAGCCTTGCGGTTGTCAGTTTCGTCGGCTTAGGGTGCAAAATCAGGGCAGATGGACAACTCTAAAAGTGGGTTTATACAGTCCTAATGTCCCTCGACAGCTGCTCAATCTTGGTGTTTTTGGAGTCCAGACATGACTCTTACGGTCATTGTTTGTTGCAATAGGTATAGTACCCGGGACATGGGTCCTGTGCAGCTCTGGTTGGTCCTGGTGTACTCTAACTTGCTGGTAGGATAGATCTGACCTTCAGGAGCACAGATACCTCTTACTAGGGGGCTGCAGCATCACTCTGGCCAGTGAGTGGCAATTCAATGACCCTGACATTGCTCTTTGCTGCCCACAGACTGCAGAGAATTAATTCCTTTACTGAAAGGGAGATTGTTGACAGTTTGTGTAGGGCTGGCAGTCTCCCGGGTTCTTGGAAGCTGGTCAGCTGAAAGGCAAGCTGCTGGTCACGACTGTAGGGACTTGGTGCAGGCAAGTAGGATTTGGTGCCCAAAGTCCCATCAGACATCTGTTCTCGCTTTTCATGCTGCTCTTCTTTGTCCTCTCTTCTTTATCCATCAAATCCAAGTTCCTGGTGTCAGGGGTGCCACCTAAATACTCCATTTAGAGGTGTTATGGGGAGTGAGAGGTAGTAGCCTATGGGCTATGTATCTTTAGGATGTCTATACCCACTATATAGTGATCATGGGCTCTCACCTGCAGGGGGTCAGAAACCTGTCTGTGGTGGCAGGCTTGTCTGCACCAGTCAGCCAGTACACATATTTAGTCAGTAGGTTTTCAGGGGGCCCGTCTAAGGTGCCCTCTGGGTGTATATATTAATAAGTCCGTAACTGGAATCAGTGTGGGCTTATTAATACAAGACGGTTGATACCAAACTGCTCTCGTTTCAGTGAAGCCATCATGTAGCTGGGGAACTCTTAAACACCAGTGTTGAGAAGATGTACTCAAAATGGCTTCCCTATCTACTTCTTACTAATGTGAGGCTAGAGGGACTCTAGTCTCATCCCTTAGTTGGCACACACATGTTTGTGCTTCCTTGGTTGAAGAAAACAGCTTCCATTCAATGTTCATTATAGTTCATTTCGTTTATTTCATAGTTTGTTGGAGATATTTTGTTATAGAATCAATTCAAATTTCTTCATAATCATTATCAACATGAAAATCAGGCACTGTCTTTTTAAGGTGTCCAATGCATTTCGGGCATTAATGACATGCCCTTCATCAGGGAATTGACACTGGGAACAATGATATGGGCAAACATTAGTTTAAATAATGTCTTGGTGACATGGCAAATCAAAACAACGTAATAACATATGATGCAAAATTTAATACAGGGTCATGCATTACTTTCAAAAAGCCAAAATGTGTAAAAAATTAACATCGTGCGTGATGTGTGCTGGGGTGAACAGAAAGGTGGTGAAAGAAAGGGGTTCAGTTATTCACTTACATGCCCTTCGTTGGATGGTTGTTTTGGAAATCTAAGAGAAAGCAGATACACGCAAAAGATCAATTAATGCCTGGAGGCAAAAAGTGCTCCGTAGTGCACTCTAGCTATTAATGCGGTAAGCGGTAGAAACTAACCTGAAAGGTTGCGTGTAAAAGGAATCTGTCCGGTACTCGTCTCCGTGAAACGCCGGTGGAAGTGGAAGCTTCCCGCGTTAGTTAAGTTCGAAAGATGGGGTATCACGTGATATGTCACGTGTGATATAGATGGTAGAAAGACTATCGGTGTCATCGGCAGAATATAGTTTAGGACTCAAGGTCCGGTAAATTGCGGGTTATGGACAAGATTTTGTGAAATTCAACTACTCTTGGTGTGGGTTTAGAAATTGGAAATAAGCGTGGTGTTATGATGAAAGTAGTAAAGAATAAAGAAAATAATTGAACGTAAACCCTGGGATCGAACTCGGGTACTAGCTCGTGTGGAATACACCGTGGGCTGATGGTGTAGCTATGGTGGAATGGAACTAAAGTATGTGATAAGTTACAGCACACATCACGCACGATGTTAATTTTTTACACATTTTGGCTTTTTGAAAGTAATGCATGACCCTGTATTAAATTTTGCATCATATGTTATTACGTTGTTTTGATTTGCCATGTCACCAAGACATTATTTAAACTAATGTTTGCCCATATCATTGTTCATAGTGTCAATGCCCGAAATGCATTGGACACCTCAAAAAGACAGTGCCTGATTTTCATGTTGATAATGATTATGAAGAAATTTGAATTGATTCTATAACAAAATATCTCCAACAAACTATGAAATAAACGAAATGAACTATAATGAACATTGAATGGAAGTTGTTTTCTTCAACCAAGGAAGCACAAACATGTGTGTGCCAACTAAGGGATGAGACTAGAGTCCCTCTAGCCTCACATTAGTAAGCATTAAATTTGACGTCGTTGGGCCCTCGACGCCTCCTTGCTGAGCACCACCAAACTAATCAAACACCAGTTAATCAATGAACGATTGACCTCGAATAAAAATACAGCTGTGCATCTATCTAACCATTATTTCATTTCCCTATCTACTTGCAATTTCTAAGAATCAACTTAGACATCACAGGGGCATATCTGCTCTTGCAGATTTGTCTGCAGATGTAGTATAGTGCGCCTTGCCTTAGAGCTGCAAGTCCTGCTGTAGGGGCGGCCTAACAATACTGCATGCAGTGTCTTCAGGCATGGCACAGAGGATGTGTGCCATGTCCTATCTTCACTTTTTTCTGCACCATGGCATGCAGCCTGTAATGGCAGTCTGCATGTTGTTGCTTAAGGGTCTCTTAGGGTGGCACAATACATGCGGCAGCCCTTAGAGACCCTTTTTAGCCTACTTGTCCTAGGTACCAGGGGCACATTTACTAGGGACTTACAATGGGTGCTAAAGGTATTGCCAACTGGGGAAACAGTTGTAATGTTTTAGGGAAAGAGATCAGGATGGAGGACCTGAATAGAAGGAACTCAGTCCATTTCTGTCAAAATTGCATCAGATACCAGGCATAAAGGGGGGGGGGGGCATTTAAAAAAGGGTCACTTTCCTACAACTAACAGATTGCTTTATTCTGATAAATATTCGAGACCTTGTCCTACTAAATCCCCCTAACGTGCTTGAACACACCATCTCTCCGGCACTAGGGCTGGTGTCACCCAGTGCAGTAACTCATGGTGTCACCCCCTCACGACTTACCCCATGGACCTCCTGTGGTAAATATTTTACCGTATACAAGTTTGCCAGATAATTTCGGACAAGTAAAGAAATAGCTCAATCAAATGAGAGGCAGAGTCCGTGGTGTCTGAGTCATAAGGGCTTTAATCATAAATGATGACTCGAGCCATGGAAATCTATTCCATCAATACAAGGGTTCGGGTATGCAATGATGGCAGGAAAGATGTCAACGATTTATTAACAGTACATGACATATATAGTAAAATGACACAATAGCATTGAATACAGTAGGCGTAACAAGTGAAATGTATATGATAAGAACACATGTGCGTAACAAAAAGGCGTGAACAAGGGTGTGCACATAGACGTGTTCTAGAAACGTCACAGAAAAGTGTCACAAGTGGGTGGATGCTTAGAGAATTCTTGCAGAGTCAGCTGAAACCTGTGGCCTGAATGTGCGCGCAGCTAATATGACGTGTGATTGACGTGCATCTGGAGGAAGCTAAGGGTCTGATTTTTAGCACTAGTAGAGGAGACAGAAGTCTGGCATGTCAGATCGACCTGTCCCTATAACATATCTGATATCTAGTATTTGGAGGATGTTTAATCTAGAGTAAAAGGTCTCTTGGGCAGAGGCTACTCTATACTGAATGTTAGTGCGTGTATAGGTGTCTGTGTGTCTACGTGCGGAGCCATGGGCCTACTCTGGTAACAGGAACTGTAAATTACTTGCACGGAGACAGGAAGACTTGCTCTTTGCTCTGTAGCCGGGGATATGTTTACCTAAATCACTAGACAGGAATGTGTTTTCGAGGAGCTGAGCTGGCTACGCTGATAACTTAAAGGTAAAATACTGTTTTTGGCAAGCAGACCAGGCCGAGCCGGGCACCGCTCGCTTGGCAGGAAGTAAGGCAGAGGTCAGGGATGCATCTCCATGCTGCAGCTTTCAGAGGCAGAGACAGACGTGGCTTGAAGACAGAAATCAGGGCCTAGCTCGGCAGAGCCAGGAAAAACGTTAAAGTGCACCATGTAAAGACGGTGGCACGGCATACTTAGGAACTGAATTATCAATCCATTCATGGTGGATCTGATAGAGGACATGTTAACGTTGGACGCAAATGTATTTGCGTCTTCAAATTCGGTCGTGGAGGGAAATTACATGTACTTGAAACTCGTACATGGAGCCGTTGGGGTACACGTTAGGGGACACAATTGACCATAAAAATTTCAATTACCTCATTCCCTCCTTGTCCCCTACGGACCCTTCATGATATGTCGATGTTCATGAGACCATCAATCTGTTCATATAACATCATTTGCTCTTCTTTCTTTCTTCGGGAATGGGAACGTGAACTCGAATGGGGAACACAAGCTGTGGCGCACAAGCCACAAATCGCTGGCCCACATTGCAGACATAGACAACAACTGAATACTATGGCCAATATGATTCCTAGGAATGACAGTAGCTTCCATCCCCAGGCTGTGGTTACACTCCAGAGCCAACCGGACCAAGTCCAGGAGCCTGGATTCTGGTGTATCAGATGGGCAATTTCGTGAAGTCGGGTAATGGCCTTATAGACTGATGGCGCGTTATTTGGAATAAACACGCAGCAACTGGATCCGATGACTCTACAAGCCCCGCCCCTATCGGCCAGGATGACGTCAAGGACAAGGCGGTTCTGAAGAACGACAAGTCTCATAGCAGACTGCTCCTCTGTTAAGTTGCCCAAGGCAGAAGTAGTCTCATTCACTACGGCTTCAAGTATTCTGGTTAATTTGCGTATCAGTTTACTATTGGAGACAGTGCCTAGATAGGGAAAGAATCCTTTATTGAAATCTGTATATTGTTCCCATGAATTTTCAGTCTGATCAACTATTGGGAGGTCTCTCTTGTGTCTAACAATATTGAGGCGGGAATTCCTGTGATAGTCAGATGGGGCTAGGAAAACTGGTGGCAATAAGAATGCAATGAAACAGGTACCATCCCAGTCTGGAGGTAAACGGACATAAGCTGTCTGACCACAAATGAAATAGGAATGTCGGGAAGCTTTGAATGTAGACTTGCCTTTATCACTGAATTCGACCACAGTAGTGCAGTCACTGTGACCTAGATGTACTGAACCATTCTTTTTGACACACAATACACCTTTCGCTGGTAGAACTGATATGGATGGCAAGTCTGGACTGGTTTCTGACTGAACATTTAGAATCATGAGGTTAAGTGTAAAATTACCTAATCCATACACTTCATTTTCTAGATCTGTCCCTGTCATTTGTGGAAGACCCTCCTCGTTTGGGAAACATGCTTTGTTCATGACTGTGTTCAGATTTCCCCATATCCAATTGTCTTGGGAAACTCTAGATTCGGTGTCTATAGAGGATATTAAACTAAACCATGCACCACAGGAACCATTATGTGTAAACGGATAAGGAAAGAGAGGCAGAGCTCCCTTGTAGTTCTGATAGGGAGGGAGTCGGCCACATATACAACAATTTGTAGCATTGTTGATCTGGTGAGAATGGTGTAACATATGAATAAATGTATTGTTGCGCAGCGCAAGTCAATAAGACAATTCGTGTGGAGGAAGAGCACTAAACGTGTGCTCGACAGTGTCATTAAAAAAAGAATGTGCAAGAGGAAAATACATGTATAACATCCAACTCATAGCAATAATCGTAAGACTCAGAAAAAACATAATAAGTAATGTGCAGACGCATCTGCTCCGGAGACTTTTACAATATTTTCGTTTCTTGGTCTCCTGTCTATCTCTCTCTCTATTTGGGTCTAACTTGTACATTGTCAGAAACTGCCTAACCGCTTCACCCAGGAGGGGACTTAAACAATTAAACTGTCTGACTTACTAGACCTTAATTTCTGTTGGTACTCCTCTTGGGGAGTTTTCTCTAGAAGGGGGAGTTTGGTATCAGTCACTGGTATGTGGGAGTTCTGGCATTCAATTTTTGGCGGAAGTCCATGAAAGCGTTTTACATGACTTGAGTGAACCCAACCCTTCCGCCCCTCCAATTTTACAGCAGTCCTGGTTGTTAACAAAACAATCTTCGGCTCCTTCCAGCGGGGTTCCAAAGGGCTCGATCTATCGAAATTCCGGACTACTACAATATCTCCCGGGACCAGTTCATGTGGCTTCACCTCGGTGTTGTCTGGGAAGGCTGCCGCGACCTGTGAACGACATGATTGTAGTGCAGACATCAAGGAAGCAAGGTAATCTGTCAGCATAGTACTATCAACATCAGTGATTTTTCGCGGCAGAGGCGTCCCCCACATATTAGGAGGTCTACCGAAGACCACCTCATACGGGGATAGCCCTGTCCTGGAATGGGCTACCATTCTCATATAAAAAGAGCAACTGGCAAAGCTACTATCCAATCTACTCCCTTCTCTTTACACACTTTGGCAAGGCGAGTTTTCAGAGTCTGATTGTGCCGCTCCACGAGACCTGCTGCCTCCGGATGCCGGACACAGTGAAACTTCCACTGGTATCCCAATAGAAGCGAGACCTGCTTCATAAGTTCAGAAGAGAATGGCTGACCGTTATCTGAATATACGACACGGGGCAAACCGTATCGAGGGAAAAACTCATGAACCAACTGCTTGGCAGTGGTCGGGGCAGTGTAATCCGGGACGGGATATGCTTCTGTCCATCGGGATAGGGCACATACAACTACGAGGACATACTTGAATCCTCGGCATCTTTCCATCTGGATATAATCCATCTGGAGGACTTCAAAAGGGTAGTCGGAGGATGAAATCCACCTTGCTCTACGGGAACACCTTTTCCTGGATTGAACTGACAGCAGATCATGCAGGTACGCACTTTCTGTTTGGCTGCTGCTCGTAAATGCTTGTTGAACCAGAGGTTCTGTAAACTGTCTAACATGGCTTTTTCTCCTAAATGTGCTGGACTATGTGCTGTGTTAATGATAACCTGAACCATAGAGTCGGGGAGAAACCATGTGGTCTTTCCCTTCGTCATCCATCCCTGATCTGTCTGGACCCCTCCTTGTTCAGCCCATTTCTTTATTTCATCTGGAGTGGCATGTGTCTGTATGTCGATGACATCTTGTGTGGGGTCCTTGACTGTCATGCAATGTGTCAGTGAGGTTACATCAGTCTTTGTCATGTCAGTCGTTTGAGTATGAGTCAGTGCTGTATGTTTCGCTATGCGGTCTGCAAAATCGTTGCCCTGAGAAATCTTGTCTGTGACTTTCGTATGTGCCTTGCATTTCATGATAGCTATAGCTGTAGGCAAGTGTATTGCTTCTAACAGAGCTTGAATGAGGGGGCCATGCTGAATCTTGGCTCCGTGAGAGGTCAAGAAACCTCTTTCTTGCCAGAGAACACCGAAGTTGTGTACGACTCCGAATGCATAACGTGAATCTGTGTATATGTTTACTTTCAACTCCTTGGCTCGTATACAGGCTTGAGTCAGAGCAATGAGCTCTGCTGCTTGGGCTGACAGGGCGTCAATGCGATGTGTTTCTATGACTTCAGTTTCAGTGGTCACTGCATATGCGGCCACTAACTCTCCTGTACTTGTTCTTAAACATGAACCATCCACATAAAGTGTCAGGTCTGGATTGGGTAATGCAACATCTGTCAAGTCTTGTCTAGGTTTCGTAACTGTGTCAACTACATCTACGCAGTCATGTGGAGTAGGATCTGTTGTGCTCGATGGTAAAAGTGTAGCAGGATTCAGTGTATTACAACGTCTGATTTCTATGTGTGGTTGGAATAACGTCAATTCATAACCTGTCAGTCGTGCTACCATCAAGTGTTGAGTCTGTGTTCTGTTTAGGAGAACCTCTACAGAATGTGGAACTTGTACTGTCAATTGATGTCCTAATACAATGGAATCACTTTGTCTGATTGCTAGAGCTGTTGCTGCAACTGACTTTAAGCACGCAGGCAAGGCCTGGGCTACTGGATCCAATGTACTCGAAAAATAAGCACACGGTTTGTGTTTGTCTGCTTGTAGCTGAGTGAGAACCGACAACGCTGTGCCATCGCTTCTGTGACAAAAAGTGTAAAAAGTTTGCTGTAACATGGTGTCGCTAAAACTGGAGCTTGACATAAGGCTGTCTTTAATTCATCAAAAGCTTGTGTATGTTCCTGAGTCCAAGGGAGGACAGTCGAAGACGCTGCCTCCTGTGTTGTCAACTGTATAAGTGGTTTAGCTAGAAATGCATATTGTGGAATCCATTGTCTGCAATAGGAAGTGAGTCCAATAAAGGCTCGTACTTCTTTCTGTGTCTTGGGTTGCGGAAGGTGTGCAATTAACTGAATTCGTTCGGGTGTCAGCTGCCTACCCCACTTGGACAGCAAGTGCCCAAGGTACACCACTTGCTGGGCACAGAATTGTAGCTTCGAGGGAGACACCTTGTGTCCCTTGTCCGCCAAGAAATGCAAAACTGTCAGTGATGCTTGTTCACATTTTGGTTCACTACGGGCGGTGACCAAAAGATCATCGACGTATTGGAGTAGGGCAGTGTTGGCAGGCATGTGAATACTGTCAAGTTGTCGTTTTAATGCTTGGCTGTAGATGCTGGGGCTTTCTGTGAATCCTTGAGGTGCGCGTGCAAATTTGAAGCTTCGGCCATTTAAACAGAATCCGAAAAGGTATTGGCTTTCCGGATCAATGGGGACACTAAAGAAGGCGTTCTTGAGGTCGATTACAGTAAAGAACGTCGCTTCAGAATCAATAGCAGTCAATAGGGATGAAATGTCTGGGACCACGGGATACTGTGGTACAATGCATTTATTCAATTCTCGCAAATCGATGACTAATCGATAAACAGGAGGTGCATTTGGATCTGTACGTTTAAGAATTGGAATGATAGGGGAATTACAAACATTGGAGTCGGTTTCTACAACCACTCCTTGTGCAATGAGCTCGTCAATGATTTTCAGTAAAGCCACTACAGCATCTGGTGGTAACTTGTATTGTCGGACACGTGGTAGTACTACTCCTGGCTTGAGTGTAACACGGTATGGAGTAATGTGCATGCAACCTACATCAGTGGGGCCTTGTGCCCATAAATGTGCAGGAACATTCTGTAACCTGGGGTCAAAATCTCTCAATACATAATGTCCTTTGACATCACGAAGAAACAACCTTACTCCTTCCGGAGAACAACCAATTACAGCTCCTAGAGCTTTCAGGGTCTTTATACCAAGCAAGTTTTCTGGACATGATTTCGTGAGCAATAGGTCTGTAGTACGAGATAATGGTCATAAACAACAAGAGAGATAGGGAGAGTCATGACCACTCTTAGTCCCCAAACTATATTATACATCAACAACAAAAGAGTGTTCCTGTTCTGTTTGAGGTGGAAAAGAGCACAGAGCACAAGGAACCAACAAAGCCCATTTAGTTTGTTAGGAAAGCCCTCACTCACCCACCTGGTCGGTGACTTGCTTCATCATCGGGCCCCACCGGGTGTGACCGAATGCCACCCCGGTGTGCTGCGACGCCAGAATTACTGCGGAGCTGGTCTTGTGAAGGTGGGAGGGCTATGTGAAAAATTAAGTGGATAGTGTGAAGTGGTGACTTAAAATTGCCTTGTATGTATCAAAAAATTAATTTTAATCAAAGATCATCAAGGACAAGATTAAAAAATGTGTTGGTGAGTAGGGCCAACTAATTGAATGGTCTACTCCCACTAGCATTAAGTGACAATGTGAATGGTCAACATGAACATGTTTCAGCCGATGTGGTATAATTAACCTGGCATTCGTCAGGACCTAGAGTGTAAACCTCGGCGGTATGGGCACTCTAAGGCCCACCCAACCAGAGGACTTGAAAGTTAAAAAGTCTGTGAAGTGCAAAAACAAAGGGGGGCGGGCTTCACCACCCGAAGGTAGGACGCACACACCTCCAGCCTCTAAAATTTAGAGACAAAAAATAAAAGCACCTGCGGGGATTTAAAAACAGACAAACAAAACAAGACAAACAAACAATTAGAATATTTTGTCGATAGATTTAGCCGATTTTAGCTAATTACTCGTGCTCAAGGTGCCAGGGTGCACAACTCATACATAATAGCAGAGGTGCGTGGCTCTGCCAGTGGCTGAGACTAAGCGATAGGTAGTATAGTTTATACAGTGACACTCTCATGGTAGATTGCCAAGTTGCAGAATCTAGCGGTGTGAGTGTACAGGGGGGGTTTTTGATAAGTGAAAAAGGAGGCGAATGGCAGTGAGAACATTCAAGCAACACTGAATCACTCAGCGATCAATGGGCCAAATGGCCAGTGACCAGTCAACAAAGAAGCAGCAAAAGAGGTGAGAAAAGGTAGATTCTCACTTCACCAGGGATGAAAGTCCACCCCATAGACCGCGGGAGGGAGGGGACGGCGCATTTGGCACATCCTAAAAGGGAAGCATAAAATGGGGAGGAAAAAGGGACAAAAACCAGTCAGCACGCAGTAATAGTACTTAGCTTAAATGGTCCTTTTCACCCAGAGTCGTACTCACGCCCACGGCGCCCGTCTCCTGCAGGTACGCCTAATCACCCTCGGGACCGGGTCTCGTCGATCCAGGTTAGGAGAGTGTAAGCGGTTTTATAAGGCACCGGTAAGAAAAGGCGCGTTCGCGCTTCCGGGAATGGTAGCGCGTGGTATGCGCATGCGTGAAGACTGCAACAGAGGACTAGACCGAGGACACCATCCGGTAGAGGATACTCACTTCCGGAAAGGCGGCGCTGTTGGACGCGCATGCGTGCCTGCTCGGCTCTGCTGGTAGAGGCAATTGGACTCGGTTACAATAATTGTAATGCGCATGCGCCGACGTTGTGTGTCAAACGCGGGGGAAAGTAAACAAAGCGCAATTGGTTGCAGCGCGCATGGGGAGTACCCATAGAGTTAAGGTCAGGCAGAAAAGGCCCATGGGTTAGAATTACAGTGACAAGAGGGATTCGCAAGATAGCCCTTAGGAAATGAGATAGATATTCATTTCAAAGGTCTAGCAACTTATCGTTAGATAATTGTAGGACACAGTCACCACAGACAGAGGGAGTTATTAGGAACAGATACGGATCAGAGGATTTTTGGCATTATTTCAGGACAGAGCCCCAAGGTATATCGTCATTGAGGCCATTAATATGGGTGCCCAGGCGGTATACCCAACGTTGTTCCTTTTCAAACAGTCTCTCAGATATGTTGGTGCCCCCAAGGATTTGTTCAATCACAGTCCATTTGAGATCGTTGGTGGTGTGATTGGTTTGGAGAAAGTGATCACTCATTTTTGTCGTCGCTTTTTTGCACCTAATGTTGCTTCTATGCTCACATATCCGTTGCTTAATTTTTCTGGTTGTCATGCCCACATACCGAAGTGAGCATGGACATGTGACAAGGTACACAACATTTACAGAGTTGCAATTAGTATGGGCTTTTTGCCACCAAGTTTTCCCGGGTTCAAGAGTCAAGGATTTTGTAGGGGCTGTCAGGTGACAAACAGAACAGTTGGAGCAGGGGAAATGGCCTGTCACTTTAGGTAGGTTCCATGCATCAGTAACACTCCTCACGGGGGTTATGGGTAGTTCTTTGGGTCTGGTGTGGACCAAAGCATCTTTGAGACTGTGCCCTTTCTTAAAGGAAAACAATGGTTTCTGCCAGTCCTTTTTGCTGCTTGTGATAATTTTCCAATTTTTGTTTATTGATTTCTTCATTTGATTGGATAATGCACTGTACGTAGTTACACACGTTAAGGGGACTTCCGTTGTTGTTTTTATGATGGGTTCTAAGAGGGCTTCCCGTGGTTGGTTCCGTGCACGTTTAAAACCTTTGTTTAGCAGGTGACTAGGGTAACCTCTTTGTGCCAGCTTGGTTGTTAAATCAGTTGATTGACGTTTAAAATCAACTATGTTGCTGCAGTTCCGGCGGATACGTAAATATTGTCCGTACGGGAGATTCTCCCTGAGCGGGCGAGGGTGAAAGCTAGAGAACTGTAACAAGTTATTTTTGGCTGTGGCTTTGTAGTGGGTCTTGGTAGTCAAGGTTGTTCCACTGTTTGTGATTACCACATCAAGGAACACCACCTCCGTAGTGCTCACTGTATGGGTAAATTTCAGGTACCTGTTGAGGGTGTTAATCCAGCAGAGGAAATCCATTAGTTTTTCCATGCTGCCCTTCCAAATGAGCAGCACGTCATCAATGTACCGTTTCCAGTACGAAATGTTTCTGCTGAACGGGTTGTTGATAGACTGTATGTTTTTAGCCTCGAAGTCTGCAACATACAACCCCGCTATGCTCGGAGCAAATGTACTGCCCATCGAGGTACCCGAGCATTGCAGGAAGAGCCGTCCTTGGTAGGCAAAGAAGTTTTCTTTAAGTGCGATTGTAGCACATTCTGTTATAAATTCTCTGGGGGTATTGTATTCCCACGTGGTAGAGTTCAGAGCAGCCTTTAATACCATAATTGTCTCATCTTGCGGGATACTGGTATAGAGGCTCTCAATGTCTAAAGTGGCCAAGATGACAGTATCTGGCTCGAAAGTGATGGTCTGCAGTTGATGTAACAGGCTTTTGGTGTCCTTGAGGTATGTCGGTGTGTTTTGAACAATTGGTTTCAAGAACTGGTCACAGAAGGTGGACAAGGGTTCTAGTATAGACCCGATTCCTGACACAATAGGGCGTCCAGGGGGCGGCAATTTGTTTTTATGAGTCTTCGGGAGTGTATAAAAGTAAGGAATAATCTTCTTACTTGTCGATAGGAAGTCAGCTTCATTTTAAGATATATGTTCCCTTGATTCGGCTTCCTTAACCAAATCTGTAATGCGGTTCTGGAGTTCCGGAGAAGGATCTTCGGTAAGTGGAAGGTAATTGTTGGTGTCATTTAGTAATTCCTCACACACTCTCTCGTAGTCCGTCGTATTTTGAAAATCTGAAAATCCAAGGGAAACATTCTGTGAGCCTGAGAGGGGTGCCCCTGGAACCTCCTCATGACTGATGGTCGTTCTGCTTGCCCCCGTGTCAATCAAAAATTTCCTATCCTTCCCTAATACCTGACTATGTACATAAGGACCTTCTTGATCTACAGGAACCTCAATAAGGGGCAAGCCAACCTCCCTCTCTAGGCTGTTTCATGTGTATTGCTGGTAATCGGGATAGTCAGATTGTGCATACTGGTACATCTGCTGTGTAACATGTTGTGTTGCGGCAATGGGTTGTGGCTGTGGTACCGCTACGGTCTGTTGTGGCACCTGCATAGGCTGAACATTCTGTGGAACGTGTTGTTGGACCTGGTCCTGTCTAGGAGGACGCGGTCTCACTTTAGTTTTACCTGTGGCTATGTTGTGTTTCAAAACTGCACAATCGTTTACATAGTGACCTGGCTGTTTACAATAGTTGCATATCCCTTTAACAGGAGCTGCTGAATTTGAATTATTGGATTGTGTCGTACCCCTTTTATGACCATCAGCTGGAACTGACTGAGCAACTAGTACTTTCATTTTCGTGTCTTTCATACGTCTCTGTTCGTGATCATGCTCTTCTCTAATTCTGTTCTGGTGGTACTGTAACATTTGTAACATTTGGGAAGGCGTATTAGCTTGCCATGTGCTCTCGACTTTCAGTACACGGTTCTTAACCTGGGGCAGGGAATTCTCGACTAATTTTGACACAAAAAGGTGTGGGTATGACTCGCTACTTGTTTTCAGGCCACTATTAATAATAAAACATTTATCGAATCTGGAATAAAAATCACTAGTGTCTTCATCGTGTTTCTGTTTGCAGGCTGAAATTGCATCCCAATCCTCCTTTTTAGTTGCCAACAACCTTGGCAAGACCTGTACTAACAATCCTGGTAATGCTTTAGTTTTCTCCCCAAGACCTAAACCTGGGGTTCGACCAGTTTCTTCGGTTTCTAATTCAGCCCAATTAATCTTTTTGTCTCCCACCTCCCATTCTTTTTCCTTGAGTTTCTCGTAAATACCGGCAGGCAATAAAACTTTCAGTATTTTCATAATGTCGGGATAGGTGTAATCTCCCATGAGTAACATGTCTTTTATTTCACGGTGAAAACCTGCAGGGTCTTTATCATGACTGGGCACTATTTTCTTCATTTCTAATAATTCCATTTTAGTTATGGGCGTGTATACAAACACGCGTTCAAGGGTATCATCGGGGTTCCGGATGGGATGTACTTCTCGTAAAGGATTCTGTTTGTCTAGGTGATATGGTTGCCTGACTGGGGGTGGAACGGAAACAAGATGTGGAGTCAAGAAAGTTCTATATTTATGACGTTGTTCTAAGATTATTTCAATTAAATCGGTACCTAGGCCTCTCCATCTTCTCAGGAGCAAGTCTTGTAATAAATTATATAATGAACCTGGATCAGATGCTTGGTTTTCATACTGTATAATAAGGTGTTGGGTCATGTATATACCAGCTAGTCGCTGTTCTTCTGGAGTGAGACTTAAAAATGTTTGCACTACTGAATCATCTTTATATATGCTGTCATCCCCGGCCCACTGTACTGCGGACCGGGCTAGTTCCTGATCACGTAAGGTATTGAGTTCGTGATAACCTACCCTTTCTTTCAGTACTTTATCAGTGATTTGGAATATATGCTCAAGGGAACATCGCTCTGGTATCGGACAAAGGTAACGTTTCTTGTTTTCTAAACGAATGGGTCTGTCGAAGGGCCTATCAAGAGGGTACTGTCTAGGTAGTTTCTCTCTACCTACATATGCCATCATGTCTCCCCCCGCCTGTTGCGAGGTTTCTGCTGGATTCTCTGGTTCTTCCTCATCTGAGGTTTCTTTATCGTCTGACTCGAGTTGCCTTTCAGATTCTCGACGGACATGTATTGCTACTATTTCTTTACGGATCTTTCTAATCATAGCATGTATACATTTCTCTCTATCATGTTTACCCTCTGCAATATTCTGACTCCATTTTGACAATCTCTCCATCTCTTCTTGTGGAAAGCTGGGCTGATCTTGTTCCCTTATCAAACAATTATTCAAAAATCGCATTATTATACCTTGTGTCTCAACTTTCTGATGTGCCATGGCTTCACTAATACACTCCAGTCTTTCTCCTGTTCTAATAAAATGATATATATTGTCTAGATGGTCTGGCATTTCTGGTAATAACACCAAGTAATCTGTAACACGTCTTAAACGTAGGGATGTTAACAACATGGGTCCTGTTTTTCCAGGCATTGTGGCATATCTGCAATCTGTAAGCCGTTCTTTAAGCTTTTCGGCTGGGGCGGCTTTAGGTGTACGCTGCATTGCTAATTCTCTCATTGTTATTCGTTGTAAATGTGGCGGGGTGTGATAACCTGCTGTAGCACCCCCCGAGGCGGAGGCTTGAGCATAACCTGGCTGTAGGGTCGGTATCTGTAACGGAGTTGGACCCTGGGCAGCGCCGGACCCAAAAGGATTAAGCGGATGAATACCAGGGAGGACAATAGGGGAAGTGACAACAGGTGCGGGAAGTGGTGCGGGAGGGGTCTGCTGTTGCGGACCAGGGGGCAGATGATCAGCGGGTGGTACAGGTGCAGGTGGTACGGGTACATGGATGGGATTGGTATATGCGGGAGCTACGTCGTCTAAATAGGAAGAAAGGAAAATGTCTGCTGCGGTCTTATGACGTAATTTAGTCGGAACCAATGGAGGGGGCAGATCTTTCGGTATTTCCGGGGTCGCATTGGGCAGGCCCTCGGCCAGGACTGGATACAGTCCTGTCATAATGGCATTACTCTGTCTTTCGTGTTGTTCCGTTTTAACTCGCTGTCCTTCTTCTAGTAGTTCTTTTTCTTTAGCTTTTTCGGAATCCTCTCTACTTTTCTCTGTTTTTCTGAGTGCTTTCTCTGTCCGTCTATGTGATTCTTTACGCCATAATTCAATGGCATCTTTCTGTGACTGTCTGGCTTTCTTTTTCCATAACGCTTCCTCTACTCTCATGATGCACTCGGCATCCCATGTCCCTGTAACGGGCCATCTCTGATTCTCCGCTAAGTCTTTCGTATAATCCACCCACAAGTCTAGGTATAATATGGCATCTAAGCCGTGCTTGTGGTACATAAAATGTCCAGGAGTGTCCCTGGGTGGGATGGGAACTGCTTCTTCGAGAATCCCTTTCCTAGTTCCTATCTGTCGTAACTTCGAAAATAAAGGCATTGCTACCTCGGCCTAGACACTGCACACGATAAACACAGTAAGAAAATGCAAACAATCACTCATACCACGACATTAAAACACATTGAAACATTCTCGAAACGAACAACAATAACTGGATAACTGAATACTAGATGCACTGCTAAACAGTACAGATACACTGCTAAAACAGTGCAGACCGGATCTGTGTACCCAAACCCGTCTTGACCGGACACAAATTAATGCACCCGTCTTGATGCGTCCCCAGCAACGGTACTCACCGGGAAGCACGGAACGGAAGGCCTCGGAAACTCGACTGGACTGGACCGCTACGACGTCACTGCTGCTGCTGCGCACTACGCATCCGCCTCGACACTACTGGTGGGCCTCTCGATACCTCGGACACTGCTCTCTCGGCTGGGCTCCGGTCGGGATCCTCCGCACTCCTCACCGCCTCGTCTGGATGTCGACCGCAGTCTCCGTCACCTCCGTAGGCCTGAGGGAGATACAGGAAAACCTGCAGATGCGCATGGGGTCCGTCACAGCTGTAGTCGGGGGCAAAGCCTGCGACGCATCACCGGCGCGTGGGGTGGGGGAGGGTTCCCTGTTCGGGCGCCAAATGATGTGGTAAATATTTTACCGTATACAAGTTTGCCAGATAATTTCGGACAAGTAAAGAAATAGCTCAATCAAATGAGAGGCAGAGTCCGTGGTGTCTGAGTCATAGGGGCTTTAATCATAAATGATGACTCGAGCCATGGAAATCTATTCCATCAATACAAGGGTTCGGGTATGCAATGATGGCAGGAAAGATGTCAACGATTTATTAACAGTACATGACATATATAGTAAAATGACACAATAGCATTGAATACAGTAGGCGTGACAAGTGAAATGTATACGATAAGAACACATGTGCGTAACAAAAAGGCGTGAACAAGGGTGTGCACATAGGCGTGTTCTAGAAACGTCACAGAAAAGTGTCACAAGTGGGTGGATGCTTAGAGAATTCTTGCAGAGTCAGCTGAAACCTGTGGCCTGAATGCGCGCGCAGCTAATATGACGTGTGATTGACGTGCATCTGGAGGAAGCTAAGGGTCTGACTTTTAGCACTGGTAGAGGAGACATAAGTCTGGCATGTCAGATCGACCTGTCCCTATAACATATCTGATATCTAGTATTTGGAGGATGTTTAATCTAGAGTAAAAGGTCTCTTGGGCAGAGGCTACTCTATACTGAATGTTAGTGCGTGTATAGGTGTCTGTGTGTCTACGTGCGGAGCCATGGGCCTACTCTGGTAACGGGATCTGTAAATTACTTGCACGGAGACAGGAAGACTTGCTCTTTGCTCTGTAGCCGGGGATATGTTTACCTAAATCACTAGACAGGAATGTGTTTTCGAGGAGCTGAGCTGGCTACGCTGATAACTTGAAGGTAAAATACTGTTTTTGGCAAGCAGACCAGGCCGAGCCGGGCACCGCTCGCTTGGCAGGAAGTAAGGCAGAGGTCAGGGATGCATCTCCATGCTGCAGCTTTCAGAGGCAGAGACAGACGTGGCTTGAAGACAGGAAATCAGGGCCTAGCTCGGCAGAGCCAGGAAAAACGTGAAAGTGCACCATGTAAAGACGGTGGCACGGCATACTTAGGAACTGAATTATCAATCCATTCATGGTGGATCTGATAGAGGACATGTTAACGTTGGACGCAAATGTATTTGCGTCTTCAAATTCGGTCGTGGAGGGAAATTACATGTACTTGAAACTCGTACATGGAGCCGTTGGGGTACACGTTAGGGGACACAATTGACCATAAAAATTTAAATTACCTCACTCCTCCGAGTCCGCCAGTGTGAGAGAGTTTGGAGCTTTATTGCTCTCATAAATCAGAAGACGCGCTCCCGCGCTGAGCACCTTTCAAAAACGGCTGATGGAAGGGACGCTCCTGCATCATTTTTAATAGCTTTCCATATTGAAGCCTACTCGGCAGTGACACTTCTCTCTGTTCCCAGCAAAGGGACCCCTCTGCGCAGGCCGACCTCTGCGCAGGCCCGCACCACCCGAAGTCCTGCGATACCTCCAGTCTCAAGGAACGGCACTGCCTTTGAGTTCATTGCTGGGCCCGTTCCACCGGCTTAATAGCACTGAGAGAGAAGGGATGGGTGTGCAGAGCGCCAGCCCAGGGACAGCTTTATGTGACATGCACATTTTCAATTGGTGCCCTTCCTTTTAGCTGCCGGAGTACAGAAACATAACACCCAAGAATTAATAAACGCTCTTTGGGAATGGAAGATTAAGTAAAACATGTGCAATATAAAGAGAAACTAAATCACAGATTTGGATTACATCCATTGGTCAGAAAACGAGCAGTGCTTTTGACTGTAAATTTAGGGACATTGATTTTTAGGCCCAAAAGTGCCACCAGTTGCAATGCTGACTTTTAATTTCAACCTTGTCTGAGACCCGGAGGGACCACCCACTTAAACCATTGCTTTAGCAGTCTTGGGGCTTGTTTACAATCCCCTTGCGCCGTTGGCGCAGGGGGCTGGTAAATAAGCCCCATTGGAGTCTTGTTCCCACAAAAATCATGGAAGTCATATTTATGGCACTCCACACAGAGTCCAAATATTGAATGAACATACGAGCAGTCTGTTCTAAATACAAACCTGCTCAAGTATGTTGACCCCAACTACACCCTGAGCATTAACTACAATACTAGTTTGTGCTTCTGATACATACCCTTTCACAGGCGCTAAATTCAGGGCCCGAGCTAAATCAGTTTGCTCACAGAATGCACTGAAAAAAAAGGCTCGCCCTTTACAATATACACTCAACCCTGTCATTAAATTACAAAGATGCAATCTTTTAGGAACAGCTAGTGATTATTTCAAGTTCAAGTTCAAAACCACTTTAATCGATTAATAAAAATCATAAAAGTCACAATACAGGAATGGAGGAATTACATTAACACGGATGAAAATGTTTAAAAAGAAATATATATACATGTGCAATTTTTGTTTTCTTGTAAAAAAAACATATTTAATTTGATGTAATAAATGTATAAAACAATGTCAGTTAATCTCTCATGTTCAGTTTTTTACAACGAATAGAAGCCACTATAAAATTTGCCACTCCAAACATAATTACTGGGGATTCCAATAGCTGCAAATAAAGTAGCACTGGTTTAACTTGCAGGAATCCCTTTTCCTTTAACAATGGAACAATAAACTTTCTTCTGGGTAATGTATACAAAGGGCAAAAGAACATAAAGTGACTAGTGTCCTGCAGTAAAAAACCATCACACCTGCAAGCGGGGGGCATCCATTGGGTTACACCATGTTTTACAATCAGTAAATAATCTATGTAACTGATTAAATCTAAACTTTGTCAAAACCCAACGATGGAACGGAATCGTTACTGTAGTAAGATAAGGTTGGATAGACAAAGTCGAGATCAGTAAATAGTTCCCCCTAACCGTAGGTTTTCTTACTTGTTTCATCTCTCGCTCCTGCTCTCTAACTTTAATAAAATTAACTTTGATCCATTTTAGGTCTGCTTTTACCAGGGCCTCAGGATTTGTGAATATTTCTGGTCAACCCATGTCCTTGTTGGTTGTTTAGTCCTGCTGTTTAGTAACACCATTGCAACTTGAAGGCTAATAAATATACAGTCTGTACTTTAGAATTAGATAACTAAACGTAAAGCACTGTAGTGCATTATGCTTCATGCCGAATCTTAAAACAAACCCGATGTCACGATAGTTATAGAACTGCGTGAGCGTCGTTGTTTAACTTGATGCAGAGTGTGTTGAGAGACTGCGACTTTTCATTATCTCGAGAATCGCTGCTCAGGCTCTTCCAGCAGGGTCTCTGATGTCGGATAGCTCCTCAGAATGTGTTTTCTCGCAGACAATCCCAGTTTCATGCTCCAACTTGTCACCTGTGCGCTGGAAGTTGTTCCCTCCGAGTTACATAACACGGCTGCCCACACCGTGGCAAGAGTCATTGGTGTCACGGTCAGGTGTCACCCCCATTTGATGGTGTCACCCGCACCCCCCCCGTGGCCCCCTAGTGAGACAGACCATCTCTCCACAGTTGCAAGTGGTTCTAACTCACCTTGATATCCATTGATTGATTTGGCATCTTCTTCCCATAAAATCTCTGCCCTCTCTTTGTATGTGTTCTCCATTGTGTGTCTTGATCACTTTGATGGCATAAACAGCCAGATGCATCAACAGGTGGCATTGCGATTCCTAAATAGCGATTTTTAAGGAATCGCTATTTAGGAATCGCAAAAGCCTATGCATGTAGGAATCGCTATCAAAATAGCGGTTCCTACACTTTCCTTACTTGCGACTCGCAAATTGCGAATCGCAATTAAGGAATATCTCCCCATTCATTCCTATGAGCCTAGAGTCCCATGGGAATGAATGGGAAGACATTCTCAATTTGCGATTAGCAATTAGCGAATCGCAAATTGAGAATGCAATTTCAAGGGTGCAGGGGTGTCCAACGGACACCCTGTTGCACCCCTGAAATCTGCATATGGGTACATCTTACACACATACATGCCCTAAGGGCAAGTGTGTCTGTAAAATGGAACTTTGAAAAATGCACTTTAATGCATTTTTCAATGTTTCAATGTTTTTGCAAATTACCATGAAGTTCAACTTCATGGTAATTTGCTACTCCTATTTGCGAAATCGCTATTTTTTTTTGTTTGATGCATTGCATTTAAGGAATCTCAATTTGGTATTCCTTAAATGCAATCGCAATTTAAGGAATCTCAATTTAGAGATTCCTTAATTGCGATTTTTGCATTTGGGATGATGCATCCCAAATGCAAAAATACTGGTCGCAAAGTGGCAGATTCTGAGACTCTGCCCGTTTGCGACCGGTTTTTAGGTTGATTCATCTGGCCCTATATTTCTTTTGGAATGTGTCCTATTCAGTTTGTTGTGTTTACTGCCTATGATGAATGTTGCACATTATACTGCAACTTTTGTTAGAGTCTGGCTTTTACTGTTCTAGTTCTGCTTCTTATAAACACTGCATGTGTGATCATTTAACCACTGATTGAAATCAAATGGGAAACTAACATAAACACAGAAGTTGATGCAATGGTTGGTCCACTATGACCCCTCCCCGTTACAGGTGAGTCACTCGAGTAAGTCACAAGGACGTTGAATGCTTTTGACAAATACAGTGGCCCATTGGACGGTGTATGCTTTAGAATGATCTTCTAAAGAAGACTCTAAAAAACCAGTGACAGTAAAAACATGTCAAAGACTATACTTTCAACAAACCCTAATAAGCCCAGAATTACCCGTTACCATTTAGAAAAATTGCCACTATTACAAATCTGGCCCCATTACTGCAACTCACTTTGCAATAGGACATCTGATGAACTAGATGTTTGCAGGCATTGCCTAGAAGGTCGGATCAGCCTCGGAGCTCTGAGAACATTAATGAAAGCAGAAAAACGTTTTTGGAAACTCAACGGAGGTGGGGAGGAGTGAGTCAACTTGTGAAGCTACTCTAAGGGTATTGAGTAATGCAGGCTTCCACCACAGGTCAGCATGAAAGGCTTCTCGACAAATTAGGGTCATCTAAGGAGAGTTGGGAGTCTATCATGAGTAGAAGTTTTTAGTAGTTTGAAAACACTTCTAAGAAAATTTAAACGCTCATTTAAACCTGTGTGGATGTGCCACACAGGGAGACGTCTGGGAATCATGTGGATATTCCATGGCTGAGAGTTACTTTCAAGGCATCCTAATGTTCCTTAGAATTACCTTCCCTGGAACGGCCAAGAATTCTCAATAAAAGGGAAATGCCAGAGATTCCTTCACCGATATAAGGAATTGTGTGGCAGTCAAGCATTGAAATTTGACTGACTCCACGAGCCCCAAGCAGAGGGAGAAGGGGATCTATTTTCAGCTGTAAATTGGCATTCTCCACTACTATAGGTCTGACACACCAGACCAAGCAAAAAATGGGCATTGGTTATTGCTACCTGATTCATACATGGTGGGAGTTTAGCAATTTACTCGCAGAAACGATGCAGTTATGCACCTCTGATTGGTGGTACCCCCACCTCTGTCACATCCAAACAATTGGTAGCTGCAATGTGAGTTTTGGTGACTTGGAAGGGGCTGGCTCCTCCCTCTGTTAAGGTATAAATCAGGGCCAACGAGTTTTAAGCAATAAACATTTAATGCCAATTTCCTGTTCTCAATGGAGAGATTCATAAGGAATCAATGGTAACATAGGGCTGAGGTACCAAAACAATAGTCGCAAAAAGTTGTTGCAAATTACTTACTGACATTTTGTAACCATTCATTCATTTTGCTTTGGGATGTATGTCAGTACAACGCGATCTTTTAGATCGCGGTACTTGACAACGCTGCCATTACAACGCAAGTCGTTACAACGGCTTGCGTTGGAGGGCGTGGATTGTGGAATATTATAATTTTCTATTCCAACACCAGTCCACGTAACAGTAGGGAAGGTGTTGGGATATAAAATTACAATATTCCTAAACCAACAGCGCCATCCAGCGCAAGCCATAGTAACGACTTGCGTTGTAATGGCAGCGCTGTTAAGGTAGTGCGGTGTAAACACCGCATTGTAAACGATGTTCCCCTTGCTTTGCAACCTATGTACTATTAGGGCTCATTGCAAAATATGAACACAAGGTGTTGCAGAACAACATTCCTACTGAATAATAATTAGCTGGGTCATTACTGCAATTGACTACAAGCCAGACCACTATCCCCACATTTGCATTCCCAAACGGAATTTTTTTTTACAGCAACCCTTGTTCCTTAAATAAATAATCTTAAGAGGGCATTGAATTGGGTACAGATCATTGTCAGATTAAAAAATAAAAATTCAAAGTTGGTGAAAAATTCAAGCTCTGAAAATCCAAATGGAGGAAGTAGGTCTGTTGGTTGGACTTGCATGGTGTGTGATAAGAACTACATTTAAAGTCTGGAGGGAGGGAGTTCAGTTCCTCCAGAGATGCACTAAAGAGGCCACAACCTGTGTGTTGGATCTCCTAGCAATCCTCCACAGATTTTGAGGAGCTAAGAGAGTAGATATTGGACCTCCACCACACAAAATACCAAGGCAAGTGTCAAGGTCCAATACGCTGCATGAGTTCGAAAGTCATTATCCCCCAAATTATCCTAAGTAACCAGTAAAGAAGGTCTTATGAGATGAAAGTGAAAGACATCTCAGAATTAAGCAGAGGGTTACTTATGGTCAGCTGAGCACAGATTGCCTTGTTTTGAAAGACTGCACGCCAGCAGAGTGGGTTTCAAGGTTAATTAAGGAGAGGGAGGGGATTAAGGCAGGATCTGAGTTGGAGTTTCTGATGCTTGGGTATTGTACCGTGGGGGCTGTCAGAGGACTATTTGGGGGTCTGGGCTGATTGGCAGAGCAGTAGATTCGAGTGGGCTGAGAGCTAGTTTGGGATCTCTGAGGTTTGTCTGAAATGATTTTAAGTTGAGTGCCTATGAGGGATAGATGAATGTCTCAGGCGTGACTGAGGCAATGTGTGGACAGATGCTGGCCCCTTAGAGCAATGAAACAATTTGTGATGATGAACTGCAGGATAATTTAACAGCTGACAGAGGCTTGCTGAGTACATGTTGACTGACTTCCTACGCCCAGATGAATGGCTTTAGGTGCTAGGTGGCAAAGTCTAAGGGGCGACATTGCGCAAATGGAAGTCTTGTCGATGGGCCTCATCTCACTACCACACAACCAAACGCTGGTCCTCACCATGTTAAACCTTTGATCGCCACAGGGGCCTTTAAGTATTTTTAGTTCATCCTGAAGCACACTGCACAAAATATTTGAAGCTTTGGGGTTTTCATTAAATTAATTGGAAGCAAATGCGAGGTGAAGGGGGATTCGAATCTCAACAGGCCTCTGGTGACTTTAATGCGCGTTATAAGTTGTGGCACTTGCGTTATTCATTTTGACTCGTGTCTAAATCCCACTGGTGTGTGCTTTTCATTTTAATGAGAGTGCAATTCACTTCATGACGTGCCTTGATTGGAAAGCTGTAGTTCGAGCATGGGACGGCGTTCATAGGTATGTATACCTTTGTGAGGTGCTCCTGCTGCCACCCTCAGCTTAAATAATGTATGCTAAGCTCTCCAAATTTGCCAGTCTACCTGCTTCCAGGGTTGCGCCCTTCGCAATCTATCGATGAACTCTGATGGCAATTCAACTCTTTTTAAACTCGGCTTCTTTCTCTTCCTTCCTCTGGGATGTCGACGCCTTGATTAAGGTGAAAGTAATTCGTTCATTACTCCTCTCAGCCAGGCACAGCCCTGAGGGCAGGGGCTCAGCTGCCTGTAACATCCCAGGAGGGCCGGGAGTTCAAAGACAAGACAGCCTTTGCATGCGTCAGAGCCTTACCCCGCTCTCTGATTGTGTTTGTATGCAAAGCATTGTCTGCGCGCTAATTCTGCAGAGCAGAGCTTGACAAGCCCGGCTTTGGCGGCGTGAGACCTGAATTCAGAGCAGCTCCTCGTCTGTTCAATTCCACCAGCAGGCTGATGCCCGAGCTCCGTGCACCCCGCCACCGGAGCGCCATGTCACGGCCTGTCCCGTTGTTCATTTGTCACATCCTGTCAGGAAAGTGAAATCAAACCGTGGTGAGAAACTTTAAAAAGAAAGAGAGGGTCTATTGCAGACAGGTAATTTTCCAGATGCATAATATGGACCGAATGTATGTTCTTCTTAACACATATTTGATTGATTTTTCCCCACACATAAAATAAAACAGAACAGTCATAAAATGCAGGACATAGTCAAGATTTGGCCCCGGGGTAGGGGCACTTATCCATCAAAGATAAGTGAATGCCTGGAAACAGGTAAGCTGGGACGAAGAGCAACAGGCATTAAGGTGAGAATAGATCAGGTCTCGAGTCGGGGAACCACTCGGGTGGCGGCGTGCCCCACTTATTTTACAGGGTGGACGCTGTCCCCCAGGGTCGGATTGGGATCACAATTCGGCCCGGGCACTGACGAAAAAAGTGGCCCACATTCAAGAGGCGTGGCCCATATTTAAGGGGCGTGACCCACATTAAAGGGGCGTGCCCTTTCATGAAACACCATTTGCACAGACAAGGAATGAAAGTGGGAGGATACTGTTCTTGCACAGGACACAGGGCCAAGGTGACAATGGCCTACATGCTGAGCAACTAAAAAAAATAGCAAGGCCCCTTTTTGTCACAAAATTATTCCAGCCCTCCAGCACAGGAGCACCTGAAAAGCAGCAAAGCCCCTGCTATTACTTACCTACTTAGCCCTCCCCAGACCTTCAGCTCAGGAGCACATGAACAGAGGTAAGGCCCCTGCAATTAGTAAATTAATCAACCCTCCAGGCCTTGGTAAAATGTCCTGGCAGGAGAGCACAAAACACAGCTTTCTGGGTCATCCAAGGTAGCCAGGTAGCCAGGGGGGAGGCTGAGGTGAAGCTGGTGCATGGGAAGTGCCTTCCCAGTGTGTTCTGGCAGTTTGAGTATTTACCATTTACCGTAGTATTATCCTTGTACCTGTCTATGGTACCCTTTTGTAACTTGCACACGTCACTTTTCTCTTGTAACACACTGTTTGCTACTTCTCACTTTTGTTTGCTTTAGATACTTGCACAAGTGCCACCATTACAAAAGTAACGTTTGTTCTTGTGCTGGAGTGTCTGCCATTAATTGCAGTATTATACCTCTACTTGTATTTTGTACGCTTTTGCAACCTGCACACATATCACTTTTTCCTCCTGTAATGTATCGTTTGCTCCTCTTGTATTTTGGTTGCTCACTATTGTCACTTTTGATTCATGTAACTTAACGTTTGCTTTTGTAATTTGTCCACTTGTCATTTTTCTCCTCATGTATTATTGCTGTTCCCTGTGTGAAGCGCTCAGACACCTTCGGGTGAAGTCCGCGCTATATAAAATCGCATAAATAAATAAATAAAACAAAAAAATTCCAAACATCACCAGGCCCCCACAGCAAGACCCATTCTTCCTCGCCCGCTATGCCCTGAATGTGAAGGGCTGAGGGCGAGGTGCTAAGACTAACACCGTTTCTGGGCTGCATGGGCGCCAGGGGGCCGAGGTGCAAATGGCTCAAAGGCCTGAAAAACACCTGGCCCCCAGGCAGGCCGATTATTGCAAACAATCACCCCCGCCTAGCCTCAGCTTGATTGCTTGGCAGGGTAGGGGTGAAGGAGAGGCCACAGCTGACAATTGCTGTCTGGCCGCACAGCGAGGCTGCTTTCATTTTCTGTGTCTCTGTCTCCGTGCCCTCTGTGGGCTGTTTTTTTTTCTCCCCTTTCATAGTCCACTCTCTGTGGACTGGGACAGGGGAGAAAAAAAACGGCCCACAGAGGGCACTGAGGCACCGGCCCTTCGGCCCATGCCCGAATGCCCGCCTTGCCAATCCGCCCCTGCTGTCCCCCCTGCCAAACAGCTGGACTTCACTCCTTGGCCTCTCAGGAGCGAGATCGGAGCTCACAGCGCACTGCTCACGCGCTGGCTTCTCAGATGCAATCGCAACAAACTGTGGAGCCACAGGCATAGAAAGAAGATGACCAAGAACTCCTGCGCTAAACACAGAAGAATGACTGCCACCCATGCTCAAGTTGTAATGGTACAGGAGGGCCTACCAAAAAGATGGTGCCACGAACAGAGGGAAGAGATGTTTTAATATGTGTGACACTGCCGAACTGAATGCCAGCCGGTTGTAGCACAATGTAGGATATTTGAGAGGTGGGTGTGGGAATCTTATTTGCAATTTAGTTATAATTGTATTGCCCACAATGCGTTTTTGCTTATCTCATTTTATGTATTTTAACATGACACTTTTGGTAGAATATATATTGTACTGGCCGGCAAAATTAAAAAAAAAATTGTTTAAAAAAAAATGAACAGAGGGGTGAGCGAGGGAGGCAATGAGCCCGATGGTGCAAGCCACCTTTTGTGACGTCACTTCCTGTTGTGACGTCACTTCCGGTGACAGTGTCCCCCATCTTATTTTTTAGGACTTGTGCCCTGGAATGGGCTGTGTTGGGAAGTAGATTATGAAAAGCAACTGAGTGCATTTCCACTGGCACACCCTCGCCAGAGTGGGCCTGAAAATAAGACAGGGCAGAGTTCCAAGCTGAACTCGATGAAGTGCAAAAATAACTCTGCCGCGCTCTGCAGAGTTCCGCGAGCGGCGCAGCGCCTGACATAAAATGTTGTTTGCAGTGGTTTTCAGTGCCAGGTGTTTGTCCACTCTGTGCAATCATCATGAATGGCACCATGCACAGCGCAAGCGGGCCCAGCTTCCTTTCTGCCACTCGAGTAGTTTTTTACTCAAGCGGCAGCTTTCTCAATGCGAACGGATGGTTTCTCAACTCGAGCGGTCGCGAGGATAAGCGACCACTCGCAATGAGAAATCCGACCGCTTAACCAGGAGGTTAATTTCCCACTCTCACACTCGCCACCTTGGCGTTGACAATCGCAAATTTGGAAAAACCTCGCTGAGAGGTGGATTTTCCTCACTCGCGCTCACCAGCTTGATGTTGATGAGCCCAAACAAGTCAAATAACTCTGCTACGCTATGCAGAGTGGCGTTTTTTGGGAGTCAGCGTGCTCTGCCTAATGCGTAGTGTGGAAAACCTTGCAAACTCCTCCAACGGAGCGGAGTTAACCGCCCATGGTTACCTGAAACGCCTCCTGCCAAACCATAGCAAACTGTGCTCCGCTTTGAGCAAGTATGAACATTTTGTTCTCGCTTGCTCAAAGTGGAGCACAATTGCTTTGACACAGAGGGAGCTGCATGTTATCAGCCCCCTGTGTGGCAAAGCAATGCTGGCTCCCGCAGGAAGAGAGGAGCCGGCAGGGGCCTCCAGGCTCCCCGCAGTCCCAGGTGAGAGCGAGTGCACTGGAAGCATCCACTGTCAATGACCAGGCCCTGGGAAGATTAGCCACACAGCTCCACTCCCCAATCTGTGTGTGGCTGGGCCACCGGGATGGGGTGAAACTGACCATGTCATGTGTGATGTAATATGTGAGGTCAGAAGCAGTGCTTTGTGAAGGCATAAGTTGTAGTTAGCTCAGGTAACTATACCTACTAAATTTCACTGGTTTGGTACTAGTGAAATCTGTAACTAACGATAACATCACTACAACCTGTTTTTTTCAGTAAACTATATATATATATATATTACCTACTGCGATAGCCAGTAGGTATATAATATTGGCTACCATAGGAAAATCCGAACATTATATTGGGAGTAACTTTGGCGCTGATTGATGGATCTGCCTGTAATTTTCCTTAAAATGGCCTCGCTGCGCTCCGGTCCTTCCCTGAAAGTTTTGGGGGGGGTTTGTGAAGTGGGGGCTGAGAAAAAAGGGGGGTCCCAAAACGTGTTTTCCCCATGTTAATTTCCATGGGACTGTCTGACAAGTCTACAGCCTGAACCGCTGTACGGAATTACGCCAAACTTGGCAAAATTGTAGGGACTGGTACGCAGGTGTGCCTTTGCTATGTTTGGTGAAAATTGCTCCAGCAGTTTTTATGAAACTTAGGTTCAAAAACACATATATATCTGAATGAGCTTACGGGTCCGTGCACCGTACGCGTACCGTACGCTTACCGTATGCGTACCTGCGTGTACCCTTAAGTGCGTGAGCGTGATCCTGATTGGCTGGCAGTCGACTGTCAACATTCCAAACTGTCCAAACCAGGAAGAGTTGGCCACCATCTTGTTTCTAAGGAGAACTGAGGCACAAGAGAGCCCAAAACAAGAGTGGAAAACACGAAAAGGGGGCAGGTTAGAGACCTCCCAACCCTCTAGCCCTTCTCAGGGGGTCCCAGAAGGACCGCCAAGGGCAAAAAAAAGAAAAAAAATCAAAAAAATCACGGGGTGCGCGCACGGTACGCGTACAGGGAAGGATAATAACACATATAAACGTTATCCGCTAATAGAATCAGCATTCACAAAACCTTTGAAATGTATTGAAAAAAAATATAGGTTTCACGCCTGATATAGTTAGGAATTAGCAAATTTTGCATTTAAAAAACCTTGCAAATTCACTGAAAAAAACATAGGTTTCAAGCCTTATATAGTTAGGAATTAGCATTTAAAAAACCTTGCAAATTCACTTAAAAAAACCATAGGTTTCAGGCCATCATTAGTTAGGAATTAGCATTTAAAAAACCTTGCAAATTCACTTCAAAAACCATAGGTTTCAGGCCTTACGCGATTTTATTAAAATAAAAATAATAATTTTGCCCTTGGGGTCCTTCTGGGACAACCTGAGAAGGGCTAGGGGGTCAGGGGGTCTCTACCCTACCCCCCTTTCCGCGTTTTCCACTATTGTTTTGTGCTTTCTTGTGCCTCACTTCTCCTGAGAAACAAGATGGCTGCTCAGGTGGTCCCAGAAGGATAATAACATATATAAACGTTATCCACTAATAGAATTAGCATTTACAAAACCTTTGAAATTTATTGAAAAAAATATAAGTTTCACGCCTGATATAGTTGGGAATTAGCATTTAAAAAACGTTGCAAATTCACTGAAAAAACCATAGGTTTCAGGCCTTATATAGTTCGGAATTAGCATTTAAAAACCTTGCAAATTCACTTAAAAAACCCTAGGTTTCAGGCCTTATATAGTTAGGAATTAGCATTTAAAAAACCTTTGAAATTCAATGAAAAAACAATAGTTTTCAGGCCTTATATAGTTAGGAATTAGCTTAAAAAAACGTTTGAAATTCACTCAAAAAAGTTTTAGGGGTGTTATAGTTTGCTGGACATTTCACTCATACAAAACCATTGAAATTGCTCCTATATAGTTAGTTGGACTAACTATATTTCGCGCATCCGCAATGCACTGCTGATGATGTCACATATTAGATCATTCATGACATGGTCAGTGACATCACTGATGACATCTCAAATGACATCACTGATGACTTCACTGATGACATCATCCATGTGACAATCACATACCCCTTTTCATACACTAGTAAAATCTTTCATCACTCAATGTAAAATACAGAGTATCATATTTGAATCCATTGTCACAGCAATACAAGTATCTAAAAACCCACTCAGTGATTCATAGATGTATGCACACATCTAATCAATTACCTGCAGATTCACTCATACATGCTGTCAATGAACAATAGAACACTATCAAAAATACTTATACACCTATATCAACATTACACAGCAGCACACATCTTATTCACATATGAAGTCATCCTACTCACTTAGGCAAACAATGGATCATACTTACATATTTACTTAGCTACACACTTATACAAACACCACTTCATCTATACCTTTAGATAGTAAGTCATACTTAGTGAATTATAAAACCATTGTTACAAGTATATAGTTATCCATACAGTCACTCACACAATCATTGAGTCTTATGGATACCTATTTATATACAACAACTGACATATACACTGTCTTTTATTTTTCTAGTTTGTTGGACATGTACCATTGAGAAATATATTTGCTCATCACCACACCCTTAAAGAGATTCGCTCAACCCAAACTGTTAGAACATGTAATTTTAACTTCATACATCTACTGAATCATCTATTCACACATCTTTGGACAGTCACACACCCCCCAACGAACCACACACACTTTCACTCTCCCATACAAATACTCAGTTATCTAATCAATAACTAATATAGACTTTCACATAGCTAGTAAGCAACTGGAGAACCAGTTTATACAACAACTGACAAAGGGATACAGATATTCGCACAGTTTAGTCCCTATCCACTGTATTTAGTGAGACACTATAAATTGGTCAAGTAAACAGTCAATTACACTGCTACTAAATCCTCCATCAAATTATTTATTTATATATATCCACTCATTCTTCAATGCAAAGTGCTATATATATAATGCATATTTAAATAAAGAAGTAAACCAAATTCACTGGATGATGTCATCAGTGATGTCATTTGAGATGTCATCAGTGATGTCACTGACCATGTCATGAATGATCTAATATGTGACATCATCAGCAGTGTATTGCGGGTGCACGAAATATAGTTAGTCCAACTAACTATATAGGAGCAATTTCAATGGTTTTGTATGAGTGAAATGTCCAGCAAACTATAACACCCCTAAAACTTTTTTGGAGTGAATTTCAAAGGTTTTTTGAATCTAATTCCTAACTATATAAGGCCTGAAACCTATGTTTTTTCAGTTAATATATATATATATATATATATATATATATATATATATATATATATATATATATATAAACACACACAGGTTTGGCGTGCTTAAGCCGTCTTCCACGGCGGGCTCTCGACGGGGAACGCCAACCCCTATAAATCAACACACTCCTGGTTACAGCACTTCATCAATCGAAAAACCAGAGTCGGAGCCCAAATCAGATGCGGTGTTGTCAAGTTTATTCGGCAAAGGAAACACCCAACGCGTTTCGTGATCCGCTGACCACTTTCTCACGGGTGGAGTTTACCTGGGTCAACCTTCATTTAAAGCAACATACTGTTTTAGGATTTTGCACACGTGATCATAGACATAGAAAAAATAATGAATAAACAAATTATAGCTATGTCGGCAAATTTAGAAACATTGTTTCAAGTGAAAGTTTGTATCACATCCAGGAATAACGGATACATATACAGTCCATAATAATAATGTGCAGTTCCCTGGGTATTACACAGTTTAAGCCTATTTTGCGAACTGAAACCAGGTAATTTCATAAGCGCCAAGGTTGGCCAGCCCCATTATGCAGTACCATGTTGCACATTCAAATCAGTACTTGTGATGGGTTAGTCAGAGGTCGTGTTGCCCCAGTGGGCAATTCAGTCCATTACATAACAGCCAGGGTTTTCAATGAGCTCCAAGTGGGCAATAATTAAGGCCATATTCCTGGAAAAAATGAAAAAGGGAATAGCTATAGGTGATAGTGATTACATTTGGATCAGTGCACAGTTAAAACCAATTAAAAGCTTTTGAAATTGTTACCAAAGAAGCAGCAGCATTACAGTTTCACATGATTTAGTCACAATCATTTACGTATGAAGATGGATTGCAAGTTCCTCCCCCAAGTTATGACCTATCGGTTGCAAGGTGTTGTACATAATGATATATTTAGATTCCAGTTTCCTCAAATCTAACCACCTGTTACCTCTCCTTTCGTTGCTTTCAATGCTGTCCAGAACACAAAATTTCATGACATTTGGGTTTTTGTTGTGTACATCAGAGAAATGCCTCGCTACAGGGTATTGCTGATTTTCATTTCTTATTGCCCTTTGGTGTTCCAAGATTCTGAGTTTAGCCTGTTTCGTAGTGCACCCTATATAAAACTTATTACAGGGGCACTCAAGGGCATAAACAACATACTCCGTAGTGCAAGTTAGGTGTTTTGTAATTTTGTGGGCCTCTCTTTCCGTTGACAATTTTATTGACTTGCGGTTGTTGCTGTACTTACAGGCAGTACACTCATAAAAGACAAAAAGAAAATCAATCCTATCCAAGGATTCTACCCTTGTCATAAATGTAAAGCCTGTAAGTACAGCAACAACCGCAAGTCAATAAAATTGTCAACGGAAAGAGAGGCCCACAAAATTACAAAACACCTAACTTGCACTACGGAGTATGTTGTTTATGCCCTTGAGTGCCCCTGTAATAAGTTTTATATAGGGTGCACTACGAAACAGGCTAAACTCAGAATCTTGGAACACCAAAGGGCAATAAGAAATGAAAATCAGCAATACCCTGTAGCGAGGCATTTCTCTGATGTACACAACAAAAACCCAAATGTCATGAAATTTTGTGTTCTGGACAGCATTGAAAGCAACGAAAGGGGAGGTAACAGGTGGTTAGATTTGAGGAAACTGGAATCTAAATATATCATTATGTACAACACCTTGCAACCGATAGGTCATAACTTGGGGGAGGAACTTGCAATCCATCTTCATACGTAAATGATTGTGACTAAATCATGTGAAACTGTAATGCTGCTGCTTCTTTGGTAACAATTTCAAAAGCTTTTAATTGGTTTTAACTGTGCACTGATCCAAATGTAATCACTATCACCTATAGCTATTCCCTTTTTCATTTTTTCCAGGAATATGGCCTTAATTATTGCCCACTTGGAGCTCATTGAAAACCCTGGCTGTTATGTAATGGACTGAATTGCCCACTGGGGCAACACGACCTCTGACTAACCCATCACAAGTACTGATTTGAATGTGCAACATGGTACTGCATAATGGGGCTGGCCAACCTTGGCGCTTATGAAATTACCTGGTTTCAGTTCGCAAAATAGGCTTAAACTGTGTAATACCCAGGGAACTGCACATTATTATTATGGACTGTATATGTATCCGTTATTCCTGGATGTGATACAAACTTTCACTTGAAACAATGTTTCTAAATTTGCCGACATAGCTATAATTTGTTTATTCATTATTTTTTCTATGTCTATGATCACGTGTGCAAAATCCTAAAACAGTATGTTGCTTTAAATGAAGGTTGACCCAGGTAAACTCCACCCGTGAGAAAGTGGTCAGCGGATCACGAAACGCGTTGGGTGTTTCCTTTGCCGAATAAACTTGACAACACCGCATCTGATTTGGGCTCCGACTCTGGTTTATCGATTGATGAAGTGCTGTAACCAGGAGTGTGTTGATATATATATATATATATATATATATATATATATATATATATATATATATATATATATATATATATATATATATATATATATTAACTGAAAAATATATATATATATATATATATATATATATATATATATATATATATATATATATATATATATATATATATATATAATACCTACTTATGATCACCAGTAGGTAGCTATAGTTAGGACCTATTATCTAGAGAAAATCGTAACATTCTTTTCCCAATAACGTTGGCGCCGGTTGATGAATCTTCGCGAGATTTTTAAAACTCATGGCCCGCTCTGGTCAGCTCCTATGTTGAGAATGTCAGGGTGATTCAGCAAGCGAGCTGAGACAAAAGGGGGGTCCCAAAATGTGTTTTCTCCATGTTATGTGCCATAGGAAACTTTAGACAAGGCTACAGCACGAACTGCTGAAAGGAATTACACCACATTTTGCAAAAAGGTAGCCCTTGTTTCCGAAAGAACTCTTTTTGTTAAATGGTGTAAATCCGTTCAGTAGTTCATGAGATATTTGAAAAAGAGGGGAAAAAATGCAATTCCCATAGGAAACTTAAGACACAGCTACAGCTCGAACTGCTGAACGGAATTACACCAAATTTGGCATAAAGTTAGTCCTTGCCTCACAAAGAACTCTTTTTCTTAAATTATGTAAATCAGTCCAGCAGTTATTGAGAAAACCCCCTAAAAAAGTTTTGATATTTAGAGGCACAGAGGATCCGCGGACCCTCCCGACCATGAGCTGTATTTTAATTCGCTGACAACACTCCAAACCAGGAAGTGTTGTCAGCCATCTTGTGCCTTGGAAATCGAGGCACAAGAAAACAGGGAAACAAAGGCAAAAAACAAGAAAAGGGGTCAGGGTAGAAACACCCTGACCCTATAAGCCTGCTTAGGGGGTTCCACAAGGACCATCAGGGCCCAAAAAAAAAATTTTTTTTACAAATCGCAAGATGCGCAGAGGATCTGCAGAACCTGCCGCGAAAATATACAAATGAAGCATGGGCTTCCGCGCTTCATTATTAATTAGCCCCTGGGCGAGCCAAGTCCCCGGGGCAATTCAAAAAGTATTTGCGGGGGCGCAGGGAGACCCTCCGCAGCCCCGGGTACAGCCACCCTCAGGGCTTTCTATAAATATTTGCGGGGGCACATAGCCTCTTCACACGCCCTGGGGACCACCACCTTCCTGGGGCACTAATATGTAAATTTGGGGGTCCGTTAAGGACCCCGAGCCCCGGGGACCACCACCTCCCCCGGGCTGTGTAGATATTGGAGCCTGTGATGGCCCTGGGGACCGCCACTCCCCAGGGCCGGCTCCTGCAGTGTCCCGGGGTACCCACCCCCGGGTCACTGCTGTTTGCTATGGCAGGGCGGGAGGATCCCTAGGGGCCAACTAGCCCACCAGGTATCAGGTATTTCCAGTATGCACCAGGGAGCTGCATGCATAGAGGTGTTCAGAGGCCACGCCCCTTTTTACACCTCTCTGCAACACATCTCCGTGGCGCTTACTGGAGGTACTTGGTGGGCTAGTTGTCCCCCAGGGACCCTCATTACTCATGGGGACTTAATCCCCTAACTTAAAACGTGCCATGGGGTGTGCTTACACAGGGGTGAAGTGAGGGGCGGGGCCTGAGGTGAAATGTGTACAAACACACCATGTGGCGCGTTTTAAGTTGATGAATTAATTCCCCTTCTATCGTGATGGTCCCTGGGGGCCAACTAGCCCACCACTTACCTCCAGTAAGCGCCACTGTGTTGTAGAAAGGTGACCCAGGCCATGTCCCTTTTTACACCACTCTGCAATGCAGCTCTGTGGGGCTTACTGGAGGTAAGTGGTGGGCTAGTCAGCACCCAGGGACCATCAGGACTCAAGGGGCTTTAATCCCTCAATTTACAAAGCACTATGGGTGCGCTTGCATAGTGGTGCAAGGAGGGGGCGTGGCCTGATTTCACAAGTGTGGAAACACACCATGTGGCGCATTTTTTAAGTTGGGGAATTAAGTCCCTTTGAATTCTGAGGGTCCCTGGGGGCCAACTAACCAACCAGGTATGTCCAGTAAGTGCCACAGAGTTGCATTGCATAGAGGTGTAAAATGGGGCATGGCCGCGGACCACCTCCCTGCAACGCAGCTCTGTGGGGCTTACTGGAGGTAAGTAGTGGGCTAGTTGGCACCCAGGGACCGTCAGGACTCAAGGGGATTTAATCCCTCAATTTATAACACACTAGGGGTGCGTTTGCGCAGTGGTGCAAGGAGGAGGCGTGGCCTGATGTCTCAAGTGTGGAAACACACCCTGTGGTGCATATTTTAAGTTGGGGAATTAATTCCCCTGGAATCCTGAGTGTCCCTGGGGCCAACTAACAGACCAGGTATGTCCAGTAAGTGCCACAGAGTTGCATTGCAGAGAGGTGTAAAATAGGGCATGGCCTGAGACCACATCTCTGCAACGCAGCCTTGTGGCGCTTACTGGAGGTACCTGGTGGAGTAGTTGGACCCCATGCACCCTCAGGATTCAAAGGGACTTAGTTTCCCAACTTAAAATGCACCACGGGGCGCGTTTGCACAGTGGTGTAGGTAGGGGGCGGGGCCTGAGGTGATATGTGTGTAAACATGCCCTGTGGCACATTTTAAGTTGGGGACCTCTTCAATCCTGAAGTCCCCTGGGGGCCAACTAGCCCACCAGGTACCTCCAGTAAACACCACGGAGCTGTGTTGCAGAGTGTTGTAAAAAGGAGCGTAGCCTCTGAATACCTCTCTGCAAGGCAGCTCCCTCGCGCATACTGGAGGTAGCTGGTGGGCTAGTTGGCCCCCAGGGGACCTCAGGATTGAAGAGGAATCAATTCCCCAACTTAAAACGTGCAACAGGGCGTGTTTGCAGACATGTCACCTCAGGCACTCCCCCTTCCATCACCATTGTGCAAATGCACCCTGTGGTGCATTTTAAGTTGACAAATTAATTCCTCTTCAATCTTGAGGGTCCCTGGGAGCCAACTAGCACACCAGCTACCTCCAGTACGCGCCAGGGAGCTCCGTTGCAGAGAGGTGTTCAGAGGCCATGCCCCTTTTTACACCTCTCTGCAATGCAGATCCATGATGCTTACTGGATGTACCTAGTGGGCTAGTGTGACCCTAGGAACCCTCAGGATTCATGGGGACTTAATGTCCCAACTTAAAACGCGCCATGGGGGACGTTATCACACTGGTGAAGGGAGGGGACGGGGCCTGAGGTGACATGTGCCAACACGTCCTGTGGCGCATTTTAAGTTGGGGAAAAAATCCTCTTCAATCCTGAGGGACCCTGGGGTCCAAGTAGCCCACCAAGTGCTTCCAGGAAGTACCACTGCGCTCGTTGCAGAGAGGTGGTGCAGGCCGTGTGCCTTTTTACATCTCTCTGCTATGCAGCTCTGTGGCGCATACTGAATGTACCTAGTGGGCTAGTTGAATTATTTCTCCAACTTAAAATGCACCACAGGGCGTGTTTGCACAGTGATGAAGGGAGGGGATGGTGTAGGAAAGTGGCTCTATATATACTGGACCGAAGTAAAATCAGCCGAACTACGAATTGCAATTTACTCACCTGTTATCAAGAGAGACCTCACAGTACTGATCCTGAAAAGTAATTCTAACCGTACTTACCACTAGCTTGAATTTCCTGCCATGGGATATCATTGCTTGCTTTTTGCTGAAAAAGTTTCTAAGTGTCGATATTTGAAACGTACAAATATTCCTTTAAATCAGCCGAACTACAAATTCCGATATACTCACCTCTTATCAGGAGAGACCTCAGTGCCACATCTTTGAGCTCAGTACTGGTAATGAAAAATAATTCTATCCGCACTAACCAGTAACTTTAATTTCCTTCCATAGGATATAATTGCCTCCTACCCCTGTTCCTGTTTAATAGTTTAATAGTACTCCAGTGAGTCATTGAGCTGACGAATTTGTGGATGAAGCATCGGCATGCCAGTGAGAGTTACCTGACCTGGGAAAGATGTTGGCAACCTACTCAGCAAACCCCAAATTTGGAAGACTGTAATCTCTACTGATGACGGTTAAAGAACCAGAAACACGTGTCTAGAGATCAGCACTATCTGCGCCAACTGTAGCGAAACACTTGAACACTCTTGAAGCAAGCAAGTAACTGAAACTGCATTTATTAAAATGCCAGGGGTGAACCTTGCTAGGAGGTGAAGCGGTGTGCTCCCACCCCTGTTCCTGCTTAATAGTACTCCTATGAGTCATTGAGCTGACAAGCTCGTGGATGAAGCACCCGAATGCCTGTGAGAGGTACCTGACCTAGGAAAGATGTTGGGAGCCTACTCAGCAAACCCCAAATTTCAAAGACTGTAATCTCTCCTGGTGACGGTTAAAGAACCAGAAACACATGTCTAGAGATCAGCACTATCTGCTCCAACTGTGCCAAAACACTCGAACACTCTTAAAGCAAGCAAGGAACTGAAACTGTATTTAACACAATGCCAGGGGCGAACCTTGCTGGGAGGTGAAGCCGTGTGCTCCCACCCCTGTTCCTGTTTAATAGTTCTCCAGTGAGTCATTGAGCTGACCAGCTCGTGGATGAAGCACCTGCATGCCTGTGAAAGGTACCTAACCTGAGAAAGATGTTGGCAGCCTACTCAGCAAACACCAAATTTGAAAGTCTGTAATCTCTTCTGATGATGGTTAAAGAACCAGAAACACATGTCTAGAGATCTGCACTATCTGCGCCAACTGTGGCAAAACACCTGAACACTCTAGAAGCAAGCAAGTAACTGAAATTGCATTTACCACAAAGACAGGGGCGAACTTGCTGGGAGGTGAAGCAGTATACTCCCACCTCTGTTCCTGTTTAATAGTACTCCTGTGAGTCATTGAGCTGGCGAGCTCGTGCCTGAAGCACCCGCATGCCTGTGAAAGGTTCCTTACCTGAGAAAGATGTTGGTAGCCTACTCAGCAAACCCCACATTTGAAAGACTGTTATCTCTACTAATGAAGGTTAAAGAACCAGAAACACGTGTCTAGAGATCAACACTATCCGCACCAACTGTGGAGAAACACTTGAACACTCTTGAAGCAAGCAAGTAACTGAAACTGCATTTATCACAATGCCAGTGATGTCACTCACCATGACATGAATGATGTAATATGTGACATCATCAGCAGTGGATACTGGGCGCGAGAGTTATAGTGAGTACAACTAACTATAAAGGAGGAATTTCAGTAGTTTTGTACAAGTGAAATCTCCAGCTAACTATAACAGCCATGAAACCTATGGTTTTTCAGTGAAAAAAAAAAAATATATATATATATGTAGGTAGTTATAGTTAGGACCTAGTTTCCATAGGAAATCCACAACATTGTATCTGGAATAACTTTTGCGCCGGTCGACGAATACATGCAAAATTCTCCAAGAAAATGGCCTGCTCCGCTTCTTCCCTGAAAGTTTTGGGGTGATTCGTAAAGCGGGGCGGAGAAAAAAGGGGGGTCCGAAAACGTGTTTTCCCCATGCAATTTTCCATAGGGACCTTTAAGTGAGGCTACAGCCCGAACTGCTGAACGGAATTACACCAAATTTGGCATAAAGGTAGAGTTTGGTTCGCAGATTACGCTTTTTGTTAAATGGTGTTAATCAGTTCAGTAGTTCCTTAGAAAATCAAAAGTAAAATCATAGATATATCTATAGACGAAGTACGCTACGCGTACAGTAAGCATACCTTCCCGAGCAGGAGCTTTATGCTAATTGGCTGTCAACACTCCAAACCAGGAAGTGTTGACAGCCATCTTGTGCCTCGGTAGAACCGAGGCACAAGAAAACAGAAAAAGAAACGCGAAAAACGCGAAAAGGAGGCAGGGTAGAAACACCCTGACCCCCTGGGCCTGCTTAGGGAGTCACACAAGGACCCCCAAGGCCCAAAACAAAAGTTTTTTTTTAAATCACAGGATACTGCGATAAAAAAAACTACTATTGCATATATTTTTTTTTTTAACCCCCGGGGGGCAAAATCCCGGGGGCATTTTTGTTTATTTTAATTGGGGGGCCAGGGCTTTCACGTTATATATGCGGGGGCTCACAGCCCCCCGCAGCCCCGGGGACCGCCACCCCATGAATGAATTAAATGACCGGCCCTGGGGGATGGGGTCCTTGGGACCAAAAGTGGCCACAGGAGGGGGACAAAGTAGCCCCCCTCCTAATTGAAAATAACATTTAAAAAAAGGCCAATGCCCCGGGGGATGGGGTCCCCCGGGTCACACTATGGCCTTGGGAGGGGGGCCAGGTGGCCCCCTTCCCGATTTAAAAATAAATAAATATTAAAACTTGGGGGCAGGCCCTTGGAATGGGGCCCCCAGGGCCAAAGAAAATAGAAAAAGAAGGTGGGCTACACAGCCCCCCTTCTTAAAAGTCAATGTAAATAAAGTAGGATCGGGAGGAGGCCACGCCCCCTCAGGAAATTAATACATTTTCAATCCAGAGGTCCCCTAGGGGCCAACTAGCCCACCAGGTACCTCCATTAGGTGCCACGGAGCTGCTTTGCAGAGTGTTGTAAAAAGGGGCGTGACCTCTGAACACCTCTCTGCAACGCAGCTCCCTGGCACATACTGGAGGTACCTGGTGGGCTAGTTGGTCTACAGGGGACCTCAGAAATGAAGAGGAATTAATTCTCTAACTTAAAACGCACTACAGGGTGTGTTTGCAGACATGTCACCTTAGGCCATGCCCCCTTCCTTTATCAGTGTGCAAACGCTCCAGTGGTGCATTTTAAGTTGGGGAATTAATTATCTTTCAATACTGAGGGTCCCTGATGGCCAAATAGCCCAACAGGTATCTCCAGTATGCGCCAGGGAGCTGCATTGCAGACAGGTGTTCAGAGGCCATGCCCCTTTTTACACCTCTCTGCAAGCAGCTCTGTGATGCTTACTGGAGGTACCTGGTGGGCTAGCTTGACCCTAGGGATCCTTAGGATTGAAGGGGACTTAATCTCTCAACTTAAAACGGTGACAGGGAGCGTTTACACAGTGGTGAAGGGAGGGGACGGGGCCTGACGTGATGTGTGCAAACACGTCCTTTGGCGCGTTTTAAGTTGGGGAAAAAAATCAACTTCAAACCTGAGGGACCATGTGGGCCAAGTAGTCCACCAGGTGCTTCCAGGAAGCGCCACTGCACTGCGTTGCAGAGAGGTGGTGCATGCCGTGCCCCTTTTTACATCTCTCTGCTACGCAGCTCTGTGGCGCTTACTGGTTATAGTACAAATTCCGATTTACTCACCTGTTATCAGGAGAGACTTCAGTACTGCATCTTTTAGCCCACTACTGATCCTGAAAAGTAATTCTAATCGTAGTTACAGTAACTTGAATTTCCTTCTATAGGCTAACATTGACTGGTTTCATTTGGAAATTTTTCTAAGTGTGGAGTTTTGGAACTTTAAAAAATTCCTCTAAAATCAGCAGAACTACGAATTTCAATTTACTCACCTGTTATATGGAGAGACCTCAGTGCTGCATCTTTGAGCTCACTACTGTTCCTGAAAAGTAATTTTAACTGTACTTACCAATAACTTGAATTTCCTTCCATAGTATATCATTGCCTGCTATATAAAATATATTTAAATTAAAAAAATATAAAATAAAAAAAATAATAATACAATTTCAATATTTTTTAAAACATTTTTTTCAATTTATATTAAAAATATGTAATGTAATTTAAAAAATAAAATATCTAAAAATAAATACTTTAAAACAATGTAGTAAATCAGTATAAAATAATATAACACTTAATACATTTAAAAATGATCATTTACAAAGCATTTGAAATTCACAGAAAAAAACTATACGTTTCAAAATCATTGTTGTTAGGAATTAGCATTTAAAAAACCTTAAAAATTCACAGAAAAAACAATAGGTTTCAGCCACATTATAGTTAGGAATTAGCATTTAAAAAACCTTGGAAGTTCACTGAAAAGGTTTCACACATGTTATAGTTAGCTGGACATTTCACTCATACAAAACCATTGAAATTTCCCCGTTATAGTTACTTCAGCTAACTATAACTCGAGTGCCCGCAATGCACTGCTGATGATGTCACATATTACATCACTCATGACATGGTCAGTGACATCACTCATGACATCACTGATGACATCTCAAATGACATCACTGATGACATCATCCAGTGAATATGTGTATTTCTGAAAAATAAATATTTTTTATATATGTATATGTAGAACATAACCATTAAGCATGGGCGGAAAATCCGTTCCGCTCGCGGATTTTGCGGATTTTCGGTAAATTCGCAATCCGCGAACGCTCGCGAATTTACCGAAAATCCGAAAATTCGCACGCAGTGGATTTTTTTTTTTGGGTGATACAATTTTGCGGCATGTGGTGTAAGTTCGCAATTGCGAACATGTAGGTGCGGTGGGCAGCAACAATCTCGCACTCGCAAAATTACAAAAATTGCAATTCGGCACAAGAAATCCACTAGCAAGCAGCATAGACCTTCTGAAAATGATGATGTTTATCAGAATAACTCCTGAGGTTGACATTTGCCTGCACTTTTTTGGCTTTGAGGCCTTTTGACTTTCTTTTGATCACTTTTGGATTAGAAATCAAGTTTCACAAGTAAGCTTGTTTGGGGCATTACAGTTGCGGTAATGCTGTTCTGCAGAAAAACGAGTTTTGCAAAAGTGAAAGCATTCAGCAGGTGCAAAAGTTCAAACTCATCATTAGTAACCATTCCCTGTAGTGCTTCCTGACTGGGGCCCCTCCAGAGTTCAGTTGCTAGTTGCAACAATTGTATGACCCTGCTCTGACCCTCACAGCAGGCTCATAGAATAGCTACAAGTAGGCCACAAAGGTCCTGGGAAAAAAATTGCACTGCAACAGAAAGCAAATTACAGATAAGGAAGCAGGTGCCAGACTGGAATTTTAAAACAGTGACACATTAATAAATCAACCCCAAATTAAGTCATGTCAGTTGAAGCAGGGCAGGTGTGCTTGCTTTTTCCCCCCATAATCTACAGTGATGATGAACCAGAGGGTGGCATTGATGTACCAGAGGGTGGCATGGGTGAAACAGAGGGTGGCAGGGGTGAAACAGAGGGTGCTGGGAACCTGTGATGATGAACCAGACGTAGAAACAACATACTCGCGACCGTTGCTAGCCGACATGTAAGTTCGCAATTGCGAACTGGTACAAAACCCTCGCAAACTGGCAGAAATCCTTGCAAACACACAAAAAAAAATCCGCAAATTCGCAGTTCAGTTGCTAGTTGCAACAATAGTATGACCCTGCTCTGACCCTCACAGCAGGCTCATAGAATAGCTACAAGTAGGCCACAAAGGTCCTGGGAAAAAAAATTGCACTGCAACAGAAAGCAAATTACAGATAAGGAAGTAGGTGCCAGACTGGAATTTTAAAACAGTAACACATTAATAAATCAACCCCAAATTAATTCAGGTCAGTTGAAGCAGGGCAGATGTGCTTGCTTTCCCCCCCATAATCTACAGTGATGATGAACCAGAGGGTGGCATTGATGTACCAGAGGGTGGCATGGGTGAAACAGAGGGTGGCAGGGGTGAAACAGAGGGTTCTGGGAACCTGTGATGATGAACCAGACGTAGAAACAACATAATCGCGACCGTTGCGAGCTGACATGTAAGTTCGCAATTGCGAACTGGTACAAAACCCTCGCGAACTGGCAGAAATCCTTGCGAACACAAAAAAATTAAAATTTCGTGAGAATTCGCGGATTTTGCGGATTGTGAGTTTGCAAATTCGCAAAATTCTCGAATGCCAGATTCGCAAAATTCGCCCATGCTTAATAACCATAGGTTTCAGGGCTGTTATAGTTAGCTGGACATTTCACTCGTACAAAACCATTGAAATTTCTCCGATATAGTTAGTTGTACTCACTATACCTCGCTCGCCCGCACTCCACTGCTGATGATGTCACATATTACATAATTCATGAAATGGTGAGTGACATCACTGATGACATCACTGATGACATCTCAAATGACATCACCGATGCCATCATTCAGTGAGTGTGGTTTGGTTTGTTAGTTAAATATGTATTATATATAGCAATTTGCATTGAAGATTAAGTGGATATAAATATCTGTTGGAGGATTTAGTAGCAGTATGATTGACTGTATACTTGACTAATTTATAGTGTCTCACTAAATATATTGCATAGTGACTAAACTGTGAGAATATCTGTATCAATTTGTCAGTTTTTGTATAAACTGCTGTACCTGTTGGTTACTAGCTATGTGAACGTCTATATTAGTTATTGATTAGTTAAATGAGTATTTGTATGGGAGAGTAAATGTGTGTGTGGTTCAGTGGGGCGTGTGTGACTGCAAAAGATGTGTGAATAGTTGATTCAGTAGGTATATGAGGTTAAGACTACATGTTATAACAGTTGTTTGTGTGAGTGAATATCTTTATGGGGGTGGTAATGAGCAAATATATCTCTCAATGGTACATGTCCAACAAACTAGAAAAATAAAAGGCAGTGTATGTGACAGTTGTTGTATATAAATAAGTATACATAAGACTAAGTGATTGTATGAGTGACTATATGGATAACTGTATATGTGTAATAGTGATTTTATAACACACTAAGTTTGAGTTACTATCTATATGGATAAATGAAGTGGTGTTTGTATAAGTGTGTAACTTACTAAATGTAAGTATGATTCATTGTTTACATAAATGAGTAGGATGACTGCATAAGTGAATAGGATCTGTGCTGGTGTGTAATGTTGATATAGGTCTATAAGCATATTTGATAGTGCTCTATTGATCATTTACAGCATGTATGAGTGAATCTATAGGTAAAGTGATTAGATGTGTGTGTAGATCTAGGAATTACTGAGTGGGTTTTTAGAAACTTGTATTGGTGTGTCAATGTATTAAAATATGGTACTCTGTATTTTACAGTGATTTGTGAAAGGTTATACTAGTGTATGATGAGGTGTATCTGCTTGTCACGTGAATGATGTCATCGGAGATGTCATTTGAGATATCAGAGATGTCATCAGTGATGTCACTGAGCATGTCATGAATGATGTAATATGTGACATCATCAGCAGTGGATTGCGGGTGCGCAAGTTATAGTGAGTACAACTAACTATTACGGAGGAATTTCAGTGGTTTTGTACGAGTGAAATTTCCAGCTAACTATAACAGCCCTGAAACCTATGTTTTTTTCAGTGATTATATATATATATATATATATATATATATATATATATATATATATATTCACTGAAAAAACCATAGGTTTGAGATCATATATAGTTAGAAATTAGCATCAGTGATGTCATTTGAGATGTCATCAGTGATGTCACAGACCATGTCATGAATGATGTAATATGTGACATCATCAGCAGTGGATTGCGGGTGCGCGAAATATAGTTAGTCCAACTAACTATATATGCGAATTTCAATGGTTTTGTATGAGTAAAATAAGGTTTTGTAAATGCTAATTCTTAACTATATATGGTCTCAAACCTATGGTTTTTTCAGTGAATTTTCAAGGTTTTGTAAATGCTAATTTCTAACTATATATGGTCTCAAACCTATGGTTTTTTCAGTGAATTTCAAAGGTTTTTTAATAGCAAATATCTATAGCTGTAATATATATTCTTCTTTATAATGTATACTATATTTTCTATGTATGTAATACATTTTTTTATATTTAATATTATTATTATTTTTTTTTGCCCCGGTGCGCTCCCGGTGCGCGCACTGGGGAGTGCACCGGTAAGCGCAATTTCGTGGAGCGTCCCGGTGCGCGCTCCGGTGAGCACCTCGTTAGCGCTATTGCCGCGATCGAAAACAACATTGTGATGCGTCGCATATGCGTGACGTATCGCGTAGCTGCGTGATGCGTCTTATGGCGCGTTTTGGGACCCCCCTTTTTTCTTGGCCCCCGCTTCACTTTCAGGGAAGGAGTAGAGCGTAAATGTGCCATTTTAAGGAAAATTTCAGCCAATTCTGTCCATCAACGGCAAAGTTATTCAACATAGAATGTTGTGAAATCCCTATTCAAAACAATCCTAACTATATATACCTACTGGCGACCGCCAGTAGGTAATATATATATATATATGTATATATATATTCACTTAAAAAAACCATAGGTTTCAGGCCTTATAACATTGAAATTGCTCCTATATAGTTAGTTGTACTAACTATATTTTGCGCACCCGCAATCCACTGCTGATGATGTCACATATTACATCATTCATGACCTGGTCAGTGACATCACTGATGACATCTCAAATGACATCACTGATGACTTCACTGATGACATCATCCATGTGACAATCACATACCCCTTTTCATACACTAGTAAAATCTTTCATCACTCAATGTAAAATACAGAGTATCATATTTGAATCCATTGTCACTGCAATACAAGTATCTAAAAACCCACTCAGTGATTCATAGATGTATGCACACATCTAATCAATTACCTGCAGATTCACTCATACATGCTGTCAATGAACAATAGAACACTATCAAAAATACTTATACACCTATATCAACATTACACAGCAGCACACATCTTATTCACATATGAAGTCATCCTACTCACTTAGGCAAACAATGGATCATACTTACATATTTACTTAGCTACACACTTATACAAACACCACTTCATCTATACCTTTAGATAGTAAGTCATACTTAGTGAATTATAAAACCATTGTTACAAGTATATAGTTATCCATACAGTCACTCACACAATCATTGAGTCTTATGGATACCTATTTATATACAACAACTGACATATACACTGTCTTTTATTTTTCTAGTTTGTTGGACATGTACCATTGAGAAATATATTTGCTCATCACCACACCCTTAAAGAGATTCGCTCAACCCAAACTGTTAGAACATGTAATTTTAACTTCATACATCTACTGAATCATCTATTCACACATCTTTGGACAGTCACACACCCCCCAACGAACCACACACACTTTCACTCTCCCATACAAATACTCAGTTATCTAATATATAACTAATATAGACTTTCACATAGCTAGTAAGCAACTGGAGAACCAGTTTATACAACAACTGACAAAGGGATACAGATATTCGCACAGTTTAGTCCCTATCCACTGTATTTAGTGAGACACTATAAATTGGTCAAGTAAACAGTCAATTACACTGCTACTAAATCCTCCATCAAATTATTTATTTATGTATATCCACTCATTCTTCAATGCAAAGTGCTATATATATAATGCATATTTAAATAAAGAAGTAAACCAAATTCACTGGATGATGTCATCAGTGATGTCATTTGAGATGTCATCAGTGATGTCACTGACCATGTCATGAATGATCTAATATGTGACATCATCAGCAGTGTATTGCGGGTGCACGAAATATAGTTAGTCCAACTAACTATATAGGAGCAATTTCAATGGTTTTGTATGAGTGAAATGTCCAGCAAACTATAACACCCCTAAAACTTTTTTGGAGTGAATTTCAAAGGTTTTTTTAATCTAATTCCTAACTATATAAGGCCTGAAACCTATGTTTTTTCAGTTATATATATATATATATATATATATATATATATATATATATATATATATATATATATATATATATATATATATATATATAATACCTACTTATGATCACCAGTAGGTAGCTATAGTTAGGACCTATTATCTAGAGAAAATCGTAACATTCTTTTCCCAATAACGTTGGCGCCGGTTGATGAATCTTCGCGAGATTTTTAAAACTCATGGCCTGCTCTGGTCAGCTCCTATGTTGAGAATGTCAGGGTGATTCTGCAAGCGAGCTGAGACAAAAGGGGGGTCCCAAAATGTGTTTTCTCCATGTTATGTGCCATAGGAAACTTTAGACAAGGCTACAGCACGAACTGCTGAAAGGAATTACACCACATTTTGCAAAAAGGTAGCCCTTGTTTCCGAAAGAACTCTTTTTGTTAAATGGTGTAAATCCGTTCAGTAGTTCATGAGATATTTGAAAAAGAGGGGAAAAAATGCAATTCCCATAGGAAACTTAAGACACAGCTACAGCTCGAACTGCTGAACGGAATTACACCAAATTTGGCATAAAGTTAGTCCTTGCCTCACAAAGAACTCTTTTTCTTAAATGGTGTAAATCGGTCCAGCAGTTATTGAGAAAACCCCCTTAAAAAGTTTTGATATTTAGAGGCACAGAGGATCCGCGGACCCTCCCGACCATGAGCTGTATTTTAATTCGCTGACAACACTCCAAACCAGGAAGTGTTGTCAGCCATCTTGTGCCTTGGAAATCGAGGCACAAGAAAACAGGGAAACAAAGGCAAAAAACAAGAAAAGGGGTCAGGGTAGAAACACCCTGACCCTATAAGGCTGCTTAGGGGGTTCCACAAGGACCATCAGGGCCCAAAAAAAAAATTTTTTTTACAAATCGCAAGATGCGCAGAGGATCTGCAGAACCTGCCGCGAAAATATACAAATGAAGCATGGGCTTCCGCGCTTCATTATTAATTAGCCCCTGGGCGAGCCAAGTCCCCGGGGCAATTCAAAAAGTATTTGCGGGGGCGCAGGGAGACCCTCCGCAGCCCCGGGTACAGCCACCCTCAGGGCTTTCTATAAATATTTGCGGGGGCACATAGCCTCTTCACACGCCCTGGGGACCACCACCTTCCTGGGGCACTAATATGTAAATTTGGGGGTCCGTTAAGGACCCCGAGCCCCGGGGACCACCACCTCCCCCGGGCTGTGTAGATATTGGAGCCTGTGATGGCCCTGGGGACCGCCACTCCCCAGGGCCGGCTCCTGCAGTGTCCCGGGGTACCCACCCCCGGGTCACTGCTGTTTGCTATGGCAGGGCGGGAGGATCCCTAGGGGCCAACTAGCCCACCAGGTATCAGGTATTTCCAGTATGCACCAGGGAGCTGCATGCATAGAGGTGTTCAGAGGCCACGCCCCTTTTTACACCTCTCTGCAACACATCTCCGTGGCGCTTACTGGAGGTACTTGGTGGGCTAGTTGTCCCCCAGAGACCCTCATTACTCATGGGGACTTAATCCCCTAACTTAAAACGTGCCATGGGGTGTGCTTACACAGGGGTGAAGTGAGGGGCGGGCCTGAGGTGAAATGTGTACAAACACACAATGTGGCGCGTTTTAAGTTGATGAATTAATTCCCCTTCTATCGTGATGGTCCCTGGGGGCCAACTAGCCCACCACTTACCTCCAGTAAGCGCCTCTGAGTTGTAGAAAGGTGACCCAGGCCATGCCCCTTTTTACACCACTCTGCAATGCAGCTCTGTGGGGCTTACTGGAGGTAAGTGGTGGGCTAGTCAGCACCCAGGGACCATCAGGACTCAAGGGGATTTAATCCCTCAATTTACAAAGCACTATGGGTGCGCTTGCATAGTGGTGCAAGGAGGGGGCGTGGCCTGATTTCACAAGTGTGGAAACACACCATGTGGCGCATTTTTTAAGTTGGGGAATTAAGTCCCTTTGAATTCTGAGGGTCCCTGGGGGCCAACTAACCAACCAGGTATGTCCAGTAAGTGCCACAGAGTTGCATTGCATAGAGGTGTAAAATGGGGCATGGCCGCGGACCACCTCCCTGCAACGCAGCTCTGTGGGGCTTACTGGAGGTAAGTAGTGGGCTAGTTGGCACCCAGGGACCGTCAGGACTCAAGGGGATTTAATCCCTCAATTTATAACACACTAGGGGTGCGTTTGCGCAGTGGTGCAAGGAGGAGGCGTGGCCTGATGTCTCAAGTGTGGAAACACACCCTGTGGTGCATATTTTAAGTTGGGGAATTAATTCCCCTGGAATCCTGAGTGTCCCTGGGGCCAACTAACAGACCAGGTATGTCCAGTAAGTGCCACAGAGTTGCATTGCAGAGAGGTGTAAAATAGGGCATGGCCTGAGACCACATCTCTGCAACGCAGCCTTGTGGCGCTTACTGGAGGTACCTGGTGGAGTAGTTGGACCCCATGCACCCTCAGGATTCAAAGGGACTTAGTTTCCCAACTTAAAATGCACCACGGGGCGCGTTTGCACAGTGGTGTAGGTAGGGGGCGGGGCCTGAGGTGATATGTGTGTAAACATGCCCTGTGGCACATTTTAAGTTGGGGACCTCTTCAATCCTGAAGTCCCCTATGGGCCAACTAGCCCACCAGGTACCTCCAGTAAACACCACGGAGCTGTGTTGCAGAGTGTTGTAAAAAGGAGCGTAGCCTCTGAATACCTCTCTGCAAGGCAGCTCCCTCGCGCATACTGGAGGTAGCTGGTGGGCTAGTTGGCCCCCAGGGGACCTCAGGATTGAAGAGGAATCAATTCCCCAACTTAAAACGTGCAACAGGGCGTGTTTGCAGACATGTCACCTCAGGCACTCCCCCTTCCATCACCATTGTGCAAATGCACCCTGTGGTGCATTTTAAGTTGACAAATTAATTCCTCTTCAATCTTGAGGGTCCCTGGGAGCCAACTAGCACACCAGCTACCTCCAGTACGCGCCAGGGAGCTCCGTTGCAGAGAGGTGTTCAGAGGCCATGCCCCTTTTTACACCTCTCTGCAATGCAGATCCATGATGCTTACTGGATGTACCTAGTGGGCTAGTGTGACCCTAGGAACCCTCAGGATTCATGGGGACTTAATGTCCCAACTTAAAACGCGCCATGGGGGACGTTATCACACTAGTGAAGGGAGGGGACGGGGCCTGAGGTGACATGTGCCAACACGCCCTGTGGCGCATTTTAAGTTGGGGAAAAAATCCTCTTCAATCCTGAGGGACCCTGGGGTCCAAGTAGCCCACCAAGTGCTTCCAGGAAGTACCACTGCGCTCGTTGCAGAGAGGTGGTGCAGGCCGTGTGCCTTTTTACATCTCTCTGCTATGCAGCTCTGTGGCGCATACTGAATGTACCTAGTGGGCTAGTTGAATTATTTCTCCAACTTAAAATGCACCACAGGGCGTGTTTGCACAGTGATGAAGGGAGAGGATGGTGTAGGAAAGTGGCTCTATATATACTGGACCGAAGTAAAATCAGCCGAACTACGAATTGCAATTTACTCACCTGTTATCAAGAGAGACCTCACAGTACTGATCCTGAAAAGTAATTCTAACCGTACTTACCACTAGCTTGAATTTCCTGCCATGGGATATCATTGCTTGCTTTTTGCTGAAAAAGTTTCTAAGTGTCGATATTTGAAACGTACAAATATTCCTTTAAATCAGCCGAACTACAAATTCCGATATACTCACCTCTTATCAGGAGAGACCTCAGTGCCACATCTTTGAGCTCAGTACTGGTAATGAAAAATAATTCTATCCGCACTAACCAGTAACTTTAATTTCCTTCCATAGGATATAATTGCCTCCTACCCCTGTTCCTGTTTAATAGTTTAATAGTACTCCAGTGAGTCATTGAGCTGACGAATTTGTGGATGAAGCATCGGCATGCCTGTGAGAGTTACCTGACCTGGGAAAGATGTTGGCAACCTACTCAGCAAACCCCAAATTTGGAAGACTGTAATCTCTACTGATGACGGTTAAAGAACCAGAAACACGTGTCTAGAGATCAGCACTATCTGCGCCAACTGTAGCGAAACACTTGAACACTCTTGAAGCAAGCAAGTAACTGAAACTGCATTTATTAAAATGCCAGGGGTGAACCTTGCTAGGAGGTGAAGCGGTGTGCTCCCACCCCTGTTCCTGCTTAATGTACTCCTATGAGTCATTGAGCTGACAAGCTCGTGGATGAAGCACCCGAATGCCTGTGAGAGGTACCTGACCTAGGAAAGATGTTGGGAGCCTACTCAGCAAACCCCAAATTTCAAAGACTGTAATCTCTACTGGTGACGGTTAAAGAACCAGAAACACATGTCTAGAGATCAGCACTATCTGCTCCAACTGTGCCAAAACACTCGAACACTCTTAAAGCAAGCAAGGAACTGAAACTGTATTTAACACAATGCCAGGGGCGAACCTTGCTGGGAGGTGAAGCCGTGTGCTCCCACCCCTGTTCCTGTTTAATAGTTCTCCAGTGAGTCATTGAGCTGACCAGCTCGTGGATGAAGCACCCGCATGCCTGTGAAAGGTACCTAACCTGAGAAAGATGTTGGCAGCCTACTCAGCAAACACCAAATTTGAAAGTCTGTAATCTCTTCTGATGATGGTTAAAGAACCAGAAACACATGTCTAGAGATCTGCACTATCTGCGCCAACTGTGGCAAAACACCTGAACACTCTAGAAGCAAGCAAGTAACTGAAATTGCATTTACCACAAAGCCAGGGGCGAACTTGCTGGGAGGTGAAGCAGTATACTCCCACCTCTGTTCCTGTTTAATAGTACTCCTGTGAGTCATTGAGCTGGCGAGCTCGTGCCTGAAGCACCCGCATGCCTGTGAAAGGTTCCTTACCTGAGAAAGATGTTGGTAGCCTACTCAGCAAACCCCACATTTGAAAGACTGTTATCTCTACTAATGAAGGTTAAAGAACCAGAAACACGTGTCTAGAGATCAACACTATCTGCGCCAACTGTGGAGAAACACTTGAACACTCTTGAAGCAAGCAAGTAACTGAAACTGCATTTATCACAATGCCAGTGATGTCACTCACCATGACATGAATGATGTAATATGTGACATCATCAGCAGTGGATACTGGGCGCGAGAGTTATAGTGAGTACAACTAACTATAAAGGAGGAATTTCAGTAGTTTTGTACAAGTGAAATCTCCAGCTAACTATAACAGCCATGAAACCTATGGTTTTTCAGTGAAAAAAAAAAAAATATATATATGTAGGTAGTTATAGTTAGGACCTAGTTTCCATAGGAAATCCACAACATTGTATCTGGAATAACTTTTGCGCCGGTCGACGAATACATGCAAAATTCTCCAAGAAAATGGCCTGCTCCGCTTCTTCCCTGAAAGTTTTGGGGTGATTCGTAAAGCGGGGCGGAGAAAAAAGGGGGGTCCGAAAACGTGTTTTCCCCATGCAATTTTCCATAGGGACCTTTAAGTGAGGCTACAGCCCGAACTGCTGAACGGAATTACACCAAATTTGGCATAAAGGTAGAGTTTGGTTCGCAGATTACGCTTTTTGTTAAATGGTGTTAATCAGTTCAGTAGTTCCTTAGAAAATCAAAAGTAAAATCATAGATATATCTATAGACGAAGTACACTACGCGTACAGTAAGCATACCTTCCCGAGCAGGAGCTTTATGCTAATTGGCTGTCAACACTCCAAACCAGGAAGTGTTGACAGCCATCTTGTGCCTCGGTAGAACCGAGGCACAAGAAAACAGAAAAAGAAACGCGAAAAACGCGAAAAGGAGGCAGGGTAGAAACACCCTGACCCCCTGGGCCTGCTTAGGGAGTCACACAAGGACCCCCAAGGCCCAAAACAAAAGTTTTTTTTTAAATCACAGGATACTGCGATAAAAAAAACTACTATTGCATATATTTTTTTTTAACCCCCGGGGGGCAAAATCCCGGGGGCATTTTTGTTTATTTTAATTGGGGGGCCAGGGCTTTCACGTTATATATGCGGGGGCTCACAGCCCCCCGCAGCCCCGGGGACCGCCACCCCATGAATGAATTAAATGACCGGCCCTGGGGGATGGGGTCCTTGGGACCAAAAGTGGCCACAGGAGGGGGGCAAAGTAGCCCCCCTCCTAATTGAAAATAACATTTAAAAAAAGGCCAATGCCCCGGGGGATGGGGTCCCCCGGGTCACACTATGGCCTTGGGAGGGGGGCCAGGTGGCCCCCTTCCCGATTTAAAAATAAATAAATATTAAAACTTGGGGGCAGGCCCTTGGAATGGGGCCCCCATGGCCAAAGAAAATAGAAAAAGAAGGTGGGCTACACAGCCCCCCTTCTTAAAAGTCAATGTAAATAAAGTAGGATCGGGAGGAGGCCACGCCCCCTCAGGAAATTAATACATTTTCAATCCAGAGGTCCCCTAGGGGCCAACTAGCCCACCAGGTACCTCCATTAGGTGCCACGGAGCTGCTTTGCGGAGTGTTGTAAAAAGGGGCGTGACCTCTGAACACCTCTCTGCAACGCAGCTCCCTGGCACATACTGGAGGTACCTGGTGGGCTAGTTGGTCTACAGGGGACCTCAGAAATGAAGAGGAATTAATTCTCTAACTTAAAACGCACTACAGGGTGTGTTTGCAGACATGTCACCTTAGGCCATGCCCCCTTCCTTTATCAGTGTGCAAACGCTCCAGTGGTGCATTTTAAGTTGGGGAATTAATTATCTTTCAATACTGAGGGTCCCTGATGGCCAAATAGCCCAACAGGTATCTCCAGTATGCGCCAGGGAGCTGCATTGCAGACAGGTGTTCAGAGGCCATGCCCCTTTTTACACCTCTCTGCAAGCAGCTCTGTGATGCTTACTGGAGGTACCTGGTGGGCTAGCTTGACCCTAGGGATCCTTAGGATTGAAGGGGACTTAATCGCTCAACTTAAAACGGTGACAGGGAGCGTTTACACAGTGGTGAAGGGAGGGGACGGGGCCTGACGTGATGTGTGCAAACACGTCCTTTGGCGCGTTTTAAGTTGGGGAAAAAAATCAACTTCAAACCTGAGGGACCATGTGGGCCAAGTAGTCCACCAGGTGCTTCCAGGAAGCGCCACTGCACTGCGTTGCAGAGAGGTGGTGCATGCCGTGCCCCTTTTTACATCTCTCTGCTACGCAGCTCTGTGGCGCTTACTGGTTATAGTACAAATTCCGATTTACTCACCTGTTATCAGGAGAGACTTCAGTACTGCATCTTTTAGCCCACTACTGATCCTGAAAAGTAATTCTAATCGTAGTTACAGTAACTTGAATTTCCTTCTATAGGCTAACATTGACTGGTTTCATTTGGAAATTTTTCTAAGTGTGGAGTTTTGGAACTTTAAAAAATTCCTCTAAAATCAGCAGAACTACGAATTTCAATTTACTCACCTGTTATATGGAGAGACCTCAGTGCTGCATCTTTGAGCTCACTACTGTTCCTGAAAAGTAATTTTAACTGTACTTACCAATAACTTGAATTTCCTTCCATAGTATATCATTGCCTGCTATATAAAATATATTTAAATTAAAAAAATATAAAATAAAAAAATAATATTACAATTTCAATATTTTTAAAAAAAAAAATTCAATTTATATTAAAAATATGTAATGTAATTTAAAAAATAAAATATCTAAAAATAAATACTTTAAAACAATGTAGTAAATCAGTATAAAATAATATAACACTTAATACATTTAAAAATGATCATTTACAAAGCATTTGAAATTCACAGAAAAAAACTATACGTTTCAAAATCATTGTTGTTAGGAATTAGCATTTAAAAAACCTTAAAAATTCACAGAAAAAACAATAGGTTTCAGCCACATTATAGTTAGGAATTAGCATTTAAAAAACCTTGGAAGTTCACTGAAAAGGTTTCACACATGTTATAGTTAGCTGGACATTTCACTCATACAAAACCATTGAAATTTCCCCGTTATAGTTACTTCAGCTAACTATAACTCGAGTGCCCGCAATGCACTGCTGATGATGTCACATATTACATCACTCATGACATGGTCAGTGACATCACTCATGACATCACTGATGACATCTCAAATGACATCACTGATGACATCATCCAGTGAATATGTGTATTTCTGAAAAATAAATATTTTTTATATATGTATATGTAGAACATAACCATTAAGCATGGGCGGAAAATCCGTTCCGCTCGCGGATTTTGCGGATTTTCGGTAAATTCGCAATCCGCGAACGCTCGCGAATTTACCGAAAATCCGAAAATTCGCACGCAGTGGATTTTTTTTTTTGGGTGATACAATTTTGCGGCATGTGGTGTAAGTTCGCAATTGCGAACATGTAGGTGCGGCGGGCAGCAACAATCTCGCACTCGCAAAATTACAAAAATTGCAATTCGGCACAAGAAATCCACTAGCAAGCAGCATAGACCTTCTGAAAATGATGATGTTTATCAGAATAACTCCTGAGGTTGACATTTGCCTGCACTTTTTTGGATTTGAGGCCTTTTGACTTTCTTTTGATCACTTTTGGATTAGAAATCAAGTTTCACAAGTAAGCTTGTTTGGGGCATTACAGTTGCGGTAATGCTGTTCTGCAGAAAAACGAGTTTTGCAAAAGTGAAAGCATTCAGCAGGTGCAAAAGTTCAAACTCATCATTAGTAACCATTCCCTGTAGTGCTTCCTGACTGGGGCCCCTCCAGAGTTCAGTTGCTAGTTGCAACAATTGTATGACCCTGCTCTGACCCTCACAGCAGGCTCATAGAATAGCTACAAGTAGGCCACAAAGGTCCTGGGAAAAAAATTGCACTGCAACAGAAAGCAAATTACAGATAAGGAAGCAGGTGCCAGACTGGAATTTTAAAACAGTGACACATTAATAAATCAACCCCAAATTAAGTCATGTCAGTTGAAGCAGGGCAGGTGTGCTTGCTTTTTCCCCCCATAATCTACAGTGATGATGAACCAGAGGGTGGCATTGATGTACCAGAGGGTGGCATGGGTGAAACAGAGGGTGGCAGGGGTGAAACAGAGGGTGCTGGGAACCTGTGATGATGAACCAGACGTAGAAACAACATACTCGCGACCGTTGCTAGCCGACATGTAAGTTCGCAATTGCGAACTGGTACAAAACCCTCGCAAACTGGCAGAAATCCTTGCAAACACACAAAAAAAAATCCGCAAATTCGCAGTTCAGTTGCTAGTTGCAACAATAGTATGACCCTGCTCTGACCCTCACAGCAGGCTCATAGAATAGCTACAAGTAGGCCACAAAGGTCCTGGGAAAAAAAATTGCACTGCAACAGAAAGCAAATTACAGATAAGGAAGTAGGTGCCAGACTGGAATTTTAAAACAGTAACACATTAATAAATCAACCCCAAATTAATTCAGGTCAGTTGAAGCAGGGCAGGTGTGCTTGCTTTCCCCCCCATAATCTACAGTGATGATGAACCAGAGGGTGGCATTGATGTACCAGAGGGTGGCATGGGTGAAACAGAGGGTGGCAGGGGTGAAACAGAGGGTTCTGGGAACCTGTGATGATGAACCAGACGTAGAAACAACATAATCGCGACCGTTGCGAGCTGACATGTAAGTTCGCAATTGCGAACTGGTACAAAACCCTCGCGAACTGGCAGAAATCCTTGCGAACACAAAAAAATTAAAATTTCGTGAGAATTCGCGGATTTTGCGGATTGTGAGTTTGCAAATTCGCAAAATTCTCGAATGCCAGATTCGCAAAATTCGCCCATGCTTAATAACCATAGGTTTCAGGGCTGTTATAGTTAGCTGGACATTTCACTCGTACAAAACCATTGAAATTTCTCCGATATAGTTAGTTGTACTCACTATACCTCGCTCGCCCGCACTCCACTGCTGATGATGTCACATATTACATAATTCATGAAATGGTGAGTGACATCACTGATGACATCACTGATGACATCTCAAATGACATCACCGATGCCATCATTCAGTGAGTGTGGTTTGGTTTGTTAGTTAAATATGTATTATATATAGCAATTTGCATTGAAGATTAAGTGGATATAAATATCTGTTGGAGGATTTAGTAGCAGTATGATTGACTGTATACTTGACTAATTTATAGTGTCTCACTAAATATATTGCATAGTGACTAAACTGTGAGAATATCTGTATCAATTTGTCAGTTTTTGTATAAACTGCTGTACCTGTTGGTTACTAGCTATGTGAACGTCTATATTAGTTATTGATTAGTTAAATGAGTATTTGTATGGGAGAGTAAATGTGTGTGTGGTTCAGTGGGGCGTGTGTGACTGCAAAAGATGTGTGAATAGTTGATTCAGTAGGTATATGAGGTTAAGACTACATGTTATAACAGTTGTTTGTGTGAGTGAATATCTTTATGGGGGTGGTAATGAGCAAATATATCTCTCAATGGTACATGTCCAACAAACTAGAAAAATAAAAGGCAGTGTATGTGACAGTTGTTGTATATAAATAAGTATACATAAGACTAAGTGATTGTATGAGTGACTATATGGATAACTGTATATGTGTAATAGTGATTTTATAACACACTAAGTTTGAGTTACTATCTATATGGATAAATGAAGTGGTGTTTGTATAAGTGTGTAACTTACTAAATGTAAGTATGATTCATTGTTTACATAAATGAGTAGGATGACTGCATAAGTGAATAGGATCTGTGCTGGTGTGTAATGTTGATATAGGTCTATAAGCATATTTGATAGTGCTCTATTGATCATTTACAGCATGTATGAGTGAATCTATAGGTAAAGTGATTAGATGTGTGTGTAGATCTAGGAATTACTGAGTGGGTTTTTAGAAACTTGTATTGGTGTGTCAATGTATTAAAATATGGTACTCTGTATTTTACAGTGATTTGTGAAAGGTTATACTAGTGTATGATGAGGTGTATCTGCTTGTCACGTGAATGATGTCATCGGAGATGTCATTTGAGATATCAGAGATGTCATCAGTGATGTCACTGAGCATGTCATGAATGATGTAATATGTGACATCATCAGCAGTGGATTGCGGGTGCGCAAGTTATAGTGAGTACAACTAACTATTACGGAGGAATTTCAGTGGTTTTGTACGAGTGAAATTTCCAGCTAACTATAACAGCCCTGAAACCTATGTTTTTTTCAGTGATATATATATATATATATATATATATATATATATATATATATATATATATATATATATATATATATATATATATATATATATATATATATATATATATATATATTCACTGAAAAAACCATAGGTTTGAGATCATATATAGTTAGAAATTAGCATCAGTGATGTCATTTGAGATGTCATCAGTGATGTCACAGACCATGTCATGAATGATGTAATATGTGACATCGTCAGCAGTGGATTGCGGGTGCGCGAAATATAGTTAGTCCAACTAACTATATATGCGAATTTCAATGGTTTTGTATGAGTAAAATAAGGTTTTGTAAATGCTAATTCTTAACTATATATGGTCTCAAACCTATGGTTTTTTCAGTGAATTTTCAAGGTTTTGTAAATGCTAATTTCTAACTATATATGGTCTCAAACCTATGGTTTTTTCAGTGAATTTCAAAGGTTTTTTAATAGCAAATATCTATAGCTGTAATATATATTCTTCTTTATAATGTATACTATATTTTCTATGTATGTAATACATTTTTTTATATTTAATATTATTATTATTTTTTTTTGCCCCGGTGCGCTCCCGGTGCGCGCACTGGGGAGTGCACCGGTAAGCGCAATTTCGTGGAGCGTCCCGGAGCGCGCTCCGGTGAGCACCTCGTTAGCGCTATTGCCGCGATCGAAAACAACATTGTGATGCGTCGCATATGCGTGACGTATCGCGTAGCTGCGTGATGCGTCTTATGGCGCGTTTTGGGACCCCCCTTTTTTCTTGGCCCCCGCTTCACTTTCAGGGAAGGAGTAGAGCGTAAATGTGCCATTTTAAGGAAAATTTCAGCCAATTCTGTCCATCAACGGCAAAGTTATTCAACATAGAATGTTGTGAAATCCCTATTCAAAACAATCCTAACTATATATACCTACTGGCGACCGCCAGTAGGTAATATATATATATATCTGTATATATATATTCACTTAAAAAAAACATAGGTTTCAGGCCTTATAACATTGAAATTGCTCCTATATAGTTAGTTGTACTAACTATATTTTGCGCACCCGCAATCCACTGCTGATGATGTCACATATTACATCATTCATGACCTGGTCAGTGACATCACTGATGACATCACTGATGACATCTCAAATGACATCACTGATGACATCACTGATGACATCTCATTTGACATCACTGATGACATCATCCAGTGACTGTGTGTTTCTGTAAAGTTTAAATATGTTTTACATATTGAAGAATGAGTGGATCTATAAGTGTCTGGATGAAGGATTCAGTAGGTGCGTGACTGACTGTATGAGTGAGTGATTAAATGTGTCTTACTAAATGCATGGGTTAGTGACTACCCTGTCTGAATGTGTGCATCAGTATTAAGCGTGGGCGGAAAATCCGTTCCGCTCGCGGATTTTGCGGATTTTCGGGAAATCCGCAATCCGCGAGATTTGCGGATTTCCCGCAAAATCCGCAAATTCGCACGCAGCGGATTTTTTTGGCGGCGCGCGGCGTTGGTGATACAATTTTTGCGGCGCGCGGCGTTTATCATCGTTTGCCGAGTTGTTTTTTTCGATAGTTTGCGAGTGCTGCGCCATTTTGGATCTTGCTGTGTGATCCCGCGGGAATTGGCGAGCGCGTTTACGTCATCGCGGCTTGCCAGCGATAGTTTGTCAACGCGAGTACGACGAGATCACGTCTCGCGGTACTTCGCAATTGCGAGATTTGAGATGCGGCGAGCGAAAATATAAATTTGCAATTCTGCACAAGAAATCCACCAGCAAGCAGCATAAACCTTCTAGAAATGATGATTTTTATGTGAATAACTCCTTAGTTTGACATTTGCCTGCACTTTTTTAGCGAGGAGTCCATTTTGGGGAGGGGGGCAGGGGGGTGGGAGGAAGGAAGTGCCCCATAGTCTTCAACTTCCTGTTCCTGTTCAGCAGGCTCCTCCCAGTGCTTTGTCCATCTCCTGGTCACTTTTCATTCGGATGTGGACCTGGAAGGATTACTTTTTGTGGATGCTGCTGGATCTTTGGATTTGAGGCCTTTTTGACTTTCTTTGGATCACTGTTGGATTAGAAATTTTACAAGTAAGTTTGTTTGGGGCATTACAGTTGCTGCAACTAAAATTTTGGGATTTTCGATTTTTGGGCTGTTTTGGGGCCTTTTCCCCAGGGGTACTCAGTGGTGGGTGGACTGATTCTTTCTGTGGGTTGTCTTGAACTTAAACATCATGGAGGCCATAGATGAATTGGGATTCTGCTGATTTTTCTGTGTTTTTCGATTTTTTTTTGTTGTAAAATTTTGTGTTTTTCGATTTTTGACCTGTTGTTGGGGCCTTGACCAGGGGTAGTGAGTGGTGCATGGGCCTAGTCTTTCTGAGGGCTGTCTTGAATTTAAACATCATGGAGGCCATGGATGGAATGGGATTGTGCTGATTTTGCAGTGTTTTTCGATTTTTGGGCCTGTACTTGTGGCCTTTTCACCAGGGGTATATGAGTCTAGCATGGGCCTAGTCTTTCTGTGGGCTGTCTTGAATTTAAACATCATGGAGGCCATGGATGGAATGGGATTGTGCTGATTTTGCAGTGTTTTTCGATTTTTGGGCCTGTACTTGTGGCCTTTTCACCAGGGGTATTTGAGTCTAGCATGGGCCTAGTCTTTCTGTGGGCTGTCTTGAATTTAAACATCATGGAGGCCATGGATGGAATGGGATTGTGCTGATTTTGCAGTGTTTTTCGATTTTTGGGCCTGTACTTGTGGCCTTTTCACCAGGGGTATTTGAGTCTAGCATGGGCCTAGTCTTTCTGTGGGCTGTCTTGAATTTAAACATCATGGAGGCCATGGATGGAATGGGATTGTGCTGATTTTGCAGTGTTTTTCGATTTTTGGGGGTGTTCATGGGGAGGGACATGCCATGTGGCTGGTGGCCATTTTGAGTGCAGCTACAGGCACTGGCCATGTGCTGGCAGGCAAGTGGCCATTTTGAATGCAGGCTTTGTTGTTAGGCCTCCAACCATTTTGCCTACTTTTCAACCTTTATTTATGCCCAGGGGTAGTGAGTCTTGCATGGGCCTAGTATTTCTGTGGGTTGTCTTGAATTTAAACATCATGGAGGCCATGGATTGAATGGGATTGTGCTGATTTTGCAGTGTTTTTCGATTTTTGGGCCTGTACTTGTGGCCTTTTCACCAGGGGTATTTGAGTCTAGCATGGGCCTAGTCTTTCTGTGGGCTGTCTTGAATTTAAACATCATGGAGGCCATGGATGGAATGGGATTGTGCTGATTTTGCAGTGTTTTTCGATTTTTGGGCCTGTACTTGTGGCCTTTTCACCAGGGGTATTTGAGTCTAGCATGGGCCTAGTCTTTCTGTGGGCTGTCTTGAATTTAAACATCATGGAGGCCATGGATGGAATGGGATTGTGCTGATTTTGCAGTGTTTTTCGATTTTTGGGCCTGTACTTGTGGCCTTTTCACCAGGGGTATTTGAGTCTAGCATGGGCCTAGTCTTTCTGTGGGCTGTCTTGAATTTAAACATCATGGAGGCCATGGATGGAATGGGATTGTGCTGATTTTGCAGTGTTTTTCGATTTTTGGGGGTGTTCATGGGGAGGGACATGCCATGTGGCTGGTGGCCATTTTGAGTGCAGCTACAGGCACTGGCCATGTGCTGGCAGGCAAGTGGCCATTTTGAATGCAGGCTTTGTTGTTAGGCCTCCAACCATTTTGCCTACTTTTCAACCTTTATTTATGCCCAGGGGTAGTGAGTCTTGCATGGGCCTAGTATTTCTGTGGGTTGTCTTGAATTTAAACATCATGGAGGCCATGGATTGAATGGGATTGTGCTGATTTTGCAGTGTTTTTCGATTTTTGGGCCTGTACTTGTGGCCTTTTCACCAGGGGTATTTGAGTCTAGCATGGGCCTAGTCTTTCTGTGGGCTGTCTTGAATTTAAACATCATGGAGGCCATGGATGGAATGGGATTGTACTGATTTTTCTGTGTTTTTCGATTATTTTTTTTTGTAAAATTTTGTGTTTTTCGATTTTTGACCTGTTGTTGGGGCCTTGACCAGGGGTAGTGAGTGGTGCATGGGCCTAGTCTTTCTGTGGGCTGTCTTGAATTTAAACATCATGGAGGCCATGGATGGAATGGCATTGTGCTTATTTTGCAGTGTTTTTCGATTTTTGGGCCTGTACTTGTGGCCTTTTCACCAGGGGTATTTGAGTCTAGCATGGGCCTAGTCTTTCTGTGGGCTGTCTTGAATCTAAACATCATGGAGGCCATGGATGGAATGGGATTGTGCTGATTTTGCAGTGTTTTTCGATTTTTGGGGTTGTTCATGGGGAGGGACATGCCATGTGGCTGGTGGCCATTTTGAGTGCAGCTACAGGCACTGGCCATGTGCTGGCAGGCAAGTGGCCATTTTAAATGCAGGCTTTGTTGTTAGGCCTCCAACCATTTTGCCTACTTTTCAACCTTTATTTATGCCCAGGGGTAGTGAGTCTTGCATGGGCCTAGTCTTTCTGTGGGTTGTCTTGAATTTAAACATTATGGAGGGCATGGATGGATTGGGATTGTGCTGATTTTGCAGTGTTTTTCGATTTTTTTGTGCTCTATAACTGAACTGATGTTCCTCTGTCTTCCATTTTTTTTAGGTGCACAAGACTCAAGAGAACCACCAGTGCCAGGAAGAAGTCCTGCAGCGGTGTGTGTGTGCAGCATAACGTCACGCGACGTCACGTCTGGCCTCAGACAACTCTACAATTCGTGCAACTGCGGCCTGCTGTCTGACCTGCTCTGAAGAAGATGGCCCCAAAGAAAGTTCTCCGTAGCTCCTCTAGCAAGAAAGTTGCTAGTAAGGAGCAGAAGAAGCAAGTTACCAAGGAGGCTGGTGTGCCACCCGCCACTTTTTTTGGGAGCAAAAAAAAAAGTACGCCTGCAGCAGCAGGATCTGCTGGGGACCAAGCTGAGAGCAGCACCCCTGCTCCATTGGGTTCAGTGCCTCCACCACCACGCCAACTTAAGTCAAAGCCCTTGAGTGCTTCAGAGGCAGTCAGTGTACTTCTCCAATCACCATCGACCAGTGATGTTGGCTCATCGCAAGAAAGTAGCAGCAATGTCCCTGAATCAACACAGGTTGTTGTAACTCATCTGACAAGTGTTGAACAACCACAGCCGCAACAACAACACCATGTGCAAGTACACGCCCAAGTACATGTGGAAGGAGAGGCAGCAAAAGGAGATGCGCAAGCAAAGGTGCATGGAGGTTCACAAGTGCCCACAATAGTTGTTCCTCCCGAAGTAGGGGCACATTTGGAAATCGACAATGAAGCTGAGGTATCATTGGAAGCCACTCCTCCTGATGATCATTCATTGTCTTCCACATCCCTAGCAAGGAAAAGATCAAGGGGGGTGTCTACATCTTCTTCAAGCCCACCTCGTTCTGATGAAAGTGATCTGTCTTGGGAAACACAACTGCGGTCTGACAGTGAGGCACACCATGATCTGACACCGGTACCTAAGCGTAAAAGGAAGGTCGTCCAAAAACTCAAACCTATGGAGTGTGATGAGGCTCAACAAGAAGTGACAGATACTGCTGGTGATGAAGCCTCTCACGATGACGACGAGCCAGTCATCACAAAGGTCACTGCAGCCCCACCGGGCATGCAGCAAAGAGACATTTTGACCCTATCCCGAGAAGCTGCTGAGCGTGATGATGATGTCGGCGAGGAGGCAATGGAAATGGAATCATTAGATTTGGAGTTAAGTAGTACACCAAAACCTACCGCTTCCATATTTCTCCGCAAGAAGGTACCCACCTCGTCCTCGACCTCAATTCGTGGTGGTGAAAGTGCAAAACGTACTGAAGTTCGGCAATCCACATCCTCCACTTCATCTGTCATTAGCAGCAGGACCACCACCACCAGTATCGCCGCCTCCTCCGGCCCCCGAAGACATTTCAAGTCCCCAGTTTGGGACTTCTTTAGTGTTTGCCCAAAAAAGGAAAACGTAGCCATTTGTAGCCTTTGTAAGCTTCGATTTAGTCGTGGTAAGCTTGGTTCTAACTATGGTACCGGAGGCCAGAGAGGTCATCTTGAGAGAAGGCACGCTGTCCAATGGTTTCCGCACCTAGAGGCGGTCAAGCAAGCCGGAATTGCACGTAATGAAAACGTTGATTTGTCATCTGCTGATGACGAGGAGGTAGAAGAAGACGATTCAAACACTTCACTTACACCCAGTTCCCATGTCAGCAGCACACCCCATGGGAGCCACACTAAGAGTGTGGGAGAGAGTGAGACATCAATGTGGAAAAGTTCATCAGCGAGCGTAACTGGGTCGAAGAGATCATCATCATCCCGTAAATCATTGGTCCAGGGCAACATTAAAAAGATGTTGTTTACAGAAGCGCAATATGAACGCAACCACCCAATGACCCGTCTGTATAACACTAAGCTGGCTAAAATGCTAGCTCTGGACCTTCTCCCTTTTTCTTTTGTAGAAGGGGTTGGTTTTCTAGAATTAGTGACAGCGCTCTGCCCTAAATGGAAGGTTCCTAGCCGGTTCTATTTTGCCCGAGTTGCGGTTCCAGCACTACATGAAGATGTTCTGAAGGTGATTGGGGCAGCTTTGCAGAAGAGTGCTGTTCACACTATACATCTGACAACAGACATGTGGACCAGTGGCGCAGGCGCTGATTACATGTGCATCACTGCACACTGGGTCTCTTTTTCAGGGGCTAAAGCAAAGCTAAACTCAGGTGTTGACACTAACATTGTTTTTAAAGGTGCTTGGAAACATGCAACACTAGCCATGTTTGGTTTGGAGAAACGTCACACAGCAGAAAACATTTTGGATGTCTTTAACACAAAGGTCCTTAACTGTCTGTCCCCACTAAAACGCAAGGTTGGTTATGTTTCCACGGACAATGGCTCCAATATAGTTAAGGCCATGAGGGACGGTTACTATTTCAGAGTGCCGTGTTTGGCGCACTGTATAAACCTGGTTGTCCAAAAATTCTTGGGTAATAAACGCAGTGCAGCGTACAGTGTATTGGAGAACTGCCGAAAAATTTGCAAGCATTTCAGGCATTCTTTTAAGGCCCGGAAGCAGCTGAGGAGCATGCTATATCAATGTCAAATGCCAGTGAAAGCACTCATCCAGGAGGTGGTAACACGTTGGAACTCAACCTTCTACATGCTTGAGCGTCTGTATGAGCAGTATACGCAACTCGATCAATATTTCTTGAAAGAGGGTATAGAGGAGCTGAGGATGGGTGGGCCGCAATGGAACATAGTTGAAAGCCTAACACGCATGCTTCGTCCTTTTGAGGTCTTCACGCGTGCAGTCAGCAAGGAGGACTCTAATTTGGGAAAAGCTATCCCATTGTTGTACATGCTGGAGGACCAACTGAAGGAGGTGTGTTCTGTGTTTGGAAAAGAAGACAAAAAGAAAGACTCTTTGCTTCTGGCTGAGCAATTATTAGAGCTCCTACAAGGTGATGAACGTCTTAAAAAGATCCACTCAGAACAGCATTACATTTGTGCTACTATTCTGGATCCACGCTACAAAAAGGCGCTGGCAGGCAGAGCATTCTTTGCTTTTGGTGATGAAGATGTTACAAAGTACAAACGTTGGCTAGCCTTGTCAGCCAAGAAGTTTGAAACAGAACGGCTGGAAATTGAAGGAAATGGCAGTACATCAGCAGGCCATCCCCAGTCAAAACAATCCACTTCTGCACCTGTGGCTGTGGCACAAGTGACCTCTCAGCCGTTAAAGACACCGGCAACCGGATCATCTGCACGAAAGACAACAGAAACATTGGAGGCTGAAGAGGATTGGCTAGCTCTGCGTGGGTTTGGTTCTCAAAAGGTCAGAGGCACAGCAAGAGCTACGCAAAGTGGAGGAACCTTGGAGGAGGACCTTGAGTCGATGGTGAAGGACTATCTGAATGACTCCACAGAGGTCTATGTTAATTCTGACCCATTGGCGTATTGGCATGGGAAAAAAGAATTGTGGCCACAGCTCACCAACCTGGCTTTAAACTACTTGTCTTGCCCACTCGCAAGTGTGTCTTCTGAACGGGTTTTCAGTGCGGCTGGTGGGATTGTAACTCCCAAACGGAGCCGCCTCTCGCCCAAAAATGTGGAGAGGTTAACAATGATCAAGATGAATCAGCACCTCATACCACCAGATATAAGAGTACGAGAGAGCGTGCCGGATGAAGAGGAGGTGGCCAGCAACATAGATGAGGGAATTTCTACTCTGTCAGGTGGCACTGACCTCACCCTGGCTGAATTCGCAGAGTATGATGACGAAGCCTTATTCTTATTCCTGGACCGTGATACCGACTTCGAGCCCTGAAAATGAGACAACGAATCAATAACTTTCTTTTTCATCCTTATTCACTTTTATTCCTGTGTGTCTGTCTTTCTTTGTTGTGCACAGTTAATATAATTCAAACTTTAATCAGATAATCACAAAAACAAGCCCATCAGCAGAACTGTCTTCACTTGTTTGCTAATTTATTTGAAGGTGCCGCAGTCTGCATTCCTCAGGTTCACAAGTTCAGAAGAACATGCTCCTCTATCCTCCTCCTCCAGACTCCTATTTCCATCAAAGCAGAGGGCTGGTTTACGCCCAATGAAGAAAGACTCAGCACTTGTGGGGGTGTTGTTCTACCTCTTTGCAGGTGAGTTGACGGGTCTGGGGCCATTGCTGGGAAGCACTAAAAGTGGTTTGGACCAAATCCGAGGCGGAAAATTTTTTGTGTTTTTGATGACTTGCTTGCCTTTGAGGTGCTCTTAGGGGGGGTTCCGTCTGTTTGTGGGTGAGTTTTGTGGTCTGAGAGCATTGCTGGGACACTCTAATCTTGATTGCATTTGCTTTTCAGGAAATCCGTCGTGCCAACCCCGACTTATGGCCTAGCTACGCAGCGCGTTTGGACCGAAGGCCCAGAAATATTGCAAGTATGAGATTTTGCTTTTGGCCTGTTTGGGGGTGTTATGCTTCTTGGCGGGTGGGTTGACGGGTCTTGGGGCATTCCTGGGAAGGTCTAATACCGGGTAGAAGTGGTTGGGACAAAATCCAGGCCGATTTTTTTTGGGCTATTTCTGACATTTTGCTCTATGTAGCGTTTTCGGGGGCCTGTTTGGGGGGCTTCCTGGTGTTTGTGGGTGAGTTTCGTGGTCTGGGAGCACTGCTGGGACACTCTAATCTTGATTGCATTTGCTTTTCAGGAAATCCGTCGTGCCAACCCCGACTTATGGCCTAGCTACGCAGCGCGTTTGGACCGAAGGCCCAGAAATATTGCAAGTATGAGATTTTGCTTTTGGCCTGTTTGGGGGTGTTATGCTTCTTGGCGGGTGGGTTGACGGGTCTTGGGGCATTCCTGGGAAGGTCTAATACCGGGTAGAAGTGGTTGGGACAAAATCCAGGCCGATTTTTTTTTGGCTATTTCTCACATTTTGCTCTATGTAGCGTTTTCGGGGGCCTGTTTGGGGGGCTTCCTGGTGTTTGTGGGTGAGTTTCGTGGTCTGGGAGCACTGCTGGCTATATATACTTTACTTTGCAAGAGGTTTGAAGCAAATCCATGGTGGCAGAGGGGACTTAGGGCCTAGCTGCAGAGCGCGCGCGGAGTGATTTGGGAAATTTGTGAAAAAGTCCCCATTTTTGTACTTTTGCTCTTTGGCTGTTTGGGGGTCTTCTACTCGTCTTCTCCTGGGTTGACGGCTCTGGGGCCATTGCTGGGAAGCTCTAATACCGGATAAAAGTGTTTTGGACCAAATCCCAGGCGGAATTTTTTTTGTGTTTTTGATGACTTGCTTGCCTTTGAGGTGCTCTTAGGGGGGGTTCCGTCTGTTTGCGGGTGAGTTTCGTGGTCTGGGAGCACTGCTGGGACACTCTAATCTTGATTGCATTTGCTTTTCAGGAAATCCGTCGTGCCAACCCCGACTTATGGCCTAGCTACGCAGCGCGTTTGGACCGAAGGCCCAGAAATATTGCAAGTATGAGATTTTGCTTTTGGCCTGTTTGGGGGTGTTACGCTTCTTGGCGGGTGGGTTGCCGGGTCTTGGGGCATTCCTGGGAAGGTCTAATACCGGGTAGAAGTGGTTGGGACAAAATCCGCGCGGAAAAGCCTTTAGTTTTGGCACTTTTTGTAACTTAGGGTTCGTTAGGGTTAGCCCTAGCAGCAGGATTGCATGTGTATCGGGGTGTTCTAGATTTTTCAAACTGAGTTCTGGGGTCTTAGAGCACTCGTGAGAATGTGTAATTTTGGTTGCAAGTCATTTGAAGAAAATCCATGGTGGGAAAGGGGGGATTTGGCATAGTTAAAGAAAGCCTTTGCCACTATTCTTAACTTAGGGTTCGTTAGGGTTAGCAGTATTTCTATTGCATGTGTTTGAGTGGGGGGGATTTCGAGTCTTGGAGCGATGCTGGCTATGGCTACTTTTGCTTGGTTGCTTGCAAGTGGTTTGAATGCAATCCACGGTGGGTAATGGGTAATTAGGGTACTTCGGCCTACTTTTACTTTCACAGTAAGTTTTGTCACCAGTTTTCTGCTAGGCCTCGTTTTTTGAGATTTGATTGGGGGTCTTCTACATTTTTGCGACTGGCTTTAGTAAGGGTCTGGGTGGGAGCACTGCTAGGAAGATCTATTTTTGTTCTAAAACACAGTTTACAGTACACCTAGCTTGAGGGGCAAGATCCGCTACATTAATTTGCCCATACTTATTTATCCTTCAAAAGGTGACTCAGAGTACGCACTTTCAAAAACATTGTACTGTCTACTAGGAAAAACAAATTGTGACTTTTTGCACTCCACAGCCTACATACCTTATATTTATTTATCAGTGGTGTTGTAATATTATATCACTTCCTGTTTTTCGTTGAATAATTACAGGCCGGGTTTCAGTCTCTGCAATGGGGAAAAAAGGATGGAGTCAGGCTTCACAGTAGCGAGCCACAATTCAGCATCAGGCAGGCAGTGGACAGGGTGTCTTCTGGTGACCAACATCGGTGGACGAAGCGTCGGCTGCAATGGAGGAGTGCCGCTAATAGGAGGATTTTTTTTCTGCGGGCAACTTACTTACCACTTCCAACAGGACCACTACAACCACATAGATACAGTATCCCTTGCCTTTTTCTCTGACTGTGACTGCATTTCTTGGCTCTCTCTCGGCTTCTACATTGATCCCTTAACACATCACTTAGTCCACTCCACTATCTGCACCACACATAGTCATTTGTAAGTGCTCCTACGTAATTCGCAAGTCGCAGCACGCCCCAGGCCGTAGAGGACTGGGATGGCCCCAATGATGAAGCATGTCACCAAGGGGCAACCCTGGTGAGTGAGGGGACACCTAGAAAAAAAGCAATTTCTCCTTTTCTATCTACTATACCTTCTGTCAGGTTACGCAGCCCCTAAGCGCCTACCGTACTATGAAACTACATTTCCCATGAGTAGGCGGGAGACTTGCAGACTATTTAGTGAGACTATATGAGAGTACCCTTGTATGTTAGGACATCACTTCACTGATGCCTGTCTTGTCTTCTCTTACAGGTATCCTTTCCCTGCTGACCCTACCTTTACCCATCCCACATTTTTTATTTTAGTTTGTTATTTTTCTCCCCCGCCTAATGCCTCGAACACCCTGTGTTTACACTTCTGGGTGTTGGTGACATTTGGAGGTGGAACCATATTTGCATCGACTGGATCACGGGGAGTAAACCTGACACCTTCCAGACCAACCCCATTGAGTGTTGTTGTGAATGGATTTATAGTGACCAGCAAGGCTCTCGGGTATCTGGCTACAGAGACCTTATGTTGAATATCGTTATCAATAATTCCACACAGGCCCTGTACTGTCGCATTCTTTCTTTCCACAGTTGTCGATGATATATTCTTACTCTGCTTGACAAAGAACCATTGCTAATGTGAAAGAACTTCAACCGAATTAGTAGTTATACTTTACCATTTGTTAGGCTACAATGTGGCACTGCTCTACTGTACTTCTGTCACCTGCTATATTCTCAGTTGTACCGTTGAATTGCTCAGGAGGACAAACCAGATTTCATTTTCTTTTTTTTCATAGGCATGCAACTGCCACTGTGTCACACCACTAGTACCACCGCTATGAGGAAATTTTATCCGACCAAGATTGCCAACGTTATTCGGTGTTTCCCGTGGAGCCAGCCCTGGGCCTAGCCCTACTTTCAAACACAAATTACAGGTAAGATAAGCGTTTGGTGGTTTGGGGGTATAATGGAGTATTAGTACGAGAGACGAGAGACTGAAGGTAGTACTACTAAAGTCCTAGGACTCTTGGATTCACTTCACTTAGTCTGTGAGAGGCACTTAGTGTTGAAAACATTTGGGCATTTACACTTAAAGGAAGAAAATGGAACTAAACTTTCAGGAAAACAGTCAACGTTAAACCCCCACCCACCAGGCAAGCAGTAAAAAACAGGTATGCTCAGATAAAGTTTGAAAAAGTATATTTATATCCCTAACAAAATAATCTCCCGCAAGACCCTCCCTAACCCCAACGATTGTCCTTCAAAAGTCCCCAAAAACCCAACTCCCAATTCCCACCCCCCAAAAGTCTCTAAAAAAGGGGCAAGGGACACTATGGGTGGATGCTGTTAACTTTTTGGGCCAGGGCATCATGCTCCTCGCGGAGCAAGGCGAGCTCCTGCTGAAGGCGGGACACCATCAGGGTAGTGCGGCGCAGGCGTGCCTTCACTGCCTTGCAGGTGCAAGGCCTGTGAGAAGCAGCTGTTGGCCTTGCTGCTCGGCGGTGGCGTTTGCCTTTGGCAGCCCGGCTCAGTCTCGGTGGACCACTGTGCTGGGTGGCAGCCCGTGGGGCCACGGAGGCCGATGCAGACGACGTTGTCGTAGTTGTCGACTGCACACTTTCCACGTCCTCCAGGGCCACCAGCCGCCGATATTCCGCAACAGTGGCCTCGATCCTCCGTTGCCGGGCCGCTCTAGCCAGCTCCTTCCTCCTTGTTCGTTTGGAAGGAGAACCTATATGAAGAAAGAAAGACATAGTCTGTAACCAATGCTCTTTAAGATTAACTCAATCATTCAGCAGAAATTTGTGCTGCAGTACAACTAGCAACTTGCAAGCGCATTACATAACTATTGAGGCCAGTATCTATCTAACCTCACACTTCTTCATCCTTGCTCTAACATTAGTGGGAGTTTAAGGAACAAATTCTATGAGCACTGTGGACTTCCATTGGAGTCGACTATGAAAGTACACCAGTCTTATTCTTCTTCTTATCTCTTGTTTTGGAAAATTGGTACGTTATTTTCTGCAAGCCGGCATAATGCCAGCGCGGTAAACTTGCACCCGAGAAAAAGAGACGCACGCCATGAGGAGTGACCTAGACTTGCGTTGCCGTTGCGTTACTGTACCCGTCCAGTACATGCAGGTGGTGAATCTCTTACTTTTCTATTACGGGTGGCACTGAGAATACTCTGTTACAACTCAAGGGCTACTGCTTAATTAATTTAACTTTCACCCTACAGTGGAAATGAGTACTAGAAATGGAAAATTGAAGAAGATAAATAATCTGATTATCTATCACTTCACATGGGATGTTTTTGCTTATATATGGGATGACTTTAGGTGCTTTGCTTTTTATTGAGTGACCAGTGATACATCCACACATGAATGACTGAGTACTACTAAACTTATTAAGAGAGGTAGGGAGTGGCCACCATAATAACCGGATCTATGCAGTGCTTGCAATACAAACTACTGCTACTATTTATGGTAGTATTTGGACAAAATTAAAAGTTCTTTTCCTTGCCTTTCCTACACTGGAACGGACGTGCGGGTGCAGTGTTACATGCTCTTCAAAGTTACACTTAGTTCATCCACTGACCATCTACTCTCTCTAGATCATGGGTACTCACAAACTTTCTCTCAGGGGCTACATTTACAGTGTAGTTTGGGGCCGAGGGCCGCACTGGTGGGGGCGGAGTCAGAGGGGGCGGGGCTAAAGCAAAACGATAACTTGTGACCATGAGGTTGCACACAGGTCCCTGCAGCAGATGCCCTCATCCACTGAGCCACCAGACCCAGCATTTACATACATCTCTCTCCCTCCTGCTCTCCCTCCTGCCCTCCCTCCATCTCTCTCTCCCTCCTGCCCTCCCTCTCCCTCCCCCTCTGTCATCTCACTGTGTGTGTGTCTATCTGTGTCAGCCTTCAGCCCGGGTTGAGACCGCTTCCTCAACGCGCACACACAGACAACAACACCAAAGTACTTAACAGGTCTTTAAAAGACCATTAACATATTATTGAGGCTTTGTTTGTTTTAGCGCCCCTGCTTCTCCACCCTGACAATCACTGCTTGCCCGGCCCCACAGAGCAGAGGCTTTGTTCTATTTCACCTCTTTGTGGCCTTGCATCTCCACTCTGCTCTGTGGGGGCCGGGGGAGCAGTGATTGTCAGAGTGGAGATGCAGGGGCGCTAACAGGTGAAATACAAAAAAGCCTCTGCTCTGTGGGGGCCGGGGGAGCAGTGATTGTCTGCAAGGTCTGCGCACCGCCAACGAAGGCTTGCCGGGCCACCACCGGCCCGCGGGCCGTACTAGGAGTACCCCTGCTCTAGATACACATATGCTATCTAAGAGTCAGATAGTAGCATGATCCAGGTATATGGACACATACAGTTTCTGTGTCACCCACCCAGGCTGTTGTCCTTCCACCCATCATTGCTTCATCATTCACCCAGCCATGCATCTCATATTCTTGCCTTCCCAGCTAGTCTTCAATCTCAATAAGTAAGGAATATATAAGAGCTTACCTCTGGCCGCCACCACCACCGTCTCAACTCTCACAGCTGCCGCCGCCGCCTCCTCCCCTGAAGAATCGCCCTCCGCCTCCGTGTCAAGCACCACCACCTCCACACTGGCCCCGCCACCAGATGTTCCACCTACAAAGTACATTTAGGAATGTTAGAATGAAGCACTCACTAGTCACTAGTATTTGGTCTAGGAATGAAGACATGTGAAAACAATGTAATTTGTGACTGTCTACGTTAAACTTAAAAAAAATGTCCCTTTTTCCAGGGAAGGTTGTCTTGCTGCACTTTTAGGCACAACTGATGAAATCTGTTTTTTTAACACGCACCATTTTTCTCCACACAGACAGAAGATGGACTTCTAACAACAAGATCAAGTTGAAACCAGGTGAGAGCTCGGCTCGACCACAAGAAATGTCTTCAATTAATCGTCAGCACTAACCACTTTTCCATTATCAGTTAAACGTTTAGTTTTATTATGACTTCATTTTAATAAATGTGTTTACTTTTAATAAAGCTTTTAAACTTAAATACAATCTGTGTTTTTTGGTCCAGACTAGAGTGACTGAGCGAAAGGTTTTGCAATTTTTGCAAGCATGAGTCCAGATAGAACAGTTCAAAAGACATTATGGACAATCCCAGAGGACTGCACTAAGTTGATAGAGCTATTGCTGACTAGAATCATGGGAGTTTCGCCAACCGTGCAATCTTAGTTAGCTACACAGACAGACTAATAAGAATAATCTAGTAATACCACAGGGAGTCATAGTAGAGGCAGGATAAGAATTTAGATACAGTCTACAAGAAGAGCAAAGACAATTTTGAAAAAAGTCAAATGAGGAACGCTAGGAAAAATGGGTACTAGTCTAAAATGAAAACTTACTGGGGCCAGCAGAGGAGCCCTCGCCTGCCCGATCCTGGCCCTGTTGATGAACAGCATCCGCCGCCTGCTGCTCCTGTGTCCTCCTCTTGCCCCTGGGGGGAGCTGACGTACAACATGAAAGAAAGAACAGAAAACATGGATGATTGTTGCTTGTCAATGTCAACCAAATCAAACATTTCAAAAGAACAATAACAAAATATTTCTGCGAAATTATATTGATTATGGTTACTTTTCATTTATTTGCGGACCTGTGACTTCGAAAGTCACGTAACTCACTAAACAAAGTACTGAAACGTTCACCTAGGACTGGCAGGCAGCAGTCCGCAGGCAAGACGCAAAGTGACAGACAAACTCCATTGTGATTTCAGTCAGATCAGTGACAACACTAACAGTTGCCTGCTACATTACCAGTCATTTAAATAGTCAAACTATCAATCCACCGCCACTATTTTTCTTATTGTCAGGGTTACAAAGGAAGGGGCAGATTTAAGCCCTTGCGGCTCTTTTGCGCCGTTCTTGCGTGACTTTTGTGACGCAGCAGCTAAACAAAAAAGGGCGCCATGGTGCGGCGTATAATATTATAACAACGTGACGCGTTTGGGAGATGCATCCCGTTATAAAGCCCTGCGCCATCAGGGGGCGTTCCGGCGCAAGGGAGGGCATTCCTGCGCTGGAACACATCCTAATAGTGGCTGAGGGAAATCTACAAAATATCAATCAGTCACCTTTAGGACAATGATGCGTCACACAAACCCTGCACCTGCTTGAAGCAGACGTACGGCTTGACCCAGCATTGGGGAGATAGGGTACCCCAGAGCATTGATGGAGCTGCGCCATCGTTGCGACGCAACTCCAGCAGTAAAGCTTCGGTGACGTTTTGGGCCCATGGTGCGCCGCATTGCAAATACGGCGCACCATGTTTGGTGGTGGTAGCGGGCCGCACAATTAATGGCGCATCCCTGCTACTTTGCAGGGATGCGACGGTAATTGCAATTCTGCCCCTTAGGGGCATACTTACTTACGCGTTCTAGCGCATCTCCAGAGATGCGCCAGATCAAATGCGTCACGCAAAACTACCCTTGCGACACGGCAGATGTGCCTCATTTACAATGCGGCGCGCCCTGGCGCAAGGGTAGGCACTTGCGTGAGGCATCTCGTCACGTAAGAGCGGCGCATCGCTGGAGTCACGTCGCCAACGCAATGCAACTCCAGTAATGCTCAGGGCCACCCAATACTTAACATGCTGTGTCAGTCCTTTCGCCTGCTTCGAGCAGACATAAGGAATTGAATTGACGTAGCAGCGTCGCAGAAGTGCCTGCGTTAAATCTTGTACATTTCACGCAGGCAATTTTGCGAGGCGCACAGCCGCTGGACCGCGGCGCCCACCCTGCGTACTAGGAACGCACCCATTGTGGTGCAGGCCCATGGCTTTATAACATGACGCATCTCCCTAGATGCGTCATGCTGTAAATGACTCGCAGGGATGCGGCACGTTTACGCCGCTGTTGCGTCACGCAAGGCAACGTAAACGTGGCGCAAGGGGCTTGTAAATGTAATCTGCCCCCTAGTGTCTAGCATTACGCAGTTCTGTAAAGTACACTCATACATAATAGTTACTCAGGCCAATGAGACCACGAAATAGAAAACAAATAAGCATAGTAGCAACGCCACTGAGAAGGAGAGCAGTGCACCTGAAATGCACAGAAGATTTTGAAATATAATTTAACTACAATGTAATCGTCATCAGCGGCATTATTGGCTTGCTCCATGTAAAAAACAAATATTTGCAATACAACAACACAGAGCAGGAGAAAACATCATAGTAGTGAGTGATTAAATGGCTACTACTACTCACCAAGCCCGGGGATCTCCAAGCCGAGCTGGTCCAGCAGGTCGCGCTCGCGGTCCAGGAGGTCCGTCCAGCGATGGGTGACCTGGCTGTAGGTGCGCTGGACCCCGTAGAGGTGGGATATGGCCCAGCACACCTTCTCCCACCGCTTCCGGCGCTCCCGCATGTTGTAGCCGCCGGCCGCGATCCTGCCGCCTCCCGCGATGGTCCTGGGCAGGCGGCGCTGGACGAAGTAGACCAGCGCGCCCACTTCCTCCGGGCTGAAGATCTCCCGTCGCGTCACCTGCTCCCCCCTCAATCTCCCGCATGCTGTCCTGCCACTGGGTCCAGCACTACTCCCCGCCGCCGCTGCGGCCCTCAAGTGCCTGGGCAGCTTCACGGCGCCTGGCTTGACCATGGTCTGGGCAGGTAAGGTAGGAAGAAGTAGAAAATTAAGAAAGAATAGGATAGGGAAGAAGAAAAGAAAAGAGTTTAAAAAAGTAGTTTAAAAGTAAAGAAAAAAAGCAGAAAAGACAAAAATATACAGCTAGGAAAAGAGAGGGATAGATAAGAAGCAAAATCGTAAAAAAAAAAACTGAAAACAAGCAAAGGATGGCAAAGATACCAAGAGGATTAAACACCATGCCCAGACACAGGAAATGAATGAAAAATAAGATGGCCGGCGCCCGTTCACGAGCGCGAAAGAAAGTTCGCGCGAGATTTTCCTCGCGATCTCGTGCGAACCTGTAGATTTCCCGCGCGATCTCGTGCGAACCTCTACTCGCAATGCGCTTAGTGCGCGAGATTATACATAGCGGGCGGAAACGGAAATACGTCACGGAAACAAAATGGCCGCGCCCGTACTCGACCTTGGGGTAAATTCGCGTGTTGCGCTGCAAGCGGCTCGCGAATACTGCAAAAAAACTCGCGAAACAACAAGCCGCAAAAAAATAAAATGCTCATTCGCACGAATTGGCGGCTTCCGCGGTCGGTTTCGCACGACGCCGCGCCCCGCGAATAGCGCGAAAAAAACCGAAAAACGATTTCAGCAAAAGCAAAAGCAATGAGCAGGTGCAAAAGGTCAACCTCATGATTTGTAACGATTCTTTGTAGTGCTTCCTGAGGGGGCCCTCCAGAATTCGGTTGCCTGCTTGCAACTATTTTGTGTGACCCTGCTCTGACCTTAACTGTATGCCACAAAGGTCCTGATTTACAGCTAAAGGAGCAGACAAGCAGGTGCCAGGCTGGAACTTTAAATTCTTTCAGTGACACATTAATTAGCCCCTAATTCATTATTGTCAGTTGGGGCAGGGCAGGTGTTGTAACTAATTTTGCAACAATGAAAGCACTTAGCAAGTGCAAAAGATCACTAATCAGGGCGCACTAAGGAAGCAGGTGCCAGCTAAAAAAATATTCTGTGACACATTAATCAGCCCCAAATTAATTCAGGTCACTTGAGGCAGGGAAGGTGTGCTTTGCTTTGCCGAAAATAATGTACACTGGACAACCAGAGGGTGTGGTGATGAAACAGAGGGTGGCATGGGTGGGCCAGAGGGTGGCATGAGTAGTCAGAGAGTGGCAGTGGTGACAGAGAGTGGCAGTGATGAAGAAGAGTGTCCCAAACAGGCTGGACATGTAGAAACAACAAGTTCGCAAAAATTGCGACCCGACAGGTAAGTTCGCAAATTGGGAAATTGTAAAAACCCTCGCGAACTGGCAGAAACACGGGCGAACACAAAAAAATCCGCAAATTCGCGGGAATTCGCGGATTTTGCGGATTGCGAATCCGCAAATCCGCAAAATTCGCGAACGCGAGATCCGCAAAATTCGCCCATGCTTAATCAGTATGTCTGTTGTTGTGTAAGCTGCTGCATGTGTTGATCAGTAGCTATATGAGTGGTTATATGGGTTGTTGATTGGTTGCCCAAGTATTTGAATGGAAGACTGAGTGTGTGTGTGGGTGGCTAGGTGGTGTGTGACTCTGTGCATAGATGTGTGAGCAGTTGATTCACTAGGTGTATGAGTTCAAGAGTGCATGTTGAACCAGCTATATGGGCGGTTGAATGTGTGCATGGGTGTGTTGGTGAGTAAATGGATATCTCAGTGCTACATGTCCAAGTAAGTACATATGTAAAACACAGTGCATGTGAGAGTTGGCATATATAAATGACTATACATGAGAGCCAGTGAATGTGCGAGTGGCTGTATGGATCATTGTGTACTTATATCAGTGATTGTATAATTGAGTAAGTATGTGTTAGTATATGTTTGAATAAGTAAGGTGTTGTGTGTATAACAGTATAGTTGAGGAAGTGGAAGTGTGATTGATTCTTTGCATGACTAACTAGGTGTGTGAGTAACTCCATGGATGAGTGGCAGTGTGTGAGTGACCGTATAGGTGTATGAGTGCATATGATAGTGTTGTATTGATGAGTGACTGTATGTATAAGTGATTCTACGGGTGAATGAGTTAATGTGTGTGTAGACCTAGGAATCAGTGAGTACGTATGTAGTAACTGGTATTGGTGTGTCAATTGTTTCAAGAATGGTAGTCTGTATTTAACAGTGGGTGTATCAAAGGTTATATTAGAGTGTGAGGAGGTGCATGGTATTATCACCTGAAGGATATCATCAGTGATGTGATCAGTGATGTCAAATGAGACGTCATCAGTGATGCCATCAGTGATATCATTTGAGATGTTACCAGTGATGTCATCAGTGATGTCACTGACCATGTCATGGATGATGTAATATGTGACATCATCAGCAGTGGATTGCGGGTGCGCGAAATATAGTTAGTACAACTAACTATATAGGAGCAATTTCAATGTTTTTTTAAATGCTAATTCCTAACTATATAAGGCCTGAAACCTATGGTTTTTTAAGTGAATTTGCAAGGTTTTTAAAATGCAAATTCCCAACTAAATAAGGCCTGAAACCTATAGTTTTTAAGTGAATTTGCAAGGTTTTTTAAATGCTAATTCCTAACTATATAAAGTCTGAAACCTATGGTTTTTTTAAGTGAATTTGCAAGGTTTTTTAAATGCTAATTCCTAACTATATAAGGCTTGAAACCTATGGTTTTTTCAGTGAATTTGCAAGGATTTTTAAATGCTAATTCCTAACTATATCAGGCGTGAAACCTATATTTTTTTTCAATAAATTTCAAAGGTTTTGTAAATGCTGATTCTATTAGTGGATAACGTTTATATATGTTATTATCCGTCTGGGACCACCTGTGCAGCCACCTTGTTTCTCAGGAGAAGTGAGGCACAAGAGAGCACAAAACAAGAGTGGAACACGCAAAAAGGGGGCAGGGTTGAGACCCCCTGACCCCTAGCCCTTCTCAGGGGGTCCCAAAAGGACCACCAAGTGCAAAAAAATATATATTTTTTAAAAATCGCGGGGTATGCGCACGGTATGCGTACCGTACGCGCATGTTTTCCGTACCCCGCAAATGTTTCAATTTTTTTTTTTTTTTGCCTTTGGGGTTCCTTTTGGGACCCCCGGAGAAGGGCTAGAGGGTTGGGGGGTCTCTACTCTGCCCCCTTTTTGTGTTTTCCACTCTTGTTTTGGGCTCTCTTGTGCCTCAGTTCTCCTGAAAAACAAGATGGTGGCCAACACTTCCTGGTTTGGACAGTTTGGAATGTTGACAGTTGACTGCCAGCTAATCAGAAACTCGCTCGCGCGCGTAAGGGTACGCGCACGTAAGTGTACGGTACGCGTACGGTGAGCGCATATAGATTTATGATTTGCTCAAATTTAATTTTCTCAACAACTACTGCAGGGATTTTCACCAAATATAGAAAAGGCACTACTGCATACCTGTCCCTACCATTTTTGCCAAGTTTGGTGTAATTCCGTTCAGCCGTTCGGGCTGTAGCCGTGTCTGAAGGTACCATAGAAAATGCCATTTGAAAAATTTCAAATTCAATTTTCTCAAGAACTACTTGAGGGATTTTCACCAAACATAGCAAAGGCACATCTGCATACAAGGCCCTACCATTTTTCCAAGTTTGGTGTAATTCCATTCAGCTGTTCGGGCTGTAGCCATGTCTAAAGGTCCCTATGGAAATTAACATGATTAAAACATGTTTTGGGACCCCCCTTTCAGCCCCCGCTTGACGAATCCCCGCGAAACTTTCAGGGATGGAGCGTAGCGGAGCAGGACAAAATTCTGGAAAATTACACACAGATTCCTCAATCGGCGCAAAAGTTATTCTCAATAGAATGTTGAGCGCATATAGATATATAATTTGCTCAAATTCAATTTCTCAACAACTACTGGAGGGGTTTTCACCAAATATAGAAAAGGCACTACTGCATACCTCTTCCTACCATTCTGCCAAGTTTGGTGTAAATCCGTTCAGCCGTTCGGGCTGTAGTAGTGTCTAAAGGTCCTATAGAAAATGCCATTTAAAAAATTTCAAATTCAATTTACTCAAGAAGTACTGGAGGGATTTTCACCAAACATACAAAAGGCACTGCTGCATACCAGTCGCTACCATTTTGCCAAATCTGGTGTAATTCTAATCAGCCGTTCGAGCTGTAGCCTTGTCAGAATGTCCCAATGGAAATTAACATGGGGAAAACACGATTTGGGACCCCCCTTTTTTTCTCAGCTCCCTCTTGACAAATCCCCCCGAAACTTTCAGGGAAGGAGCGGAGCGCAGCGAGGCAAATTTAAGAAAAATTACAGGCAGATCCCTCAATCGACGCCAAAGTTATTCCCAATAGAATGTTCGGAATTTCCTATGGTAACTAGGTCCTTACTATATATACCTACTGGCTATCGCCAGTAGGTAATATATATATATAAATATATATATATTACCTACTGGCGGTCGCCAGTAGGTATATATAGTTAGGATTTTTTCCCTATGGGGTTTCTGAAAATTCTATGTCTAATAACTTTGGCGTTTGTGGACGGAATCGGCTGAAATTTTCAGGAAAATGGCACATTTTGTTTCTGAGCAGCCCCTGAAAATTTGGGGGGGGGTTCGGCAATGTGTGAGTGGCTGTATGAATCATTGTGAACTTGTATCAAGGATTGTATAAGAGAGTAAATATGTGTTACTATATGTTTGAATAAGTAAGGTGTGTATAACTGTATAGTTGAGGAAATGGAGATGTGATTGATTCTTTGCATGACTGACTAGGTGTGTGAGTAACTCCATGGATGTGTGACAGTCTGTGAGTGCCTGTTTACACTTAGTGTATCTAAGGTTATATTAGAGTCTGAAGATGTATTATCACATAAATGATATCATCAGTGATGTAATCAGTAATGTCAAATGAGATGTCAGTGATGTCATCAGTGATGTCATTTGAGATGTCATCAGTGATGTCATCAGTGATGTCATTTGAGATGTCATCAGTGATGTCATCAGTGATGTCACTGACCATGTCATGAATGATGTAATATGTGACATCATTAGCAGTGGATTGCGGGTCCGCGATATATAGTTAGTGCAACTAACTATATATGGAATTTCAATGGTTTTGTGCAAATAAAATAAGGTTTTTTAAATGCTAATCCCTAACTATATATGGTCTATAACCTATGTTTTTTTCAGTGAATTTTCAAGGTTTTGTAAATGCAAATTCCTAACTATATATGGTCTATAACCTATGGTTTTTTGTGTGAATATATATATATATATATATATATATATATATATATATATATATATATATATATATATATATATATATGTATGTATGTATGTATGTATATAAATATATATATATATATATATATATATATATATATATATATATATATATATATATATATATATATATTATTTTTTTTTTCACTGTAAAAACCATAGGTTTTATGGAGGTTAAATTTAGCGATTAGCATTTAAAAAAACCTTTGAAATTTACTGGAAAAAAACATAGCTTTCAGGGACGTTATAGTTAGGTGGACATTTCACCCGTATAAAACCAGAGAAATTCGGCTGTTATAGCTAGTAGAGCTAACTATAACTCGCGCCCCCGCAATGCACTACTGATGACATCACATATTACATCACTCATGACATGCTCAGAGGATGAAGTCCACTTGTGTCCTGAAATCTGTAAATCTTTAAACATCTGAAAAACTACTGAACGGATTTACACCATTTAAAAAAAAATACTGCTTTCTGGGCCACGAGCTATCTCTCTGCTTAATTTGGTGTAATTCTGTTCAGCAGTTAAGGATGTAGCCAAGTCTAAGGTTTCCCATCAAAATTAATATGGAGAAAACATGTTTGGAACCCCCCTTTTTTCTCAGAACCCCTTTCATGACAGGAGCTGACCTAAGTGAACAATTTGTTTTGAAAATTTTATGATGATTAGTCAAACAGCGCCAAAGTTATTGGCAAATCAAAAAATGACTAGGGGGCTTATTATCAAGGGGGTTTATCTCTGCTTTTTTGGCTTTAAAAGCCAAGAAAGCGGAGATAAAATGATCTCCCTATTACGCAGCTGTCGCTAACACCAGTTAGCGACAGCTAGTAGGAGATAGCGACCATCTTGGGCCCCACTTTGCATGTCAGTGATATTTATCACTAATGACATGCAAAGTGGGCGTGCCAAGATGTTAGCGACTGGAAACAGTCGCTAACATCGCTTTCTCCTATTACCAGCTTTTTGAGATATTCGCGCTAAGCGTGAATATCTCCAAAAGCTAACACCTGCCCTGAGCAGTTCTTAGCCATGTTATCCAATGGGAGGTAGAAAACATGGCTAAGAGCATTAGCTTGGTAATGCATGAATATCGCTGACTTTTCAGCGATACTCATGCGTTGCGGCCGATTTTTATTGCATTTGCGATAAACCTTGGTAATACCAAGGTTTATCTGCGATAAAAATTGCCTCAGCTCAGCGGTAAATTTTTGTCTCTAACCAAGCAATAGCGATAATTATCGCTATTGCTTGGTAATATGCCCCTAGGTTCTAACTATAACTACCTACTGGCGACCATCAGTAGGTAACATATATATATATAGTACCTCCTGCCGGTCGCCAGTAGGTAGTTATAGTTAGAACCTATTTTCCATAGGAAACCCGCAACATTCTATTTGGATTAACTTTGGCGCCCGTTTACGAATATTAACGAAATTTTCAAAACTAATGACCAGGTCCGCAGCGCTCCTATCCTGATAGTATCAGGGTAATTCGTGAAGCGGGGGCCGAGAAAAAAGGGGGTTACCAAAACGTGTTTTCCCCATGCAATTTTCCATAGGAACCTTTAGTCTCAGCTACAGCCTGAACTGCGGAATGGATTTACATCAAATTTGGCAAAGAGGTAGTCCTTAGTTCAGACTCGTGTCTTCTCCTTTAATTGTGTAAATCTGTTCAGTAGTTTTTTAGATAATTATTCAAAAATGTACATACATATCTGGGCGGAGCCTAACAACACATCTCATCGTGAGATCTGATTGGCTGTCAGGACTTCATCCAAGAAGTGTTGGCAGCCATCTTGGGACCAATATACATGATAGCATCTCATTAAAAAGCATTGCAGTTAGTAGAAGATTTTAACACTTTAGTTACATTATAAATCATTTGTTTTAGGTACCATACTCATTTTAGGAATTGTGGTGTGTTCTAAGGTGATTTGACCATGTGAAAATGCCTTCTGCTGGGATATCATGAATCATGTTTGAGAGAAAACTATTTTCTCATGCTTGTCCCATAGAGGTTTGGAAGGTACTCCAGAAGTTAAAATGAGAGCATATTTTCTGTAGATTCACATTATCTTTCTTAGTCATTTGATAATGAAGTCTGACATTGTCAGTAAAACATGTACATCCAACAAGGGCAGAGACAGTCAATTTATACCTTTGTGTTCTACTGCAGCTTCCCAGAGTGGTCTACACAACAACTAGAGCACTAACAGCCTTACTATTGACACAATTATGGCACACCTGAAGCCATCTTGATTGGAATAAGCTGGTAACATTTAAAATATTTAATTTAAAAAGGAACAACATAAGGGGGTAATTTTGTCATAAAAATTATGATTAGTGCTGTAGAAAGAAAAATTAGGACATGTTTGAAGTGAGATCTCAAATATCTTCCTGTTATATTTTAACAGGACCAGCCTGTCAGTTGATTGCTTTGTGTTCTACTGCAGCTTCCCAGAGTGTTCTAAAGAACAACTAGAGCACTAACAGCCTTACTAATGACAAAGGTATGGCACACCTGAAGCCATCTTGATTGAAATAAACTGGTAACACTTAAAACATTTAATGTAAAATGGAATACAATGAGGAGGTTACTTTTGTCCTAGAAATTATGGTTAGTGCTGTGGAAAGAAAAATTATGGCATGTTTTAAGAGACATCTCAAATCCTCTTCTATTAAATTTGAAAATTCTGACATGCAGACTGAACAATCACTTTCAATACCAGCAGTAGACTTCCGGTTAACTTCCTGGTGAGCACTACCCCCTACAGTACACAAACAGCACTGCGCTTCCCTAAAACTTAAAACACTACCCCCAGAATAACCCCCTATATTACCCAAACACCACGGCGTTACCCTAAACAGTAAAATACTACCCCAGCACAACCCCCTACACTACCCAAACATATCTGTACTACTCTAAATCCTAATACACTTCCAAAGCACGACATCCTACACTACCCAAACACCACTGCACTACCCTAAACCCTAAAACACTACCCCCAGCATGAGCCCCTACACTACACAAACACCACTGCACTACACTAAACCCTAAAACACTACCCCCTACACGACATAAACACCAATGCACTACCCTTAACCCTAAAACACTGCCCCAAGCACAAACCCCTACACTACACAAACACTACTGCACTACCTTAAACCCTAAAATACTACCCCTACACTACAATATTGCCACTGCACTACCCTAAACCCTAAAACACAGTACCCCCAGCATGACCCTCTACACTACACACACACCACTGTACTACCCTAAACCCTAAGGGGCCGATTCACAGAACTAACTTAAGACAAAATCCTAAACTTACTACTTTTTGTATTCACAGAAGTTAGGATTTTGTCTTAAGTTTGTCTTAAGACAGACTTAAGACAGACTTAAGTTAGGATTTTGTCTTAAGTCTGTCTTAAGTCTGTCTTAAGACAAACTTAAGACAAGATCCTAACTTCTGTGAATACCAAAAGTAGTAAGTTTAGGATTTTGTCTTAAGTTAGTTCTGTGAATCGGGCCCTAAAACACTACCCCCAGCACAAACCGACAAACACTGCACAAACACCAATGCCCCACCCTAAACTCTAAATCTACCCCACCACAAACGCCTACACTACACAAACACCACTGCACTATCCTAAACCCTAAATCGACCCCCTACACTACACAAACACCGCTGCACTACTCTAAACCCTAAAACACTACCCCCAGCACGACCCATACACTACACAAACACAAACACCACTGCATGACCCTAAAACACGACCCACAGCAAGACCCCCTTCACTACCCAAAAACCACGGCGCTACCCTAAACCCTAAAACACAACCCGTACAGTACACAAACACCACTGCGCTTCCCAAATCCTAAAACACTACCCCAGCACGACCCCCTACACTACCCAAACACCACTGCACTACCCTAAACACTAAAACACTACCCCAGCACGAATCTCTACACTACCCAAACACCTCTGTACTACCCTAAGCCCTATGTCACTACCCCAGCACGACCTCCTATACTACCCAAACACCACTGCACTACCCTAAACCCTAAATCTACCTCTAGCACGACCCCCTACACTACCCAACACCACTGTGCTACCCTAAACCCTAAAACACTACCCTCTACACTACACAAACACCACTGCACTATACTTAACCCTAAAACCCTACCCCCACCACGATCCCCTACACTACACAAACACCACTGCACTACCCTAAACACTAAAACACTACCCCCTACACTACACAAACACCACTGCACTACCCTAAACCCTAAAACACTACCCCCTACACTAGACAAATACCACTGCACTACCCTAAACCTTAAAACACTACCCCCGCATGACCCTCTACACTACACAAACACCACTGTACTACCTGAAAACGCTAAAGCACTAACCCCAACCACGAACCCGCAAAACTACAAAAATACCACTGGACTACCCTAAACCCATAATTTACCCCCAGCACGACCCCCTACAATACCCAAACACTACTGCACTATCCTAAACCATACGTCTACCCCAGCATGAACCCCTACAACACCCAAACACCACTGCACTACCATAAACCCTAAAACACTATCCCATACACAACACAAACAGTGCTGAAATACCCTAAACCCTAAAATACTACCCCCGGGAAGACCCCCTACACTACACAAACACCAATACACTACCTTACACCCTAAATCTACCCCCAACACGACCCCGTACACTACCCATTCACCATTGCAATACCCTAAACCCTAAAACACTACCCCAGCACGACCCCCTACACTACCCCAGCACGACCCCCTACACTACCCAAACACCATTGCACTACCCTAAACCTTAAATCTACCCCAGCATAACCCCCTACACTACCCAAACACCACTGCACTACCCTCAAACACTACCCCAGCACAACCCCTGACACTAAACAAACACCACTGCACTACCCTAAACTCTAAATCTCCCCCAGCACGATCCCCTACACTACATAAACCCCCCTGCACTACCCTAAACCCTTAATATACCGCAGCACGACCCCCTACACTACACAAATACCATTACACTACCTTAAACCATAGCACAACCCCCAGCATGACCCCTACTTTACACAAACACCACTGCACTTCCTAAACCCTAAAACACTACATCCGCACTACCCCCTACACTACCCAAACACCACTGTGCTACTATAAGCACTAAAACACTACCCCCAGCATGACCCGCTACACTACCCAAACACCACTGTGCTACCCTAAACCCTAAAACACTACCCCCAGCACGGCCCCCTACACTACCCAAACAACACTGCGCTACCGTAAATCCTAAAACCCTACCCCCAGCACGACCCCCTACACTACCCAAACAGCACTGCGCTACCCAACCCTAAAACGCTACCCCCAGCACAACCCCCAACACTACACAAACACCGCTTCACTACCCTAAACCCTAAAACACTACCCCCAGCATGACCCCTACACTACACAAACACCACTGCATGAACCTAAAACATGACCCCCTACACTACCCAAACACCACTGCGCTACCCTAAACCCTAAAACACTACCCCTACAGTACACAAACACCACTGAGCTTCCCAAACCCTAAAACACTACCCCCAACATTACCCCCTACACTACCCAAACACCACTGCGCTACTCTAAACACTAAAACACTACCCCTACAGTACACAAACACCTCTGCGCTTCCCAAACCCTAAAACACTACCCCCAGCATGACCCCTACACTACCCAAATGCCACTGTGCTACCCTAAACCCTAAAACACTACCCCAGCACAACCTCCTATACTACCCAAACATCATTGCACTACCCTACACCCTAAATCTACCTCCAGCATGACCCGCTACACTACCCAAACACCACTATGCTACCAGAAACCCTAAAACAATATTCCCTGCACGACCTCCTACACTACCCAAACACCACTGCGCTACCAAAAATACTAAAACACTAACCCCAGCACGACCTCCTACACTACCCAAACACCACTTCACTACCCCAAATCCAAAAACACTACCCCCAGCACGACCCGCTACACTACCCAAACACCACTGTGCTACCCTAAACCCTAAAACACTACCCCCAGCACGTCTCCCTACACTACCCAAACAGCACTGCGCTAAACTAAACCCTAAAACACTACACCCAGCATCACCCCCTACACTACCCAAACAGCACTGCGCTACCCTAAACCCTAAAACACTACCCCTACAGTACACAAACACCACTGCGCTTTCCAAACCTTAAACACTACCCCCAGCACGACCCGCTACACTACCCAAACACCACTGCGCTACCCTAAACACTAAAACACTACCCCAGCATGACTCCCTACAGTACCCAAACACATCTGTAATGCCCTAACCCTAAAACACTACCCCAGCACAACCTCCTATACTACCCAAACATCATTGCACTACCCTAAACCCTAAATCTACCTCCAGCACGACCCCCTACACTACCCAAACACCACTGTGCTACCCTAAACCCTAAAACCCTATTCCCCGCACGACCCCCTAAACTACCCAAACACCACTGCGCTATCAAAAACACTAAAACACTAACCCCAGCACGACCCCCTACACTACCCAAACACCACTGCGCTACCCTAAACCCTAAAACGCTACCCCCAGCATGACCCCCTACACTTAACAAACACCGTTGCACTACCCTAAACCCTAAAACACTACCCCAGCACGACCTCTACACTACACAAACACCTCTGCATGACCCTAAAACACGACCCCCTACACTACCCAAACACCACTGCGCTACCCTAAACCATAAAACACTACCACCAGCATGAACCCCTACACTTACCAAACACCACTGCGCTACCCTAAACACTAAAACACTACCCCTACAGTACACAAACACCACTGCGCTTCCCAAACCCTAAAACCCTACCCCCAGCATGACCCTCTACACTACCCAAACACCACTGCCCTTCTTTAAACACTAAAACACAACCCCAGCACGACTCCCTACACTACCCAAACACATCTGTACTACCCTAAGCCCTAAAACACTACCTTAGCACGACTCCCTACACCACCCAAACACCTCTGTACTACCCTAAGCCCTAAAACACTACCCAAGCACGACCTCCTATACTACCCAAACACCACTGCACTACCCTAATTCCTAAATCTACCTCCAGCACGATCCCCTACACTACCCAAACACCACTGCGCTACCATAAACCCTAAAACACTACCCCCTACACTACACAAAACACCACTGCACTACCCTAAACCCTAAAACACTACCCCCACTTGACCCTCTACACTACACAAACAGCACTGTACTACCTGAAACCCCTACAGCACTAACCCAACCACAAACCCACAAAACTACACAAATACCACTGGAGTACCCTAAACCCATAAACTACACCCAGCATGACCACCTACACTACCCAAACACCACTGTGCTACCCTAAACACTAAAACACTACCCCTACAGTACACAAACACCATTGGAGTACCCTAAACTCATAATCTACCCCCAGCATGACGCCCTACAATACCCAAAAACTACTGCGCTACCCTAAACCCTAAATCTACCCCAGCACGAACCCCTACACTACCCAAACACCACTCCACTACCATAAACCCTAAAACACTACCCCATACACTACACAAAAACCACTGCAATAGCCTAAACCCTAAAACACTACCCCCAGCATGACCCCCTTCACTACCCAAACACCAATGGAGTACCCTAACCCCTAAATCTATCCCCAGCACGACCCCCTACACTACCCATTCACCACTGCAATACCCTAAACCCTCAAACACTAACCCAGCACGACCCCCTACACTACCCAAACACAATTGCAATACCCTAAACCTTAAATCTACCCCAGCATGACCCCCTACACTACCCAAACACCACTGCACTACCCTAAATCCTAAATCTACCCCCAGCACAACCCCTACACTACACAAACACCGCTACACTATCCTAAACCCTAAAACACTACCCCCAGCATGACCCCTACACTACACAAACACCACTATACTACCCTAAAACACTACACCCAGCACAAGCCCCTACACTACCTAAACACTGCTGCACTACCCTAGAGCCTAAAACACTACCCCAGCACGACCCCTACACTACACAAACACCACTATACTACCCTAAAACACCACACCCAGCACAAGCCCCTACACTACCTAAACACTGCTGCACTACCCTAAAGCCTAAAACACTACCCCAGCACAACCCCTACACTACACAAACACCACTCCACTACCATAAACCCTAAAACACTACCCCATACACTACACAAACACCACTGCAATAGCCTAAACCCTAAAACACTACCCCCAGCATGACCCCCTTCACTACTCAAACACCAATGGAGTACCCTAAACCCTAAATCTATCCCCAGCACGACCCCCTACACTACCCATTCACCACTGCAATACCCTAAACCCTCAAACACTAACCCAGCACGACCCCCTACACTACCCAAACACAATTGCAATACCCTAAACCTTAAATCTACCCCAGCATGACCCCCTACACTACCCAAACACCACTGCACTACCCTAAATCCTAAATCTACCCCCAGCACAACCCCTACACTACACAAACACCGTTACACTATCCTAAACACTAAAACACTACCCCCAGCATGACCCCTACACCTCACAAACACCACTATACTACCCTAAAACACTATACCCAGCACAAGCCCCTACACTACCTAAACACGGCCACACTACCCTAAAGCCTAAAACACTACCCCAGCACGACCCCTACCCTACATAAACACCACTGCTCTACCCTAAACCCTAAAACACTACCCCTACACTACACAAACACCACTGCACTACCCTAAACTCTAAAACCCTACCCCCAGCACGACCCCCTACACTATACAAAAACCATTGCACCACCCTAAACCTTAAATCTACCCCAGCATGACCCCCTACACTACCCAAACACCACTCGACTACCCTACATCCTATAACACTACCACTATACTTCACAAACACCACTGCACTAGCCTAAACCCTAAAACACTACCTCCAGCATGACCCCCTACACTACACAAATACCACTGCGCTATCCCAACACCTAAAACACTACCCCAGTATGACCCCCCTACAACACCCAAACACCACTGCGCTATCCTAAACCCTAAAAAACTACCCCAGGACGACCCCCTACACTACACAAATACCACTGCACTACCCTAAATCCTAAACACTACCCCAGCACGACCCCCTACATGATGAGGAATTTATGCAGGGCCTCGTTTTGTATCCTCCTTTACAAACATGTCTGTTTGCAGTTTCACTGTTTCACTTTTAGCATAGTTTGTTTCTGTGCCACTAGACTGAGGAATTGTATTTCACTAGAGCGATGTCACATAATTGAGCCCTCCATTCAGACCTATGAAAGTGCCTCAGTCCTTTTTCAAAGGTTTGTCACCGATATTTCTGCAGGCAGTTTGTGCAAATGTAGAAATGATTCAGAACATGCTAAGCAATAGCAGAGTCGAACTCTGATAGATTGCTCCCCACTTAAACGGTAAGGCAGGTGTGAAAAAGGGGCGTAGTCTCGAACCACCTCTCTGCAAAGCAGCTCTGTGGCGCTTACTGGAGGTACCTGGTAGGCTAGATGGACTCCAGGGACCCTGAAGATTTAACCCCTTCCATGCTCATGACAAGCTCAGCTCGTCATGAGGTAGCCTGGAGCTGTGCTCATGACGAGCTGAGCTCGTCATGACACCAGCAAAATGGCAATTCCCAGCACAGGAGGGGAATTGCCTTAGCAGCCATAGTGTTAAGGGGACTTATTTGGCCAACTTAAAACGCACCACAGCTTTTTTGCACAGTGGTGAAAAAAGGGGCTGGCCTGAAGTGACATTTGTGAAAACACGCCCTGTGGCGCGTTTTAAGTTGGGTAATTCATTCCTATTCAATCCTGAGGGCCCCTGGGTGTCAACTAGCCCACCAGGTACCTCCAGAAAGCGCCAGAACCCTCAGTTGCACCAGTTACACCTCTCTGCAACACAGCTCTGTGGCGCTTACTGGAGGTACCTGGTGGGCTAGTTGGACCCCAGGGACTATCAGGATTCAAAGGGACTTAATCCCCCAACTTAAAACGTGCCATGGGGCGTGTGTCCACAGTGGTGAAGGGAGGGGGCGGGCCTGAGGTGATGTGTGCAAACACGCCCTGTGGCATCTTTTAAGTTGGGAAATTAATTCCCCTTCAATCCTGAGGGGCCCCTAGGTGTCAACTGCCCACCAGGCAGGGTGGCTCAATGGTTAGAGTGGCGGACCCTGATGCAGAGGTCTGGCCCTGGACCAGGGTTCTATTCCCGCCTCGGCGGGTCTTGGGCTCAATTTCCTCGGACCTGATAATTCTCGCCCAGGTGCCTATTCTAATCATGGGTCCCACTCTGCAGCTCTGGGCAATAGTTTGCTTAATCTCCAAGACGGCCCCAACAGCGTTGGGATACCTGGCTTCACCTTGGGGGTGCCCAGGAGTGGGCATCTCACAGAGAATAGCCAGGAAGGGTTCCACAGCGGTATGCGTACAGCGCCAAGACGCCTCAGGGTATAAGTGCTTCTGTACCCTCCCCGCTCCCGCCTCCCAGCTGCTCCTCCCTCCCTGCACTTCGCCATGAATGGCGAACGTGCACACGCGCAGCGTTGACACGCAGCGGGCGCGCCGATTGTGCGCCGAAGGCGCGCAAAAGGTAAGCCCGTCTGCGCCCGTCCGTAACCGGACCGCGCCCAGCACCAGGACCCCTGGATCCTGCTGTCACCAGCCCACCCGCCGTACCTACGACGCCACCGAACTCTACGCACTCAACGCCAGCCGAATCCCGGGCTGCTATCGAGCCACCCCGAGACGCACCCACGGACCCTTCTGCTGCCACTCCTGCAAGTTCACCTGCATCCGGACCTGCACCACACCAGCACCGACCAAGCCAAGCACCAGCAGCAACCTCCTCAAATGCATCCTGCTCAACACCCGCTCCATCCACAGACACGCCGTCAAGCTCTGGAACCTGCTCGACACCACAGCCCCAGACGTCGCCTTCCTCACGGAAACCTGGATGAACGCCTCCTCAGCGCCCAACATCGCCATCGCCATCCCGGACGGCTACAAGATCACCCGGAGGGACTGCGTCAACCAGACAGGGGGAGGCATCGCCATCGTCCACAGGAGCACCATCCGCATCACGACCAACACAGACGACACCCTCGCTCCCGCCGAACACCTGCATTTCCAGATTCACATCAACCCCAAGACCACCCTCAGAGGCACCCTCATCTACAGACCCCGGGACCACGCACACAATTCAGCGAAGACATCGCCGACTTCATCAGCCCGCACGCCCTCCTCTCCGCTGACTACATCCTCCTCGGGGACCTCAACTTCCACCTGGAGAACAACAACGACCGCAACACCATCACCCTGCTGGACAACCTCGCCAACCTCGGTCTCAAGCAGCTGGTGACCACCCCCACCCACTTCGCCGGTCACACACTCGACCCCGTGTTTTCATCCACCAAGGACATCACCTTCAGCCACGCCACCGGACTCCACTGGACGGACCACAGCTGCATCCACTTCAGCTTCAGAAGAACCACGACCCACCACCACCAGCAACAAGTTGCACGCAGAAGCCGGAACAAGATCACAGCCGGCCAACTTGCGACTTCCCTGAGCATGAACCCTCCCACCAGCGCAACGAACCCAAGCCAGGCAGCCACCAACCTCGCGAAGTGGATCCGCAACTGCGCAGATGACCTCGCCCCTCTGAAGACCCCACCTAGCAGACCCGGCAGCAAGAAAGCCCCATGGTTCACCGACGAACTCAAGAGCTCCAAGAAGAACTGCTGAGCCCTCGAGAAAGCCTGGCGCAGAGACCCAACACCGAACAACATGACTGCCCTCAAACTCGCCACCCAAAAACACCACGAACTGATCCACGCCACCAAGAAAACTGCATTCAAGGAACAACTGGACAACAACGCCCACAACAGCAAGGAACTCTTCAACATCATTAAAGAGCTCTCCAACCCCAACGCTGGAAACAACGACATCACCCCTTTGCAAGACCTCTGCAACTCCCTCGCCTCCTACTTCCACAACAAGATCGCGGACATACACAACAGCTTCAGCACTCAACCGACGCACGCCACGACTGAACCACCACCCCCCACCACCACCCCCGCGCCTGGACCCCGATCAGCACCGAAGACAGCGTCCGCACGATGAACTCCATCCATTCCGGATCTCCAACCGACCCCTGCCCTCACCATGTCTTCAACAAGGCCGACACTTTCATCGCACCCCACCTGCGGGACATCATCAACACCTCCTTCGACACCGCTACCTTCACAGAGAGCTGGAAGCACGCTGAACTCAGCGCTCTACTAAAGAAGCCATCAGCCGACCCCACCGACCTCAAAAACTACCGCCCCATCTCGCTGCTCCCGTTTCCCGCAAAAGTCATCGAGAAGACCGTTACCAAGCAGCTGGCCGCGTTCCTCGAGACGAACGGATCCCTCGACCTCTCGCAGTCTGGCTTCCGGGCTAACCACAGCACCGAGACTGCCCTGATCGCAGCCACTGATGACATCTGAGCCCTGCTCGACAACGGAGAAACAGCGGCCCTTCTCCGTCTAGACCTCTCCGCGGCCTTCGACACTGTCTTCCACCGTACCCTAGTGCAGCTCCTCAGCAACGTCGGAATCCAGGAGAAGGCACTGGAATGGATCATCTCGTTCCTCGCCGGAAGGACACAGAGAGTCCGCCTCCCCCCGTTCAGATCAGAAGCCACCAAAGTCATCTGTGGCATTCCTCAAGGCTCCTCGCTCAGCCCAACCCTCTTCAACCTCTACATGAGCCCCCTCGCAGCCATCGCACGCCAACACAACCTCGACATCATCTCCTACACCGACGACACCCAGCTGATCCTCTCCCTCACCAACGACCCCGCCACCCCCAGAGCCAAACTACACAAAGGGATGACTGATGTAGCCAAGTGGATGATGAACAGCCGCCTGAAACTGAACTCAGACAAGACGGAAGTCCACATCCTGGGATCTTCACCCTTCGCCTGGGATGACTCCTGGTGGCCCCCCGCCCTGGGCAGCGCACCCAAACCAACAGACCACGCACGCAACCTGTGCTTCATCCTGGACTCCTCCCTCTCCATGACCAGACAAGTCAACGCCGTCTCCTCGTCGTGCTTCAACATCCTGCGCATGCTACGTAAGATCTTCCGGTGGGTGGATCCCCACCGAGACCAGGAAGACGGCCACCCAGGCCCTCGTCACCAGCCGTCTGGACTACAGCAACTCCCTCTACGCCGGAACCACCGCCAAACTCCAGAAGAGACTCCAGCGGATTCAGAACGCCTCAGCACAACTCATCCTGGACATCCCCCGTCGCAGCCACATCTCCGGACACCTGAGAGATCTGCACTGGCTCCCGGTCAACAAGAGAATCACCTTCCATCTCCTCACCCACGCACACAAAGCCCTACACAACCAAGGCCCAGGATACCTCAACAGCCGCCTCAACTTCTACGCTCCCACACGCCAGCTTCGATCGATCGGCCACGCCCTCGCCGCCGTCCCCCGCATCCGAAGAGCCCCCACAGGAGGAAGGTCCTTCTTCTACCTGGCCGCCAAGACTTGCAAATCCCTCCTGTCTCCAAACCATAGACACTCCAACACCAATAACTACATACCCACTCACTGATTCTAAGGTTTACACACACATCCACTCACTCACCTGTACAGTCACTTGTACTTATGGTCACTTAGTACAGGACTATCATATGCACTCATACACCTATATAAACACTCACACACCACCACTCATCTATAGAGATACTCACACACCTAGTCAGTCATGCAAATAATGAATCACACTGCCATTTACTCACCTATACAGTTATACACACACCAGCTCAAATACTCATACAAATACTATCACATTCCTATGCTCTTATACAATCACTGATACAGCCACTCTCAGAATCACACACTTTCACTTTTAGCCAAATATATACTCCAACACACATATGTACTGCCTTTCACATATGTAGTTACTCACACATGTACCAGTGAGATATAAATGCACTCACTTACATGGCCATACACACAGTCACCCACCCATACAGTCCATCACAGGTGCACTCTTGAAACCATGTACCCAGTGAATCACCCACTCATACATCTATGCAGAGTCACACACACACCACCAACATAAACACTCAGGCACCCATAGAGATACTCAGACAACCAATCAATACCACATATAGACACTCATGTAGCTATTCACAAACCCATGTAGCCAGTTACACGAGTAGGGTGCCAAGTAGCCCACCAGGATCCTCCATTATGCGCCAGGGGGCTGCCTTGCAGAGACGTGTAAAGAGGCCACGCCCCTTTTTACACCTCTCTGCGATGTAGCCCCCTGGCACATACTGGAGGTTCCTGGTGGGCTAGTTGGAACCCCAGGGACCCCCAGTATTCAAGGGAAATTAGTTTGTTCCCCCTCTGCAAACGCGCCAGGGGGCTGCCTTGCAGAGACGTTTAAAGAGGCCATGCCCCTTTTTACACCTCTCTGCGATGCAGCCCCCTGGCACATAGTGGAGGTTCCTGGTGGGCTAGTTTGAACCCCAGGGGCCCCCAGTATTCAAGGGGAATTAGTTCCCCTCTGCAAATGCGCCAGGGGGCTGCCTTGCAGAGAAGTGTAAGGAGGCCACACCCCTTTTTACACCTCTCTGCAATGCAGCGCCCTGGTGCATATTGGACGTTCCTGGTGGGTTAGTTGCCCCCCAGGGACCCCCAGTATTCAAGGAGAATTAGTTCCCCCTCTGCAAACATGCCAGGGGGCTGCGTTGCAGAGAGGGATAATGAGGCCACTGCCCTTTTTACACCGCTCTGCAAGGCAGACCCCTGGCACATACTGGAGGTTCCTGACCCTTAGGCCTGCTCAGGGGGTCCCACAAGGACCCCCAAGGCCCCCCAAAAAATGGGGGGGGGGGTGAAAAAATCACGGGATATGCATAGGGTACGCGTACCCTACCCATACCCCCAAAAAAATGAAGTCACCACTCTGCAAACGCGCCCCCTGGCGCATTTGCAGAGGGGTAAATAATTCCCTTTGAATACTGGAGGTCCCTGGGGGCCATGTAGCCCACCAGGAACCTCCAGTATGCGCCAGGGGGCTGCCTTGCAGAGTCGTGTAAAGAGGCCACACCCCTTTTTACACCTCCCTGCAACCCAGCTCCCTGGTGCATACTGGAGGTTCCTGGGGGGCTAGTTGGCCCCAAGGGACCCCCAGTATTCAAGGGGAATTAGTTCCCCCTCTGCAAATGCGCCAGGGGGCTGCCTTGCAGAGATATGTAATTAGGCCAGTCCCTTTTTTACACCTCTCTGCAACGCAGCCCACTGGCGCATACTGGAGGTTCCTGGTGGGAAAGTTGGCCCCAAGGGACTCCCAGTATGCAAGGGGGCTTAAAGCCCCAATGAGAACGCGCTACGGGACGCTTTTGCACAGTGGTGAAGGCAGGGGCCGGGGCTTGAGGTGATATGTGTGCAAACATGCCCTGTGGCACGTTTTAAGTTGGGGGAATAATTCCTCATCAATCCAGAGGTCCCCTAAGGGCCAACTAGCCTACCAGGTACCAGTAAGGGCCACGGAGTGTTGTAAAAGGGGGGCGTTGGTCTGAACACCTCTCTGCAACGCAGCTCCCTGGCCCATACTGGAGGTACCTGATGGGCTAGTTGGCCTACAGGGGACCTCAGGATTGAAGAGGAATCAATGTGTTTGCACACATGTCACCTCAGGCCCCGCCCCCTTCCTTCACTATTGAGCAAAATATTCCTCTAAATCAGGCAAACTACGAATTCCAATTTACTCACCTGTTATCAGGAGAGACCTCAGTGCTGCATCTTTCAGTCCACTACTGATCCTGAAAAGTAATTCTGACCATACTTACAGTAACTTTTTTCGTTCAACAGGCTAACATTGACAGGTTTCACTTGGAAATTCTTCTAAGTGTGGCTTTGTGGAACTTTAAAAAATTCCTCTAAAATCAGCCGAACTACGAATTCCAATTTACTCACCTGTTATTTATTTTTATTTATAGCATTTATAAAGTGCCTGACGCACCCCAGATGGGGTTATCTCCGCGCTAAGGATAACAAGAAGTACAACACATTGAGAGCATACAATACTAAAAAAGCAGAGTCTTAAGCTTTTTCCTAAATGCCAGATAGTTGGTATTTAGGCGAAGTTCCAGAGGCAATTGGTTCCATAGCATGGGAGCCATGTAGGAGAATGATTTTCCTCCTAATCTGGTTTGCTTGATTCGAGGAACGATGAGTAGGCCTTTTCCCTCAGAACGTAGTGTGCGAGATGGAGTATATTTGACTAGTTTTTCAGCCAAATATGTAGGGCCCATATGATTGAGGCCTTTGAACACAAGGCAGCACACTTTAAAATGAATTCTCTTCCAAATAGAAAACCAGTGTAAGTTGTGTAGTAAGGAAATAGATGGGGCATGATATGGAGCACTAGTCACCAGACGTGCTGCAGTGTAATGCACCACCTGCAAACTTTGTATGTCAAAATCTTTGGCGGAGATTAACAAAGCATTACTATAATCCAAGCAACTGAGAGCTAAAGCATGGATTAGTGTCTTTTGTGTTCTTATTGGAAGAAAATGGAAAATCTTTTGAAGCAAGCTCAGCCCATGGAAACAGTATTTTTTAATAGTTGTTATATGATCCTCCAAGTTCAGATCTGTTTACTAGAACCCCTAGGTTTTTAACAACTGTCTTAGGTGTTGGAGCTAAACCCAGTTCTTCTGGCCACCATCTGGGAGACCACCTAGTAATAGCATCCTTAAAGAGCATGATTTCCGTTTTTCCTGCATTCAGCTGCAGGAAATTATTCCTCATCCAGGAGGTAATCGTTTTCATGCCTTCTGGAAACACGTTCTGGATGTTGCGGGTGTATTTATTATATGTAAAAATCAGTTGTGTGTCATCCGCATAGGAGATTGGGAAAAACCCAATTTTCCTAAGAAGTGCTGCTAAGGGGGCGACATACACATTAAATAAAGACGGGCTAAGGCAAGAGCCCTGCGGTACCCCTTTAGTAACATGGCTGATCTTAGATTGAAAAGGACTTAGGTTCACTATTTTTGTCCTGTTTGTTAAAAAATCTCGTATCTAGTTCAAGGCAGTGTTCTGGACACCTATGGAGCGTAATCTATCCAATAGGATTTGATGAGATATGGTATTGAATGCAGCAGACAGGTCAAGCAGTACAAGAATTACTGCCTGACCTGCGTCCGCCAGCATTCGTATATAATCAGTTACCTTAACCAGGGCAAGTTCGATACTTTGTCTGGGACAAAAACCAGACTGAGAATAGTCCAAACAGTTGGTAGATTCCAAATAGGCCGAAAGGTGGGTATCAACATGTTTCTCAAACAGTTTACTGTATAGAGGTAACAGGGAAATAGGACGCTAGTTAGTTATAATGTCCGAAGCCATTTTGGTATTTTTTAAGATGGGCATAATCTGAGCAGCTTTCCATGCTTTAGGAAGTTTGCCTTCTTTAATGGGATAGTTGAGAATGGAACTACGAGGCTCCGACAATTCAGCTGCTAATTTTTTGGCAATATTAGCAGGGATTAAATCAGTTGGCGAGCCAGATTTTGTAGATTTTAGTAAGAGTTCCATGTCCTGGGCTGTCAGCGATGGAAATTCTTTTAAAGTACACTGTCCAAGAAAGTCGGGGGATTGTACAAAGTCACATTTATTATTGATAGAAGAAGTTATTTTGTTATATATATCCTCTATTTTTTTTAGAAAAGTGGTCTGCAATTTTATCACAGACAAGTTGAGTAGGTTCCTCTTCTGTATTAAGGACTTTAGGATTGACAAAGGTATTAAGAATATGAAAGAGTATTTTGGAAGAATTGCCTGATTGTTCCAGTTGAGCAAAGTGCTTTGATGTTTACGTGCAGATTTTAAGATTTTATGATATTTGTCCAAAGCCATTTTATATTGTTCTTTGTTTGAGGAGTCCTTAGTGCGCCGCCAATTGCGTTCAAGTTTTTTACGAATTCTCTTCTCCATCCTGACATCAGATGTATACCAGGCGGTCTAAATGCGGCTAGAAACAGTGTTGGATGTTTTTTCTGCAATTAAAGCATCCAAGGTAGTTTTCATGGTGTTGTGAAAGGCCGTATAGTGGCTATCCACTGTGTCTGGTCCAGATTTCTGCTCATTCCAGGTGAACAATTCGCCAAATTTGTTAGGGGATAGTTTGTGCCAGTGTCTGAAGGACCTGTTGGTTGGGGCCTTCTTTACTATCTGTTTTCTTGAGTTTATGAGCTCAAATGAAACCATAAAGTGGTCTGACCATATGAGCGGATCAGTGGATGTATAAGTTAGATCAGGTGAATTAGAAAGAACCTGGTCTAAAATATGACCAGCAATATGTGTAGGGACGCCATTCCTTTTCGTGAGGTTTAAGGCTAACATTTCCTTAGAGAAAATAATGGCATCTGAGTCTTCCTGATTGTCACTATGGATGTTAAAACGTCCCAAAAGAACAAATGTATCCGATGATATAACATGGGGTGCCAATATATCTAATAGGTTAGAAATAGAATTAGAAATAGGTCCTGGGGGGCGGTAGACAAGAGCTCCCTTCCAACTCAGCTGTGAATGGAAATCAAGTCTAAAAATAAGAATTTCAATTTTATCTGTACTAAAATTGTCTAATAAAGTAGCTTTTATTGGGTCTTTATAGATTATAGCGACTCCGCCACCTACTTTAAGTGGCCTATCCAGTTTTAGGATATGATAACCATCCGGTACCGCAATCGCGATATCAATAGTAGAGGACGGTTTTATCCAAGTCTCCGTTAAAAACCCGATGCCCAGGGCGAAGGAAGAAAAGAGATCCCAGATATTGATTGCGTGCTTAGGAAGAGAACAAACATTCACTAAAAAACAATTCCAACTAGTTTTAAGTAGAGTTTTGTCAGTATCTTGGGTGGTATGTTATCAGGAGAGACCTCAGTGCTGCATCTTTCAGCCCACTACTGATCCTGAAAAGTAATTCTAACTATACTAACAGTAACTTGAATTTCCTTCCATAGGCTAACATTGACTGGTTTCACTTGGAAATTCTTCTAAGTGTGGAGTTTTGGAAAAATTCCTCTAAAATCAGCCGAACTACGAATTCTGATTTACTCAGTTGTTATCAGGAGAGACCTCAGTGCTGCATCTTTCAACCCACTACTGATCCTGAAAAGGAATTCTAACCGTACTTACAGTAACTTGAATTTCCTTCCATAGGCTAACATTGACTGTTTCACTTGGAAATTCTTCTAAGTGTGGAGTTTTGGAACTTTAAAAAATTCCTCTAAAATCAGCCAGACTCCGAATTCCGATTTACTCACCTGTTATCAGGAGGTTCTCAGTGCTGCAAATTTCAGTCCACTACTGATCCTGAAAAGTAATTCTAACCATACTTACAGTAACTTGATTTTGCTTCCATAGGAGATCATTGTCTGGTTTCACTTGGAAATTCTTCTTAGAGTGCAGTTTTGGAACTTTAAAAAATTCCGACAAAATCAGTCGAACTATGAATTCTGATTTACTCACCTGTTATCAGGAGAGACTTCAGTGCTGCATCTTTCAGCCCACTACTGATCCTGAAACGTAATTCTAACCATACTTACAGTAACTTGAATTTCCTTCCATAGGCTAATATTGACTGGTTTCACTTGGAAATTCTTCTAAGTGTGGAGTTTTGGAACTTTAAAAAATTCCTCAAAAATCAGCCGAACTACAAATTCTGATTTACTCACCAGTTATCAGGAAAGACCTCAGTGCTGTATCTTTCAGCCCTGTACTGATCCTGAAAAGTAATTTTAACCTTACTTACCAGTAACTTCAATTTCCTTACATATGATATCATTGCCTGCCATATAAAATAAATATCACAATTTTAATATTTTTAATTTATATTAAAATATGTAATGTAATTTTCTAAAAAAATCTAAAAATACATACTTTAAAACAATATAGTAAATCAGTATAAAAAATATAACAATTAATACATTTAAAATTTATCATTTACAAAACCTTTGAAATTCACTGAAAAAACCATAGGTTTCAGTCACGTTATAGTTAGGAGTTAGCATTTAAAAAACCTTGGAAATTCATTGAAAAAAACATAGGTTTCGCACATGTCATAGTTAGGAATTAGCATTTAAAAGAACCTTAGAAATTCAATGAAAAAAACATAGGTTTCATACATGTTATAGTTAGCTTGACATTTCACTCATACAAAACCATTGAAATTCCCCCGTTATAGTTAGTTCAGCTAACTATAACTCGCGCGCCCGCAATGCAATGCTGATGACGTCACATATTACATCACTCATGACATGGTCAGTGACATCACTCATGACATCACTGATGACATCTCAAATTACATCGCTGATGACATCACTGATGACATCATCCTTATGAATCCAGCAGCAACAGCAGAATTGCAGGAAGTCTTTTCTGTCCCTGAAACTTCAGAAAAAAGGAGGCAAACTAACAAGTTCTTGGAGATCACCTTGGATGGAAGGCAGAGTTCAGCTCCCCTTCAGCACAGTCAGACAGCAGCAGGAAGCAGGGCAACAAGCAGGCAGCAGTACATTCAGAAAAGCTGTCCAGCTGAGTCTAAGCAGCACAGCAGTTCTTCTCAAAAGTGCCTTTGATGTAGGGAGTGACTTCAAAGGAACTCTCTAAAGTACACAAGGATCCCTTTCAGCCCAGCCCTGGCTCCAGACTTTCAGCACAAAGTTTAGCATGTGTTCTGGAGACAGACTGTCAGACAACCAGAGCTATAAGCACAGAGAAATGCCCACTTTCTTCAGTTCGGTCTCCACTGTTCCCATGAAGCACAGGCTCAAGACTGATTTGCAAATATGGCTGGGTCCAAACTGGCTTGGTGTAGTGGGCAAAAGAACACTGGATTTATCAAGATCTCTTGACTGGGGGAAAATGTTTGAATTATTCAGCATTCTGTCCATCATTTACTGCAGTTACACTTTTTGCCCTAAGTGGGTTGGGTATGTCCTGACGTGGGTCCCTTGCTCACTGTGCCACAGAATTCAAGCTAGCCTGGCTGATGAAGGGTGACATATCCGGAAATAGCTCCCAGGATGCTTGTTTCCTGTCCTGGGAGCACCTGACTTGGCAGTTTGGTCTGGACTGTTCCCATGAGGCACAGGCTCAAAACTGGGGTGGCATAGTGGGCAAAGAGTGATGGATTTAACCCAGATCTTTTGACTGGGGGAGAATGTTTGAATTATTCAGCATTCCGTTCATCATTTGTTGCAGTAACACTTTTTGCCCTAAGTTGGACGGGTATGCCTAGAAGTGGGTCCCTTGATCACTGTGCCACTTGATTCAAGCTGGCCTGGCTGATGAAGGGTGACGTACCCCAAAACCATTCCAAGGATGCTTGTTTCTGGTCCCGGGAGGTCCTGGCTAGGTAGTTCGGTCTGGACTGTTCCCATGAGGCACAAGGTCAAGACTGATTTGTATACGGCTAGCTCCAAACTGGGATGGCTTAGTGGGTAAAAGATTTAACCCGGATTCTTGACTGGGGGAGAATGTTTGAATGATTCAGCATTCTGTCCATTATTTGTTGTAGTTACACTTTTGCCTTAAGTGGGATGGGTATGCCCAGACGTGGGTCTCTTGCACACTGTGCCACTAGATTCAAGCTAGCCTGGCTGATGAAGGGTGACATACTGCAAAACCGGTGCCTGGATTTTGGTTCCTGTCCAGGGAGGACCTGGCTTGGCAGTGCGGTCTGGACTGTTCCCATGAGGCACAGGCTCAGTACTGATTAGCATATGGTTAGGTCCAAACTGGGCTGGCGTAGTTTGCAAAAGAACAATGAATTAACCCAGATCTCTTGAATGGGGGAGAATGTTTGAATCATTCAGCATTCCGTCAATCATTTGTTGCAGTTATACTTTCTAAAACAGGCATTTCAAGAATAGTACTGTGAAATACAACTTAACCAATAATCAGGATTTATCACTACCATTCTAAACATACCAAACATGGCAATGCTATTCCTTTCTGATAAGGAATTGCCACTTAAAAGTATATAAGGGAACTCCCAATGCTAGACTATGAGAGGAGTAGGCCTCGCAGTAGTGGAAAACGAAATAGGCTGTTTGTCACTACCAGGACATGCAAAACAGAAAAGTACATGTCCTAACTTTAACATACACAGCACTCTGGCTATAGGGCTACTTAGGGATTACCTTATGGGTGACCTACGTGTAGTAAAAGGGGAGTTGAAGGCTTGGCAAGAATTTTTAAATGCAAGTTGATGTTGCAGTAAATTGCACACACAATGGCAGCCCTGAACAGGTTTGAAAAGTTACTTCTGTGGGTGCCACTATTTGAACTGCAGGCCTACTAGTAGCATGTAATTTACAGTCCCTAGGCATATGGTATATATGGTATACCATTTTACAAAGGACTTACAAGTAAATCAAATATGCAAAACAGGTGTAAACCAATTATACCAAGTTTAGGTGAGTGATCACATGCACATTAGAACTGGTTAGCAGTGATAGAGTGCTCAGAGTCCTAAAGCCAATAAAAAGAAGGTCAGAAGAAAGGGAGGAGGAAGTCTAATTTTTTTAGGATAATCCCGAAGAAAGTGCCCAATCCAACACATAGGATAACATTGAGATTACCTGATTTTATGAGTAATTTTCAAATATATAACTGATTCAAGTTTGGTGTCTCTGGGATCACAATTTAAAATCACAATTTATGGTGAAGACCGATTATAGATTACAAATCAGAAAATGTCATTTTTAGAAATTTGCAAAAAGAGCATATGATGGACGGAAGGCTGAACAAATCAAATATTCAACCCCAGTCACAGATCTGGGTTATATCCATATTTGTTTGCATGCCATGCCAATCCAGTTTGGACTCAGTCATATGCAAATCAGTCTTGATCGTGTTCCCTATGGGAACAGTCAAGCAGAACTGCCAGGCCAGATCCTCCCTGGACCAGAAACAATCATACTGGGACCAGTTTCTGAGTATTACCCCTCATCTGCCAGGCTAGTTTGAAACCCATGACACAACGAGCACAGGACACACTTCGGGGCATACCCTTCCCACTTAGGGTGGCAAATGCACAAAAATCACATGAAGGATGAAATGTTGAATAAATCAAACAATCAACACCGGTCACAGATCTGGGTTAAATCCATTTGCTTTGCTGCCATGTTATTTCAGTTTAGACTCAGCCATATGCAATTCAGTCTTGACCCTGTTCACACAGTCTAGCTCGAACTGCCAGGCCAGATCCTCCCTAGACCAGAAACAAGCATCCTAGGGCCAGTTTCGGGCCATCACACCTCATCAGCTAGGCTAGCTTGAATACGATGGCATATCGAGCGTAGAACCCACGTCTGGGCATACCAATCTCACTTAGGGCGATAAATACAAAAAGAACAGATGACGGCCAGAATGCTGAACAAATAAAACATTCACCCCTAGTCACAGATCTGAGTTGAATCCATAATTTGTGTGTCCCCGGACAAACTGGAACCAGGTGAGGGAGGAAGGTGATGCCTGACACAAAGGGATTGGGGTAACCTTCAGAGCCTTCTCCTACTTTAAAGTGGACACCAGAAATAAATAATAAACCCTTAGACCCAACTCTTCAGTCCACATCTGGACCTGTGGAAGAATTAGAGGAGGGACTACTGAGCTGTTTTGCTGAAAGAAGGTCTGCCACTCTGCTGGCTTGCTGTGTTTCCCTGCTGCCCTCCTGCCGGAGTGAGAAGGACTGGACCTGCATCATGGACCCAAAACTACCAGAATGACTCCAAGGGCAAGTTGACTGACCTCCTCATCAGAGCCTCAGGGAATAACCATGCTCCAACAACCTTGAACCCAGCACCTGTACTCTGCCAATTGTGAGTCATGCCTTCCCAGTTGGAGCCACCCAGTCCTGGACCCTTGAAAGTGGGCGTGAATTTGCTATGCTTGCACCCTGTGGTCCCAGCAGAACCGACACTGGAAGACACATCACATTGCAAAACTATACTTTGGAACAGCTGCACAATGCATCCCAAACACAGGACTTCGCTTTGCAGCCCTGGAGACCATCAGAACAGCCACTTTGCGAGTTAAGACCTCACATGACTGCCTCGCAGCACATTGGAACTGATACTGCATGATGCAGCTCCATATAAAGACATTGTATTGCCATTGCAGCTTCCCAGAACCACCGCTGCACAACACATCTCTACGCAAGCACCTAGCAGTGCCTCTGCTGTGAAATGGGTTCTCGACATGGAACTCCGCATCGCTTTGCAGGCAAGATTTAAGGTACTTTTTTCATCTGGCCTAACTGGGTCCCTGCAACTGGCCCCTACTCCATCGCAGTTGGCTTGAACTTGTTACTTTGCCCTAGTCTAGCACAACTAGATAACCATAGTTGGTGCTTTGTGTTTTTTTGTGCTGTTTTTGTAATTTTGGGGCATATTATCAACAAATAGCAATATTTATAGCTAAGTAGGGTTAGCGGCAATTTTTTTATCGCCGCACATCACAGAATTTTATTGCTGAGATAACGTGCTATTAGCAACGTTTATCTCAAAAGCGATACAATCCCCGGCGATAGCGGCAAAATCCATGAATATCGCTGAGAATACAGCAATATTCACGCATTATTGCTAACAGGGTCTTAGACATTATATCAACCTCCCATTGGATATAATGGCTAAGAACTGGTCTGAGCAGTTGTTAGTTTTTGGAGATATTCGAGCTTAGCGCAAATATTTTCATCACTACGCCTGTGTTGCTAATAGGCGATAGCGATGTTAGCGACTGCTTTCAGTCGCTAACAGGTTGGGTACACCCACTTTGCATGTCATTAGCGATAAATATCGGTGACATGCAAAGCGGGCCCCAAACCGCTCGCTATCGCCTACAAGCTGTCGCTAACAGCCGTTAGCGACATCTTGCTAATAGGGCAATAGTATTATCGCAGCTTAGCGGGCAAAAACGGCCGACAAAGCAGCGAAAATTGCCTATCGCCCCCCCTTAATAATATGCCCCTTTGTTTATTACTTGTGGTGGACTTCCATCCACTTCAATTAATATTCACTTTCGTACACACAATAACAAAAAAAACTGTCAAAATATAGCATAGCTCCAGGAAAAGTCCACACCAAAACGAAGGGAGAAACATTTGTGGCACCGATATGTATACCCAGTCTTTAGGAAGCAGCTAACTACTACACCTGGAAATTACCGTTTTTTAATCCTTTCGCATTGTTTTTGCCGCAGGCTAATTGTTATGGCCTTTACAAAACCACCATCAGCCATCATTATTCTAGCATGCCGGCCTGCCTGACCCTTCCACATTACTTTTGCCTCCTGTTGCCAGTCTAATGTATTTTTTTGATCACTGATTGACTACTCCCCCCTCTATGTTTATAATAAAACAGCTCCCACCTCTCTCCACTCTTCATGTCATATCCTCCAAACACTGCCTGTTTTTTGGTTATAACGTCATTTAGCTATTCAAATGTAAAATACTGAGGGCCTAATTCACAAGTGGCCTCCACAGCCATGGTGGAGGACTCGCAGTCACGGTGGGGGTCCCGCACTCGTGGCGGTACCTCCGCAATGGGAAACTGCTATATCGAGGTTCTGCCACGAGTAAATGACCCCTGCCATGACTTGCAAGGCCTCTGCTGTGACTGATAAGGCCATTTGTGAATTAGGCCCGAAAACTGCATATGTTTTACAAACAAATAACTAATGCCCAAGTTGCCTGATCATTCTTGTCTTAACATAGAATATTTATTGAAAGTGAATAAAACAAGTATGCTCTCCCAACAAAGAAAAAAAAACACTTCTCAAAAAAGCAATAAAATGAGATATTGATCCAAAGTAAATTAAGGAGAATGGATCGAATTTCAGGCCTGTTTTCACTCAGAATATTATAAAAATAAGTGAGACTGATTAGAACTCTTTTAGAGATGGTACCATGGATAAACAAAATCGTAGAAATCAAATTAAAACATAATTTACAAGATTGCAGAAAGTAAAACCACATGCTATAACAAAACTACCCAGAAAAGGTGTTAATAATGTGCTAATAAATTAATCTGATTATGAGTATCAAATGTTCAATAATAACACACAGATGGCTACATTTTATTGTCTGTGGGTGCTGTGTTAAACCAATGGTTTAAACTCCTGGCCATGTGATTTTTCCACTGATCAATCCAGATTGAACGTTTGCATCCCGCTCCTGCATTGCAGTGCCGCCTCACAGCCTATCTCTACATGTTTGGTCTATGATGCATTCTCCCCCTTGCTAGTGCAGCCCAGGGGTGATCTGTGCTTGCACAGTGGCATGTGCTCTGTCATTTTTGTATCTCACTAAGGCAATCTCGCCTAGGCTTCCTAGCAAAGGGCACAAGACAAGGGTAATATCTTATCTGCTCCTGTGAGATCTGGGCAAGGACTTGTAACTCTGTCCATTAATTTAATTTGACAAATTTCCTTATGTGAACCCTCAGTCATGAGTTACTTTGTGATGTTTTATTTAGTACTTTTTCTTCTGTTTGTTATTATGAACATCCCCTGCATACATAGTATCATGTTAAATGTTGTAATTTCATGTATCGCAACAAGGATACTGTGTCTCTTCATTCTGTTCTTCTAAGTTTAGTAGGTCTTCTTCCTTTTTATTTTCTCTTAGTTTATGGAATGCTAGACCCTTATGAAAATAACTCATTAACCACACTTGACACACTTCTGTCTCCTAATCAACAGTGTCTCTGCATTACTGAAACCTGTTTTTCCCCAGGAACCTCACAGTTGTTGCTGCTCCTAATTCCTTAGCTTCCTCCTTTGTTCACGTGCCTCGTCTTTTTCACACTTGAAGAGATATTGGACTTATTTTGTATCTTCCCTTATGACCTTACACTCTGGAATCAGAAATGGTCAGAAAAGTATAGCTTTTTTTCCGTATTTCAGTTTGTCTACTGTAGCATACTTTATCCACTTTCTTTCTTAATTGTTTATCACCCTTGTACTTCACTCTTTGAGGATCCTGAACACATTACTGTTTGACCTAAACTAAACTGCCAAGTTTAATTTAACCCCTTTACTGCTAAGGCTATTTTCCTTCTTTTATGTAATTTCCATTGAAATCAATGGAAAGTCCATGACGAGTTACCCTTGTCATTAGCGGCGAAGAGGTTAATTGTAAGTTCCTAGTAAATGGTACTACATGTACCCAGAACCTGTTGATTAAATGCTACCTTTGGGCCTGCACCATTTATTTTACCACCCACTGAAGTAGTTTTTAAAAACATGTCTCAGTCCTGACCTTGCTGCCTGTAGAGCAGTTTTAATTTGCCATTTTCACCTGATAAAAGAAACCGTTTGCCAGGTCTAAACTTCTATTTGAATACATATTAGCCTCCGCTAAGGTAGGTCCAATAGGCTTAAAGGGCAGGGTGCATGGTATTTAATACGTAGGGGATGTGGGTTTAGGTTTTACATGTACAAAAAACAGCAACAGCAGTGTGGGTCCTAATGTTGCACTAGTGTATCATTAATATTCATATTGTTAAGGAGCGTCAACTGTTTCACAAAGGTTTTTTTACACTTTTTCCAGACAAGGTTAAAGCATTATAATGTCCAAAAATATATCGAATATGGATAGTTCGAAGACATTCAATTTTCAGGAGTCTTGTCTATGAGTTCAGAATCCAACTTTTATTCATTTATGATTTCAAAAACAACTTTTTCCATTCAGCCCAGCCACCACGTTTCATCCTTTAGGACCTAAACGGGGCTGTTAATTAAAAAACAAACATCACTAATGTGACAGAAATGACTGTCTTCAATGCCAGACGGGATCTTTGTACTATAAAGACGATCATCTACAACACCTGGCTTGCTCTTTGCGCTACAGATACAACCATCCAAGATGCCTTCGGTCCACATTGCAGCCTCCTCTAACGAACTTTGAGAAGGTAAATTTTTCAGCAGGACTAACCTGGTCCCTGTACCTGGCCCAGGCTCCATCATGGTTGGTCTGAACTTGTGCCCACTGACAAGGTTGCGTTGTTTTCCTTTTATGTTGTTCACAGGTTCATAAATGAGAATTGGTGCAGGGTGGAGGGATAGACCCATGCCCTGAAGAAGTTGCCGTAAGTTATCTAGGGGCAACAAAACATGTCGGCTTTTTAAAGTGAGCAGACACACAGCACAGAATAAAGATTTTTGGGCCAGTGTGGTCTAGCTCGGTTTTATAACACGGGATAAATATGCCATAAGGTCCGGTACATTATTCCCCCTTTCTTTGTTTGGGTCCAGACCTGCGGTACACCAAGATTGTTGTACAGGCAGGATCTGACACTCTAGCACCACACATTTCTCTTTTCATTCTTTTGTGCGCTATCACACTTTTTTTGTTTGGAGTAGTGGACGCTGATGATGAGAACCTAGGCAGCAGGCTAGTACCATCCTGCCAGCCTCCATGGTGTTACTCCCGTGAGGCTCCACCACTCCTCTTCCACACTTTTTTCTTCCTATTTTTCCTCTCCAAGCACTTAAGGTCACTCTTTGAGGGAAGGGAGGGTTGAGAAGAGGATGAATCATATTGGATAACAGCGCAACCGTTTTTTAATGCATCCCTTTTGCGAAATGGTGACCCAGATCCAGTAAAGTGAGACGGCAATTCAATAGCCGCCGCTCGATCTATATAACGTTATTCGTTGGCAAGGATTAGGAGGTGTATATTCACCGCAGGAACAGGACCCGAGTTGTATATGATACGGTGAGAGGAGAACGACCTGTTCCTTATCCCCTTAGCTCCCTGTTGTAAGCGGCCTGAACTTGTGCCTTTCCCCTGATCTAGCCTGACCAGATGATAGCAATTGGCACTTTGTGCTTTTAGATGCTTTATTTACCTAAAAATCAGAAATTGCATACCTCTGGTTCTACTAATTGGATTTTTGTCGCTCTGGTATCATTTTTTTAAATTAAAATGTTCTCTATTTTTTAAAATTCATTTATGCTTTTATTTGATGTATCTCCACTTTATTATTGTTGGTGTGCTGGATAAATATTTCACATTTTGCCTATAAGTTAAGCCAGACTGCTTTTGCGTTGAGCTACCACAGTGTAAACACAGGTTAATATAGTGCATTTTTTGGTTCACCCCAACAAGAATTGTGGTTATTGCCTGAGTGGGGCTTCCAACTCCCTCAACCTATAGCCCACTTTCTTACAGTTATCATATATCTCCTCAATACTTCTATTTTTTCTTAGTTATGATAATCTCCATCTCACTGAGGATGCCTCTATGTTCCCTTTCTGAATTCTTACTGAATCTCCTGAACTGACTTTATTACTCTCTTCCCTTACTCATATCCAAGGGGCACACTGGATTTAACATTCTTCCTGATTGCATTTGCGATATCACCTGCTTTAATTCTCTCCCATCTTATTTAATCCATTTTCAATTTGTGCCTTCCTTCTACTTCCAAAGCTTCTTCCTATTCTATGCACTACTTTTGCAGTACACAGATTCCTTCTTATACTCCCAATGAATTACCGTCTACTGACGATGTAGCTGCTCTCTCTCCTGACCAAGATTTTCTAACCAGTTCTGATTCATTATCTTTGTCACAAATGCTCTGCCACTTGTTAAACTGTTTAAGCCCACTTTACAACTAACCGGATTACTTTTGCGATATCCTCTCTTCATTCGGCCGTGAGCTGTAAGAATAAATTGACATTAAATGTATCTTGCTTCTTTTTAGCCCATGCCAGGTATGCTCTATACCGATGAAGATATGATGAAACATCCAGATATAAAATATGTTTTTATCCATGCAAGTGATAATATCTAAGGGGCATATTATCAAGGGGGTTTATCTCCGCTTTTTTGGCTCTAAAAGCCAAGAAAGCGGAGATAAAATTATCTCCCCATTACCTAGCTGTCGCTAACACCAGTTAGCGACAGCTAGTAGGAGATAGCGACCATCTTGGGCCCCGCTTTGCATGTCAGTGACATTTATCACTAATGACATGCAAAGTGGGCGTGCCAAGATGTTAGCGACTGGAAACAGTCGCTAACATCGCTATCTCCTATTACCAACTTTTGGAGATATTCGCGCTAAGCGCGAATATCTCCAAAAGCTAACACCTGCCCCATAGCAGTTCTTAGCCATGTTATCCAATGGTAGGTGGATAACATGGCTAGGAGCATTAGCTCGGTAATGCATGAATATCTCTGACTTTTCAGCGATATTTATGCATTTTGACCGATTTTTATCGCTTAGTAGATAAACCTTGATAATAGCAAGGTTCCTAAGCGATAAAAATCGCCGCAGCTCGTCGATAAAAATATTGGTGCTAAGCCAACATAGCGATAATTATGATGGGTCTTATATAGATGTTGATTTTAACTGAGTTGAAATAAATGGTAGACACTGTGAGCAGATATTAAAGGGATGTTACATTACTAGATTCGTTTTTTCTATCATATTTACAAATGAAGAATAGCTTAACAGAGCCAATACCAAGATTTTTTCCTATGATCTATTTCTGTTTCACAGAAGAGGCTGCATTATTCCCTCCAGTGCAGCAAAATGTTGGGAAAGTAGAGCACTAAAGTATCCCCCATAGAACACGAAAAGAGTGAAATAGAAAGAGGCTGCATTATTCTCTAAAGAGCTGGACCAAGAAGAATAGAGAGGGGGTGCATGTTTCCCATAGAGAATAACAGGATATGTGCCTTGGCATTTGCCTGTACTAACCTGCATGAAACATACTTTGCATTGAGAACAAGTCGATTCTCTTTGCCATTGAAAGAACAGTAAACACATATGTCGGTGGGCTGGGCTGTGACCACAGTGGGAGCAGGAAAGCAGGTACCTCTGGGATAAGAGGGCCATGTAAGCTAAACCTAAGAAGGAGACTTGTATATTCACAATACTGAGCACAACGTGATGGCCTGATTCACAATCTCTGAAATTTGCTTTGGTTTTTCTACTTCTAGGTTCTTATTTATGAGAAATGACGCATCGCTGCGCACTCCTTGTGACATTCCTGATGCGTCATATTTAATGTATGACACATCATGTCGCAAGGAGTTACAGATACGTCAGTATTTCTGATGAATCTGTAAGTGCAAAAGTGACGCATTGCTGGAGTGTGTCACAAAAGTGACCCAACTCCAGCAAGGCGTCCTTTCACATGGGGCAAGCCCCATGTGTAAGGGCCTGCGTCAGTCTTATGCCTGCTGTGAGGCAGGCGCAAGATTTTGATGCAACGGCGTCCTAAAAGTGACGCAGGGAAATCTCACAGATTTCACTGTGTCACTTCTACGACCCTTCCTTGCGTCAATACGCCCCCTTGCATACATTGGTATACAGACATAATATCGACAACAAAAATATCGAGGTAGTTAAATATCGAGTTTAAAATATCGAGTAGACAGAATATAGATAAGACAGAATATAGACTACAAAAATATCAAATAGAAGGACAATAATATCGAATCAAAAATATAAAATGGACAGAATATCGAATGGACAGAATATAGACAACAGAAATATCGAGGGACAGAATATAGACAAAAAAATATCGAGGGATAGAATATAGACAACAAAAATATAGATGGATAGAATATATACAACAAAAATATCGAATTTTAGGTGACTAAGTCAATTTATGGTATTTAATTTTTGCGTAATATAATTCTGGAGAGGGTTGTGGGATTATAGGGGAATAGGGTGGGAAGTAATTTAATTATAATTAATTAAATATTTTATATTATTGTATTTATGTACAAATAATTGTTAATAAATAATTGATTTGAAATTAATTAAAATATAATTAGTAATTACTTTTTATTAATTGATTAATTGATAATTATGTGAATTGTATTTATTTATTTTCTGGAGCGTTTTGTGGGTTTATAGGGGGAATAGGGTGGGAAGTAATTTAATTATAATTATTTAAATATTTTAATTTATTGGTATGTATGTACAATTAATTGTTAATTAATTATTGATTGGAAATTAATTAAAATATAATTGGTAATTAATTTTTATTAATTGATTAACTTATAATTATGTGAATTTTATTTATTTATTTTCTGGAGCGGGTTGTGGGTTTATAGGGGACTAGGGTGGGAAGTAATTTAATTATAATTAATTAAATATTTTAATTTATCGTTATTTATGTACAATTAATTATTAATTAGTTATTGATTGGAAATTAATTAAAATATAACTGGTAATTACGTTTTATTAATTGATTATTTGATAATTATGTGAATTTTATTTATTTATTCACTGGAGAGGGTTGTGAGTTTATAGGGGAATAGGGTGGGAAGTAATTCATTTATAATTAAATAAATATAATATTTTATTTGTATTTATTTACAATTAATTGTTTATTATTTTTTAATTGGCAATTAATTAAAATATAATTGGTAATTAATTTTTAATAATTGATACTTATGTTAATTTTATTCATTTATTTTCTGGAGTGGGTTGTGGGTTTATAGGGGAATAGGGTGGGAAGTAATTTAATTATTTTAATTATAAATAATTAAATACTTTTTATTTTATTGGTATTTATTTAGATTTATTTGTAATATAATTTGTAAAAGGTTATTATTTAATTTTAATTGGTAATTAATTTTTATTAATTGATTAATTGATCATTATGTTAATGTTATGTAATTAATTTTAGTAGTGGGTTGTGGGTTTATAGGGGAATTGGGTGGGAAGTCATTTAATTGTAATTAATTACATTTATTCATATTGCGGGGGCTAGACCGCCCCGCCCTGCTCCATCGCTTCCAGTATCACAGGGTGCGGAGCGCCCTTCTGGACTTCCTGGGCCCCGATATGGAGGAGCCCCCTCCGATACCAGAGCTAGAGTATGTCATTCACACTGAGTCCTCGAAGAAGCTTACCTCTAAGCTTTACAATATGGGACACGCCCACACGGCTTTGCAATACACGAAAGCGCGACTGGCCTGGCAGACCGATCTAGACATGCACATTGATGATGGAATGTGGATGTACTGCTGCGCGGCCACCAGGCGGATCTCGCTGAATGGGAGACACCGCCTGCTCCACTTTAAATTCCTGCAACGGGTATATTATACACCTGAAAGATTACATCGCTATGGGTTTCGCGACTCACCCAGTTGCGAGAGATGCCGCGCCCCAGTAGCGGACTTCTTACACGTTGCTTGGCTATGTCCGTGAATCAGTAAATTCTGGACGACCGTTTTCACGGAAATAAGCAAAATAACGGGACAGGAACTGGACGCTGATCCGGCACTTGCTCTGCTGGGCTATACGAGGAACGTGCCGGCGCCGGTGCGTAAACTGGTCAGCATGGGCTTACTACTAGCCAAACGGGTCGTGGCCTCCTGTTGGATGAAGGGACCGCTCCCGACTCTAAAGCGGTGGGCTAACGACATGCTGTACTGTAACACGCAGGCAGAGACGTATAGCGAGCTGCTCCCTCCCCGTAGCCGCCCCAAAAACTTCTGGGAGCTCTATCGCACCTATCTCTACTCCGCGATGGACGACGACGACTTGGCCTCGGGAGGGGATGAGGGCCGAGAGGGCGCAGCCACCACGGATCCCCCCTGATTCCAGCAGCAGTACCTCCTACTAGACAGCCCTACCGAGCTAGGTAGACGTTCAGCCATTCCCAGCCTTACGAGATCTTACATACCCCTGGGCACTCAGCAGGAAATGCACACCACCACACCACACACCTCTCCAACACATTGCACCTTACACCACAGGGAACATGCAGACTAGGGACTGGTTACGAGGGGGCGGGGTTGGGGGGTTGGGTTGTTCGTTGGGAGAAAACATAAAAATTTTACAGATACGTCGGACTATGTACAGTGCACGATGCAACATTACTGGCATTCCATCCTGGGACTTCACCGACTGGCCTGTACTCTGGACAATTCCAATCTGTGGCCTTCTTCTTGGTCCCCTTGTTGTCCACACTGCGGTCTCATTTGTATGAAGATCTGGCCTCCCGCCGACCCGAGAAGGGATGTAGGTGAAGGGCCCTGTATGCAATGTAATGTGCTATTGTTTGATAAATAAATAAATAAATAAAAAAATACATTTATTCATATATATAAATTGGTATTTATTTTGAATTAATTGTTAATTATTTTAAATGATTTAATAATTTATTGTTTTTTGTAAATATTTTGTATTCATATGTAATTATTTTTTTGTAATTAAATTAATGTTATTATTTTAAATCGAAAACTTATTTTAATATCTTACATTGGGAATTAATTTTAATTAATTTGTAATTGGTACTAATGTTTAATTTATTTTCAAATATATATGAAGTATTTACTTTCCCTACTGTTGCACTCACTGGAGTGGGAATAGTAATTTTTCCCCTACACTATCCAACGCTTACCCTACTGTTGCACTCTCTGGAGTGGGAATAGTAATTTCTACTCATACACTATCCAACGCTTTCTGTACTGTTGCACTCTCTGGAGTGGGAATAGTAATTTTTACCCCTACTCTATCCAACGCTTTTAATACTGTTGCAGTCTCTGGAGTGGCAATAGTAATTTTTACCCCAACACTATCCAAAGTTTTCCCTACTGTTGCACACACTGGAGTGGTAATAGTAATTTTTACCCCTACGCTATCCAACGCTTTCCTTACTGTTGCACTTACTGGAGTGGTAATAGTAATTTTTACCCCTACGCTATCCAATGTTTTCTATACTGTTGCACTCTCTGGAGTGGGAATAGTGATTTTTACCCCTACGCTATCCAACGCTTCCCCTACTGTTGCGCTCTCTGGAGTGGGAATAGCAATTTTTACCCTCCCACTATCCAACGCTTTCCCTACTGTTGCACTCTCTGGAGTTGGAATAGTAATTTTTACCCCTACACTATCCAACACTTTCCCTACTGTTGCACTCACTGGAGTGGGAATAGTAATTTTTACGCCTATGGTATCTAATGCTTTCCCTACTGTTGCACTCTCTGGAGTGGGAATAGTAATTTTTACCCCTACGCTATCCAACGCTTTCCCTACTGTTGCACTCTTTGGAGTAGGAATAGTAATTTTTACCCCTACACTATCCAACGTTTTCCCTACTGTTGCGCTCTTTGGAGTTGGAATAGTAATTTTTACCTCTACACTATCCAATGTTTTCCCTACTGTTGCACTCACCTTCTCGCTATCCTACGGTAAAAATATTGTATATGTTTTGTTAATAATATGTATATATATATGTATTAATTTTTTTTGTATTTTAAAGTTACATTAATTATTTAATAATTTTACATTTATTAAATTATTTTAAGTATGTTTAAATTAATTATATTTATTATTATATTATTTTTAAAATAGTCGATATTTTTGTACTTACCTGTTTGTAGATAGGCAGTCGATATTCTGGCATTCTATATTTTTAACTCGATATTTTGGTAGGTCGAGATTTTGTCTGTCGATATTATGTCAGTGATCCCATACATTATACCTGTCGCAGGTATAATGTGGCGCAGGGGTTTACAAAGTGACGCCTCTACCTAGAGGCGTCACTTTGTAAATATGGCGCAACAAGGCGCATTTTTTACGCCACTGGTGCGTCACAAAAAGTGACACACTGGCCGCGTAAAAGTGATGCACAGCCTCATAAATAAGCATGGGCGGAAAATCCGTTACGCTCGCGGATTTCGCGGATTTTTGGGAAATTCGCAATCCGCGAGATTTGCGAATTTCCCGCAAAATCGGCAAATTCGCACGCAGCGGATATTTTTTGCGGCTCGCGTCGTTGGTGATACAATTTTTGCGGCGCGCGGCGTTTATCATCGTTTGCCGAGTTGTTTTTCTCGATATTTTGCGAGTGCTGCGCCATTTTGGATCTTGCTGTGTGATCCCGCGGGAATTTGGCGAGCGCGATTACGTCATCGCGGCTTGCCAACTTGCACAGCGAGAGTTTGTCAACGCGAGTACGGCGAGATCACGTCTCGCGGTACTTCGCAATTGTGAGATTTGAGATGCGGCGAGCAGCAACAATCTCGCACAAGCGAAAATATAAAATTTGCAATTCTGCACAAGAAATCCACCAGCAAGCAGCATAAACCTTCTTGAAATGATGATTTTTATCTGAATAACTCCTTAGGTTGACATTTGCCTGCACTTTTTTAGCGAGGAGTCCATTTTGGGGAGGGGGGAGGGGGGTGGGAGGAAGGAAGTGCCCCACAGTCTTCAACTTCCTGTTCCTGTCCAGCAGGCTCCTCCCAGTGCTTTGTCCATCTCCTGGTCACTTTTCATTTGGATCTGGAGCTGGAAGGATTACTTTTTGTGGATGCTGCTGGATATTTGGATTTGAGGCCTTTTTGACTTTCTTTGGATCACTGTTGGATTAGAAATTTTACAAGTAAGTTTGTTTGGGGCATTACAGTTGCTGCAACTAAAATTTTGGAATTTTCGATTTTTGGGCTGTTTTGGGGCCTTTTGCCCAGGGGTACTCAGTGGTGGGTGGACTGAGTCTTTCTGTGGGTTGTCTTGAACTTAAACATCATGGAGGGCATGGATGGATTGGGATTGCGCTGATTTTTCAGTGATTTTCGTTTTTTGGGGCTGTACTTGTGGCCTTTTCACCAGGGGTATTTGAGTCTAGCATGGGCCTAGTCTTTCTGTGGGCTGTCGTGAACTTAAACATCATGGAGGCCATGGATGGAATGGGATTGTGCTGATTTTTCAGTGATTTTCGTTTTTTGGGGCTGTACTTGTGGCCTTTTCACCAGGGGTATTTGAGTCTAGCATGGGCCTAGTCTTTCTGTGGGCTGTCTTGAACTTAAACATCATGGAGGGCATGGATGGAATGGGATTGTGCTGATTTTGCAGTGTTTTTCGATTTTTGGGAGTGTTCATGGGGAGGGACAGGCCATGTGGCTGGTGGCCATTTTGAGTGCTGCTACAGGCACTGGCCATGTGCTGGGGGAGGCAAGTGGCCATTTTGAATGCAGGCTTTGTTGTTAGGCCTGCAACCATTTTGCCTACTTTTCAACCTTTATGCCCAGGGGTAGTGAGTCTTGCATGGGCCTAGTCTTTCTGTGGGTTGTCTTGAATTTAAACATCATGGAGGGCATGGATGGATTGGGATTGTGCTGATTTTTCAGTGATTTTCGTTTTTGGGGCTGTACTTGTGGCCTTTTCACCAGGGGTATTTGAGTCTAGCATGGGCCTAGTCTTTCTGTGGGCTGTCTTGAACTTAAACATCATGGAGGACATGGATGGACTGGGATTGTGGTGATTTTGCAGTGTTTTTTGATTTTTGGGGGTGTTCATGGGGAGGGACAGGCCATGTGGCTGGTGGCCATTTTGAGTGCTGCTACAGGCACTGTCCATGTGCTGGGAGGCAAGTGGCCATTTTGAATGCAGGCTTTGTTGTTAGGCCTGCAACCATTTTGCCTACTTTTCAACCTTTATGCCCAGGGGTAGTGAGTCTTGCATGGGCCTAGTCTTTCTGTGGGTTGTCTTGAATTTAAACATCATGGAGGGCATGGATGGATTGGGATTGTGCTGATTTTTCAGTGATTTCCGTTTTTTGGGGCTGTACTTGTGGCCTTTTCACCAGGGGTATTTGAGTCTAGCATGGGCCTAGTCTTTCTGTGGGCTGTCTTGAACTTAAACATCATGGAGGGCATGGATGGATTGGGATTGTGCTGATTTTTCAGTGATTTTCGTTTTTTGGGGCTGTACTTGTGGCCTTTTCACCAGGGGTATTTGAGTCTAGCATGGGCCTAGTCTTTCTGTGGGCTGTCTTGAACTTAAACATCATGGAGGCCATGGATGGAATGGGATTGGGCTGATTTTGCAGTGTTTTTCGATTTTTGGGGGTGTTCATGGGGAGGGACAGGCCATGTGGCTGGTGGCCATTTTGAGTGCTGCTACAGGCACTGGCCATGTGCTGGGAGAGGCAAGTGGCCATTTTGAATGCAGGCTTTGTTGTTAGGCCTGCAACCATTTTGCCTACTTTTCAACCTTTAATCCCAGGGGTAGTGAGTCTTGCATGGGCCTAGTCTTTCTGTGGATTGTCTTGAATTTAAACATCATGGAGGGCATGGATGGATTGGGATTGTGCTGATTTTTCAGTGATTTTCGTTTTTTGGGGCTGTACTTGTGGCCTTTTCACCAGGGGTATTTGAGTCTAGCATGGGCCTAGTCTTTCTGTGGGCTGTCTTGAACTTAAACATCATGGAGGGCATGGATGGATTGGGATTGTGCTGATTTTTCAGTGATTTTTGTTTTTTGGGGCTGTACTTGTGGCCTTTTCACCAGGGGTATTTGAGTCTAGCATGGGCCTAGTCTTTCTGTGGGCTGTCTTGAACTTAAACATCATGGAGGGCATGGATGGAATGGGATTGGGCTGATTTTGCAGTGTTTTTCGATTTTTGGGGGTGTTCATGGGGAGGGACAGGCCATGTGGCTGGTGGCCATTTTGAGTGCTGCTACAGGCACTGGCCATGTGCTGGGAGAGGCAAGTGGCCATTTTGAATGCAAGCTTTGGTGTTAGGCCTGCAACCATTTTGCCTACTTTTCAACCTTTATGCCCAGGGGTAGTAAGTCTTGCATGGGCCTAGTCTTTCTGTGGGTTGTCTTGAATTTAAACATCATGGAGGGCATGGATGGAATGGGATTGTGCTGATTTTTCTGTTTTTTTCCCGATTTTTTTGTGGTGTATAACTGAACTGATGTTCCTCTGTCTTCCGTTGTTTTTAGGTGCACAAGACTCAAGAGAACCACCAGTGCCAGGAAGAAGTCCTGCAGCGGTGTGTGTGTGCAGCATAACGTCACGCGACGTCACGTCTGGCCTCAGACAACTCTACAATTCGTGCAACTGCGGCCTGCTGTCTGACCTGCTCTGAAGAAGATGGCCCCAAAAAAAGTTCTCCGTAGCTCCTCTAGCAAGAAAGTTGCTAGTAAGGAGCAGAAGAAGCAAGTTACCAAGGATGCTGGTGTGCCAACCGCCACGTTTTTTGGGAGCAAAAAAAAAAGTATGCCTGCAGCAGCAGCAGGATCTGCTGGGGACCAAGCTGGGAGCAGCACCCCTGCTCCATTGGGTTCAGTGCCTCCACCACCACGCCAACTTAAGTCAAAGCCCTTGAGTGCTTCACAGGCAGTCAGTGTACTTCTCCAATCACCATCGACCAGTGATGTTGGCTTATCGCAAGAAAGTAGCAGCAATGTCCCTGAATGAACACAGGTTGTTGTAACTCATCTGACAAGTGTTGAACAACCACAGCCGCAACAACAACACCATGTGCAAGTACACACCCAAGTACATGTGGAAGGAGAGGCAGCAAAAGGAGATGCGCAAGCAGAGGTGCATGGAGGGTCACAAGTGCCCACAATAGTTGTTCCTCCCGAAGTAGGGGCACATCAGGAAATCGACAATCAAGCCGAGGTATCATTGGAAGCCACTCCTCCTGATGATCATTCATTGTCTTCCACATCCCTAGCAAGGAAAAGATCAAAAGATCATCTTCTTCAAGCCCACCTCCTTCTGATGCAAGTGATCCGTCTTGGGAACCACCACTGCGGTCTGACAGTGAGGCACACCATGATCTGACAAAGGTACCTAAGCGTAAAAGGAAGGTCGTCGAAAAACTCATAGCTATGGATTGTGATGAGGCTCAACAAGAAGTGACAGATACTGCTGGTGATGAAGCTTCTCACGATGACGACGAGCCAGTCATCACAAAGGTCACTGCAGCCCCACCGGGCATGCAGCAAAGAGACATTTTGACCCTATCCCGAGAAGCTGCTTAGGGTGATGATGATGTCGACGAGGAGGCAATGGAAATGGAAACACAACAATCATTAGATTTGGAGTTAAGTAGTACACCAACACCTACCGCTTCCATATTTCTTCCTCGCAAGAAGGTACCCACCTCGACCTCAATTTGTGGTGGTGAAAGTGCAAAACGTACTGAAGTTCGGCAATCCACATCCTCCACTTCATCTGGCATTAGCAGCAGGACCACCACCACCAGTATCGCCGCCTCCTCCGGCCCCCAAAGACATTTCAAGTCTCCAGTTTGGGACTTCTTTAGTGTTTGCCCAAAAATGGAAAACGTAGCCATTTGTAGCATTTGTAAGCTTCGAGTTAGTCGTGGTAAGCTTGGTTCTAATTATGGTACCGGAGGCCAGAGAGGTCATCTTAGGAGAGCGCACCCTGTCCAATGGTTTCCGCACCTAGAGGCGGTCAAGGAAGCCGGAATTGCACGTAATGAAAACGTTGATTTTTCATCTGATGATGACGAGGAGGAAGAAGACGATTCAAACACTTCACTTACACCCAGTACCCCTGTCAGCAGCACACCCCATGTGAGGCACACTAAGAGTGTGGGAGAGAGTGAGACATCAATGTGGAAAAGTTCATCAGCGAGCGTAACTGGGTCGAAGATATCATCATCATCCCGTAAATCCTTGGTCCAGTGCAACATTAAAAAGATGTTGTTTACAGAAGCGCAATATGAACGCAACCACCCACTGACGCGTCTGTATAACACTAAGCTGGCTAAAATGCTAGCTCTGGACCTTCTCCCTTTTTCTTTTGTAAAAAGGGTTGGTTTTCTAGAATTAGTGGCAGCGCTCTGCCCTAAATGGAAGGCTCCTAGCCGGTTCTATTTTGCCCCAGTTGCGGTTCCAGCACTACATGAAGATGTTCTGAAGGTGATTGGGGCAGCTTTGCAGAAGAGTGCTGTTCACACTATACATATGACAACAGACATGTGGACCAGTGGCGCAGGCGCTGATAACATGTGCATCACTGCACACTGGGTCTCTTTTTCAGGGGCTAAAGCAAAGCTAAACACAGGTGTTGACACGGACATTGTTTTTAAAGCTGCTCGGAAACATGCAACACTAGCCATGTTTGGTTTGGAGAAATGTCACACAGCAGAAAACATTTTGGATGTCTTTAACACAAAGGTCCTTAACTGGCTGTCCCCACTAAAACGCCAGGTTGGTTATGTTTCCACGGACAATGGCGCCAATATAGTTAAGGCCATGAGGGACGGTAACTATTTCAGAGTGCCGTGTTTGGCGCACTGTATAAACCTGGTTGTCCAAAAATTCTTGGGTAATAAAGGCAGTGCAGCGTACAGCGTATTGGACACCTGCCGAAAAATGTGCAAGCATTTCAGCCATTCTTTTAAGGCCCGGAAGCAGCTGAGGAGCCTGCTATATCAACGTCAAATGCCAGTGAAAGCACTCATCCAGGAGGTGGTAACACGTTGGAACTCAACCTTCTACATGCTTGAGCAACTGTATGAGCAGTATACGGAACTCGATCAATATTTCCTTACAGAGGGTACAGAGGAGCTGAGGATGGGTGCGGCGCAATGGAACATAGTTCAAAGCCTGACACGCATGCTTCGTCCTTTTGAGTTCTTCACGCGTGCAGTCAGCAAGGAGGACTGTAATTTGGGAAAAGCTATCCCATTGTTGTACATGCTGGAGGACCAACTGAAGGAGGTGTGTTCTGTGTTTGAAAAAGATGTAAAAAACCAAGACTCTTTTCTTCTGGCTGAGAAATTATTAGAGCTCCTACAAGGTGATGAACGCCTTAAAAAGATCCACTCAGAAGAGCATTACATTTGTGCTACTATTCTGGATCCACGCTACAAAAAGGCGCTGGCAGGCCAAGCATTCTTTCCTTTTGATGATGAACATTTTCCAAAGTACAAACATTGGCTAGCCTTGTCAGCCAAGAGGTTTGAAAGAAAACGGCTGAAAATTGAAGGAAATGGCAGTACATCAGCAGGCCATCCCCAGTCAAAACAATCCACTTCTGCACCTGTGGCTGTGGCACAAGTGACCTCTCAGCCGTTAAAGACACCGGCAACCGGATTATCTGCACGAGACACAACAGAAACATTGGAGGCTGAAGAGGATTGGCTAGCTCTGCGTGGGTTTGGTTCTCAAAAGGTCAGAGGCACAGCAAGAGCTAAGCAAAGTGGAGGAACCTTGGATGAGGAGGACCTTGAGTCGATGGTGAAGGACTATCTGAATGACTCAACAGAGGTCTATGTTAATTCTGACCCATTGGCGTATTGGCATGGGAAAAAAGAATTGTGGCCACAGCTCACCAACCTGGCTTTAAACTACTTGTCTTGCCCACTCGCAAGTGTGTCTTCTAAACGGGTTTTCAGTGCTGCTGGTGGCATTGTAACTCCCAAACGGAGCCGCCTCTCGCCCAAAAATGTGGAGAGGTTAACAATGATCAAGATGAATCAGCACCTCATACCACCAGATGTCAGAGTACGAGAAAGCGTGCCGGATGAAGAGGAGGTGGCCAGCAACATAGATGAGGGAATTTCTACTCTGTCAGGTGACACTGAGCTCACCCTGCCTGAATTCGCAGAGTATGATGACGAAGCCTTATTCTCATTCCTGGACCGTGATACCGAGCCCTGAAAATGAGACAACAAATCAATAACTTTCTTTTTCGTCCTTATTCACTTTTATTCCTGTGTGTCTGTCTTTCTTTGTTGTGCACAGTTAATATATTTCAAACTTTAATCAGATAATCACAAAAACAAGCCCATCAGCAGAACTGTCTTCACTGGTTTGCTAATTGATTTGAAGTTGCCGCAGTCTGCATTCCTCAGGTTCACAAGTTCAGAAGAACATGCTCCTCTATCCTCCTCCTCCAGATTCCTATTTCCATCAAACCAGAGGGCTGGTTTACGCCCAATGAAGAAAGACTCAGCACTTGTGGGGGTGTTGTTGTACCTCTTTGCAGGTGAGTGGACGGCTCTGGGGCCATTGCTGGGAAGCTCTAATACCGGATAAAAGTGGTTTGGACCAAATCCCAGGCGGAATTTTTTGTGTGTTTTTGATGACTTGCTTGCCTTTGAGGTGCTCTTAGGGGGGGTTCCGTCTGTTTGTGGGTGAGTTTTGTGGTCTGGGCGCACTGCTGGCTATATATACTTTACTTTGCAAGAGGTTTGAAGCAAATCCATGGTGGCAGAGGGGAGTTAGGGCCTAGCTGCAGAGCGCGCGCAGAGTGATTTGGGAAATTTGTGAAAAACTGACAAAGTCCCCATTTTTGTACTTTTGCTCTTTGGCTGTTTGGGGGTCTTCTACTCATTTTCTCCTGGGTTGACGGCTCTGGGGCCATTGCTGGGAAGCTCTAATACCGGATAAAAGTGGTTTGGACCAAATCCCAGGCGGAAATTTTTTGTGTGTTTTTGATGACTTGCTTGCCTTTGAGGTGCTCTTAGGGGGGGTTCCGTCTGTTTGTGGGTGAGTTTCGTGGTCTGGGAGCACTGCTGGGACACTCTAATCTTGATTGCATTTGCTTTTCAGGAAATCCGTGGTGGCAACCCCGACTTATGGCCTAGCTATGCAGCGCGTTTGGACCGAAGGCCGAGAAATATTGCAAGTATGAGATTTTGCTTTTGGCCTGTTTGGGGGTGTTATGCTTCTTGGCGGGTGGGTTGGCAGGTCTTGGGGCATTCCTGGGAAGGTCTAATACCGGGTAGAAGTGGTTGGGACAAAATCCAGGCCGATTTTTTTTTGGCTATTTCTGACATTTTGCTCAATGTAGCATTTTCGGGGGCCTGTTTGGGGGGCTTCCTGGTGTTTATGGGTGTGTTTCGGGGTCTGGGCGCACTGCTGGCTATATATACTTTACTTTGCAAGAGGTTTGAAGCAAATCCATGGTGGCAGAGGGGAGTTAGGGCCTAGCTGCAGAGCGCGTGCGGAGTGATTTGGGAAATTTGTGAGAAACTGACAAAGTCCCCATTTTTGTACTTTTGCTCTTTGGCTGTTTGGGGGTCTTCTACTCGTTTTCTCCTGGGTTGACGGCTCTGGGGCCATTGCTGGGAAGCTCTAATACCGGATAAAAGTGGTTTGGACCAAATCCCAGGCGGAAAAGTTTTTGTGTTTTTGATGACTTGCTTGCCTTTGAGGTCCTCTTAGAGGGGTTCCGTCTGTTTGTGGGTGAGTTTCGTGGTCTGGGAGCACTGCTGGGGCACTCTAATCTTGATTGCATTTGCTTTTCAGGAAATCCGTGGTGGCAACCCCGACTTATGGCCTAGCTACGCAGCGCGTTTGGACCGAAGGCCGAGAAATCTTGCAAGTATGAGATTTTGCTTTTGGCCTGTTTGGGGGTGTTATGCTTCTTGGCGGGTGGGTTGGCGGGTCTTGGGGCATTCCTTGGAAGGTCTAATACCGGGTAGAAGTGGTTGGGACAAAATCCAGGCCGACTTTTTTTGGGCTATTTCTGACATTTTGCTCAATGTAGCGTTTTCGGGGGCCTGTTTGGGGGGCTTCCTGGTGTTTGTGGGTGGGTTTCGGGGTCTGGGCACACTGCTGGCTATATATACTTTACTTTGCAAGAGGTTTGAAGCAAATCCATGGTGGCAGAGGGGAGTTAGGGCCTAGCTGCAGAGCGCGCGTGGAGTGATTTGGGAAATTTGTGAAAAACTGACAAAGTCCCCATTTTTGTACTTTTGCTCTTTGGCTGTTTGGGGGTCTTCTACTCGTTTTCTCCTGGGTTGACGGCTCTGGGGCCATTGCTGGGAAGCTCTAATACCGGATAAAAGTAGTTTGGACCAAATCCCAGGCGGAATTTTTTTTGTGTTTTTGATGACTTGCTTGCATTTGAGGTGCTCTTAGGGGGGTTCCGTCTGTTTGTGGGTGAGTTTCGTGGTCTGGGAGCACTGCTGGGACACTCTAATCTTGATTGCATTTGCTTTTCAGGAAATCCGTCGTGGCAACCCCGACTTATGGCCTAGCTACGCAGCGTGTTTGGATCGAAGGCCGAGAAATATTGCAAGTATGAGATTTTGCTTTTGGCCTGTTTGGGGGTGTTATGCTTCTTGGCGGGTGGGTTGGTGGGTCTTGGGGCATTCCTGGGAAGGTCTAATACCGGGTAGAAGTGGTTGGGACAAAATCCTTGCGGAAAAGCCTTTTGGCACTTTTTGTAACTTAGGGTTCATTAGGGTTAGCCCTAGCAGCAGGATTGCATGTGTTTCGGGGTGTTCTAGATTTTTGCAACTGAGTTCTGGGGTCTTAGAGCACTCGGGAGAATGTGTAATTTTGGTTGCAAGTCATTTGAAGAAAATCCATGGTGGGAAAGGGGGGATTTGGCATAGTTAAAGAAAGCCTTTGCCACTATTCTTAACTTAGGGCTCGTTAGGGTTAGCAGTATTTCTATTGCATGTGTTTGAGTGGGGGGGATTTCGAGTCTTGGAGCGATGCTGGCTATGGATACTTTTGCTTGGTTGCTTGCAAGTGGTTTGAATGCAATCCACGGTGGGTAGGGGGTAATTAGGAAGGGGGTACTTCGGCCTACTTTTACTTTCAAAGTAAGTTTTGTCACCAGTTTTCTGCTAGGCCTCGTTTTTTGAGATTTGATTGGGGGTCTTCTACATTTTTGCGACTGGCTTTAGTAAGGGTCTGGGTGGGAGCACTGCTAGGAAGATCTAATTTTGTTCTAAAACACAGTTTACAGTACACCTAGCTTGAGGGGAAAGATCCGCTACATTAATTTGCCCCTACTTATTTATCCTTCAAAAGGTGACTCAGACAGAGTACGCACTTTCAAAAATATTGTACTGTCTACTAGGAAAATCAAATTGTGACTTTTTGCACTTCACAGCCTACATACCTTATATTTATTTATCAGTGGTGTTGTAATATTATATCACTTCCTGTTTTTCGTTGAATAATTACAGGCCGGGTTTCAGTCTCTGCAATGGGGAAAAAAGGATGGAGTCAGGCTTCACATTAGCGAGCCACAATTCAGCATCAGGCAGGCAGTGGACAGGGTGTCTTCTGGTGACCAACATCGATGGACGAAGCGTCGGCTGCAATGGAGGAGTGCCGCTAATAAGAGGATTTTTTTTCTGCAGGCAACTTACTTACCACTTCCAACAGGACAACTACAACAACATAGATACAGTATCCCTTGCCTTTTTCTCTGACTGTGACTGCATTTCTTGGATCTCTCTCTGCTTCTAAATTGATCCCTTAACACATCACTTAGTCCACTCCACTATCACATCTGCACCACACATAGTCACTTGTAAGTGCTCCTACGTAATTCGCAAGTCGCTGCACGCCCCAGCCCGTAGAGGACTGGGATGGCCCCAATGATGAAGCATGTCACCAAGGGGCAACCCTGGTGAGTGAGGGGACACCTAGAAAAAAAGCAATTTCTCCTTTTCTATCTACTATACCTTCCAGACCAACCCCATTGAGTGTTGTTGTGAATGGATTTATAGTGACCAGCAAGGCTCTCTGGTATCTGGCTACAGAGACCTTATGTTGAATATAGTTATCAATAATTCCACACAGGCCCTGTACTGTCGCATTCTTTCTTCCACAGTTGTCGAAAGTACTACTTACTTTTCACTGACATGCATGCAGTAGTGCATGCACTTTCAAAGATTGATGGATAGGTTTGTACCCAAATAATTGTTTATGTTCAATTGTTTGTCTATGCTGTGCTTTTTTTACAGGGTGTCTTCTGGTGACCAACATCGATGGATGAAGCGTCGGCTGCAATGGAGGAGTGCCGCTAATAAGAGGATTTTTTTTCTGCAGGCAACTTACTTACCACTTCCAACAGGACAACTACAACAACATAGATACAGTATCCCTTGCCTTTTTCTCTGACTGTGACTGCATTTCTTGGATCTCTCTCTGCTTCTAAATTGATCCCTTAACACATCACTTAGTCCACTCCACTATCACATCTGCACCACACATAGTCATTTGTAAGTGCTCCTACGTAATTCGCAAGTCGCAGCACTCCCCAGCCCGTAGAGGACTGGGATGGCCCCAATGATGAAGCATATCACCAAGGGGCAACCCTGGTGAGTGAGGGGACACCTAGAAAAAAAGCAATTTCTCCTTTTCTATCTACTACACCTTCCAGACCAACCCCATTGAGTGTTGTTGTGAATGGATTTATAGTGACCAGCAAGGCTCTCTGGTATCTGGCTACAGAGACCCTATGTTGAATATAGTTATCAATAATTCCACACAGGCCCTGTACTGTCGCATTCTTTCTTCCACAGTTGTCGAAAGTACTACTTACTTTTCACTGACATGCATGCAGTAGTGCATGCACTTTCAAAGATTGATGGATAGGTTTGTACCCAAATAATTGTTTATGTTCAATTGTTTGTCTATGCTGTGCTTTTTTTACAGGGTGTCTTCTGGTAACCAACATCGATGGACGAAGCGTCGGCTGCAATGGAGGAGTGCCGCTAATAAGAGGATTTTTTTTCTGCAGGCAACTTACCACTTCCAACAGGACAACTACAACAACATAGCTACAGTATCCCTTGCCTTTTTCTCTGACTGTGACTGCATTTCTTGGATCTCTCTCTGCTTCTAAATTGATCCCTTAACACATCACTTAATCCACTCCACTATCACATCTGCACCACACATAGTCATTTGTAAGTGCTCCTACGTAATTCGCAAGTCGCAGCACGCCCCAGCCCGTAGAGACTGGGATGGCCCCAATGATGAAGCATGTCACCAAGGGGCAACCCTGGTGAGTGAGGGGACACCTAGAAAAAAAGCAATTTCTCCTTTTCTATCTGCTATACCTTCCAGACCATCCCCATTGAGTGTTGTTGTGAATGGATTTATAGTGACCAGCAAGGCTCTCTGGTATCTGGCTACAGAGACCTTATGTTGAATATAGTTATCAATAATTCCACACAGGCCCTGTACTGTCGCATTCTTTCTTCCACAGTTGTCGAAAGTACTACTTACTTTTCACTGACATGCATGCAGTAGTGCATGCACTTTCAAAGATTGATGGATAGGTTTGTACCCAAAGATTTGTTTATGTTCACAATTGTTTGTCCATGCTGTGCTATTTTTTCTTGTCTCCCAAAACCTTTCCCAAAAACCCCCGTACCCATCCATTTTTCAAACCCTAACCCTCTTGGCCCGGGCTGTGTGGTTTTGATTGATGTGTGACTAAATTACAGCAATAAATCCACACACTTACTGGGGAGGATAAGGTGATAGCAACAGGCTGGTGAAGAAATCCGAGGATATATTCTTACTCTGCTTGACAAAGACCCATGGCTAATGTCAAAGAACTTCAACCGAATTAGTAGTTATACTTTACCATTTGTTAGGCTACAATGTGGCACTGTTCTAATGTACTTCTGTCACCTGCTATATTCTCTATTGTACCGTTGAATTGCTCAGGAGGACAAACCAGATTTAATTTTCTTTTTTTTCATAGGCATGCAACTGCCACTGTGTCACACCACTAGTACCACCGCTATGAGGAAATTTTATCCGACCAAGATTGCCAACCTTATTCGCTGTTTCCCGTGGAGCCAGCCCTGGGTCTAGCCCTACTTTCAAACACAAATTACAGGTAAGATAAGCGTTTGGTGGTTTGGGGGGATAATGGAGTATTAGTAGGAGAGACAAGAGACTGACGGTAGTACTACTAAAGTCCTAGGACTCTTGGATTCACTTCACTTACTCTGTGAGAGGTACTTAGTGTTGAAAACATTTTGGCATTTACACTTAAAGGAAGAAAATGGAACTAAACTTTCAGGAAAACAAAGTCACTGTTAAACCCCCACCCACCAGGCAAGCAGTAAGAAACGGGTATGCTCAGATAAAGTTTGAAAAAGTATATTTATATCCCTAACAAAATAATCTCCCGCAAGACCCTCCCTAACCCCAAAGATTGTCCTTCAAAAGTCCCCAAAAACCCAACTCCCAATTCCCACCCCCCAAAAGTCTCTAAAAAAGGGGCAAGGGACACTATGGGTGGATGCTGTCTACTTTTTGGGCCAGGGCATCATGCTCCTGGCGGAGCAAGGCGTGCTCTACCCGGAGCCCCTCCAACACGTTTGAAAAGTGGTGGAGCTCCTGCTGGAGGCGGGACACCATCAGGGTACTGCGGCGCAGGCGTGCCTTCACTGCCTTGCAGGTGCAACAGCTGTGAGAGGAAGCTGTTTTCCTTGCTACTCGGCGGTGGCGTTTGGCTTTGGCAGCCCGGCTCAGTCTGGGTGGACCACTGTGCTGGGTGGCAGCCCGTGGGGGCACGGAGGCCGATGCAGACGACGTTGTTGTTGTGGTCGACTGCACACTTTCTTCATCCTCCAGGGCCACCAGCCGCCGATATTCGGCCACAGTGGCAGCGATCCTCCGTTGCCGGGCCGCTCTAGCCAGCTCCTTCCTCCTTGTTCGTTTGGAAGGAGAACCTATATGAAGAAAGAAAGACATAGTCTGTAACCAATGCTCTTTAAGATTAACTCAATCATTCAGCAGAAATTTGTGTTGCAGTACAACTAGCAACTTGCAAGCGCATTACATAACTATTGAGGCCAGTATCTATCTAACCTCACACTTCTTCATCCTTGCTCTAACATTAGTGGGAGTTTAAGGAACAAATTCTACGAGCACTATGGACTTCCATTGGAGACGACTATGAAAGTACACCAGTCTTATTCTTCTTCTTGTCTCTTGTTTAGGAAAATTGGTACGTTATCTTCTGCAAGCCAGCATAATGCCAGCGCAGTAAACTTGCACCCGAGAAAAAGAGACGCACGCCATGATGAGTGACCTAGACTTGCGTTGCGTTACTGTACCCGTCCAGTACATGCAGGTGGTGAAGCTCTTACTTTTCTATTACGGGTGGCACTGAGAATACTCTGTTACAACTCAAGGGCTACTGCTTAATTAATTTAACTTTCACCCTACAGTGGAAATGAGTACTAGAAATGGAAAATTGAAGAAGATAAATAATCGGATTATCTATCACTTCACATGGGATGTTTTTGCTTATATATGGGATGACTTTAGGTGCTTTGCTTTTTATTGAGTGACCAGTGATACATCCATACATGAATGACTGAGTACTACTAAACTTATTAAGAGAGGTAGGGAGTGGCCACCGTAATAACCGGATCTATGCTGTGCTTGCAATACAAACTACTGCTACTATTGATGGTAGTATTTGGACAAAATTAAAACTTCTTTTCCTTGCCTTTCCTACACTGGAACGGACGTGCGGGTGCAGTGTTACATGCTCTTCAAAGTTACACTTAGTTCATCCACTGACCGTCTACTCTTTCTAGATCATGGGTACTCAGAACTTTCTCTCAGGGGCTAAATTTACAGTGTAGTTTGTGGCCGAGGGCTGCACTGGTGGGGGCGGAGTCAGAGGGGGCGGGGCTAAAGCAAAACGAAAACTTGTGACCATGAGGTTGCACACAGGTCCCTGCAGCAGATGCCTTCATCCACTGAGCCACCAGACCCAGCATTTACATACATCTCTCTCACTCATGCTCTCCCTCCTGCCCTCCCTCTCCATCTCTCTCTCCCTCCTGCCCTCCCTCTCCCTCCCCCTCTGTCATCTCACTGTGTGTGTGTCTGTCTGTGTCAGCCTTCAGCCCGGGCTGAGACAGCTTCCTCAACGCGCACACACAGACAGCCACACCAAAGTACTTAACAGGTCTTTAAAAGACCATTAACATATTATTGAGGCTTTGTTTGTTGTAGCGCCCCTGCATCTCCACCCTGACAATCACTGCTTGCCCGGCCCCACAGAGCAGAGGCTTTGTTCTATTTTACCTCTTTGTGGCCCTGCATCTCCACTCTGCTCTGTGGGGGCCGGGGGAGCAGTGATTGTCTGCAAGGTCTGCACACCGCCAATGAAGGCTTGCCGGGCCGCCACCGGCCCGCGGGCCGTACTATGAGTACCCCTGCTCTAGATACACATATGCTATCTAAGAGTCAGATAGTAGCATGATCCAGGTATATGGACACATACAGTTTCTGTGTCACCCACCCAGGCTGTTGTCCTTCCACCAATCATTGCTTCATCATTCACCCAGCCATGCATCTCATATTCTTTCCTTCCCAGCCACGTCTTCAATCTCAATAAGTAAGGAATATATAAGAGCTTACCTCTGCCCGCCACCACCACCGTCTGAACTCTCACAGCCGGCACTGGAACCGCCGCATCCTCCCCTGAGGAATTGCCCTCCGCCTCCATGTCGAGCACCACCACCTCCGCGTTGGCCCCGCCACCAGATGTTCCACCTACAAAGTACATTTAAGAATGTTAGAATAAACCACTCACTAGTATTTGGTCAAGGAATGAAGACATGTGAAAACAATGTAATGCAGCACTTTTTGGCACAACTGATGAAGGCTGGCTTTTTAACACACACCATTTTTTTCCACACAGACAGAAGATGGACTTCTAACAACAAGATCAAGTTGAAACAAGGTGAGAGCTCGGCTCGACCACAAGAAATGTCTTCAATGAATCGTCAGCACTAACCACTTTTACATTCTCAGTTAAACGTTTCTTTTTTTTATTATGACTTCATTTTAATAAATGTGTTCACTTTTAATAAAGCTTTTAAACTTAGAGAGACTGTGTTTTTTGGTCCAGAGTGACTAGAGTGACTGAGCGAAAGGTTTTGCAATTTTTGCAAGCATGAGTCCGTGCCTCTGACACTTCTTGACTCTGACTCCGTACTCTTCAGCTACGTTGGATAATAATCATCATTGGGGATCAATGATCGATGAATTCGGGAGGTAAATGACTGTGCCACACTATGTAGTCAGTCAGTAAGGACATTGGGGGTTCAAAGTCTGTTATCACAGAGGTATGTGTTATGTTATGTTATGTTATGTTATGTTATGTTATTTATACTTTTGTATAGCGCAACGGTTACTCAAAAAGAGTGTCCCGGCGCTTTGGGTAAGGAGAACTAATTCACAATAACATAACACACTAAAAACAACAAAAAACACACAAGACAGAAGAGGGGGCTGCTAACAGGACTACTGAGTGAACAACTAGGTCTTCAGACCTCTCCTAAAATCAAGCAGATTTGAAGCCCCCCTAAGAGGGAGCGGGAGCGAGTTCCACATCTGTGGGGCCAGCAGGCTGAAGGAACGGCCACCCAGGCGCGCTCTCTTAACACGAGGAACAGCCGCCAAGAGCAAAGATTCTGATCTCAGAGAACGAGCAGGATGGTAAAAAGCCAGTCTCTTTTGAAGATACCTTGCTCCCACAGCATGGAGAGCCTTGTATGCCAGAGTCAAAGCCTTAAAGGCGATCCGTTTACGGATGGGTAGCCAGTGCAGAGTCAACAACAGGCCCGAGGCGCTGGCACGTCTGTTTAGACCAAAGATGGCCCTGGGAGCTGCGTTCTGCGCAACTTGAAGACGCTGCAACAGGTACTCTGGTAGGCCCAGGTAAAGAATGTTGGCATAATCCAACCTGGAACCTATCAGGGCCTGTACAGTCAGCTTCCTGTGCTCCTCCGACAGAAGAGGCAAGAACATCCGCAACATCTTCAATAGGCCGAAGCAGGTGCCAGTCACTCCAAGGATCTGGGCTTTCATCGTCAGCCCCTTGTCCATCTTAACCCCCAAGTTTTTAGCCATAGGGGAAGAACCGGACGGAGGGAACATATCGATGGGCCACCAGGCCTGCCAGCTCGGCTCCGTATCGCACCCGAAAAAGAGTACCTCAGATTTATCGGAATTGCACTTGAGGCTGTTCAGTTGGAAACCTGTGAACACCGCCCCAAGGCAATTCCGGATACTCTCCCCGTCAAAGTCAGCCCCTCTCTCACAAGAAAAGAGGAGCTGGGTGTCGTGGAAACTCTAACAGCGCCTATTATAATTGATAAGCAATGCACTCTTTATTGTCCATAGTTCTGTTTCTGCAGAAGAATTGTCCGCGCCACTGTAGTGGTATGGATTGTTCTCCTATCCAAACCAAAAGGTAGTATCTTATTCTTTCTTGGTGGTCATTCACATTTTATAGTTGGGAATTTTCAAAGCAGATAGAACACTTCAAAAGACATTATGGACAATCCCAGAGGACTGCACTAAGTTGATAGAGCTATTGCTGACTAGAATGGGAGTTTCGCCAACCGTGCAATCTTAGTTAGCTACACAGACAGACTAATAAGAATAATCTAGTAATACCACAGGGAGTCATAGTAGAGGCAGGATAAGAATTTAGATACAGTCTACAAGAAGATCAAAGACGATTTTGAAAAAATCAAATGAGGAACGCTAGGGAAAATAGGTACTAGTCTAAAATGAAAACTTACTGGGGCCAGCAAAGGAGCCCTCGCCTGCCCGATCCTGGCCCTGTTCAACAGCATCCGCCGCCTGCTGCTCCTGTGTCCTCCCCTTGCCCCTGGGGGGAGCTGACGTACAACATGAAAGAAAGAACAGAAAACATGGATGATTGTTGCTTGTCAATGTCAACCAAATCAAACATTTCAAAAGAACAATAACAAAATATTTCCGCGAAATTATATTGATTAGGGTTAGTTTTCATTTATTTGCGGACCTGTGACTTCAAAAGTCACGTAACTCACTAAACAAAGTACTGAAAGGTTCACCTAGGACTGGCAGGCAGCAGTCCGCAGGCAAGACGCAAAGTGACAGACAAACTCCATTGTGATTTCAGTCAGATCAGTGACAACACTAACAGTTGCCTGCTACATTACCAGTCATTTAAATAGTCAAACTATCAATCCACCGCCACTATTTTTCTTATTGTCAGGGGTACAAAGGAAGGGGCAGATTTAAGCCCCCTTGCAGCTCTTTTGCTCCGTTCTTGCGTGACTTTTGTGACACAGCAGCTAAACAAAAAAGGGCGCCATGGTGCGGCGTATAATATTATAACAACGTGACGCATTTGGGATATGCATCCCGTTATAAAGCCCTGCGCCATCAGGGGGCGTTCCGGCGCAAGGGAGGGCATTCCTGCGCTGGAACACATCCTAAAAGTGGCTGAGGGAAATCTACAAAATTTCAATCAGTCACCTTTAGGACAATGATGCGTCACACAAACCCTGCACCTGCTTGAAGCAGACGTACAGCTTGACCCAGCATTGGGGAGATAGGGTACCCCAGAGCATTGCTGGAGCTGCGCCATCGTTGCGACGCAACTCCAGCAGTAAAGCTTCGGTGACGTTTTGGGCCCATGGTGCGCCGCATTGCAAATACGGTGCACCATGTTTGGTGGAGGTAGCGGGCCGCACAATTAATCGCGCATCCCTGCTACTTTGCAGGGATGCGACGGTAATTGCAATTCTGCCCCTTAGGGGCATACTTACTTATGCGTTCTGGCGCATCTCCAGAGATGCGCCAGATCAAATGCGTCACGCAAAACTACCCTTGCGACACGGCAGATGCGCCTCATTTACAATGCGGCGCGCCCTGGCACAAGGGTAGGCACTTGCGTGACGCATCTCGTCACGTAAGAGCGGCGCATCGCTGGAGTCACGTCGCCAACGCAATGCAACTCCAGTAATGCTCAGGGCCACCCAATACTTAACATGCTGTGTCAGTCCGTTCGCCTGCTTCAAGCAGGCATAAGGAATTGAATTGACGTAGCAGTGTCGCAGAAGTGCCTGCGTTAAATCTTGTAGATTTCACGCAGGCAATTTTGCGAGGCACACAGCCGCCGGACCGCCCACCCTGCGTACTAGGAACGCACCCATTGTGGTGCAGGCCCATGGCTTTGTAACGTGATGCATCTCCCTAGATGCGTCATGCTGTAAATGACTCGCAGGGATGCGGCACGTTTACGCCGCTGTTGCATCACGCAAGGCAACGTAAACGTGGCGCAAGGGGCTTGTAAATGTAATCTGCCCCCTAGTGTCTAGCATTATGCAGTTCTGTAAAGTACACTCATACATAATAGTTACTCAGGCCAATGAGACCACAAAATAGAAAACAAATAAGCATAGTAGCAACGCCACTGAGAAGGAGAGCAGTGCACCTGAAATGCACAGAAGATTTTGAAATATAATTTAACTACAATGTAATCGTCATCAGCGGCATTATTGGCTTGCTCCATGTAAAAAACAAATATTTGCAATACAACAACACAGAGAAGGAGAAAACATCATAGTAGTGAGTGATGAAATGGCTACTACTACTCACCAAGCCCGGGGATCTCCAAGCCGAGCTGGTCCAGCAGGTCGCGCTCCCGGTCCAGGAGGTCCGTCCAGCGATGGGTGACCTGGCTGTAGGTGCGCTGGACCCCGTAGAGGTGGGACATGGCCCAGCACACCTTCTCCCACCGCTTCCGGCGCTCCCGCATGTTGTAGCCGCCGGCCGCGATCCTGCCGCCTCCCGCGATGGTCCTGGGCAGGCGGCGCTGGACGAAGTAGACCAGCGCGCCCACTTCCTCCGGGCTGAAGATCTCCCATCGCATCACCTGCTCCCCCCTCAATCGAGCGCATGATGTCCTGGCACGGGGTCCAGGACTCCTCCTCCCCGCCGCCGCTGCCGCCCTCAAGTGCCTGGGCAGCTTCACGGCGCCTGGCTTCACCATGGTCTGGGCAGGTAAGGTAGGAAGTAGAAAATTAAGAAGGAATAGGATAGGGAAGAAGAAAAGAAAAGAGTTTAAAAAAGTAGTTTAAAAGTAAAGAAAAATAGCAGAAAAGACAAAAATATACAGCTAGGAAAAGAGAGGGATAGATAAGAAGCAAAATCGTTAAAAAAAAACTGAAAACAAGCAAAGGATGGCAGATATCAAGAGGATTAAACACCATGCCCAGACACAGGAAATGAATGAAAAACAAGATGGCCGGCGCCCGTTCACGAGTGCAAAAGTAAGTTCGCGCGAGATTTCCCTCGCGATCTCGTGCGAACTTCTACTCGCAATGCGCTTACTGCGCGAGATTATACATAGCGGGCGGAAACGGAAATACGTCACGCAAACAAAATGGCCGCGCCCGTACTCGACCTTGGGGTAAATTCGCGTGTTGCGCTGCAAGCGGCTCGCGAATACTGCAAAAAAACTCGCGAAACAACAAGCCGCAAAAAAATAAAAAGCTCATTCGCGCGAATTGGCGGCTTCCGCGGTCGGTTTCGCACGACGCCGCGCCCCGCAAATAGCGCGAAAAAAACGAAAAATGATTTTTGCAAAAGCAAAAGCAATGAGCAGGTGCAAAAGGTCAACCTCATGATTTGTAAGGATTCCCTGTAGTGCTTCCTGAGGGGGCCCTCCAGAATTCGGTTGCCTGCTTGCAACTATTGTGTGACCCTGCTCTGACCTTAACTGTATGCCACAAAGGTCCTGATTTACAGCTAAGGGAGCAGACAAGCAGGTGCCAGGCTGGAACTTCAAATTCAGTGACACATTAATTAGCCCCTAATTCATTATTGTCAGTTGGGGCAGGGCAGGTGTTGTTAATAAACTAACCCCAAATTAATTCATGTCAGTTCAAGAGGGCAGGTGGGCTTGCTTTTCCCCCCCATCTTCTACAGTGATGATGAACCAGAGGGTGGCATTGATGTAAAAGAGGGTGGCATGGGTCAAAGAGAGGGTGCCAGTGGTGAAACAGAGGGTGCTGGGAGGCTGTGATGATGAACCAGACGTAGAAACAACATAGTCGCGACCGTTGCGAGCCGACAAGTAAGTTCGCAATTGCTAGTACCAAATCCTCGCGAACTGGCAGAAACACTTGCGAACACAAAAAAAAAATCCGCAAATTCGCGAGAATTCGCGGATTTTGCGGATTGCGAATTCGCAAATCCACAAAATTCGCGAACGCGAGATTCGCAAAATTCGCCCATGCTTACTCATAAATGGGGCTCCTGGTGTTGAAGCAAATGTCTGACCTTCTTTGAACTCATGAAGAATTCCTCAAGTACTCCCAGTGCTTTTTTGAGCCGGTGGTGCACTTATTTTTCCTCATCTTGCATTCCTTACGAGCAAGAGAGGGAAAAACAAACAAAGGGAAAAGAAGGAGAAAGAAAAAGTTGGAAACCATGATAAAGGAATGCAGAAAGAACCTGCATGAGTGAGATCAAAGGGTAGGGAGCGTCTGGTAGGCGAAAAAAGAGGACTGAGATGATTCAGACTAGGCCTTGATATTATAATAATAAACGCCTTTTATATAGCGCCTGGTTACACTAGGTACAGTGTGTCCCCGCGCTTTAAAACTGATCACCAGCACTGAACTCCAAAGACAAGAAGACTGCTAGGAAGAGAGCAGAAGAAAATCAGGATTTGGGAAAGAGGTGGGTTTTCAAGCTACGCCTGAATCTTGCTTCTGATGGCTCCATCCGGAGCTCAATGGGGAGGTCATTCCATTGTTTACTAGCCAAATATCTAAAAGACCGGCCCCCCATCCCCATTCGGCTGGCTGATGTATAATATCACCAGTCACAGGCTTTTGAGCAGAGCCATGGGCACCGACAATTGCAACTGTAAGCACTAAGTACTCCTGTGATCCTACAATAGTTGCCTCATCTCGGGAGAATTGATAATCTAAAATGTTCCCTATGAGTTGCACCCTCTGACTCATAGTTTTGACACCATGCTCCTGTTAAAGATATTCACAACCCACCCTTAGAATTAAAAAAGCATTGGCAACACCAATCGGTCTTGCTCGTTTGTAAAGTTGAGACTGGGTGGGAGAGGAAACAAGACGCGCGGCCGCCATTATTTAATATGTTAATTTAAGAAAAAATCAACGGGCAAGCCGCGCACAATGAGATGCGCCTGGTTCAATTGAAAGCTGGTGCCCTGCTGAACCAGTGGTCAAAATGGGGAATAAAGACGAAGTACATGTAGGTAAAACAAGCAAGTAAAGTGGAGTGGAGTGAAGTGGAGAAGTGTGGCTCACCGGATAGAGGCGGCAGACTCAGAAGCAGAGGTCGGCCTGGGACCAGTGTTCAATTCCCGACGCGGTAGGGAACGGAACCAATGTCAGCGGGCTTGATAAATCTCGCCTCAGTGCCTCTCTAACCATGGGTCCCACGCTGCAACTCTGGGCAATAGCTTGCTTAATCTCCACAACGGCCCCCTTGCTGCCGGGGATGCGTGGCTTCACCTTGGGGATGCCCAATCGGGACCATCTCACAGGGAAAGCCAGGACGGGCTCCCCAGCGGTACACAGCGCCAAGAAACCCCAGGGTGAACTCGCGCTCTACAAATTCATACTAACATAACATAACATAACAAAGGGGGTGGTAGCAATTGGAGGTTCCAAATGACGACATGGCCATACTAAGGAGGGACTAACAAGCCTATTCAGGAATTGGAAGCCAGCAGTTAGAAAGGACAAAGACACAAGCCAATGGCAAATGTGGGCAGGGCTTCTCCTCCGTACAGTACCTACCCCAGATCGCCAGAGCAGCACTTGTGTGCTGGCTCAGGCTTGGCCTAAAAAGATCCAAGTTCAGAGTTATGCCAGTTCTTTTTAGCTAGGAATCCAAATGTTCTATTGGCTAAACTTCGGATCATCCCGTAATATGCAGCTCAGCTTCTTTTTGTAGAACCATGCTTCTTCATCCCTTCAAATGCAGCTTCACTACCATCAATTTGCAAAGTGGGTTGAAATGTAAAGTTTTATTGTCGGGCTGCTCTGTTCTTCAAACCAAAAGTTTGTTACTAAAATCTATCCGGTTGCCTTTCTTCTGTCCACGCCTTCCTATCGCAGTGTGAGAGAAAATGAAGTACCGATTTAGTCATTGGTGGGCAGTCCACCATCCGTCAGGGTGGCAGAGGTCACAATCGCTGGTCCTGCGGTAGTCACTGTGCCTTTACATGAGCCGCTGCAATGACGGCTCATGTCATTGCACTGATATTTTCTTGCATGACTGCTGTCTTTTAGACAGTCAAACACAAAACTTTGTTGTTTTTCAGAAAGAAACTCAAATCGCAGGAGTTTGTTTCGGGAAAACCAAAAAATAATGCCCCCCATGCCGAGGGAGTTTTCTCCACGTGTGGGATGTAGGCGCAACAACCATTGGGCTAAAAGGGCTGAGCTGAGCTGCATGTAATGAAATATTTGTAAATCTGCCCATTACTTTTCAGTGCACAACTTGTTTTCACTGGAAAGACTCCTAAAGGTAATGCAAAATAGCACGTTGTGCTGCTTTGTTTTAGTTTGAGTCAAGGGGTCGCCCCACAACACCAACGTTTTTGGACGCAAAGCCTTCTCTACTACCAATGCTAGATAGGAATTTGAACAAAAAAATACACTTCCTCAAGGCAAGCACAAAGCAGGAGAAATATTTTGATTACTCCACTCTTTTTTAAACTTTGCATTTCTGCTGCACTGTACAATACACATACAAAGTGGTAGAAGCTTTAAAGTTAGTCTAAACACAGGCCCATATTTACTAAATTTTTGCACCACGGACACGCCACTTTTTTAGCGCACCCACAATGCAAAATGTAGTTCGGGATTTATAAAGCCAAGCATAGCCCAAATTGCATAGCTATGTGAAAAAAAACAAGTAACTCGAGGCAGCGGTTATGCTTTGCATCAGGAAGGCCTTACATGGGTGGATGCACCACTTTTTTTGCGCAGCCACAATGCAAAATGTATTTCGGGATTTACAAAGGCAAGCAAAGCCCAAATCGGTTAGCTATGTGGAAGAAAAAAACAAGTAACTCAAGGCAGCGGTTATGCTCTGCATCAGGAAGCCCTTACATGGGTGGACCATATGCATTTCGGTGCATCTACATATGCATATTGAGACAAATCCAGATTTAATAAAGTCGGTAAACATGCGTTTGCCCTAAAATGGTGTGTCTCTCTTAGGTTGTCATGATGAGGAGAAATATCTTTATTTCTCCTTGTTAATTCCTCTTTGCATTCAAAGAGAAATAAACCTCTAGGAATAAGTTTGTTCAAGAAGGTATAAATTCCTGCACAAAAATATTTCTAACCAAAACATAGGGGGCCTCATTTATGAGGCCCCTTGCGCCATCGGAACTTCACTTTTCATGAAGTTCCGTGGCGCAGAAGCCTGCGTGGTATTTATCAGGCAGCAGTACGCCAGTTTTTGTGGCGTACTGCTGCCTGATAAATATCAGTCCCTTTAACGCAGTGTACTGCGTTAAAGGGGCGTGCAATGGGTGTTGCTGGGGGCGTTCCCAGCAACATCCATGGCCTTTTGACACTGCCCCAGATTTACGAGAAATCGTAACTCTGAAGCAGTGCCAAAAGCTTACGCCTCCCCAGGGGAGGCGCAACAGGGAGAAATGTCTTTATTTCTCCTCGTATTTCCTTTTTCTGTGTGTGCTGCATTCTACAGCACACATAGAAAGAGGAAAAGCCTCTTGTGATTATTTTTGTACAGAAAGGTTTCCCATTGTGCGCCGGCGGAGGGGAAAAGGACAGGAATGCGCCATATCTTATAGATACGGCGCATTTCTGCCCTTTTCTTTTGCCGTAGGGAAGCGCAGCAGGAAGGCCAGCTGCGCTTCCCTACGGCAAAAAGTCATAAATGAGGCCCAGGGATCCTTGCATGCAAAGGTGCCTGCGTTGGCTGTCACAAGTGCCCCAGTGCAACAGAGACCAGAAAGACACCATATGTTTGTAAATATGGTGCATGTCTGCTCTCTCCCTTTTACCCAACACAATGCAGTAAGTTCCCTTGCTGTATGAAAATTGAGTAAATCTGTGTCATAGTGTTTAGCACCGAATGGGTCTCCTTTCAGTACAAAACCTACGCTAGACTTACACATACACCTTTATACTAAGATGCAAAGGTGTGTGTGGCACTAAGCAGCCTTATTCTGCACCAGTCATGGACCAGTCCTGGAAAGAGATAAGCAGTGCAATATCTTTGTAGCTGTGGTGCTGTCCTGCTCTCTCCCTTTCATGCAACAGAGCACCGCGAGCGCAGCACCTTTGATGTGCACACACATCCAAATTTGAAAGCACTATGAGACCCTACAAGCGGTGCAACTAAACTACGCAAATGTTAGTAACACATATCATCTCACAGTTAACAGCATCCTGCTTTTCTTCTAGGCAGTTCCCGCTATGTTTCCAATCCTGGCCCAGGATGCCAGCATGCAGTGCATTCTATTTTCACACTGTGGAACTGCAGCTAATTTGTTTCTAATAAGAAGCTGCCACTCAGTTCACTGTGGCAGCAAAATAATTAAGCACGTCTTTAGCTAGAGGACAATTTAATGCTAATCAGGAAAAAGAAGACTAAAGTGACAGACTGCATAACAACACAAATACAATTTCTAGAACTATAACAGAAATGTTGAGTCTGACCAATCCAAACTGCAAAGGTTTTCCTGGGTCTTGTGATCTACATGGGAATTAGTTTACCATTTGCACATATCAGTATAACATGGCAGAATCACTAATGTCATGGTTACTTCCCAGTGATCTTCATTACTCCTAATCGTAATGGTCCTCATCTCAATCATCAATTCTTAGGCACGCCTATCTCCAAAGAGGAAGAACTCAGGAGCACATTGATAAGACAGAACACATCCACTCTACTCAGTGCTACACAAGGGTTGGCTTCCCAGCACACACCCTGACCTTGACCCTCACTAAATCAAAAGCTGACTCCAAGGATTGGTGGGCTTCTTGTAATGTCTGTGATGAGGATTAGCAGGATTGGGAGTAATCAAGAGTATGGGTAAGTAATCAACATTACCTCTACATCCCTCATCCCCCTTAATGCAACAGGTAAACCAAAACCAAAAAACTGTCTTCAACTTAATACATAGGATAAAATGAACATAGTATGTTACTAATGAAACACCGAGTAAGTACTTATTGGTGAAATACACAATTTAAGGCTATGTACAACCAGTCTAAAAGAGCAACCTTCCGACAATAGATTTTGTAGCCTGCACTGTAGTGTACATGTGTGGGAGGAGACCAACATAGCCACTCTTCAAATTTTAGATTACAGAAAATCCTGCAGTTTCACCAAGGAGAGAGCCACAGCCCTTCTGTTTTTATCCCGGAGATGCTCAGGGAAAGGGAGTACATGCCATGGATAGGCTAAAGCAATTGTGGAACAAATCCAAGAACTAATGGCTAATGTAGAATCTTTTCCCCTGTTTCACTAAGGTAAACACTTTTAGAATATTCCAAATAAATCAAAATTGAATGTAAGGCTTTCCCCCAAGAGAAGAAAAAGGGATTGGAAAAGACGGACAAAACAATATCTGTATCTATATGAGCTAAGGTTTCTACCTTGGGGAGAACTTCAAGATGTGGACAAAGCACAATACCATCCTCAAGGATTTTCAGGAAGGGAAATGTTAAACCTGGCACCATTGGCATGGGTCTCCCTTCCATTTTTTTCTATTGCCTCGTGTATTTTTGCTGGTGTTAGATGCTTTGGGCACTGTGCCACTGCTATCCAGTGCCCCAGTGCAAGTGCTCCCTATTGTAAATTGATGTATTAATCAGTGGTTCCATGTTTGGCTATTTGGTTTACTTGTCAGACCCTAGTCTAGTGCACTGAGTGTGCCCAGGGCGTGTAAATCCAAATGCTGCTGGTGGGCTTGCAGCATTGGTTGTGCCACCCACAGAAGCAGCCTTGTAAAATGTGTCTAACGTCTGCCATTGCGGGGCCTGCGTGCAGTCTTTTACTGTCATGCTGACTGGGCAGGTGCACTCACTTACCAGTCCCTAAACCTTCCCTTTTCTTGATATCAGTCACCCCTATAGTAGGCCCAGGGGCAAGGTGCATTTTAAGTATAAGGTAGGACAAGCCCTGATGTGTATGGCATGTCCTAATAGTGAATTACATCCATTTTCGTTTTTCACTATTGCAAGGCTACCTGTTCTCCGTAGGCCAGAATGGGCAGTTAGAGTTATTACATTTTATAATCCTAACTGTTCAGAGAACATGGTAGAAATTCGAGTTTAGTATGCTTGAACTCAGAATAATAAAATACATCTTTTAGTAAAGTTAATTTTAATATTCTGTGTTTGCCAATACCACTTTTCGAAAGTAGGTGTTTGCTTGTCTAACCATTCAAACCTGCCTTTGCTGGGTTGTGTATTCCTATGTCTGGTTTTGTGAGTAACAGGGTTGGGGAATTCCAGGAGACAGGCTGAGTCACCCAGTGGTGAATAGGGAGATCTGCATCTAGATGGGAGGGAGGAGTTGCACCTGGACCTTGAATAGGGCTGTGCCTGGCTTCCACAATGCTGGACAGGAGAAGTCTGGTAAACAGAGTGCTTCAAAACTGGTTTGGACTGGACAAAGGCCCCTCTCCCATCAGAGATCAAAGGATTTTGGGGTATAAATATTTGGACCCTAATCCCATGAAATTAGATTACTTTTGGACTACAAGAAGAAACTTTTACTGGGGAGAGGAATCTGAAGAAACTTAGGAGAGACTATTCCCATGCTGCAGTGCTGCTTGGGGGATTGGCCTGCAGTGGTTGCCTTACTGCCAAAGGAAGGAGAAAGGAACTTTTTGTACTTTGCTTTCAACTTATGGAGGATCTCCAAGGGCTTGGAAAAGAGCTTGCTTCCTGCTGAAGTCTCAAGGATAACATACTTCACCCCCCAGAGTTCTTGTGGAAGTGCCTGCAGCTGTTTTGGGCCTTCTGAGGAACTGCGTGTCGCAAGGAGCTGGAAGCGCGACTCAGCAAGAAGAAGCGTGTTGCCCGTGCTGCGCCTGCTGTCGCAACTCCAAAGGAGGGTGTAGCCGCTGGAACTGTCGCACTGCACCTCAACAGAGAGAAGCGTGCTGCAACGAAGAGGAAGCGGAACGAGGTCGGAGCATGTCGCCGTCGCTGTGCCTGCCGTCGAAACTCCGAAGGCGGGTGTCGCCGCTGGAACTGTTGCACTGCACCGCATCAATCAAGAGCACCTCGCACCCCCGAGAAGCGCGCCACCATCGGAGCTGCTGCCATCGCATCTTGAATGTCACCGCTGTAGTTGTCACATCGAGCGGAAGCTTCACGCATCATGGGAGAAGAGCGTTGCTGCTGGAGCTGTTGCCGTCGCATCGTGCATAGAACCGAGAACTTCTTTCAATCCCAAGAAGCGTGCCGCATTTGGAAGATCTTCACGTCTTCATTTCTTTGTATCTGAACTTTGCTGCATTTCCCATCGCTGCGACATTGCTTGTCGTGGAAGTGCAACGCAACCTAAGGTACATTGACGCAGAGTGTTGCATCTAAGAGCTGAACTGAACTAAGCTTAAATATACCATCTTAAAGTAATCATAGTGTTTATTTTTGTTGTTTATGGTCTTGTGGTAACTTTATATAAAGTCTACTTATTTTTTATATAAAAATTGTGTGGTGTCCATTTGTAGTGTTGTCACTGGGTTACTGGATATGGTCACAACTGCTTAACTTACAACGCATCTGAAATAAGCCTTGACTGCTCGCGCCACGCTACCTAGAGGGTGAGCAGGGGTTATTTTAGGAGTGTAATCCCCTTATCCTGACTAGAGGAGAGGGTCCCTATTTGTCACAAGTACCTACCTGTGCCAACTAGAGACCCCCAAATCTAACAGGAAGTCTGCACAATAAAGAAAACCAAGCACTCCAATTCAAATGAGCTGAAGAGGTTAAAATCCAGAAAAACAAACTTAATTGTCAGAAATTTAAGGTCAACAGAAGATCAAAGTTCAAATGTGGGAACCAAATTGATTCTAAGACCAGATGCAAGACCCAAGGAGAAGATAAAAGCCTAAACATAGAGAGAAGGAAAAGCTTTTAGGATATCGCAACCATCTGATCCAAGGATCTTGAAATGGTCAAATTGTTGCACATTGTGGTGTTAGCGTGTGTGTAGCAAGATTCTCTTGAAAACCCTTCAAGCAAAACAGAAATACAGAAAGGAGTTTATATTGAATAGAGGAAAAAGACTGAGTAGTACACCAATATTGAAAAGCTTTCCAGTGCCAAGGATAGGATGTTAAGGTGGAAGGGCATCTAGATTTCTGATTTCAGTGGTCCTGTTAAGATGTTTTATGAGTCTGCTGTTCTCCTAACCAGTTGCTTCAAACTCCACGCTCAGAAGGAGAGGCTGAGGAGAAAGGAAAACAGAGGAAGTTTCCAAACTGAAAGACTGGACATGGATAGAAAAAAATGGAGAGCTAGGGCCAGCATAGCCAGAACAGAAGCACCAGACAACTTCTGATGCTTTGTCTTGATTTCAAAGAAGTATCTGAGGGATCAACAGTAAAGGAGGGAAGACACAGACTAGGGGCCATATGTAGGAAGCCTAATTGTGCTCGCAAAAGCATTTGCAATTGCAAGTAGGGCAGTGTGCTATGTAGTACACAAAAACCCACATGCAAAATATGGAATCGCAAAATTAGCGATTCCTTATTTTGCTATAGCATTTAGGGAATCGCAAATTGCGATTCCATAAATGTAATGTAGGAAGCACCCAAGTTGAGCAAATTTTGGCTTAAGGAATCGCATAATACCACCAACTTCAGGTTGGTGGTATTTTGCGATTTCTTTGAAAAATTCCCTTTTTGGCATTTTTCTAAGTGCCGTATGGGTCACATACATGCCCTTAGGGCAAGTATGTGGGCCACATGTGCACACATGTTAATTTCAGGGGTGCAAAAGGGTTTCCTATTGACACCCTTACAACCCTGAAATTGCATTCTCAATTTGCGATTCTCTAATTGAGAATCGCAGATTGAGAATACCTACCCATTCATTCCTATGGGCCGACTAGCCCATAGGAATGAATGAGAAGGTATTCCTTATTTGCGAATCTCAATTCACGATTCGTAAATAAGGAATAAGTGGGATTCGCAATAAAAGTTTGCTAATCGTACCTACATTGCGTTTTGCGATTCTCTAATTGCGATTCCCATAAACCGCAGTTTGAGAATCCCAAAACACAATTTACCTACATATGGCCCGAGGTGACTAAAACAAAGGAAATAGGAGCATCCATCTTCCAAAGCACTGGCATGGGATAGTGGGAGCAACATATGGGCAGTTGAGCATTTTCAGGGAAAGCACACAGATCTACAAAAGTCCCTAAAAACTTGATCATAAACTCCTGAAGATTGATGGACACGAGTCTTGAGAGATGGAAAAAACCTGCTTAATCAGTACATCTGTCTGACCCCAATGTGAAAGGCACTTAAGGAGAGAAAATGTGATTCTGCCCAAACCTCTCACTATAAGGGTCCTAGACTGAGAGAACTTGATTGAGGCTGTATTATCAGTTTAAATAAGCACAGTCACTGTATTGCCCATACTAGAACATTTTGTCCATTTATTTGATGTTGGAAGTGACAGAGACCAATATACTGCCTACAGAATCCTCAAGGTTGAGGCGTCCTGTCAAAGGCTATCATCCTTGAGCTGACAGTGCCTCTAAGGTGGCACCCTATGCTAAGGAACTGAGGGGCATATTACCAACAACTAGCGATATTTATCGCTATGTTGGTTTAGCGGCGATATTTTTAGCGCCGAGCTGCGGCGATTTTTATCGCTTAGGAACCTTGCTATTACCAAGGTTTATCTCCTAAGCGATAAAAATCGGCCGAAATGCATGAATATCGCTGAAAAGTTCGCGATATTCATGCATTACCGAGCTAATGCTCTTAGCCATGTTATCCACCTACCATTGGATAACATGGCTAAGAACTGCTCAGAGGCAGGTGTTAGCTTTTGGAGATATTCGCGCTTAGCGCGAATATCTCCAAAAGTTGGTAATAGGAGATAGCGATGTTAGCGACTGTTTCCAGTCGCTAACATCTTGGCACGCCCACTTTGCATGTCATTAGTGATAAATATCACTGATATGCAAAACGGGGCCCAAGATGGTCGCTATCTCCTACTAGCTGTCGCTAACTGGTGTTAGCGACAGCTAGGTAATAGGGAGATAATTTTATCTCCGCTTTCTTGGCTTTTAAAGCCAAAAAAGCGGAGATAAACCCCCTTGATAATATGCCCCTTTGTTCCTTTGGTGGCACCATCAGAAAACCTTCATGAAGTGGAAATTCTCTCATTAAGGAATGTGGGATCAAGTACCAGGGCAGGGAATGAACAGAACTTGCCACAGCAATCAACAGGTCATGGTTCTAAGGCTCCGGATGCCAATGATGTAGAATATGAAGTTAAAGTGGGTGAAGATACCAATGTAACTAAGAAACTGAAAATATGCATGAGGCCATTTGTCACTAAACTTTCAAGAACTGTCTGGCTGCTGCTTGAATGAGAGACAGTAAATATGTTTGTGTGGTCCTTAATCTTTCTCCACCAAAAGCAGGTAGATAAAACAGCTCTAGGTCTGTTCTGAAATGGGCTAGAATGAAAGTTCTGTTTCGAGATGGCTCTGTCTGACATTTTGGCTCAGTCAATAAAAAATATTGCAGAGTCAAAGAAGAGCAATCTCTTTCACTGTCCCTTCTGGATCAGAAGCATTTAGAAGCCAGTCATCCAGATGAAGGAACATATATAAACTCTAAAGATGGGAGAGGAGAAACAATGGGAGCCACCATTTCAACAAAGATACTTGAAACAGAGCAAAGTCCAAATGGCAAGACCAAATATTTTTGGTGGCAGACAGCTATGGAATATAAAGGTATGCATCCAGGAGATTGATTGTTACCATGAATGCTCCTTTCAGAATTGTTCTGTGTAGCGTCTTCACTTTGAAGGGAATCTTCTGTACCCATAGATTAACTTCCCTGATACCGATGATCATCTGGACTCCAAGAGTTGTGAACTAGAAAGTCTATTTAACAGTTGTGAGTCTCTTGTTGTTCTCTGAATGTATGAACTATTGCTTGCTTTTGTAATGTGGAACGGACGGCTTGAAACATGGCCGTCTTTTGGAATGAGAATGTGGTCATGGAGTACGTATGGGCTGAGAATCTGAAGTAACACTCAAAAACTGGATTTGATACCTGTTGCTTATTCCCTCCCTCAAAGAACTCAAGCGCCTGCACTAGATTTTTTCACGGTTGTCCATGAAATGCTGCATCTGACCTCTACCTAGCTAGTCGGAGCTATTTCTGGCATAGTCAAAAAGTCATGCTTTTGACAGAGAAGAAGGTTTCCTTTGTTTTCGGAACAACCAGAAAAACTCTAATTATGCTTATTTGGAGATGGTAGCAGATGTCTTGAAGTTGATTTTCACAAGTATGTTAGACCTGCTTAATGTGAGGTAGTAGCAACAACTGTTTTGGTTTATGTAGTATAGTGCAGTATTATGGCAGAGTAAGTAAGAAGAAGTAATATTGACATATCATTGCCACTCCCTCAATCCCAGGAGAAAGGAAAGGTGTGTTAAAAATCAAATCGGTAATTTGCTAGTTATGCCCCCAGACCAGCATCATGTATGTTAACCATCTGGGCTCAATAGTTGGAGACAAGCTCATTTGTGTGCAGTGTCAAACATGGAAATGCTGAATGTCCTTATGGACAGACATAAAACATGCATTCAGTCAACAATCAGGAAAGAGCGCCTTTTACGACCTGCCTGCGATTATAAATATTTCACAAGAAGTGTGTCCTACCCCAGAAAGATTTCATGTGAGAATTCAAAAAAGTATTATCTTCTTGAAATAACTTTGCGAAAAACGGTTCTAATATGCTTCATAATAGAATTAGTAGAAGGTCCTTCTTAGTTTTAAATGCACTAAATCCCCTTTCAAAGATCACTGACCGCAGCCTATAAGGTGTCAATTCACTAAAAAATCACGGGACATATTACCAACAACTAGCGATAATTATCGCTATGTTGGTTTACCAGCGATATTTTTATCGCCGAGCTGCGGCGATTTTTATCGCTTAGGAACCTTGCTATTATCAAGGTTTATCTCCTAAGCAATAAAAATCGGCCGAAATGCATGAATATCGCTGAAAAGTCAGCGATATTCATGCATTACCGAGCTAATGCTCTTAGCCATATTATCCACCTACCATTGGATAACATGGCTAAGAACTGCTCAGGGGCAGGTGTTAGCTTTTGGAGGTATTCGCGCTTAGCGCGAATATCTCCAAAAGTTGGTAATGGGAGATAGCGATGTTAGCAACTGTTTCCAGTCGCTAACATCTTGGCACGCCCACTTTGCATGTCATTAGTTATAAATATCACTGACATGCAAAGCGGGGCCCAAGATGGTCGCTATCTCCTACTAGCTGTCGCTAACTGGTGTTAGCGACAGCTAGGTAATAGGGAGATAATTTTATCTCCGCTTTCTTGGCTTTTAAAGCCAAAAAAGCGGAGATAAACCCCCTTGATAATATGCCCCACTATTTGTTGAAATCTTATAAGTGTTGTCCACTATGTTTGCAAAGCACAGTATATTGCTCCACTTTGTCATATTGGCTCTGAGGTACCTCTGCCCCATCGCTTGAAGTGTTAGAGCCGCCCCTTGCTTGATGTTTAGCCCCGACTGCTTGCTTGAAGTGTTAGCCCTCCTTCCCCCGAAGTTCAGGTCTAGTTTGCGCCCCTGGTGGGATGCAAATATTTTTTCCCCGGTTTGTGACAGCCAAAAAGCAAAGGACACCAGACTGCTTATTCTAAACAGAGCCCTTGCTTAGACAGACCCTACTCCCTTGGGAAAATGGAGTAGATTTTCCTTCGGCAGAGCCAGCTGGAGCACCGACTGCCTGCCTGACTCACATTTGAGTAGGTGGACCTTTGGTGGACAGAGTACCCTCTCCACCAAACTCTACTTTAGGCTCTAAAACGTCACACTTCGGTCATAAACGGCTTCTAACTCCATTAAAGTGCCAGGAAACATTCACTTGTTACAGTGCTGTCTGCAAGTAGTGCCACTCATAATCATCATCATCATCATCATCATCATCATCGTTCTCTTGTCAGGTTCATTTCCTGCCAGTCCACTTCATGCAAGGGACCTAGAAAAGCAAAAGCGGCGTTTCATTTGTACTGCCCTTATTTGCATTTTCAAAATACTATTTTTTTCAAACATTTTCTCTCTGTAACACATGTACATAACACAATCCCTTTACAAAAATTCAATGTACTTTCACCACAGCCTACATCCCTTCCCCCAGGCGGCAGTAATGGATACTTTTCCAGTCCCGCCAACGACCTATTTCTCTTCAATTAATTTTAGAACTGCCTAAACGACCTTGTCTCACAGCAATAAATGTAAACAAAGAATGAACAAGCATCCTTTGCAATATACAAAAGATCATATTTCCTAATTCAAAATGATCAGGGCAGGGGAATGCATTTTCATTTGTTACAACGAAAATGCTTTCGTTCTCAGGGCAACCATAACTATTCCTATGCCGCCATGAAAAGGCACTTATATATTTTTTTTTAAAAAAAGGAAACCTTGATCTACATAACGCGTGAAAAGGGTTAGGCTGCCTTTGAATCCCTGACTTGATTCCACCAAGTGCTGCACTAAAAGGAGGCCACCTGTTTAGAAAGTGTTTTACAAGCTTCAACAGACCAAGCCAGGCAATAAAGTTGTCATCATTAATTTACAGACTTGTGAGTGTGTGTGTGTGTGCGTGCGCGCTCAAAATGTCTCTGTGTGCGGCACTAAGAGTGAAGCTGGCCAACTGAGCAGCCCTGTGTTCTAGATGGAACAGTGTTGAATAATATTTGGTCTGGTGGAGCCACTTGTGAAAAATAGATAATTTTGGATTGCTTACAATTAATCATTTTGTGGTGGTGTGCACATTGTTACTGTGTACATTTGGGCAGGGACTAGGATGTTTTATTTTCACATTTATGATTTGATGATTACATTTCAGGGGTAAAACAACTCTTTAATCCAGGCTTGTTGGTTACTTGTGTTATGTACTGTAGTTGAGGTTTGTGTAATTACATATCTACCACTAGTGCTGACACACAGCAGATCATAATTTCAAGGAGGAAAAGTGAATACTGGCTTCTGATGTTTATGTTGATTTGGAATGGTATGGTACAGTTATTTGTGTGTTATACTGATAAATAGGGTACTAGGGATATTTGGGTATGCTTACATGTTCATTCTTTTTGTGGGAGGTACATTGTTCACATTTTCTCAATTTATTTTAAGGGCGCTATATGTGGGTATGTCCTGGGAAAATTAATGATTTTTGTAATGAGGGTTCTGGGGTCAGCATCTTACAGGGTGGCAATAACACGTCTTAAAATAGATTAGCCTTCTAATGGATGTGTCGTCTTGGGTCATGCGTTCACATTTTTTATACCTTTTTGTATAGATTTATTTTAAGAATCAGATTGTTATTCATATCTTTGCTATGCTGAGTGCAGATTTGCCTGTGGATTTGCTCAGCAGCTGTGTGTGGGTCTACAACCAGTTCAAGGTGTATTTTCAGGGCCTGCAGCAGCAAGGACATCATGCTTTGGTTTGTGGGGGTGGGCTGGGTTTGTCAATTTGTAGTTTTTATCCTCTGTTGAAAGTATGTAGTATTTACCACCATGCATCCACCGGCGGATGACGAACTTTAAATATGGAGGATATAGTAGAGGTTTTTAGTGGTCCTTCTGCCATTTTTCACTGCACCGAACCTCAACAGCAATGCAGGAATGTGACCGAGCTGGTAGACAGAACACAGAGGTTCATCCATTAATGCTCTAGGCTCTCAATAGAGTAAACAGTAGGGGTTGGCAGAACTCTTTGAGTTTCACTATGCGGAATTCCATGGTGTTAAATGTAAACTTCATGAGATTCCACAGAGTTCTGTGAATGGGCAAAATTGGGCTGGTCACTGGTCACTTAGTCTCTGGAGCTTATTCCACGCTGCAAAATCAGCTAGCAGGTAGGGTAACCACTGGCCCCTTATTTTTAGATCTGGTGTTAGACAATATCTTTTGATTTCACTAACATAGTATTTATTATGTACTTCTTTGAAGGGATTTCCAGCCAACTCACTTCATCCATTGGTTTGTTGTTGTGTCGTTCACATTTTGCTTATGCCCATTACAGAATACAGCATGGGACCCTGTTAAGCCACCGGTTGACTTCACTTTGAGTGAATGTATTTTGCTCTTTCAAAATGAGCACATCTTTACGCTAAGTAGTTCCCTTTAGTGCCAGTGTTTTTGTTTTTACTTTATCATGTCTTTAATGTTGCCTGATGTGATAGCAGGACACCTTTGAAGTGAGGACACAGCACATTCAAGTTTTATCAGTTCCTGTCTCCTGCCAATGCTGCTGTTGATTTCTTTTGGAGTGGCCTTTGTTTTACCTGAATGTTGTTATTTCATCCACAGCATACCATACTGTGTTCCTGGACTCGGTTTCACTAATGGTTTTTGAATAAACTTTGTCCAGGAAGAAAATTAAACGTTATTGTGTTTAATTTTCGGCACAGTTGTAACACTTTTATTTAATTAATTTAGGTTTAGTATCCAATATTTTATACTATGAATCTTCTTTCCTTCCTTCTTTCCATCTTTCTTTGCTCCTTTCTTTCTTTCTTTCTTTCTTTCTTTCTTTCTTACAGTCCTTCTTTCTCTTTTCTTTTTACCTTCTTTCCACCTTTCCCTTTTCTTCCCTACTTCCTTCTTTTTTGCCTTCTTTCCTTTTTCTTTCCTTCTTTCCTTCTGTTTTACCTTTTCTTTTTTCTCTTCTTCTATGCTTCTTTTCTTCTATCTTTCTTTCCCTTTTTTCATTTAAAAAAGATGCTTTTTCATTTCCTTTTTTCTTGTTTGCATTCTTGCCCTCTCTGTTTCTTTCTACACATTTTTTGTCCTTCCTTAGTTTTTTGCCTTTTTTCTTGCTGTCTTACATTACCTAATTCGATCTTTTTTGCTTTTTACTTTGTCTTCTTTTGTTTCTTTTCTTTCATTTTCTGTCCTCCTTTCTTCTTTCTTTCATTCTTTCTTGCTTTTTTGCCTTCTTCCATTCTTTCTGTTTTACTTTTTTCTTTTTTCTGTCCTTTCTGTTTTGTCTTCTTTTCTTGATGTCCTTCCTTTCCTTCTTTTTTTATGCTTTCTTTCCTTTTTTCTTTCCCCTTCTTTTGATCTTCTTTCCTCTCATTTCCGTCTTTCTTTTTTCCTTCTTTACGTTTCCTTTCATTTTTTTATTTCTAGCTTCCTTTTTGCCTTCTGTTCTTCCTTTTATGCCTTCATTCCTTTTTTTGTATGCCTTCCTTCCTTTTTGCTTGCCTTTCCTACTTTCATGTCAACCTTCATTCCTTCATTTCTCCCTTTCTTTTTTTTCTTCTATCCTGCCTGTTTTTTCTTTCTTGCCTCCTTTCTCAAAGGCAAGAGGTTGGCCTCCAATGCAAAGTTGATTGGCTTTTTCTAGGCCTTTTGATATTACTAAAATTATATATTATATAATACAGTAACATAGTAACTTATAAGGGATTTCATGAAGTCTTCATTTATTAGTCTGTGATTTTGTCCTTCACATTTTTCTCCTGCCTACTGCATCTTGCATCAATGGAAAATAAATGTGACCACTTCAGCCATTGACTGACTTCACTATGATTAATGGGATCCTGAGCTTTCACAAGGGCAAAAAGAACAAATGATGAATGGAATGTTGAACAATGCAAACATTCACCCCCACTCACAAAGATCGGGGTTTAATCCATCGTCCTTCTGCTCACCTTGCCGCTCCCGTTTGGACCCAGCGATATGCACTTCAGTCTTGACTGTGTTCCTCATGGACGATGGATTAAACCCTGACCTTTGTTACTGGGGCTGAATGTTTGTATTGTTCAGCATTCTGACCATTATTTGTTCGTTTTGCTTTTGTCGCCCTATGTGGGTTCCAGGAGGCTTGTTTACGGTCCAGAGAGTATCTGGCTTGGCAGTTCAAGCTGGACCGTTTCTATGAGGAACAGGGTCAAAACGTATTTGAATATTGCTGGGTCCAAACTGGGGAGGGGGCGAGGTGAGCAAAAGAATGATGGATCCAGGTCCTCCCTGAAATGCCTCAACAGTGGGACTGTATTCAAATCCTACATCATGTATAATGGGGTGACCCAGTGCCCCTCAGAACCTGGGTGTGTGGAATGTGAAGTGATGTTGGTTCTGTCTGGTACAAAATTGCTTTAGCACTTAATCAATAATAGACATCAAGACGAGAGGGACAATTACTCCAACACTTACTCAATAAAGAATTCAATAAAGAAGAGAAGAACACACCAATTAAGTGTTGGAGTAATTGTCCCTCTCGCCTTTATGTCTATTATTGATTAAGTGCTAAAGCAATTTTGTACCAGACAAAACGAACATTACTTCACATTATATTCAAATCCTAGGCCAACTTTCTATCTCAGGTAACCATGAACCCCAAATATATAAAATAATCCTTCTCTCTCTGTGTAGGGGTACTATCAGACAATTGTGGCATCAGACCCATGAGTGGATTGTAAAAAGATTTATTCAAATTCACTGTGAGTCCCGATGCATCCCATATGTGAACAACATTCCGACCAAACGCTGTCTGGTAATTATTGGATTTTGCAGAAAAAGCAGGACATCTTCTGCATAGAAGGATATCATATCCTCCCTTCAAGTTGGCCAACGGAACCCATCTACTTGTGCATCTCTAATTATCCTTTTTGCCAGCAGCTCATTGGGCATGGGGAATACCTGCAGAGAGAGAAGGCATCCCTGCCTGACACCTCGTTTTATAGGAAAGGATAAGAACAGTGTACCGTTGACTCTCCCCTGTGTAGTTGGGGCATCATAGAGTGCTTGCACACAATTCAACAAATGCGGCCTAATGGTTATTTCTTAAGCACTTGAAAAACAAAAGTCCCATGTGCTGATTCAAAGGCCTTTTCATAATTTACTAACATTATGGCCACTGGGCCCCATAGGTGGGGCAACCTAGCCAGGGCCACATGAGCTTAGCGTAGGCAATGCCTGGTGTCTTCGCTTGGGATAAACCCATTTTGAACCTTGTGTACTAGCTTAAGTTCCGAATCACCATAGCTTGCTTCATCCTCAATATTTTTGCAAACAGTTTAGCCTCTGCACTAAGCTAGGAGATGGGTTTTTAAGATTGAGACTTCTTGTTGGGCTTAAGGGTAGTGACAATCGTCACTTCTTTGGGGTCTCTTGGTCGAGTAGCATTTTGTTCCGCCTCCTTAAAGAGGCCCAGTATGTGGGGAGAGAGTAGGGAAGAGAAGATTTTAAAATGCTCAGTAGGCAGGCCTTTGGGCCCGGTGTTTGTGTACAAGAAAATATCCCTTAAAGCTCTTTTAGGGAAAGCAATTGGTCTAAGTCCCTACAGGTCTTACTCTGTAAGAGTTCTGATGTGAGGGTAATTTCCTAAGAGGCGCATCATTTCCAGTGGAGGGCACTCCGTCACACGTAGGAGATTTTCTCCCATCTTACTACAGATTTACATGTCTCCCAAATGGTGAAAGTGGGACAATACTGACAGGACATTTAACTAGAGGTATTCCTGAGTCATGCCCCACATCCTATCTCACAGGGTTCTGTCCCTCATCCAATAAGCACTGCGGTATCTATATCTCCTCAAACCACACTATGACCTTGTTAACCACTTTTTCATTGGTGCTTGATCAAACAATCTCTTTTGTAATATAAAACCACGGCTATGGTGCCAAGCTCGGCCACTTGCACAAACAAATAATCCATGTGAGAGTGGCACCCATGGAGGCCCAGCTAGCCAGCCAAGCACCAGTCTTAGTGGGAGAGGAGCTGCCCCCAGATCCAGCTTTGAGTGACAACATTGGAGGGGTTGCTCCTTTCCCTGGCCACACCTCTGGGGTAGGCACAGGAGCTCTGCACAGGGGAAGAAATGTTCTGCCAAGTAGGATTTAAGTAGAGAGGGCCACTGTGGGATTGTGTGCAGCAGGGCATTCAGGAATGTCTATAAAAGTGGGTAGGGTTTAGGAGAGACCAGGAGGGATCAGGAGTTACCTCCACCCACAAGCCAGTGCCAGGCATAAAAGTGGTACCCCTGGGCACTTTCTTCATAACACTGCTGGACTTTGGAAGACAGAAGAAGGACAGAACCTTTTGTTGTTACCTCTGATGAGAAGCCTAAAGGCTGGACCTGCTCCCACTTGTACCCAGGACAAGGAAGTTGACTCCAAGGGTCAGTTGGCTGACCTCCTTTCAAGCTGCAGGGTTGTCGAAGCTGCAAGAAGCTTACTTTCCTGAAGAGTACAGCTGACTAGTTCCAACTGCACCAGCTTTTGACCCTACTGGTGGCTTCTTTTGGTCTGAGTACTGAACCCAAAGTGCTGTTCTTGAGGTCCTAAAACTGTTGGCTAGTTTTGGAGTGTACTACTCCTACACAAACTGCTCAATCTGGAACTTACAAAGTTTTTGTCAACTTTTCTTCGAAAGAGCCAAGAGGAGACTGGGCCTACCCTCCAGCCGATTATGTTAATGTCAAATCATTAGTCAGATCCAACTGGCTACTTTGTCCTGATGAAGGTGATCTGCCTTTCAGAAAAGTTTATACATCCAAGAGTAGAGATCTTTAACGAGAGCGATGCCAAACCAAAGCTGATCGCTATCAAGTCCTTCCTGGACACAGATGTTGGACTTCGCTTGCTCCCAGCTTTCCCCCCTTCATCAACGACCACACCAGGGCCCCACTCTTCAGCAACTGGCTCTCAAAAGCACTTGAACGATGCGTACTTCATCAACTAACACAACATCTGGACAACATCAACCTCTTAGACCCCCACCAGTCTGGCTTCAGAAAAGGCTGCAGCACAGAAACCACGATTCTGAACATCATAGATGATATCCATGGACCACTAGACTCTGACAAATGCTGCCTCCTCATTCTCCTTGACCTCTCTGCAGCATTTGATACAGTGGACCACAAATTCCTCATCAGGGCTCTTCAAGAAAGAGCTGGTCTCGGTGAGGTAGTTCTCAAGTGGTTTTCCTCCTTTGTAAATAATCGCACGCAAAGGATCGGTGCTCTCTCCACAACTCTTTAACATCTATATGGAACCGCTCTCCAAATTACTCAGAAATGCCAACATCCGCTTCCACCTCTACACGGATGATACACAGATCTATCTGGAAACTTCCTCTCTCAATGACATCCAACGACTAAATGTTGTCCTGAAAGATGTTCAAGAATGGCTGACAAACAACCACCTGAAACTAAATCCAGACAAGACCGAGACACTCATCTCGAACAAAAAGGACAACCCACAAATCACCGAATGGCTAAAGGCTATCGATGCGCTCAAAGGGAATCTTACTCTAGCAGACTCTGCTAAATCCCTAGGCGTCACCTTAGACTCAAAACTTAATATGAGGAAACACATTAAGAACTCGGCCAAAAGTGCATTCCTTAACCTTAGACTTCTGAACAAAATCAAACCAGACATTCCAACCAAGGATCTCAAACTAGCCACACAATCTCTGGTACTGTCAAGACTGGACTATGGGAACGCAGTCCTAACAGGTATTCCTAAATCGCACCTGGCACCGATCAAAACAACATTACATGCGGCAGCCAGAATGATCACCCACATCAAAAAATCTGATCATATCTCCCCTGCACTCAAAGAACTCAAATGCCTCCCAGTAGAAATGCAAAGTAACTTCAGAACAGCCTGCCTAACCCACAAAGCCCTCCATACTGGCAAACCTGAATACCTGGCAAAAAAACTAAAAAAAGCAGGCCAATCCAAGAATCTAAGAAGCTCTAGCTCCCTCCAACTCATCCCACCTAAAACTAGAAAGAAAAGAACAGCGGACTGCTCTTTCACGGGAACCGCCCTCAAAATCTGGAACTCCAATCCCCCCGTACATCAGAACCATACCGTCCTTTGTGGAATTCAAAACTCAACTCAAATCCCTGTTCCTCAACCGCTCCCTTGGTTGTGGATAACAGGGAACAGTCAGCATCCACAGAGCTATGCGTCTCCAAAGAATCTTGTAGCCAAAGAAGTTATGCATTACAATTACGCAGCTCTTACGTTGACACTCGTTGATTGGTATACCGTTCTTATGTCATGCTTCTGTTGATTATATGCCATTCTCCTACTGTAAAGCGCTCTGATACCTCTGGGTCTTAACAGAGCTATAGAAAACCTCTTAAATAAAAATAAAAATAGTTGTACCCTGCTTCAGATCCATCTTGCAGATTATCCCGCCAATGGCTTGTCAAAGGCCATCTTTCCTCTAGAAAAATGTATAAGCCTGAAGGTAACTCTTTGACCGGAACCTAACTGGGCCTCGTTTCCTACATGCACCTCGTATCTGACACTTGTTCCATCGCGATTGGCCTCAAACCCTAATTTCGTCCTGGTCTAGCATGACCAGTTCCCACAGTTGGCGCTTTGCGCTTTTTGGTGATATTTTCATTTAAAACTTTAAGGGCCAGATGTAGGTAACTCATTTTTACCGATTCTAAAATACCGATTTTTACCGAATCGGTATTTTAGAAAAGGGAAATGAGATGTAGGTAAAAAATCGGTAAAAAATACCGATTCGGTAAAATTCTGAAACCCCGAACCGGTATTTACCGAATCGGTATTTACTGATACGGCAAATACCGAATCGGAAATTCACATGCAATCCTATGGGCCTGGTTGCCCATAGGAATGAATTGAATTTACCGAATCGATATTTACCGAATCGGTATTTACCGAATCAGTAAATACTGAGTCGGGGATACAAAATATCAGGCAGTTGAAGTATCAACCAATCACATGCCTCCACCCCGCCCCTCAGGCAACCAACAGAGCAATCCACCAATCCTGTGCATCCACCCCACCCCACAACCAGGAAGTGGCCACACCCATGCAGGTGCAGAGTATCTGATCACACAGGAGAGCAGTTACACAGAGACAGGCTGTTGTGAGGCTGAGCTCTGCAGGACAAACAAATGGATCCCCAAGACTCCCAGAGGGAAGGTGCTGAGAGGAAGAGGAAGATGAAGTTCAGCACTGGTGAACTTCAGGTGCTGGTGGAGGAGGTTGTCAAGCACTACCCAAAAATCTTTGGAAAGCAGTCCCTGCGGGTACCAGAGGCTGTCAAGAGAAACACCTGGCTGGGGATCCAGACCAAAGTAAACGCAATAGGAGTGACAACCAGGGAAGTGGACGATCTCAAGAAAAGATGGTATGATCTAAGGATCATAACCAAGAAGAAATTGGCTGCAAGAAGTAAGGAGGCCAATGCTACAGGTGGAGGGAAGAACAGGGCACCTGCTCTCACGGATATGGAAGAGCTTGTGGAGTCCACACTGGAGCCAGAGTGCGTTGTGGGGATTGGTGATGTAGACAGCTCAGCCCGAGCTGCATCAAAGAAAGGTAAGGGACATGTCCATCATCCCTCACCCCTTGCCTGTGTCCCTCCCCCAATGTGGCTGTGTGTTGAGGAAATCCAGTACAGACTTCAGTCTTCACCTGCAATGCATTATGGAAGTGGTAGTCATAAGAATACCCATCAGAGCTGTCAACATGAAATAATGTCAGGCATGCCACACAATACAATTAGAGACATGGGAGGAGCAGGAAATAGTGATATTATATTGTGATTTAATAGTGAATTACACGGTGAAAGCACCACTAAGACTCTGTCCATATCTGTCCACAGGAGAGACATCACGCAAGTCAATGCAGGAGAGGGAGAAGATACATCCCCAAAGGGATAGGAGTGAGCAAGAAGGCAGGGATGCAGGGCCCAGCACTGCAACACCTACAGCACCCTGCACACAAGCAGCTGCCACACCAGAGGCAGACACCATGCAACTTGAAGCATCTCCTGTGCTCCTTGACTCACCACAACATGAGTCACAACAACTTGACACAGCAGCAGACACAGAGGTGTCAGACATCTGCATGCCCAGGAGGCATGACGTTCCCCCGCAAAGGATCCTACGAACATCCTCCGATGAGGAAAGGGAGGGTGAGGAGTCAATAGAGTCAATGGCAGGAAATGCACCAGGTCTTACATCTAATCCTGTCAGCCGATCTGGAGGAACAAGACGTCGTAGGGTCCGGGAGGCAAGCGTGAGTGGCCTTGATGAGGGTGTCTTCCGTGGCCTTGAGACCACAATGGTCAAGGTGCAGCGCCTGCAGGCAAAAGCTATTAGTGCAGTGCACAGACAAATGCGCCATTTGAACACAAATTTTGTTGACATGAACAAGGGAATTACATCAATGGCAGACAGCATGAGGGACATGGCCGTTGGAGTCAGGGACATGTCACAGTGTGTGATGTCACTCTGTGAGGAACTACATGAGGACCGTGCACAAAGGTGCAGGGAGAGCCATCGCATGCAACAGCAGACAAGGGGCATGCACCGTCTTGCAACTGCGATTTCACTGCTGTGTCGCCGTTCAGTTGCGATGCAGGAGGGGCTGGTGCACTGCTGTACTGATCTCATGAGGGGGATGGGGAGAGTCACTACAGCAATGGAAGTGCTGCTGATAAACCAGTCAGCCACCACAGGAGCAGAGGGTGTAGGGGACACAGATACCACTAGTAGCAGGAGCAGCGCCCCTGTCCCTGAAATACAGAGGAGCAGTAGACGCCAGAGTGCCGGCGCTGGCACAGCAGACTTGGAACTAAGCCAACCTCACGCATCACGCAGTGCTGTTCATGGGCGCAAGCAGTGAGTCTGCCAAATTCAGTTGGACATGTGAGGGTGAGGTAACCCCCGTCCACCCAGTAGTGCTAGGCACACTAGTATGTTACAATTGTGTCTTTAGACATTTAACGTAGTGCCAACTAAACTACGTGCATTGCAGTACAACACGTGCTTTGTCTCTATACTTACTCAAAAGTAGTTGTGTGTGATCTCTGCCCGTCTCTGTCTTCCGTCTGTGGGTGTTGGTACTACTACTGTGTTGGCTGCTGGTAGTGCCTACTCATCGTCATGGTCTTCAAGTCCTCCAATTCCATCTCTGTGCCCTTCATAGTTGCGAGGTTGTGCAACATTGCACAGGTTGCAATGATCTTACAGCATGTTACTGGTGAGTACTGCCGTGCCCCCCACTTTTGTGGAGGCAGCGGAACCGGCTCTTCAGTAGCTCAAATGTGCGCTCCACGATGTTCCGGGTGGATTTATGTGCCATATTGTATCTTCTCTGGATGGGGGTTGTGGGGCTGAGGTAGGGTGTCAGGACGAAGGAACGGAGTGCATATGCACTATCCCCTAATGTGAAAGAAAAAATTACATTACTCACAGGCACACATTGACATACGTCTGCATCATCTATCAAGGGAGTGTCACCCAGTAATTTACCTAGCAGGTATCCTTCCCCGAATTCACCCGCTGTCAGGCGGGTGTAGATCCCACTGTTTTTGAATATGTAGGAGTCGTGGGTGCTTCCTGGGTACCTGGCCACTATATCTATGATAATGTACTTGGCATCACAGATTGCTTGTACATTAATTGTGTGTGATGACTTCCTGTTCCTGTATATGTTCTCAGTGGCAGCTGGGGGCAAATGGGGATGTGGGTCCCATCAATGCAGCCAATCACATGTGGGAAATTTGCCATGAGGTAAAAGTCAGTCTTGGTCCTGAGCAAGTCCGCATCAGTGTCTGGGAAGTGGATGTAATGCTCCATTCTTTGCATCATGGCATCCAGGAACTTTCAGAAAAAACGCGACAGGCAGCTCTGGGACACCCCACCTACCGCAGCAACAACACGCTGGTAGCTCCTCAGAGCACCTGCACATGGGGTGGGATGGCGTGGGCCCTTGGTTTTGGGTGGTCCAGGAGTGGGTGCAGGTCCCTGATCAGGTCCATGATGGTCTGGGGGTGCAGTCTGTATCTTTGCAGTATCCCTGGCTCTGTCAATTGGAAGAGTGTTATCCTCTGCCTGTAGACCTGCTCCTCCCTTCTCCATTCCCTCTCACCTGCTGCCTGTTGCCGTAGCCGTCTTGCTATGACATAGAAAGCCGCCATTGTGGTTCCAGTGTTGCATTTTGGGGCCCTTTTTTATAGGCTGCATCTGGTTACCACCTGCTTTCAATCCATGTTAAATACTGATTCCTAAATACTGAATTTTCAGTAAATTCGGTAATTTAGCGGTGACCTACATCTCGATGGTGTTGTTTTTTCCATTTATTAATTTCCGAATCGGTAATTTTACCGATTCGGTACATTTACCGACTCGGTATTATTTACGATTTGGAAATTTTATCGATTCGGAACATTTACCGACTCGGTATATTTTCAGTATCAGTAAGATTTCCGATTCGGTAATTTTACCGGTTCGGTAATATTTCCGAGCCGGTAATCTACCGAATCGGAATTTTTACTGATTCTGTATATTTTGGGCGACCTGCATGTCAATGTCCAAATACCGGTCGGTAAAGGCCGAAATGACCACTTTTTGGCCCTTACTGACCGGTATTTGGCTACCTACATCTGGCCCTAAAAATCCATAACTCTGGCTGCTCTTACTGGATTTTTGCTGTTTGTGTCATTTTGATCATTGAAAAAATCTACATTGTAATAAATTTGAGTGGAATTTTTATTGTATTGTGATTCCATTGGATGCAAACAAAGCTTTTGGCAGAGTGGAGTGGGCCGATTTATTCCGAGTACTGGTGAGAATGTGAATGGAGTAAAATTACTTAATGAAAGTATTGTGGTTATACCCAAAACCAACAGTCATAGTAAAATGTAATGGTCGTATAGATGCAGAGCCGAGTTCCACAGAGAGGCCAGCCAAGGACATTCACTTTCTCCACTTTTATTTATACAAGGGCTAGAGCCCCTTGCTTAAGCAAGTTGCCAAAATAAGAACATAGTTGGGAAAAAAGCAGTAGAACACAATGTCTTATATTACACTGATGATGTCTTGGTCACTCTATCAAAACCTGGAGAATCATTTTAACACAACTCCAGCACGTACCCAGCTTGAATTAGGCGCGAAAGAGGTGTGAACATTGCTCCCAGGGACGAGACAATGGCCATGAAGTGAAGATCTCAGAGATAGCTGGATTCTCTGGGTACAGAAACATTGGGGGGAAAAACGAGACATTACTGATATCCAGGCACACAACGGTGCCTGCCATAGGAGACCACCCACTCAAACGAGATATATTTAACTGACGTATGTGGATTTTTACCTCAATACTTGTCTTTGTTGCCTGCTGGTAGGCAATATCAGCCCTCTCATACAAGGGATCCTATGTGATTGCGCTAGATATTCAGCATTCACTTTGCCAATGTGCGGTGACAGCTAGATGATTAAATTGAAGGTGATGCACTGACTCCACTATATCTTTATGATGGTTACACCCTGTATCCCCTCCACACTGATTAAAGAGATGGCTACATTGATTGCATTGGCGAAACAGCATCAATCAATCAATCAATCAATCAATCAAATAATTTGTAAAGCGCACTAAATACCCGCAAGGGTTTCAAGGCGCTGAGGGTGGGGAGAGGGGTGGTGCTGATGCTACTGGTCGAACAGCCAGGTCTTGAGTTGTCTCCTGAAGGTTAGAAGGTCTTCAGTTTGTCGTAGGAAGAGGGGGAGGGTGTTCCAGGTCTTGGCAGTGTGGTGGGAGAGGGATTTGCCTCCAGCTTTGGTTCTATGGATGCGCGGGATGGTAGCCAGGAAGAGGTCTGGGGAGCGGAGTTTCCTGTTGGGTACGCAGGACAGTCGACTGTTGAGATAGGCTGGGCCGGTCTTGTGGAATGCCATGTGTGCGTGGATCAGGAGCTTGAAGGAGATTCTTTTGTCGACAGGGAGCCAGTGCAGGTTCCTCAGGTGGTGAGTGATGTGGTCGCGGCGCGGAACATCGAGGATCAGGCGTGCAGAGGCATTCTGTATTCTTTGCAGTCTGTAGATGAGCTTGGTCGGGGCTCCGGCATAGAGGGCGTTTCCGTAGTCGAGTCTGCTGCTGACTAGGGTCTGGGTGACTGTTTTCCTTGTGTCTGTCGGGATCCATCTGTACATCTTGCGGATCATTCGGAGAGTGTTGAATCAGGTGGAGGAGACAGCATTGACTTGTTTAGTCATGGTGAGTTTCGAGTAGAGGATGACTCCCAGGTTGCATGCGTGGTTGGTGGGTACGGGGGGTGTCCCAAACAATGTGGGCCACCAGGAGTCGTCCCATGATAAGGGGTTGGGCCCGAGGATAAGGATCTCCGTCTTGTCTGTGTTCAGCTTAAGGCAGCTATCCTCCATCCAGTCGGCGACGGCCTTCATTCCCTGGTGGAGGTTGGATTTGGCGGTGAGGGGGTCCTTGGTGAGGATAGAGGATCAGTTGTCGGCGTAGGAGATTATGTTGAGGTCGTGAAGTCGGGCGATGCATATGAGAGGCGTCATGTAGACATTGAACAGCGTCGGGCTGAGGCAGGATACCTGCGGGGTGCCGCAGATGATCTCGGAGGCTTCGGATCGGAACGGGGAGGCAGACTCTCTGGGTTCTACCAGAGAGGAAGGAGGAGGTCTAGTCCAGGACCTTGTCTCGGATCCCTGCGTCGTGGTGTCGTGTGCGTAGTGTGCAGTGGCAGACATGTCGAAGGTGGCGGAGAGGTCCAGAAGGATGAGGGCCGCCATCTCGCTGTTGTCCAATAGGATCCTGATGTCGTCTGTGGCGGTGATGAGGGCGGTCTCCGTGCTCTGGTTGCTGCGGAATCCTGACTGGGAGGGGTCCAGGATCCTGTTGTCTTCGAGGTAGCGGGTGAGCTGGATGTTGACAATCTTCTCGATGACCTTAGCTGGGAACGGAAGCAGGGAGATGGGCCGGAAGTTTTTCATTTGGCTCAGGTCCGCCACGGGTTTCTTCAGTAGGGCGTCGATCGCGGCGTGTTTCCAGCTTTCAGGGAAGGTCACGGTCTCGAAGGAGTGGTTGATGTTGTTTGCGTAGGTGGGGTGTGATGGAGCTGCTGGCTTTGTTAAAGATGTGGTGTGGAAAAGAGTCAGACGGCGATCCGGAATGGATTGTGCTCATGGTCTTGATTTTGTCTTCGATGCTCACGTTGGCCAAGGTTGTCAGGGGGTCGTAGTCGGAGGGGTGTGGTCGTTCCGGCGTGATGGAACCTGTTAGGGTCATCCGAGGGTTGAAGCTATTGTGGATGTTGGCGATCTTGCGGTGGAAGAAGGTGATGAGGGAGTCGCACAAGGCTTGCGACGGCGGGATGTTGTTGGCGTTGGATCTGGGGTTGGAGAGTGCCTTCATGACGTTGAAGAGCTCCTTGCTGTTGTGTGCAGTGTTGAGGCAGTCTTTGAAGGAGGTCCTCTTGGCGGTCCTGATGAGGTGGTGATGGTTGCGGATGGCGTCTTTGTGGGCTGCGCGGCTGCCTGGCGACTTCTCGCTGTGCCATATGTTCTCCAACTTCCGGCAGGAGCGCTTTGTCGCTATGAGTTCCGGGGTGAACCAGTTGGCTCTCTTGCTGGTGTCTTTGAGGGTTTGTTTTTTCAGCGGGGGTAAGATGTTGGCGCAGTCGTCCATTCATTGTCTGAGGGTTCGCGCACAATTGTCGGGGTTGGAGGGGTTGGTCGGTGGGTTGAGTGCAGGGTTTGTCTGTAGTTGTGCTTCAGTGATTTTGCCCTAGCGGCAACGGGGCATCTGTAGGGTGTGGTGGTGTGCGACGGGTTTCCGGAAGGTGAAGTGGATGCAGTGGTGGTCAGTCCAGGTGGGTTCGGAGACGTGGCTGAAGGAGACGTGTGGGCTAGAGGAGAAGGTGGCGTAGAGTGTGTGTCCGGCGATGTGGGTCAGCGTTGTGACAAGCTGTTCCAGTCCGAGGTTGGTGAGGTTGTCTATCAGGGTGGAGGAGTTGCTGTTGTTCTCCAGATGGAAGTTCAGGTCTCCGAGGAGGATGTAGTCCGTGGAGGTCAGTGCGTGCGTGCTGATGAAGTCAGCAATGGTGTCGAGGAATTGTGGTCGGGGTCCGGGTAGTCTGTAGACGAGGGTACCTCCTAGGGTGGTCTTGGAGTCCGTGTGGATCTGGAAGTGCATGGGTTCGGCAGTGCTGAGTCTGTCGTTGGTGTTTGTTGAGACCCTGATGGTCTTCTTGTGGACGATGGCAATTCCTCCTCCGACTCCGTTGGTGCGGTCTCTGCGGGTGATCTTGTATTCGTCAGGGATGGCTATGGTGATGTCTGGAGAGGAGGCTTCGTTCATCTAGGTCTCGGTCTGAAGGCGACATCTGGAGATGCAGTGTCGAATAGGTCCCAGAGCTCAACGGCGTGATTGCGTGCGGAGCGGGTGTTGATCAGGATGCATCGGAGCTGGTTGTGTTTTGTCGTGGCGGGTGTCTATGCGTCTTCGATGCAAGAGAAGCTGCAGTTCAGGCAGGCGAAGGGACCGTGGGTGCGCTTCGGGGTGGCCCTGCAGCAGGTGGGAGTTCGTCCTGGGTTGAGAGCGATGAGGATGCTGGCGTCGTATCGGAGGTGGTCTACATGGCTGGTGCGGGGGCCAGGGGTTCTGCCAGGGGTTCTGGCGCTGGGTACGGTCCAGGCGCGGATGGGCGCAGATGGGCGTGCTTTAGGCGCGCCTGTGGCATGCTAGCGGCGCGGCCGTGCAGTGGCCGGAATTTTAAGGCAGCAACAACCTATGGTAGCAAACTTTCCAACTTGCTGCTCATGAAGAAATCATGAAAAGATACTGGGGTTGGATAGGTCACAACCTCTGCAAGCCTGCATCAAACACCACGAACCAAGCGCTAACCTGTAACCTTTAAGGGACAAGAAAATGAGGGCGGGAAAGAAACATCTGGCACTGAGGTCTCAAGGCTGACTGCAAGGAGCTGGGTTACACCTGGAGTCAGGTTGAAAGAAAAGCCCAGGTCAGAAATGGGTGGAGAGTCCCTGCTTGATGGCCTACACCCCAGGAGGGGTGGTAGACATAAGTAAGTAAGTAAATTACTGACACAATGTATGTGGGAAGGGTGGAAAGCATGCTTGGAAATGTCAACAATGCATGTAGGCACAGAAAATGGTGGCATGTGTCTGCTGCACATTGAGTCCTGTTCAGTAGCATTTTACATTTCACAGATTCACTAATATATAATGCACAGCACCCTTGAGACGCCAATGTGGGGGGGGGGGTTGAGAAAGCCCTACAGGATAAAGCAGGGAGCATCAAATCTCTCTACACAGGGGACAGACACCAATTATTATTATCTAATCCTATAGTCCAATCCTATAGTCCAATCAAAGGTATTTGCTTGGCACAGAATGCTCACCATTTTGAGGGAAAAGAGTAACATACACTTACGTGCACCATTATGGAACAACGGTAATATAAAGATAGGGGATAGAGTAAGAGTGGGAAGATTTTGAAGTCAACAGCCTCAGAACAATTTCCCAACTGCTCAGATATGGTAGGTTAAAAATCATTGCAGAAGTGCTATTAGTGTTTGATCTAGAACTACCGAAATTCGAGAAATGCCAACGCCATACCCATTACCTACATAAGTTACTTGGTCCTCACCCTATGGACTTACAACACTACACTATTTTCAAATATGTGTGCAACTGGGGTACATAAAAAGGATTAGTTTCAAGGCTATATAAAGTCATCATAAATCACAACTTCTTGGTACAGACAACTAAACAATTACAAGATTGGTGAACACACTGTTAACAGAAGGACTATTAAAAAGAAGACTGAGCAGATCTTATGTCAAGCCATTATAAACCTGAGAGGGGAGCCCCTGAAACTTTAATACTTCAAGGTGTTACATAGGTGGCACTGTTTTCCGAAATGGCTAAAGGATACCTGATTACTTCAAGGAGCAGTATGCTGGAGATGTGCTCACCTGTTTGGAGGTATTGTACAATTGCTCTGGGATTGTCCAAAATTAGAACATTTCTGGAAAGGGAGGTGGAGATTGATGAGAGAAACTTTAGAGTTCTCGGGTCCCCTGGTAAGCTAAACAACTTTTCCACTTCACACTGATTTATATCCAGAGTTTATTTACCTGTGAACATGATGGTTTGTTAAAGCTCTGACTGGCAAAACCTTGTGTCCTCTGGCTGTGGAGAATACGAGTAGCCTAGATTTAGAGACACGGCTTCAGGAGATGTACAAAACAGCATCCTGTGAACAAGTGATTTATCAATTAAATGACCAGTTAGAAAAATTCAACGTGATGTAGGAGAGATTATTATTGGATGAGAATGAATAAGGCCAGTGGAGTACTGGCCTTCAAACTGAAGAGACTGCTAATGAGGTAGATGGGGAAGAAATGCAATAGATCTTAAGATACTAGATACCAGGACAGGGTCCCAAACTCTATTAGTGAGATGGGATGTTGCATTGTCATTCTTTAGTGTAGCTAAATCACAGTAATTGGTTTGTTATAGGGCAATGGGCGGGTCATATTATTTGTTTGAATCATTAGTGTGGAGTCCGCTATACCCATATATAACCGTAATGATGTCAGGATTAGAGGGTTGGTGGGTATTTTTGTATAGACAGTAGAGTAAAGGTAAACATTTTTGTGTGTGGGACTATTCAGATAACAATAACTGCAGAAGAACTGAAATTCGGTTGTGAATATTTGTGTTAGAATACTATTCAACCTATAACAATTATGTTTCACACGACGATTAAATTGTTATTAAATAATTGTTCACACAACAGAACACATCATGTAAATAACGAATACATTGACTATCCGTTGCCAGAACATTTATATGAACAACACTCGGTTGACCTAATCGCAATGGGCTTTATGGAGTGACAAAACACATAAGTTGGTAAGGCATTTTCAGCATATAGTTTAAATCGCAGAAATTGAAATCAAATTAATAACGAGTCTGCACACAACGGAACCAAACTCTTTGAATACAAATGAAGGCCCTTTTCCTCTGTTAATTGAATGAAAGTCATTGATTGTCACAGCTCTTATGTGATCAGGATTTATAATCATTTTAAGAACGAGGGAATTCTTTTTAACATGAAAAAACATGTATTTATTAGAATTAAAATGATCCAACACACATATGCCATTGGAACGTATGTTAGTTTTGCTCAGCAAATAAGTGACACAAACGCCTATGCATAGATAATGAAATAAACATGAGTAAATTGTAAGAGTGTTCAGAGTTCCAATGCTTTCTTTGAAATCTTTGCAAGTTCCATTAAAAGCTGTTCAAATTGCAGAGTGTTTGCATGGAAGTCGGGAATTTTTCTATGGGTTTTGAATTGCATAGTCTAATTTTTCAGAAATAAAAATCTCATATAAACAAAACAATTTGTGGACATTGCTGGAAACGTGGTTAATTTCTGCAGGTGTCATTTTGTGAACCTTTCCTTCTCAAGTCCTCTGTCACCCAGTGGTGGCAGCACGAATCGGGGGTGGGGGGATGGGGGAGAAGGGATGTAAAAAAATACAAAATTTAAAAAAACACTTAACATATCGCCGCACCCGGTGTCTCTGCTCCATCGGACTCAACTGAACCAGGAAGCACTGCCAGGCTCCCCATACCAATCACAACGCAGCAATGCAGCATTGTGATTGGTAAGCACCAGGCTCCCCTGATCATTCACAATGCAGCATTGTGATTGGTCTGAGCACCGTGGCTTTTTACTCAGACAGGAACTGGGGGCCTGGGCATGTTCTCCACACCAGCTGTAATACAGCTGTATGTAGAACATGCAAAGCATTATTGCGCACCTAGGTGTGGGGAAACCCCTGCCTTCCTCTGAGAGCAGAGCAGCCCCTCCCGATGCCCGGAAAACAGATGTAAACAATAAAAGGTTAATAAAATTATGTTATTATCATTTTATTGTTTCTAAGTTACATTGCTGAAAAGCGGAGGAGTCGCCGCTGCTGTGCCTGCATGAGAACCTAATCATGTACTTCTATGTATAACAGCCATATATTCATATGTATACTGTATTGCTGTTTTACACTTATATTACAAAGAGTGCATCAATATTTCATAACAAAATATGGATGTTGTTTCTTATTGGTTTGAAGCATCCAGTAGCTCTAAGAATGCTTACTAAATTTCATGGTTCTATTAGGCCCAGAAGCCATGTCATTCAAGGGTGTACATTTACATATTTCTGCACAGCTGGCAACTGTAAGAGGAATTTTAGGAAAATAATGACCTCAGTACTGTATTTATGAATTATATCTTCTCCTCAAGGACGTCCTCCATTACATACATTTTTGTTGAATGTAACACATTTCTGTGATATGATTGAATTCCATAGACTTATATTGAGAGAAAGCCTAGATGAACTATCCTAAATGTTATGTGTTTAGAGTCCTGGTCAATTAAAGCAATTGCCTTTAATCATTTTGCTGGACTACTTGTTACTTTGCATTAACTACAAGTTACGCTTTGGGCTTCTTAGTTTATTGTGTTTTATTATTAATACAGCTAAAGCTATACAAGGTGTTGCAAAGTGATCCATTTTTGAGCTGTCTATCCAAGTTTTTCATTTTTAGATTCACCTGATGGTAATCTTGAATTCTAACATTGATTCACTGATATCCAGTGCCCAGTGTATGCACTTCAACCCATTGGACATTTCAAAATTGGCATGAAATCTGATTGGCACATTTCAATTTCCTATAAGGCCAGAGTATGTACTGCAAAAATACACCCATGGCATGGAAAGTTATCTGCCACTTGTGGACTGGAGCACCTATTCTGCAACTCCATATAGTGGCAGTGAAAACATGGCTTCAGTCCTACTCTCTGTAGTCGACATCAACAGATTGAGCCTTGCTGCCCATACCTGTAGAAATCACCCTTTTGAAAGTTAGGAAAACACGATTTTAAATCTTAAGCATGTCATACATAAACACAAATTGTTAATCACAAGGTAGGGTGCAAAATATTTAACAGTGGACATGTGAGACATTGAATATGGTATGTTCCCACAGACAACATTGTCAATGGTCGGGCTGCAGCTGGCACCTAACAAAAAGGTAGACTATAGATTATAAACTTTAATTTAAAACTTTTGACCTGTATCTCTGCAGAACGCATTCAAATACATATGTTTACACTTCAGAAGATTCCAATCTAACTGTAAAGTCAGACTGTTATTAACTATATGGGGAATGTGACTTTTAGAAAGTTACCTGTACCTTGCCTGATGCTTCCGGAGCCCAATGTGTCCTTGGCTGAAATTAGGTGTGAAAGTGGTGTGAAAACTGCTCCTAGAGCAGAGACAATGGCCTAGGATGGAAGAGGCGTTTTTACGTTTGTCAGGTAGACCAGTTGGGGTGGGCCTATAAACTTGTTTAACTTCAGAGGGGCCTGCCCTGTCACAAGCAAATGTAAGGTGACACTAGGAAAGATCCTTTGGTGATCAAAAGTTATGTTAATTTGTAATATACATAAATAAATAATGTAAGTGTTGAGTAGTTATGATGATGGGATGTGAAGAACGGGTTCTTTGTAAATATAAATTGTAAAATGCATAGTATGAAATGGTATTTGATGATGATAATATTACATGATGATGATGGTGAGATGAGTAATTTATGAATGTGGAATGCTATTATGTTGATTTTTAAATTGAATGTGTAGTGTAGTTCCTAGTTTCCCACTAGGCCCTGCGCATTGGAATAACATAAACAGTAGTATCGACGTGGAACTGCTTATATTCCAGGCCTCCACTGACTATGCTAAACTTAATTGGGTTGTGTTACCAACTAGCTCAGAGGTCACTGGAAACTTTCTTCTCTGCATAGGAAGTGATCAGCTTCCTTGGCACAGACAAGAAGGGATTCAGTTTTCCAACAACCGTGCAACATGACAACTTTGCTCCTCAGATCAAGAGTCAATCTCTAGGGTCGTGTGAAACAATAGACATATATTTCACTCAGTCAGTCTAGAGCAGTTTACTTTCACGAGATGTGGAGAATAGAGAGACGGGCGTGTATCAATAAAGGGTTGACATTTATTGAACAGTCTTTCTTCTCGTACAAGAGAAATGTATTGCCACAATTGCAATAATTGTTATTATAAAAAGTACGTACAGTAAGATAAGAATTGCGAAATAGAACTGTAAAAGCATTGATATGGTTTCTTAGCCATACAATGGTTTAAAAGTAATAAAACATATATACAGTCATATATACATTAGGCTAACATACTCAACTGGTGCTTCTAACTAAGCCTACCCCAGTGTGCCTGACCTAAGCCTAACACGTGAGAAGGGCAGTAAGTAAGTAGCTTTAAGTTAAGTTGGTTTTGCCAAGGTTTGTTTCAAGAATTCTCGTCTAAGGGTTTAGTCAACACCATACCTCTGAATAGAATGATGGAGGATTGGTATCTCCTTCAGGGGTCTCTCTCGATATCCCAGTCACCCGCGAGGGTAAACCGGAAGCGCCGGGACTGGATTTCTCTGCACGAGAAAGGCAGCGGCTTCTTCAGCGCGTCGAGGAAGGAGGGGGGACAGCGTCCGCGGGCAACTGGAATCTGCTGGATGTCTTCGCAGAGGGACGTCTGTTCAGCTCCTTAAGCGTACTGCACCATAGTTCGCGCTGTAGCGGCGATAATGGTAATCAGCAGCTTCACCACCACAGGATAGCAGGCTGCAGCGACAGAGTGCTAGATTTACCAACACAGGGTCATGCAGGCAGCCAGCATCAGTAGCTCGCAGCTCACAACAGCTCACAGTCGGGCAACAGGCTCGCATTGCTTAAGGCAACGTTGGTAATATTTATACCTGACAGGTGCCGGGTTTGACGCAAGTTTGCTGGACATAAGACGTCAATTAAAGATGTCACTAGGAAGTGATAGTTATCAGTTGCTCATTAGAGTTCCATTACTAATCAAAACATAGCAAGCGGGGATTTCCAAGTTTGCTGAGTTTTTATCTTGTTGAAGAACTCGGAGTGTTATCTAGGAATATCAGATAGTGACTACTGCTCTGTCATTGCACTAATTGGTCGCAAAGGAAGTGGCAGAGGGAACTATGCTGGAATGTGGCTCTGTTCGTGTGAGGCCAGAGATGACTTTTCAGAAAATCGCACTTGAACGGTTATGCCAATATAGGGAATAAATGGATTTATAGCCGAATAGGGGCATAAGGTCACAGTATCGATCAGGAACCTAGATAAACACGCAACACCCACTCCACGGGTTAATGTCCATCAAAATTACTAAAACTAAGCAATTAGATGCATGTGTAACATTGCCCACCCCAAAATACATAAATGCATTCGAAATAGGCGTACTTGTAATACATGGAATTTAGGTACTGTACGTTTCCTAAAGCATAGAAATCATTCAAAATTATTGCATATGAAATCAATGAACGATTATGCAAAAGGAATTACACATGAAGTATCTCTGACAGAAGAAATGCAAGATAAATCACCACATAAAAATGCATTGTAATAACATGTGTTCTAGAGGCTGGTGTAATGTTGTTATATCTCTAGATGTGTTTTAGAAATAGAAGTGTGAAGCTTCTGTTCTCTAAGAATAGTTTTTACGTTAAGCAAAGAATTGTTCGTGCCAAAAAAAAAAGGTCAATATTAGAAAAATTGTCCAATTCAAAGAAAATAATTTCCAAAGCTCTTGGCAGTTTTTGTTGATCAAAACTGAAGGCCGAATTCAGAGTTCATGGGAACGCTGTGTGTCGGAAAGCTTCTCAAAAAGTTATTGTTTCTCTACGGGTGAGAACATCGTATCAGACAGGCTCTCAAAGAATTGGTCTACAAATTCAGGTGATAGTTCAACCAAATTAGATAGCGCTGTAACTTGGCAGGTGTGAGAATGATTGCTGTCATCGAAGGCAGGACCAGCAATGCTCACAGAACGTTGTACCTGGATGATGTTGCTTTTGTCACTCGCTCCACTGTTACCACTTGGCTGTAGCACAGGAGTCTCCACGAATGCCGTCATCAGGATTGGTAGCCGCTGGGGACAACACAATGCGTGAGCCGTTATTGGACTGAGCAAAGTATCGACGTCCATTGGTACTGCTGATGAACGTGAAAGACAGATGTCCAACACGCATTCATCTCCGCAAAGCATACACCGTAGCACAGGTAAAATGCAATTTTGCCATATCGGTCTGAATGAAAGGAACCAGGTCATGTTTAGATCTCTCAGCCTGGCCAATCCAAGGACGTTAGTTATCCTGTCCCTGTAGCGCATTGCTAGGATTGTCTCTTCCATTCCCATGGGAGCTATGTCTGAGCCGAGGCTTGCCATAACGAAGCAGGAGGGTCAAAAATAGAATCCCTGCGACGAGTCCCAAAAATAATAGTATGCCGCCAAAAATGGAGTACACAAAATTAGGAAAGATTCCCAAAATTGCCTGGAAGGGTGTTAGCAGTCCCGTAAAGACTGTCTTAAATATGCCTGGGATGCTTGTTGCACTAGACATGTTAAGGAGTTGGCTGAACATTTCTACGAAATGCACGGGGCAATTTGTTGATAAAAGGTCATGAACCTCAGTAGCCGTCCTTGCGACTAGAAGATCATACGTCTCTTTAGATGACGTTATAGGCACTGTTGTCTGTAAAAGTACAGATTTCATTTTGCTTAATGTATCAATTCGTATAGAATAGAGATTCAGACGAGGCCAGATGGGAGTCACTATGTCTGGAGGCCCACTCGGGAACAATGCTTGCATACAACATTTGACCATGGACGTTACTTGTACTAGATAACTTTTCCCTGGCGCGAGGCCACAACATCTGTGATCCGTTCTAAGAATGTAACTCCCGTTTGCGAGTTGCATAAAGAAGGGCTCTATCTGAGTTGCAGGTGTGACTAGCTGGTGGCATGAAAGGTTGTTAGAATTTCCATCACATGCTCCGTGTAAATTAATACCCTGACACAAAAGTATACCGCTTAGTGAATGTTTACAGTTCTCACCACTAAGAAATACATTTTTGTCGCTGTCACTATAGCAAGAATGAGTGTATGGTAATTTCCATATAGATTTTACATATCCTTTACCCAATTGTTCATACTGGCCAGCAGGTATGTACTCAAGGCACTTTTTAAAGCGGAAAGTTGTTATCGGAATTGTGATAATTCCGTGTATTATCCATTCAATGACAGGACTCTCTGACATTGTCAATGGTAATCGCTCGAGTTTTTCGAGGCTCAGGATTGTATAGTCTGCTCCTTTCTGTGCCAAACTGATCTGTTTATCAGTAAGGTTAAAACTGGAAAATAATGACGTTGTGTTTATCAAACGCCAAGGCACATAGCCTGAACGAAGATTTTGCAGCGTCCAGCCTAATTCCATAATAGAGCGTAATTGAGACTGGCCCTGTTGTAACATAAGCAAATCTCTGTCTATCACATCAAAGGCAGAGGATACAATATTGTCCAACGAATATATTCTGGAAGACAGAGTCATTAACCCATTGTCTACCACAGAAAGTGATTTCTCCAAATTAATACGATCAATTTCTCGTATTTTTTCAGCAGTTTCAATTTGCTTTACTTTCCAAGCCTCGTTGTAAGCAGCATAGATGCTGGTCGCTATGAAACGCTTTTGACGCTGTTTGCGTGGTCCAAGAATGAAATCGCGCAAATCAGCACCATCTTTTAATAAAGACAAGTGTTGCTTAATTTCAGCCAGTGTGGATGTAGTTAGCCATTCTAGGCAGAGTTTCCCTACACTGTATGTTGTTATAATCCCTGGATGTTGTCTCTGGGAATATCTTGGGTCTAATCTGGTCATTTTTAAACCCTGTGTTTTGTTCAGGAATCTATCTTGACAGCTATTTGTGTCTGTAGGCCAGATTAACCACTTTTTCCAATCAGGATGCGTTCTGTTGAAATGTAAAATTTGTGACACGTCTAACTCAATATCTGTGGTTGCATTCTCAGGTATTGGCTTTGGTATAGACGGTGTTCTAAGGTCTTTGTTCTTAGCTAGGCCAAGACAAGATGTTTGGTGTATTGTGTCATTTAAAAATAACATTTGTTCTGGTATCATGCAGGTTCTAAATAGTGCTTCAATGCCTTGCACCTGCCAATCTTTTGTACCCCAAATTGTTTTCGTTTCAATATTATTTTTCCAATAATCAAAACCAAATGTCATCATTTTGTCATAAAATGCTTCTGAATATATCAATTTAGAATTTGTCAGCATTGTTTTCATTCCTGTTGTATCTAACAGTTTATAATAAAACGTTTCTGCATCACTTGTGTTAAACCCTGAAAAATACTTGAATTTCTCAAAAAATGCTTTAGAACTGCTTTTAGGTGGTGTAGCACAATGTTCCCATTGATTATACATAAAAACATTTCTAGGCTGTGCAGATTTATGCAAGTAATGATCCCCATAGTGGGTGTAACAGAATAACTGCTCATAACTAGATGAACCTTGTAAATAATCATGATCTGTGAATCTAGCTGACATTACTAAATCAGACATCATGTCATTAATACTGTTAAAGTCCCAATCATCAGAGAATGCACTAGGTGTCACAAAGTCACTTAAGGAAACCTTTAGTTGATGAGGATACTTCAGGATTTCGACCGGACCATAGATCTCATAGTCTGTTTTCTCCCATACTACCCCACCAGGTATTGGAATTGCTGTGACATTTACTGTTGACAGTTCTCTTTTCTTCACGTGGGATGATCTGTGTGGTTTCAGGACTAGGTTGATGTTCTGACTTGCTGTGTCCATTGTAATATATTTTCCTTCAATGAATTTTCCCAAACACAGTACCATGATGAGCCAAAGCAGGAGGAAAAATACACCTAGACCGAACCAGAACTCTAGCCAAGGGGAAATAAGGTAGATTTCCTTCAGTTGATGAAAGAGTCCCGTTGCTTTTTCTTTAAAAGACTTTTTTGTTTCTGGCATCACTTCGGGCTCATTTAAATCTTCAGAGAAGTTGTCGAAGTCGATGAAATAACCAGAGGCAGTTCTGTCAATTGATGGGATTGTTCTTTCAATCTGTCTCTCGGTAGCACTTTCTGATGCCACATTAGTGTAGACTGGTGTTGTTTCTTGACGAACTGTTTCAATCTGTGTTTCAAGAGGCACGAGTTCCATGGCATTATTGCATAGTCCTTCATTTAAGCATGGGCGAATTTTGCGAATCTCGCGTTCGCGAATTTTGCGGATTTGCGAACTCGCAATCCGCAAAATCCGCGAATTCTTGCGAATTTGCGGATTTTTTTTTTTTGTGTTCGCAAGGATTTCTGCCAGTTCGCGAGGGTTTCGTACCAGTTCGCAATTGCGAACTTACATTTCGTCGCGCAACGGTCGCAAATTATGTTGTTTCTACGTCTGGTTCATCATCACAGGTTCCCAGCACCCTCTGGTTCACCACTGCAACCCTCTGTTACATCAATTCCACCCTCTGGTTCATCATTACTGTAGATTATGGGGGGGAAAAGCAAGAACACCAGCCCTGCTTCAACTGAGATGAATTAATTTGGGGTTAGTTTATTAATGTGTCACTGTTTTAAAATTCCAGTCTGGCACCTGCTTCCTTATCTGTAATTTTGCTTTCTGTTGCAGTGCATTTTTTTTCCCCAGGACCTTCTTTGTGGCCTACTTGTAGCTATTGTATGAGCCTGCTGTGAGGGTCAGAGCAGGGTCATACAATTGTTGCAACTAGCAACTGAATTCTGGAGAGGCCCCAGTCAGGAAGCACTACCGGGAATTGTTACTAATGATGAGTTTGAACTCTTGCCCCTGCCGAGTGCTTTCAGTTTTGAAAAACTCGTTTTTCTGCAATTTCGCGGGGTTCGCGGGGTGCGAACACGCGCGAGATCGGATTCGGAAGCCGCAAATTCGTGCGAATATGCAATTTGTTTTTTTTGCGGCGTGTTAGTTGGCAAGGTTTTGTGCGTTTTTGCGAGCCGCTCGTAGCGCAAGACGCGAAGTTACCCTCGCGGTCGTTCAAGGGCGCAGCCATCTTGTTTGCCTGACGTATTTCCGTTTCCGGGCGCGAAGTGTAATCTCGCAAAGTCCGCGGCTTGCCAGTACAGTCTCGCGCGTGTTCGCAAGGAAAATCTCGCGCGAATTTACCCGCGCGGTCGTGAACGGGCGCGGCCATCTTGTTTCTCATTCATTGCTATGGTTCTGGGCATGGTCTTTGTATCCTCTGTCAATCTCTGCCATCCTTTGCTTGTTTGAAGTTTTTTTTTATCTATTTTACTTATTATCTATCCCTCTATTTTTCTAGCCCTATATTTTTGTGTTTACTGCTACTTTTGGTTAATTTTAAACTACTTTTGTAAACTCTTTTCTTTTCTTCTCTTCCCTATTCTATTTTCTTTATTCCTTTCCGCCCAGACCATGGTGAAGGGAGCCGGGAAGCATCCCGAGAAGGGGAAGGGTCCCGCACCCCGTGTCCGGCTCCCGTGCGGGCGTTTGAGGGGGGAGCTAGTGATGCCACGGGAGATCTTTACCCCGGAGGAGGTGGCCCAACTCATTTTTTATGTTCAGCGCCGCCTCCCCAGGACCATCATGGGAGGCGGCAAGATCAGTGCCGGGTACGGGGCCCGGGAGCACCGGAAGCGGTGGGAGAAGGTGTGCCAGGCCATTTACCACCACTCTCGGGTCTGGCGCACCTACAACCAGGCCACCCACCGCTGGACGGATGTCCTGACCCGTGAGCGAGATCTGCTCGACCTCCTTGGCCTTGAGATCCCTGGGCTTGGTGAGTAGTAGTAGCTATGTCTTTACTACTATGTTTTCTCCTGCTGTGTTATTATATTGCAAATTTTTGTTTTTTACCAAGAGCAATAATGCTGCTCATTACATTGTAGGTAAATTTTATTTCAAAGTCTTCTGTGCATTTCAGGTACACTGCTCTCCTTCTTCTCAGTAGTGTTGCTACTATGCTTATTTGTTTTAGATTTTGTGTTCATTTCATTGGCCTGTGAAATTATGTATGAGTGTAGTTGAAAGAACTGCGTAATGCTACACAATAAGGTTCAGATTTTTAATTACCGGCGCATCCCTGCAAAGTTGCAGGGATGCGCCAGTAATTGTGCGTCACGCCACCATCACCCATGGTGCGCCGTATTTACAATGCGGCGCGCCATGGGCCCAAAACGTCACCAAAGCATTACGCATCTGTGCCGTAAAGGCGGCGCATTGCTGGAGTTGCGTCGCAACGATGGGGCAGCTCCATCAATGCTCTGGGGTGCCCTATCTCCCCAATGCTGCGTCAAGCCGTACGTCTGCTTCAAGCAGGCGCAGGGTTTGAGTCACGCATCATTGTCCTCAAAGTGACTGATTGAAATCTTGTAGATTTCCCTCAGCCACTTTTAGGATGCGTTCCTGCGCAGGAACGCCCTCCCTTGCGCCGGAACACCCCTATTGGCGCAGGGCTTTACAACGTGATGCATCTCCCAGATGCGTCACGTTGTTAATATACGCCGCACCATTGCGCCTCTTTTGTGCTGTCGCTGCGTCACAAAAGTCACGCAACAATGGAGCAAAAGAGCCGCAAGGGCCTTCTAAATCAGCCCCTACAGACTCAAGTCCAGTCCTTCCTTTGTACACATGGCGATAAGAAGAAATAGTGGTGGTGGATTAATAGTTTGAGTATTTTAATGACTCGTGAATGTAGTAGGAAACTTTAGTGTTGTCGCTGATCTTCAATCACGATGGACTTTGGCTGTCACTTTGCGTGCTGCGGACTGCTGCCTGCCAATCCTAGGCAAACCTTTTTAGTACTTTGTTTAGTGAGTTACATAGGGTAGTTTCTGGTTCATCATCACAGGTTCCCAGCACCCTCTGTTTCACCACTGCAACCCTCTGTTACATCAATTCCACCCTCTGGTTCATCATTACTGTAGATTATGGGGGGGAAAAGCAAGAACACCAGCCCTGCTTCAACTGAGATGAATTAATTTGGGGTTAGTTTATTAATGTGTCACTGTTTTAAAATTCCAGTCTGGCACCTGCTTCCTTATCTGTAATTTTGCTTTCTGTTGCAGTGCATTTTTTTTCCCCAGGACCTTCTTTGTGGCCTACTTGTAGCTATTGTATGAGCCTGCTGTGAGGGTCAGAGCAGGGTCATACAATTGTTGCAACTAGCAACTGAATTCTGGAGAGGCCCCAGTCAGGAAGCACTACCGGGAATTGTTACTAATGATGAGTTTGAACTCTTGCCCCTGCCGAGTGCTTTCAGTTTTGAAAAACTCGTTTTTCTGCAATTTCGCGGGGTTTGCGGGGTGCGAACACGCGCGAGATCGGATTCGGAAGCCGCAAATTCGTGCGAATATGCAATTTGTTTTTTTTGCGGCGTGTTAGTTGGCAAGGTTTTGTGCGTTTTTGCGAGCCGCTCGTAGCGCAAGACGCGAAGTTACCCTCGCGGTCGTTCAAGGGCGCAGCCATCTTGTTTGCCTGACGTATTTCCGTTTCCGGGCGCGAAGTGTAATCTCGCAAAGTCCGCGGCTTGCCAGTACAGTCTTGCGCGTGTTCGCAAGGAAAATCTCGCGCGAACTTACCCGCGCGGTCGTGAACGGGCGCGGCCATCTTGTTTCTCATTCATTGCTATGGTTCTGGGCATGGTCTTTGTATCCTCTGTCAATCTCTGCCATCCTTTGCTTGTTTGAAGTTTTTTTTTATCTATTTTACTTATTATCTATCCCTCTATTTTTCTAGCCCTATATTTTTGTGTTTACTGCTACTTTTGGTTAATTTTAAACTACTTTTGTAAACTCTTTTCTTTTCTTCTCTTCCCTATTCTATTTTCTTTATTCCTTTCCGCCCAGACCATGGTGAAGGGAGCCGGGAAGCATCCCGAGAAGGGGAAGGGTCCCGCACCCCGTGTCCGGCTCCCGTGCGGGCGTTTGAGGGGGGAGCTAGTGATGCCACGGGAGATCTTTACCCCGGAGGAGGTGGCCCAACTCATTTTTTATGTTCAGCGCCGCCTCCCCAGGACCATCATGGGAGGCGGCAAGATCAGTGCCGGGTACGGGGCCCGGGAGCACCGGAAGCGGTGGGAGAAGGTGTGCCAGGCCATTTACCACCACTCTCGGGTCTGGCGCACCTACAACCAGGCCACCCACCGCTGGACGGATGTCCTGACCCGTGAGCGAGATCTGCTCGACCTCCTTGGCCTTGAGATCCCTGGGCTTGGTGAGTAGTAGTAGCTATGTCTTTACTACTATGTTTTCTCCTGCTGTGTTATTATATTGCAAATTTTTGTTTTTTACCAAGAGCAATAATGCTGCTCATTACATTGTAGGTAAATTTTATTTCAAAATCTTCTGTGCATTTCAGGTACACTGCTCTCCTTCTTCTCAGTAGTGTTGCTACTATGCTTATTTGTTTTAGATTTTGTGTTCATTTCATTGGCCTGTGAAATTATGTATGAGTGTAGTTGAAAGAACTGCGTAATGCTACACAATAAGGTTCAGATTTTTAATTACCGGCGCATCCCTGCAAAGTTGCAGGGATGCGCCAGTAATTGTGCGTCACGCCACCATCACCCATGGTGCGCCGTATTTACAATGCGGCGCGCCATGGGCCCAAAACGTCACCAAAGCATTACGCATCTGTGCCGTAAAGGCGGCGCATTGCTGGAGTTGCGTCGCAACGATGGGGCAGCTCCATCAATGCTCTGGGGTGCCCTATCTCCCCAATGCTGCGTCAAGCCGTACGTCTGCTTCAAGCAGGCGCAGGGTTTGAGTCACGCATCATTGTCCTCAAAGTGACTGATTGAAATCTTGTAGATTTCCCTCAGCCACTTTTAGGATGCGTTCCTGCGCAGGAACGCCCTCCCTTGCGCCGGAACACCCCTATTGGCGCAGGGCTTTACAACGTGATGCATCTCCCAGATGCGTCACGTTGTTAATATACGCCGCACCATTGCGCCTCTTTTGTGCTGTCGCTGCGTCACAAAAGTCACGCAACAATGGAGCAAAAGAGCCGGAAGGGCCTTCTAAATCAGCCCCTACAGACTCAAGTCCAGTCCTTCCTTTGTACACATGGCGATAAGAAGAAATAGTGGTGGTGGATTAATAGTTTGAGTATTTTAATGACTCGTGAATGTAGTAGGAAACTTTAGTGTTGTCGCTGATCTTCAATCACGATGGACTTTGGCTGTCACTTTGCGTGCTGCGGACTGCTGCCTGCCAATCCTAGGCAAACCTTTTTAGTACTTTGTTTAGTGAGTTACATAGGGTAGTTTCCAATTCGACGGTCCGCAAATCAAGCAATACTAAAGTAATGACGTAGTCGACCACATGAGATTGGTCAATAATATATCCCGTGAGTCGTTCCCTATTTGCTATTTCGCAAAAATATTTTGTTACTTTGTTAGTTCTTTTTTAAATGTTTGATTTGGTTGAGAAATATCATCCATGTTTTCTGTTTTTCTTTCTTTCATGTTGTACATCAGCTTCCCCCAGGGGCAAGAGGAGGACACAGGAGGAGGAGGAGGAGGGTGCTGTTGTCGATGCAGGCCAGGACCGGGCAGTCGAGGGCTCCTTTGCTGGCCCCAGTAAGTTTTAATTTTAATATAGAGTACTTATTTTTTCCTAGCGTTCCTCATTCGATTTTTTCTAAATCGTCTTTGATCTTCTTGTAGACAGGATCTAAATTCTTATCCTGCCTCGACTATGACTCCGTGTGGTATTACTAGATTATTCTTATTAGTCTGTCTGTGTAGCTAACTAAGATTGCACATTTGGCATTTCCATTGGACTCCCATTCTAGTCAGCAATAGCTCTATGCACTGAGTGTAGTCCTCTGGGATTGTCCATAATGTCTTTTCAAGTATTCTAAATGTTTATGCTTTGACCATTGCCAACAATAAAAAGGTGAATGACCACCACCAAGAAATAATAAGATACTACTTTACTTTTGGTTTGGATAGGAGGACAATCCATTCTACTACTGTTGCAGGGACAAATCTGCACAAACAGAACTATGGACACTAAATAATGCATCGCTTAGCTTATCAATTATAATAGGTGCTGTAACTGTTAGACTTTCCACATACCTCAGTGATAACAGACTTTGTAGTTGAACCCCCAATCTCCTTACTGACTAGATAGTGTGGCAGAGTCATTTAGCTCCCAAAGTCACCGATGGCAGAGGCACGGACTCATGCTTGCAAAAATTCGAAAACCTTTAGCTCATCCACTCTAGTCTGGAGGACCAAAAACCACAGAGTCTATTTAAGTTTAAAAGCTTTATTAAAAGTAAACACATTTATTTTGAATTCAAGTTTGTCATAAAAGTGAACGTGTAACTGAAAATGGAAAAGTGCTTAGTGCTGACGATTAATTGGACACATTTCTTGTGGTCGAGCCGAGCTCTCACCTGGTTTGAACTTGATCCTGCTCGTGTTCTTAGAAGTCAAGGTTCTGTCTGTTAGGAGAAAAAGTGGTGCGTGTTAAAAAGTAAAAAGCAAACATTCATCAGTTGTGCCAAAAAGTGCAGCAAGACAACAGCCTTCCCTGGAAAAAGGGACATTTTTACTCTAGAGTACACAGTCAAAAATTATTAAATTGTACACTTTTTTTCACATTTCTTTCTTCCTCCTAGACCAAATATTATATAGTAGTGAGTGGTGTATTCTAACATTATTAAATGTACTTTGTAGGTGGAACATCTGGAGACGGGGCCAGCGCGGAGGTGGTGGTGGCATTGGACGAGGAGGACAACTCTGGGGAGGAGGCGGTGCAAGTGCCGGACAAGGACATGCCTGTGAGGGTTCACACGGTGGTGGCGGGCAGAGGTAAGCTATACATTCCTTAGTCATTGAGATTGAAGACTGCAGAGTGGGCTTTCTGCACGGGTGTATTATAAAAAAAGCAGGTAGTAGCCTCCTCTAAATGTACTTCGACTTAGCTGTGAAGTTTTTGGCGAGAAGAATCCCAATCAGATCTGAGGTGAACTTGATGGATGGGATGAACGAAAAGCGAAAGAAGGGTGTAAGTGTGGAAGCACGAGAAATGTAATGATGACTGGCAAAGAAGAATGATATGTGTTTGCTTGGTCCCCGAGGTGGCTGGGAAGGTAAGAAAATGGTATTGTGCATGGCTGGGTGAATGATGAAGCAAGGATGGGTGGAAGGAGAACAGCCTGGGTGGGTGAGACAGAAACTGTATGTGTGCAATATACTTTGAATGGATGGATGCCTGGATCATTCATGGTACTATCTGACTCTTAGATAGCATATGTGAATCTAGAGAGAGTAGAGGTCACTGGATGAACTAAGTGTTACTTTGAAGAGCATGTAACACCGCACCCGCACGTCCGTTCCAGTGTAGGAAAGGCAAGGAAAAGAAGTTGTAACGTTGTCCAAAGACTACCATGAATAGTAGCAGTAGTTTGTATTGCAACTGCAAGCACAGCATATATCCAGTTATTACGGTGGACACTCCCTACCTCCCTTAATAACTTTAGTTTAGTAGTAGTACGTCATTCATGTGTGGGGGTATCACTGTTCACTCAATAATAAGCAAAGCACCTAAAGTCATCCCATATGTCATCAAATACATCCCATGTGAAGTGATAGATAATCAGATAATTTAGCTTCTTCATTTTCCTTTTCTAATACTCATTTGCACTGTAGGGTGAAAGCTAAATTAATTAAGCAGTAGCCCTTTTAACAGAATATTCTCAGTGCCACCCGTAATAGAAAAGTAAGAGCTTCACCACCTGCATGTACTGGACCGGTACAGTAACGCAAGTCTGTCTCACTCACCATGGTGTGCGTCTGTTTTTCTCGGGTGCAAGCTCACTGCGCTGGCATTATGCCGGCTTGCATAAGATAACGTACCAATTTTCCTAAACAAGAGAGAAGAAGAAGAATAAGAGTGGTGTACTGTCATAGTCGACTGTAATAGAAGTCCATAGTGCTCGTAGAATTTGTTCCTTAAACTCCCACTAATGTTAGAGCAAGGATGAAGAAGTCGGAGGTTACATAGATACTGTCCTCAATAGTTATGCACTGTGCTTTCAATTTGCTACTTGTACTGTGACAACTTTCTGCTCAATCATTTTGTGTTAATCTTAAGGAGCATTGGTTACAGACTATGTCTTTCTTTTTTCATGTAGTTGCTCCTTCCAAATCCAAGACACCATCAAGGAGGAAGGAGCTGGCTCGAATGGCCCGGCAACAGAGGCTGGATGCCACTGTTGCTGAATATCGGCGGCTGGTGGCCCTGGAGGAGGAGGAGACGCAGTCTGGTACAACAACAACGTCCACTGGGACAGCTGCATCCTCCTCCGTGCGGGCTGCCAGCCAGCGCAGTGCTCCAGCGGTACGGAGCCGGGCTACCAAAGCCAAACGCCACCGCCCAGCAGCAAAGAAAGCAGCTGCCCCTCACAGGATTTGCAAGGCACACCGGCGCCGCTTATCCCTCAGACTGTCCGACCTGGAGCAGGAGGTCCATAATTATAAGAACGTGGTGGAGGGCCTCCGCTTTGAACTTGCCACCCTCCGCAAGGAGCATGATGCCCTGGCTGCTAATTCCAACAGCACCCTGCCATAGTGTCCCTTGCCCCTTTTTTAGAGACTTTTGGGGGGTGGGAATTGGGAGTTGTGATTTTTGGGGACTTTTGAAGGACAATCGTTGGGGTTAGGGAGGGTCTTGCGGGAGATTCTTTTGTTAGGGCTATAAAAATATACTTTTTGAAACTTTATCTGACCATACCTGTTTTTTACTGCTTTTGAGTCTGGTGGGTGGGGGTTTAACATAACAGTAAGTTTGTTTTCCTGAATAGTCCTAGGACATTAGTAGTACTACCGTCAATCAAATCTCTCGTCTCTCCTAATACTCCATTATACTACCTCCAACCAAACGCCTATCTTACCTGTAATTTCTGTTTGCAAGTAGGGCTAGGCCCAGGGCTGGCTCCACGGGAAACAGCAAATAAGGTTGGCAATCCTGGGCGGATAAAATTTCCTCATAGCGGTGGTACTAGTGGTGTGACACAGTGGCAGTTGCTTGCCTATGAAAAAAAAGAAAATGAAATCTGGTTTGTCCTCCTGAGCAATACAAAGGTACAATACAGAATATAGCAGGTGACAGAAGTACACTAGAACAGTGCCACATTGTAGCCTAACAAATGTTAAAGTATAACTAATTCGGTTGAAGTTCTTTGACATTAGCCATGGGTCTTTGTCAAGCAGAGTAAGAATATATCCTCGGATTTCTTCACCAGCCTGTTGCTATCACCTTATCCTCCCCAGCAAGTGTGTGGATTTTTTGCTGTAATTTAGTCACACATCAATCAAAACCACACAGCCCGGGGGAAGAGGGTTAGGGTTTGAAAAATGGATGGGTACGGGGGTTTTTGGGAAAGGTTTTGGGAGACAAGAAAAAGTAGCACAGCATGGACAAACAAATGTGAACATAAACAAATCTTTGGGTACAAACCTATCCATCAATCTTTGAAAGTGCATACACTACTGCATGCATGTCAGTTAAAAGTAAGTAGTACTTTCGACAACTGTGGAAGAAAGAATGCGACAGTACAGGGCGTGGGTGGAAATATTGATAACTATATTCAACATAAGGTCTCTGTAGCCAGATACCTGAGAGCCTTGCTGGTCACTATAAATCCATTCACAACAACACTCAATGGGGTTGGTCTGGAAGGTATAGTAGATAGAAAAGGAGAAATTGCTTGTTTTCTAGGTGTCCCCTCACTCACCAGGGTTGCCCCTTGGTGACATGCTTCATCATTGGGGCCATCCCAGTCCTCTACGGGCTAGGGCGTGCTGCGACTTGCGAATTACGTAGGAGCACTTACAAATGACTATGTGTGGTGCAGATGTGATAGTGGAGTGGACTAAGTGATGTGTTAAGGGATCAATTTAGAAGCAGAGAGAGATCCAAGAAATGCAGTCACAGTCAGAGAAAAAGGCAAGGGATACTGTATCTATAAGGTTATAGTGGTCCTGTTGGAAGTGGTAAGTAAGTTGCCTGCAGAAAAAAAATCCTCCTTTTAGCGGCACTCCTCCATTGCAGCCGACGCTTCGTCCATCGATGTTGGTCACCAGAAGACACCCTGTAAAAAAAAGCACAGCATAGACAAACAATGGAACATAAACAATTCTTTGGGTACAAACCTATCCATCAATCTTTGAAAGTGCATGCACTACTGCATGCATGTCAGTGAAAAGTAAGTAGTACATTCGACAACTGTGGAAGAAAGAATGCTACAGTACAGGGCCTGTGTGGAATTATTGATAACGATATTCAACATAAGGTCTCTGTACTTAGCCAGATACCCGAGAGCCTTGCTGGTCACTATAAATCCATTCACAACAACACTCAGTGGGGTTGGTCTGGAAGGTATAGTAGATAGAAAAGGAGAAATTGCTTGTTTTCTAGGTGTCCCCTCACTCACCAGGGTTGCCCCTTGGTGACATGCTTCATCATTGGGGCCATCCCAGTCCTCTACGGGCTGGGGCGTGCTGCGACTTGCGAATTACGTAGGAGCACTTACAAATGACTATGTGTGGTGCAGATGTGATAGTGGAGTGGACTAAGTGATGTGTTAAGGGATCAATTTAGAAGCAGAGAGAGATCCAAGAAATGCAGTCACAGTCAGAGAAAAAGGCAAGGGATACTGTATCTATGTGGTTGTAGTGGTCCTGTTGGAAGTGGTAAGTAAGTTGCCTGCAGAAAAAAAATCCTCCTTTTAGCGGCACTCCTCCATTGCAGCCGACGCTTCGTCCATCGATGTTGGTCACTAGAAGACACCCTGTAAAAAAAAGCACAGCATAGACAAACAATGGAACATAAACAATTCTTTGGGTACAAACCTATCCATCAATCTTTGAAAGTGCATGCACTACTGCATGCATGTCAGTGAAAAGTAAGTAGTACATTCGACAACTGTGGAAGAAAGAATGCGACAGTACAGGGCCTGTGTGGAATTATTGATAACGATATTCAACATAAGGTCTCTGTACTTAGCCAGATACCCGAGAGCCTTGCTGGTCACTATAAATCCATTCACAACAACACTCAGTGGGGTTGGTCTGGAAGGTATAGTAGATAGAAAAGGAGAAATTGCTTGTTTTCTAGGTGTCCCCTCACTCACCAGGGTTGCCCCTTGGTGACATGCTTCATCATTGGGGCCATCCCAGTCCTCTACGGCCTGGGGCGTGCTGCGACTTGCGAATTACGTAGGAGCACTTACAAATGACTATGTGTGGTGCAGATGTGATAGTGGAGTGGACTAAGTGATGTGTTAAGGGATCAATTTAGAAGCAGAGAGAGATCCAAGAAATGCAGTCACAGTCAGAGAAAAATGCAAGGGATACTGTATCTATGTGGTTGTAGTGGTCCTGTTGGAAGTGGTAAGTAAGTTGCCTGCAGAAAAAAAATCCTCCTATTAGCGGCACTCCTCCATTGCAGCCGACGCTTCGTCCATCGATGTTGGTCACCAGAAGACACCCTGTCCACTGCCTGCCTGATGCTGAATTCTGGCTCGCTACTGTGAAGCCTGACTCCATCCTTTTTTCCCCATTGCAGAGACTGAAACCCGGCCTGTAATTATTCAACGAAAAACAGGAAGTGATATAATATTACAACACCACTGATAAATAAATATAAGGTATGTAGGCTGTGGAGTGCAAAAAGTCACGATTTGATTTTCCTAGTAGACAGTACAATATTTTTGAAAGTGCGTACTCTGAGTCACCTTTTGAAGGATAAATAAGTATGGGCAAATTAATGTAGCGGATCTTGCCCCTCAAGCTAGGTGTACTGTAAACTGTGTTTTAGAACAAAATTAGATCTTCCTAGCAGTGCTCCCACCCAGACCCTTACTAAAGCCAGTCGCAAAAATGTAGAAGACCCCCAATCAAATCTCAAAAAACGAGGCCTAGCAGAAAACTGGTGACAAAACTTACTTTGAAAGTAAAAGTAGGCCGAAGTACCCCCTTCCTAATTACCCATTACCCACCGTGGATTGCATTCAAACCACTTGCAAGCAACCAAGCAAAAGTAGCCATAGCCAGCATCGCTCCAAGACTCGAAATCCCCCCCACTCAAACACATGCAATAGAAATACTGCTAACCCTAACGAACCCTAAGTTAAGAATAGTGGCAAAGGCTTTCTTTAACTATGCCAAATCCCCCCTTTCCCACCATGGATTTTCTTCAAATGACTTGCAACCAAAATTACACATTCTCACGAGTGCTCTAAGACCCCAGAACTCAGTTGGAAAAATCTAGAACACCCCGAAACACATGCAATCCTGCTGCTAGGGCTAACCCTAACGAACCCTAAGTTACAAAAAGTGCCAAAAGGCTTTTCCGGCCTAGATTTTGTCCCAACCACTTCTACCCGGTATTAGACCTTCCCAGGAATGCCCCAAGACCCGCCAACCCACCCGCCAAGAAGCATAACACCCCCAAACAGGCCAAAAGCAAAATCTCATACTTGCAATATTTCTGGGCCTTCGGTCCAAACGCACTGCGTAGCTAGGCCATAAGTCGGGGTTGCCACGACGGATTTCCTGAAAAGCAAATGCAATCAAGATTAAAGTGTCCCAGCAGTGCTCCCAGACCACGAAACTCACCCACAAACAGACGGAACCCCCCCTAAGAGCACCTCAAAGGCAAGCAAGTCATCAAAAACACAAAAAATTCTCCGCCTGGGATTTGGTCCAAACCACTTTTATCCGGTATTAGAGCTTCCCAGCAATGGCCCCAGAGCCGTCAACCCAGGAGAAAACAAGTAGAAGACCCCCAAACAGCCAAAGAGCAAAAGTACAAAAATGGGGACTTAGTCAATTTTTCACAAATTTCCCAAATGTTATGTTCTGTTATGTGATTTTTATTTGGCGCACAGATGCTCCAGCTAAGGAGCGTCCTGGCGCCCGACAAGGCAGCTACACAACACAACTAAATAAAACAACACAAGCATACAACTAAGGGAATAAAAACGTTTTCACAGCGCGACGAAAGGAAAGCAAATCGCTCATAGCGCGAATTGCCGGGGGTAAGGAGTTCCACAAAGCAGCTGCCCGCACTCGAAATGAGCGTCCACCGGCCCTACTTCGCTTGAAGCGCGGCACAACGGCCAGTTCGAGGTCTGCCGATCTTAAGGGTCGTGCTGGGATGTAATTGGCCAGGAGGGTCGTGAGGATCGTTGCCGGGGACCCCTTCAAGATCTTATAGGCGACGCAGAGGACCTTAAACTGGATCCGCTGAGCCACCGGAAGCCAATGCAGCGCCCGTATGGTGCTGGAGGTAGGACAGAATCTTGGGAGGCCTACCACCGCTCTCGCTGCGGCGTTCTGGATCCTTTGCAGGCGCCCGATCTCTGCCACATTCAAACCGGCCAGCAAGGAACTCGCATAATCCAGCCTGGAGATGACAGTAGCTTGGATCATGAGTTGCCTGGTGGGGGCATCGAAGAACTTTAGCACAGGACGAAGCCCACGCAAGATGCCGAAGCAGCATGCAGCCGTGCGTTTAGTGTGGCAGGCAAACGTTAGGGAAGGGTCCAGCCAGACCCCGAGGTTCTTAAGCTCGGCGACTGGGATGGGAGCAGGACCCAGCTCCTCCGGCCACCATCTCTCTCCCCACAGTTCCGGCTGTCTGCCAAATACCATGACCTCGGTCTTACTAGCGTTTAGCTGAAGACAATTGGACGTCATCCAGCTAGCGACCGCCCTCAGTCCTTGTTGAAACCTGGGAACGTCGACTTCGGCATCCCCGCTGATCGTGACCGCTAGCTGGGTGTCATCGGCATATGACACCATGGTCATACCCCATTGTTTGACAACCTCAGCTAGCGGCCTTACGTAAAGATTAAACAGCGTAGGGCTCAGCGAGGAGCCTTGGGGGACGCCCAGGTTCAACGGATGGAATTTGGACTGATAAGGCGGGACGGTCACGCTAAAGGCCCGGTTGGTTAAGAACGACCGGAACCATTCGAGAGCAGTGCCGGTAACACCAGCTTCCTCTAGGCGCAGCAGAAGGATAGGGTGCGAGACGGTGTCAAAGGCAGCGCTTAGATCTAATAGCACCAGCGCTGCCGTTTGTCCCGCGTCAAGCACGGAGCGAAGGTGCTCCACCATATAAAGTAGAGCCGTCTCCGTGCTATGACCTGCCCTAAACCCATTCTGCGTAACGTCGAGTATATCTGCTCGACGGAGATGTTCCGAGAGAACAGCATTTACGTGTGCCTCCATCACCTTAGCCGGCCATGGCAAGAGTGAAATAGGCCGATAGCTCTCCGGCTTGCTCCCATCCAGGCTAGGTTTCTTCAGAATAGGACGAACCATGGCTCGCTTCCACTTCAATGGAACTTCGCCAGATGTTAGTGACAAATTGACCAAGGAACAAAGCGGTGAGATGTCATGTACCGCTAGGTCCTTGAACACTTCAGGGCAAAGTGGATCCTCTGGGGACCCAGACTTCACTCTGCGGGCCAAAGTGCCTAGGCTATCAGCAGTTAGCAAAGGTAGAGAATGTAGTCCCTCAGATGGTGGTGGCTTAAAAGGTGGACTCGCCGAGGGAACGACCAAAGGAAAGACTCGATAGATGGCATTCACCTTTTCCAAGAAAAACTCTGCCAACTTTTCACAATGCTCCACAGAGCTCTGGTGTGATGTTGTGACTTTTTTGGCAGTGAGGTCTTTCAGTACCTTAAAGATAGCCTTTGCCGGGTTCGAGCTATTCCTGAATTGTGTCGCGTAAAAAGCGGCACGAGTTCTACATACCGCCCGATGGTACACCTTCACCGTTGACAGATATAGAGCTTTCTTTGAGCTGGAGTAGGCTTTGCGCCATGCCCGCTCTGCGCGCCTACAAGAGACCTTCAGAGCCCGCAGTGAGTCGTCGTACCAGGGGCTGGCCTTGCCAGTTCTAGTTTTGCAGGTTACCAAGGGGATAAGGGTGTCCAAGGCCCTAGAGACCCAGTCGCTAAACCTGTCATATACCTGATCAGGCGGGCCCGAGATGTCAAACGGGTCAGCCGATAAGAGGTGGAAGAACTCATCCAGCTTGAGTTTGTTCCAGCGTCGTCTTGGAACAGAACACACCACTGGCTTAGATGGACTAGCCACAATAGGGCAGTGGAACTGTATCAAATAATGATCAGTCCATGCCAGGGGTGTGTAGCTGGTGACGCAGGCTTCCGTAAGGTTGGTGAAAAACGGATCAAGGGTGTGACCCCCTGAGTGTGTAGGCTGCGTCACCAACTGATTCAACTGTAACGCCTCAAGGTCTGCCAGGAAACTGGATACTGAGGGACTGCTAGAGTTGTCAAAGTGCAGATTTAAGTCTCCAATGATGGTAAAATTGGAGCACCCCGTAGCCAGATTGCTAACAGCATCAGGTAGCGCTGCTCTAAAGGCCACTTCACTCCCCGGGGGCCGATAGATCACTAGTCCCGACAGGGTGAAGTTAGATGTAATAGCGACCTTAAACAGGGCGCTTTCGCACCCCGGGATTTTTTGCCCATGCCACGTACAGGAATAACAGGATTTGACAGCAAGAGCTATTCCACCGCCTCTTGAGGTCCGATTCCAGGTGAATACCGAGTATTCCGGCGGGAAGGCCAGATTGACAATGGCCGTGTCAGCATCCTGCAGCCAGGTCTCTGTTACACAGAATAGGTCAGGCAACTCCCTGCCTAGCAGATCGTTAATGTCGAGATGATGCTTGACAAGCGACCTAGCATTAAGATTCCAAATACAAATACCAGGCACCGGGCTTAGGGGCGCACGCGGGGCGTCCCTGCAGCTCCTGCTTACGGGGGCGGACAACGAAAAGCATCCGCATCCACACGAAAACGGGCCGCATAGGGGGTCCACCCTAGGTGTTGTACAGGTCGTCCAAGACCTCTCAATGGCAACCAGACTATCTCTGGTGTAGCACCGCATGATGGAAAATAGTACGACCAGGAGGGGGGCCAGAGTCCAGCCACGTCCAGCGCGTCCTGTCGCGGACGGGCGCAGACGGGCAGGACTCTGGCACGACTCCGGCCACGCGAGGACGCGCCCGCTCCGCGATCCCGCTACGGAAGGGAGGAGCATTTAGTAGGCGTCCACTCACCCACACATGCGCAGTAAGCGCTGGAAAAATGAAGCTACTCAGCCCCACACAAATATGGCGCCCACCCCGGGAACCAAGCCCGCCAAGCGGCGGTGGGGGGCACAATTTACGGTGCGTGTAAGAGGGCAAGTTTTAAGCTACCCAACAGACTGCGCGCACACCAACCAGTTTGCAGCTAGAAGAATGATTTAAAAACGCGGTAAAAACACGCAGCGCGCCTCTGCGGCACAGCGCTCGCTACCTTGTCAGCTGGAACCGCCGAGGGACTCGCCTTTAGTAGGCGTCCACTCACCCACACATGCGCAGTAAGCGCTGGCAAAATGAAGCTACTCAGCCCCACACAAATATGGCGCCCACCCCGGGAACCAAGCCCGCCAAGCGGCGGTGGGGGGCACAATTTACGGTGCGTGTAAGAGGGCAAGTTTTAAGCTACCCAACAGACTGCGCGCACACCAACCAGTTTGCAGCTAGAAGAATGATTTAAAAACGCGGTAAAAACACGCAGCGCGCCTCTGCAGCACAGCGCTCGCTACCTTGTCAGCTGGAACCGCCGAGGGACTCGCCTTTAGTAGGCGTCCACTCACCCACACATGCGCAGTAAGCGCTGGCAAAATGAAGCTACTCAGCCCCACACAAATATGGCGCCCACCCCGGGAACCAAGCCCGCCAAGCGGCGGTGGGGGGCACAATTTACGGTGCGTGTAAGAGGGCAAGTTTTAAGCTACCCAACAGACTGCGCGCACACCAACCAGTTTGCAGCTAGAAGAATGATTTAAAAACGCGGTAAAAACACGCAGCGCGCCTCTGCAGCACAGCGCTCGCTACCTTGTCAGCTGGAACCACCGAGGGACTCGCCTTTAGTAGGCGTCCACTCACCCACACATGCGCAGTAAGCGCTGGCAAAATGAAGCTACTCAGCCCCACACAAATATGGCGCCCACCCCGGGAACCAAGCCCGCCAAGCGGCGGTGGGGGGCACAATTTACGGTGCGTGTAAGAGGGCAAGTTTTAAGCTACCCAACAGACTGCGCGCACACCAACCAGTTTGCAGCTAGAAGAATGATTTAAAAACGCGATAAAAACACGCAGCGCGCCTCTGCAGCACAGCGCTCGCTACCTTGTCCAGAACAGAAGTACAGAAAATGAATCAACTGGGAAGTCGAGGTTAGAACCCTGGCCTAAACAAGAAATCACTCCGCGCGCGCTCTGCAGCTAGGCCCTAACTCCCCTCTGCCACCATGGATTTGCTTCAAACCTCTTGCAAAGTAAAGTATATATAGCCAGCAGTGCTCCCAGACCACGAAACTCACCCACAAACACCAGGAAGCCCCCCAAACAGGCCCCCGAAAACGCTACATAGAGCAAAATGTCAGAAATAGCCCCCAAAAAAATCGGCCTGGATTTTGTCCCAACCACTTCTACCTGGTATTAGACCTTCCCAGGAATGCCCCAAGACCCGCCAACCCACCCGCCAAGAAGCATAACACCCCCAAACAGGCCAAAAGCAAAATCTCATACTTGCAATATTTCTCGGCCTTCGGTCCAAACGCACTGCGTAGCTAGGCCATAAGTCGGGGTTGCCACAACGGATTTCCTGAAAAGCAAATGCAATCAAGATTAGAGTGTCCCAGCAGTGCTCCCAGACCACGAAACTCACCCACAAACACCAGGAAGCCCCCCAAACAGGCCCCCGAAAACGCTACATAGAGCAAAATGTCAGAAATAGCCAAAAAAAAATTGGCCTGGATTTTGTCCCAACCACTTCTACCCGGTATTAGACCTTCCCAGGAATGCCCCAAGACCCGCCAACCCACCCGCCAAGAAGCATAACACCCCCAAACAGGCCAAAAGCAAAATCTCATACTTGCAATATTTCTCGGCCTTCGGTCCAAACGCACTGCGTAGCTAGGCCATAATTTGGGGTTGCCACGACGGATTTCCTGAAAAGCAAATGCAATCAAGATTAGAGTGTCCCAGCAGTGCTCCCAGACCACGAAACTCACCCACAAACACCAGGAAGCCCCCCAAACAGGCCCCCGAAAACGCTACATTGAGCAAAATGTCCGAAATAGCCCCAAAAAAAAATCGGCCTGGATTTTGTCCCAACCACTTCTACCCGGTATTAGACCTTCCCAGGAATGCCCCAAGACCCGCCAACCCACCCGCCAAGAAGCATAACACCCCCAAACAGGCCAAAAGCAAAATCTCATACTTGCAATATTTCTGGGCCTTCGGTCCAAACGCGCTGCGTAGCTAGGCCATAAGTCGGGGTTGGCACGACGGATTTCCTGAAAAGCAAATGCAATCAAGATTAGAGTGTCCCAGCAATGCTCCCAGACCACGAAACTCACCCACAAACAGACGGAACCTTCCCTAAGAGCACCTAAAAGGCAAGCAAGTCATCAAAAACACAAAAAAATTTCTTCCTGGGATTTGGTCCAAACCACTTTTATCCGGTATTAGAGCTTCCCAGCAATGGCCCCAGAGCCGTCAACCCAGGAGAAAACGAGTAGAAGACCCCCAAACAGCCAAAGAGCAAAAGTACAAAAATGGGGACTTAGTCAATTTTTCACAAATTTCCCAAATCACTCCGCGCGCGCTCTGCAGCTAGGCCCTAACTCCCCTCTGCCACCATGGATTTGCTTCAAACCTCTTGCAAAGTAAAGTATATATAGCCAGCAGTGCTCCCAGACCACGAAACTCACCCACAAACACCAGGAAGCCCCCCAAACAGGCCCCCGAAAACGCTACATAGAGCAAAATGTCAGAAATAGCCCAAAAAAAAAATCGGCCTGGATTTTGTCCCAACCACTTCTACCCGGTATTAGACCTTCCCAGGAATGCCCCAAGACCCGCCAACCCACCCGCCAAGAAGCATAACACCCCCAAACAGGCCAAAAGCAAAATCTCATACTTGCAATATTTCTCGGCCTTCGGTCCAAACGCACTGCGTAGCTAGGCCATAAGTCGGGGTTGCCACAACGGATTTCCTGAAAAGCAAATGCAATCAAGATTAGAGTGTCCCAGCAGTGCTCCCAGACCACGAAACTCACCCACAAACACCAGGAAGCCCCCCAAACAGGCCCCCGAAAACGCTACATAGAGCAAAATGTCAGAAATAGCCAAAAAAAAATCGGCCTGGATTTTGTCCCAACCACTTCTACCCGGTATTAGACCTTCCCAGGAATGCCCCAAGACCCGCCAACCCACCCGCCAAGAAGCATAACACCCCCAAACAGGCCAAAAGCAAAATCTCATACTTGCAATATTTCTCGGCCTTCGGTCCAAACGCACTGCGTAGCTAGGCCATAAGTCGGGGTTGCCTCGACGGATTTCCTGAAAAGCAAATGCAATAAAGATTAGAGTGTCCCAGCAGTGCTCCCAGACCACGAAACTCACCCACAAACACCAGGAAGCCCCCCAAACAGGCCCCCGAAAACGCTACATTGAGCAAAATGTCCGAAATAGCCCCAAAAAAAATCGGCCTGGATTTTGTCCCAACCACTTCTACCCGGTATTAGACCTTCCCAGGAATGCCCCAAGACCCGCCAACCCACCCGCCAAGAAGCATAACACCCCCAAACAGGCCAAAAGCAAAATCTCATACTTGCAATATTTCTGGGCCTTCGGTCCAAACGCGCTGCGTAGCTAGGCCATAAGTCGGGGTTGGCACGACGGATTTCCTGAAAAGCAAATGCAATCAAGATTAGAGTGTCCCAGCAATGCTCCCAGACCACGAAACTCACCCACAAACAGACGGAACCTTCCCTAAGAGCACCTAAAAGGCAAGCAAGTCATCAAAAACACAAAAAAATTTCTTCCTGGGATTTGGTCCAAACCACTTTTATCCGGTATTAGAGCTTCCCAACAATGGTCCCAGAGCCGTCAACTCACCTGCAAAGAGGTACAACAACACCCCCACAAGTGCTGAGTCTTTCTTCATTGGGCGTAAACCAGCCCTCTGGTTTGATGGAAATAGGAGTCTGGAGGAGGAGGAGGATAGAGGAGCATGTTCTTCTGAACTTGTGAACCTGAGGAATGCAGACTGCGGCAACTTCAAATCAATTAGCAAACCAGCGAAGACAGTTCTGCTGATGGGCTTGATTTTGTGATTATCTGATTAAAGTTTGAAATATATTAACTGTGCACAACAAAGAAAGACAGACACACAGGAATAAAAGTGAATAGGGATGAAAAAGAAAGTTATTGATTCGTTGTCTCATTTTCAGGGCTCGGTATCATGGTCCAGGAATGAGAATAAGGCTTCGTCATCATACTCTGCGAATTCAGGCAGGGTGAGCTCAGTGTCACCTGACAGAGTAGAAATTCCCTCATCGATGTTGCTGGCCACCTCCTCTTCATCCGGCACGCTCTCTCGTACTCTGAAATCTGGTGGTATGAGGTGCTGATTCATCTTGATCATTGTTAACCTCTCCACATTTTTGGGCGAGAGGCGGCTCCGTTTGGGGGTTACAATCCCACCAGCCGCACTGAAAACCCGTTCAGAAGACACGCTTGCGAGTGGGCAAGACAAGTAGTTTAAAGCCAGGTTGGTGAGCTGTGGCCACAATTCTTTTTTCCCATGCCAATACTCCAATGGGTCAGAATTAACATAGACCTCTGTTGAGTCATTCAGATAGTCCTTCACCATCGACTCAAGGTCCTCATCCAAGGTTCCTCCACTTTGCTTAGCTCTTGCTGTGCCTCTGACCTTTTGAGAACCAAACCCACGCAGAGCTAGCCAATCCTCTTCAGCCTCCAATGTTTCTGTTGTGTTTCGTGCAGATGATCCGGTTGCCGGTGTCTTTAACGGCTGAGAGGTCACTTGTGCCACAGCCACAGGTGCAGAAGTGGATTGTTTTGACTGGGGATGGCCTGCTGATGTACTGCCATTTCCTTCAATTTTCAGCCGTTTTCTTTCAAACCTCTTGGCTGACAAGGCTAGCCAACGTTTGTACTTTGGAACATGTTCATCATCAAAAGGAAAGAATGCTTGGCCTGCCAGCGCCTTTTTGTAGTGTGGATCCAGAATAGTAGCACAAATGTAATGCTGTTCTGAGTGGATCTTTTTAAGACGTTCATCACCTTGTAGGAGCTCTAATAATTGCTCAGCCAGAAGCAAAGAGTCTTGGTTTTTGTCATCTTTTCCAAACACAGAACACACCTCCTTCAGTTGGTCCTCCAGCATGTACAACAATGGGATAGCTTTTCCCAAATTAGAGTCCTCCTTGCTGACTGCACGCGTGAAGAACTCAAAAGGACGAAGCATGCGTGTCAGGCTTTCAACTATGTTCCATTGCGGCCCACCCATCCTCAGCTCCTCTGTACCCTCTTTAAGGAAATATTGATCGAGTTCCGTATACTGCTCATACAGACGCTCAAGCATGTAGAAGGTTGAGTTCCAACGTGTTACCACCTCCTGGATGAGTGCTTTCACTGGCATTTGACGTTGATATAGCAGGCTCCTCAGCTGCTTCCGGGCCTTAAAAGAATGGCTGAAATGCTTGCACATTTTTCGGCAGGTCTCCAATACACTGTACGCTGCACTGCCTTTATTACCCAAGAATTTTTGGACAACCAGGTTTATACAGTGCGCCAAACACGGCACTCTGAAATAGTAACCGTCCCTCATGGCCTTAACTATATTGGCGCCATTGTCCGTGGAAACATAACCAACCTTGCGTTTTAGTGGGGACAGCCAGTTAAGGACCTTTGTGTTAAAGACATCCAAAATGTTTTCTGCTGTGTGACGTTTCTCCAAACCAAACATGGCTAGTGTTGCATGTTTCCGAGCAGCTTTAAAAACAATGTTCGTGTCAACACCTGCGTTTAGCTTTGCTTTAGCCCCTGAAAAAGAGACCCAGTGTGCAGTGATGCACATGTAATCAGCGCCTGCGCCACTGGTCCACATGTCTGTTGTCAGATGTATAGTGTGAACAGCACTCTTCTGCAAAGCTGCCCCAATCACCTTCAGAACATCTTCATGTAGTGCTGGAACCGCAACTCGGGCAAAATAGAACCGGCTAGGAACCTTCCATTTAGGGCAGAGCGCTGCCACTAATTCTAGAAAACCAACCCCTTCTACAAAAGAAAAAGGGAGAAGGTCCAGAGCTAGCATTTTAGCCAGCTTAGTGTTATACAGACGGGTCATTGGGTGGTTGCGTTCATATTGCGCTTCTGTAAACAACATCTTTTTAATGTTGCCCTGGACCAAGGATTTACGGGATGATGATGATATCTTCGACCCAGTTACGCTCGCTGATGAACTTTTCCGCATTGATGTCTCACTCTCTCCCACACTCTTAGTGTGGCTCCCATGGGGTGTGCTGCTGACAGGGGAACTGGGTGTAAGTGAAGTGTTTGAATCGTCTTCTTCCTCCTCGTCATCATCAGATGAAAAATCAACGTTTTCATTGCGTGCAATTCGGGCTTCCTTGATCGCGTGTAGGTGCGCAAACCATTGGACATCGTGCGTTCTCCTAAGATGACCTCTCTGGCCTCCGGTACCATAGTTGGTACCAAACTTACCACGACTAACTCGAAGCTTACAAATGCTACAAATGGCTATGTTTTCCTTTTTTGGGCAAACACTAAAGAAGTCCCAAACTGGAGACTTGAAATGTCTTCGGGGGCCGGAGGAGGCGGCGATACTGGTGGTGGTGGTCCTGCTGCTAATGCCAGATGAAGTGGAGGATGTGGATTGCCGAACTTCAGTACGTTTTGCACTTTCACCACCACGAATTGAGGTCGAGGACGAGGTGGGTACCTTCTTGCGAGGAAGAAATATGGAAGCGGTAGGTTTTGGTGTACTACTTAACTCCAAATCTAATGATTCCATTTCCATTGCCTCCTCGCCGACATCATCATCACGCTCAGCAGCTTCTCGGGATAGGGTCAAAATGTCTCTTTGCTGCATGCCCGGTGGGGCTGCAGTGACCTTTGTGATGACTGGCTCGTCGTCATCGTGAGAGGCTTCATCACCAGCAGTATCTGTCACTTCTTGTTGAGCCTCATCACACTCCATAGGTTTGAGTTTTTGGACGACCTTCCTTTTACGCTTAGGTACCGGTGTCAGATCATGGTGTGCCTCACTGTCAGACCGCAGTTGTGGTTCCCAAGACAGATCACTTGCATCAGAACGAGGTGGGCTTGAAGAAGATGTAGACACCCCCCTTGATCTTTTCCTTGCTAGGGATGTGGAAGACAATGAATGATCATCAGGAGGAGTGGCTTCCAATGATACCTCGGCTTCATTGTCGATTTCCTGATGTGCCCCTACTTCGGGAGGAACAACTATTGTGGGCACTTGTGAACCTCCATGCACCTTTGCTTGCGCATCTCCTTTTGCTGCCTCTCCTTCCACATGTACTTGGGCGTGTACTTGCACATGGTGTTGTTGTTGCGGCTGTGGTTGTTCAACACTTGTCAGATGAGTTACAACAACCTGTGTTGATTCAGGGACATTGCTGCTACTTTCTTGCGATGAGCCAACATCACTGGTCGATGGTGATTGGAGAAGTACACTGACTGCCTCTGAAGCACTCAAGGGCTTTGACTTAAGTTGGCGTGGTGGTGGAGGCACTGAACCCAATGGAGCAGGGGTGCTGCTCCCAGCTTGGTCCCCAGCATGTCCTGCTGCTGCAGGCGTACTTTTTTTTTTTCTCTCAAAAAACGTGGCGGGTGGCACACCAGCCTCCTTGGTAACTTGCTTCTTCTGCTCCTTACTAGCAACTTTCTTGCTGGAGGAGCTACGGAGACCTTTCTTTGGGGCCATCTTCTTCAGAGCAGGTCAGACAGCAGGCCGCAGTTGCACGAATTGTAGAGTTGTCTGAGGCCAGACGTGACGTCGCGTGACGTTATGCTGCACACACACACCGCTGCAGGACTTCTTCCTGGCACTGGTGGTTCTCTTGAGTCTTGTGCACCTAAAAAAAATGGAAGACAGAGGAACTTCAGTTCAGTTATACAGCACAAAAAAATCGAAAAACACTGCAAAATCAGCACAATCCCATTCCATCCATGGCCTCCATGATGTTTAAATTCAAGACAACCCACAGAAAGACTAGGCCCATGCAAGACTCACTACCCCTGGGCATAAATAAAGGTTGAAAAGTAGGCAAAATGGTTGGAGGCCTAACAACAAAGCCTGCATTAAAAATGGCCACTTGCCTGCCAGCACATGGCCAGTGCCTGTAGCTGCACTCAAAATGGCCACCAGCCACATGGCCTGTCCCTCCCCATGAACACCCCCAAAAATCGAAAAACACTGCAAAATCAGCACAATCCCATTCCATCCATGGCCTCCATGATGTTTAAATTCAAGACAACCCACAGAAAGACTAGGCCCATGCAAGACTCACTACCCCTGGGCATAAATAAAGGTTGAAAAGTTGGCAAAATGGTTGGAGGCCTAACAACAAAGCCTGCATTCAAAATGGCCACTTGCCTCCTAGCACATGGCCAGGGCCTGCCTGTACCAGCACTCAAAATGGCCCCCACCCACATGGCCTGTCCCCATGAACAATCCAAAAAATCGAAAAACACAGAAAAATCAGCACAATCCCCATGCCATCCATGGCCTCCATGATGTTTAAATTCAAGACACCCCACAGAAAGACTAGGCCCATGCACCACTCACTACCCCTGGTCAAAAGGCCCCAACAACAGGTCAAAAATCGAAAAACACAGAAAAAAACAGCACAATCCCATTCCATCCATGCCCTCCATGATGTTTAAGTTCAAGACAGCCCACAGAAAGACTAGGCCCATGCTAGACTCAAATACCCCTGGTGAAAAGGCCACAAGTACAGGCCCAAAAAACGAAAATCACTGAAAAATCAGCACAATCCCATTCCATCCATGGCCTCCATGATGTTTAAATTCAAGACAACCCACAGAAAGACTAGGCCCATGCAAGACTCACTACCCCTGGGCATAAATAAAGGTTGAAAAGTAGGCAAAATGGTTGGAGGCCTAACAACAAAGCCTGCATTCAAAATGGCCACTTGCCTCCTAGCACATGGCCAGGGCCTGCCTGTACCAGCACTCAAAATGGCCCCCACCCACATGGCCTGTCCCCATGAACAATCCAAAAAATCGAAAAACACAGAAAAATCAGCACAATCCCCATGCCATCCATGCCCTCCATGATGTTTAAATTCAAGACACCCCACAGAAAGACTAGGCCCATGCACCACTCACTACCCCTGGTCAAAAGGCCCCAACAACAGGTCAAAAATCGAAAAACACAGAAAAAACAGCACAATCCCATTCCATCCATGCCCTCCATGATGTTTAAGTTCAAGACAGCCCACAGAAAGACTAGGCCCATGCTAGACTCAAATACCCCTGGTGAAAAGGCCACAAGTACAGGCCCAAAAAACGAAAATCACTGAAAAATCTGCACAATCCCATTCCATCCATGGCCTCCATGATGTTTAAATTCAAGACAACCCACAGAAAGACTAGGCCCATGCAAGACTCACTACCCCTGGGCATAAATAAAGGTTGAAAAGTAGGCAAAATGGTTGGAGGCCTAACAACAAAGCCTGCATTCAAAATGGCCACTTGCCTGCCAGCACATGGCCAGTGCCTGTAGCTGCACTCAAAATGGCCACCAGCCACATGGCCTGTCCCTCCCCATGAACACCCCCAAAAATCGAAAAACACTGCAAAATCAGCACAATCCCATTCCATCCATGGCCTCCATGATGTTTAAATTCAAGACAACCCACAGAAAGACTAGGCCCATGCAAGACTCACTACCCCTGGGCATAAATAAAGGTTGAAAAGTAGGCAAAATGGTTGGAGGCCTAAGAACAAAGCCTGCATTCAAAATGGCCACTTGCCTCCTAGCACATGGCCAGGGCCTGCCTGTACCAGCACTCAAAATGGCCCCCACCCACATGGCCTGTCCCCATGAACAATCCAAAAAATCGAAAAACACAGAAAAATCAGCACAATCCCCATGCCATCCATGCCCTCCATGATGTTTAAATTCAAGACACCCCACAGAAAGACTAGGCCCATGCACCACTCACTACCCCTGGTCAAAAGGCCCCAACAACAGGTCAAAAATCGAAAAACACAGAAAAAACAGCACAATCCCATTCCATCCATGCCCTCCATGATGTTTAAGTTCAAGACATCCCACAGAAAGACTAGGCCCATGCTAGACTCAAATACCCCTGGTGTAAAGGCCACAAGTACAGCCCCAAAAAACAAAAATCACTGAAAAATCAGCACAATCCCATTCCATCCATGGCCTCCATGATGTTTAAATTCAAGACAACCCACAGAAAGACTAGGCCCATGCAAGACTCACTACCCCTGGGCATAAATAAAGGTTGAAAAGTAGGCAAAATGGTTGGAGGCCTAACAACAAAGCCTGCATTCAAAATGGCCACTTGCCTCCTAGCACATGGCCAGGGCCTGCCTGTACCAGCACTCAAAATGGCCCCCACCCACATGGCCTGTCCCCATGAACAATCCAAAAAATCGAAAAACACAGAAAAATCAGCACAATCCCCATGCCATCCATGCCCTCCATGATGTTTAAATTCAAGACACCCCACAGAAAGACTAGGCCCATGCACCACTCACTACCCCTGGTCAAAAGGCCCCAACAACAGGTCAAAAATCGAAAAACACAGAAAAAACAGCACAATCCCATTCCATCCATGCCCTCCATGATGTTTAAGTTCAAGACAGCCCACAGAAAGACTAGGCCCATGCTAGACTCAAATACCCCTGGTGAAAAGGCCACAAGTACAGGCCCAAAAAACGAAAATCACTGAAAAATCTGCACAATCCCATTCCATCCATGGCCTCCATGATGTTTAAATTCAAGACAACCCACAGAAAGACTAGGCCCATGCAAGACTCACTACCCCTGGGCATAAATAAAGGTTGAAAAGTAGGCAAAATGGTTGGAGGCCTAACAACAAAGCCTGCATTCAAAATGGCCACTTGCCTGCCAGCACATGGCCAGTGCCTGTAGCTGCACTCAAAATGGCCACCAGCCACATGGCCTGTCCCTCCCCATGAACACCCCCAAAAATCGAAAAACACTGCAAAATCAGCACAATCCCATTCCATCCATGGCCTCCATGATGTTTAAATTCAAGACAACCCACAGAAAGACTAGGCCCATGCAAGACTCACTACCCCTGGGCATAAATAAAGGTTGAAAAGTAGGCAAAATGGTTGGAGGCCTAAGAACAAAGCCTGCATTCAAAATGGCCACTTGCCTCCTAGCACATGGCCAGGGCCTGCCTGTACCAGCACTCAAAATGGCCCCCACCCACATGGCCTGTCCCCATGAACAATCCAAAAAATCGAAAAACACAGAAAAATCAGCACAATCCCCATGCCATCCATGCCCTCCATGATGTTTAAATTCAAGACACCCCACAGAAAGACTAGGCCCATGCACCACTCACTACCCCTGGTCAAAAGGCCCCAACAACAGGTCAAAAATCGAAAAACACAGAAAAAACAGCACAATCCCATTCCATCCATGCCCTCCATGATGTTTAAGTTCAAGACATCCCACAGAAAGACTAGGCCCATGCTAGACTCAAATACCCCTGGTGTAAAGGCCACAAGTACAGCCCCAAAAAACAAAAATCACTGAAAAATCAGCACAATCCCATTCCATCCATGGCCTCCATGATGTTTAAATTCAAGACAACCCACAGAAAGACTAGGCCCATGCAAGACTCACTACCCCTGGGCATAAATAAAGGTTGAAAAGTAGGCAAAATGGTTGGAGGCCTAACAACAAAGCCTGCATTCAAAATGGCCACTTGCCTCCTAGCACATGGCCAGGGCCTGCCTGTACCAGCACTCAAAATGGCCCCCACCCACATGGCCTGTCCCCATGAACAATCCAAAAAATCGAAAAACACAGAAAAATCAGCACAATCCCCATGCCATCCATGCCCTCCATGATGTTTAAATTCAAGACACCCCACAGAAAGACTAGGCCCATGCACCACTCACTACCCCTGGTCAAAAGGCCCCAACAACAGGTCAAAAATCGAAAAACACAGAAAAAACAGCACAATCCCATTCCATCCATGCCCTCCATGATGTTTAAGTTCAAGACAGCCCACAGAAAGACTAGGCCCATGCTAGACTCAAATACCCCTGGTGAAAAGGCCACAAGTACAGGCCCAAAAAACGAAAATCACTGAAAAATCTGCACAATCCCATTCCATCCATGGCCTCCATGATGTTTAAATTCAAGACAACCCACAGAAAGACTAGGCCCATGCAAGACTCACTACCCCTGGGCATAAATAAAGGTTGAAAAGTAGGCAAAATGGTTGGAGGCCTAACAACAAAGCCTGCATTCAAAATGGCCACTTGCCTGCCAGCACATGGCCAGTGCCTGTAGCTGCACTCAAAATGGCCACCAGCCCATGGCCTGTCCCTCCCCATGAACACCCCCAAAAATCGAAAAACACTGCAAAATCAGCACAATCCCATTCCATCCATGGCCTCCATTATGTTTAAATTCAAGACAACCCACAGAAAGACTAGGCCCATGCAAGACTCACTACCCCTGGGCATAAATAAAGGTTGAAAAGTAGGCAAAATGGTTGGAGGCCTAAGAACAAAGCCTGCATTCAAAATGGCCACTTGCCTCCTAGCACATGGCCAGGGCCTGCCTGTACCAGCACTCAAAATGGCCCCCACCCACATGGCCTGTCCCCATGAACAATCCAAAAAATCGAAAAACACAGAAAAATCAGCACAATCCCCATGCCATCCATGCCCTCCATGATGTTTAAATTCAAGACACCCCACAGAAAGACTAGGCCCATGCACCACTCACTACCCCTGGTCAAAAGGCCCCAACAACAGGTCAAAAATCGAACAACACAGAAAAAACAGCACAATCCCATTCCATCCATGCCCTCCATGATGTTTAAGTTCAAGACATCCCACAGAAAGACTAGGCCCATGCTAGACTCAAATACCCCTGGTGTAAAGGCCACAAGTACAGCCCCAAAAAACGAAAATCACTGAAAAATCAGCACAATCCCAATCCATCCATGCCCTCCATGATGTTTAAGTTCAAGACAACCCACAGAAAGACTCAGTCCACCCACCACTGAGTACCCCTGGGCAAAAGGCCCCAAAACAGCCCAAAAATCGAAAATTCCAAAATTTTAATTGCAGCAACTGTAATGCCCCAAACAAATCCAAAGAAAGTCAAAAAGGCCTCAAATCCAAATATCCAGCAGCATCCACAAAAAGTAATCCTTCCAGCTCCAGACCCAAATGAAAAGTGACCAGGAGATGGACAAAGCACTGGGAGGAGCCTGCTGAACAGGAACAGAAAGTTGAAGACTGTGGGGCACTTCCATCCTCCCACCCCCCTGCCTCCCTCCCCAAAATGGACTCCTCGCTAAAAAAGTGCAGGCAAATGTCAAACTAAGGAGTTATTCAGATAAAAATCATCATTTCTAGAAGGTTTATGCTGCTTGCTGGTGGATTTCTTGTGCAGAATTGCAAATTTTATATTTTCGCTCGCCGCATCTCAAATCTCGCAATTGCGAAGTACCGCGAGACGTGATCTCGCCGTACTCGCGTTGACAAACTATCGCTGGCAAGCCGCGATGACGTAATCGCGCTCGCCAATTCCCGCGGGATCACACAGCAAGATCCAAAATGGCGCAGCACTCGCAAACTATCGAGAAAAACAACTCGGCAAACGATGATAAACGCCGCGCGCCGCAAAAATTGTATCACCAACGCCGCGCGCCGCCAAAAAAATCCGCTGCGTGCGAATTTGCGGATTTTGCGGGAAATTCGCAAATCTCGCGGATTGCGAATTTCCCAAAAATCTGCAAAATCCGCGAGCGTAACGGATTTTCCGCCCATGCTTACCTTCATTGTGCACTGCAGGCTGATCGAATGTGATTAGTCTTTCAGTTTGAACCTCTTGGATTGTTGCAAGTTTGGATATTCTGTTGTTTCTTGGGAGTCCACTGGGCCTACTGTTGATTATAGGCCACATGCTTGTGGTTTTACCAGATCGATGGACACAACTCTGTTCTCCTTTTTACCAGCAAGGGGCGGTAGCACAACTGATCTTGTTCCGGTGACTGCCAAGACAGGTACTGCTTTTCTGTAAGAAGGCCCAAATTCCTTCTTAACCGCGATCTTTTCTCTGACTAGATCCCCAATCTTTGGAACCCAGACAGGCCTTGCTGGAGCTGTTGCGGGTGGTGCCTCGTCAGTGGTACTTGGCTGTTGCTTTAACTTTATGTTGCTTAATGATTTTCTTGTTTCATTCAGTTCCTGTAAAACAGCCAAACGATCCTTTATATCAAAGTGCGTTGTTTCTTCTTGTACCACTGACATCTGACTATCGAGGTCCTGAACTCGCATTCTAATTCCGAACAATAGTTCGTATGGGCTGAAACCTTTTAGAGAATTTCTTGGCATGTTGTTAAGACTAGTCTGGACACTTATTAAATGTTTGACCCACCCAGCGCCTGAACCTAATACCTTCGCTGTTATAGATTGCTTTATGCCCCGGTTTTTTCTTTCTACCACACTATTCCCTTCCGGGGTATGACGGACAAGAATACCACAACCCAATTCCCATGCTAGCCATGGCCTCCTCATAAGCTCGAGAGCTAAAAGCAGGACCCTGGTCAGAATGGAACGTGGTAATTGCGTATATGCCGATATGGACTCGCAAATCTTTTCCAACCGTTCTAGCGTCAGCCGAGCGCTGGAGGCCTCATTATTTAAGTGCATTTCGTCTTAATGGTGTACACTGGGACGCGCTTCTCTTCTTTGATTGCGCAGATAGACCGCCTTATGCTGTCTAGAAGGGATCCTGAAACTACACTGGCCTGTTCATTACTGCGATCTCTGTTGCAGTCTTCACAATTTTGAGCAAAACATTGAATATCTATACTCATTCCTGGCCACCAGTACTCTGATTGTAATTCTTTCAGAGAGGCTTTGATTGTTTGGTGTTTCAGACCCAACCCCATGTGTGCTTCCAGTAAGAGGAAGCCCCTCCTGCTCCTGTTTGGAATTACTCTGTCCCCCACTCCAGGGATTCGAGCAAAAGGAACGGAGTTTGCATCGATGATGTATGCATAATTGAGTGGATAGTTTACGGGTAGTGCTGCACAGTCGCCTTTTACGGTCGTTTTTACTGCCAGCATGGTTTCCCCGTCTATGTACTTATCTGTATGCTTTTTTGTGGCTACGGAAGCCGGTTTAGTTGCTTCCGCGGTGGCTGTATTAGCCAATGAATTCCCTGCAACGTGAACGCCATCACGTCGAAGACTCTGTGCGTGAATCACGTGAGTCTTTTGTAGTTCTTTGTGTAAAAGAGCTACTTGTTCCCAAAGCATTTTATGCTTTATTGTGGCACCTGTGTCATCTTTGTAGTCGTTTTCGATCCAACTCTGCAGTTTATTGTTGTAAGAGTTGACGCAAAAATGAGAATCGCACACTATGAGTGTCGGGAATTCGCGTTCTGCATTTTCGAGCGCCATCTTTAAACATCTGATTTCAGTTCTCTGAACCGAACAGTTTCTTACAGATTCAGTTTTTGTTACTTTCGGTCTGAATTTACCGCACAGCCAACGACCTTTAATGATCGCACATGCTGCATCGTAGGATTTGTTCTCTATGTTGAAATGCTGTACAAAGCTATCTGTGTAGATTATACAGGCGTATTGTGGGAGAGGCAGAATTTCGATTGGCAGAGGATATTCTTCTTCATATTCTAAATCATTCAGTTCTTCGTATTGCGGGGCGAAATAGTATTTCACATCTTCCGCTCCTAGAGAATCTATACACTGTATCCATTTCGGATCCAGTGACACTGTAGGCAGGTTTACTGGGCTGAATAGCGCTTCAAAGGCGGATTCCGCTGTAAGGATATTAATCCGTTTGCCGTGTGCTAGTTCTCGTTCATTTGCTAATGCGATTTGCACTGCGTTCACAGTTCTTTCTGTGTGACTGAATGTTTTTTCTGCTTGTGTGTACAAGTGAGATTTAATTGAAATTGGTACCTTTTCTCCCTCATTAGAGGTTAGGTACGTGAATCCACATCTTCCTGGGATGACTCGGATTACAAGATCGATCGTGTTGTCACGTGTATCTAATTTTGTTTTTGCTAACATGTCTGTTTGCAGTGATCTCAAAATTTCTGTGTGTTTTTGAGTCCAATTGATTTGTTTTAAATCAGATTTTATTAGTTCGTAGAGAGGTTTAACCCTCTCTGCGTAATTTAGGATGTAAGTTCTTCCGAAATTCAGAAAACCTAGTATGGATTGCAAATTCTTCAGCGTTTTTGGAGCTTGGAGTACAGCGCACTTCTCTAAGAAGTTGTCCGCTAGGCTTTTCCCTTCACTTGATAATTTGTACCCTAAAAACAGTACTGTCAGATGGGCAATTCGGGACTTTTTAAAGTTGAATTTGTAACCCTCTGCTGCGAACCCAAGTATAATGGTGTTCACTCTTTTCAAATGAGTATCCAAGTCGTCGTCTGTGAGATAAATATCATCTACGTAAGATAATGCTTCATCATCATAGATTTGTAGTAACTCTGTTACCCTAGCTGAGAATAGTCCTGGGCTGTTCTTGAACCCCTGTGGGAGTCGACAGAATTTTTTCTGCGACCCAAATGCAGAGAAAGCGGTCAAATATCTGCTTTCTGGTGCAATGTTTTGACAAAAGAAGCCATTAGAAATGTCTAATGTCGTTTTATATTTTTTCCTAACTATATTATTCATTAGGGCTGCACTATGCGAGTTTTGTACTGCAAAAGTTTTGCAACATGTATTAAGGTGTCTGTAGTCCAAAACTAGACGATATGAATTGTCTGGCTTGGAGACAGGAAACAAAGGATTGTTCATTTGAGAGGTGCATGTTTCAATCACCCCCTGGTATTCAAGTTGATCTAAGATCTCCCTGACCTGTTTTTTAGCTTCTTGCTTTATGGGATACTGCTGTTGGGCAGTTGGTTCACTTTTTAGCTGGATTTTGTGAGGAGGTGAATCCTCATCCCATCCTACATGATTTTTATACAATGCAGGTGCCTGGGCTACTGCCCATTTCCTTGCATATGTGTATTTTTTATGAATCGGAATGTGATTCGAGAAGGCTGGCATAATCACTTCTTCGCCACGAGGGCACTCCCTGACAATCTCTGGGGGCCAATCTTTTTCAGCTAACAGAATATCATAGCCTTTTGAGAGCTTATCCCAAAATAGACCCTCAATTTTCCTAGTCTTATCACCCTCCATACGCAATGTTATTTCGTATATTTTATGGGGCTCGCTAAGTCTGGCGTCGGCAGTTTCAACTTGAATGTATTCATTCGTGTCCACTGTCTCCAGATGACTCATCAAGATCTTGCGCGCTATACTGATTTCAGCTGCACTGTCCAACATTGTCAATGCCCACTCCCCGTTTTTCAACTGTGTCCTCAGTATTCTCGGCATGGTTGATTACTCTAATACTAGCTACCTTCTTTTTCTGAAATTGAGATTTCTTATTTTGAGCAGGTTCCTTGTCTTTGGACTTGGTGTGCTCTCCTGGGTCTGACCGTCCTCTTCTTTCCGAATTCTGTGGAGGAGATCGAGAGGGACGTGTATCAATACTTTGATATCTATCAGGTTTTTTCAGATTATCCCTATTTCTAAGGTTATATATTTTCTCAGAGGGCTCCCTCTGGGGAGACTGGCGTTCTCGAGTCGGAGTTCTTTCCCTCCGTCGAGGAGACCTTCCTCTGGACTGGAAAACTTTTTCCTTGGGAGTGGATTGTTTATTTCCATCCCAGCTCTTTTTAGGAGTGTTTGAATTATTTTTAATAAATAATTTTTCAGGATTTTCGAGCAGTTGGGGCTTTACTGGTTTCCCACCCAAGCTGTCTCTACCTAATTCTTCACAGCATTTTTCTATGATTTTTGCTAGCTCAACAGGATCTTTTATATCTGTTTCCTTCAACTTCTGGCGGATTGCCACAGATGCTGCTTCTCCTTTAATGTTGGCTAATAATATAGCCGTGACCTGCTTGAAGTCTTTCAGTAATTTCATACCTAGATTTAAAGCGGGCTCTGGACCGAATTCATTTTGAATCTGTTTTAGCACTTCTGGTATTACCGCCATAGACGGAACACCGTGTGTTTTTGTGTAAATGGAAGCAAAGACTGTACCCCAAGTGTCACAGTCCTCCACTTGTGGTGCGATTCCCATAGGAAGGCAGATGGTCAAGATTCTGTGTTTCTCAATAGGGGTAGTATTAGGAAATACTGCCTCTATTTGAGTGATTTTCTGTGCTAACCAGAAAGGAATTTGTTCCCGTTTTACGGGTGTTTTACCAAGACATGACTGTATGTTCTGTGGTGTAATTTTATTTGTGTTCCCCTGATGAGGGGTCAGCTGTGGTGTATTAACAGCTGGCTGGACTGTTGCAGTCCGCATTACATATTGGACTAATTGCCTATGTATTTTTATTAATGTGTTTAGCTGTACTAACAGCTCTTCTCTAGACATTTTTGCAATGTCCGGATGTGGTGTGTAGCTGGCTAGAACCGGCCACGTGGCTCCTGGTCTACCTAGTGGACCGAGCCTAGTTATGTGATCATTGTGTTTTAGGGCGCCATCAAACCAGAGCAGGTGCTCTTGAAATTTAAGTGGGATTTCAATCTCCTCGAAAGGAGTGTACTCTCCCGGAGGTTCCTCTATTTTGTAATAGTGAAACTCTTTTGTTATAGCGTTTACCGCTGGAAAGTTTATCCATGAATAGAATACCTCTGTCTGCCGATACTCGTGAGCCTCTATCACGAAAATTACTGTACCACCTTGAGGTGTCAGTCCGTTCGCTATAGGTTTTGAAGTTATAGATTTTCTTAATTGGACCGGGATGATTATAGCATCCGGGTCTGCCTGTAGGAGACTCGAGTCCTCCTCTATTAGTATGGAAGCTAGTCTAACTGCTTCCCTTTCTTCTTCACTGTCTGTCATTTTTTTTAAAAATGCAGGCTTTGCAGAGTAGGTCTCCAAGAAGACAAAGATTAGGTGCACAATATTTTGGAACACTGTATCCTTCAACGTTGAATAAACCAGAGCTTTACATAGGAATCTCTTCCTACTAAGGTCGGGCGGATTTTAACCTTTCACCCACTTCAGACGTCTATTGGAGTATTTACGGGAGAAAAGGGGTGTGAAATATGCACGACTGAGTTACTCTAAAAGTCTTGCGTTAGTTTATCGCCTTACCAAACGTTTGGGCGCCATGTAGTGTAGTTCCTAGTTTCCCACTAGGCCCTGTGCATTGGAATAACATAAACAGTAGTATCGACGTGGAACTGCTTATATTCCAGGCCTCCACTGACTATGCTAAACTTAATTGGGTTGTGTTACCAACTAGCTCAGAGGTCACTGGAAACTTTCTTCTCTGCATAGGAAGTGATCAGCTTCCTTGGCACAGACAAGAAGGGATTCAGTTTTCCAACAACCGTGCAACATGACAACTTTGCTCCTCAGATCAAGAGTCAATCTCTAGGGTCGTGTGAAACAATAGACATATATTTCACTCAGTCAGTCTAGTGCAGTTTAATTTCACGAGATGTAGAGAATAGAGAGACGGGCGTGTATCAATAAAGGGTTGACATTTATTGAACAGTCTTTCTTCTCGTACAAGAGAAATGTATTGCCACAATTGCAATAATTGTTATTATAAAAAGTACGTACAGTAAGATAAGAATTGCGAAATAGAACTGTAAAAGCATTGATATGGTTTCTTAGCCATACAATGGTTTAAAAGTAATAAAACATATATACAGTCATATATACATTAGGCTAACATACTCAACTGGTGCTTCTAACTAAGCCTACCCCAGTGTGCCTGATCTAAGCCTAACACGTGAGAAGGGGAGTAAGTAAGTAGCTTTAAGTTAAGTTGGTTTTGCCAAGGTTTGTTTCAAGAATTCTCGTCTAAGGGTTTAGTCAACACCATACCTCTGAATAGAATGATGGAGGATTGGTATCTCCTTCAGGGGTCTCTCTCGATATCCCAGTCACCCGCGAGGGTAAACCGGAAGCGCCGGGACTGGATTTCTCTGCACGAGAAAGGCAGCGGCTTCTTCAGCGCGTCGAGGAAGGAGGGGGGACAGCGTCCGCGGGCAGCTGGAATCTGCTGGATGTCTTCGCAGAGGGACGTCTGTTCAGCTCCTTAAGCGTACTGCACCATAGTTCGCGCTGTAGCGGCGATAATGGTAATCAGCAGCTTCACCACCACAGGATAGCAGGCTGCAGCGACAGAGTGCTAGATTTACCAACACAGGGTCATGCAGGCAGCCAGCATCAGTAGCTCGCAGCTCACAACAGCTCACAGTCGGGCAACAGGCTCGCATTGCTTAAGGCAACGTTGGTAATATTTATACCTGACAGGTGCCGGGTTTGACGCAAGTTTGCTGGACATAAGACGTCAATTAAAGATGTCACTAGGAAGTGATAGTTATCAGTTGCTCATTAGAGTTCCATTACTAATCAAAACATAGCAAGCGGGGATTTCCAAGTTTGCTGAGTTTTTATCTTGTTGAAGAACTCGGAGTGTTATCTAGGAATATCAGATAGTGACTACTGCTCTGTCATTGCACTAATTGGTCGCAAAGGAAGTGGCAGAGGGAACTATGCTGGAATGTGGCTCTGTTCGTGTGAGGCCAGAGATGACTTTTCAGAAAATCGCACTTGAACGGTTATGCCAATATAGGGAATAAATGGATTTATAGCCGAATAGGGGCATAAGGTCACAGTATCGATCAGGAACCTAGATAAACACGCAACAAATGTACTATAAAACACACCCATTTCGAGAGCAATATCTGTGAGTACCATATCACCTCCTACAACACGGAGGATCCTACCAAATATGCTGCGAAAAATGCAGATGCAAGGAGAAAAATATATGTGGACTCCGCAAGGCCATTAGCCTCTGTATACTAAAGAACAAACCCTGGAAAATGGAAGACAATTTGAAGAAAATAGGAAGGACCATAGACCTCAAGATAAACACAAAAAGAGCACAACAAGGTTGCTTGGACCAACAAGAACACAGAGAAAGCCACAGCAGACAAACAATTGATGCAAGACAATGCACACATTTGATAACATCCTATCTCATGGGACAACTATGACAGCATGCCCAAAAGCAACCAGTTAACATTATGAGCCCACCACAACAGAATCACAGATCAAAATACTAAAATGGGTCTGACCAGCACATGTATGTATACCTAGCTCCTGTAGCAATAAACATTAAATGAGCCTAAAAGACAGAAATAGAAAAAATATATAACCAGAGTTCTTTGAAGATTGACCATCAGCCAATCAACAAGGGTTTTCTTACAGATAAACAAGAGCTTAACTTGCACCTGCCGACATTTATGGCTGTTAATTTCTCTCCCATTGGTATGAGCCCAAGCTATGGATGAGGGTACGTAACAGCAAATGGGTAATTAACAGCCATTATTTGCCTACAGTTGAGGGCAATAAGACGATTAGTGTACTACCAAAAATACAAAACACTGGGGGAGCATGAGATGTCTCTTAGCTGAGTTCTTTGGAGAAAACCAGCTCCATCCGCTCACAGCAGCCCTTTAACTTTATCTCTGACAACTGCCCTTTCATAGAAGGCTGGTTGGGCTTCCCCATTGGTATTGGTAAATGGGAAGTTCAATTAGCCAAAGAAAAGTAGGAATAGTTTGCTCATCTAGCTGGCATTGATTATCAAGGTTGTCCTTCTGAGCCCGGTTATGTCCAGGATTAGCTTGTTCAATAGCCAGGGCTTTTTTTGTTTACTAAGAAGATAGTTTTGATGGGATATTCTAGTAAAGTGATTGTCTCACTGAGATATTTTTTTCTTTCAGAAAACTAGTTGGAAGTTCTTGGATCTGTCCATTGAATTGTTAATTTTTGTTCTTGTCATCCAACTTGCGTTTACTTTGGAAATGGTCCATCCAGAGCTGATTAGATATATATTTCAGTTCATATTACCTCTCTTAGTTGCCATCTACATTTAGGTCTGAGTGGCAGCACCCTTGGTTTGACAGAGAGGAGCTGGCAACTCCTGCGAAGGGCAGTTATTTGTTGCAGGGATGGCTTATTCTCTAAATATTAACCTTAACACCATTCATTATAAGAAATCTAACAGAGGAGAATGGCAAACCCTAAAGGTAGAAATTGAGAGGATGTTGAGGTTAGCGAGAGAAGAGGACATCATATGTGAAGAAGAATTCGCATTCATGCTAAATAAGGACCCTCTAATTCCAGCACTGTATGGCCTCCCCAAGGTGTATAAAAACATTAGTGATCCTCCGATGAGACCCATAGTGTCATGCATAGGGTCCCTGACTGAGCCTTTGAGTAAGTACGTCGAGATATTCCTGCAACCTCTTGTGCAACAACAGAAAGCATATATAAAGGACACCACCTCAATGATTAAGAAAGTAGAGAACTTAAGCTTCAATCCAGAGTCACAGGTATTGGTGACTCTGGATATTGAAGCCTTATATACCAATATCCCTCAAGACAGTACGATTGACATTATGGAGGAGATTTTAGGAGAGGGTGAACAGGATCTAACAGATCACCAAACCTTTATAATTGAGTGCATTACGATTATTCTCAAGAATAACATTTTTCTATACAGGGACAGTCTCTTTAGACAGATCAAGGGGACCAGTATGGGGGCCACTTGTGCCCCCAGCTTGGCATGTCTTTATGTTTCTAAATTTGAGGAGAAACATGTCTACAATGTAGCTGCCCCATTCTATGAAAACATCTCGGAGTGGGGTCGCTACATTGATGACATTTTCTTTATATGGACAGGTGAAATGGACACCTTGAATGAATTTTTGATATGGTTGAACCTGGGAGATGCGAATTTAAAGTTCACATCCCACATCAGCAGGACTCAGGTAGAATTTCTGGACATCTTGATCAAACATCAAGAAGGGAGATTAACAGTGGAACTATATACCAAACCAGCTGATAGGAATAGTATGCTCCATTACAAAAGTAACCACCCACCATCACAGAAAAATAATATTCCCTTTGGCCAGTTCCTTCGTTTAAGAAGGAACTGTACCTCGATGTCAGATTACGAAATCCATGCCAACAGATTGAAACAAAAATTCTTGGAAAGGGGTTACCCAAGGAGAATGATTAAACATGCTTTTAAAAGAGCCAAATATTTCAACAGGGAAAATCTGTTCAATAAGGAACAAAATAACCAACAGAAAGAGCAGCCAATCATGTTCGTGACTAACTTCTCCCAAGTGAGTTTTAAAGTAAAAAATATAATAAATAGAAATTGGCACCTTATCTCAGATAAGGCACAGGAATCCATCCCTAAGCCTATGATCTCATATAGGAGAAACAGAACCATCAGGAACTCCCTTGTACATACATACAAGGAGTCCCACAGGAATGTGCAAACCACCATAGATGGCAAGCCTTTACCGACAGGAACCCACCCATGTGCAGGTTGTGTCAATTGTGTCAATATAATTAAAGGCAGCACGATCACAGTGAATGATAAAACAATCAACATTAGGAGTTTTATTAATTGTAGAACCACAAATGCAATCTACCTCATTCAATGCCCCTGCAATAAACCATATGTAGGTGAAACGTCTAGGGAACTCAGGCTTCGTCTGAATGAGCACCGCTCAGCCATTAGGACTAATAAAATTGGAGCCCCCCTGACGGAACACTGGAGGGAAGCTGGCCATAAAATTGAGGATTTAAAATGGTGTGGTCTAGAAAGAGTAAGTGAGAACATCAGAGGTGGGAATCAGAACAATAAAAGAAAAAGAAGGGAACAATTCTTTATGTCAACCCTGAACAGTGTCAGGTGTGGCTTAAACTCCAAGGAGGATTGGGAGAGAATTATCCAAGGATAATAAGGAATAGATACACAAGATCTGAACAAAACTTATGTACCTATGACTTCACCATCCACTATGGGAATGCGAGCAATACCACACCCACCTCCTCAAAGGATAAGTATACATGCAAGGAAGGGGCAAATAAACAGTGTATGAGGCGAGATATTAGCACCATTAAATAAGTAGTGTAGTAGTAAATAAATGGTTCATTGTTTTAAAAAAACATACATCTATTTGAATGATTATCCTGAGTGCTTAAAGTAAACGGAATGCACATCCCTATATGGCTCTGTTGAGTCTGTCATCTACAAAGAGGGACACATTTATCTCCACAGTAGAGTAACATACACGCAAGGAAGGGTCAAAAGATTGTATTAGATGAGATATGAGCACTGATATATAGATGTAGTAGGAGTAAACATAGGTTCTTATGTAAGAAAATAACTATTTACTTAAAGAATGATCCGGTTTGCTTCAAGCAACCGGAAGGCGCTCCGTTTAAACTCCGCTCGTGGAATATTTACAATTATCCCACACGGAAAGATTCTTAGCAAATATCATAATCCTCCACGCAAATCCAAAAAGCTAAAACGATGAGGTGACGAGAAACGCGCTAGGTTACCTAGCAACCCACCAATCCTATCAGAAGGGTCAATAAACAAAGTGGAAGGCAAATAGAATGCCGGTTCCGCATCACGGCGGAAAGCATTCGGTTACCTAGGTAACCGTACTCTGATTGGCCCATAGAGAACCAATCAGCATTGGGGACATACTAACCCAATCAGCGCGCGTCTAGTATAAGAGCATCGCGCTAAAACAAACATTCAGTTCTTGTAACGGATCGGAGCAGACCGACGAAGGGACGCTGGGATAGACTACCAGGACTCAGGAGCAGGGAGTCCGATTGCTAATGAAAAGGTAATGACTACCAATAGAGAGGGCTACTTTCAAACCCTTAAAAATGCAAATAGAAATTAAAATAAGACTGTAGTAGCAATTCCTAATAAGCGCTTGTATTTATAACCAAAACATTGATAGTTTTTTTTATAAAGGTAGATTCCAAGATTGTAACAACTAAGGTAAAAACTGGCTAAAATTTAGTAAGATACAAGAAAAGTTTTTATTCTTCAATATAGCCACGAACTCTGATATCCATAAAGGGACTGAGAATCAGAACACTCAAGGGACTGCAACAAGCAGAAATATTTTTTTGGTGAGTTACAAATCAGCTACCAATAAATAATGCCCTGAGGCTATATTTTGTATTGGAATAAATAGTATGAACTTATAATTAAACAATCAAATGTTTCCCAGGGTCATTGAAGAAACCCAAATACGAAAAATACGGTGGCTCCTCCTGGTAGTCAAAGACCAAGCAAATCAAGTGTGAATAGAAGGTATATATCAATATTTACAAACAGTATCTGGAGTCAGGGATTAACTTCTACCTCCAACTTCATTCTATAAACGCGTCCATTGCGACATCCGGATATATGGACACCTCTTGTAGATATGGAGGTGCTAATATCCTTTTCCTATATCTATTTTATCCAAGGTGAAACACCAAACAGAAATTGTTAATGAGCCCATAAGTAAGACGGCAACAAGACTCTGAACAGAAAGCACTGTCCGGTGGGGGAATTTAATCCACTTGTCCTAAGGTATGCAATAAATTTAGAAATACCTTTAGTGTATGAATAGGAGCTGTCTCATCTGAGCTTCATAAGCATTGGACCATATAAGTCCATGGGAGAGGTAAACACTATTAGTTTTGTTCGAAGTGTATGAGCAGAAAGAATATGGTTAATATGCCGCATAATTCAATGTTTTAAACGTGCGAAAGAATAAGAATTTTTTTAAAATAAAACCCTAGGCATTTTTAAAGTATTATTATTAGCGTGTAACTGAAAACCCTGTGCTAAAAAATGAATGCTTGCTTTGAACTAGAGATGCCCAAAGATCAGCTGTAGTTACCACAATTGTGATTATTCATAAATCTGTGAATACTTAATGGACTGCACCAATGCAACTTAGAGTAACGCTGTGTTTTTTAAATTTTTAAATCTGATGTAGAATCTGTCCTGAAGAAGGTAGAAATCGAAGAAACCGAAACGCCGCGTCGACCTGTGATTCTTTGTTTTTAACTGTGTTTATTCAAATGTATTTAACGTTGATTTCTGAAAAATTGTATACTGTGTAATGATGAAATTTTAATAATGTATATATACAATAAATGTTTGACAGAGTAACTCATGGTGTGGTAAAACTTTACTTTCTTTTTGACATTTTTAACATTGTTTCTTGTTTATACTTTTTGTTTAAAAACCAAACATTGTGTTCATGGTGGGTAGTACTAAATAACTGTAGTTCTGAACAAGGATGTATGATAGTCATTTCTCTATGAATTCGGCATCTTTGGGGATATAAGCAAGTAGCTGCTCTTACCATACACGGATAGAAGTTGAGTACAAATCATTGTAACTTTACCTTTCCCGCCATATTAGTGGCATGCTTCACAAATATGTCTCTTTGAAAATGAAACATTCACCCTAGAACCCAAGAACCAGGTGTGAAATTCAGTCTTAGACTGTTCTCTCGTGGGGACACCCCTGTCTCTCATTTTTAAGATTTACTATCCCCCCAGTCCCCTATTAGCCTGTGCGGGGTCCTCCTTTACTTTTTAACTTTTTCCATAGTTGACCACCGTCTGAAAATGTCTCCCTAGACCAGTGCTTCCCAAACATTTTAGAACCAAAATCTAGTTTTAGAACAAAAAACATTTGTGGCACACTTAACTTTATTGACATGAGATGGGCAATTTTGGGGTTCAGCCTTGGCAGCGCACTTGCAAGACCTGCAGTATTCTCTATACAGGAATGTAATCCTGTCTGCTGCTTACTATTGGTTCACTCCTGCGTTGGTCTTCTTTGGTGGCTCCTCATTGGTTGGCACTCCTGAAACATCACTTCAGTTTTTCACTCAGGAGTACTGGCCAACTAGAGTTTCCTTAGGCTATAGCTGTTTATTTGTTACTTTGGGGACTACTTTAATAAAGCAAAAGTGTTGATGCTTGAAAACATAGCATTGTTGTAAGATGCAGACTGTCTGTCGCTTCCTCGCTCTCTTCTGCCTGACAGCAGCTTTGTTGGGAATGCTATCTTGTCAGGATGCTGCCTTATCCAAACCCCTGCACTGGCTTTCAAATCTACCCAAACTCACCTCTATCATTAGAATTTTTCCCAGCAAGCCATGCCAAGCTTTAACTTTCACAAAAGTAGCACCCACCTTACTTGCTTGCAAATATGCATCTCCGGAAGATGCAGGGTGTCTGTTGCATCATTGCCAGACAGCAGTTCTGCTGGGTACTCAGCCTTATCCAACCCAACCCTCCCCACCACCACTGTCTTTTACATCCACGTCTTGAGGGGGCATTGACTTCTCTTTAGGACTGTTGTTTTTAAACAACTGTTTCCACAACTTTTAAAAAGCTGGAGGTGTTTATTCCGAAAGCTCTAAATATTAACCTTAACACCATTTCTTGGACTCCTCCCTCACGATGACCAAGCAAGTCAACGCCGTCTCGTCATCATGTTTCAACACCCTGCGCATGCTCCGAAAGATCTTCCGGTGGATCCCCGCCGACACCCGGAAGACGGTCACCCAGGCCCTCGTCACCAGCCGACTGGATTACGGAAACACCCTCTACGATGGAACCACAGCCAAACTACAGAAAAGACTCCAGCGCATCCAGAACGCCTCTGCACGACTCATACTGGACATGCTCTGCCACAGCCACATCTCGCCCCAGCTGAGAGACCAGGACTGGCTCCCTCAGACTCCTCACCCACGCACACATGGCTCTCCACCACATGGGACCCAAATACCTCAACAACCACCTCACATTGTACACACCCTCCCGCCAGCTCCACTCCGCCAGCCTCGCCCTCGCCACCGTACCACGCATTCGTAAAACCACTGCCGGAGGAAGATCCTTCTCCTACCTGGCAGCCAAGACATGGAACTCCCTCCCCACCCACCTACGACTGACCGGGACCATCTCCCCTTCAGGAAACAGCTCAAGATCTGGCTCTTCGAGCAGTAGCGCCCCCCCCCCCCCCAGCGGCTTGAGACCCTAACAGGTGGGTAGAGCGCTTTACAAATACCCTGATTGATTGATTGATTGATTTCTTGTACAATGCTTGTTTCTGTTTTTAAACTGAGGTCCCAAGTGTGCTGCTGGACTGGCGCCCCTTAAGCACACCATTGACCCCTGACTTGTGCAGAGGCGTTCTGTATGCAAATGCAACTGCCTCTAAATTAAAGCAACCCTGCTGCTCTTGAGAGAAGGGGTGGGAGCATTACCTGCTGCCCCAGAGGGCTCCTAGGAACATGCTTGTATAAGGGAGGGACAGCCCACTAAGCATGGGCTGAAAATTCGTTCCCCTCGCGGAATTTGCGGATTTTCCGTGATTTCGTGATCCGCGAATCTTGCGAAATCGCGGTAAAATCCGCGAATCAGCGGGGACGAATTTTCAGCCAAGCACTTACAGGGTTACAGCAGCAGGTGCAAAAGTTGAAGCTAATTTTTTGTAACTTTTTACAAAAAGGTTACAAAGAAATTAACTTCAACTTGGGCACCTGCTGCTGTAAGCCTGTAAGTGCTTCCTGGTGCCTCGTTGCCTTCTTGCAACTATTCTCTGACCCTGCTCTGACCCTTGAAGCAGGGTCAGAGAATAGTTACAAGTAGGCAATGAGGCACCTGTCACGAAAATTAAACCTCAACAGGAAGCACTGACAGATACAAAAACAAGCATTTGCAATGCAATAGGTCTCACATTAGGAAAGTTTGAGCTATTGGTATTGTAAATGACAATTTTTTTATCTATGTGTTGGTTTTGAAAATAGCTAAATTAATAGCTTTGTCATTTACAATGCCAATAGTTATAACTTTCGCAAATGTGACACCTATAGCATTTGTAATGCAACATGTTTTGTATTTACGTGACTTAGATGTATTGATATTACAAATTGCAATGCTTAAACTTTTGTAAATAACTTTTGTGAAGATTATGTTCAGTGTATTTTATTGTGACGAAAATCCAAGAACAGAAGTGAAATATTAACATCCTTTTGTGACATTTGTAATAAAGCTTGAAACATTGAGAGAACATATTTGAACCTGTTGTTGTAGAATGGTTGCGCAGATTGATGCTGGGGTGGTGCTGAGTGGTGCTGTGGTGGTGCTGAGTGGTGCTGTGGTGATGCTGAGTGGTGCTGTGGTGGTGCTGAGTGATACTGGGATGGTGCTGAGTGATGCTGGGGTAGTGCTGTGGTGCTGCTGAGTGATAATGTGGTGGTGCTGAGTGATGCTGTGGTGGTGCTGAGTGGTGCTGTGGTGGTGCTGAGTGATAATGTGGTGGTGCTGAGTGATGCTGTGGTGGTGCTGAGTGATGCTGTGGTGGCGCTGAGTGGTGCTGTGGTGGTGCTGATTGGTGCTGTGGTGGTGCTGATTGGTGCTGTGGTGGTGCTGAGTGATGCTGTGGTGGTGCTGAGTGATGCTGTGGTGGTGCTGAGTAGTGCTGTGGTAGTGCTGAGTGATAATGTGGTGGTGCTGAGTGATGCTGTGGTGGCGCTGAGTGATGCTGTTGTGGCGCTGAGTGGTGCTGTGGTGGTGCTGAGTGGTGCTGTGGTGGTGCTGAGTGATGCTGTGGTGGTGCTGAGTGGTGCTGTGGTGGTGCTGAGTGATAATGTGGTGGTGCTGAGTGATAATGTGGTGGTGCTGAGGGATGCTGGGGTAGCGCTGAGTGATGATGTTGCGATGCAGAGGGCAAAAAAATGATGGATTTGGGCCCAGATCTTTGGACTTAGGTGAATGTGTGACATTGATCCACATTCTGTCCATCACCTGTTTTGTTTGCAATTGCCGCCATAAGTGCGCTGGGGATGCTCCGACGTGGGTCCCAGGCACTCCACACCACTGGAGTCAAGCTAGCCGGGCTGATGAGAGGTGTTATCTCGAAACCGGTCCGGTCCTCGGATGCTTGATTCCGTTCTGGGAAGGACATGGCTTTTGTAGTTCGGACTGGACTGTTCCCATGGGGCACAGGGTCAGAGCTGATTTGCATATCGCCATTGTCTAACCCAGGGTGGTGTGGAGTGCAAAATAACGATGGATTTGGGCCCAGATCTTTGGACTGGGGTGAATGTGTGACATTGATCCACATTCTGTCCATCACCTGTTTTGTTTGCAATTGCCGCCATAAGTGCGCTGGGGATGCTCAGATGTGGGTCCCAGGCACTCCACACCACTGGAGTCAAGCTAGCCGGGCTGATGAGAGGTGTTACCTCGAAACCGGTCCGGTCCTCGGATGCTTGATTCCGTTCTGGGAAGGACATGGCTTTTGTAGTTCGGACTGGACTGTTCCCATGGGGCACAGGGTCAGAGCTGATTTGCATATCGCCATTGTCTAACCCAGGGTGGTGTGGAGTGCAAAAAAACGATGGATTTGGGCCCAGATCTTTGGACTGAGGTGAATGTGTGACATTGATCCACATTCTGTCCATCACCTGTTTTGTTTGCAGAGGGCAGAAAGGCACAAAAAACAGTCTAACAAAGGGCAGAAGGGCAGAAAAACAAGGGAAAAACGAGTCTAACAGAGGGCAGAAGGGCACAAAAAACCAGTCTAACAGAGGACAGAAGGGCAGAAACACAAGGGAAAAACGAGTCTATCAGAGGGCAGAAGGGCACAAAAAACGAGTCTAACAGGGGGCAGAAAGGAACAAAAACCAGTCTAACAGAGGGCAGAAGGGCACAAAAACAAGGGAATAACAGAGGGCAAAAGGGCAAAAAAAACGAATCTAACAGAGGGCAGAAGAGCAGAAAAACAAGGGAAAAATGAGTCTAACAGAGGGCAGAAGGGCACAAAAAACGTGTCTAACAGGGGGCAGAATGAATCCCGCCCTGCGTGTTTGTCCACGAAGATGCCACCTTTTTGTGCAATACCTCTACTCAACTGGAGTACTTTCTACTGTCTAATCAGTAAGTGCTCCCTCGTTGGCTAAATGTATAGGGGCAGATTTACAATAACTGGCGCATCCCGAGGGATGCGCCAGTTATTGTGCGCCGCACCCATGGTGTGCCACATTTACAATGCGTTGCACCATGTGGCAAAAATGGCACAGATGCATCATGCATCTGTGCTGTAAAAGCAGCGCATTGCTGAAGCTGCGTTGCAAGAGCGACGCAGCTCCAGCAATGCTCTGGGGGGCCCTATCTCCCAAATGCTGCATCAAACCTTGCGCCTGCTTCAAGCGGGCGCAGCGTTTTGACGCAGCATTGGCCTAAAAGTGACTGAGTGAAATCTTGTAGATTTCACTCAGCCACATTTAGGAGGCGTTCCTGCACAGGACTGCCCTCCCCTGCGCCGGAACGCCTCCTGATGGCGCAGGGCTTTACAACGTGATGCATCTCTCAGATGCGTCACGTTGTTAATACCCAGCACCAAGGCGCATCTTTGTGCTGCCGCTGCGTCACAAAAGTGACGCAACTGCGGTGCAAAAGAGGCGCAAGCGGCTTGTAAATCTGCCCCACAGTGCTTTTACTGCACTGTAGCTGCGTAAAGGGCCAGAAGATGTGTCTCCAGTGACCATGTGTGCCTGTGCCTGTGTTACAGGCACAAATGGTCACTGGAGACACATCTTCTGGCCCTTTTTGCAGCTGCAGTGTAGTAAAAGTACTATACATTTACCCAATGAGGGAGCACTTACTGGATTAGCCAGTAGAAAGTACTCCAGGGCAAATCGCAAAAGAATCCGCGATTTCGCGAGAAAATTCACAGATTTATTATGCGATTTTGCGGGGAAATCCGCGAATTCATGGAACGCGAATTTGCAAATTTCACCCATGCTTACAGCCCACGCCCCCAGCTGCTGACAGCTCCAGCCATTTTCTGGGCTGGGGACACCTGACCCTAAGGATCCAGGACCTTGAATTACTCAATCAAGCATTTGTTATGCGCAACTACTCACCCGTAAGGGTTTCAAGGTGCTGGGGGTGTGCAGGTTCATGTCAATCAAGGAGGGGGCCCGTCGAAGAGCCAGGTCTTGAGGTTTCTTACAAAGATGGGAAGCGATGTTGTCTGTCTGAGGTGGAGCGGAAGGGCGTTCCAGGCCTTGGCCACGAGAAAGGAGAGGGAGCGGCCTCACGATCTGGTTTTTCTGGTGCGTAGGACCATGGCATAGGAGAGCCGGGATGACAATAGGGTCCCTTGGGGTGCTTGGAATTTGAGTTGGCTGTTCAGGTATGCTGGTTCGATGTCGTGGGGGGCCTTGTGTGCGTGGGTGAGCATCTTGAAGATGACTCTTGCCTCGAAGGGAAGCCAGTGGAGTGTGTGCAGGTGCTGGGAGATGTAGCTGTGTTTTGGCAGGTTGAGGATCAGCCTTGCGGCAGCATTCTGGATGTTCTTACTGAATTACTATATTCCAATTTTCACTTCCACCCGGAGAACTTCTGTATTAAATGGTCGAGCGTGGAGCTTTACACAGAGAAACTATTCACAAAGTTATTTGTACGAGAACGTTTAATTTACACAGGCAAGTTACCTATTTTCATTGGTGTAAAATCACTTTCAACGTTTAAAAAAAGGTAGTTGTATAATGATTAAATCACAGCAAGGAGCTCATATGTGTAAATCTCCTCCATGAATGCAAGGATTTTAACTGACCTATTTCCAACCTGAAATAAGTTAATTTTGACTTTGAGGGCATAAATGGACAGGAACACCCCGCGGTAACCTATGTATGCAATTGAGTTAGGTACATGTATTGTACAAAGTTGCGTCCCTTATTCTTTCACAGTGTGGGCAGTTACCTCAGCCCCCCATGTTTTTTCACAGTGTGTGCAATTACCCTAGCCCCCCCTTGTTCTTTCCTAGTGTGGGCATTTACCCCAGCCTCCCTAATGTTCTTTCAGTGTGTGTGCATTTATCCCAGCCTCCCCCTTGTTCTTTTACAGTATGTGTGTTTACCCAGCCTTCCCCTTGAACTTTGATGGTGTTGGCATTTATCGCAGCCTCCCCTTTGATCTTTCATCGTGAATTCATTTACCTCAGACTTCCCTTTGTTCTTTCACAGAGTGGGCATTTAACCCTGACTTCGCCATGTTCTTTCATGGTGTGTGCTCTCACCAGAGCCTCCTCCCTTGTTCTTTCACAGCGTGTGCATTTATCCTCCACCTTCCCCTCGTTCTTTGACAGTGTGTGTATTTACACCCGGCTCCCCATTGTTCTTTCACAGTGTGTGTATTTGCCCAAAAACCCCCTTTGCTCTTTAGTAGTGTTTGCCTTTACTCCAGCTCCCCTTGCTCTTTCACAATATGTGTATTTACCCCAGCCCCTTACTCTTTCATGGTGTGTGTATTTACTTCAGCTCCCCATGTTCTTTCACAGTGTGTGTTTTTACCCAAGTACCCCCTTTGCTCTTTAATAGTGTTTGCCTTTACTCCAGCTCCCCTTGTTTTTTGTACGATATGTGTATTTACCCCAGCCCCTTACTCTTTCGTGTTGTGTGTATTTACCCCAGCCCACATGTTCTTTCACAGTGTGTAGAAAAGGTATTGCATTATTAAAAGTTTGAGCTATTGGTGGCGCATTCTTATTAGCAACGCCAATAGCTCAACCTTTCAATAAGGCGAGACCTATTGCATTGCAAATGCTTGTTTAGTTTAGCTACAGTATCATGTGGGAGTACACTGTCATTTGAAGACATCACATTTTCCATTGAAATGGAAACCAAATTTGCAGACATTCAGTTTTACTGATAAAACTATATTGCACACAAATTTTAAAGAGAGAAAATCTAGTTTCACCGAATATTTACCATTTGTGCATCACTGAATAAAGTGTCTTGATTTGTTTTGATCCTTTTCAAATCTTTGTTTTCATCACACTTCAGAATTGCAAAACAAATGTGCTTCATTTTTGTGTTCCTAACTGCTAAATGTGCACAGTTCATTTACAGGCATTTACATTTTTGTTGTTACAAAGAATCACAGGGCATATTACCAAGCAATAGCGATAATTATCGCTACTGCTTGGTTAGAGACAAAAATTTACCGCTGAGCTGCGGCGATGTTTACCGCAACTAAACCTTGGTATTACCAAGGTTTATCGCAAATGCGATAAAAATCGCCGCAATGCATGAATATCGCTGAAAAGTCAGCGATATTCATGCATTACTGAGCTAATGCTCTTAGCCATGTTATCCACCTCCCATTGGATAACATGGCTAAGAACTGCTCAGGGCAGGTGTTAGCTTTTGGAGATATTCGCGCTTAGCGCAAATATCTCCAAAAGTTGGTAATAGGAGATAGCGATGTTAGCGACTGTTTTCAGTCGCTAACATCTTGGCACGCCCACTTTGCATGTCATTAGTGATAAATATCACTAACATGCAAAGTGGGGCCCAAGATGGTCGCTATCTCCTACTAGCTGTCGCTAACTGGTGTTAGCGACAGCTAGGTAATAGGGAGATAATTTTATCTCCGCTTTCTTGGCTTTTAAAGCCAAAAAAGCGGAGATAAACCCCCTTGATAATATGCCCCCACATCCTCCCGACATACCATTCACACTTCATTTACAACAGCAAGACTGTCATGTAATTCACTTTACTTTTCTTTCTCCGACTTAAAACTGAGAGGAGTTTGTAAGTACCAACAAACATGTTAAAAAATAAGCAGCAATTTGTAAAAAGCCATGCTTGACATGTGACCTCTGTCTTTGAAGCACCGAAAATTTGGCAAGCTAAATAGAGAATTTAAAGTCATCTTTACTTATTGGTTAGACTTTTACGACCCACCAAAAATCAGCTCATGGGCCAGGGTCGCCAACCACAATTTGGGTAACACAGTGGACAGTCCAGAATAGGCCTCAACTTGAAGTGGTGTTACGTCTTCACGACCTGGTGGGGCCTGCGTGGCATGATTAAATTCACCAAGCAGTAGTTTGTTCTCCTTGGTATGCACAAAAACATAAATAGTTCTTAATAAAGGACTGAGAATATGAGCTGCTTTGCTCCAAAAATATTAAGCAAGTAACCATCTGGTGTGTCTTTAATGTGATAAGAGATGCGAATGCTTTTATTTTTTAAGAAATCAAAGATCTCTCTGCATTCACTGGCAATCAAATTGAGTGATCCTTGCACCTATTTAATTACGAAATCTGTACATTTTCTTTCTAGAATTCACATTTATTAAATAAGGGCAAATAATCTGGTTATGAAGAAGTTATCTGCCAAGAATGGGGAGATAACAAGTTTTAGATACCAGGTGGCAGATCTGACTGGAATGAAGGATCAGTTCACTTAAGGCAAGCTTTCTCTATGGGTGAAGATATAATAGTTCCCCTGTGGAAATTTGGCAGGGCACTTATTGAAATCTTTTTGATACATATATGTTTCAACTTTGCACTAGGGGAAACAGGTTGCCAAACTTTGATGGCACCCTTCAGGCAATAGTGGTATGAACAGGAGCGCCCTGTGGAGGTAAGAGCAGTGGGGTGGGGTGGAACTCGACGGACGACGATGAGGGAAAATTAAATAAATAATTAATTTTCGCTTGTCCATGTATGTCGAGTAGCTCCCCTCCCACCCTGTCCCACCGATCTTACCTGCACAGGATGCTTCTGAGTATGAATCCTCGTTTAGTGTGAGTTCACTAGTTTTACATAAGTGTAGACAAATTTTTGTTGCAAGTGTGGATTTTCTGAAGCCTTCTCTCTGCTTAGCTATGCTTTAATAATAAAAACTTGGACAAGGGTAATAGATGTGGAGTTAACCTTTAAGGATTCTCTCAATTACTCCTACTCTTGCTCCTCACAGTGCTTACATTTCATATGGAAACGAGGATCTGGTTTTACTAGTGTCTTGTGCAGAAGCTCACACAATGCAAAGAGCTGAGTTGATCACTTTTGCACACAAACGTTTTTTGTTCCAGAAAGTTGACACAAGTGCTTCGTGAAACAAATGTGTATTTCGTAGTAGCATAATGTGCACAAAGAAGGCATAACTGGAAAGGAGCAATATATTGCCTCTAGGAAACCATGCAGATCTAGATCTATAGGTGAAGCACTACCTGGAATTTCATGAAATCAATATGCCAAATGCCAGCAAGCACGAGCAATGGGCAAAAAGAAAACAACATTATTTTCCTATGTGTTATACATCTAATTTGTGAAAAATTACGTTTAGTAGTTAATCCATTGATTGTCTGTATATCGAAATCTGTAGTTTAGGTTGTTCCTCGTGCCCGGGTATCACTACATGTCCTTCAATCTATCCATGTCAAAGCTCTCTCAGATCTTCAGAAATATAAGCTACACCAGTTTGTAGCAGCGGCACTTTCTGCATAACTATTGATTTACTGCATTTGCCATATAGTCCATCATCTGCTTCATAATCTGCAGAATATGGCAAGGTCAAAAGTTCCTAAAACGTGGCAACACGTGTTCCCAAGCAGGGGAAAGCCATTTCCAAGGTTGACTGGCCACGTAGCGTACTGTGGACATGCGCAGTCAAGATCGCAAGATTTTATGTTTTTGGAGAAGTTCACTAGCAAGGGTTAAGCCCCGCCCCTCTTCTCCATTGGCTGGCCTCCTAAACGGTGGCAAGAAATTGGAGAAGAGGTCCTAGTGACGTTCTTTTTTCTCTTTTAGCCCCGTCCTTTTCAGATTGAGTTCCTTGACTTACTGCTGAAGTAAAAGGTTCCTTATCTTCTTTATGGGTCCAGATGGCCCCATAAAGAAGATAAGGAACCTTTTACCCCAGCAGGAAGTTGGGGCACTCAGTCTGAAAAGGACAGGCTAAAAGACAAAACTCGCGCCATGGCGAGTGCTTGTTTTATATATATAGCACCGTTACTATCAAAAGCCAGGTCACAGCACTTGTGGATGAAGATTGCACAGATGTTGTTGGTACTAAGCGAGCATTACAAGGAGATGTAAATATTCGGAAAACAAGACCCTCATAGGTTAGTAGTATCTGAAGAGCGCCGGGAGAATTAGCTCAAGAATGAAAGCATTTGGAGCTGATCTTAAAGTGAGGCGTCTTCAAAGTCCTCTCGATTGTTTAAGGTCTGTCAGGCGCCTAAAACCGAGGCGCGTGTTTCTGCACTGGGTCGCTCTTGGTAACTAATTGGTTAGTTCACTGAGCGGCATTGGAAGCTGGCCTTCTTGAATTAAGAGACTGCAGCCGCTGCAAGACTGTAGTTAGAGGCAGTTTTCCGAAGTGCGCTTTGATGGACACAGAACTTTGAATGTGACTCAGCTTTTGAGAGTAGGGCCGTTACTATGGATGGGTAAGCGTGATAGGATATACAATTGTTGATTGGGGAGTGAATAGATCTGCATGATTCTTTAAAAAAAATGTAATTTCTGCAAGTGTTTCGCAGGAAGACTCAGCGGGCGAAATTGCAATAATCTCGTCGAGACCTGGCAATCACACTTTCCTGTATTAAATTGAAAGAGGCAGGGTGCCTCCGCTGCCCAAGCAAATTTGGTATCCTGTTCTTTTGATGAGTGTTTAGGCTTGAGGGGTTGAAAACAAGGTTGTATGCAAAGGTAAGACCCATGTTTGTTTTGCTGTGAAGCGGGGGCTGGTGACTGACCTAGTGATTTGGGACCACATCCACCACCACCGCCACATCCAGCACCACCACATCCACCACCACTAAATCCACCATCACCACCATATCCACCACATACACCACCACATCAACCACCACCGTCACATCCACCACCACCACATCCACCACATCCACCACCACCACCACATCCACCACCACATCAACCACATCCACCACCACCATATCCACCCATCTACCATCACCACATCTACCACCACCACTTCCACCACCACATCCACTACATCCACCACCACATTCACCGCCACATCCACCACATCCACCACCACCACCACATCCACCACATCTACCACCACCACAACCACCACCACATCCACTGCCACATCCACCACATCCACCACCACCACATTCCCCACCACAATCACCACATCCACCACATCCACCACCACCACCACCACATCCACCACATCCACCACCACCACATCCACCACATCCACCACCACCACCACATCCACCTCATCCAGTACATCCACCAACACATTTAGCACCACCACCACTTCCACCACCACTACCTCCACCACATCCAGCACATCCACCACCAGATCCACCTCCACCACCACATCCACCTCCACCACCACATCCACCACCACATCCACCACCTCCACCACCAGATCCACCGCCACCACCACATCCACCACCACCACCACCACATCCACCAGATCCACCAACACCACATCCACCACCACGACATCCACCACATACACCACCACATCCAACACCACCACCACATCCAACACCACCACCACATCGACCACCACATCCACCACAACCACCACCACCACATCCACCACAACCACCACATCCACCACCGCATCCACCACACCCACCACCACATCCATAACCACCACCACATCCGCCACCACCACATCCACCACCACAACCACCACTACCACATCCACCACCACATCCACCACCACATCCACCACCATCACATTCACCATTAGCACATCCACTATCACCACATCCACCACCACCACATCCACCACCACAACCACCACATCCACCACCACCACCACATCCACTGCATCCACCACATCCAAAACCACCACAACATCCAGCACATCCGCCACCACATCCAGCACATCCAGCACATCCACCACCACATTCACCACCACTACCACAACCACCACATCCACCACCACATCCACCACATCCAGTACATCCACCAACACATCCACCACCACCACATCCACCACCACCACCTCCACCACATCCAGAACATCCACCACCATATCCACCTCCACCACCACATCCACCTCCACCACCACATCCACCACCACATCCACCATCTCCAACACCACATCCACCTCCACCACCACATCCACCACCACCACCACATCCACCAGATCCACCAGCACCACATCCACCACTACATCCACCACCACCACCACATCCACCACACCCACCACACCCACAACATCCACCACCACCACATCCACCACCACCACATCCAACACCACCACCCCATCCACCACCACATCCACCACCACCACATCCACCACCACAAACACCAGATCCACCACCACCACATCCACCACCACCACCACATCAATCACCACCACGGCATCCACCACCACATCCACCCCCACCACATCCACCACCACCACATCCACCACCACCACATTCACCACCACCACATCCACAAGATCCACCACCGCCACATCCACCACATCCACCACCACATCCACCACAATATCCACCACCACATCAATCACCACATCAACCACCACATCCACCACCACCACATCCACCACCACCACCACCACATACACGACCACCACATCTACCAGCACCACCACATCCAACCCCACCACCACATCCACCACCACCACATCCACCACATCCTCCATATCCACCACCATCACATACACCAGATCAACCACATCCACCACATCCACCACCACATCCACCACCACATCCACCACCACATCCACCACATCCACCACCACATCCACCACCACAACCACCACCACCACATCCACCATCACCACCACATCCACCACCACCACCACATCCACCACAACCACTACATCCACCACACCCACCACCACATCCACCACCACCACCACCACATCTGCCACCACCACATACCCCACCTCCAACACACCACATCCACCACCAGCACCATCACATCCACCACCACATCCATCACCACCACATCCACCACCACATCCACCACCACATCCACCACCACATCCACCACCATCACATTCACCACCAGCACATCCACTATCACCACATCCACCACCGCCACATCCACCACATCCAACACCACAACCAGCACATCCACCACATCCACCACCACCACATCCACCACCACCACATCCACTGCATCCACCACATCCACATCCAAAACCACCACAACATCTACCACATCCACCACCACATCCACCACATCCAGCACATCCACCACCACATTCACCACCACTACCACATCCACCACCACCACCTTCACCACATCCAGCACATCCACCACCACATCCACCACCACTACCACATCCACCTCCACAACCACATCCACCACCACACCCACCACATCCACTACCACATCCACCACCACATCCACCACTACCACATCCACCACCACATTCACCTCCACCACCACATCCACTTCATCCACCACCACCACATCCACCACATCCAAAACCACCACAACATCCACCACATCCACCACATCCAGCACATCCACCACCACATCCACCACCACTACCTTCACCACATCCAGCACATCCACCACCACATCCACCACCACATCCAACTCCACCACCACATCAACCAGATCCACCACCACCACATCTACCACCACCACCTCCACCACCACACCCACCCCATCCCCTACCACATCCACCACCACATCCACCACCACCACATCCACCACCACATCCACCACCACCACCACATCCACTGCATCCACCACCACCACATCCACCACATCCAAAACCACCACAACATCCACCACATCCACCACCACATCCACCACCACCACCTTCACCACATCCAGCACATCCACCACCACATCCACCACCACCACCACATCCACCTCCACCACCACCTCCACCACCACACCCACCACATCCACTACCACATCCACCACCACATCCACCACCACCACATCCACCACCACCACCAGATCCACCACCACCACATCCACCACCACATCCACCACCACCACCACATCAACCAGATCCACCACCACCACATCTACCACCACCACCTCCACCACCACACCTACCCCATCCCCTACCACATCCACCACCACATCCACCACCACCACATCCACCACCACATCCACCACCACCACCACATCCACTGCATCCACCACCACCACATCCACCACATCCAAAACCACCACAACATCCACCACATCCAAAACCACCACAACATCCAGCACATCCGCCACCACATCCAGCACATCCAGCACATCCACCACCACATTCACCACCACTACCACAACCACCACATCCACCACCACATCCACCACATCCAGTACATCCACCAACACATCCACCACCACCACATCCACCACCACCACCTCCACCACATCCAGAACATCCACCACCATATCCACCTCCACCACCACATCCACCTCCACCACCACATCCACCACCACATCCACCATCTCCAACACCACATCCACCTCCACCACCACATCCACCACCACCACCACATCCACCAGATCCACCAGCACCACATCCACCACTACATCCACCACCACCACCACATCCACCACACCCACCACACCCACAACATCCACCACCACCACATCCACCACCACCACATCCAACACCACCACCCCATCCACCACCACATCCACCACCACCACATCCACCACCACAAACACCAGATCCACCACCACCACATCCACCACCACCACCACATCAATCACCACCACGGCATCCACCACCACATCCACCCCCACCACATCCACCACCACCACATCCACCACCACCACATTCACCACCACCACATCCACAAGATCCACCACCGCCACATCCACCACATCCACCACCACATCCACCACAATATCCACCACCACATCAATCACCACATCAACCACCACATCCACCACCACCACATCCACCACCACCACCACCACATACACGACCACCACATCTACCAGCACCACCACATCCAACCCCACCACCACATCCACCACCACCACATCCACCACATCCTCCATATCCACCACCATCACATACACCAGATCAACCACATCCACCACATCCACCACCACATCCACCACCACATCCACCACCACATCCACCACATCCACCACCACATCCACCACCACAACCACCACCACCACATCCACCATCACCACCACATCCACCACCACCACCACATCCACCACAACCACTACATCCACCACACCCACCACCACATCCACCACCACCACCACCACATCTGCCACCACCACATACCCCACCTCCAACACACCACATCCACCACCAGCACCATCACATCCACCACCACATCCATCACCACCACATCCACCACCACATCCACCACCACATCCACCACCACATCCACCACCATCACATTCACCACCAGCACATCCACTATCACCACATCCACCACCGCCACATCCACCACATCCAACACCACAACCAGCACATCCACCACATCCACCACCACCACATCCACCACCACCACATCCACTGCATCCACCACATCCACATCCAAAACCACCACAACATCTACCACATCCACCACCACATCCACCACATCCAGCACATCCACCACCACATTCACCACCACTACCACATCCACCACCACCACCTTCACCACATCCAGCACATCCACCACCACATCCACCACCACTACCACATCCACCTCCACAACCACATCCACCACCACACCCACCACATCCACTACCACATCCACCACCACATCCACCACTACCACATCCACCACCACATTCACCTCCACCACCACATCCACTTCATCCACCACCACCACATCCACCACATCCAAAACCACCACAACATCCACCACATCCACCACATCCAGCACATCCACCACCACATCCACCACCACTACCTTCACCACATCCAGCACATCCACCACCACATCCACCACCACATCCAACTCCACCACCACATCAACCAGATCCACCACCACCACATCTACCACCACCACCTCCACCACCACACCCACCCCATCCCCTACCACATCCACCACCACATCCACCACCACCACATCCACCACCACATCCACCACCACCACCACATCCACTGCATCCACCACCACCACATCCACCACATCCAAAACCACCACAACATCCACCACATCCACCACCACATCCACCACCACCACCTTCACCACATCCAGCACATCCACCACCACATCCACCACCACCACCACATCCACCTCCACCACCACCTCCACCACCACACCCACCACATCCACTACCACATCCACCACCACATCCACCACCACCACATCCACCACCACCACCAGATCCACCACCACCACATCCACCACCACATCCACCACCACCACCACATCAACCAGATCCACCACCACCACATCTACCACCACCACCTCCACCACCACACCCACCCCATCCCCTACCACATCCACCACCACATCCACCACCACCACATCCACCACCACATCCACCACCACCACCACATCCACTGCATCCACCACCACCACATCCACCACATCCAAAACCACCACAACATCCACCACATCCACCACCACATCCACCACCACCTTCACCACATCCAGCACATCCACCACCACATCCACCACCACCACCACATCCACCTCCACCACCACCTCCACCACCACACCCACCACATCCACTACCACATCCACCACCACATCCACCACCACCACATCCACCACCACCACCAGATCCACCACCACCACATCTACCACCACCACCACCACCATCACCACCACATCCACCATATTCACCACATTCACCACCACATCCACCATCACCACATCCACCAGATCCACCATCACCACATCTACCACCACCACCACCATCACCACCACATCCACCATATCCACCACCCCCACATCATCCACAACCACCACATCCACCACATCCACCACCACAACAACATCCACCACACCAACCACATCCACAACATCCACCACCAGCACATCCACCAACACATCCACCACCACCACATCCACCACCACCTCCACATCCAACACCACCACCACATCCACCAAAACATCCACCACATCCACCACCACCACCATATCCAACACCACCACCACATCCACCACCAAATACACCACATCCACCACCACCACTGCCTCCAACACCACATCCACCACCACCACATCCACCATCACCACATCCACAAGATCCACCACCGCCACATCCACCACATCCACCCCCACATCAACCACCACATCCACCACCATTTCCACCACCACATCCACCACCACCACATCCACCACCACCACCACATCCACCACAACCCCCACCACATCCACCACCACCACATCCACCACCACCACATCAACCACCACCACATCCAACACCACCACCACATCCTCCACACCCACCACCACATCCCCCACCACCACATCCACCAGATCAACCACCACCACATCTACCACCATCACCACATCAGCCACCACATCCACCAAATCCACCACCACATCCACCACCACATCCACCACCAACACCACCACATCCACCACCAACACCACCACATCCACCACCAAACATCCACCATATGCACCACCACATCCACAACCACCACATCCACCACCACCACCACCACCACATCCACCACATCCACCACCACATTCACCAGCACCACATCCACCATATCTACGACCACCACATCCACCACCACCACATCCACAGCCACATCCACCACATCCACCACATCCTCCGCCACATTCACCAGCACCACATCCACCACCACATCCACCATATCCAATCCACCACCACCACATCCACCACCACATCCACCACCACCAGATCCACCACATCCAAAACCACCACCACCACCACCACCACATCCACCACATCCACCACCACATCCACCACCACATCCACCACCACAACCACCGCCACCACATCCACCACCACCACCACATCGACCACCACCACCACATCCACCATAACCACCACATCCACCACACCCACCACCACATCCACCACCACATCCACCACCACCACCACCACATCTTCCACCACCACATCCCCCACCTTCAACACACCACATCCACCACCACATCCACCACCACATCCATCACCACCACATTCACCACCACATCCACCACCACATCCACCACCATCACATTCACCACCAGCACATCCACTATCACCACATCCACCACCGCCACATCCACCACATCCAACACCACAACCACCACATCCACCACATCCACCACCACCACATCCACCACCACCACATCTACTGCATCAACCACCACCACATCCACCACATCCAAAACCACCAAAACATCCACCACCACATCCACCACATCCAGCACATCCATCACCACATTCACCACCACTACCACATCCACCACCACCACCTTCACCACATCCAGCACATCCACCACCACATCCACCACCACCACCACATCCACCACCACACCCACCACATCCACTACCACATCCACCACCAGCACATCCACCACCACATCCACCATATTCACCACATCCACCACCACATCCACCACCACCACATCCGCCAGATCCACCATCACCACATCTACCACCACCACCACCATCACCACCACATCCACCATATCCACCACCCTCACATCATCCACCACCACCACATCCACCACCACAACAACATCCACCACACCAACCACATCCACAACATCCACCACCAGCACATCCACCACCACCATTAAATCCACTGCCACCACATCCACCAACACATCCACCACCATCACATCCACCACCACCTCCACATCCAGCACCACCACCACATCCACAAAACATCCACCATATCCACCACCACCATATCCAACACCACCACCACATCCACCACCACCACATCCACCATTACCACATCCACAAGATCCACCACCGCCACATCCACCACATCCACCACCACATCCACCACCATTTCCACCACCACATCCACCACCACCACATCCAGCACCACCACCACATCCACCACCACAACCACCACATCCACCACGACCACCACCACATCCACCACCACCACATCAACCACCACCACATCCAACACCAACACCACATCCTCCACATCCACCACTACATCCACCACCACCACATCTACCAGATCAACTACCACCACATCTACCACCATCACCACATGCACCACCACATCCACCACCACCAAATCCACCAAATCCACCACCACATCCACCACCACATCCACCACACCAGCACCACCACATCCACCACCAAAACATCCACCATATCCACTACCACATCCATAACCACCACATCCACCACCAAAACATCCACCATATCCACTACCACATCCACAACCACCACATCCACCACCACCACCAAAGGCGCCACCACCACCACCACATCCACCACATCCACCACATCCACTGCCACATTCACCAGCACCACATCCACCATATCTACCACCACCACATCCACCACATCCACAGCCACATCCACCATATCCACCACATCCACAGCCACATTCACCAGCAGCACATCCACCACCACATCCACCATATCCAATCCACCACCACCACATCCACCACCACATCCACCACCACATCCACCACCACCACATCCACCACATCCAAAACCACCACCACCACATCCACTACCACATCCACCACCACATCTACGACATCCAGCACATCTACCACCACATCCACCACCAGCACATCCACCACCACATTCACCACCACCACTACATCCACCATATCCCCCACCACCACATGCACCACATTCACCACCACCACATCCACCACCACTTTCACCACATCCAGCACATCTGCCACCAGCACATCCACCACATCCAGCACATCCACCACCACCACCACATCCACCACCACCACATCCACCACATCCACCACCACCAGCACATCCACCACCACCAGCACATCTACCAGATCCACCACCACCAAATCCACCACCACCACATCCATCACCACCACATCCACCACATCTACCACTGACATCCACCACCACATCCACCATCACCACATCCTTCACCACATCCACCACCACCACATCCACCACCACCCCCATGACATCCACCACACCCACCACATCCACCCCCACCACATCCACCACCACCACATCCATCACAACCACATCCACCACCATCACTACATCCACCAGATCAACAACATCCACCACCACCACCACGACATCCACCACCACATGCACCACAACCACATCCACCACCTCCACATCCACCATCACATCCACCACCACATCCACCACCACCACATTCATCACATCTACCACATCCACTGCCACATCCATCACCACATCCACTACCACATCCACCACATCCACCACCACCACATCCACCACCACCACATTCACCACCACATCCACCACCACCACATCTACCAAATCCAAAACCACCACCACCACATCCATCACCACATCCACCACCACACCCACCACCACCACATCCACCACATCCAAAACCACCACCACATCCACATCCAGCACATCCACCACTACCACATCCCCCACATCTAGTACATCCACCACCACATTCACAACCACCACCACATCCACCACCACATCTACCACAACCACATCCACCACCACATCCACCACCACATCCACCACCACCACATCCACCACCACATACACCACATACACCACCACCACATCCATCACATCCACCACCACCCCATCCACCTCCACATCCACCACAATTACCACATCCACCATCACCACATCCACCACTAACACATCCACCAGATCCACAACATCCACCACCACCATCACCACATCCACCACCACCACATCCACCACCACCACCACCACATCCACCACCACCACATCCACAACATCCACCACCACATCCACCACCAGATCCACAACAGCCACCACCACCACATCCACCACCACCATATCCACCACACCCACCACCACCACATCCACCACCACCACATCCACCAACACATCCATCACATCCACCACCACATCCACCACCACCACATTCATCACATCAACCACATCCACATCCACCGCCACCTCCACCACCACATCCACATCTGCCACCACCACATCCACCACCACCACATCCACCACATCCAAAACCACCACCACCACCACATCCACCACCACATCCACCACCACATCTACATCCACCACATCCAGCACATCCACCACCGCCACATCCACCACCACCACCACATCCACCTCCACATCCTCCACAATCACAACATCCACCACCACCAGATCCACCACTAACACATCCACCACCACCACATCCACCACCACGACCACATCCACCACCACATCCACTAGATCCACAACATCCACCACAATATCCACCAGATCCACCACCACCAGATCCATCACCACCAGATCCACCACCACCACATCCACCACCACCACATCCCCCACCACATCCACCACCACCACATCCACCACATCTACCACATCCACTGCCACATCCACCACTACATCCACCACCACATACACCACCAATTCCACCACATCCACCACCACCACCACATCCACCACCAACACCACATCCACCACTACATCCACCACCACATCCACCACATCTACCACATCCACTGCCACATCTACCACCACATCCACCACTGCATCCACCACCACATCCACCACATCCACCACCACCACATCCTCCACCACATCATCTACCACATCCACCATGACATCTACCAAATCCACCACCACCACATCCACCACTACCACATCCACCACCACCACATACACCACCACCACATACACCACCACCACATCCACCACATACACCGCTACCACATCCACCACATCCACCACCACATCCATCACCACCACATCCACCACCATCACATCCACCACCACCACATCCACCACCACCACATCGAGGCGACTTCCTCTCTCAGTGTGTCTCTTTGGCAGGACCCAGCTGTGCAACTTCCGGTATGCAAGCTTGTGACAACAAATGCGCTTAAAATTCACTTTCTAAATGTTTTGCACGCTTAACCACAGAGGTAAGTAGAAAAGTAGAATGCTCAGACTACAATGGCTTTAAAATGGACAGGAGCGATAATGATCCTAATATTATTTCTGCTGATTCTGGGTCTGGAAAGGGGGTGTTACACATAGTTTTAAACAGTATATACATAGAGAAAGAGCATGTCTCGGTCTGTAAGGTGTACGTTACACATTAAACATGCAAATTAACATCTGCCTTGTAGGCTTGATGGATCACTGCATTTCGAAGACTGGATTTCTTTCCTCTAGTCACTTTCGACCTGCTGTGGGTGTCTTTGTCCTGTTTATGAACGAGGCTGTGCAGTGGAAGGGTTATTTCTGGCTTGATACACTAATTGAAATGCTTAGGACCGGAAATTAGTCCTCGGGCCGCTGAGTCAGCCTGTGGTTCGTCGTTTGTGTGGAGTGAGGAGCTGTGGCTTGTTGTCCTGGGCAGCAGGGGTGTGAGGCCTGATCCTTGCTGCAGGCATGAGAGCCCAGATGTGTTGGGAATAAAACGTGTGCGAGGTGGGGCGGAATGAAAGTTTTGACGAGTGTGCGGGTTTCTTTCCCGTTTTTTTAAGATCTTTGCTGCCCCGTGCCCCTCCTTCCACTCAAATTTGTTTGCCTGCATTACTTACATTTCTTACACATTGGGTTGTGTGTATTCTTATCATAAAGCTATTCACGCTGATAACTGGTACTCATTTTATCTTACTTAACAGTGCTACTCATTTTATCAAGTATGAAAGTTTGCACAGCTAAGGCGATCAGGCCTTGATTCCAGCCTTGACACACAGGCTTGAAGTATGTACTACAACTCACTGAGTTATAATCTGGGAATGCAGTTGCACCATTAGTGAAGACGTGGCTCAAAGGAACCGGTTCACAAAAGAGCAGGTGTGACTGAAATAAAAAGTGCCAACCTTTTATTTCATATGATGCAATGACTGAAAGTTTCATAAATGCTGACCCCCTGCAAAGACATGGATGCCACCAGCGCAAGGCATAAGCAAATAGTAAAGCACCTCCCTCACCGTCATGTTGATGCCCCGAACTGGAGTGTCTCTCTGCTGTGGTACTGAAAATTCTGGACCCGTGTTATAAACATCGTCGTATCATGACGATTTTGGTATCGGCAGACCGAGAATGATTGAGATACTATGTACAAGCATTTCGGTCATATTCGGGTGACGTAATCACCCTGAAATCAGTGTTTCTGTCCTGAACCCTCGGGTTCCATTTTGTGAACGGCAGCCATTTTGTGATTGCCCTCACCTAGGCTAAATGACTAAAGCCAAAATCTAGTCAGAAGGACACGTACACCTTTGCTGACTCCTCTGTGACCTGGGCGAGCTGAGTCCATTGCCTGAAGTTAAACCTGTTCGGCCAGTTCCTTTCCCAGTGGCCGAATGAGATTAGCATCGAAGCACAACATGTCATAAACCTTTCATCGCACACAAACGATGCCTAATCTTACACACACCTGTCCCTGTTTCTTGCTTTATGACTTGTTTTACGAGGAGGAGGTGCCCGTTTTTATTGGGGTTCCGTCGATATCTGATGAAAACATTGGGCCTTGCCGTGTAATTGATTGTGGGCTGAACAAACTGAAATATGGGCTTGTCATCATGACTCTGCTTTTTCTTTGTAGTGAAAATATGTGAATGGTCAACTGTAAAATAAGGAATGTTTGCCTAAAGCATAGTATTTTGTATAAAAAGAGAAGGCTGGCTTTGTAAGATTGGGCAGTCTCCTGAGAACATACACCGTGTTGTACTTCTAGGATACCTGTTACTGGCTGCAGGCAATAAATACGATCTTTGACCTCACCTAGAACATTCTGTGTTTCTGTAGTCTGAAACAGGAAGGACTCGAAGTCTTCGGGTGTGTCCCTGGCACCGCTGGGTTCTTAAAAACCCAGTACTTCAGTTGGTGCCCACGGTGGGGCGATTTCAGCTGTACTGGTCTAAGCCAGAGGTTCGTGAGGAGCTTCGTGTGAAAATTCTGGACGAAGGCCGCCACTTCATCGACCCCTGTATGTCGACGTGGCCCGAAAGTCTTTGCTGCGAGGTTCCCCGCTTCCCGACGGCTACGAAGGACTGCTGCCCTGACTTTTGGACCCTTGATGATTGGTAGAGCAAAACGTTAGACGAGTCTTCTGGTGACATCATCGATACCTCAGTTAAGTATGAGTGGAGCGTCTCCCAGTCCTTAGTTTGGTTCTTAGTTTGGGTATCCCCTTGGGATCGCTTTGATTTGGAACTTGCAAGTACCAAAGCCGAGGGACTCGTGTATTCACGAGACTATCGTATTCGATAATCCTTTGAAGTTTGAAGCTAGACTAGAGAGCGGAGATGCCTGGTCTTAGCCGACTTGGAAATTTGTTTTGTCTTGGTTGTAATAGGGATTCCCGATTGGAGGACTCGTGTCCGGTTCCTCCAATTGGATCTCCAACTTATGAACTTTATGTGAAAAATGGCGTAGGCCCCATCGCATATAATGAAGTATGGATCCGATACACCAGGAAAGATGGTGTTTTAAAATGGCCCCAATATGTTACTTTTGACACAGAGATTTTGGATAATCTGGAGGTTAAACTTTTTAAGAAGAAAGCCCGGCTGGCAATGTTTGACTCTTTCCGCATATGGCGCAAAGAAGCCAAACAGAGAGAAATGAAATTAGCGAAGAAAAATAAACGAGAACGAGGAATGTCAATGGTACAAGCTGCTGTTTCGTTTAGGGATAATGAGGAAGAGCAAGAAAGCGAACAGATGCTTAGGGTGAAGAAGTTAGCGGTAGATAGATGCTACCCAGTTTTGCCGTGTAAAGAACAGGAAGAAAAGAAAGATCTTGAAACAGATCCTGTAATGTCGCATCTCTTAAGTTCGCCACCCCCTTATGCACAGAGTGCTACGGCACCACCGCCACCAGCTGTGATTGCACAACCCCCAGTTGTTGTGCCACCTGTGATTCCGCCACAGCCAGCTCCTTTTCCGTTGGCTACTATTCCCTTGGCGCAGCCTCCTCAGGGGCCTCCACCTTTGCCTCCTTCTTCGTCTGCTACTTCTCCGCCTGTTCTTAATGCTCCCTCCATTCCGACTTTGAATTCTTCTGCTATTGTTCCGTCTTCTCTTATTCTTTCACCTTCTCCTTCTACTAGACAACGAATGACTACTGCAATTACTGGTTTCTTTTCTCCTTTGTTGGGACAATTGGGTATGTACCCTGTTACTGAGCGTAGACAGTCACGTAGTCAGTTGCCGAATATGGATGAGCGTACGATTTTGGACCATATGGCGCGTGAATGGATTATGTACGATACGCGGTATGATCTTGAGGGTGTTATGCATGCTTTCCTTCAATGGGAAGCACCGAAGCAACGGTACGTTTTCGATATGATGTGTGCTTTTCTTGTTGAAAAATGGGATGAGGAAGTAGGGCAAGCTCCTGACAAGTTGTATAGCATACGTTCCCAATTTGCGAAGGGAACGATTGTGAGTTCATCTGATGTTGAGAAAGCGGTTGCGATGTTGTTGTCATTTAGGAGTGAGTCTCCTTCTCGACAATTGTTTGGGCCTGATTTTTCGGTTGGGAGAAAGGCACGACAATATCCGATGAGGGAAGTTCCTCCGGTGTGGAAGGAAGAAGTGCCTGCTGGTGCAGGTAATAATCCGCCAGCTGTACCCGCTCATTTTCAGCGTGTCTGAGTGCATGTTCCATGGAAACGTGCTGAAGTTTTAGCTATTAAGCAGTCTTTGGCCGATCCACGCAAAAATCCAGCAGGGTACTATAAAGAGTTGACTCAGACTGTGAGTTTGTGTATTATGAATTTGGCGGACATCGACATGTTGTTTGGCAATGTTGTTCCACAACCTATTTGGAGTAAGATCCGTCATACAGATCATACAGTTGAATTAGGTGATACATGGGTTAATCTTAGAGACGCCGACAATAGACAAGTAGGCGGTGCTAAGCCTGAGGATTTGATTACTGAACTTCCTGATAAAATTATTACGTATATGAAGACTTTAATGCCCGAATTGCGTGTCAATTGGGACAAGTTGTCTGCATGTAAGCAGAAGAAAGACGAAACGGTGTCTGACTTTTTCACGAGGTTCGAAGAGACCTTCGTCGATCATAGTGGTCAGGATATGGCTACAGAGGGTGGCCAGAGATTGTTTGTTGACAAATTTGTACATAATTTGCTTCCTGAATTGTGCAATAAGTTGAAGGATTCTGAAAGTGCTTTGGCTGTTTCCACGTCAGCACAAATTTTGGCTACTGCCCAGTACTATGAAAATAGGCGCAAAGATGAGTTAGAGAAAGTGGATAAAAAGACTAAGGAATTGAAGACTAAAGTTCTTCTACAGCAAACTTATCCACCCCGTACTACTAGTCAGCGCGATTATCAGCAACCTCAACAGTATTCGAGGAACTCGCAAGGAAACAAGTCTTCTCAACAGCTTTTTCCGTATGGGCCTAATCAGTGTGCGTATTGCAAAGAAGAGGGTCATTACAAGAATAGTTGTCCGGTTCTGTTACAACGCACGAATGGTGCTTCTGGTGTGCGAGGTAGAGGTGCTCAACAAGCGCCTAGAGGTAGAGGTCGCGGACAGAATGTACGTCCTTTGCCTCCACAGAACTCGATGAATAGTTTTGATCAACAGCAAAGTTCATCTGGTAGGACAGCACAGTACTACGTGGATGATTACTATGTTGAAGGTGACGAAGCAAATGGTAATGTTTGTTAGGACAGCCATGGACAAAGAGAGGGAGTTGTTTCAGTTCCAGTAGATCAGAGTGGACCTTATGTTGAAGTGATTGCATCAGGTGTGTCAGAACCTTTTCTGTTGGATACTGGTGCTACAAAGTGTTCTATTATGCATTCTAAACTCCCTGGCGCACCTTTGTCTGGCCTTGATAATGTTTCTGTAGGTTTTTCTGGTGCCCCTGTTACGAATCCGATTTCTGCTCCATTGTCTCTTTCTGTTGGTCCTCGTAAGTTCGAAGCACCCCTTCTTTTGACTACAGGTTATAATGAGAATTTGTTGGGATTGGATTTGTTGAAGAGATTGTATGCAACATTGTATTGTTCTCCATCAGGAGTACATCTTACTTTGGGTAAACTCTCTGATGTCCGTGTCGAAAGATAGTCTTCCATCTGAATTGTCTCTCTTACCAGATTCATTGTGGGCTACTGGTCCAAATGACGTGGGTCTGTTGGAGATTCCCTCATATGTCATGACACTGAAGGCGAATGCTAAGTTACCCCGCATTCCACAATATCGCATCTCGAGTGATGGTGAGTGTGCACTTTTAGCGAATATTTATGATCTGATCGACAAAGGTGTCATTGAGGAAACGAGAGGTAATGTGTGCAATAGTCCTGTTTTTCCTGTTCTGAAGAGAACTGATCCTTCACAGCCTCCTGTATATAGGTTTGTCATCGATCTTCGCGAAGTGAACAAGATTGTTGTTCCACAATTTCCTGTTGTGCCTGACATTACAGCCTTGTTGACTCTGATTCCGGCTACTGCCACCTGGTTTTCGGTGATTGACTTGAAGAATGCTTTCTTCAGCATCCCGATTGCCATGGAGAGTAGGGACATTTTTGAATTCTCAAAAGGAGGTCGCTGTTTTCGCTTTAAGCACGCTCCTCAAGGCTATTGTGAGAGTCCATCAATCTATAGCCAAGCTTTGAAGACACAACTTGATTTGTTGGTTTTACCTGATGGTGCAGCCCTTATTCAATACGTCGATGATTTGTTAGTTGCCGCTGATACTGAGGAGATTTGTAGGGAAGCCACTTTTTCGTTGTTACACCACTTGTCTGATTGTCATCACAAAGTTTCTCTCTCCAAGTTGCAATTTTGTCGACAAGAAGTAACATACTTAGGTAACCTCTTATCAAAGGAGGGAAGGAAACTGACCCCAGAAAGAATTCAAGCTAAGGCGAAAATGAGTGTGCCTACGACACAGAGAGAAGTACACGTGTTCTTGGGTATTACGTCGTACTGTAGACAATGGATTCCTAATTTTTCTTTGTTAGCGAAGCCTTTGATAGCTCTTACTGTTAAGGATACTCCAAATCCTATTCCTTGGACTGACGAATGTCATTCGAGCTTTTCTGAATTACGCAATGCGCTGTGTTCGGCTCCTGTGTTGGGTACTCCCGACTACAGTAAGCCTTTCACATTGTATGTCCACGAGAGAGAGGGATGTGCATTGTCAGTGTAGACTCAGCAGTTTGGCGATAAGCAACGCCCATGTGCGTACTTTTCGTCGACTTTAGATCCGGTAGCTAGAGCGTTGCCGAGTTGCTTGAGAGCTACGGCGGCAGCGGCAGTTTCAATTCGACAATCTGCTGGTTTGGTTATGGATAATACTTTAGTGGTAATGGTTCCACATGCAGTGGATACCTTGTTGAACCGTACGAAGACACAGCACCTAACTAGTGCTCGGTTGTCGGGTTATGAGTTGACGTTGTTAGCGAGTGATGTGCACATTAAACGATGCAACACGTTGAATCCAGCCACGTTGTTGCCGATTTCAGTTGAGACAGATGATGATAGTGAAGAACAGCATGACTGTTTTCTGAAGACTGAAGAAGAGACAAAAGGGAGAATAGACCTTAGGGACACTCCTCCTCCTGAATGTGATGGTACTTTGTGGGTTGATGGTTCGTGCTTTAAGTTGCCGAATGGTGATACGACAGCGGCAAATGCTGTTACGACTTTGCATACGATTGTTGAAACTGCCCATATCCCACATAATTCAGCACAAGCAGCAGAATTAATTGCACTTACGAGAGCGTGCGTGTTGTCGAAAGGAATGAGAGTGACCATATATACTGACAGCCAATATGCCTTTGGTGTGGCTCATAGCTTTGGACGTTTGTGGCGTGAACGTGGATTTTTAACTTCGCATGGGACGAAGATCCAGCATGGACAGTTGGTGAATGAGCTTTTTGAGTCACTGACCTTACCGTTACAAGTTGCGATTGTGAAATGCAGTGCACACAAAAAGGTTACGGATGATGTTGGTCGTGGAAATGCATTTGCTGATGAAATCGCAAAAGAAACAGCAAAAGATATAATGAATCGAATGTATGTTGCATGCCCCGCAAGATGGGTTGGTGACGTTGGAATGTGCGAAGATACGATTGAGAGTGTGAAATCCATTCAAGCTGAAGATACAGAGAAAGAGTTGAATGAATGGAGAGAAAGTAAGGGTAGATTGGATTCGAATGGTTGTTGGACTAATTTGTCAGAGCTTTAGAGATGGTTGTTATCCGATGCGTATGTGCTTGCAGTGGTGACAATGGCTCATGGAATGGCACATATTAGCGTGAAAGGGATTTGCAAGTTGTTGGCTCCGGTTTGGCAGAATGCGGGAATTCCAAAGTGTGCAGAGAATTTGGTGAAGAACTGTATGGTGTGTCTGAAATACAATCCTGGTAGGGGAACTCCAACTCCAGCTGGTCATTTTGCGCCTCCAACGTATCCGTTCGAGGTTTTGCAGCTAGATTTCATCCACATGGAAAGGTGCAACAATTTGAAATACGTACTCGTTGTTGTTTGTGCCTTTTCGAGATGGGTAGAAGCATATCCTTTAAAAGACAACACTGCCATATCCACAGCTAAAGCCCTTGTCAAGGAATTCTTCCCTAGGTTTGGAATGCCGAGAATGGTCTGGAGTGATAGTGGGAGTGAATTTGTGGGTCGAGTGATGAAGGAAGTATGTGAGGGGCTAGGTATCCAACAAAATGTCATGCTGCAAATCACCCCCAATCAGCTGGACTAGTAGAGTGCTACAATGGCACACTAAAACTGAAATTGGCCAAGATCCAAGCGAGTTCTGGTCTTAAATGGCCTGACACTCTGCCTTTAGCACTCCTATCAACGAGAATGACTGTTCATTCGCGAGTGGGACTTAGTCCCTATGAAATTGTGTTCGGCCGTCAGGCCAATATACGGGGAGTGCCAAGGCCGACAAAATTCAGTGAACTCGAACACCCTGTACTGCTTGATTATTTATATGAATTGACTGCTAAATTGCGTGTTTTACACCAACAGGTTCACTATACCCTGCCTCCGGTCTCTGAAGCTCCAGGACATCCTATCGATCCTGGATCGTGCTGGTCAAGAACTTCCAGTGGACAAAGAATGACCAGCCCCGTTGGACCGGGCCTCACCTCGTCCTTCTCTCAACAAGATCAGCTGTTCGAGTAGAAGGGAAAAAGAACTGGACCCACGGCGTACACTGTAAGAGGGTCCCTCTGCCTCTTCCTTACGACCATAGGGTCCAGGTGGGTATCGCTGACTCTGAAACTGAGACTGTGCCTCGTTTTCTGCCTTTTAGCGATGCACGTGTAAAAGGAACAATTTCTGAACAAGAAAGCGACAATATCTTGCAAGAAGCTGTGCCACCGTCAATTTGATTGAACACTACAGAGCCTGAACTCTTGTTTCAGAACCAGACAGTACCTGGAAAAAGCCGTTATAATTTGAGACCGAGAACTATGGACAAATAAAAATTCTTTTTTTCCTATTTTTGAAAGTGCAGCTCTCTCATTTGAGAAACGTGCTCATTTTTTATTTTTCGAACTGCCATTCGGGTTCAGCTGCTAGGGTCGCGGTTTCTTAAGTCTTTGGAGTGCAGCTGAAGACGTTAGGTCGACAGTTCTGGTTGGTCTAAGGGAGTTGCCCTGGACTGACAGAAGCATTCCTTAGCATAGAACACCCTACCGCCGCGGGCAGCAATTTAGAGAGGATGGAGTTTTTCGAGATGGAGAGACCTACCAAACAGATGAACTTTAAAGCCAGAATGTGTACATTGATGACAAAGAAACAATTTTTGATATTATGTATTTTGATGTTGCTTAGTGTAATGACGTTTTTAATAGGATATGTTTTATTCTCTTTTCAAGTGACCTTTGAACCCACTACACAGCGCATACCTCCTTCTACTGTTTCCTCGCATTCTTTTCACCCTCTGCAGAGCATGATAGAAGATTAGAGTTTATCAATAATTCCTTCATCCAGCTTTTACACCAACACCAATTAGTAGTGAACACAACTAATTGTTGGGTGTGTGGTCTTATGCCACATACAACAGATTAGCTACAATGGTTCTTTGTGGGCGTTTCAGACGATGTTCATATATGCCATCGAACCATACCCCCCACGTTCCACGAGAAGTAACTCGAGCAACAAGGCATTGGTAGTAGGAATCACAAATATGAGCAGAAACATTGACTCGTATAGAACGATTCCCAGAGATGAGTTGCAAGCTTACGATAGATGGAATGTAACAAGATATGGAGTCACTCTGAGTGAGAACCAGCGAGAAAGGGATCCTCCTCGATTTGAATCGTACCCCATCAGGGTCACCTATGTCTGCAAGGTAATGGCAAGAATCCCAGAGCTCAGCTAGGGAAAAGTGTCTGCACTGAAACATACGTTTTTTCGTCTCAGACTTCCCCTCCGTTTCTAGCAGCTAAGGGTACTTATTTCATCTGCCATGATAGAGCCTATACATGGTTACCCTCTGACTTCTCGGGCACATGTTTTGTTTCGTTCCTGTTGCCTCCCACCTACACGGCCACGGCAGATTACCATAAGACAAGGATAGTTAGAGGTGTCATCAGTAAAGAAGACACTGCAGGACAAGAATTTGGAGATTTCGTAAAGGGTTTTCTGCCGTTTTGGGGACCTATGGTTAACAGCAGGAACATAAGGCAATTGACAAGGGTGGTTGAATCTACTGTAGTTGAAACCGCCGATGCCCTTAGTAATTTGACTAGAGAAACAACACAAGGGCCAATGCTGAGGGACTTCTTTAGAAGAGAAAGGCTGGAGGTTTGAGGGTGAGCAAAAACGACCAGCTAGATTAAATTTGCAACATAGAAAGGTTTAATTTCTTTTCAAATATTTCATGTTTTGTTTATAACACAGCATGGAGAAGGAACAATTTTTATATACAAAATATACACCATATACAACAATATCCTGAAAAAAGCATATCCATACTTCAATCATGCATGGCCGTCCAGTCATACCATACCACATTCATACGCAAAAATTATAACAGTAACAAACAAAGAAAAAATGCAAAAATGATGGATCCACGTATTGGTCAGATGTCAATTGGAACAATCCCTTTTGATTTTACAATTCTAGAATATTTTTAGTGAATCAACACCGAGAACCCATTTCTCTGGGTATTAATAAAGAGATTTAATTTTAAGAACAGAATGTATGGACCAAATACGGGGATGAGGTGGTCGACGCGTTTCAAACCCCATTCATTATTGGGGTTCTCCTCAGGACCAGTAGGTTCTGAAAAATTAATAAAGAAAAAGTGCTTAGTGGAGGGTTCCATGTAAGGTAAAAAATGAGAGATAAATGAGACGTAATTTGACGGCTGAGCTCCAGTCGGATCGCCTTATGACTCTTCAGAATAGGGCCGCATTAGACGTCATACTTGCAGACCGAGGTGGGGTATGTAAAGTGATCCAATCAAGTTGCTGTATTTTCATCCCAGATAACGCTCCAACAGTTTACCAGGCCATTTCCAAACTGCATAAGATCTCTGAATCTATTCGCGTGGATAAATGAAATTGGTCATTGATGGGGTGGTTCTGGGAACTGATATCTGTCTGGGGATGGAAGATTCTGATGGTCATTGGGATGATCTTAGCCATTCTTTTCCTGTTCTGTCTGTGTGTACAGTGTGCTGCTACAATATGTGGCCTCTGTGCTACATCGTGTGTAAGGAAACCTGTATCAAGAAACGAGCTAAGTAATAGGATGATGCTACAGCAACATCTCAATGACTTTATGAATATAGACCTAGACTCAGATTAGCGTGAGTGTAGGTTATTGCCTATGTAAGGGCAAAAGGAGGGTCTGTGGTACTGAAAATTCTGGACCCGTGTTATAAACATCGTCGTATCATGACGATTTTGGTATCAGCAGACCGAGAATGATTGAGATACTATGTACAAGCATTTCCGTCATATTCGGGTGATGTAAACACCCTGAAATCAGAGTTTCCGTCCTGGACCCTCGTGTTCCATTTTGTGAACGGCAGCCATTTTGTGATTGCCCTCACCTAGGCTAAATGACTAAAGCCAAAATCGAGTCAGAAGGACACGTACACCTTTGCTGACTCCTCTGTGACCTGGGCGAGCTGAGTCCATTGCCTGAAGCCAAACCTGTTCGGCCAGTTCCTTTCCCAGTGGCCGAATGAGATTAGCATCGAAGCACAACATGTCATAAACCTTTCATCCCACACAAACTATGCCTAATCTTACACACACCTGTCCCTGTTTCTTGCTTTATGACTTGCTTTACGAGGAGGAGGTGCCCGTTTTTATTGGGGTTCCGTCAATATCTGATGAAAACATTGGACCTTGCCGAGTGATTGATTGTGGGCTGAAAAAACTGAAATATGGGCTTGTCATCATGACTCTGCTTTTTCTTTGTAGTGAAAATATGTGAATGGTCAACAGTAAAATAAGGAATGTTTGCCTAAAGCATAGTATTTTGTATAAAAAGAGAAGGCTGGCTTTGTAAGATTGAGCAGTCTCCTGAGAACATACACCATGTTGTATTTCTAGGATACCTGTTACTGGCTGCAGCCAATAAATACGATCTTTGACCTCACCTAGAAGACTCTGTGTTTCTGTAGTCTGAAACAGGAAGGGCTCGAAGTCTTCGGCTGTGTCCCTGGCACCGCTGGGTTCTTAAAAACCCAGTACTTCACTGCCTTGCCTATGTTTGTACACCCCCTACCCCTGCTTCACTCGCAACGCAATGACAGTTCTGATGCAAGGGAGGCAACAAGCTTCAGAGAAAAGAATGCACACCCCACCAGCTAGCATGCATCCATTTATCAGGGGCCTCCGTCTCGGGCCACGGCACAGTGATCACAGTATGCAAAAAGTAAACACCACTAAATTTAGGGGTCCTCCCAACTGACGTTATGTGTTTTAAAAACAGAAGGCTCCTATAGCTGGAGTTGATATTCCGTTCAAGATTTGCATAATTTAGAGCACTCTGGAATTGCCACCTCGTGGTTTAGAAAAATTGAAGTATCCTGAAGCTGCAGACGTTCATCCTTCACGATAATCATAATTTAATGGCATCTAAAGTTTGTGAGGTAGGGCATAAAAAACAGAGGAGTATTGTAGCGGAAGATGTGACTCTTTCTAAGGTTTGCGCACTGAAAGCAGGGGTGCTGTGCATTATACATGACAGTGACTGATGGGAGCTGCTCTGGGCCTTCATGGCATCGCCATCCGTGCTGCGCTCCGCAAGAGCGGTGCCACCGCAGGCGAGAGCTCTGTGCGCCCCGGATGCGGCCCAGCGCAGAAGCCTGCTGTCTCGTGAAGGTGAGTTCAAGTTGCATTGTGTGTGGCTCTGTGTGTGTGTGTGTGTGTGTGTGTGTGGCTCTGTGTGTGTGTGTGTGGCTCTTTGTGTGTGGCTCTGTGTGTGTGTGTGTGGCTCTGTGTGTGTGTGTGTGGGTGCAAATGCAATAGGTCTTGCATTTACGAGAGATTAAGCTATTGGCATGGTAAATGAAAATGAAAATGCCATTTATTTATCTGTTTTCAAAACCAATACATGAATAAAAAAATTGTCATTTACAATGCCAATAGCTCTAACTTTTGCACAGGCGAGACCGTTGCATTGTAAATGCTTGTTGTATGTGGGTATTAGCCTGGTACCTATAAGGCGGCATCTTTTGCCAGACAGTGGTAGCATGTGCAAACATATTCACAAAATGCGCTGCATTATGCTGCAAAATTTGCCTTTTCTTGCCATACAATTGAGTCAAACTTGCCACATAATGTTGCCCCTCCGCCACATAAATCCAGTGCCTTGCCAATAAGTAAATCAAGTTCCGTTTTTTCAAATACGAAAGAGTCTGTCAGTTCGGAGGACATAAAGACTAGTGGTGGATACGATGGCTTTGGAGCCTATATCTTGGATCAGTTTTCCACTTAAAACCTATTACCTCGCCAGCTTAAACCAGTTTCGATAAACAGACACCTGGATTTACTAACTAGCATGACCCTTGTTTGTATAGAACTTATTGCTCATCAAAATGAATGTTAGAGCTGAAAATGCACAATATGCAAAAATGGGAATAATAAACAGCCGAGAAAGGGCAAGCACTGCAGCAAAAACAACAATTTGAAAGAACTAGAAAATGAAGTCTCAGAATCATCAGAGGGCATGCCTACAAGAAGCCAGCCTTCACACAAATATCATGGAAATGACTTTTTTTGTATAATTGCCTGCAATCCTTTGTGGCAAAACATCTGTTCAAATGCTATACATTCCATGAGCTCCCCTGTAATGGTATCACAGATGTAAGGGCTATTCACGTCTAAAATTAAGACATTACCCCTGTTTGCCAAATGCACAAAAGGCATGCAGCAGTGAACCTGTTTGTCGAATCACTTGAGATGTGCTGTATAGCTTGAAATGAAAGATGTTTGCCAGTTTTCTTGTCGAGACAGACGACGAGCTCTTTATCAAAAGCATATTAGCATATTGTGCCTCATTAATAACTTCAGTGCAGCATTCATTTACTTAATTATCACATTTACAATTCAACATGCTGGCTAATTAATTCAAAGACTGGAAAACAAATCCGCGAGCGTGCCTCTGCTTTAAGGCTGCCGCCTGCTTTGTGTGTGTTTGTTTCCTATAATCATGCACTATTGTGATGTTTTCCAAGAAACGCTGTGAAGTAAGGAGAGTCATCGTGTCCCAGCTGCCTGAGGGCAGCTCATTTGCAGTTGGAACAGACGCCCGAGGATCACACTGCTTGTTGCGTTTGAAGAGCCTCTGATTTGTGTTGGGATCCAAAAACCATGAACCTTCAAGTGTGGGATTTGCAGTTGAGAGCCACAGGGTGCACTAGAAGCACAGAGGGCCCGATTCCCAAGTATTTTGCTGTGACTGCCTTTTGGAGTACTCCTGACTTACTACTAAATTCTAGTGGTAGGTGAGGCAATAAATTAACAGGAGAGCCAAACCAGAGTGGAGCCGTGGGTCTGGCTGGACTCTAAGGACCCGTGCATGAACCCTCTTTCGACCAACCTGAAGGTCAAGATACCTCATTTAGGGTCATATCATCAAGGAGAGGCGATAAAAATATCGCCGCCATTAGCGTCGGGTGAAAACCGGTGATAATTTTATCGCCTTAGCAAAGACACGCTATCAAGTGGTTTGCTGACTTAGCGCCCGTTACATCAACGCTTAGACTTGCATCGCTAATGAGATGCAAATTGGGCGTAATACACAGAAATCACTAGGAAAATGTCGCTAAGCGACATTGCTCCTATTATCAATCTGCACGCTAACCTGTGCAGCGATGATAAAAGGAGCGCTAACCGCGCTTTTCGCAGGTTTCTTTTAGCCTACTTTTTTTTAGACTAAACCATGTTAGCCTATGGGTGGTGGATTATAGGGCTGAGACCACCCAGTCCTATCAATAAGGTATTGCCTGCCACTGTGCGATTATCGCTGGTTTTCCAGCCATAATCTCACCTTTTTGCAACTATCGCTGGTTTACATATCGCGTTGGAGATGTTGCTGATAGCACGCTATCTCGACGATATAACGAGGTTGTTATCTTGGGCAAGAATAAAGATCTGTGGGGCCCTCGGCATTGGCCCTGTGATATGGGTCCTCTGCCGAATCCAGCCCCCGTAGCCCGCAACCTCGGTTTCCTCATCGACGATAGGCTCTCTATGAGACAGCAGGTAACAAGGGTCGCTGCAATCTGTTTCTCCACCTTAAGATGGTTGCAGAAGATCCTGTGGATGCTACCTTGCTCCAATCGGAGAACTGTCGTCCAGGCTCTTGTGATCTCCTGCATTGACTATGGGAATGTGCTCTATCTTGGGGCCGATAAGGCCACAATAAATAAGCTTCAGGCGGTGCAAAAAACTCGTCAGCTCGTTTATTGTGTAATGTACCCCGGAGATCTTCTGCAGCTCAGGCTCTGCGTGACCTTCATTGGCTTAAGGTCCCGAACCGCGTAAAATTTAAAACCTTATGCCTTCTTTTTAAAATCTGGCAGGGTTCTGCTCCTAAATACCTGCAGAACCTGGTTCAAGTCTATAAGCCTGGTCGCACTTTAAGATCTTCCACTAGTGGCAATTTCCCGGTCCCCAGAATTAAATTGGCCAAAATGGGTGGCCGCTCGTTTTCTTATCTTGGCCCAAAGATGTGGAATGCTCTTCAGTCGGCTTTGAAAGTCGAGACTGATCTCCTTCCTTTTCTAAAAAAACTGAAGACTTTTCTGTTTAATTGATCCCTCTGCACTGTTTGTTCTGGTTTGGGCCTTTTGTTGGTTTTCTTTCTTCTATCTATCCCTGGCGCGGGGAAACCCATTGAGGGTAGCTGCGCGCAATATAAGTTTAAATAAATAAATAAATATATAAATAAATAAATAAACCAGCAATAGCCGGCGATAATTATCCTCACGCTAAGCGTGCTTAGTGAAAACTATCACCGGCTGTTGCTGATATGCCTCATAGAGTCAGCGGACCTTCAGTAAATTGATGCCTGTGAATACTCAATTTTTGTCGCCTACATACACCTCTAAAAGCCCAACAGAGGTTTGTTCATGTGTCCGCCTGCCCTATTTCAGAGTTGACAAACATCTGACCAGTTTTCACTGTCCATCAACTCTATGAAAAACATGTTGATAAGGGGCAGTGAAAACTTCTAAATGACCGCCACGGGAGAATGCTTTCATGAGAAATGGCTCATTGTTGTTTTATTTACGTTAAAAAAGAAACTCCTGCTTTGAGGATTTTTTTTTATTAAAAAAAGCTATATGTTTGACGTACAGCTGTCATGTTGAAGGAGCCGTCTGTCAAACTTACAATGCATTTCCTGGAACCACCATTATGGCGATTCCTGAAAATGCAAGAGATATCCGCAAGGGCTGTGAACATCTCTGAATACGGTGGGTAGTCACCTTTGCCATGGTGATGATAATTACTTCTTCCGCCAATATTTAAATCAGCCCCAAAAGATTAAAAAATAATAATTCAAAAACTGTACATAGCATGCAGAAGTGTTTCAATTTAGAACATCAGATTGTATGACAGCATTGAAAGGACCATTTATAAAAGTGATCGTTTTTAAACATGAACTTAAAAATATTCATCTCCCCCTAATCAACTGCCATAACAGCCAATGCCATTACTGAACAAAGAGGGAAGTCAGTTTTCACGTGCACTCTCTATATGACCTAAGTTCTTTCTTTGAGCAACATTATATTCTATTTAAATCAGACACAAGGAAGGTGCTCATATAGCACACACCCTGAACTCGCTTTTTTTCAATATGATCTCAATTGGAATAAGGACAAGCATTTACAATGCAATGGTCCCGTATTTGTTAAAGTTAGAGCTATTGGCATTGCAAATGGCATTTTTTTCATTTTTTGTTTTTTTTTAAAACATAAATAAATTATATTGTCATTTACAATGGCAATAGGTGAGCATTAGAGAGTAGTAGAGAGTATTAGCAGACACAGAGCCCCACACACACAGAACCCCCCACACACACACAGAGCCCAACACACACACACACAGAGCCCCCCCACACACACAGAGCCACACACACATACACACACAGAGCCACACACACACACACACAGAGCCACACACACAGATGCACACACACACACACACAGCCACACACACACACACACACACAGAGCCACACACAGAGAGAGCCACACACATCCACAGACAGAGAGCCACACACACACACACAGAGCCACACACACACACACAGAGCCACACACACACACAGAGCCACACACACAGAGCTCACACACACAGAGCCACAAACACATGGAACCACACACACAGAGCCACACACACAGAGACACACAGAGCCACACACACACACACAGAGCCACACACAGAGAGAGCCACACACACACACACAGAGCCACACACAGACACAGAGAGCCACACATACAGAGAGCCACACACACAGAGCCACACACACAGAGCCACACACACAGAGCCATGCACGCAGAGCCACACACACACACACATAGCCACACACACACAGAGCCACAGAGACACAGGTCAGCCGGTGCGCTGGCGTCCATGCCCTGGGCACCCACTGCCCCTCACCACACGCCCACCTCTGCCCAGTAACGCCCCAGGGAAAAGAGGCAATAAAAACGATCACAAGCAGGGAACAGAGGCAAGCAAAGCGAGCACAACCAGGGAACAGAGGCAAGAAAATCGAGCACAACCAGGGAACAGAGACACTAAAAATGATCACAAGCAGGGAACAAAGGCACGGGAACAGAGGCACTAAAAACGATCACACGCAGGGAATAGAGGCACTAAAAACGATCACAAGCAGGGAACAGAGGCAAGAAAACGATCACAACCAGCGAACAGAGGCACTAAAAACGATCACGAGTAGAGGAACAGAGGCACTAAAAACAATCACAAGCAGGAAACAGAAACACTAAAAACTATCACAAGCAGGGAACTGAGGCACGGGAACAGAGGCACATAAAACGATCACAAGCAGGGAACAGAGGCACTCAAAACGATCACAAGCAGGGAACAGAAAATGATAGATAATAGAACTGCCCCCATCTCCAATAATGATGCAAACATGGCATAGCTTGCAAAATGCATCATTACCATACGAAGGCTGCCAACTACAGCACACCACACACCCAGATAAACTATCCACCGCACACAGGCTGTAAACATTTCTATTATCCAACAATAGTGATTCCAATTGCACCCAAGACCCTGGTGCAAATACCCCCGAGGTATTTCTGTCTCTTCCCCCAAATCCGCACCTACAGCTATTGAACAGTATATGTATCCTGGAACAAAAGAAAACCTGTATTTATACTCCGTCTCCGGCCAGCCAGTCAAACCCTGAACAAAAGGGCCCGCACCGCTGCCATCACTGCATGCCAGCCCCGGGGGTGGGGGAGGCGGGAGGGGGCATGAGAAGCATTCCCTGGGTACAATGAAGGGGATGCGGAGGATCCGGGGGCAGCCTGCAGCCGAAGCTACCACATGAAATGGCTCCCAGGCAGGTGGGAGTGGGGGCTCGGGGGGCCGAGCCAGCTCCGGTGAGGGGGGTGGCACCTCACACCTGGGATCCTGAGATGAAGACTGCCCTGACGCCTGTGTCCTTCCAGGACCTCGTTAAACAGAGAAACCAGAATCCAAAAAGGCAGCCATGATTTTATGCAATTGAGGCCCTAAGCCCCGGATGTTATTATTAACGTAGGGGAAAACGAAAGGAGCATGGACCATGTCGGGCATCTGTCTCATGAGTAAGACGCTCAAAAACTATTACAGACAGAAATCCCCTGCCCGGCTCACCATTTCATGACTTTCTCGATGGTTGCCATAACCCGCTTGATGTCATCCTTCGCCCGGCTCCGGGTCTCAGCCCTCACAGACAGTCCGGAAAAGGTGTCCCCGCTCTGTGCCGCCGCCGCTGGGTGAAGGGGGTGCGGGCAGTTGCGGCCGGTACCTCTCGCTCGCTCTCTCCGGCACACGCATCGCACTCACACACACACACAGCCTTCAAGACTAGAACATCACAACACCGGGGACAACAAGCAGGGGGGAGGAGGAGGCAGCCGCAGCCCAAGAAGAGGGAGCAAGCAGTAGTACCAGGGGAGCCCGCACGAGCAGGGGGAGGAGAGCGAACAGCGCCAGCCGGACACAGGAGTATCGAGGGAGCCGAGAGCAGGGGGAGGGGACAAGCAGCAGTACCAGCCGTGCCGTGTACCGGGTACCATGGTGGACGTGGATGACGCCATGCACACCACCATCTTTCTCCGAGGTCAAGCAGAAATGCCTCAGAGATACGCCCCGTCATTTTCTGATTTGGGGGCTTGTTTTTCTTTCTCTCCTCTTTCCATTGGCTGGAATGTAAAATTCCAGCCAATGTGAAGAGGAGAGAAAGAACCTAAAGAACACACCCCCAAATCTGAAAAAGACGGGGCCTAAATGGACAGACGCCCCTCTTCTCCAATGGCGGGCCTCCGTTTAGGTAGCCAGCCAATGGAGAAGAGGGGCGGGTTCAAGCCCCACACTAAGAAACATAAGATCTCGCTGGCGAGACTGCGCAAGCGCAGTCTACACAGGCCGAGACCTAAAAAAGGAAGCAGTGTGAAATAAAATTCTGCCTAGGATCACACAATTTGGTCAAGCCTGCAAAAATCCTAGGTTTTCTGATTTCACATTGTGCCATTCTGCCCCTAGATGGATATCTATTTTGCTTCCCTGGTTTACATCAAAGGTTAACGTTTTTTTAAATTCTTGGAGACATAGGTTAGACCATGGTGGCATGCGGATACCACATTACAGCTCGTCTCGTTTGAAGTTTGAAGGTCCAAGACAACCTCGAGCTGGGCCAGGCACCTGGCTCGAGCCTGGCTTGCGCTTTCAGAGGCACGCCACGTATATTGTATTCCAGAAGTAAGGCAGGAGCACTACAAGAGCAAGTCACACCTACTCACAACCAAATACTTGTGAATCTAGAACACAGTGCTTAATATGAAGAAATTAGGAACAATGGCACACAATTATTCTTAGTCCTTTTTTGATGTGTACTTAGCTAATTTTATCGGCGTCTTTGGAACACAAATTTTGCCTGGTACTTACAGAGAGGTCTGTACCGGCTGTACCTTTATTACCTTCGAATATTAACTCTGGATAAATGCTAATAATAATCTCACTTATGTGGATTAAGAAATCTTTTTTCTCTGCCTAAACAGTAATCTAGTCCAAGAATGACAAAGGTGTACCATCGCCTTTTAAATTAACCTCTTTGGGACTGTACATACTATCAGCAATCGAGATGCCACTGGGTAGTGCTAGTCGGTTGACTTGTAATGGATGATTTTATACCCTTCCGGGAAAATTTTGGAGCACTTCTCATTATTCACTACTATGGTTTTAGAAATCTAAACAATTAATTTTCTGTACATTTCTTAGTTTGCTGGTGTACTAGTACAACCTTTAGTTATTTTCATCATCCAACAATATCGCCCGATCGGAACCATCTATACCCCTTATGTAAAACATATGCTGGGGGATAAATACACCAGCATTATTTTTCCATATAATTTGGTTATGGAAAATCGTATATCTTCAAATTACCAGCTACTTTATTTTTCCTTCTCCGACAGCAATGCAATACTCTTCATAACGGAACTGTCCAAACATATAGAAACATATATAAAGTATTTACCCACATTTTGTGGCATAGGTCTTTCCTTAATGACACCTATAATACTGCATTTGTATGACACGAAAATGGTGACTTTCCATTTATATATTCAAAAGCAGTATCTTCTCTTCGTTCATGCATAATGCTTGACATGATAAAATGCATGAACTACTCCCCCTATATAATTTTGGGTCAATGTTGTAATTTACTGTCACCTGGTCTGTATCTGTGAGTATCATCTATACATAGGCTACTTCAGTCTTCCTCTTATACACTTATCCACATATTCACTTGGTGGCATAACCATTTTATAGGAACTATTTTATGTAACATCTATATTATTTATGGTTTTGTATCAGCTCACTGTATCCTATCTTCATCTATTTAACTGGCATACATAGTGGTCAACTTCAACCACTGAAAGAGTGTTATCTATAATAATATTTTAACTTATTGTTTCGATGTTTTGGAACTGCAATGCCATTTTAATTTCAGCCTTGAAAAAGTCCATTGAACTAAAAGTGTTGGCAGGTGGATACCTGTGCTGCTGAATGGAATGCTGAGTTTGCACTTTCAATGCCACCCAATCTTGTTTTCACTGCATGCCTTTTTTCTTCACCACTATACACTTTCCGTCTCTTTATATCACTTTTCATGATCTTTTTTATTGTCTTTTTCATGCCCTTTTCTTCCTTTTCTCCTGTTCTCTTTTTTCCTGGGTCAATGTTAGAATAAATCCTAGCCCCAAAAAATGAGTACTGGTGCTCTCCACTAGCAAACATCAACAGAAATCGAGAAGCACATAATAGTTGGAGGTAAAAGAAGGGCACCAAGAGATTAAGTTGCTATGAACAGAGTAAAATAATTTATGGATAAGGAGCGGGTAAAAGTTGTGTAACTGGAGAGAGAATTGTTTTCACTAGGGACATCATTTTGAGAAAGACATTTCAAAATATGGAGATATGGATTGCCAATCAACCAAACATCCTATTTTATATGAACAGTGCAGCAAGCCGAAGTGCAATATTTCTACAAACTGACCTATGTACCATAAGGTTGGTTCACAAAAACTTTGAGTTGAGTTGCAATTCATCATACCAAATTGACATTTACTAGGTAGCAGTGTAATCAAGGGTTTTAAAAAAAATCTTATTACCAATATTCTGCTAATTTAAGAATGACGACAAACAATATTGAATCACATATTAAATGTAATTTTCAGGGAAGGGGCTCACACAAAGACAGTGGTGGAGAGAGACAGAGGCTGATGTAAAGGGAGGTAGAAAGTGCGAAAGACATTGTGATAGAGAAACAGAGGACACATAGAGAGAAACATCACTTTCTCAAGGTGCCCCCTTGGAAGGTGGAGCCCTGGCAAAGTGCCCTCTTTGCCCATGCCTTAAATCGTCTCTTTTAAGAAGGTTGGGACTCAGTCAGATTGGCCACTATCACAGGCATGCCTGCAAGAGTTACTAGGCCACAAAGTATGTGGTTGATTTTCAATAAAGAAACCCTTTATTAAAATTCAACCTGTTTTCCATAAAAGAAATGGGGGTGTGTTTAAAAAGAAACGTTAACTTTGTTTTACGTTGTTTGAGAGTTGGCAGTGGACCCTTGGACCACTGCCTACTCCCCAATAAACTTTTTGTAACATTCACAAAGGGGAAGGGGTGCAAAAGAGATTCATTCCCTTTTGCAAATGGGCTTGCACCCCAATGTAGGAGGCTGTGACTTTTCGATGGTTTACAACCAATATTTTTACCCTAAACCATTGACACATATCGATAGGAATTGCTATTTGAAAACAACTCCTACAATACTCCCTTCCCAATAGCGATTTGTTATCAATTTCTAAACCCATTTTAGGGGTCACAAAAAAGATAAACTCCTTAAATGGGTTTAGTAAATTGCAAAAGTCATTTTTTGCAGTCAAATACTCTGTTTTGGTTTGAGGATGGGGTTGTCAATACTGTTGACCTTGTTGTGGAACATGTGATCAGTTTACAACATATTTTATCAAATATATAAACTATAAACACAACCCTAATTTTGTAAAGGGTAGTAATCACCCCATCCAAAGTTTGAAGCTCGCTGTTGGCAATGCCTGGTATTTATCAGCGTTGTGATGTCAAATTATGCTGACCCTAATTTCTCACTCATTGCATGAACAAGAAATACCATCAGAATATGACAAAGAAGATTGTGTTCATTCATACCATCCTGACAAGGTATAAACAAACTAAGATTGTCTTACATAATGCAACCAGTAACAAAAATACCACTGATGGGAAATTAGACACCTCCTTTGTTCCTCTTCCAGAACTGCTGTTTAATCAAATCACTGGTAAATAAGACAAAAAAATAAGACCACCTGGGGATCATTAGTCCTGTCACATTTGCGTTATTGTAGATGAGAGCTGGCAACCATCATGTTTTTCACATCCAGAAAATGAACATGAGAATACTTAATTACTGCAATTAAGATTATGTAAATGTTAGGCAACTTTAAGTGGTACATCATGTTTCTTAACATATCAATGCCCTGCAGTAAACACTATTGCAGAATGAGTTAAATATAAGAGAATCTACCAATTACTTACAAGCAATCCACAATACTCTGTGTCTCATCTTCTTCATCCCTGTTATTTCCTGTGAGGTGAGTCTCTCACATTTAAATAGGCATTCACATGCCCCCTTTAAAAAAACATCAATTTGACTCATCTGTACTCTGTCATATTGCATCCTGACATTTAAAAGCAAAAAAACAGGGAGGCCCAAGCAGAGGATGTGAATTGAGGATTGTGAAAAGGAAGCCAAATCTTGTCGCAATGGAAATAACCAGTAAGTAATCAGAACATTACCACCATGTGTGTTTTCCTCGTTCCAGTCCTTTGCCATGAGGATATGCTAAGAGGCCTATTACGATGGTGGGCGGACACTGTACCGGTAAACGGGACCGAACGCCATAGGTGCGGCGGTCCCGCCATAGGAATTAGGATGCATTCCGCATATATTGCATTGTGGCGGGGGGGCTCCCGCTACAATGCACAATGCAATATATGCATGTTGTGCATTTGCATGCACAAAGTGGCAGGCACCATGCGGTGCCTGCCACATTGTACATGCAAATGGAGGGTGGTACCATGGTACCCCCCCAAGTAGACCCCCAACCACCCCCAAACCCCAGGGTGCCGCAACGGGCCCCTGAATGTAAACTCCTCCTGGCTTTCCATGGCGGGGTCTCCGTCATGGAAAGCCCTGCACTGCCGCCCATCCTAATATGGATGGCGGTGTCTTGCAGACACCACCACCATATTGAAGCCTTTTTCCGCCTGGTCGCCTGTCTGACCGGCAGAAAACCGGCGGATGACCTTTCCGTCCGCCCAGGTCCCCACCGCCATCGGAATTTGGCGGGGGGAAATGGTAGGCGGGCGGTGGAAAATGGCAGGCGGATCGCCACTGCCAGACGGGTGGTTGTGATCCACCCGCCATCCAAATAGACCCCTTAGTTGAAGTAATCCCACCAAAAGTCATAAAAGTCTACTGCATAAATGCAAAACCATGAGAAACATTGTTAAGTAGTCATTTGGAAAAGGCACCGAAACAACAAAACAAAAATACACTGAAGAAGGCCTTCCAATAGACTGCTTCTAGTGATGTGCAAAGATATATGTACAGACCAAGTGACAGCACAACAAATGTCATGCAAACTAACCCCCGACCCTTGAGGATCTGTCAAGAAAGCTGCTATCCACTAATGGGGTACAGGGCCAGTCTTACTATTTATCCTGCGGTGAACCTTTTATATTTACTTGAGAAGTAAAGGGGACTTATCATCAATTTAACAATTTAATTTAGAGTGTAACCCATTTGACTACGCATTATAGATCAGGAATATATAAGTACAGTTAAATTAATTTTATTACAAATTAAGGGCTAAACTGTTGTATATGAATCTCATGCATATATTGTAAAGATACAGAATCACCAAAGCTAAATCAAAACATTGAATGGAATTAAGGCCCTAATTACGATGCTGGTTGGACGAGCGTCCGACCGGTATCATTGCGGTAAAGGGACTGGTAGACAGGTAGTCAGCAGTCCTGACAGCCAAATTAGGATTCCATCAGAAACATGCTTTTTGGCATTGAGCCTTGTGCTGCAGCAGGAAAAGGACTGCAGCTCAAGCCCCAATGCCAAAAGGCATGTTTTTAAACATCCCTGCACCCTGTGGCAGGCACCTCACTGTGCCTGCCACATGGGGCATGGATGTTTGTGGGGACACCTGTGGTAATCCCCTGACCTCTTAGCGGAGGCCGCAGAATAACGGGGGCCCTGCTAGGGGCCCCCTAAGTCTATTTCTGACAGCCTTTCAATGGCGGTTGGACCACCTTTCAAAGGCCATCAGAAAGGGCCATTTTAATCCCTATGGTAGTGCCAGGCACCAACCTCATTGTAGGAATTTCATTCCCACCGCAGGGACCCGTCGGAACTGCAGCGGTCGGTTCCTCACCACTGAGGTCGGCCCAACCACATTGTAATGCGGCAGTCTGAACGCTGCTTCAGATGTCGGTGGGACCGACACTGACACCGACGTGCCGACGGTGTGGGTCCCCCGACATCCTAATTGTATTGTATTGTATTGTATATTGGATTTATATAGCGCTTATCACCCAGGGGTCTCTAAGCGCTTGCCTTGGGAACCCGTCCTGGCTTTTCCCTGTGAGATAGCCCCTACAGGGCATCCCCAAGGTGAAAGCCAGGCATCCCGCCGCGGGGGCCGTTGTGGAGATTAAGCAAGCTTAATGCCCAGAGTTGCAGAGTGTGAACCCATGATTAGGTCAGGCACCGAAGCGAGAATTATCAAGTCCGTGGACATTTGAGCTCAAGACTCTGCCGCGTCGGGAATTGAACCCTGGTCCCGGGTTTGACCTCTGCTTCAGGGTCTGCCTGCTCTAACCAGTGGGCCACACTTCTTAGTCTTAGTAGCATGGACATCATTCAGAGGTAGTCAGTGGCCACAGCTATGACGTCTATCTTGCTCCCTGCTACTCCTAGCACTTCATTTGCGACCCCTGGCCTCAGAGGAGGCAATGTTTTGCCCGCTCTGAGGCCAGGGGTCAGAAAGGAAGTGCCAGGAGTAGCAAGGAACAAGCTGGAGGTCACAACTGCGACCTCTGACCACCTCCAGATAACGTCCATGCTTATTAGCATAAGACATACCAGAAATTCAGGTGCAGCAATAAAAAAAGATAAGAAATCAAATGTGTTGATCAGTAATGCAAGTTTTGGTCATCCAGATGAAACGCAATAGAATAAGAACCATATTACACAGCACTATAATGAAGGAATACCTGACCAACAACATGGCACCAAAAGGTCTACTTGTCACCAACGCCCCACGCATCTTCTTAGATGACCCTGAATTTAGGAAAGACTGGGCCCTTATTGCATGGCACTGCACACATGATTGGATCCTGCTCATACTAAAGACCGCACTACGCCTATCCGAAAAAATCATGATAGAGATACAAGTCACTGAGACTCAAATAAAGGCTAGCATAACAGGCTACAAAAAGAAATTAGATGACCTTAACAAGGAAATCAATGAATACCGGGACAATTTAACCCAACAAAAAGTCCAGGAATTTCACAAAGATCTCAAACGTTTTTCTTTTGTCAAGGCATACCCATATTCAGATGCTGACTACAAAGCACCAGTATTGCCTGACCCAGACTCTGATGCTTCTAGCAATACCTCAAATAGCAGCAATGGATCCGGCTCTGGAAAGATACAACAAAGACAAAGAGGGGGCTACAGAGGCCACCACCAATGGCCACAATACAGTCAGCCGCCCTTCCAGGGCCCATTTAATCCACAACAACAATACCTTATGTATGGCTGGCAACCACACTTCCAACCTCCCCCTTTCCAGCAAAACCAATTTCGCCCTCCTTTTTTAGCCAGGGGCAGACGCGGAAGAGGAAGGAAAAAAACAGTGAACCACGTCCAATGGGAGGAAGACGACCCAGTGGGCAGCTACACCAGGAGCAAAGCAGGATCGAGCAACGTGAAGACCTAGTGATAAAGCTGTCATCCAGACACTCTCTGAGACAAAACCTACAGTCCTCAACAAAGGACTCAGTTTTGTCCACACGGCCCGCCTGGACAAATTTAAACTACATTGCAAGTTAGCGGCCTTCTTTAGAAAACTCAGACTGAAGGCCTTTTTTGACAAACAAAATGAAACAACCACAGATGAAGTCATCAATGAAACAGGACTAAGAATAAAGTCCACCTTTACACCACCACCACATACCATCCCGGTGGAAATCATTACATTTGAGCAAGCAGGTAATAACGACATCGAGGCAATGACTGTTACCTCCCAATTCCAGACCACCAGCAAAGCAAAGAACAATGCTATATTGGAGTTGAAGACAAATGATACCATCATAATAAAACCGGCAGACAAGGGAGGAGGATTGGTGGTAATGGACAAATTAACATACAATCAGACCCCCCAGGATATAGCGGCATGGATTAGCAAATTTAGCGGCACAAAACTGGAAATTTAGCGGCACAAATATGGAAATTTAGCGGCAATTTTGCGGCATTTTATGTGGCCATTTTTCCTACAACAACCACAGATATCTTAGTTTTTTTAGTTACTTAACAACATGAAGCTATGTATATTTGGTTTCTTTACAATGTAGACACTTTGGGGCAGATTTACAAGCCCCTTGCGCTGCTTTTACGCCACCGTTGCGCCACTTTTGTGACGCAGCGGCGGCGCAAAAGATGCACCATGGTGCAGGGTATTTACTACGTGACGCATCTCCCTTGTTAAACAGTAGCGAACTGCATGTTGGTACTTGTAGTTTTGTTGCAAAATGTCAGCCTGCAAATCGTCTCAGATTTAAAAGCGAGGACTGATTGAAGTTGGCACCCATGACATGGGGCCACTTGACGCCCGTGTTAAATGTCTCGCCTCTAGGATTTTTCCCATGGCTCACTCCCAGGGGGAAATGGTCTGCAATAGGTGAGCTCAACCCTCTGACTTCATCCCTTGTCCAGCGCGCCTCTGCAGATACCCCGTCCCGTGTGCGCCTCAGCTCTCTCGGCTGAGTGGTTCTGTCTGTTTATCTTGAGGGACAGACATCTCTGCACGGCGCTCCGTCTCCAAGCCAGCGAATAGGGTGAGCAACTGGCATTGGTGCAAATTCAGGACGGTGAGTGTAAAAATTCAGGACAAAGGGTCAAAATTCAGCACACATATTCAGGACAGGAGCTCAAAATTCAGGACAAAACTTCAGGACAATAGGTACGTTTTACCATCAGAGGTCGCGCAATAGTACATAAGTAAGCCCAGCCATTTCCAAACATATTCAACCGTTTGCAAACCTATCCATCATGTATCCTTCCATCTATCATTTCACTCATCCATCCCTTCATCCATCCCCTCATCCATCCTTTCACTCATCTCCATTATCCATCCACCCTTTCACCCTATCCATCTGTACACTTATCCATCCACTCTTCATCCCATCCATCCATTCACTCATCCATTCAGCCAATTCAGGACAAAGGGTCAAAATTCAGCACACAAATTCAGGACAGGAGCTCAAAATTCAGGACAAAACTTCAGGACAATAGGTACGTTTTACCATCAGAGGTCGCGCAATAGTATATAAGTAAGCCCAGCCATTTCCAAACATATTCAACCGTTTGCAAACCTATCCATCATGTATCCTTCCATCTATCATTTCACTCATCCATCCCTTCATCCATCCCCTCATCCATCCTTTCACTCATCTCCATTATCCATCCACCCTTTCACCCTATCCATCTGTACACTTATCCATCCACTCTTCATCCCATCCATCCATTCACTCATCCATTCAGCCATTTACCCTTTCACCAATCCAGCCATCCTTTCACTTACTAATCCTTCCAATCATCCACTATTTTAGTCATCCATCCATCCTCCCTTTCTCTCTCCATCGACCCTTTCACTTAGCCATCCTTCCTTCCATCCATCCTTTCACCCACCCATCATCCATCCATCCATCCATCCATCCATCTGTCCTTCCCCTCATCATCCATCCTTCCCCTCATCACCCATCAATCCTTCTCCTCATCCATCCATCCTTCACCTCCATCCATCCATCCATCCATCCATCCATCCATCCATCCATCCCCTCCATCCATCCATCCTTCTCCTCATCCATCCATCCTTCCCCTACATCCATCCATCCTTCCCCTCCATCCATCCATCCTTCCCCTCCATCCATCCATCCATCCTTCACCTCATGCATCATCCTTCCCCTCATCCATCTTTCCCCTCATCCATCATCCAGCTACCCTTCCATTTCTTTATTTTCTTAAATTATAGACTGCATGTTTGAAAAACCGAGGTTTGCTTACAATTTAGTGACAGTAATTACGCTCTGTGAAGAGAACCACTTGCTGCCTCGGTGTAATCAGGGGTGTAATCTGGCCGAGTCTCGGATGTTTGGGGCCCTGGGTAGAAATGGAATGTGTGAGCCCCCCTCTAAATAGCAGAGACATGACACATTGCCTCGTACAGGAATTCACAGACGCAGGGCGCTTGCCGCCCCAGAGCTCGAGAGACAACCCTCCAACCTCACCTCTCCCCAGCCCCTCTTCCACCTGCTGGCGCGTGCTGCCCTCCTGGGACCCTGTGACCTCTGCGGCTGGCCCCTCTCGGGCTCTCCGTGGCTGGATAGCTGAACCTGTCTGATAATTAGCATCAACTTGGAGACAAGTTGATTGTTGGCTCGGGGTAACAAGAGGGAAATGGCAGTCGCGGATTCCACCATCAGGCAGGGCTGTTTGCATGTGAATAGATGTTACTGCTCCTGAACCTGCAGCCCCTCCCTCTCAGTCACCTTCGAAGCACCTCTTAACAGGTCATCAAGGGCTGGAGGTGTGAGGGTTGCAATCCCGCTGTGCCTCTCCAATGCTGCTGATAAAGCAGACCCCCCAGGATATAGCGAAAAATGCCGCGATTTCTACAAAAATGCCGATTTCGCGGGCATTTTTGTAAAAATCGCGGCATTTTTTAAAAAGTGCCGATTTCGCGGCAAATCGCGAAATCGCGAAATCGCGATATCCTGGAGGGTCTGTACAATGAAGAATGCATAAGACTCCTGAGTGACACAAGAAATTACCAACCCCTACAATCAGATCCGACTGAAGACCTTCAGGCGGAAATCCTACAACTAGTGGAAACAGCTGAAACAGCAGGCAAAATATCAAAACAAGAGGCAGACTATCTATGTAAAACAGATGGTAAAACCCCGTACTTCTACAGAGCACCAAAAATGCACAAGGGTAAATTACCGCCCCTAGGAAGACCTATCGTTTCAGGGATAGGTTCGCTTCTTGAACCACTATACAGATTTTGTGATTTCTTTCTTAAAACATTAATACAGTCCACCCCCACATACCCACAGGATACAAAAAGCCTACTAGTGCTTCTAGATGACATAAAAGTGGATGAGGATACAATCCTTGTGAGTTTCGATATCGAAAGCTTGTATGCAAGCATACCACAAGATGCAACAATAGCGGTACTGAAGAAAACCATTGACAACTGCACCTGGACTTACAACACTCCCAAGACGTTCATACTGGAATGTGCCACCCTCGCCCTAAAAATAAACTATTTCGAATTTGAAGGATCAATGTATCTACAGACAGGGGGCACTTCCATGGGCAGCGTTTTTGCCCCCAGTGTGGCGGGGCTATACGTGTATGATTTCGAACAAAAATACATCCTGAATGTCCAGAACCCCTATGTGAATCATATACCTTTCTGGAAAAGATACATTGACGACGTCCTGGCTATCTGGCAAGGACCACTAGACACACTGAAAGAATTCATTACCTGGATCAACACGTGTGACCAAAACCTGAGGTTCACCCACAGTTTTGACAGAAACAAAATGATCTTTCTGGACATTGAGATCAGCAAGGAGAATGACCGACTGATGACCAAAACTCATTTCAAGCCCACGGCCAAGAACAATCTCTTGAGATTTGAGAGCTTCTACCCTCGCCCCCTGAGAGAAAATCTCCCGTATGGTCAATACTTAAGACTTCGCCGAAATTGCACCCAAATATCTGACTTCAAAGATCAAGTGAAAGTTCTCACTACCAAGCTTATCCAACGTGGGTACCGTTCGAAAATCGTCCAAAGGTGCTTGAAAAGGGCTAGAAACCAACTAAGGGAAGCACTACTTGAGAAAAAAACTAATACTAACGAGACAATCCCACTCACATGTGTCACCACATATAATGCCATCTCCAACCAAATGAGCAGATGTGTCAACAAACATTGGTCGATACTCAACACTGGCAATCTCCATTGGGACTAACCTCTGTTTTCGTACAAGAAATCACATAGCCTGAAAGACACCCTGGTGAACACCAGACCAAAAGATACTACACCAAATAGAGTCCAGAGTATCACACAAGTGTGGGGCCTTCCTGATGTAATAGGTCACTTCCGTTGTGGTGACTGCAAGGTCTACCACCTAACAGAAAACACAAAAACACTCAATCTGGAAGAAGGAAAAATCTGGCAACAACGATCCCACACAAATTGCAACAGCTGTAATGTCATATACCTCATCAAATGCATCTGTGACAAACATTATTTTGGTATGACGACACGAAAGGTTAAACAGCGCATCAGCGAACATCGCAGCACAATACGCTGCAAAAATAATGCAACGAGATTGACAGAACATTTCCTAGCAGCACGTCATACCCCAAATGACATGAGATGGACAGTAATTGAGCAGGTCCAACCAGGACCCAACCTGCAGAATCATCTTTATGAAAAAGAACAACGCTGGATCTATAGATTATCCACATACAAAACTGGATTAAATGACAATATCCCGTGGGCCTCAGTGTTAAAGTGACCTACTCAAGGAACCAAGATGGACCCTCTCCTTTCTTATTAGACCTGCACAACCAGTGGCCTGATGTCATCTGATATCACTACAGTAAATCTTTTTTGACGGATACATCCGAACCATCCCTTGTTGTGTCATCCTTAAATCCCAGGGTACATATACGAGTCACCTCCATGCTGTAACCTAGCCATACATGTGTGCAGTGAGACCTTTTCCCTGTACATATTGCAACTCGGATCACACACCTGTTGCCACCTCACTTACGAATAATGTGCCCATAGATTCCGTAAAATTCTCTGTCTCCTTTTGCGCGATTCTTGCTACGCACGTAATTTAACATAAACGAAGGTTTACACATACAAGCATTGAGACACACTTCCTCTACTCGATGTAATTAATCTTTTATAAACACGCGTACATGTCTGAGATACGCCTCTTCTCAGAGTAGGCATCCTTAAACGCGTAACTTTTTGCTCACCCTGGGCCACTGTAGTTCAAACAGTTCCCAGTTACCATGCTAACAACCACGTGACTTCAACCGAGCCACGCCCACCCCGGAAACCAGCTCCGGTCTTAACAGACCTTGGTAGCACCGGCCACTGTAGCGGGGCAGCAGGCATGGCACATAGTAAAAATGCTGCTCTGATCACTGCGAAACTGTAAGTACTGCAACTCTTTGTTTTCACAGCTCCGCTCGACTCCAACACCTTGGAGCACGGACCCCACGCCAGAAGCCGCATTTTCCACCCGGCTTTCTTGCATTAACGCTTAACCTCTCTCTTGTCTCATCAATGTCCGCAGAATATGTTTAGCTGAGACATAACCTTCCCCTGCCCTCCGATGCCTTAAGACAACGAATAGGAGTAAGGCTCGGGCCTAATTACTTTTAAATGTTTTACGTTTGTTGGTCTATGTTTTTCAACTTGAAGTACTGGTATTCATGCACGTTTTTAATCCCGTCCTCACGCATATATTCGGAGAGGATGGACTATCACGCCACAGAAGTATGGATGCGCGTATGATCCCAATAACCTCTATAAGCTCCACCTTACACGCACATATTGATCTGTGTGTATGTTTATGGCTACTAATCCCAAATTGAAAAATCAATCAGTAACACAGTAGCACTGCTTGGATACGTCTATAAGCTAGCCCCCTGAACCTCCAGCTGGCTACATACAGGAACTTAATGGGATTGGCATGATGCATGCTGACATGGGAGAATCATCACAACACGCACGTAATTGAGTAGATTTATGATTGCTTTTCCGTTCTTTCCTCCCACAGATCTTTTTTATCTGAAGCTCGCCGATTTTGGCAAGAGCACTTTATAAGCAGACATTTTTTGCTTATCTGTTCACAAGGATTTAGGATTGGGTACGCCTTTTAGGGGGTGTAGACCGTCCATTTCCTTGCACTTTGGTCCTGAAGAAAACCTGGCTATTTCCACATATAGGTTGAAACATGTAGACCAGACCACCGCACAGAGATACTCTTGGTCATAATTTCCCTCAAAGTATCTCCACACTCTTTTTAACATTGTCCAGTTGCTTATGAATAAAAATTATTTTTCCACTAAGTTAAACCATGACAATTTTTAACATTCCCTGTTTTGCACCTAACACTCACAAAACCAGCTCCACTGTTCTCCAGGTGTCGTAGCACACCCTGATGGCACTCGGTCATCAGGGTGGACCCCAATGATGAAGCAAGTCACCACTAGGTTGATGAGTGAGACGTTTTTTACAAAAGGATGAATTCTTTCCTTTTTAAAACACACATCTATGATTCTCTATGGTGATACTCCTTCTTTTGTTAATTATAAACAATTTGCCACAAACCAGGCTACGTTGGAAAGTTATGTGGAAATAACAGTATTTGGGGTCAATTGGCCAATCTGAAAAAACCAACATGCAATGTCATGGAAAGAGCACAGCAAAAGTACAGCTGCGCCAAGACAGAAGAAGAAATTGAACAGATAGAAGGAGGTTGTGATGAGGAACAGGATATTGTCACCATGAGTAGCAGCCCTGTGTCTGTTACTCTCACTGGTAGTCATCACCTGCAGCAACCTTGACTGAAAACAATGAAAAGAGTGATACTGTCACGCCCAGAGTGACCATGTAGCTTGTCTGCTCCATGCTGGTCACTTGAGGTGGGATCATCAAAACAACAAGTATAACAACCCTCTATCAAGTTTATGTTCAGCAAGGAGTCACCATACCACTGAACCCATGAGAAAGTCAATTTATACAATGGGAAGAAGGGCTAAATGTGAGTGAATGGCATGCTCCCTTTTATTTGTTGGAAGGAGACGAGTTTCTGGAATTCATTGATTTGTGCACTACAACTATCTATAGGTACCGCACCGATGGTGGAAGGTGGCAGACAATACATTTCTTTCAAGGAAAGGAAAGGAAGGAGGGAGTGTATGGCTTTGGGATTGTCAGTATGCATAATGTGATATCATTAGTCTATTGGTTTTAAGTATTGCTTAGTGGTGAGTGAAGTAAGTATTCCTTAGTGTTAACAATGAGTTAGGGCAGTTTGCAGCTATGACTGATAAGAGGTCTGCTGCTGCTCAAGAAACATCAAATCACAGGGAGGCAAAGATTTGACAAGGTCCAGCTCCTTCTTTAAGTCTGCTTCCCTTGAGAACCCTACGGAGGAGGACCTCTGTAGATGGTGGAAGTGGGAGTAGGTGCACTGTATGTGGCCCCACTCTCTAAGCCTTATTTCACCCTGGGGATCCCATCCCCAGGGCCATTTCTTTTCTTTAAAATGGAGGGGGTTTGCATGCCCCCCAGCCTTATTAGGCCCTGGGGACCCCATCTCTTTTAGACTTTTTTATGAAATGAGAGGGGGGCCACATGGCCCCCCTCTCTGAGCCGTATAAAGCCCTGGGGACCCCATCTGACCCTATTTCCCTGGGACACTAGGAAAAATAAAGGGGAGGGGTCCACATAACCCCATTCCCCAGGGGCCCACTTTACCTAAAAGTGGGTGCACACCCAGGGCACCCAACATATACTCATTTTAGGCCATGGGGGATCCCCAAGGGACCAGCTGCCCCAGCCAGCTCCCTGATTGCAGCGGGAGCCAGCTTTGCACCTGCCCGGAGGGATCAGCTGCTAATGCTGCTCCCACTGGGTTGGAGCAATATTTTGATATGTTTCCCTGCCCACATCAGTGCATCGATTTACAAAAGGGGGTGGTGATGAACAGAGTGTCTGAATTGAGCAGACCACTCTTACCCAGTCCAAAGATCAGGGCTTGATCCATCACCGTTATTTATCTCACTGCCCCATCCCAGCTCAGAACCTGGCTATATGCAAATCAGTCTGTCCCTGGCCCAGTGCATCATGGGAACAGGGCAGACTAAACTACCAAGCCAATTCTTTACCAGAAAGGAGACAAGCTACCGGGGACCGGTTTCTGGCATTTCAGCCGTCTTCGGCCCGGCTTGCTTGAATCCTGATGGAGCAGTGAGAAAGGGACTCATGTCTGAGTATACCCTGCCACACCTATGGTGGCCAAAATCGATTTACAAAAGGGGGTGGTGATGAACAGAGTGTCTGAATTGAGAAGACCACTCTTACCCAGTCCAAAGATCAGGGCTTGATCCATCACCGTTATTTATCTCACTGCCCCATCCCAGCTCAGAACCTGGCTATATGCAAATCAGTCTGTCCCTGGCCCAGTGCATCATGGGAACAGGGCAGACTAAACTACCAAGCCAATTCTTTACCAGAAAGGAGACAAGCTACCGGGGACCGGTTTCTGGCATTTCAGCCGTCTTCGGCCCGGCTTGCCTGAATCCTGATGGAGCAGTGAGAAAGGGACTCATGTCTGAGTATACCCTGCCACACCTATAGTGGCCAAAATCGATTTACAAAAGGGGGTGGTGATGAACAGAGTGTCTGAATTGAGCAGACCACTCTTACCCAGTCCAAAGATCAGGGCTTGATCCATCACCGTTATTTATCTCACTGCCCCATCCCAGCTCAGAACCTGGCTATATGCAAATCAGTCTGTCCCTGGCCCAGTGCATCATGGGAACAGGGCAGACTAAACTACCAAGCCAATTCTTTACCAGAAAGGAGACAAGCTACCGGGGACCGGTTTCTGGCATTTCAGCCGTCTTCGGCCCGGCTTGCTTGAATCCTGATGGAGCAGTGAGAAAGGGACTCATGTCTGAGTATACCCTGCCACACCTATAGTGGCCAAAATCGATTTACAAAAGGGGGTGGTGATGAACAGAGTGTCTGAATTGAGCAGACCACTCTTACCCAGTCCAAAGATCAGGGCTTGATCCATCACCGTTATTTATCTCACTGCCCCATCCCAGCTCAGAACCTGGCTATATGCAAATCAGTCTGTCCCTGGCCCAGTGCATCATGGGAACAGGGCAGACTAAACTACCAAGCCAATTCTTTACCAGAAAGGAGACAAGCTACCGGGGACCGGTTTCTGGCATTTCAGCCGTCTTCGGCCCGGCTTGCTTGAATCCTGATGGAGCAGTGAGAAAGGGACTCATGTCTGAGTATACCCTGCCACACCTATAGTGGCCAAAATCGATTTACAAAAGGGGGTGGTGATGAACAGAGTGTCTGAATTGAGCAGACCACTCTTACCCAGTCCAAAGATCAGGGCTTGATCCATCACCGTTATTTATCTCACTGCCCCATCCCAGCTCAGAACCTGGCTATATGCAAATCAGTCTGTCCCTGGCCCAGTGCATCATGGGAACAGGGCAGACTAAACTACCAAGCCAATTCTTTACCAGAAAGGAGACAAGCTACCGGGGACCGGTTTCTGGCATTTCAGCCGTCTTCGGCCCGGCTTGCTTGAATCCTGATGGAGCAGTGAGAAAGGGACTCATGTCTGAGTATACCCTGCCACACCTATAGTGGCCAAAATCGATTTACAAAAGGGGGTGGTGATGAACAGAGTGTCTGAATTGAGCAGACCACTCTTACCCAGTCCAAAGATCAGGGCTTGATCCATCACCGTTATTTATCTCACTGCCCCATCCCAGCTCAGAACCTGGCTATATGCAAATCAGTCTGTCCCTGGCCCAGTGCATCATGGGAACAGGGCAGACTAAACTACCAAGCCAATTCTTTACCAGAAAGGAGACAAGCTACCGGGGACCGGTTTCTGGCATTTCAGCCGTCTTCGGCCCGGCTTGCTTGAATCCTGATGGAGCAGTGAGAAAGGGACTCATGTCTGAGTATACCCTGCCACACCTATAGTGGCCAAAATCGATTTACAAAAGGGGGTGGTGATGAACAGAGTGTCTGAATTGAGCAGACCACTCTTACCCAGTCCAAAGATCAGGGCTTGATCCATCACCGTTATTTATCTCACTGCCCCATCCCAGCTCAGAACCTGGCTATATGCAAATCAGTCTGTCCCTGGCCCAGTGCATCATGGGAACAGGGCAGACTAAACTACCAAGCCAATTCTTTACCAGAAAGGAGACAAGCTACCGGGGACCAGTTTCTGGCATTTCAGCCGTCTTCGGCCCGGCTTGCTTGAATCCTGATGGAGCAGTGAGAAAGGGACTCATGTCTGAGTATACCCTGCCACACCTATAGTGGCCAAAATCGATTTACAAAAGGGGGTGGTGATGAACAGAGTGTCTGAATTGAGCAGACCACTCTTACCCAGTCCAAAGATCAGGGCTTGATCCATCACCGTTATTTATCTCACTGCCCCATCCCAGCTCAGAACCTGGCTATATGCAAATCAGTCTGTCCCTGGCCCAGTGCATCATGGGAACAGGGCAGACAAAACTACCAAGCCAATTCTTTACCAGAAAGGAGACAAGCTACCGGGGACCGGTTTCTGGCATTTCAGCCGTCTTCGGCCCGGCTTGCTTGAATCCTGATGGAGCAGTGAGAAAGGGACTCATGTCTGAGTATACCCTGCCACACCTATAGTGGCCAAAATCGATTTACAAAAGGGGGTGGTGATGAACAGAGTGTCTGAATTGAGCAGACCACTCTTACCCAGTCCAAAGATCAGGGCTTGATCCATCACCGTTATTTATCTCACTGCCCCATCCCAGCTCAGAACCTGGCTATATGCAAATCAGTCTGTCCCTGGCCCAGTGCATCATGGGAACAGGGCAGACTAAACTACCAAGCCAATTCTTTACCAGAAAGGAGACAAGCTACCGGGGACCGGTTTCTGGCATTTCAGCCGTCTTCGGCCCGGCTTGCTTGAATCCTGATGGAGCAGTGAGAAAGGGACTCATGTCTGAGTATACCCTGCCACACCTATAGTGGCCAAAATCGATTTACAAAAGGGGGTGGTGATGAACAGAGTGTCTGAATTGAGCAGACCACTCTTACCCAGTCCAAAGATCAGGGCTTGATCCATCACCGTTATTTATCTCACTGCCCCATCCCAGCTCAGAACCTGGCTATATGCAAATCAGTCTGTCCCTGGCCCAGTGCATCATGGGAACAGGGCAGACTAAACTACCAAGCCAATTCTTTACCAGAAAGGAGACAAGCTACCGGGGACCGGTTTCTGGCATTTCAGCCGTCTTCGGCCCGGCTTGCTTGAATCCTGATGGAGCAGTGAGAAAGGGACTCATGTCTGAGTATACCCTGCCACACCTATAGTGGCCAAAATCGATTTACAAAAGGGGGTGGTGATGAACAGAGTGTCTGAATTGAGCAGACCACTCTTACCCAGTCCAAAGATCAGGGCTTGATCCATCACCGTTATTTATCTCACTGCCCCATCCCAGCTCAGAACCTGGCTATATGCAAATCAGTCTGTCCCTGGCCCAGTGCATCATGGGAACAGGGCAGACTAAACTACCAAGCCAATTCTTTACCAGAAAGGAGACAAGCTACCGGGGACCGGTTTCTGGCATTTCAGCCGTCTTCGGCCCGGCTTGCTTGAATCCTGATGGAGCAGTGAGAAAGGGACTCATGTCTGAGTATACCCTGCCACACCTATAGTGGCCAAAATCGATTTACAAAAGGGGGTGGTGATGAACAGAGTGTCTGAATTGAGCAGACCACTCTTACCCAGTCCAAAGATCAGGGCTTGATCCATCACCATTATTTATCTCACTGCCCCATCCCAGCTCAGAACCTGGCTATATGCAAATCAGTCTGTCCCTGGCCCAGTGCATCATGGGAACAGGGCAGACTAAACTACCAAGCCAATTCTTTACCAGAAAGGAGACAAGCTACCGGGGACCGGTTTCTGGCATTTCAGCCGTCTTCGGCCCGGCTTGCTTGAATCCTGATGGAGCAGTGAGAAAGGGACTCATGTCTGAGTATACCCTGCCACACCTATAGTGGCCAAAATCGATTTACAAAAGGGGGTGGTGATGAACAGAGTGTCTGAATTGAGCAGACCACTCTTACCCAGTCCAAAGATCAGGGCTTGATCCATCACCGTTATTTATCTCACTGCCCCATCCCAGCTCAGAACCTGGCTATATGCAAATCAGTCTGTCCCTGGCCCAGTGCATCATGGGAACAGGGCAGACTAAACTACCAAGCCAATTCTTTACCAGAAAGGAGACAAGCTACCGGGGACCGGTTTCTGGCCTTTCAGCCGTCTTCGGCCCGGCTTGCTTGAATCCTGATGGAGCAGTGAGAAAGGGACTCATGTCTGAGTATACCCTGCCACACCTATAGTGGCCAAAATCGATTTACAAAAGGGGGTGGTGATGAACAGAGTGTCTGAATTGAGCAGACCACTCTTACCCAGTCCAAAGATCAGGGCTTGATCCATCACCGTTATTTATCTCACTGCCCCATCCCAGCTCAGAACCTGGCTATATGCAAATCAGTCTGTCCCTGGCCCAGTGCATCATGGGAACAGGGCAGACTAAACTACCAAGCCAATTCTTTACCAGAAAGGAGACAAGCTACCGGGGACCAGTTTCTGGCATTTCAGCCGTCTTCGGCCCGGCTTGCTTGAATCCTGATGGAGCAGTGAGAAAGGGACTCATGTCTGAGTATACCCTGCCACACCTATAGTGGCCAAAATCGATTTACAAAAGGGGGTGGTGATGAACAGAGTGTCTGAATTGAGCAGACCACTCTTACCCAGTCCAAAGATCAGGGCTTGATCCATCACCGTTATTTATCTCACTGCCCCATCCCAGCTGAGAACCTGGCTATATGCAAATCAGTCTGTCCCTGGCCCAGTGCATCATGGGAACAGGGCAGACTAAACTACCAAGCCAATTCTTTACCAGAAAGGAGACAAGCTACCGGGGACCGGTTTCTGGCATTTCAGCCGTCTTCGGCCCGGCTTGCTTGAATCCTGATGGAGCAGTGAGAAAGGGACTCATGTCTGAGTATACCCTGCCACACCTATAGTGGCCAAAATCGATTTACAAAAGGGGGTGGTGATGAACAGAGTGTCTGAATTGAGCAGACCACTCTTACCCAGTCCAAAGATCAGGGCTTGATCCATCACCGTTATTTATCTCACTGCCCCATCCCAGCTGAGAACCTGGCTATAAGCAAATCAGTCTGTCCCTGGCCCAGTGCATCATGGGAACAGGGCAGACTAAACTACCAAGCCAATTCTTTACCAGAAAGGAGACAAGCTACCGGGGACCGGTTTCTGGCATTTCAGCCGTCTTTGGCCCGGCTTGCTTGAATCCTGATGGAGCAGTGAGAAAGGGACTCATGTCTGAGTATACCCTGCCACACCTATAGTGGCCAAAATCGATTTACAAAAGGGGGTGGTGATGAACAGAGTGTCTGAATTGAGCAGACCACTCTTACCCAGTCCAAAGATCAGGGCTTGATCCATCACCGTTATTTATCTCACTGCCCCATCCCAGCTGAGAACCTGGCTATATGCAAATCAGTCTGTCCCTGGCCCAGTGCATCATGGGAACAGGGCAGACTAAACTACCAAGCCAATTCTTTACCAGAAAGGAGACAAGCTACCGGGGACCGGTTTCTGGCATTTCAGCCGTCTTCGGCCCGGCTTGCTTGAATCCTGATGGAGCAGTGAGAAAGGGACTCATGTCTGAGTATACCCTGCCACACCTATAGTGGCCAAAATCGATTTACAAAAGGGGGTGGTGATGAACAGAGTGTCTGAATTGAGCAGACCACTCTTACCCAGTCCAAAGATCAGGGCTTGATCCATCGCCGTTATTTATCTCACTGCCCCATCCCAGCTCAGAACCTGGCTATATGCAAATCAGTCTGTCCCTGGCCCAGTGCATCATGGGAACAGGGCAGACTAAACTACCAAGCCAATTCTTTACCAGAAAGGAGACAAGCTACCGGGGACCGGTTTCTGGCATTTCAGCCGTCTTCGGCCCGGCTTGCTTGAATCCTGATGGAGCAGTGAGAAAGGGACTCATGTCTGAGTATACCCTGCCACACCTATAGTGGCCAAAATCGATTTACAAAAGGGGGTGGTGATGAACAGAGTGTCTGAATTGAGCAGACCACTCTTACCCAGTCCAAAGATCAGGGCTTGATCCATCACCGTTATTTATCTCACTGCCCCATCCCAGCTCAGAACCTGGCTATATGCAAATCAGTCTGTCCCTGGCCCAGTGCATCATGGGAACAGGGCAGACTAAACTACCAAACCAATTCTTTACCAGAAAGGAGACAAGCTACCGGGGACCGGTTTCTGGCATTTCAGCCGAAGACGGCTGTAATGCCAGAAACCGGTCCCCGGGAGCTTATTTCCTTCCCAGTGTACGAATTGGCTTTTGTAGTTTGGTTTGCCCTGTTCCCATCATGCACTGGGACAGGAACAGACTAATTTGCATACAGCCAGGTTCTGAAACTGGGATGGTGCAGTGAGCTAAAAAACGGTGTTGGATCTAGCCCTGATCTCTTGACTGGGTGAGAGCTTTCTGCTTAATTCAGAGACTCTGTCCCTCACCACCCCTTGTTGTAAATATTTTTGTCCACCCTAAGCGTGGAAGGGTATTCTCAGATGTGAGACCCTTGCTCATTGCACCATCAGGATTCAAGCAAACCGGGCCGAAGACGGCTGTAATGCCAGAAACCGGTCCCCGGGAGCTTGTTTCCTTCCCAGTGTAAGAATTGGCTTTTGTAGTTTGGTTTGCCCTGTTCCCATCATGCACTGGGACAGGAACAGACTAATTTGCATACAGCCAGGTTCTGAAACTGGGATGGTGCAGTGAGCTAAAAAACGGTGTTGGATCTAGCCCTGATCTCTTGACTGGGTGAGAGCTTTCTGCTTAATTCAGAGACTCTGTCCCTCACCACCCCTTGTTGTAAATATTTTTGTCCACCCTAAGCGTGGAAGGGTATTCTCAGATGTGAGACCCTTGCTCATTGCACCATCAGGATTCAAGCAAACCGGGCCGAAGACGGCTGTAATGCCAGAAACCGGTCCCCGGGAGCTTGTTTCCTTCCCAGTGTAAGAATTGGCTTTTGTAGTTTGGTTTGCCCTGTTCCCATCATGCACTGGGACAGGAACAGACTAATTTGCATACAGCCAGGTTCTGAAACTGGGATGGTGCAGTGAGCTAAAAAACGGTGTTGGATCTAGCCCTTATCTCTTGACTGGGTGAGAGCTTTCTGCTTAATTCAGAGACTCTGTCCCTCACCACCCCTTGTTGTAAATATTTTTGTCCACCCTAAGCGTGGAAGGGTATTCTCAGATGTGAGACCCTTGCTCATTGCACCATCAGGATTCAAGCAAACCGGGCCGAAGACGGCTGTAATGCCAGAAACCGGTCCCCGGGAGCTTGTTTCCTTCCCAGTGTAAGAATTGGCTTTTGTAGTTTGGTTTGCCCTGTTCCCATCATGCACTGGGACAGGAACAGACTAATTTGCATACAGCCAGGTTCTGAAACTGGGATGGTGCAGTGAGCTAAAAAACGGTGTTGGATCTAGCCCTGATCTCTTGACTGGGTGAGAGCTTTCTGCTTAATTCAGAGACTCTGTCCCTCACCACCCCTTGTTGTAAATATTTTTGTCCACCCTAAGCGTGGAAGGGTATTCTCAGATGTGAGACCCTTGCTCATTGCACCATCAGGATTCAAGCAAACCGGGCCGAAGACGGCTGTAATGCCAGAAACCGGTCCCCGGGAGCTTGTTTCCTTCCCAGTGTAAGAATTGGCTTTTGTAGTTTGGTTTGCCCTGTTCCCATCATGCACTGGGACAGGAACAGACTAATTTGCATACAGCCAGGTTCTGAAACTGGGATGGTGCAGTGAGCTAAAAAACGGTGTTGGATCTAGCCCTGATCTCTTGACTGGGTGAGAGCTTTCTGCTTAATTCAGAGACTCTGTCCCTCACCACCCCTTGTTGTAAATATTTTTGTCCACCCTAAGCGTGGAAGGGTATTCTCAGATGTGAGACCCTTGCTCATTGCACCATCAGGATTCAAGCAAACCGGGCCGAAGACGGCTGTAATGCCAGAAACCGGTCCCCGGGAGCTTGTTTCCTTCCCAGTGTAAGAATTGGCTTTTGTAGTTTGGTTTGCCCTGTTCCCATCATGCACTGGGACAGGAACAGACTAATTTGCATACAGCCAGGTTCTGAAACTGGGATGGTGCAGTGAGCTAAAAAACGGTGTTGGATCTAGCCCTGATCTCTTGACTGGGTGAGAGCTTTCTGCTTAATTCAGAGACTCTGTCCCTCACCACCCCTTGTTGTAAATATTTTTGTCCACCCTAAGCGTGGAAGGGTATTCTCAGATGTGAGACCCTTGCTCATTGCACCATCAGGATTCAAGCAAACCGGGCCGAAGACGGCTGTAATGCCAGAAACCGGTCCCCGGGAGCTTGTTTCCTTCCCAGTGTAAGAATTGGCTTTTGTAGTTTGGTTTGCCCTGTTCCCATCATGCACTGGGACAGGAACAGACTAATTTGCATACAGCCAGGTTCTGAAACTGGGATGGTGCAGTGAGCTAAAAAACGGTGTTGGATCTAGCCCTGATCTCTTGACTGGGTGAGAGCTTTCTGCTTAATTCAGAGACTCTGTCCCTCACCACCCCTTGTTGTAAATACACATCAGTGCATGGCAGGGAAACAGATCAAAAGTCTGCTCCCAGCCGGCAGGAGAATTTTTAAAGCTCCGGCCGGCTGGGAGCAGACTTTGTGTATGCTCCTGCGTGGTCGGACATTCAAGCTACTTCTGTTAAGCAGGACCAAACCCAGGTTTCTGTGTCCACACCGGTGTATGCAGGGAAACCACTATGTGCCCGGGTGGGCTCCCCGGTACATAGCTAGCGAACTGGCCCCAGGGGATGAGGTACCCGGGGCTGATAAAGGCTCATGGAGCCCCCCTTCAAATCTTGGGTAATTGTGTCTCTTAGAGTGGGCTTTCTGGTGCCTTTAGAGGTTTAGGGGAGGGAGAACTGGTGCTCCCCTCCCCATTTTGAAAAGCTACGGCCCTGGGTGGGCTCCCTTAGGCCTTTAGAGGCACAGGGAGGGGGAGATTCACATTCCCCTTCCCATATACATTAAATCTAGGCCTAAGGGTGAGCTCTCTGGATTCTTTTATGGCATGGTGAGAGGGGCTGCACATCCCTCTCCCCATATACATTAGTTTTAGCCATGGGTGGACTTCTCAGGGCCTGTAAAGGCTAGAGGAGGGGGACGTGCATCATACTCTCATTAATAACACATTATTACAAATATTATTTTTTATAATCCCCAAGAGTCTGCAGGGAGAATGGCAATTTGTTCAGATTTTTCTGTTTTTGTCCTCAGAGGGGACCCTCTGAATCCCCCCATGGGACCATGGGTGTCAGTGTATTCCTACTCTGCCACCATACATTTATATTTTTCCACTTATTTAGAACAGGGGACAAATTCCCCGAGTCCTGTAATGGCTGCCAGCAACATGCGTCTCAAGTTGTTAGCAGCCAATTAGAGCTCTCGCTTCCACAGGAGTCTGACTTCCGCGTGAGCGAGATGGCCCAAAGGAAATAAAGCTCCCTGGGCCATTCAAAATGCTCTATCTTTTTAAATGTCTCTCGAGCCTCTTGCGGACTTAAACGTCCAGTTGGGCAATTTTTTTCCCCTTAATTTCTAAAAATACCACTGCATGGATTTACATCAAATCACAAAACGCACAATCTGCGGACCAAGGTGTAGCTTCCTGCCAAATTTGGGGTAATTCCGTTCAGCAGATTTGCTGTAGCCCTACCTAAAGATCTCTATGGAAAATGCATGAGAATTTTTTGTTTTGGGATTTCCTTTTTTCTTAGCCCATATATGTATATATAGATACATATATATACCCAAAGGGTATTGTTTTGACATATACTGGGTGCACCCTTGTGTGTGGACAAAGCTATACCTCTCTGAAGAGCTCTAGTGAGAGCAAAACACGTGTCAGGATTTGCTTTTATTAATTTCAGGATGGCTTGGTTGGTATTTTACCAATTCAAAGCTGTAATACTGTGCCGGGAGCGGTAAAATGGCTTCTGTCATTTTACAGCTCAGCATGGACAGCACTGTCCCAGTCCTATACTTAAAGACTTTGCTGTAAAAATCGCGAAATACTTTGTCCCTTTCTATCTTGGCAAGGATAGTACTGTGCTAATCCTATGCCTAAAGACTGTGAAAGAAAAGCAGACATTTGAGGTGAGCAGATCTAGAGTGTTGCTGGTGTTGAGGGTGTTCTATACAGGAGCTACTTTCCACCTAAACTTGAGAACTACCCAGAGTTGTCTGCTTCATTTTTTCATAATTTATGCAACACTCTATGCCTGTCCACCTAAACTTGAGAACTATCCAGTGTTCTCTGCTTCTTTTCTGCATAATTTATGTGTCACTCTATTCCTGAAAGAGTATTGTTTTGACGTATACTGGATGCTCCCTTGTGTCTGGACAAAGCTATATCTCTCTGAAGAGCTCTAATGAGAGCAAAACATGTGTCAGGGGTCGCTTTTATTCATTTCAGGTTTGTTTGGATGGTATTTTACCAATTCAAAGCTGTAATACTGAGCTTGAAGTGGTAAAAGGCTTTTGTCATTTTACAGCCCTGCATGGACAGAACTGTGCTAGTTCTATGCTTAAATCCTTTGCCCCTTTCTTTGTATGCGTGGATGGCATTGTGCTATTCCTATGCTTAAAGACTTTGATAGAAAAGCTGACACTTGAGATGAGCAGATCTAGAGTGTCACTGATGTTGAGGGGGCGCTAAACAGGAGCTGCTTGCCACCTAAACTTGAGAACTACCCAGAGTTCTCTGTTTCTTTTTGTGCATAATTTATGTGTCACTCTATACCTGAAAGGGTATTGTTGTGACATACTGGGTGCCCCCTTGTGTCTGGACGAAGCTATATCTCTCTGAAGAGCTCTAATGAGAGCACAACAAGTGTCAGGGGTCGCTTTTATTCATTTCAGGTTGGCTTGGATGGTATTTTATAAATTCAAAGCTGCACTACTGTGCTTGGAGTGGTAAAAGGCTTTTGTCATTTTCAGCTCTGCATGGACAGCACTTTGCTAGTCCTATGCTTAAAGACTTTGCCCCTTTCTATGTCTACATGGATGGCATTGTGCTATTCCTATGCTTAAAGACTTTGATAGAAAAGCAGACACTTGAGATGAGCATATCTAGAGTGCTGCTGATGTTGAGGGTGCGCTCAACAGGAGCTGCTTTCCACCTAAACATGAGAACTACTCAGGGTTCTCTGTTTCTTTTTTGCATAATTTATATGCCACTGTATACCTGAAAGGGTATTGTTTTGACATACTGGGTGCCCCCTTGTGTCTATACAAAGGTATATCTCTCTGAAGAGCTTTAATGAGAGCACAACAAGTGTCAGGGGTTTCTTTTATTCATTTCAGGTTTGCTTGGTTGATATTTTACCAATTTAAAGCTTTAATTCTGTGCCTGGAGTGGTAAAAGGCTTTTGTCATTTTACAGCTCAGCATGGACAGCACTCTGCTAGTCCTATGCTTAAAGACTTTTCTGTAGAAATGGCAAAATACATTGTCCCTTACTATCTCTGCTTGGATGGTACTGTGCTAATCCTATGCTTAAAGACTTTGAAAGAAAAGCAGACATGTGAGGTGAGCAGATCTAGAGTGTCACTAGTGTTGAGGGTGCTCTATACAGGAGCTGCCTTCCACCTAAACTTGAGAACTACCCAGAGTTATCGGCTTCCTTTTTGTATACTTTATGCATCCCACTATGCCTGAAAGGGTATTGTTTTGACTTATACTGAATGCTCACTTGTGTCGGGACAAAGCTATACCTATTTGAACAGCACCAATGATAGAAAAACACATCAGGGGTTGCTTCCATTCATTTCAGGCTGGCTTGGTTGGAATTTTATCAGTTCAAAGCTGTAATATTGTGCCTGGAGTGGTGAAAGGTTTTTGTCATTTTGCAGCTCAGCATTCACAGCACTGTGCTAGTTCTATATTTAAAGTCTTGGCTCTAGAAATGGCAAAATACTTTGTCCCTTTCTTTCTTGGCTTGGATGGCACTGTGCTAATCCTATGCTTAAAGACTTTGATAGAAAAGCAGACCTTTAGACACTTATTTAAACATTTATTCTTCTATTGACTTTTACATATACATATATAAAACATATTTATTTTTCAGAAAGACACACATTCACTGGATGGTGTCATCAGTGAGGTCATGAGTGATGTCACTGACCATGTCATGAGTGATGTAATATGTGACGTCATCAGCAGTGCATTGCAGGCGCGCACGTTATAGTGAGCCCAACTAACTATAACGTGGGAATTTCAATGGTTTTATGTCAGTAAAATTTCCAGCTAACTATAACTGGTGTGAAACCTATGGTTTTTTCAGTGAATTTTAAAGGTTTTTTAAATGCTAATTCCTAACTATAACTGGTGTGAAACCTGTGGTTTTTTCAGTGAATTTCAAAGGTTTTTTAAATGCTAATTCCTAACTATAACTGGTGTGAAACCTATGATTTTTTCAGTGAATATCATAGGTTTTTTAAATGCTAATTCCTAACTATAACTGATGTGAAACCTATGGTTTTTTCAGTGAATTTCATAGGTTTTTTAATAGCAAATTTCTATAGCTATGAAATATAATATTTTGTTAATGAATCCTATATTGTATATTTATGTAATACTATTTTTTATATGTATATTCGTCATTTTTTTTTGCCTTGGAGCGCCCCCTGTGCGCGTCCCGGTGAGCGCACCGGTAAGCGCAGTCTTGCGGCGCGCCCCAGGGTGCGTACCGGTGAGCATCCCGTTAGCGCTAATGCCGGGAACGAAAACATCATCGTGACGTATCGCATAGCCGCGTCCGCGTGATACGCGCGGCGTAAGAGCACCCGGAAGCATCCACGCGCATACGAATGCGCTACGTAAGCGCCGCCGGGCGCGCCCCGGGGCGCGTAGCGTAAGCGCGTCGAGTCACGTGACCTGAAAATAACACTTTTCATTGTTTCAGAACAGTTTTGGTTTCCAAATGATGAAAGCCCGGCTCATGTGACCTGAAAATAACACTTTTCATTGGTTCAGAACAGTTTTGTTTTCCAAATGATGAAAGCCCCCACCTTTTGTCCTCATTCTCACATTATTCTTTGAGTGAGGAAGACCTGCTTCTATTGATAGAGAAATGGCTACAGTAGCAGCAGCAGCTGGAGCATCTGCACCACCACCACCACCACCACCACAAGGACCACCACAACATCACATTGGTGGTGAAGAAGAAGAGGAGGAGGAGGAGGAGAGAAGGCAGTTCCTGCATGAAGACAATCCCCCATATAAGGAGCACTTTATATGGGAGTTTTTTTAAATCCCAAGGGGTTTCAAAAAAGTTAATGCTGCAAAGGTGACCTGTCTCATCTGTGGCGCTGAACTTTCCAGGGGGACCCCTGCAAAAAAATATTCATTTGGGAATCACACAATGCTACGCCACATGCAACGAAAGCACCCCAATAACTATTCTGCAGCAGAGGTCAGAGAACTGACCAGAAACCCTCCCCAATCTTCTCCGAGCACCTCTAAACAACCCACTCCATCGGATCCTGAAACTAGAGAGATGGTCCCATGCATCCAACGCCAGTTTGGAGAATACAAGATTACTTGTATATTTTGTGGGACATTTCTTATGGGGAGCAGAGCATCAAACTTATAAACCGTGCTGGAGACAACCACCGGTGCCGAAAGAAGCCTTATTTTTTTCCTGGTTTTTTTTGCTCCAGTTGAGCTGTTTACTATTCCCTGTTTGTTGTTTGTCCCCATAAAAAATTCAAAAAAAAATATAAAACTGTTCATAAAAGCCAAAAAAAGTATAAAATGTTCCAAAAAACAAAAAAATATAAAACAACAAAAAGAAGAAAAAAACCAGTTCATTTTAGAACTACCTCCAATTTATAAAAAAAGGCTACATTTTTTTAAAACTCTGTCATTCTTTTTTCCCCATGGTACGCTCCACGGTCCGCTTCCCAGTGCGCGTTCCGGGTGCTCCCCCCGCGCAAATTGAATATTTTTTTTTTTTTGCCCCGCTGGGCCCTTTTATGGCCCCCACATCAGACCTAGGGGGTCAGGGGGGGTCTATCCTGCCCCCTTTTGGTCATTTCCCTCTTTATTTTTGTCACCTCTTGTGTCTCGATCCTACCGAGACACAAGATTGCGGCCGCTCCGGACTGTTTCTAATGTCTACAGACACCCGAGAGCCAATCAGCTTTCCGCGTGCGAACTCGCGTAGCGCGCTGGTTCGCGACCCGGTGCACGTACCAGGGCGCGCTTATAGATATATATATTTTTTGGAACCTAAATTACTCAAAATCCACTGGAGCACATATCTTGAGACATAGCAAAGGCGCATCGGGCTACCAGTCCCTACAATTTTGCCAAGTTTCGTTGAAATCCATTCAGCCGTTCGGGCTAAAAGTGAGGTCGACCGCCCTATGGAAATTAACATGGGGAAAACACATTTTGGGACCCCCCTTTTTTCTTGGCCCCCGCTTGACGAATCCCCCCCAAACTTTCAGGCAAGGACCGGAGCGCCGCAAGGCAAATTTGAGGAAATTTTCAGGCAGATTCCTCAACCGGCGCCAAAGTTATTCCCAAAAGAATGTTACGATTTCCCTATTGAAAATAATCCTAACTATAACTACCTACTGGCGACCGCCAGTAGGTAATATATATATATATATATGTGTGTGTGTAAAGCGTTTTTTCTTTTGCCAATATCTTTAGCGCCATTTGACGAATCTTCGTCTTTGCAAAACTTTCAAATCTAATGGGGCGCTCCAGTCAGCTCCTATCTTGAAAGTTTCAGGGTTATTCGTCGAGCGGGGGCCGAGAAAAAAGCGGGGTCCCAAAACTAGTTTTCCCCATGTTAATTTCCATAAGAAAAATTGGAAAAGGCTACAGCTCGAACTGCTGAACGTAATTACACCAAATTTGGCACAAAGATAGCTCTTAGTTCGGAAAGCGAGCATTTTTTAAAATGGTGTAAATCCATTCAGTAGTTCCTGAGAAATTAAAGAAGAAAAATATCGATATCTGAGCATCAAGGAGGAATAGCGACTCCTCCAGTGCACAATCTGACTTCTGATTGGCTGCCAACACTCCCAACCAGAATGGCTTGGCAGCCATCATATGACTCAGTAACTGAGTCTCAAGAAATCTGAAAGAAAAAGATAAAAAATAAGAAAAGGGGGCAGGGTACAAACACCCTGACCCCATAGGCCTGCTTTGTGGGACTCCCAGGGCAACAAAAAGGTATTTTTTTAAAAACAAATCAGCCGAATTAGAGCTGGGTGTGCGAATCTGGGCGAGAAAAACAAAAAAAACGAAGCACGGACTCCCACACTTTGTTTTGTAGAAGACCCCGGGTGGGCCAGGTCCCGGGAGCAATGTCCAAATAATTAGAGGGCACCCACGGGCCCCCACAGCCCCAGGGACCACCACCTCCCCGGGGCTTTTATCAACATGTACAGGGCACGCAGGCCCCCTGCAGCCCTGGGGACCGCCACCTCCCCAGGGCTTCTAAAAATATGTGGGGAGCACCTACCAGAGGTACTGCCAACTCCCCGGGGCCTTCATTAATATTGGTGGGGGGGGCCTCGCGGGACCCCCAAGGTCCATGGAACGGCACGTCCCTGTGGCTTAAATTGAATAAAAAAACTGTGGGGGGGCTCACTCCCACAGAAGCTAACAAACCGAAAAAATTCGGGGCTTAGTTACAAGCCCATTGCGCTGCTGCTACGTCACTTTTTCCCCTTATTAAAAGTGGCGCACTGACGGCACAAGGGGCTTGTGAATAAACCCCGAATTTGTTTGTACTTAAAACGGAGCAAATTGATTTCATTGCCCATTTGGTGTGTGAGTATCACGGAACAGAGCCAACACAGATATCAAACTAATTTAACATTTTTGTTGTGTGTAATGTAAATAAGAAATAATTAAACAGTGCAGGTTACCTTAAATTCACATTTACCCTCGCTCACAGAGAAATGGTGTATTGGATCTGATGAAACCAAGAGGCTTTCACCCGAAACTTTCAACTGGCACGAAAAAATAGGAGCATTTAATTGACGCCGTTCATTCAGACTGCGTGTGGAATAGATAATATAGACCATGGTATTTACTCAGCCTGGTCAAAAGCAGAGGTAATGGATTTCATACAATTTTGGAGGAAGATGTAAATAATGACGTAGAAAATGTATTCCACTTTTCGAATGGGAAATGCAATACTTTTTTTCAACCTAAATATTTATGCACTTTGTGGCATATTATCAAGGGGGTTTATCTCCGTTTTTTTGGCTTTAAAAGCCAAGAAAGCGGAGATAAAATTATCTCCCTATTACCTAGCTGTCGCTAACACCAGTTAGAGACAGCTAGTAGGAGATAGCGACCATCTTGGGCCCCACTTTGCATGTCAGTGATATTTATCACTAATGAGATGCAAAGTGGGCGTGCCAAGATGTTATCGACTGAAAACAGTTGCTAACATCGCTATCTCCTATTAAGAACTTTTGGAGATATCCGCGCTAAGCACGAATATCTGCGAATATTTGCGGTAAAAATCGCCGCTGCTCAGCGGTACATTTTTGTCTCTAACCAAGCAATAGCGATAATTATTGGTAATATGCCCCTTTATTTTTATTACATAAGTAGCAAAAATAGTGCAAACTGCGCTGCTTTTTTTCGGTGTCGTTTGTGGATAACTTTGTACTGGGGCAGAAGCGTGCAAATTTATTTGCTTCATTCTTTTGCCTTGTAAGATAGGAAACGCAGAAATTGTATTTTGCTCAACCATGTCAAAATAAATAAATAAGAGAAATAAGAAAAAAATCACTTTGAAGCTATTTCGCTTGGTTTAAATAATAATAAACTGACCAGGCGTATACAGCTTTTCAAACGTGAAAGCCGAGACTAAGCTCGAGGCAACCTATTTTGCCCCTTTCTAAGTATCAACAATGATGAAAATTGAAATGACTGTTTATGAACTACAAATGGTTTTGTAACTTTTGAATTGTAATTGCACATTAATTTATAATTCATGTTTTTTGTTGCAGATTTATATAGCGCAAACTCGACCCGAAGGTACTGGAGAGCTTTCAATGAGCACAAGTTACGTTACACAAGCATACATTCATCCATTAATATAACATAAGTGTTAGCAATGGCTCCCGCTCCTTTTCGTTCATACGTGTAAGAATGTGTCTTTCAAATAGTCGGGTGTTAGCTTTTTAGTAATAATTTTCAAGTGCACTATCATTAAAGATAGCGAAAAACTGACTTGTCCTGTTTTGCTATTTGCACCAGATCAAAGATTCTTCAATAAATCCTGTCTCTTTCTTCGCATCTCAGGGACATCTGGTTATTGCTCCTTTGTTTAAAAATAATGTTGTTTTCCCCGGGGGTAGTGTTGCCATTGTCCCCCCTTAAAGCTCAAAGTGTTACTGAATACAATAAAAGAGAACCTCTACCTGCGGTCAGATTTGCATGGAATAAAATAGGGTGGGGGGGGCAGCTGCCCTTTGGTGCGGGGGGGGGGGGATTGACAGCACGCTCGCAGTGCCATCCCTAAAGGCAGGGAGACAAAGGGCAGGCAGAACAAGGTGCAAACGGGCTCGGCCCCCAGGCTCCCTTAAAACCGGACTCCCCCGCATAATGTAAGGTTGCACACGCTTGTTAATCAGCAGTATTTAAAAAAATAAAAATTACACTGTGTAAGCAAGGAGACTGATGTTAGGCTGTGCTGCTTCCAGAATGAACGGAAGTTCTGTATCAGAGGAAGAGCCAATAATAATCCTGCTAAGAAAAAAAAGGCAAAAGTTAACTGAGGGCAAGTGGTAAGAAATTACCAAGCAATAGGTGGAGTTTCACCAAGCATATAGATGACTAGATGTCTCCGAGACACAGGGTTATGTGCGCTGCCTAGACTAGACCTAAAAAAGAATGGCCAGGGGATGGGACCCCCAGGGCCAGAAGTGGCCTGGGAGGGGGGCTACATGGACCCCCTCCCCTGCAATTAAAAATAAAGAATGGTGGGGGATGGGGACCCTGGGGCCAGAGTGACTCAGGAGGGGGGCCACGCGGCACCCTTCCCCGGTAATAAAAATAATTAAATGGCAGGCAGGGGGATGGGGTCCCCGGGGACAATAGTGGCCTAGGGAAGGGGGGCCAGACAGCCCCCCTTCCCAATAAATACATTTAAAAAAGGAGGCAATGCCCCAGGATGGGGTCCCCGGGGCTGAAATTGGCCTCAGGGGGGGGGGGAAGCGCAGCCTCTTCACAATTTTTTTATTTTTAAAAAGGGGTCAGGCCCTGGGAGATGGTATCCCCAGGGCCCCAAAAATATTGAAAGAAGGGGGGCCACAGAGCCCCCTTCTAAAAAATATATATATAAGACAGCATCTCACTGAAGGCCCCACCCCTCGCTGCAGCACTTTGCAAATGCTCCCCCTGGTGCATTCTAAATTGAAAAATTAAGTCCCCTATCCCACCAGGTAGCTCCAGTTAGGGCCACACCGCTAATTTGCAAAGAGGTGGTCTGAGGCATGCCCCTTTATACACCACTCTGCAAACATGCCTCTTGGCGCACTGCTGGTGGGGCGATGAGGTCCACTTGTGTCCTGAGGACCACAGGACACAAGTGGAGTTCCTCCCCTGAGCGGCAGCACCCTAGGAGCTGCATTTGCAGAGGGTTGTAAAAAGGGGGCATGGCCTCGGACCGCTCTCAGCAATCCAGGTGTGTGGCACTTACTGGAGGTACCGGTGGGCTAGTTGGCCCCCAGGGACCCTCAGGAATGAAGGGGAATCAATACCCCAATTTAGAACGCACCAGGAGGTGCATTTTCTGAGTGGTGAGGAAAGGGGGAGTGGCATTTGTCTACCTCTCAGCAATCCCACTGTGTGGGGCTTACTAGAGGTAAGAGGTAGGCTAGTTGGCCCCTAAAGGACAACAAGCAGGGAGGGGGGCTTTAATCCCCAACTAACAGTGCACCAGGGAGCGAGTTTGCAGAGTGGTGTTTGAAGGGGGCATGGCCTGCTAAGAGAACTTAGCAATCCTGTTGTGTGGGACCTACTGGAGGGGTAGTTGGCCCCCAAGAATGTCCTTGGGGCCAACTACCCCTCTTGCTACCTCCAGTAAGACCCACACAGTGGGATTGCTAAGACATTTTTGGACGCCATGCCCCCTTTCTCCACCACTCTGCAAACGCACCTCCTTGCAGACTACGGGATGGGGGATGAAGCCCAATTTACTCCTGAGGGACTTTGGGGGCCAAGCAACCCTCCTGGTACCTCCTGTAAGTCCTACGCAGCAGAATTATGTGGTATGTTGTGCAGTGAACATACCACATAATTTTGGAGAAGTGTGGCTCACTGGTTAGAGCAGGCAGACCCTGAAGCAGAGGTCAGACCCGGGACCAGGGTTCGATTCCCGACGCGGCAGGGTCTTGAGCTCAAATGTCCACGGACTCGATAATTCTCGCTTCGGTGCCTGACCTAATCATGGGTTCACACTCTGCAACTCTGGGCATTAAGCTTGCTTAATCTCCACAACGGCCCCCGCGGCGGGATGCCTGGCTTTCACCTTGGGGATCCCCTGTAGGGGCTATCTCACAGGGAAAAGCCAGGACGGGTTCCCAAGGCAAGCGCTTAGAGACCCCTGGGTTATAAGCGCTATATAAATCCAGCATACAATACAATACAATACAGTGAAATTATGTGAATAGAAAGTATGTAGTATTTAGTGTTATAACAAATTATGTAGAGTGGGACTATGTGTTATGGAGAGTAATTATGGGGTATGGTAGTCTGTGTTGTGGAGTGGTAACCTCAGGTTTAGTCTTCCTCGTTTCTATAGAAGCTCAACTATGAACTCAGTGAGACAAAAAAAAGAAGGAATCACTGCGGAGCACTTGTGGACCTAGTCAGAGGTATGAGCAGGGCCACTGAAAGTATGTGACTGTTTAGTTGCACTGACATTCGCACAATTATACATTTTCTCCATTAGACACATAATTTATCATCTGAACCCTAATCTGCAGATTTGAACCAAAAAGCCTTGTTTCTAGATCAAACAGCTCAGACGTTAACAAAAATGCAGTGGCAAGTATTACAGCATGGTGGAAGGGCCTTTGCAAACTTAGAATGGTCACCTGTTACTTATTGCTAAATGTGGGTGTTAAATTGGTACTAATGGTGTGCAAGCCACTCTTGCTTCCCTCTGTGCCTCTCTTGCCTCTTTCTGCATTTCTATTGCTTCTTTCTGCACGTTTCTTTCTTTTTCTGCACTTCTCTGGTCTCATTCTGTATATCTCTTGTACTTTCTGCACCTCTCTTCCCTCTTTCTGCACATCTGGTGCCTCTTTCTACACCTCATTTGCTTCTTTTTTTACCCCTTACCTCTTTCTGCACCCTTTTTGCCTCTTTCTACACCTCTATTCCTTCTTTCTGCAATTCTTTTGTTTCTTTCGGCACCTATCTTGCTTCTTTCTGTACCCCTCTTGCCTCTTTGTGTACCTCTCCAACCCCTTTCTGTACCCCTCTTGTTTCTTTTTCTACCTCTGTTGGTTCTTTCTGCACCTCTTTTGCTTCGTACTGCACTTTACTTGCCTCTTTCTGTACCCTTCGTGCCTCTTTCTGCACCTGTTCCCTCTTGCTGTACCTTTTTTGCCTTTTTCTGCAACTCTCTTGCCTCTTTCTGCAGTTCTCTTGCCTCCTCCTGTACCTCACTTGCCTCTGTTTGCACCTCTGTTGGTTCTTTCGCACTGCTCTTGTTCTTTCTGCACCTCTTTTGCAAATTTATTCACCCCCTTGCCTCTTTCTGCACCCCTTTTACCTGTTTCTGCACCTCTCTTGCCTCTGTCTGCACCTCTGTTCCCTCTTTCTGTACCTTTTTTGCCTGTTCCTGCAACTCTCTTGCCTCTTTCTGCAGTTCTCTTGCCTCCTTCTGCACCTCTGTTGCATTTTCTGCACTTCTATTGCCTCTTTCTGCACCCCTGTTGCTTCATTCTCTACTTTCCATGCTTCTTTCTGCACTCCTCTTCCTTCTTTCTGCACCCCTCGTGCCTCCTTCTGCACCTCTGTTGCCTATTTCAGAACCTCACTTGCCTCTTTCTGCACTTCTTTTGCTTCTTTCTACACCTTTGTTGCTTCTTTCAGCAATTCTCTTGCCTCTTTCTGCACTTCTCTTCCTTCTTTTTGCACCCCTCCAGCCCCTTTCTATACCTCTCTTGCCTCTTGTGAACCTCTCCTACCTCTTTCTGCACTCCTCCTGCCTCTTTTTACACCTCTGTTGGTTCTTTATGCACTGTTCTTGCTTCTTTCTGCACCTCACTTAGCTGATTTTCATAACTAATGTGCACTTTGTTTTTAATCCAAAACGTTTCCTTTTTTTGGGATAAGTTACTGTACAATAACCTTGAATGCATTGTTGTGGTATTGTCTTTGTATGCTAGAGCGGATTGCTCTATTTTATCAATTCTTTTTGTGTTTTTATGAATTTTGAAAAATTAATTAAAAACATTTATATATTTTGAATGATTGGGTAGTGTGATAGGCTCCTGAGGTTTGAGTGAAAGTAAGAACTGGGTGTGCAATTACTGTTTCCCAAAGGGATCCATTTTTTCAGACATTGTGTCTAGTGGGTGTCCTGTCCCTTTGGCAGAGTACAACCCCTCTCTTTTGTTTTGAGAAAGTATATATATATGAAACATATTTAAACTTTACAGAAACGCATAGTCACTGGATGATGTCATCAGCGATGTCATTTGAGATGTTCTTCTCCTACACATTCTTGGTAGGTTATATTAATCCAATATTGATGTGGAACAGCTTGAAGGGGTCCAAAAGCAGAGTATAGTAAGATGATATTTGCCTACCGGGCCAATATTTCAGATGAACATGAGTAATCAAGTTATCAAGTATGAATTCATTTTGTTGAATGATTGAGGAACAATGATTAAGTTTTATGAATGTGTGATTCCATGCATTAATCAATTGAAAGTCTAAGTGCATCACGGTGTGAAGACAAAATGTCAAGGTTACTTTGTAGCAACGATGATACACAAAAAAACAAAAGTACAAGCATTCATTCATGTACTTCAAGGTACGCCATCAAGTGGCTGTTTACTCAGCATCAGAGCAGCTGCTGACATGGGACTGATATCAGTGAACTATAACCTGAAAGCTCGTCACAAAACAGTAAGTCAGTTTGCTTCATTGTTTCATGAGTTAGGAAAACTCAAGACAATGAAAGTGCTACTACACATAAATGAGGAAATACATCCTATTGGTCAAATACACAGATGAATTGCATTTCATTTAGAGGAAGCTGTTGAAAACGAACTTCAATCATTACTCAAACATGATATCATTGAGTATTCCACTGGTCCAATGCCATGGGGTCTGCCATAGTGGTAGTACCCAAAAACGAGCGTGAAGGAGTTGTACGCATCTGCATTGACATGCCTCAAGTGAACAAGATAATTGAAAGAGTATGACATCCATATCTGCACATTGTAACATGATAACACAATTCAATGGTGTCATTCAACGAATTATACAGCCTGTCATAAATTTTTTCAATTATAGAGATGACATATTGGTTTTCGCAGCTAATCAGAAGGAACATGATGAAGCTCTCATGCAAGGTAGTTGTTTACTTGTTTTACCTTTGAATGCTGAGAAATGTGAGTTCCATAAGACAAAGCAAAAATTATCTGGCCATATCTTTTCTGATAGGGGCATGACACCCGATCCAGCTAAAGTGCAAGCGCTGTCAACTGCCAGTCCCCCACAAGATGTTTCCATTTTTACATTCTTTTCTTGGCATGGCTCTAGATACATAGAAGGCGTTGCCACTGTCAAGGCACCATTAAGAGACTTGACAAAAAAGAATGTTTCTTTTCTTTGGTCACATGAATTTGAGCAAAGCCTTCAGAAAAGCAAACAAGCTATTGAAATGCTACTGAAAAGGCATACTTTGATCCAAAGCTTCATACTGAAGTTGTTGTTGAAGTAAGCTCTGTTGGGTTAGGTACTATCCTTGCACAGCAGACACCCAAATGCTCAAAGACATATCGTGGCATATGCAAGGCAAAGTTTGTCCCAAACTGAATGTTCTTCTTCACAAACTGAGAAGAAAAGTTTAGCAGTGGTGTGGGCTTGTGAACATTTCCATGTCTTCTTAAATAGGAAGCCCTTCACATTTGTGACAGATCATCAAGCATTGCTGAGTATTTTTGGCAATCTAAAGGCAAAAATGCCTCCTCGCATTGAACATTGGGGTCTGCGATAGTAAGAATAGAACTACATCATCAAACATTGTCCAGGGAAAGATCAGAACCCTGCTGACTACTTCTCACAGGTGCCTTTACAGTTTCCTGGCACCCATTCGAAGATGGTTGAAGCCCAAATAAATTAAATTGTGAAACCAAGCACCCCAGCTGCTATTTCGTTGGAACAAATTGTTACTGCCAAGAGTCATGATAGTGACATGCTAAAACTGAGGGACATTATTACACATCAGTCTTGGTACCATCACTTTCGACCTCTTCCGAGTGACAGTGCATACCACAAGTTTAAAAATGTCAAGATTAACTGTCCATTACTCAAGAAGGCATTATTCAAAGAGTTTTGAGAATCATCATTCTGGAGAGTCTGCGTCAACAGATAATTGAAGTGGTCCATGAAGAACATCATGAAATCGCTTCCACAAAACAAGTTACCCAAGACCGAATCTGGGTTCCTCATCGTGATGAGAGAGTTGAAAGGGAATTGAAGGCATGTCATCTATACAACTGTCTTTCATAGAAAACCACTCACTACACCTTAACCATGTTGGAGTTGCCAAAGCACATATGGGAACGAGTTGCATTGACTTCTCAGTCCTCTTGACAATGGACATCGCCTGATGGTGTTTGTTGATGAATTCTCCAGTTTTCTATTTATAGAAGATCTCTCATCTATCACTCAAGAAAGAGTCATTGAGATCTTAGATGGCATTTTCATGATATGCGGTGTTCCTTTGATCCTAAAATCTGACATTGTACCCCCATTCAACTGTAGAGAATTCAGAAACATTTTCAGTCATCTTTAATGTGAAGCATCAAAGCAGCACACCTCTGTTGCCACAGGCCAAAGGCCTTGTTGAACGTTTCATGAGTAGGCTAGAGAAAGCTGTTCACTGTGTTCTATTGGAAAAGCTTGACCTGAATACAGTCTTGAATTCTACTCTTCTAGCTTACCATTCGACCCTTCACTCGATCACTGGTGAAAGCTCTACAACCTTGATGTTCAGGAGAGACCATGATAACCAAGTTACCTCAATGGACCAAAAGAAGATCAAGTACTGTGGAAGACACCTGTATAAAAGATTTGCAGAGTAAAAAGAGAATGAAGGCCCATGCAGACAAGAGCCGACATGCAAAGGACGTTACTTTCACTAGAGGAGATCGAGTTCTTGACCGTCAGTCTAGAAAATGGAAATCTAATACTCCGTTCTATGCTGATACATTTCATGTTATGACTAGTTAAGGACACATAGTGACTGCCCAATGTCCTGGGAATTCCATTACATGAGATTCCTCGCATTTCCGACATGTTGCTCATCACTCATCAGGCACTGATGTTAATGTAGAGACTGGGTCAGAAAGGACAATTGAAAACCCACTGACTGCTGTTGTTCCTACATATCCATCGCAGATCATGGTAATTTCTAAAGTCTACAGTCCTCCGTTTCCGAAGACACAGAGTGCCAGAAAGACTCATTGAAGAGCTATGACTGTATATATATATATATTTGTAAAAAATAGTAAAACATTTTTTAACAGAGGGGGAGCTGTAGTTTCGTGTGAGATAGCAATGGTGGAACCCTTTTGGCTCCTGATGGACTCCATAGAACTGTGACATAAGTGTTAGAGCGTAGGGAAGTGAAGGCAGGTTTAGAATGTTGAGTTTGCGGTTACACCCAGATGAATAAAGAAGTGTAATTCCAAGCTTCATGTGTGGCGTAGTCATTGGCGGGTACCCAAGCAGGGGAGGACACTACACTGCCTTGTCCTCTGCGAAGCTCATATTGCCTATAATTTAATTGTCCTTTTTGCTGCTACAAAAGCTTTGCAGTGACAGTGACTCCACAGGCTTATCAGAGACAAAGAAATAAAGAATGAACCAATCAAACTAGAATAATCAATCTGCAACTGCCTTTAGCTGATGATGCTAACATTTAGCTCTTAACCCAAGCAGCCAGGTGCCTAGAATACCCAATGATACACTTTTTACATTAGATGGCGGATTCAAGTTGGTAAACCCTCATTTTGTGACCTGTCCCAAGTAGCATCTCTGTGATGAGATCTGAACAGGACCCAATAAACAGTTAGGGGCAATGTCTACAAAAAAGACATGACCAAAAACAGGGCACCCATCTCTAAATGTCCACCTCAAAGGGTATTTGCTGAAAACAGGGTCGCTAATCAAGAAGAGTGGGTGATAATATCATCAAAAGAAGTAATTTGAGGGTAGGCCCATGCTTACCTTCCTAGACACATCACATTCAGAGTCATAGAAAATGTAGTACATCCCAGACTGCGTAACCGCTTTGAAAAGCAACAGGCACCACGCCCATAATGGTTAGTTTTGCAGTAGAAATGATGTTTTGGTTCACGGAGAAAAGAAGGAAACAATCACTATGGTTGTGATCGCAATTTCCACAATGTTTGCACGAGAATGCACACTATGTTGTTGCAACAAGTGTATGAAGAGATAAAATTAAACAGTTGCTGCTACAATGTTTAATTGCGTGGAATAGGGAAAAAAATGCATATTGGTTTGGTCAATCATTATTTAGCTTGATATGGTTACACATATTCAGAATAGGAATGATGGTAGTAAATGTAGGCCAAAATAGACACAGACGCATCCCTTTTGAAACAGAACTACTACCCACGTTGGTCCTCAACACACTATATTTATTATAAGCTTTCTGAAATCTTTTTTCATTAAAAATAATTTCATGAAATCAGCTTCCTCAATTTGCGAAATCCCCAGCACACACCTATGTGTCATTCTTTACGTCAGGATGAAAGGACAGTACCCCATGCCTTATAAAACACCATTCTTCCCCCACTGGGAAAGACGTCACCGAATAAAATATGGCTTTTCATTTATACAAGAGGAACACGATAGTTTATGCATCGTTAGTCCCTGCATCCCCGGATCTACAGACCGATGAGGAATACCAATCTCAGCCCAGTAGAGGTGCAGAATATCGAGATGTTATGTTACCGAAACTTAATATAGCATGGCGAATCACCCCAGCAGGGGTATCTCTGCGCTGAAGTGCAGTCCCAGAGGAGAAAGGAAAAGAAGAAATACGATCAAAAGAGCCAGAATATAGTACCCAAAATATTGAGGCAAAAATATCAACAGGTAAGTATAGAAAGGTAAATATCGTTTTATTATACGTAACCCCTTTTTTATGCAGCTTGAAAATGTATATATACATCCCTTAACGCAAGGCCTTTGTATTTTTTTGAGGCTGCCAGGGGGGCTCTCATTTTGCAATGCACCATTTCCCCCCTCCATGGGCTCCCCATCCTCATTCTTGCTGCTTCTAAGGCATTCCCCTTATCCATGGCACATTAATGGCCCTACTGTAAGACACACAGCCCTGCTCCCCGAAGGAACTGTTGTTTGACAAAAATAATTTATAGCTTCTTAAGAAGCAAGAGTATCAATAATTCATTTTAGATGAAATGGACACTCATGCATGCAATGAATATGTTCTTGCAAAAATGTTGACATTTTCTGACAAATGAGTGAACGAACGAATGGGCTGGGCGCGCTAAACCTAATACACTCACGGTGCTTGTGCTCTGCCTGCCAGCTGTACTAGGAAGGAAAACGTTTAGAGGAAAAGAAAGACATATTTTCCGAGGGTTATAATATCTGCACATGTTTTTTTGAATTCAATACAAACTAAATTGTCAGATGGTTTCAATGTAAAACACAAAGGATAAGGCTGTTGAACAATCAAGTGCGTACAAAGCAGCCTCAGCACGTCAGAGCAGCACAACGCTTTGCCAGGGGCACGGATCACGTGATCTGTACCTGCCACAATTATGCACTATGTGGCAGTAAATGTCAAGTAAACAGGCCACTAACGTGTTCTTTGAAATATAGACACTTTGCAGGGCGTTGTTTTATTGTGTTGGGCGCTCCTGTTTCTTTGGTGGCTCTATCGTCTCATCCAAGGAGATATTCCCATCTTTAAATGAGGCTCATGCGCCCTTATTCCAAGTCCATCGGATTGAAGGTGCTACATATCACACTTGATAAATAACAATATATACCGTATTTTATTTATGTTATGCAATAAATACTACCTATTTGGAGTTTATGGGGCATTATCACGCAGCTTCTATGGTACACTTTTTCCCAGTTAAATTGCGGCCGATTTGACCAACGAAATTGTAATTAAGTGTGAGGTATTTAATGGAACCGGTAGTAACTGGGGTGCGGTAAAACTGCCCAACTTGGAATTCTGACCCCTGCATGGACCGGAGTTTGTGTAGTGGCCAGTTAACCCTGACCAACTCGGAATCAGGGCTTTATACTTGAGACGTTGCACTCTTCTGTCTTCTTGTTACAGTAAATTGAGGAATTTCTTTTCCATCCACTTTGCCTATTCTAGGCTGTTTGGGTTGCCATTGAGTTTTAAATTTCTTCTTCAATGAGCTCTTTCAGAATAAGCATAGTGCTCTGATTTACATGGCTAATTCTACTAGACTTTGGATGTTAGGCCTATTCCCGCCATTTGAGGCTTCTTGTTGTGATTGGTTAAACTCATATGCTATAGGGTAGCTCTCAATTTGTTTAGTTATATCAGGCAGTCCTAATTAGTCAATACATATAACCATGCTTTGGCAAAGCCACTTATATAAGGTATGACTTGAGTGTGCCTGGTACCATCTTTGCCTTACTCTCACATTGGGACCTTACCTGCTCTTTGTCCATGCTTGCCTTTACCTACTAGGACCTGTGAGCAATGGTCTTTCTGTCAGTTTATTGGGTATATGTGTCTGTATTTAGACTCGCATTTTGCGCCAGTTTGTTTATCTTCCAGCGTGGGATTGGCATTGCATTTGTTATTCTTTTATGTATTAAGAGCTGAGATTGCCACAAGGTATGAAGTTGTGAGAATTTTACATATGGATGATCTTTAGTAAGCTGATTCTTTGTTCTCTAAATTAAATGGTTGCTATCACTCTTTTCTACCCTTGTGCCTTAAGCCAATATATAGTTGTGTTCACTTACTTGTAGGGCGTTCTTGGTGTGTAGCTGGATATATGTACAACTAGATCAAAGGGAGGAAGTAAACATTGTGTAGGATTGCCTTTCTTCTAGAGCTCATTCATCCTCATGTACTGGGAATGAAACAAGGAGGAGCACGGCTTAGTTTAATGAAGACTATGTTGGGTAATCAAAGGGTTATGTTAAGTTCTGCTATTTGCTCCGGCCCACTACACATTTCCACAAGGCGTAGAGAAGGCATTGCAAGTATCCACGCACATCTTTAGAAATGGAGTTAAGGACGCGCTTTTGTAAATCAACAAGTCCTCTGTAAATTAATCATGCGGTTAATTCGTATGCCTGCACAGAGTCACCACATCAACTCTTTTATTTATTGATTTATGTGAAAGGTTTTATATAGCGCTGGCTAGACCCGGAGGCATCAGAGCGCTTTACATGAGTATTAGACCACAGTTGCAGGTTACATCGCTACAAAGGTTACACAGTTATTAGAGCATAGCTACATAGTTACATGTTAGGTCGAGACAAACAATAAGAACATATACATAAGGGAAAAAGCAGGTAAGAGGAGAGATTCAGGGGAGAGGGAGTAGGAGCAGAAGAAGTAGACACCGAATGAAGGAGGGAAAGAGGAGGGGAATGGTGAGAGACACCGCATGAAAGAAGAGGGGAGAGTGACGGGGGCAAACACCGGTAGACGAGTAATAGCTGTGTCTAAAGCCCAGTAAGCTTTGATCCCGGGGAAGTGGTATCATTCCCCCAACTCCTTTGCGAGAGGCTCCCTTTACGCAGTGGACTCTCTCAGAAGGGTCTCTGAGACTCCAGGCCTACCTACTGGATCCTTCCCCAAAAAGGGAAGAGGGAGTGCTTTGGCAAGGGGCACCATACCATACCATACCTCAACTGTGAGTGGCTCCCTTGGCACTGTGGACTCTCTCAGAGAGATCACTGACACTCCAGAGTATAATTAATTGCATCTTTCCCCAACAAGGGGAGAAGAAGTGCTTAGTTAAAGGGCACAAGGGACAGGGGACTCTGCGGCATATCAGACAAGGGTAGAGATTCAGGGGAAAGGGGATAGGAGCAGAGGAATTAGACAGAGAATGAAAGAGGGAAAGCGGTGGGGGAAGGTGAAAGACAGAGCATGAAAGAGGGGGGAGGGTGAAGGAGCACAAACCGGTAAACGGGTAAAAACCGCATCCAGGGTCGGGTAAGCTGTGATCCCTGGGGAAGTGGTAGCATTCCCATATCTCCGCTGCGTGAGGCTCTCTTTACGCAGTTGACTCTCTCAGAGAGGTCTCTGAAACTCCAAGGCCTACCTACTGGATCCTGACCCAACAAGGGGAGAGGGAGTGCTTAGTCAAAGGGCAACAAGGGACAGGGGACTAGGAAACTTGTCAGAACTGGCAGGTCAACAGAGGGGGAATAAATGGCAAAAGAAAAAAAATCACATTAATTACAAAAAGATAACACATTCAATACCAGGGTAAATTAGCAATCCAGAAAAAGACAGGATCCACGAAAGGCAAGGGTCAGGGAGGGGGTCAGCGAGTTGAAGAGTCCCACAAGGAAGAGATACAGACACCAGAAAAGGAAATGTATACGTTGTGGAGTCACTCAGTAGAGAGATGCAAATGGGAAAGCTCAAATCACAAAATAGTGATATTAAGTACAAATAACAACTAAATATAATAGTGGTTAGAGTTGTAACTATGCAAATAGTAAATTCACTCAGGGTTCCATTTTCACAATGATTAGGCTAAAAACGATTGTATATTACTTTTCAACAGAGTGAATGGAGAAATAAGACATCCAAGGGGATGGAGAGAGGGAGGGGAGGATGATGAGATAGGTGATAGGAGAGACTGGGGCCTAGGGGGGGAAAAAGAGATAAGGGAGGGAGAGGACAAGAAACATCAAAATTGTGGCTCCGCTAGCGATCCGCCATTTTGCGCCATCAGTTCCCAAAGATATCAAAGTTATCGTTATCAGAATTAAGACTTACAGTCTCCACCATCTAATTATGCGCTGTCACGCAGTGATAATCCCCAAGCAGGGCTTAAAAAAATATTTCTTGCCAGCTCAGGCTCCTGAAAAGGCCAGGACCAGAAAGAATCTGGGGCTGCTACACAGACCGGTGTGTTGGGGACTCCTGGGGTCGCACTGTGGACCTAGATGTTGCTGTGGTCAAATGGTGCATGGGGCTCACCTCAGTATCATGGCAGGTCTCCAGGACGGTCCAGCTCCCAAGCCTGAGCATCAGCCCAGTCAGGAAAACAAGAAGATCAAACAGAGGGTCCAACTCGGCCAGGCCGGTGGGAGACAGCAACTCAACCTCTGGGCAGTGCCATTGAGAGAGTACTCATCAAGAGATTCTAAGGCAGAGCAGGGTGCAGACCCACGATCCCAGGAAGCTGGGTGGTAAACATGAAAGGGCCACAAACACAGCCAAAACATCATTCGACCTTAGCCACACTGGGGAATCGGGAGCGGAGTTAGAGAATCCACTCACCATGGCCATTGAGGATGGGGGCTGTGTGGCAGCAGGGAGCGACACTGGCCCTAGATCACGAGTGACGGCTCGGGTGGAAAACAAGGATGGTCTCAGATGTGACCAAAAATAGGGCTGTGGTTTCACCAGGAAGCAGGGTCATCGCCATCTTGTGGAGCTAAAAACCTACGGAGGACTCACCAAGTGAATAGAATAGGCAGCCAGCAAGCCAGCGATTCTGGGGGCAAATCTGGTCCAGGTGCTCAGGCGGTAAATAAAGCGGATTTCGGTAGGCTCATCGATTGATCAACAGTGGGATCACCAAAGGGTGTAGGCGAGGGCTGAGCAGTGGGGGAAGGGCACAGATCTGGCCCCAGAGCTCCGGTAACAGCTCGAGCAGAAAGGTTTCCCACACAGCGAGCCAACAAGCAGTCCCAGTAGCGGGGGCCAGGGTGAAAACAACACTTTAGGCTTCCTCAGTGTCAGCGCCAATGAGGGGAAGGCGACGAAGCAGGAACTCACCTAATCCAGAGAAAAATTTGTCCAGAAATGGGGTGGCTTGTCCGACAGTAGAACAGCCCTGATTTAATGCGACAATGGCTCGAGGGGCTTGATCCTGGGGAAGAGCGGTGAGGCGGGCTGGATGAAGAGTCACTCTTTCTAAACCTTCTTTCTAAGGAAGAAAAAAAACTGCTAAGGTCTCTCATTATACCTCACATTTTGTGGCCTATCTCTGAACATTTTACATTTCACAAATAACAAATATCCTTTTACAAAGGTAGCAACACAATGTAAGCCCAACCATTTAAATGTTGCCTACTTAGGGCATTACTACATAGTGTTGCAGCATAGACTTCTGAAAGATAGGGGCAGATGTGCATTCCGTCCACACCTGTCCTCCTGTGGTAGCTTGGGGATAGCGAGACATATGTGCCCTGAGTAATAAGAAAGGACCACAAAGAAAACTGCCTCAAGCAAAGTTTCATAGGAGTTCAGCCTGTTGCAGCAAGGCTGAGCCAGGGGCCATAGGTGTTGCACACTAATGTTTGTGCAAGGCCTAATAAAGAAGTAATGAATAACTCAAGGTGAACTCAGCCATCCAATAAATGGTTGTGGTCAGTTGCAATTGAAAACATTGAAAATAGACCCTTCCAGATGCACATAAATAATCCAACTGGAACAGTAAATGGGTTTGAACCTCCAGGACAGGTCAATCGGTGTTGGGAAGTCAAAGTCCCAAGGGGTGGGAATACATTTTAAGATCTCTGAGGCAAAGCCTCAATGTCTTTATGGCAGCTCACTCAGGGATATGACTTATCTTGATTAAAGAAGCCCTGCATGCTCTCCAGAGGGCTAGAGGAATTAAAACTTGAGTAGGTTTCAGCAGCGGGTCCCTGCCTACATTTAGCAGGGAAATCATGGACGGAAGGCACGACATCCCATGGGAATGTGATGACATAACATGTATTTGTAGTTTTTCCCAGTCCTATCGCAAATCAATAAATGCTCAAAATGAGAAATTTCAGGATGAGATCCAACATTGACTGAAGGCATTTGTCTTATAATTGACACTCAGATAGCAGAAGCAGGAAAACAGCTAAGAATGCCCCTGCTGACATTAACTCTACAGATGAGTTATTGGATACATCTGCTTTGTGGTGGTAGCTGGAGAGGGGTTCAGGTATAGTATTCCAATTCAAACTTTAGCTACAAGGTGGACTTTCAGGATCAGATTTACTGTTCCTAAATCAAACTTCTCTCTTGGGGTGGGCGGAGGGGGGTGTAAATCTCTACATCTGTTTAATATGTATATATGAATTTTAGGAGCTGGCATTGAGAGATTTTAGGCTGTATATGAATGCTGAAGACTCACATAGTCAGCTGCATCTGGCAAGTCAAACTGTGATGCTCTTCATTTGGAGATAAGGGATGCAACAGCCACCCAAAAGGGAAGGCCATCACTAGAGCAATCACTACTGGCCCTTGGATATGAGCCTCCTTTCTGTCCCCCAAAGACTCTGCAAAAAAGATGTCCTCAGTGGCTTCCAAATATATTTTTTGTTCAGATTTATTAGGAAGCTGGTGCCATGTCTGTCCTTGGATGCCCTTGAAATGGTTATTATAAGCAATTCAATGTTTGGCTCGAGGTTGGACTATGCCAACTGCTTACATCTGGATTTGTCAAATAACGACCTACTTAAACTGCAAGCAGCTCAAAATTTAGTTGCATGCCTACTTTGTAAAGTATAAAAAGATAATGTTGCAAAGAGCTCCTGAAAACGGCTTTTTAAGCAGGCATATTTATGCCGAATGCTAGATGGGTGCACCCAGTTGTGCAGGAGAGTTCAGTTTTTAGCTGGAAAAAACTGTTGGTGAACATACTCTGTATCAGGAAATGTGAACATAATATTACATTTCATTTTTATATTTTATATAAGCTTACTGGGTTAATAAGTTAAAGTTATTCGTCATTTTGCTAAGTAAATTTGCATTTTTAACGATTTTTTAAAAATCAATGCTTTATTTATATTTTATTTTTCCATTGTTGCATTGTAAAGAAAGTATTTTTTAATTTCAATTTTGCTACCATTTTGTTTACCAGTAATTGCCTTTTGTAATCTGTTTTTTCTCATTAGTCTTCTTGGTGGTTCTTGGCTGTGGTTCTTTGTTTCAGGTGAGAATGTTGTTTTCTTAATTTCTAAGCAATTGTAATGGTTCTGGTGGGTTGTTAGGTTAGTTTATAGTTGTAGATGTTGCTTAGCATAATGTAACAGGTACTTCATGATTTTTGTGAATATTGTATGTATTGTGGGTGTGTATCTATGTTCTCTTCTCTTCTAGTTTTTCAATGGTCACGGACAGAGGGTATTTGAATGCTGCTAGCACTTTGTTAGCACAAGCATGTTTTGTAACTTTTTTTATTCCCCATTTTCAATATATTTGCATTGTTTTTGCAGGTCTCTAATAGTGTGTATTCTAATTTTTATACATATATATTTTGTGGTTCAAATGGTATCAATAGAAATGAAATGGCTTATTTCATGGATTATTATTCTTTTGAACGATTTGTTTGTTTTGTGGGGATTGCTTTTATTCTTTTTTATAAATTTATGTTTTGATTGTTGATGTTGAATTATGCATCAATAATGTCTGTTATAGAATCATAATTTTTTATCTTTGTTGAAATTTGAGTGGGATTTATGTGCTTTTAACTATAAAAGTATTATGTTCTGAAGTAGTCTGTGGAGTTATGTTTTATTATTATGATTTTATGTACTGTTTAGTTAATTGATGATTTATTGTGTGGATATATGGTTGTTATGTGTTAAATGCGTCTTATGATCTGTTTATTGAAATTATTTCACATTTTATTTTTGAAGTAATTTTTATTGCGTTGTAAATATTTTATTTGAAGGTATTATTACATTTTTAATTATTTGTTTACATTCAAATGTTTGCATTGTTCTGTTGTAATGGCTGTCTTTATTTCAGAATGGTGAATAATAAATTCATGTTAATATATTTCTTGAAAATATATTTTTGAATATCAGGTATGTGTTTTGGGGATTACGTTTTTTTAATGCTTTATTTAAGATTTTTCAACAACAGAATACATACATAAATGACAACAAAAATGGTAGACGGCGAAGGAAAGGGGGGAGGCAAGTTCAGAAGTACCATACAATAGTTATCATGGGGCAGCATGGCTGTGCAGCACAGCAGCACTCAATTTTAGTAACCATTACAGTGAGAGGAAAACTATACCCAGGCCAACATTCCGTTGATTGAAAATTGGTTAGTTTGGGATAAAGATGGGAGTACGGGTGGCACAGCCCATTATAGGAGTCAGTGAGTTGACTGGCTAGGGATGATGTATGGCTGGCAAGGTGGGGGAGCAGTGCTGGAGAATCAGGTTGCAAGGTAAGTGAATAGGCTTGAAGTGGGTGCCATAAGTCCTTTGGGCGCACGTAGGGAGGCTTGAGAGTGGAATAAATCTCACTTGTCATGTCGCAGTATGTCATACTGCAAATTCATGCCCCGGTCGTGGGACGAACCCTACTACCCCAATGTAATGTAGCTTCTCTCTTTGCTAACAGTGGGGCGATGCCGTGTAGAGCTGCGACCACTGCAGGTAAGAGCAGCAGGGGCACTGGGGCCGGCTGGGGAGGATTTCGAGAGACGACCACAAGGCAAAAATAATTATTTATTTAGTTTTCTCTAGAAATACCCCCAAGCCGGCCCCACCGCTCTTACCTGCAGCGGCTCTAGCTGCCGTGCATCTGCAGTGGCAGACTGAGATGGAGGATACATTACCCAGGAGGGCAGGCACAGGGGATGGATCAAGAACAATTGGGACCATTTGCGACAGAGGGTTGAAGACCACCGTTGAATACATGGTAATAATGGGGCAGGTCCAGGTCATATGCGCATAGTCTGCCCTGGGGGAGCGCCACTTGGGATATTGCGAGGATCCGGTGGTGTCGGACTTGGTGAACTTGAGGAGGGTAATGTAAGTTCTGTTTAAAAAGTGACAATAGAGGAGCTTGTGACGGTGATTAGAGGATATAAGTTTAGCTTGCACGTAGCTGAATGCCCAGTCCTTGTATGAGATAGGATGTCCCAGGTCCTCCTCCCAGCGGTGCTGGACCCCACTGTTGCGCGTATGCTTTAGAGCCATGCACAAACACTACAGCTTAGAAATCAGATTGGAGCCCGCTGAATCTGCAATTACAAGTGTAGGCGGAGGGAACTCCTCAGGAGCTAAGGGGTATTAAGGCATGCAGGAGCGAAATGTACTGTGCAGTCTAGTGAGGACAAATCTGTCTATGTGCGTCATTTCTTCATCCCATGCGGCGGTGGTATGTGCTATAACATGTACATCTGGGAAAAGATTCCTAAAGGTGTGTAGGTTCAACTTCAGCTTTTTCTACATCAACACGCGTATTTTTTCTATAACCACAAGCATGTATCGGTAGGCAAAACATTTTTCTAGGACTTGAAATGTTGATGATGTTATTGCCAACACACAGAATTATGGCAGCAGTGTTTGTTTTTTCTATATTGAGTGCTGTTCCAAGAATGGAGACATGAGCATTATATTAAAATTCACACCTCTGATGAAGGGCTAAAAGCCCGAAATGCATTGGGAATCATCAAGAAGCTGTGTTTCACCCAACGACTAATGGTTTTTATATGTACAATGTGATGTAACATTGATTACATGTATATGAGTGCATAGATAATGCCAATGCCAATGTCAAAGGGAAGTAATGCAAACCCTTGGAGTTAGGTCTAAATATTAAAAATAAATCAGAAAGATCAAAAGGTGTTTTATTGATATGAATTATTGATAATGTTTATGTTGTAATGTAGGAACCCAAAGGGTTCCATAGCAGTGCACATCTGAGTACACAAATTTTGTGCACTCTCGCATTAAATAGTATACACCAATGTTGCCATATTTAGGGGAGAAACATATGTATGTTAGCACTGGGCAGCAGTAGTAAAGTGCTCAGAGTCCTCAGGCCAACAAAAAGAATTAGCAAAAACTAGAGGTAAGCAGCAAAACGATGGGGGAAGACCAATCTAATGATTACAGGTCCAACACATGTCCCTCCTAGTTTAGTGGAGAGATCTACCCAACCTCTAGGGAGTTCTCATCACTAAGGCAGACAATCTGCTTAGAACATTAGCATTGGTGTGGTCTGTTTATAGTGAGTATTCCACCCTAAAGTTAATCCCCAGTATGGGAGAGGACCACTTCAGCAGTTCTGGATTCTCACCCCTCACTTGCATGAGCCACGGGAGGGGTCAGTGGTCAGTCTGAATCAGGAAGAGAGTACTAAAAAGGTATGGTCTCAGTTTCTTTAGTGCCCAGACAATAGCAAACATTCTCTTTCTATAGCACTCCACCATTGTTCTCTGGGTAATGACCTCCTGGAGATGAAGGTTACAGGTTGGTCCCTACTGTGGGCATATACCTCTATAAACTACCACCCCAGAGCTCCTAACTAAGATGGCCTTCATAGCAGTGTAGCATGTCTGATCCTCCACCACTACTGTCAGGAGAATGCCCCTCCCCACTGTGGGCTTATACCTCCTGTAGTAAAGTATGGTTTATTTCTATGGTTACCCCCACTTTTTGCCTGGTGCTGAGTTGTATTCTGACTATTCCGACTGGGATCCTGTTAATCAGGACCCCAGTCTATCTGCTTTCTCCCTAAATTGTTGTGTTGAGTACTTAGGTACACTCCAAATTGGACACTGGTTTACCCTGATCAGTCCCCAGTATATGGTGCTAAAGTACCCATGGCATAGGTACCACAGAGGTCTCCATGGGCTGAAGCATGCATTATGCCACCCATGGGAGACCATGCAAAATGGAACTACAAGTCTGCCATTGCAGCCAGTGTAAGTTGGTGCATGCACCACTTACTAACGATATAGGTTTACTATATCTAAGGGTCACTGAACTTAAAACCTATAAGTCACCCTTATATATCAGACCTTTGCAATCCTGAAAGCAGGGTGCTTGGTTCTAACTAAGAGGGTACCCTTGCATGAGCAGGACACCACTGCAGCCTACGAAGTCCATTCTCCTGGGTTGTCAGTGAAGCAGCCATTTTACTATATAGAGGGGCACCATGCAATTACGTGATGACCACCTCGAAAACAGCTGCAACAAATCCTATTATGTTTGGTATCAAACATGTTGGAATCATACCCCCAGACTGTAAATGGTGTGGTGTGGGAGGTATGATTCCAAGCACCGAAAGAGCCCTCCATTAGGCTCTCAGTGTTGTCGGTGCCAGTCTTCCAGACCCAGACAGCACAAAATGGTTGCTTCAGACCAGAGACACATTTTTGCCCTTCTGCTACTTAGCCAAGCTCAAGCAGAGGAAGGTGGAACAATAGGCATCCTGTCACAGGGAGGTGTGACCACCTCCCAGACAGGATTTAGTGTATTGGGACTGGGTGGGTGTGCTTGCCAGTGCCAGAAAGTCTACATGAGGGGCACACTTGGTGTCCCCATGCATAATCCAGTTCAAACCAGTTCTGCTGCGAATCTGGACAAAGCACATGGGAGTAACCTCCCCCTGTGCAGACCCTTCCATGGGATGGTCACCTGAATCCACCCAACCCTTTGCCTAGGGTACTTAAGGGCTTACCTGGGTGTAGGTCCCTAGATTCGTCATGAGATAAGATTCAGATCAGACACCACTGAACTGCTACTGTCTGGGCACTCTGGAGTTTGTTGGACTTTGTTTGGGCCTGACTTTGCCTTCCAGCCTGCTGCATCGGTATGACCAAACATGAGTACCGTGCTCTCCATGCCACTGGAACCAAGCTATCCTGGCTGATGAGGGCTGAAAGCCTACAACCGGTCCTAGGCTGCTTGTTTCCAGTCCAGGGAGGACCTGGCTTGGCAGTTCGGGCTGGACTGTTCCCATGGGGCACTGGGTCAAGACTGATTTGCATATGGCATATGGCTGGGTTCAAACTGGACTGGCATGGTGAGCAAAAAAACGATGGATTTAGGCCCAGATCTCTGTACTGGGGTGAAGGTATGACATTGTTCTACATTCTGTCCATCAACTGTAGTTTTTGCATTTGTCACCCCGAGTGGGACGGGTATGCTCAGACGTGAGTCCCCTGCTCTCCGTGCCACTGGAATCAAGCTCTCCTCGCTGATGGTGGCTGAAAGCCCGAAACCTGTCCTAGGATGTTCGTTCCCAGTCCAGGGAGGGCCTGGCTTGGCAGTTAGGGCTGGACTGTTCCCATGGGGCACAGGGTCAAGACTGATTTGCATATGGCTGGGTTCAAACTGGACTGGCCTGGCGAGTAAAAAAACGATGGATTTAGGCCCAGATATCTGTACTGGGGTGAAGGTATGACATTGTTCGGCATTCTGTCTATCAACTTTTTGCATCTGTTTTTGCATTTACATTAGTGGACATCATATACCAGGCCAGCGTCTCGCACTCTATAAACTACCACCACATAACTCTTCTGGGATCTTTTGCATTAGTGGACATTGCAGGTATGCTGCCACCATTGCTATTGCTGGACCAAACTTGTAGGGCTCTCATTCCCAGCTCTCTTAGACTCAGCTCATGGGACATCTTCCTCTACTCCATGGCTCGTCTCCTCTACTCTTGAGTTTGCTTTTTCTCATCGGGCAATGGCCTGCTCCTTCTATAATTAGGCAAGGTCATGCTCTTGACCATTTTGGAAAGCTTAAATTTTATTTTTCTTTCTTCCCTTCTGTGTACCAGCTTCTTTGTCGACAGGGTATTGGAGGAGACACTGCTCCCTGCTCTAGGGAACACCACTGCTCCCAGCAAGTTGTTGGCTCACATCAGACTCCAAAATCAGGTCAAACTACTCAGAGTATTCTACACCTCCATCTTCTGGGTCAAGCCTCTCATGTACACATGAAACTCTTTGCAACATTTTTTAAGCCTGGCAACACAGTATAGGATTTTAACTTAGCAGACATGGTTTCGCAAAAAATTAAAAATGCTAATCAGGGGGAACTGAGAAAGGCTTGTTTGGTCTTAGTATAGGCTTGTCGCGAACAATGCTTTCTTATATGGTATTAAACAAACACAAGTCCTATCCCATCGCTGCCAACAATCTTGGAAATTGGGTGTTAGAAATGGGGGTCTCTAGTTGGCAGAGATAGGTACCTTTGTCCATGTAAGGACCCTTCCTTCTAGTCAGGATAAGGAAGTTACTCTCCTAAAATAACCCCTGCTCACCCCCTTGGTAACTTGGCATGAGCAGCCAGGCTTATCTTAGAGGCTGTGCATAAAGCATTTGCACATAACCAACAGTAATACAGTGTAAGCACTAAAAAAGAACACCACACCAGTTAAAAAAAATATCCAATATTTTATATACATAAAACAAGACCAAAAATGATTACAAAAATTCACAATACAGTACTTAGAAATCTTCAGTTATAAAAATAAACAGGAAATAAAGATCTTTGAAGTCGATAGCTCCACCTGGGGCTATCACAGCATTGTGAACGACAAAATCCAAACAGTTCTGGCTGACCGCAGCGTCAAGGGTCAGCTACGGTGTCGGGAAGACCCATAAAACAGTACCTTTAGAAATGCAGGGCATCAGCTACCACTCGGTAACCTCCGGAAGCACTGCGTCCCAGGCGTCTGTTCCGGAGTTCAGTTCAGGAGCCGTCTGGCCCTTGAAGTCACACGCGTTGCAGTCGGGAGCACCGGCAGGCATTGGGATTTTGGTGTGCGAAGTGCAGCGGTGTGGCATGCGGTGCCCTCATGCTGTGGTGCAGCCAGCGGCTCGGTGACGGTCACCCAGCGGCGACCGTCAACAGGGTAGTGAATGAAGTGATGCAGTGCTTGTCGTAGTGCTGGCAGGTCACGGTGCAAGCAGTGCCATCGTCATTGCTGAAGCACTGTCATCAGCTGATGAACAGGAGTCAGGTAGACCAAGGCTTTGGTGCAGAATGAGAATGGTGCGTCGTGTAACTTACAAGCAGTGGTGCAAGTAGTGGCGTCAATGTCAGCATAGTCAGGGATACCAGGTTGACGATGTGAAGTGAGGCCGTTCAGATTGCTTTGCCCATAGGTCGCAGTGCAAGCAGCGGCTTGGTGGCGGCGTCAGCGGGAGTCATCGTGGAGACCAGGGTTGCCATGCGGCTTTGCAGCAGTAACCTCTGCGGTGCCTTCAGGACACGGAGTTGGCCGTGGCATAGTAGACGGCATTGGGTTGCTTTTCTTCTTTTGCAGCACAAAACACACAGTCCCCAGTGCTGAGGGCAGAAGAACTTGAAGCCTTTGCTGTACCTGAGTCTTTTTGAACAGGGGGCCAGCTCTACCTCAAGCCCTTGGAGAAACTAACAAAAAAAGATTGCAGAAAGTTCAGTCCAGTCCTTTCACTGCCCAAGACAGAAGCAGCCACTGCAGGCCAACACAGCAAAGCAGACAGCAAAGTGATAGTTCCTCCTCACAGCTTCTCCAGCTCTTCTTCTTGGCAGCAGTCCTCTTGGACCACAAGAGTTCTAAAGTTCTTGGGTCTGGGCCCCAATGTTTATACACCAAAATCCTTTTTTCTCTAAATGCAGAGAGTGTCTGTACCCAGCTCAAACCAGTTCTGTCCTCCCCGGTGCAGCTTCCTGGCACGGGGTGGAGAGGGCATTGTGCAAGGCAGACCAGGCCCATTCAGGTGCAAGGAAATCTCCTCCAACTACTATAAAAGCAGTCCAGGTCTATTCAGTCCAGCCCTAGCCCATCAGGTTCTCTGGTGCCACTGCTCCGCCACAGCCCCTGTCACTCCAAAGGCAGACAGTCAATCCACAACCCCAGCAGTGGCACACAGGATGGCTAAGTAAGAAAATACCTACTTTCAAAAAGTGGTATTTTCAAACACAGAATGTAAAAATCATCTTTACTAAAAGATGCCTTGTAACATTCTGAGTCCAGAAATATTAAACTTCACTTTCCTACCTTGTTCCCAGGGGTAGTTAGGCTTATATGATGTTACAATCAACCTCCCCATTCTGTCCTAGGTGAACAGGCAGCATTGCAATGGTGCAAAACAAAATACACTGTAACTCACCACCAGGAAATGTCACACACATCAGTAAATGTCCTACTTTTAACATACATAGCACCCTGCGCACAGGGGTACCTTGGGCCTACCTTGGGATGCCTGACATGTAGAAAAAGTGAATGTTGGGGCCTGGCAAGTGGGTGCACTTGTCATGTCGACAAGGTAGTTACAAACTGTGCTCAGACTCTGAGGTGGCAGGTCTGAGTTACCTTTTCAGGGCTACTTTTCTGGGTGGCACTGCCAGTGCTGCAAGCCTACTAGAAGCATTTGATGTACCAGGCCTGGTACTCCCAGTGCACATTACTAGGGACTTCACCAGTAAATCAAATCAAGATCAAATGACACAAATCCAATAATTATGAAGTTGAGATATTAATTTTTAAAGATTATAAAGAGGTCTAACTGCTTAGAAGCAATAAGCGCCTAAAGAGGGTTATCTGGTCACGCTGGACCGGGGTAAGTCAAAAGTTTGGGCCAACTGTGATGGAGCACAGGCCAGCTACAGTACCCATGCACACCCCTGTGAACAAAGTGCCCTATCCTGGTCACAACAGAGAGATGCAGGGGACAGTCATGCAATGTGTCTAGCGATGCGTCTATGTTGATCCAAATGTGCATTTGAAATGGGGGGAACTTCAAATAAGGTTCTTTGAAGCTCACAAGTATCTTTTCTTCCTCAGCCTTGGCTCCAGAGTATCTGTGGGAGGTAATCAGCCCTTTGTATGTGGTTAGGCCACTACCTATTCAAATATGAGTGTCAGACCCTCCCTCCCTTCCTGCTCAGGATGAGCCATCAGAATGTAGATGAATGCAGATGAGTACTCAGACACACCTAGCCTTGCTGTGTTTGTGGCTGTCGAAAGAGAATGCACAAAGTGTAGCTGTCACCGATTCCAGACACATATTGGAGACAGACTGCAAGCACACAGAGCAGTAAGAACAGAGAAATAAATGCCTGCTATCTAAAAGTAAACTAGTAATGGTAAATCCAGCTTTACCAGTACAGAGAATGTATCATTACAATTCCAAAGATATAAAACATGCAATAGCTAATCCAATCTAATCAGGAATTACATTTTGAAGGGTATTAAGGAGTTACCAATGTGAACATATAGGAGTAGGCCTCAAAGTAGTGAAAAACAAATTTCGCTGTTTGTCACTACTAGGACATGCAAAATGTTCAAAGCGCATGTTCTACCTTTTACTTACATACCACCCTGCTTTATGGGCTACCTGGGACCTACCTTAGGGGCCATTTAGTGTAATTAAAAGGAAGTGTCAGGCTTGGAAATGGGTTTTAACTCTCAAGGCAAAGTGGCAGTAAACTGCACACACAGGCCCTACAATGGCAACCCTAAGTCAGGTTTGAAAAGCTAATTGTGTGGGTGGCAGAATCGCTGTTGCAAGCCCACTTGTAGCATTGAAATTACAGGCCATGGTTATATGGTACACCACCTTAAAAAAGACTTATACGTAAACTAAATATGTGAAGTATGTATACACAAATGTTAGCATGATTAGGGGAGAAGCACATGCACTTTAGCACTGGTCAGTAGCGGTAAAATGCTCAGAGTCCTACGGCCAATAAAAAAATCTGAAAGAAATGGAGGTAAGTAGGCAAAATGTTTGAGGGAAGACCATACTAAGAATGGCAGGTCTTACAGTAGGTATTCAATAACTTTACATTATTTTGGTATTGTGATATTTTGGTGGGCAATACTCTGTTATACAACCATTCAGAATTAGAAATGGCTGTGACATTCTGAGAATTAGGAGGATACAGGGTTAACCATCAAAGATAGAATCCTTGTTGTCCAATGCTACTTAGGCATTTTTGTAATATATTTTGCATGGTGATTACTTTAGAAACCCAAACGGTATCAAAGTATTTTTGATAATGAAAACTATGCAGATTTATATAAATTTTATCATATCTAGCTTTTGAAAAAGGTAGAAGCATTATTGAAAAGATGGAATGAATAGATTCTTTCCATAACATGGAGGTTGTGGAGGTGGTAACTTCGATTAAACGGTAAATTTCTCCTTTTTTTATAACCAATTTTATTGATTTTAGGTTGGAACAAAAATAACAGCACCATTCAGGAGTACAGTGTGAAAGACAAGGGAAGGACGAAAACACATCACAGTGGCCTATAAAGGTAGACATACATAGGGAAGATATTGGCATTATCCACTACAGTCCTGGATAGCACATCAGTCCCCTCTAGTCTTCTATCACTACGACCCATTTGCCCCACATTCAACAAAACCTCTTGGGGCAATCTCTGGCAGCATATGGAGGCCGTTCCTGTGCGGCACACCAGTCCACTCCCCTGCGCCAGTGCACAAATGTAGGTGTAGTAGTTTCAGCAAGTGGGCTGCAATGTCCCTCTTGGCCACCGCCAACACTGTGTTAAGAAAGAGCTTCTCAGCCCTGGTACTATCCAGCCCCTCGGTGATGCCCAAAAGTACGTTCATAGAGCCAAGGGGAACCTCCCAGCCCAAGACCTCAGTCAGTTCTCTGGTCACATATTCCCTATACCCCTTGATCGCAGGACAAACCCATACCATGTGATAATAATCTGCCTGGGGGTGAGGGCAGTGGGACAGGAAGCATCAGGCCAAAACCCCGCGTTTTGGGAGCCATCAAGGCGTCCCTCCAGTCAACGTCATCCAGGGCCCCAAGCCAACCCTCCCACTCAGTTGAAATAGTGAGTTTGGGGTGTTGTTTATAAGAGAGCAATAGATGCGGGATATTCCTCCTTTCCCCAGATAACCAGTCATGACCTGAGCTTCGGGTGGGCTATATTCAGGTGAGAAAGTTCCCACTGACATATAGGAGCGGAGAGGATAGAGTAGCTGCAGATATCTGAAGAACTGGGAAGAGTGGAGGGAGTACTGGGCCTGTAAGTCCTGGAAGGAGAGTAAATGGGTTCCACTCCAGAGTCCAAACATCAGCCATAGGGAAATCCCAATGAGATCACACGGTCGGAATCCCGAAAGAGTAGCTACCTCCCAGAGTCTGGTTCAGCACCACAAGGGGGTATAATGGGTCAATTTATCCAGCTAGCGGACATGACGTAAGGAGGCCCGCCAGGCCAAGAGTACTCTGCGCGTGACCTCAGGGAGAGCTTGGGAAACAGCATTTCCGTACAGCTTCCCCTGAATATTAGACAGACCCAGGGTGTGCAGTTCCAGACGGTATGCCGGGCCAGACCAGCCACCATTAAACCAGTCATGCATGGTAAGGAGCCGAGTGGCTAAATATTAGAGATATAGGCTCATCATCCCAAAACCTCCATCAAAGGGCGGGTTCCGGCATTGGGCAAGGGCCAGCCTGGGCCTTCGCACTCCCCATAAAAACTTGATGGCCAAGCTGTCCATTTCACGAAACCAAGATCTAGAGAAGGAGAGGTGCGTATTCCGGAGCATGTATAGAAATCTGGGCAGAATCATCATTTTAAATAGGGCTATCCTGCCCAGCGGGTTCAGTGGTAGCATTCGTCATTTAAGGAGGTCAGTGTGGACTCGCTTAACCAGGGGAGTGCCATTAAGTGACCAGGCGAGGTTAGGGAGACAGGCCACCAAGATCCCCAAGTACTTGAAGGACTGCCTCCGAAGTGGGATCATTGTCTGCCAATCAAAGCACTCCCGTGAGAGGTGAAGGGGAACCAGGACAGACATGGTCGGGTTTAACTGGAGGCCCGAGGTGCACTCAAAGAGATCCAAGGCCCAAAGGCATCAGGGTCCAGACTGAGCAGGGTCCACCAAAAATAACAGCACGCCGTCTGCATAGAGCGCGATCTTGTCCTCGAAGCAGGGCCACCTCCACCCCGTGAAAGATTGGTCCGAACAAACAAGGCAAGCAAAGGGCTCCATTGCCAAAGCAAATGAAAGTGGTGAGAGGGGCCTCCCCTGCCTCGTGCCCCGTCTGATAGGAAAGGAACGGGACAGAGCTCCATTGACTAGTACCTAAGCCTGTGGCTGACAATACAATGTCTTAAACAGGTTGCAAAAGGGGATTCCAAAAGCCATCTCTACCAACACCGCCTCCAGGTAACCCCAATCCACTGAACCAAAGGCCTTCTCAAAGTCTACGAGAAGGCCAAGACAAAGGTAAAAATCTCAGAATTATTAAGGGAGATGGGACGGTAGTCAGAGCAGCAGTTCGAGGGGGGCTGAGACTTAGGGATCATCACAATGGTGGCTAAGTCTGTCTCTGGAAGGAATGAGCTGCACTCCACCGCCTCACGGTACATCACCAAAAAAGGCAAAACCAGGGTGTCCCGGTAGGACGCATAAAACTCCTGAGGGAGCCCTTCGGATCCCAGTGTCTTACTGGCCCCCATACGTGATATGGCATCCAGAACCTCCTCAGGGGTGAGCGGGAGGTCCAGCGCGTCTGCCTCAGATTCACTAAGGTGTGGAAGTGGGAACCGTTCACGTCGGGGGAGCTCCAGGAGTGAGAGGCTAGGTGTCCATGCCAAATAGAGTGTGGCATAGTAAGTGGTGAAGCATTGGGCCACTGTGAAGGACTGGGTTATTTAGAACCCAGCGGTGCCAGGGCACAACACCTGAAACCTTCGTGGGTAACCTGCTCCGGCGTACGAATCACAGAGACACGGGACACTTCCTTCGACGTCAAAGATTCAAGGTTTATTTGCTGCAGGAAACACAGAAATCACGACAAGTACAACTCGTGCAACTTGGGGAGACTGCTTCAAATTGGTTCTGTGGATCGCTCCTTTTATACACAATTTCCCCATAGAGTTACATTGAACACAAAAGTTTATGACCCGGTTCCCACAATCATCCCCCAGAGGGGTCGTTTTGGTCACTTTGAAACGCACAAGGTCCGGGACATAAGTGCGGAAACATTTGGCGGTTCCCAACTGTAAAAACCCATCTTCCCACCATTAGCGCATTCCAATCAGTAGTAAAACAGATCGAAATAGGAACAGAGACAGGTGCAGAGGAAGAGGGAAACAGTGGGGAGATCGGAAAGGGTGTAAAAGGGGAGGTATCGGGAAACACGAGATACAGGCATCAAAGGGACGTGCCTAATGAGATGCACGGCTGAGACAATAAGTCCGTGCGGCAAGATGAGCCTCGAGCGGCGCCATCTGCTTTACAGTAGCATCCCCCTCATCATAAAGACACTTACAAAGGACATGTGTCTTCCGCAAATATCTTGGGAGTCCCAGGGTCGCGAAGCGGACAACGTCCGTTCGCTGGCTACTTGAGGGCAAGAGACAAAATGGATGCCGTATCTAAGATGGAACCCGTGGGTACAGATGGAAATACCCACGTAACAGACGAACGGTTTAGGTTAGCACAGCGAACCTGCGTACACCCACTAAACTCGTCATTTGCAGCTCATAGATACCAGACTCGACTATATTCGTGCGAGTCGAAAGCACCACTTACAATTGTCACGGAACCTCAGACGCTCCTTTTGCCCTCATGTAGGCAAGCACTAGTCGGAATCATACTCGATATTCATCAGACCATCTAGATGTTGCTGTAGCATAGCTCTGTCCAACCGAGTCCCATTGGTGACAGGCGGCTGTCTCATACACGTTGTAGCACAGAGGCCACATAAGGCAGGACCGCACTGCACGCAAAGGCAACACGTGAACAGGAACGCCACGACAACTCCGATAATCATCAGAATTTTCCAACCCCAAGTCGACATTAGGCCCCAAAACCACCCAAGTAGCGTCCAATCCCCTACATCCACGTGTATGGATTCAGAGATCTTATGCAACTTAGAGATGGCTTGATAGACGGTCGGAGCATTATCTGGAATGAAAATGCAGCAGCTCGAATGGATCACCTTACATACCCCACCTCGATCTGCTAAGATGACATCTAAAACCATACGGTTTTGTAACGTCATAAGTCTATCCGCCTGAAGTTCTGTGGTGATATTACCAAGGGCACTGGCAGTAATATTAGCTGTCGATTCTACCACTCGAGTCAACTGTCTCAGGTTCCTACTATTAACCATAGGTCCCCAAAACGGGAGGAAACCCTTGAAAAAGTCTCCTGCCTCTTGACCGGCAGTGTCTTCTTCGCTAATTACGCCCCGCACAACTCTAGTCTTATGATAATCGGCATCTACAGTGAACGTCGGAGGCAACAGATTTGCAATGAAGTATGAGCCCATGAAGTCAGCGGGCAACCATGCGTATGCACGATCATGGCAGATAAAGTATGTACCCTTGGCAGCCAGAAACACAGGGGACGAGACCATCGGCAGCATGTAATTTTCAGTGCAAGCACTCTCTCCAAGTCGGGCTTTCGATCTTCGACCACGACCCATCAGACAAAAATTACCAATGTGGGGTACGACCCATATCGGAGGTGAGCTTTTAAGCTGCTTTTCACTCGTGAACACACTATACTCGCCTCTACTCAGGACCCTATAAGCTTGTACCTCTTCTTCGGGGATAAGCGAGGGATCATAGATATCGCTGTCTAAGTCCTCTATTGCTATCGACAAAGGTTTTTGATACGAGGTAGGACCAGAGTAGGGGGAACGTGGTTCTCGAATGGGGTGGAAACCCAGTGCGCTTCGAAACATTGTTTGAAATGCTCGAGCTGACCCTTGGGAACTATACGGTAACACCAGATATGGAATTCCCTTATCCGTAGTATGTGGCATCAACCCACACACCCAACAATTAGTAGTGTTAACCACTAACTGATGCTGGTGAAGGAGCTGAATAAAGGAATTATTGCGGAATTCTGCACGTCTAGCCTGCTCGTGTTCAGGTAAGATATGGAAAGAATGGGGAGATGCAGTGGAGGTAAGTTTAGGATCAGGTGTAGGAGTAGGTAACACAGGAGATAGAACACCAGTCATCATATAGTACACCCCACCCGCCAAGAATGCAGAAACAGTCAAGAATAACATAAACACTTGAAATATGAAACATTTCATACGACTAAGTTGTTGCAGCTTGAATCTTTGTAGCTGAGCTTCCTCCCAGTCCATCAGCTTCGAAAATGCCATTCCCTACGACCGTCCGCAACGTTTCTTGACGCACTTCGTTCTGTGTAGCAATAGTCAATCCCTAGGAGTTCCCAGGAACCGACGGTCTTTAACCTAGCGTCAAGACCTACTATCCAGAAGGAAGTACGCGCGCGGCCCTACGGCCTTTAATGCACAATATATATATGCAAAAACAAAGTCTCTCGGCTGTGGAAGCAAAAGTATAAGGAATGAAGCTCAATGTATATATACAGGAATAATCACAATAATATGAGTGTTCAAAACTGATCACGGAAAACGGGATAATGCAGTTGTCAATACAGAAAAGCAGGATCTTTTATTAGTCCTTAGTGCTAGATCGTAAAAAGTATTGGGTTTTCCCAGGACGTGTCTGCTCGTCGAACAAAGGATCCGTTGAAGAGACAGCGTCCTGCTGATCAGCTGAGTGTTCTGGTCTTGAGTCTTTTGATGACAATTGTTCAACAGAGTCTCTCTGCTGCGCTGAGGATTCTCCAACAGGCTGTGCGTCGCTGAAAGGTACAAACGCCGGCAATCCTTCGGTTTCAGTTGATGCAATACCTCTCCTCACCCACGGGTCTGCCGGCAAAGAGATAGGGACCTTTTTGGTATGGGTGGCGTGCACCCAATTCTTACGTCCCTCGAGACGAACAGCAGTCCTCGTGGCAAGGAGAACCTGGTAGGGTCCAGTAAACCTCGGGTCCAAGTTGTTCTTGCGCGAAAAGTTCCGCGTCACCACCCAATCTCCGGGCTGGAGCTGGTGGCCTGGACCCTCCGTCTGCGTCGGCAGTGCGTCGTAAACCTGTTGGTGAATTAACCTCAGTTTAGCAGTCAAGTCATGAAGGTAATCGATCAACATTGGATACTCAAGATCGCAGAACATTCCTGGCCTAGGAACCCCCCACACATTCGCAGGACGGCCGAACACTATTTCATAGGGACTAAGCCCTATTCGGGAGTGTACAGTCGCCCTAGTTGACAGTAATGCTAAAGGTAAAGCGTCAGGCCACGAAAGACCAGTCGTAGCCTGAATCTTTGCTAGTTTCAGTTTAAGGGTGCCGTTATACCCCTCAACCAATCCAGCTGACTGGGGATGATTGGTGCTGTGGAATTTCTGATTAATTCCAAGGCCCTTACACACACTCTTCATCACACTACCCACAAACTCACTTCCGTTATCTGACCACACGACTCTAGGCATTCCATACCGAGGAAAATATTCCTTCAGTAGGATTTTCGCAGTAGACAAAGCAGTATTGTCTTTGAGAGGATAGGCCTCGATCCATCGGGAGAATGCGCAAACCACAACTAAAACGTATTTCAGGTTATTGCATCGCTCCATATGGATGAAGTCCAATTGGATCACCTCAAAGGGACATGAAGGGGGAGCAAAACTGCCAGGAGGAGTTGGGGTTCCTTTGCCAGGATTGTACATCATGCACACCATACAATTCTTCACCAGACGTTCAGCACATTTCGTGATACCATCATTCTTCCATACAGGAGACAACAACTTACAAATACCTTTCGCGCTAATATGTGCTAACCCATGCGCCATTGTCACAACAGCCAGCACATACGCATCGGGCAACAACCATCTTTTCTGATCCGACAAATCAATCCAACAACCATTCGCATCCAACTTTCCCGTGCTTTCTTTCCACTTCGCCTTTTCAGTCTCGGTGGCCTCATTCTGAATTTTTTTCACACTTTCGATAGTGTCCTCACACATGCTCGATTCTGTAGGCCACCTAACCGAACTCGTCACATACATTCGAGTGCTAAGGTTCCGGGCAGTCTCCTTAGCAATCTCGTCCGCAAACGCATTACCACGACCAACATCATCCGTCACCTTACGATGCGCACTACATTTAACAATCGCTACTTGTTTAGGCAACGTAAGTGCATCCAGAAGATCATTCACAAGCTGGCCATGCTGAATCTTCGTACCATGCGACGTCAAGAAACCTCTCTCTCTCCACAATCGTCCAAAACTATGTGCGACGCCAAACGCATATTGGCTGTCGGTAAACACATTCACACGTTTCCCTTTTGCTAACACACATGCTCTAGTGAGAGCGATCAACTCTGCAGCTTGGGCAGAATTCTGATTCAACCTTGCAGTCTCAACAACAGTATTCAACGTTACAACAGCATAAGCAGTAGTCACATCGCCATTCGGCAACTTAAAACATGACCCATCCACATACAGTGTACCATCCGGATCTTCCAATGGGGTGTTTTTAAGGTCCACTCGACCTTTTGTTTCTTCTTCTGTCCTCAAGTAGCAATCATGTTCTGCTACTTCATCTGACTCTGCGCTAATTGGTAACAAAGTTGCCGGGTTCAGAACATTGCAACGTTTTATCTGAATATGACTTGCCAGCAACGTCAGCTCGTACCCAGACAACCTCGCACTCGTCAAGTGCTGAGTTTTCGTACGATTCAAAAGAGTATCGACTGCATGCGGAACCATCACCGTAAGCATATTATCCATGACCAGTCCTGCTGATTGTCGGATGGAGACCGCAGCTGCCGCAGTTGCTCTCAAACAACTCGGCAATGCTCTAGCTACTGGGTCCAAGGTCGAGGAAAAATATGCACATGGACGCTGTTTACCACCAAAAGGTTGCGTTAAGACACTCAAAGCACAACCTTCCCTCTCGTGAACATATAATGTAAACGGCTTACTGTAGTCGGGAGTACCCAACACAGGAGCCGAACACAATGAATCACGCAGTTCAGAAAAACTTTTCTGACATTCTTCCGTCCATGGTAAAGGAGTTGAAACATCCTTGCACGTAAGAGCCACCAACGGTTTCGCTAGCAATGAAAAATTAGGGATCCATTGCCTGCAGTACGATGTGATACCTAGAAAGGCACGCACATCTCTTTGGGTTTTTGGCACAGCCATTCGCGCAATCGCTGCAATCCTCTCTGGGGTCAACCTCCTTCCCTCCTTTGACAATAAGTGACCTAGATAGGTTACTTCTTGACAACAATATTGGAGTTTAGAAGGGGACACCTTATGATTCAACTCACAGAGATGTTGCAGCAACAACACCGTAGCAATTTTGCAAATGTCCTGAGTATCAGCAGCCACCAATAAGTCGTCGACGTATTGGATTAAGGCCGCACCGACCGGCAACCTAAACGCATCCAGTTGACCCTTCAAGGCTTGACTGTAAATCGATGGACTTTCACAGTAGCCCTGAGGAGCGCGCTTGAACCGGAAGCTGCGTCCACCGAGAGAGAAACCGAAAAAGTCTCTGCTCTCCTCGGCAATCGGGATGCTGAAAAACGCATTTTTCAAGTCAATCACCGAAAACCACGATGCAGAAGCTGGAATCAGAGTCAGTAGCGCCGTGATGTCAGGCACAACAGGGAATTGAGGAACCACAATTTTATTCACCTCCCGTAAATCGATAACAAAGCGATAAACAGGCGGTTTTGAAGGATCAGTACGTTTAAGAATGGGCAGTACAGGGCTGTTGCACACGTTTCCCCGAGTCTCTTCAATAACGTCTTTCTCGATCAGATCATAAATGATCGCTAACAGTGCTCGTTCACCATCAAGAGAGATACGATACTGGGGAATACGTGGCAATCGCACATTAGATTTCAACTGAACAACATAAGGGGAGATGTCAAGCAGGCCCACGTCATTTGGACCCGTTGCCCACAAAGACGCAGGAAGAGAACTCAATTCCGGTGGAAGCTTATCGAGAGACAAATACATAGGAGAGACAACCCTCTCTCCTAACGTAAGCTTTACACCCGCAGGAGAACAATACAAAGTTGCATACAAACGTTTAAGCAAATCCAGGCCCAAAAGATTCTCACCACAGCCAGTAGTCAAAATCAACGGCGCTTGAAGCTCACGTGGCCCAATTGTAAGGGGCAAAGGGCGCGAAACTGGATTGCTAACGGGGGCGCCAGAGAATCCAACGGAAACATTTGTTAAGCCAGACAAAGGTGCGCCAGGGAGTTTTGAATGCATGATAGAACTTTTCGCTGCACCAGTGTCCAACAGAAAAGGCTCAACGACGCCCGATGTAGCAACTGCGACGTAAGGCCCTCTCTGATCAACCGGAACTGATACCACTCCCTCTCCTTGTCTTTGGCTGTCCTAGTAACTACTGTCGTCAGTTCCCTGATCGACGTAATAATCGTCTACATTGTACTGCGCAGATCGTCCTTGCGATGATCCACGTTGATCGAAACAATTATTAGAATTAGAGGAGTTATCAGAACGATCATTCTGAGCACCACGACCCCTACCACGTGATACCTGATGAGAACCACCACGACCTCCTTTGGACGAATTACCACTATTGCGGTCATTCAGAACAGGGCAATTGAATTTAATGTGTCCCTCCTGTCTACAATAAGCACATTGATTGTACCCTAACGATGATCTTTGGGAGGAGGAATCATTACGCGGCTGTGATCGATTCGATTGCGACTGCGATCTATTCTGTTGGGATGCATTCTGGTTTGAACGTGGAGGATACGCTTGTTGCAACAACACTTTAGTTTTTAGTTCTTTCGTCTTCTTATCAGCACGGTCGTTTTCCTCTTTCTCCCTATTCTCATAATATTGTGCTGTAGCCAATATCTGAGCTGAGGTAGAAACGGCCCATGCACTTTCCGAATTTTTTAATTTATTGCTCAAATCGGGCAGTAAGTTCGAAACAAATTTATCCACAAACAATCGCTGGCCACCCTCGGTACTTATATCCTGTCCACTATGGTCAATGAATGCTTCCTCGAACCTCGTAAAGAAGTCGGAAACACTCTCGTCCTTCTTTTGTTTACAAGCTGACAATTTGTCCCAGTTCACCCTCATAGCTGGCATAAGAGTTTTCATTAATGTTATAATTCTTTGAGGAAGATCAACAATCAGCTGATCGGGTTTAGCAGCAGCCGTTTGTCCGGCATCTGCCGCTACAATGGCAGCCCAAGCACCACCTAATTCATTCGGATGGTTTTCATGACGAATCGTAGCCCATACCGGTTGCGGTACGACATTGCCGAACAACATATCGATATCGGCAAGATTCATTACCGTAGCATCTACGAGCTGCGATAATTCTTTGTAATACCCTGTAGGATTTTTGCGTGGGTCAGGCAAAGATTGCTTCACCTGTAATACTTCCGAACGTTTCCATGGGAGATGTATCCATATTCTCTGGAAATGCCCCACTGTCGTCGGAGGAGCGGCATTAGGATTAGGTGGTATCCAAACCGGTTGAACTTCTCGCATAGGAAATTGACCAGACTCGTCTGGCTGTTTTTCAATATCCTCAACAAACAACGCATGAGGTATCGGAGCGGGACGGAAAGATAGCAACCGCTCAACAGCACGTCGAACGTTGGTATCCACTATCAGTCCATTCGAGAACTGAAGCTGAAGATCAGACAGGGCGGTCAGCACCTCGTCAGGCGCATCGGTCGATATCTGCTCGCGAAGGAACTTACACATTTCATCGAACACATATCTCTGGGTTGGTATATTGAATTGACAAAATGTTTCGAGTACAACACGGGGTGGACTTCTAAGAGGGTTTACCATCCAACCCATCGCCATATTATATAGCGCAACGCGTTCTCTGTTACCAGGAAGCTGACTACGTCTCTGAGGACCATCGGAACCAGCGGACCCATGAACAGGTCCGAGCGAATGAAAGAAGCTAGCCGCAAGAGGAGTAGTACGAGAACGAGTAGAGGGAGAAGTATAGGACACAGGACTAACAAGTGAAGGAGTAGAAACAGTAGCAACAGCAGGAGTTAACAAAACAGGAGCAGTAGCGGGAACAGGAGTATGTGGAAGCGGAGGAGCAGTAGGGATAGCAACAGGCAAAGGAGCAGGAACAGTCGGAAGAGCGGGTGCAGGTTGAGGAACAGGCGGAGGAAGAATAGGCGGGAGAATAGGTACGGCAGGAACCACAGGAGCTGTGGTACCCTGTACGTATGGAGGTGGCGACTTCATAAGATAAGACATTAAAGGATCCTCAACTGGCTCTTCCTTCTTTTCCGACTCCGTAGGCAAAGCGGGATAACATTTATCTACGGTCATACGCTGTAGTCTGTCAAATACTTCCTTATCCTTAACCTCCTTGTCGCGCTGAAATTGCTCTGCTTTCTTCACTATGGTAGCAACATTATCTCGCTGATTACGTTTAGTCTGTCTGATTTCTTTCTGTCGGGCTTCTTTACGCCACAACCGAAAGGCATCAAACATGGCCGGCCTTGACTTTCTTTCGAACAATTTAATCTCTAAATTATCTAAGATCGGGGCCTCGAAGCTACCATGGGGTGGCCAACGAAGGTCACCGTCCTTCTTCGTGTATTTAATCCAGTAATCATTAAAGGTAATCGGGCCTAGCCCATGTTTACTGTACAGTTCATAAGTGGGAGTTCCAACCGGAGGTATCGGACACGAGTCCTCCAGTCGGGAATCCGTACCACAAGGTCTGAAACAACTAAACAAAGTACTGCGACCAGGCATCTTGCACACTAGCCGAGTTTCACAAACTTCAAGGGTTACGGGATTTACCAAGTCCCAGCAAAGAACAAAACCCTCGGTTTTTGGCGGCTGCAGTCGTCAAACAACACAACAAAGTACCAAGAACTACAAATGCAATGGAACCATGCAACCACTAAGTAACCACAACCAAGAACTCTGGGAGCGACCCACAAATACTTAACTCAAAGATTGATGGCGTCACCAGGAAGGCCCGTCAATTGTCTCGCTCTACCAAGGTCTACGCCAGGCGCCAAAACAGGTCTACAGTCAGGGCAGCAGTCCGTCGCAGCCGTCAGGAGGCGGGAATCTTCGCGGGAAAAGTCTTCGGGCCACTTATTTCGACAACAGGATCGATGAAGCGGGGTGCACCTTCCCTCGGAGATTTCACACGAAGTTCCTCACGATCGTCGGGCTTGGACCGGTACCACTGATGCAGCCCCATGTTGGGCGCCAACTGAAGGACTGGGTTATTTAGAACCCAGCGGTGCCAGGGCACAACACCTGAAACCTTCGTGGGTAACCTGCTCCGGCGTACGAATCACAGAGACACGGGACACTTCCTTCGACGTCAAAGATTCAAGGTTTATTTGCTGCAGGGAACACAGAAATCACGACAAGTACAACTCGTGCAACTTGGGGAGACTGCTTCAAATTGGTTCTGTGGATCGCTCCTTTTATACACAATTTCCCCATAGAGTTACATTGAACACAAAAGTTTATGACCCGGTTCCCACAATCATCCCCCAGAGGGGTCGTTTTGGTCACTTTGAAACGCACAAGGTCCGGGACATAAGTGCGGAAACATTTGGCGGTTCCCAACTGTAAAAACCCATCTTCCCACCATTAGCGCATTCCAATCAGTAGTAAAACAGATCGAAATAGGAACAGAGACAGGTGCAGAGGAAGAGGGAAACAGTGGGGAGATCGGAAAGGGTGTAAAAGGGGAGGTATCGGGAAACACGAGATACAGGCATCAAAGAGACGTGCCTAATGAGATGCACGGCTGAGACAATAAGTCCGTGCGGCAAGATGAGCCTCGAGCGGCGCCATCTGCTTTACAGTAGCATCCCCCTCATCATAAAGACACTTACAAAGGACATGTGTCTTCCGCAAATATCTTGGGAGTCCCAGGGTCGCGAAGCGGACAACGTCCGTTCGCTGGCTACTTGAGGGCAAGAGACAAAATGGATGCCGTATCTAAGATGGAACCCGTGGGTACAGATGGAAATACCCACGTAACAGACGAACGGTTTAGGTTAGCACAGCGAAACTGCGTACACCCACTAAACTCGTCATTTGTGGTTCATAGATACCAGACTCGACTATATTCGTGCGAGTCGAAAGCACCACTTACAATTGTCACGGAACCTCAACTGCCGCCAGGGCACAATGAATGTCACCACCTGAGTCGATCACCTCTGGGATTATACCGTTGGCCATAGGATAGGTGGCCAGGCGATGGAGGATTTTCCCGTTTTTATCTCCCCATCCATATACTCGGGCTACAGAAGGCCTCCAAAGCAGTTTGGCAGCCTCCAGGGAGGTCTATCTGATCTCATCTCTTAGAAACATGAGCCTCCTGTCCTGAGCCTCGGTTCTGTTCTCAAGGGGCAGAGTCTCAAGTTGGGCGCATGCGCCTCCAAAAGTGTGAGCTGGGAATCACATGCCATACGGGTAAGTTTGAGTTGGCCTTTGGCAAAGCCCCGAATGGTGGCCTTTCCGTCCTGCCATTTGGGAGACCGGAAAGGTACAAGAGGAGGACACCGAACCTTGATTGTTGGTGAAAATATAGACAAAGCTCTGCACTTACTTGCTCTTTGACCCCCTCATCCTGGAGCAACCATGTGTTTAGTCACCAGATCGGGTGCGAGGACAGAGGGAGAGAGCCTACCTGCAGCGCCTTAGGAGAATGATCCAATAAGCCCCTGGTGTGGATAGTGATAGCTTGGATCGCTCAGCAGTCCTGAGCGGGCAGAAAAACATAGTCTATTTGCGCATGCGTGTGGTGGGAAGCTGAGGTATGGGTGTGTTGTCGAGCTGTTGAGTGCCAGAGTCTCCAAGCATCCCTGAGACCCATGTTGGCAGCCCAGGTTGAGAGTAGGACTGATTCGGCAATCGGATCGGAGCGGCCCGAGGAGCCGGAGGCGCCGCCTGGCCGGGAGAGCCCCGCTAGGCAGCTCGGGCATGAGCCACAAAGAAGGGCCCAACGGAGAGTCTGAGCAAGCGCGCCTCTAGCCCCTGAGCCTACCAGAGCGCCTACGTCTCAGTCAGAGAACCGGCATGTCTCGCCAGGTACCTCCAGTGACGTTGGATGGGGCCGGATTTGGGGCGCCAAGTCTCAGCAGGCGGTCCTCCGTCGCCCATGTCCATGCTTCATCAAAGAAGAGAGTCTTGTCTTGAAACACCACTTGCAGATGGGCCGGGAAAAGGAGTCTGTACTGTATGTTGAGAGAGCAGAGTTTTTGCTGAACTTCTCCAAAAAACAGCGCTGGCTCTGGACCTCCCAGGTGTAGTCAGGAAAGATCATGATTGTCTGATTCTCGTACTTAAGAGGTTGCATTTTATGGGACTCAACCGTGATAGCGTCACGATCCTTGAAGTTGAGGATCTGCAGGATACTCGGTCTGGGGGACGCTCCCAGCTGTGGTCAGGGAGCAAGTGAGCAGTACGCCCGTTCGACCATGAACCATGGGGAGAGGGAGCCCTCGGGCATCCAGGAGCACAACCAGCGTTCGACAAAGCCGCCGTCCGACCCTGTTCCATACCCTCTGAAAATCTGACCAGGTAGAGGTTGTTACGATGGGACCTATTTTTGGCATCCTCAGCCCGCCAATGCAGTTCCTGGGTACGAGACTGGAGTTGGGAAACTTGGATCTTGAGTTGGTGGACGTCGTTTTCCACGTTTGATATGCAGGACTCAGTTTCTTTAACCCGGGCTGTAGCGTTGCTGAGATCCTGCCGGATCAGAGTCATATCTACTCAGACTTCTGCAATCTTACTCTCAACCGTAGATTGTGATGTGTGGATAACCTGGAGGATGGTAGAAAGGTCTGCTGCGTCAGGGGCCTCCCTGTCCATGGACCCTCCAGCCGCCCCAGAGTCCTTGGTGGTGAACCGGTCCATTTTAGTTTGGGTGGCTGGAGTCTTGGGTGCCCTGTCCCTACCCACGACTGCCACTCAACAGTGAAGAGATGCAGCTCGTGCTCTGGGTGTCCAGCCAGGCGAGAGGAGCAATAAGGTAAGGCGGCTGAAAGGGGGAGAAGGGGGAAAAACCCGGCCGCTCAACAACACCCCTCAAACCACTACTGATGTCCCTTAACAGTGGACCCACGCGGGTCAGCAAGGAGCGCCCCAGGGGTGCAGATCTGCAAGGGGCCAAAGTTGGCGTCGGCTCAGGGCTCCCAGGCAAGCGTTTGCAAAGAGGTAGAAATCAGCCATCAGCTGGCGAGGCGAGGTGTGAGACCAGAGTCCCAGAAAGGGACAAGAAAGACACAGGGGCAAATTGAGCACCGCCACCTGATGCAGTGGACAAAATCTTCCACTGGGGGCCTCAATCAATCTCCTCCACCTGGCACGGATCTACCCGAGAGGGGACGCCGCCACAGATGAGGCCACCATTGCCCGAAATGGCAATCGAGGTACCCCTGCACCCCACCAGAGCAGGGCAGAAACATGTTGACCCCACTTTAAGTGAAAACTCCCATCCTAATTGGTGTAGTTTTTCCACACATAACCTTTTTAACCATGTCTAAACTGACCAGTAAATAAATCATTTTGATTGGTACAGTATTGGACATTTTTAACATCACTTTTCACATCACTGTCACGAAATCCAGCTCCGCAGTAATCTGGCGTTGTAGCACACCAGGGAGGCACTCGGCTTCTCCTGGTGGGCCCGATGATGAAGCATGTCACCAACCAGGTTGGTGAGTGAGGGCTTCTCATAACACCCTTGAAGGTTTCCAATGTGTCAACAAGGGGGTATCTTTCTAGAGTCTTTCCTTACAGTCTTTGCCTCAGTGTTTCTCCATTGAGACACCTTGCATATGACACTCTTCTTTTGTTTTGTATACCTACAATCAAGCCATGTGGAGGGAGTGTGAGGTTACTTATAAGTTCTCCACCCATTACCACCCACAGACCAACGGTCTCGTGGAGAGATTTAACAAGACCCTAAAGGGCATGATCAGGAGTCTGCCTGAGGGCCTGTAGAAAAAGTGGGACATCCTCTTGCCCTGTCTGTTGTTTTCCTACAGGGAGGTACCGCAGAAGGGAGTGGGCTTCAGCCCCTTCGAGCTTTTGTACGGTCACCCTGTTAGGGGACCTCTCAGTTTAGTGAAGGATGGGTGGGAAAAGACCCCAAGGAGGCTTCCCCGATATGTAGTGAGCTACATGCTGGCCTTCCGCAGCCAAATGGCTAAGTTGTGGAAGCAAGCTTCTGACAACTTAGAGGCCAGCCAGGCGGTGATGAAGGAATGGTACGACCAGAATTCTCACCCGGTGGAGCTGGAACCTGGACAGAAGGTGTGGGTCATGGAGCCTGGAGACCTCAGTGCCCTCCTGGACCGCTGGACTAGCCCTTATGAGATATTGGAGAAGAAGGGTAAGGCCACTTACCTAGTAGACCTTTAGACCCACAGGCAGCCCCACAGTGTACTACATGCCAACCACCTCAAACCCCACCATGAGAGGTCTGAGCTCACCTTACCGATGGTGACTGATGGGGCCGAGGAAGAGGAAAGTGAACCTCTCCCGGAACTCTTTGCTTCCAAAGAGAAGGATGGGTCGGTGCAGGGAGTGGTCCTCTCCCCATCCTTGACTCCTGAGCAACAGAGGGACTACCGCCAGGTCCTGGGGCAGTTCGCCTCAGTGTTTTTCCTTATCCCTGGGATTACCCACCTGTGTACCCATGATGTGGACACAGGAGACAGCCTCCCTGTCAAGTCCAAGTCTTACAGGCTGTCAGACAAGGTGAGGGCCAACATCCAGAGTGAAGTCATTAAGATGCTGGAGTTGGGGGTGATAGAGCCCTCCAACAGCCCTTTGACAAGTCCGGTGGTTCTGGTACCAAAAGCTGCCCCACCGGGCACCATACCAGAACTTAGGTTCTGTGTGGATTACAGAGGACTGAACTCTGTGACCAAGACTGAGGCTCATCCTATCCCTAGGGCGGATGAGCTCATTGGCCGACTGGGGGCTGCCCAAAACCTGAGTACCTTTGACCTCACGTCAGGGTACTGGCAGATCGCCGTTACGGATGGAGCTGAAGAGAGGTCCGCCTTTTCCACCCCAGAGGGCCACTACCAGTTTAGAGTGATGCCCTTTGGATTGAAAAACGCTCCTGCCACCTTCCAGCAGCTGGTGAACCGGGACCTCTCTGGTTTAGAGGCCTTCTCTGCTGCTTAACTGGACAACATAGCTGTCTTCAGAAGCAGCTGGGAGGACCATCTGGGTCACCTCCAGGAAGTGCTTCAGGCCCTGCAGCAGGCAGGCCTGACTATCAAAGCCAGCAAATGCCAGATAGGGCAGGGGTCGGTAGTCTACCTAGGACACTTGGTGGGCGGGGGCAAGGTGCAAGCCTACAGTCCAAGATAGAAACCATCCTGGCCTGGGAGCCCCCCAAAACACAGACTGAGGTCAGGGCTTTCCTGGGCCTCACAGGGTACTACTGCAGATTTGTCAAGGGTTATGGCACCATTTTAGTCCCCTTGACTGAGCTAACCTCTAAGAAACACCCTAGAAAAGTGATTTGGACAGAGGCTTGCCAAAGATCCTTTGACTCTCTAAAGCAGGCCATGTGCACAGCTCCTCTGCTCAGGGCCCCTGACTTCTCCAAAGAGTTCATTGGACAAACGGACGCCTCAGAGCATGGCATTGGGGCAGTACTTTCCCAACTCAATGAGGAGGGCCGAGACCAACCAGTGGCTTTCATCTCCAGGAGGCTACTCCCCCGAGAACAGCAGTGGAGTGCTATAGAGAGAGAAGCCTTCTGGGTGGTCTGGTCTGAGAAGAAGCTGAGGCTATACTTTTTTGGCTCCCACTTCCTGATTCAGACTGACCACCTGCCCCTCAGGTGGCTCATGCAAATGAGGGGCAAGAATCTCAAATTGTTGAGGTGGTCCATTTCCCTACAGGGGATGGACTTCAGGGTGGAACACAGACCCAGAGTAGACCACGCCAATGCTGACGGTCTCTCTAGGTTTTTCCGCCTTAGTGATGAGAACTCCCTAGAGGTATATTTTGGTATAGATCATGTACCAATTGATCCCAGAGGAGGAGACAGAGTGCAGAGATTGCGGAGGCTATAATCCTGGTACATCATTGATCTACAGACCATGGCACCAAATGGCCTGAATAGTGGGGAAGAGTTATCGGTGCACCTGGGAAAATGATACAATCAAAGCATAACAACATTGAAGAATTATTTGTATAATCAATCCTAAACCTCAGAAATTTTCGAAAGGATTTGTTTAGATGTTAATGCTCGGGCGGATTCACCGCTTAAAGATGGTGCTGCATATGAATGTTATGAATTTTAGCAGTAGGTGCCGATCTACGGCATTCATAAATGTCAATCTTGATGGTATTTATGTTGAGATAGTAATGTATACATCAAATTAATTGATTGCAAACATTAGTTAGCAAATCATGAAATATAAGAGGGTTTGTTGAAATGCCAATGTTCAGGCGGATTCACCGTGCTAAGATGATGCCGCGACTATTAACAAATGAGCCCCCTTTCTATATCTATTGTATGATGACGAATTATGATTTAAATGGCTCCTCTCAGTTCGGATGGTACACACTGACAAAGGAGTTTCCGAAACGCGTTTGTTGTAGTAATAAATTAATAGCGTTAAACTTTCCCCAGGAGTGCTGTACTCTTTTCAAAAGGAGATTGTGAGAGTTTGGATCGGTGATATTACGTGGGGCACCACCATGGTAAAAGCACCCGTCCGAGAGTGCTCCGAACTACGTTGAAAAGCGGAGCGTGATGTATATATATATATACATATATATATATATATATATATATATATTTGGCCCTCCTTACCATCCCCCGCTTTAAAAAGCAGAGGGCGGGCGGAGCGAGATTCGCTGTCCTTAGGACCGCCTTCTCAGAGGTATACAACACCCATATCAGATCTTACCTGCGGTATATAGATGATGTGTTCATTCTGTGGGAGGGTACAGAAGAGGAAGCTACATTGTTTGTGAATGAGATCAACAAGAATGACTTAAATCTAAGATTTACTTCCCACATAGAAAGAAAAGAAATTGAATTTCTTGATGTTAAGATCTTTGTACATAATAATACCCTTGAAAGTACATTGTATAGGAAGGCGACTTCCGGTAACATCACCTTGCACGCCACCAGTTCGCATCCCAAGCACCTCATTGCTAGTATTCCTTATGGAGAAATCCTAGGGATAAAAAGGATTTGCAGCAATGAGGAGCAATTTGAAAAGTGCAAATCTGATTTATTAATCAGATTGAAAAACAGAGGATACTCTACCAAAATAATTAGGGAGGCAGAGGAAAAGGCCAAAACTAGACCTAGAAGTAGCCTTTTCACAGAAGAACAATGCCCTAATACTGCCAGCGCAGACAGCCTAGTTCGGACATTAGATACTCCGAGGTTGATCACTACGTTCAACCGAGAGGAGCGTCAGATCAGGTCCATCATAAATAAACATTGGCCTGTAGTTCTGACAGACAACATCTTACAAACTAGGATAGCTGCCAAACCTGTCATCACTTTTAGATGGAGCAGCACTATGGGCAGCAGATTGGATAGAGTGTCCCCTGAGATTAAGAAAGTCACTACCTGGATGCCTACTAAGAAAGGTTTCACCAAATGTTCTACGTGTAGAGCATGCAAATTTGGATGCAACATGACCTCATATCATACGCCCTTCAAGACTACTTCCAACCCAATTACAGGCAATTACACCTGCAAGACTGAATATGCTGTATATGTCCTGACGTGCACCTGTGGGCTACGCTACGTGGGTAGCACGAAACTACAGGTGCACGTCAGGATTTTGCAGCATATTAGGGCCATCTTACACAGCGACGCAACATACCCTGTTGCCAGACATTTTAAGAAAGTGCATGCCAACAACATCAACTGCCTTTCTTATTATGTAATTGACGCTGTAAACAAAAAAAGAAGAGGGGGCAACAGAGAACGCCAACTCCGGCAATTAGAGACCAAGTATATCTTGGACTTAGATTGCAAATGGCCCAATGGGTTGAACACGACGGAAGACATGCGGAGTTTTCTGTAATAATAAGCTAGTTACAGCATGGTCTTATCACGTTGGTTCATGTATCTCAGTCTTGCAAATATATGAATTGGTCCTTGTAAATAGAACATATGTATATAGTTTGTATATATATTTTTCCCTCATTTAGAATTTCTCTTTTTTATATAAACAATGAAATTTAATTAATTGTTTTTATTAATCAAATGGTTCTAGGGATTTTTTATGAATACCGACATTTTCCATGAATTCATTAACATGTATTCTTGTGGTCAATGGTATATTAGACCCTTCAATCAATATTTGACTATTTTGAGAAATTTGCACCATTTTTTCTTGCACTAGCACTTTACTATTTTGTAAGGGATGCACTTATAAGCACTTTTTGGAACCCTCTCCAAAGTTATAGACTATTCGTGTGTACAAACTTAACAAACTGTTTTAGAGTTTGATTACAACGTATAACAGTTTGGCTTTTTTACAGGGTATCTTGATAAAACGGATTTAACCGGTTACTTATTTTTCCCTGAATTACTGCTTGTAAATACGGCAACAGAAAAGGTTGTTTTTGCCTTTTTGTAAGAAGATATTTTATTCAATAAGAACTATAATTATATTTATTTTTTATAAAGTTCTGTGACATATTTTACTAATTGAAAACCCAGACATAGATTATTTGTCTAAATGTGGTTAATATGTCAATAGTGATATTTCGTTCCGTTATATTAGCAGTAACATTGACACAAAAGAAGAAAGCTATATATACATAGTATTTTTTCTATGTTAATACACATGTGGTCTGTGATGCAAACAGTAGGAGGGGCGCTTTTTGCACTTTAAATAGTTATTTTGGTGTATGCAATTTTGTGACACGTGATCAAGGGCTTACGGGCTTGAAACGCGTTGTGTTTGGGTCACTGAAATAAAATACTGCCCACTCGAAAAACTCCAGAGGTCTGTGTCTCTTTCCTCGCCTGATTGCCGCTGGGAGAACTCAGGAAGTGGTTTGAGAGTTTCCATATATATATATATATATATATATATATATTTGGCCCTCCTTACCATCCCCCGCTTTAAAAAGCAGAGGGCGGGCGGAGCGAGATTCGCTGTCCTGGCTCCAACGTTTTGGAACTCCCTCCCGATTGCTCTGCGCACCTCACTCTCCTACCCCCTGTTCCGTAAAAACCTTAAAACTTTTTGTTTACCCAAGCCTACCCCTAAATCTCTCCGCTGTTGCCATCCACTGATCACCACTAGCGCCATGAAACCGCTGGGTATGCGAGCGCTGTACAAATGTTTTTAAATTCTAATATATATATATATATATATATAGATATATATATATATATTACCTACTGGCGGTCGCCAGTAGGTATATATAGTTAGGATTTTTTCTCTATGGGATTTTTGAAAATTCTATGTCTAATAACTTTGGCGTTCGTGGACGGAATTGGCTGACATTTTCAGGAAAATGGAACATTTTGTTTCTGAGCAGCAGCTGACAATTTGGGGGGGTTTCATCAAGGGGGGGGCGAGAAAAAAGGGGGGTCCCAAAACGCGTTTTTCCCATGTTAATTTCCATAGGGCGGTTGGCCTCACTTTTAGCTCGAACGGCTGAATGGATTTGCACGAAACTTGGAAAAATTGTAGGGACTGTTAGCCCGATGTGCCTTTGCTAGGTCTCAATATATGTGCTCCAGTGGATTTTGAGTAATTTAGGTTCAAAAAAAGATATATATCTGGGCGGAGCCTAACCACACATCTGATCTGATTGGCTGTCAGCACTTCATCCAAGAAGTGTTGGCAGCCATCTTGGGACCAATATACATGATAGCACCTCATTAAAAAGCATTGTAGTTAATAGAGGGTTTTAGGACTTTAGTTACATTATAAATCATTTGTTGATGGTACCATACTCGTTTTAGGAATTGTGGTGGGTTCTAAGGTGATTTTACCATGTGAAAAAACCTTCTGCTGTGATATCATGAATATTGTTTGAAAGAAAACTAATATCTCATGATTTTCCCACAGTGGTTTGGAAGGGGATCTATAAGCTAAACTGAAAGCATATGTTCTGTAAATTCACATTATCTTTCTCAGTCATGTGAAAATGAAGTCTGACATTCTCAGTAAAACATGTACATCCAACAAGGACAGAGACTGTCAGTTGATTCCTTTGTGTTCTACTGCAGCCTCCTAGAGTGTTCTAAAGAACAACTAGAGTGCTAACAGTCCTACTTATTACAAAGGTATGGCACATCTGAAGCCATCTTGATTGGAATAAAGTGGTAACTCTTAAAACATTTAATTTAAAAAGAAACAACATGAGGGGGTATATTTTGCCATAGAAAGTATGATTAGTGCTGCAGAATGAAAAATTAGGGCACATTTTGAGTGACTTCTCAAATCCTTTTCTATTTCATTAAAACATTCTGACATGCAGTCTCCCAAAATGGCCACCAGAGACAAAAGAGCCCAAATGTAGCCCAAATATCACCCAGATGTAGCCCAAGTATAGCCCAATGACAGAATGTCCCAGAGTGTTCTAAAGAACAACTAGAGCGCTAACAGTCCTACTTATTACAAAGGTATGGCACACCTGAAGCCATCTTGATTGGAATAAAGTGGTAACTCTTAAAACATTTAATTTAAAAAGAAACAACATGAGGGGGTATATTTTGCCATAGAAAGTATGATTAGTGCTGCAGAATGAAAAATTAGGGCACATTTTGAGTGACTTCTCAAATCCTTTTCTATTTCATTAAAACATTCTGACATGCAGTCTCCCAAAATGGCCACCAGAGACAAAAGAGCCCAAATGTAGCCCAAATATCACCCAGATGTAGCCCAAGTATAGCCCAATGACAGAATGTCCCAGAGTGTTCTAAAGAACAACTAGAGCGCTAACAGTCCTACTTATTACAAAGGTATAGCACACCTGGAGCCATCGTGATGGGAATAAAGTGGTAACTCTTAAAACATTTAATTTAAAAAGGAACAAAATGAGGGGGTATATTATGCAATAGAAGGTATTATTAGTGCTGCAGAAAGAAAAATTAGGGCACATTTTGAGTGACTTTTCAAATCCTCTTCTATTTCATTAAAAAATTCTGACATGCAGTCTCCCAAAATGGCCACCAGAGACAAAAGAGCCCAAATGTAGCCCAAATATCACCCAGATGTAGCCCAAGTATAGCCCAATGACAGAATGTCCCAGAGTGTTCTAAAGAACAACTAGAGCGCTAACAGTCCTACTTATTACAAAGGTATGGCACACCTGAAGCCATCTTGATTGGAATAAAGTGGTAACTCTTAAAACATTTAATTTAAAAAGGAACAAAATGAGGGGGTATATTTTGCCATATGAATTATGATTAGTGCTGCAGAAAGAAAAATTAGGGCACATTTTGAGTGACTTCTCAAACCCTCTTCAATTTCATTAAAGAATTCTGACATACAGTCTCCCAAGATGGCCACCAGAGACAAAAGAGCCTAAATGTAGCCCAAATATCACCCAGATGTACCCCAAGTATAGCCCAATGACAGAATGTCCCAGAGTGTTCTAAAGAACAACTAGAGCGCTAACAGTCTTACTTATGACAAAAGTATGGCACACCAGAAGCCATCTTGATTGGAATGAAGTGGTAAGTCTGAAAACACTCAATTTAAAAAGGAACAACATGAGGGGGTTAATTTTGCCATAGAAAGTATGATTAGTGCTTCAGAAAGAAAAATTAGGGATCATTTTGAGTGACTTCTCAAATCCTCTTCTATTTCATTAAAAAAATTCTGACATGCAGACTGAAACATGCACTTTGAATACCAGCAGCAGACGTCCCTGGTGAGCAGTAGCTTTACTACAGTGATCTAATGTGCAACTAGAGTGCTAACATTCAGAATTTATGGCAAATGTGTGACACATCTGAATGCCTTCTTGATGGAACCAAAGTAAACAAGCATTGAAAATGCAATAGATCTCGCCCTCGTTTAAGTTAAAGCCATTCTGTTTGTAATGAGGTGGCTTTTTAGCTTTGCTTTTATTAGTGTTTTTTCAACTTTCATGTAAATAACATGCATCTGTATGCATATAAGTATATGTATGCATGCATTTATGTTTGTATTTATATAGATATACAGATGATATATGTTTATATATTATGTATACATATATATATTCACTGAAAAAACCATAGGCTATAGACCATATATAGTTAGGAATTAGCATTTACAAAACCTTGAAAATTCACTGAAAAAACCATAGGTTATAGACCATATATAGTTAGGAATTAGCATTTACAAAACCTTGAAAATTCACTGAAAAAACCATAGGTTATAGACCATATATAGTTAGGAATTCGCATTTACAAAACCTTATTTTACTCACACAAAACCATTGAAATTCCATATATAGTTAGTTGCACTAACTATATATCGCGCATCCGCAATCCACTGCTGATGATGTCACATATTACATCATTCATGACATGGTCAGTGACATCACTGATGACATCACTGATGACATCTCAAATGACATCACTGATGACATCTCAAATGACATCACTGATGACATCACTGATGACATCTCATTTGACATTACTGATCACATCACTGATGATATCATTCATGTGATAATACGATGAACCTCTTCAGACTCTAATATAACCTTAGATACAATCAGTGTAAACAGACACTCACAGACTGTCACTCATCCATGGAGTTACTCACACACCTAGTCAGTCATGCAAAGAATCAATCACACCTCCATTTCCTCAACTATACAGTTATACAAACTTTACTTATTCAAACATATACTAACACATATTTACTCTCTTATACAATCCCCGATACAAGTTCACAATGATCCATACAGCCACTCACACATTCACTGGCTCTTATGCACAGTTATTTATATATGTCAACTCTCACATGTACTGTGTTTTACATATGTACTTACTTTGACATGTAGCACTGAGATATCCATTCACTCACCAATACACTCATGCACACAGTCAACCGCCCATACAGCTGTTTCCACATGCACTTTTGAAACCATACATCTAGTGAATCAACTGCTCACACATCTATGCACAGAGTCATACACCTCCCAGCCACCCACACACACACTCAGTCTCCCATACAAATACTTGGGCAACCAATCAATAACCCATATAGTTACTCATATAGCTACTTATCAACACATGCAACAGTTTACAGAACAACAGACATAATGATGCACAAATTAAGACAGTTTAGTCACTAACCCATGCACTCAGTGAGACACATTTAATCACTCACTCATACAGTCAGTCATGCACCTACTAAATCCTTCATCCAGACACTTATACATCCACTCATTCTTCAATATGTAAGACATATTTTAACTTTACAGAAACATACAGTCACTGGATGTTGTCATCAGTGATGTCATCAGTGATGTCATTTGAGATGTCATCAGTGATGTCATCAGTGATGTCACTGACCATGTCATGAATGATGTAATATGTGACATCATCAGCAGTGGATTGCGGGTGCGCGATATATAGTTAGTGCAACTAACTATATATGGAATTTCAATGGTTTTGTGTGAGTAAAATAAGGTTTTGTAAATGCGAATTCCTAACTATATATGGTCTATAACAAATGGTTTTTTCAGTGAATATATATATATATATATCGCTGAGAAACTCCTTACTGCTGCTTCTTGCCCTTTCAGGATGCAGACAAAAAAGAGCACGAACCACCAAGCTTTAAGATGCCTTTAGTTTATTCGCCTTCAGTTACAAGTAAATGCAGGCAGCCATGACGCGTTTCGTCCCTGCTAGGGGGACTTGGTCACATGACGTCCTTCTATCAATAGCATTCCATTGTATAGGTAATCACTTTTTTTCTCTTTTTTTGTTCTTTTTAAACCAACACATGTTTTTATTGGTTGAACAAGTATCATGTGACATTTTTTAAGTGCAAAACATAATGTGCAAATAAGCGGTCCTGTACACCCTTAATTAAAATTTCTTAATTTGATCTTTGGTTTGTAGACATTGAATTTGCTAATAGGTTAAAATATGTGCAATTTCTGCATAAATGCCCTTGATTATGCGGTAACAGTTAAAATCATGCTACATAAATGACAATCCCAACAAGCTATTTTTTGCTAAAATTTAATTTCCAATATGTGTCATATACAGATAATTCCTCAATGTATAAATCGTCATAAGTGCCTAACTGCTCAACTTTTTAGACGTACATCATAGCCTTTAAAATACTCTAAGGTAGTATAAATATAGTTATAAATAAATAAATAATAGAACATTCCAATATTAAACAAATACATAAATGTATATAAATATATCTATAAAAATGCTTTCTCATATAAATAGTATCATATATGTAAACTCTATCCCGATGACTATATACTTTTTCAACTGTTTTCCCGTCATGTTGGTATAACATAATATTTAACCATACATTGTCTACACCAATCCCATGCTCAGGTTGTATCCTTTGCATCAGCTTAAATCTATTGTAGTATCAGGACCTCATTACTCTAAAGTGCTTGTGCTAAATCTGAAAAAAAGTGTGAACAGTGTCTATTAGTGCAGAGTGAATTAAAAGGTAGTACAAATAGAAAGGAAAAATTTGGGTATGGGGAGAAGGGGCAGACCAGAGTTATAGATACATAATAGTTTAATTCAAACTTCATTGGGACAAAGGTCAAGGACAGGCTGAGCTAAAATATCAATTTTTTCTTTAAACTGTTCAGTTATCATGTAACTCTTAGTGATCAATAATAGGCCACTAAAAAGAAGTTAACTTGATGGCTTTTCGTATCCTCATCCTGAATTAGACTGAACTATGTTATTATTTTGTCATAGTAAGCTAGCATGTAATTCCTCCGAACTGTTAAGGCCATTCGGATGCTTACTGCCCAGGCTGAGAATATAATTAATTTCCAATATTCTAAGGTTCCTCTCTCTGTCTCCACCTCGTTTATTTTTGGGGACAGAGTCAATGAGGTAGTATTTGAGGTCCTTAGAATTGCCATCATGATGATCATGAAAATGTCTGGCCACTGGGTATGCCTGATCGTGGTTCTTAATGGCTCTGATGTGTTGGAGTACCCTCTTGTGTCCATGTAAGGTAGTATGACCTATATATTTAAATCCACAGGGGCACTCCAACACATATATCACATGATCAGTTTTGCAATTGAGACTCATGGTGATTTAGCAATTCGGTCCTCCAAATGGTGTAGAAAATTCAGTGGTGTTTACTCCATGTTGACAGGCTTTACAAACCTTACATTTGTAAAACCCTTTTCTCTGCGCAAGCCAAGAGCCCTTGGCTTGTTGTCCAAATGGGTCATTCACCATAAGGGTGTCCTTCATTGATACTCCTCTTTTGTAAGTAATCATTGGAATTTTTGGAACAGTCATACCAATTATAGGATCCTGTTTAATAAAATGCCAGTTTTTTCTAATGATCTTTCCGACTGCTAGATGTTCCTTATTGTAATCTAGGATGAACCTAAATGTGTTGGGGGTCTCATTTTTTGTTATGGCACTCTTTCTAGTTGAGACCGAAGTTTCCCTCTCAACCTGATTACATTTGGTAAGGGTTTTTTTTTGAGGCATGTATTACTGTAACCCCTTTCCTTAAATCTGGCCACGCATTCACCCTGAGCTATTTGTGCCATCTCACTATTGCTACAGATTCTTTTAATTCGCAATAGCTCTCCATAGGGGATGCTATGTACCAGATGTGTCGGGTGGGCACTACTCGCTTGGAGAATCGCATTTCCCGCAGTGGGCTTGCGATGTAGTCTTGTTTCTAATCTCTCCTGGTCAATATAAATTTCCACATCAAGAAATGTTATTGATGTTGGGCTAATAGTTGCAGTGAAACTTAGATTTATTTCATTGTGGTTCAAAGATGTAATACAATTCTTTGCTTCCAGTTCACTGCCATGCCAGACCAAAAAAAGATCATCGATGAATCTCCACCAACTTTTTATATGTTTCGCAAATGTCTCTGCGTGTCTTGCCATGAGGACCTGCTCCTCCCACCAGCCCAGGCTGGCGTAGCTGGGGGAGAAGCTGGCCCCCATGGGTACACCCCTTAGTTGTTGGTACATGACATCCTGAAACATGAAAATATTATTGGTTAAATACAGTTCAATCATATTAATAATTATTTTACTATGCTCATTATATATGTGCCCTTTCTTCGCCAAGTAATATTTGATTGCCCTCAATCTATCACTGTGTTTGATAGATGTGTACAGTGAAGTTACATCTAATGCAATCAGTAGTTATTCTTTGTCCCACTCAAAGTCTTTCATTTTAGTTAGAAAATCACCTGTGTCTCTAATGTAAGAGTCCAAGTTCTGAACAAATTCTTGAAGAAAAAAATCCACGTAAATGGAAGTATTCTCAAAAATACTAGGCCTCATTTATGACTTTTTGCCGTAGGGAAGCGCAGCAGGCCTTCCTGCTGCGCTTCCCTACGGCAAAAGAAAGGGCAGAAATGCGCCGTATCTATAAGATACGGCGCATTCCTGTCCTTTTCCCCTGCGCCGGCGCACAATGGGCTGCCTGCGCCAGCGCAGGCACCCTTGCACAATGGTGCAAGGGTGCCTGCGTTGCGGGGAAGATTATTTTTGTACAGGAAGGGAAACCTTTCTGTACAAAAATAATCACAAGAGGCTTTTCCTCTTTCTATGTGTGCTGTAGAATGCAGCACACATAGAAAAAGGAAATACGAGGAGAAATGAAGACATTTCTCCCTGTTACGCCTCCCTTAAGCCTCCCCTGGGGAGGCGTAAGCTTTTGGCACTGCTTCAGAGTTACGATTTCTCGTAAATCTGGGGCAGGGTCAAAAGGCCATGGATGTTGCTGGGAACGCCCCCAGCAACACCCATTGCACGCCCCTTTAACGCAGAACACTGCGTTAAAGGGACTGATATTTATCAGGCAGCAGTACGCCACAAAAACTGGCGTACTGCTGCCTGATAAATACGACCCAGGCTTCTGCGCCACGGAACTTCATGAAAAGTGAAGTTCCGATGGCGCAAGGGGCCTCATAAATGAGGCCCACTGTTTCTGGCCGAAATAATCGGCCTGCCAGGTAGCTTTGCTCTGTCCTTGTGTGCCTTGGGAATAAGGTACAGGATTGGGATGGTGGGATATTGTTTCCATAAGAATTTAAATTCATCACTAGTTAACATGCCTTGTTCCCGCCATGCCATCAACTTAATTCTGTAAGCTGCTTGAATATTGTTCCATACTGTTTTGTTGCTTTTTCCGTAACAGGCTTCATCACTCAGTTGGCCTAATCCCTCAAGAAGATAATCTTGCCTCTTCCAAAGGACGACATTTCCGCCCTTGTCAGCATTACGCACGATAACTTCTGTATTGTTCTTGATTTTCTTCATAAGTTGATGATATTGTAGTGCTGTTTTGTTTTTGCTGTTTGATATTGCTTTGATAGTTGCCGTTTTAAGATTTTTCAAATCAGTGATGACCTGTTCCTGGAACATATCATAAGTGGATAGAACTTTGAGGGTGGTTTTAATGGTGAATATATATATATATATATATATATATATATATATATGCATATATATTTATTTATATATATATATATATATATATATATATATATATATATATATATATATATATATATATATATATATATATATATATATACACACACATATATATATATATATATATATATATATATATGCATATATATTTATTTATATATATATATATATATATATATATATATATATATATATATATATATATATATATATATATATATATATATATGCATATATATTTATTTATATTTATTTCTTTATTTCACATGCATTTACAAGGCTAAATTATAGAAAAGCTGCGCAGGACCTCCTCCCTGAGACAAAATCCTAACTTTACGACTTACGGTATTCACAAAAGGTATTCACACATGCCCTAAGGGCAGTGTGTGCACAACATGAAACTTTGAAAAATCCACAAAAGTGCATTTTTCAAAGTTTTCGCAAATTACCATGAGGTTCAACCTCATAGTAATTTGCTCCCCCTAATTGGGAAATTGCAATTTTTAAAAGTTTCATGCATTGAATTTAAGGAATCACAAAATGCGATTCCTTAAATGCAATTGCTATTTGAGAATTCTCAAATATTTGCGAATTCTCAAATTGCGAGGGCCTTCACCCTTCATGCATTCCATATACAGATTTTGCAATCGCAAACGGCGGATTTTTGCGATTCGCACCGTTTGCGATCGCAAAATCCTTTGATGCATGTGCCTGATAGTCTCTAAAGCAATGGTTCTTAAATTTGTGAATTCTGCCGACCACAATGAATGACTACGAGACATCAAGGACCCTCATCTTAGCAATGTGCACAATTTAAAACCTTAATACAATACGCACAACTGGTAATTTGCTACACAGACAAAAATAAAACACAAATCAAATGTATTTGTTTGTGGAAAGTATGGGTTGTTTTAAAATATGGACTTATTTCCAAAATACAAAGCGATATGGTATATTTTGTTTTGTTTCTAAAGTATGCCTTTTGTCAGTGCTTATTAATGCTTTATTTGAGGTCGCCAAATGTCCATACTTCTGTTCGCTATACTTGAGCTGCTCCCATAAATCAAGCTGAAGGTACTAACTTATTTTTTAGCTTGCAATTTCAAATATTTTGTTTGAAGAATGTTTTTCATTTTTATGTTTATATTTTATGTATATATAATTTATGAATCTTCATTATTATTTTTATTATTATTTAAACAGTCGCAAACCCCCTAAGTATGTGTCATGGACACCCCAGGTAAAGAGCTACTGCTCTAAAGCAACGAACAAGTCAAAAGCTAAGCTGCGCAAAGAAAATGTGTATTTTCAGACATGGTAAAAGCATATTTAGTGCATAAAGAATCACGTGAGGACAATCCTTTGAAACATAATTTCCTGAGACATATAGCACATGCACAAATGACACTATGTGATGTGAAAATGTATAAGCCGATACAGAATCCATTTTACAGAAACATTAGGCAAGGGCAATATATAATCACTTGGGTTTAACAAGAAAAACTGTGACACTAGGGCCCAGATTCTCGAAGGTTCAGCGTACGGTTAGCGCAAATTTTTTTAGCACTAACCAAACGCAAGACCCGTTTTGGGATTCACAAACCAACACAACTAAATATTTGTGTTGGTTTTAATGGTAAAGTAACACAAAGCAGCACAAAACGCTGCTTTGCATTAATTTGTGTTAAGGGGGTGTTATATAGGTAGTAGATGGGCGTTCCCTTACAACCACTCATGTTTTTTATGCTAAACACTATTCACGAACATTAGTGGCAACGGTTTAGCACCAAAAACTAATGCAGCTGAAAAGCAGGGATTAAACAGAGAAATGTTTACATCACTTCATTCTTTTTTGACTTTGCATGTGTGCTGCACTGTGCAGCACTCATACAGAGTACCAAATGTTTTGGACATGTCTAGGCATAGTATTTTGTACAGAAAGGGTGCACTTCTTGCAGTGGCGTAGCTAGAGCTTCTGGCGCCTGGGGCTATCCCTCAGATTGCCACCCATGGCCGATAGCAGGAGGGGGGCTGTGCAAAAAAGGATGTGTTTGCTCCTGAGCCCCCAGTGAAGTCAACCGTGTAGCTTGGCTCCATCGCACCAAAAACCTCCATCTTGTTATTGATCTACAGAAGTTCATTTCACACAGGCATAGTGACTTAGAGAAATCGCACACACTGCTTTTGTGTTCTGACATTCTTGGCATGCTTTACGTCATAACTTTAGACATACTCCATTATTCTATCCCGATACCATGTATTTTAAACCTTATTCCTCATCACCACATTCAATACCTTACAGCCTGGGTTGTGACCCCTAGCTATGTGTGTGCCCATCCATTTCTGGTACTTGTCACTAGCGCAGGACATTATGAAGTTGTCTGCTCCCTAAGTGCGGTACGAAAGGGGGTGGTCTTCGGAAGCTTGTTTCCGGTCCAGGGAAGACATGGCTTGGCAGTTCGGGCTGGACTGTTCCCATGAGGCACAGGGTCAGATTGTTTTGCATATAGTTATGTCTGAACTGGGGTGGCAGAGTGGGCTAAAGAACGGTGATGGATTAAACCCAGATCTTTTGACTGGGTGTGAGTGTTTGATTGATTCAGATGCTCCGTCCATCACCACCCCCTTTTGTACCGCTGCACCCTAAGTGCAGCACTTGTTTTGCAATGCACACTAGTGCGCAGGACATTATGAAGTTGTCTGAACCCTAAGTGCAGAACCAGTTTCGCAGTGCACACTAGCGCAGGACATTATGAAGATGTTTGCTCCCTAAGTGCAGAACTTGTTTTGAAATGCATGCTAGCGCCCAGGGCATTATGAAACTGTCAGCATCCTAAGTGCAGCACTTGTTTTGCAATGCACACTTGTGCGCAGGACATTATGAAGTTTTCTGAACCCTAAGTGCAGAACCAGTTTCGCAGTGCACACTAGCGCAGGACATTATGAAGTTGTCTGCTCCCTAAGTGCAGAGCTTGTTTTGCAGTGCACACTGGCTTCCATGGACATTATGAAGTTGTCTGCTCCCTAAGTGCTGAACCAGTTTTGCAGTGCACCCTGGCGCGCGGGACAATATGAAGTTGTCGACATTCTCGAGGTGCCAGAAGGCTGGGCTGACAGTTCAGAGTGTAGGCCGGTTTCTGGTCTCTTGGCTCAGTTTTTAGTGTGGATTTCCCCGATATTACCGCACACATTGCCTTCAGCATGCAGTTTCCTATACCTTGCAAAGCACCTACACAGCGTCTCTATAAAAGTTCAAAACTGATCCAATTTGCAAATGTGAGCTACTTTTTTAAGTTATCAGATTCATTAATGGGGGTCACTTTATGTTTTTTGTCCAGGCCTATTTCCGGTCACAGCCGACCATGTCCTTGATAGAGCACCCACGCTGAATGTACTTTTTTTCCATATTTGCATCAGCGAAAACGGAAAAAAAATCGTACATATGTGCATAAATTGCCACAATTTCTCTCTTGTCCAAGCCCAAGCATTTTATCCCTGCTGGCATTTTATTCTTCGTTTTATGGTTTTGCAGCTCATAGTTTGTTAAATACACCAGAGCGTGGTTACTGAAAATTAGGAGTATTTCTATAAGGAACATCGGCACTTAAACCTTCTAGACAAGTACCGCCTAAGGGAATAGCTGAGCTGTAAAAGAACCGAAGCTAATTATCCTAATTGCAAAATGTCCAGGTCAGGACATTACAGTCATCAACGCTGCTTAGGTCTCAACTTCCACCCTCTGATACACTAACTGAACACTAAAATTAATCCGAAGGCAAATTCGGAAGAGGTGCAGAGAAAAGGAAAACTGCAGTTGATAACACAACATGAATGTGAGTGCTCGGCAGCACACCAGACAACTCCCAGGCCATTGCTTCCCATCACTGTAGGTAAATCCCTTAAGAGAAGGGCATTTTACACCTTAGACTCCTGTTTGGTTCTTATAATATACATATTAAAATGGATACACTCATATGTAAAAATGCACACATATGGGACGATGGGTTATAAATAGTTTGCCAGAAAAAGTATCAGATAAAATGGCCTGTCACCTGTCGTAAGCACGGACACAGATAGCAGCTGCGCATCGCGTCAGCAGAAGAGGCTGTCAGGACCCAGAGGCTGGTGCTCCGCTTACCACCTTGAAAACCATGGACGCGAGGATTACTGATTGGGGCCCACCAGTAGGTGAGGGGGGGTGGGGGGAAGCACTGACATGGACAACCAAATTGTGTGAAAAAGGCCGCTTTTATTGGAATCTGGTGCACTTATAACATTTCCCACCTGGCCTGTGCCAAACAAAACTACTGCTCACTAAATAACAACTTCCTGACAACCCCGCACCCCCACCCCTAAAGTTTAGCCCCAACATTGCACTGTAATACCACACGTCCGCTCAGCAACCTACCCCTCTACTGACTGCCACAGTGACCTCCATGACCTCACCCCCGTCTACCATACAGTCCCAGGCCTCCCGCAAAACCACCCTATCTCCTTAGGAAAGCGCCCTCAGCAACGCACCTGTTCCAGCGACAACACAACTTTTGACCCTAACCAGTGCACCCTCGACCAACAAAACTCCTCATGACCAGGACCAGGACCCCCACCACCCCGACACACAAAGAGGGACAGCAATTTTAAGGGAGGGAGGGAGGGCCACAAAAAACTGTTGTGACCCTGGCTGCTGTGTCACTGCACCACAAACAGTGTGCAGTGACACAAAATGGCCGGTTAAGTACCTGGCCAGCCCAAAAGCAGCCCAAAAACCCCCAACCAACCCAACCAGCCCAAAAACGCCAGCTACGGCGAGACCCGAGTGACATGCTTCCTTCCCCCCCCTCCCCCGGTGCCCCAAACTTCCCCGGGGGGGCGAGCCTCCCGCTGGTCGGCCACCCCCCCAAATCCCCATTGGGGCACACCAGTAGGTGAGGGGTGGGAAGCACTGACACGGACAACCAAATTGTGTGAAAAAGGCCGCTTTTATTGGAATCAGGTGCACTTATAACATTTCCCACCTGGCCTGTGCCGAACAAAACTACTGCTCACTAAATAACAACTTCCTGACAACCCCGCACCCCACCCCTAAAGTTTAGCTCCAACATTGCAGTGTAATACCACACGTCCGCTCAGCAACCTACCCCTCTACTGACTGCCACAGTGACCTCCATGACCTCACCCCCATCTACCATACAGTCCCAGGCCTCCCGCAAAACCCCCCTATCTCCTTAGGAAAGCGCCACTCGAAAGTCGCTTACGAGTTTCGACCCCCCCCCTAGGACTCCTGCCTCCTGGGATACCTGAGCACCCCCAAAGCCCCATCCAACGCCTCATTCAGCTGAATTATGTACAATTCCATGCCATACCTGGACAGGTGAACCCCATCCTCCCGGAAAAAATAAATTGCGCCACAGCGCAACTCCGGATGCTCCATTCTCCACACCCCCTTCCTGGCACAGAATTCCCGCATCTCCCGATTAATCTTCCTCCGTGCCCTGTCTATGGCTCCTGGGCGCTCCGCCCCCCTCCACACCCGCCTGGGAATAAACTCAGACCAGATAATATGGCAGCCCGCCCATTGCTTCTTAATTTCCCTCAGGTCCCTTTTCATCTGCTTGAGCAGCGCCAACCCCTTGCACTGCACCAAATCGTTCTCACCCAGATGAATCACCACCACATCCGGGCACACTCCCCCTCTCACCACCGTGTTCAACAAGGGCAATAACTCATGCCAACGTCTACCCCCTTTTCCCCTACAATGACAACGGTACAACCCCGCGTCCCCTCCCAAATTGAGTGTCCGATGCCTGTCCCACTCCGCCTGTTCTGCCCTCTTGATGAATGAATGTCCCACAATATATACATTCAGAACAGCCACTTCCGGCCCCGCCACAGCACCTGTAAAGACACACATATCAGAATCGGGCAACACAGTGATCACTACAACCCCTCAGCCTCCCTCAACCGCATATACGTCCGGTAACAATCCGACTTCCACCGCCCCAGCCTCTGTATCTCCTCCTTACCCCAACCCCTCCGTGCTGCCTCCGTCGCCGCCCCGATCCGAAAGGAATGCGTCCCGAACGCCATCAGGTCCTCACCCATATACCGCAGGGTGTGCCGCAGAACCCACAACGCCTGAGACGCTGTCACTCCGTCCCCCCCACCCCGTCCAAAAACCTCCCTCTCCTTCTCACCACCGCCTGCCATCAACCTCCTGCCCCACGCCGCCGGGCACACCCCCTCCCGTCCGCCTGGCCCCAGTACCACCCAGGTCCCGACCCCTCGCTGGTCCGTCTTCGAGCGTCGCAAATGCACCGCCACCTCCACGTCCCCCCACAACACCCCCTGCCTCCCCTTCGCGCCCAGCAATTCCGACACTCGAAAGGCCCCAAAGAAAAGCCAGGACATCAAGGTAGAAAACCGTACCACCTCGCCTTCATCCCTGCACACCCTCGGAAGCGCGCCAATTACTCCTTCCAGCAATTCCACCGTGATTGGACGGCGCAACCGCACCTTTGCACCCTTTTCTCTCGCCCACCCTTCCAGCAGCCGGGTCCCCAGTTCACCCGCAGACGGGGGATACCCCCACCACATCTTGCCCATGAATGCCACCGCCGACAACTTGCCCGCAATCGACACCCGCGACAGACCTCTATCCATGAGCGCCAGCATGAACCTTACCACCTGATCCTCGCACCGCCACCGGTCCCCTTGCCTCACCGCACCTGACTGCAGGAATTCCTCCCAAGCCAGCTCGTAAGCCTTCCATGTAGACACAGCTACCGACGCCTTCACCAACTGAAAGACCCGACCTCGCCCACCGACCACAGGTCTTCCGGCACCGGCGTCCTGACTTCCTCCGCTGTCGTGGCTAGCCCATGGAACCTCTCCCACTGTGAACGAGACAAAGCATCGGCAATGTCATTGTCCACGCCCGGGACGTGGTACGCCTGAAAGAGTATGTAATTCTCCAAGCAGCGCAACACAAACACCCTCATCAATTTCAGCACCTGCGGGTCCCGGGCTGACTGCCTGTTCACCAACTGCACGACAGCCATGTTGTCCACTCGAAATAACACGCGCTTGTGCGCCAACGCCCCTGCCCACACCGTGACTGCCACCACCAACGGTAACAACTCCAAGAACGCATTGCTCCTCCCTCCCGCCTGCCAATGCTCCGGCCACTGCTCTGCACACCATTTTCCGTCCCAATACAGACCGAAACCGCCGACGCCCGCCGCATCCGAGTACATGGTGACATCCCACTCCCAGTCCTCCGCCGGCGCCATAGGTACACCATTGAACCGTTCCAGGAATGCCCGCCACATGCGCAGATCCTCCTTCATTCTCGCGGAAAGGCGCACATGGTGATGGGGCAAAGGCAATCCGGACAACGCCAAACCCAGACGCCGGCAAAACGTCCGGCCCGCCCGCACCACGCGGCAGGCAAAATTTAAATGTCCCAACAACACCTGCACCTCCCAGACCGTCACTTTCCTTCTAGACAACACTCCATCCACCAAAACCAGCATTGCAGACCTCTTGCCTTGCGGTAGGTGTGCTTCCATGGCGCCCGAGTCGAGCTCGATACTGAGAAAGGACAACACTGTACTGGGACCGCACGTCTTCTCTGGCGCCAGGGGAACCCCAAATTCCCCCATCAACCCAGCCAAACCATCCAGCTGCCGCTGACAGTCCTCCGCACCGGGCCGCCCCACCAGGAAAAAGTCATCCAGATATTGCGTCACTGACTCCGAGCCTGTGCGCCTGGAAAAGACCCACTGTAGAAATGAGCTGAAACGCTCAAACATCGCGCATGAAATGGAGCACCCCTTCAGCAGCGCCTTATCCACAAAGATGAGACCTTGGAACTGGATCCCCAGCAACTGGTGATCCGCCGGGTGCACCAGAAGAAGCCGGAAAGCCGACTTGATATCACATTTCGCCATCAGCGCGCCCGACCCGCCGCTGCGACGAGCCTCCGCGCCACGTCCACCGACGAGTAGGTCACCGACGCCAGATCCGCCGCAATGTAGGCATTGACCGACTCCCCCTCCGGCCAGGACAAGTGCTGTATCAGTCGGAACTGCCCCTCCTCCTTCTTGGGCACCACCCCGATGGGGAAATGATTAAGCCCGGCAAAGAAGGCGCCGTGAAAGGGCCCGCCATCCTACCTTCTCTGACCTCTTTGAAAAGCTTCTTGCGCACAATGCCCTTGTGCGCGTTCACCGACTTCAGATTGTCCGCCCAGCGAGCAATCCGAGGGCCCTCGTACCCCAGCCTGAACCCCTTCCGGAAACCCCGAAGCAACACTGCAGCATCCTCTGCCCGCGGATACGCCGCCAACCAGGGCTCCATCCGCTCGATCCAAACCGGTGTACGACCCTTTTCCCAGGGCCCCGGCTCCCCCCCTCTGCCCCCTCCCCTTCCCCCGCCCGGTCCCCCTCTGGCCGGGACCCCTCCCTGCACGGACTGCGGCCCCGACGGGCCCCCGGGCCCCCAACAACGCAGCACTGGATGCTTCCGTCCGCACGACGAGCACTCGTGCCGGAAACGGCATGCCGCCCTCCCGCAGGCTCCTCTATTGAAGTCCCAGCAGGTCCCGACTGCCGCCTGGCTACCAGCGTCTCCCTGTCCCACCCCCCTACGGGTGGGGCGGGCCACAAAGGGGGGCGACACCAGTGGCAAACCGCTCGCCATGCAAATGGTGCGGCCAAACTTGGCCCCTCCCATTGTCTGCTGGTACAGGTCCGAATCTAGCTCCCCCCATTGCGCTTCCGGGTCCGCCGCCATGCGCCCGGAATTCCTCGTCGTAGTGTGACCACGCGTACCCGCCGTAGGTCACCTGTGCCCTCCTTACTACATCCATGTATTTGAACAGCGCGACGCACCGGTCCGGGAACTTCTCGCAATACACGCTCGCATATATGAGGAAAACCGCTGACCAGTTGTCTAGCGTCAAGGGAACCTTTGGGCGTCTAGCTAACTCTTGCTCCTCTTCCTTGGACCCTTCCTTGGACGTCAACTCCCTGTGCAGAAGCTTCAGGATGTCGACGTATTCCCCTTTCCAGATCTTTTCCTTCGTCGCCGCCGAAAGGTGGGCCCCCAGCGGCTTGGTCAGCCCCATGTACGGTAGTTTCCGCACCGGAACCACACAACTCTCCCCCCCCCCGCCGTCTCCTTTTCGCCCGCCGCCGTTGCCCCGACACCTGCGCTCGACCCCTCCCCACCCGGCGCCGTGCCGTCCGTGCCCATGCCCACGTCCTGCACATACTGACCCCGCACCAGCCGCCACCCATCCTCCCCTTCACCCTCCGTCCCCACTGACACCTGCACACCTGTCCCCGCGCCATCATCTGTCTTACCTGGCGTCAAGGTCGGCGTCCTTGCTGGATCCCGCCGCCTAAACAGTGGAGCTGAGGGGGCCGTCACCCTGGGCGCTTCTTGCCTTGCTGGCACCTGCAATACACTGTCAACAACATTACAAGCCCCCCGTCCTCCCGAAGCTCTCCTTCCTCCTCCGACTCTCCAATAGCTGGCTCCACACCACTCCAGCCTCCCACTTGGGTTTCCAGCCGGCTCAAACCCGCTCTCTCCCGACACACTCGCATCAAATCCATCAAGTCCCCACTCGCCCTTCCATCCTCCGCGCTCGCATTCAGATCAGAGATATTCATATCCATCCTCGCTCCCCTACCCCCGGCGGCCGTAAAGATCCTTCGGGGAGGGGCCGGCGGAGACGCATCCCGCCTCCATTCGCCGTGTTCATGATGTAGGTCCCTCGCTGGAGCACGGCCGCCCGCACCAAAGAAAGCCGGGCCATCCACTCGGTGGGTGGGAGCCGCATGCTGCTCCCCCGAGCACCTCGCAAACAGCTCCTGCCATGGAAAAAAGGTGGAGTCCAGCATGCCAGGGTAAAAGCCACTCCCTTCCCCCCCCACGCGCCGCCCCCTCCCCCACTCCCCCGCCCCATGGCCGCTCCCCTCCCCCAACCTGCCGAATGACCACCGCGCCACGAAGGGACCCCCCTGCCCCCCATGTCCCAACCCCCTTCCCCGGTCCAGCCCCCCGGCCCACCCCATCCCCCATAACCCCAACTCGGCCCGCACCTCCCCCGCGTCCACCACCCCATGCCCCCCCATGCTGCACCCCCACTCCCCACCCCCTCACCGAACCTGCCCACTGCCCGCCACTGCTCCCCGCCCCTTCGCCACCCCCACCATGCCTCCACTACCCCCACCGATTCCCCCTCTGAAACCCGACCCACCCCTCCCACCCATCACACCGCCACCTCCACGCACTTCCACCAACGCCTCCGTTCCGCCACGCCCCTCCGCCTGGCCCCTCCCTCCACCCCTCCCCCGCCGCCCCGGAGACTCCAAACCGCCACGGCCCCCCACGCCCCCCCTCCTCCGCTGACGACGAGCTCCAGTCCAGCTTCGTGTCCGCCCCCCCTCCTCCCCCCCATCTCTTCCTCCACATTGGTCTCCTCGATCAGTAGAGGGGAAACCGCCCCCCGTCCCCCCCTTTCGGCTGCCCCCCGAGCTCCGCGCGCCTCAGACCCCCTCCACCCCCTGCACCACCTCCCCCCACCACCTGAGGCCCCACTCCACCCTCAGCTTCCCGCCCTCCTTCACCACTACCCCCTCCCTCCCCCGGTGCCTCTGCATGTGCCCCTCCACCAACCCCCCCTCCCTGTCCCCCTGCCCCCCCTGTTCCGATACTGCCTCGCGGGCCGCCCCGGCCCTCCCCCCAGCCCACCTCCTTCACAAATTCCAGGGCCTGTTTCCTCCCTTTCCGCCCCACCCGCTTGGTGCCACTCTTTTTCTTGCCCCGCGGCGCTGCCTCGGTGAGCCGCTCCCTGCACTTCCCGCCCCCGCCCCCCCTCCCTCCCCGCGGAGCCAGCCGCAGCCGCGGCGGATCACAGGCCGCCACAGCCGCAGCGGCACCGTCAGCAGCGGGCCTCTGTGGCCTTACCTTGAGGCCGGGCCGCAGTATGTCCATGCGGCCCACCTCACGCAACAGCCGCAGAGCCTCTGCCACGCGCGGGTCATCGCCCTCCGCCATTACGCCACCAAATACCGCAGGAACAAAGCTCACGACACGCTCGCCGCACTTCCCTCCGCACCGCAGCAACTGCCTCTGCCCTCGTCCAAGAATCACCAAAGGCGCAAACCGCCACGTAATCCCGCTACCACCGCCAAAACCACAACAAAAAACTGTCGCGACCCTGGCTGCTGTGTCACTGCACCACAAACAGTGTGCAGTGACACAAAATGGCCGGTTAAGTACCTGGCCAGCCCAAAAACCCCCCACCAGCCCAACCAGCCCAAAAACGCCAGCTACGGCGAGACCCGAGTGACATGCTTCCTTCCCCCCCCCCTCCCCCGGTGCCCCAAACTTCCCCGGGGGGCGAGCCTCCCGCTGGTCGGCCACCCCCCCAAATCCCCATTCTGAGGTCACAGGGATGTGGCAGTGGGTCCAACTGTGGAATGTGCCGACAGCACTAGTGATAAGGACATTACCAAGGCATGCTGGCAATATCAAAAAGTGCCTCACTGAAGCACCATCACTCTAAGGCGGCGACAATGGTGTGATGCAGAAGCCGTTACCACTACCTGCACTCTCCAGACTCGAGAGCGTGTGGTGGTGGCGCACGCGCACATCACTGCAGTGCTTTCAGTGAAGGGGAGGGGTTGGCCAAAAATGATTCCCAGAGCCATCATTGGTAGCGCTTTAAAAATGCTGCAAGATTGATGGATTTGGGACCCACGCACCTACGCGTCAGCCATGCAGCAGTGATGGCCCATGACGGCGGCGCTGCCGCCATGGGCCATCAGTGTCGCACGGCCGCCACCCCGAAAATAGTGCCACATGAGGCGGACTGCCTCTACCGCCCCACCTAGCTACCCCGGGGCCTTCCTGTACACAACCTATGCTCAACTCAGGAGCGCACCCTAACGCTATTCTGCTAGGGCATGTGCCTGGTGCACGGCTGCTGAAATCAGTGTTGGCGCTAGGGAGAGGGGTGGAGAGTGCCCTTTCTTTGTGAATATGGCATTCTCTTGTTGTCTCCCTGTAACTCAGCGCAGCCTCTTAGTAGGCTGCACTGCATTTAGTGACAGTGTACAGAATCTGGGCCAATATTTACATCATGGGTCTGAAGAGGCAGAAATCTCTTAACTTCCTCAAGAAGAGGGTTATGGGAAATTGTAAAGTCCGCTGATTTACAACCTCACATATTTTTTTTAATTTTCGGAGCTTTACAAAGTGCAATGCATCCAAAGTTAAAAAATATTTAAAAGGCTTTCCATCAGTGGTCCTTTGCGTCAGTCGAAACTGTGTCCCACTGCTCTGAAACTAAACCCACTGCAGAAAGACTGCCAGCTGACCGGACTCCTGCAAGACTACCCTTGGCATCCCTGGTACAGTGTCCCACCGACCCCACCACATCGGGTAGTTGCCCCTCCTGACCATTCTCTGCATACAATGCTTCGTTCCCTTTGTCACCATCCCTGCCACATCTTACCAGTGATCGCAAAAGAGTGCAGCTTTCTTTCCGTGATGTCCAGTCTCAGGATGTCCGATAACTGAGACATGCTGGAGCAGGAAATGGAAACTTTGACTGACTTTACAAAGACCCAAATTTCAAAATTGTCCAATCTGGGGGTCATAATAAAATCTTCCCCACCCCTGCTCAAATGCTCATACCAAAGCAATGCCACCTATCAAAAATGCCTAATAAAATAGTTAAAAGGCCTATAGGCAGATTGTTGAGTTAGAGATGCGTCCTTTCCTGCCTGATACGAGTGACAGCATGCAGCCCACACTGCTCTACAATTTCTTTGGGTTCTAAATCCAAGGAGTGACTGATGACTCTATAAGCTGCACCTGAAAGGCCTCTATTCAAGCATTCCCCGAAGTGTAATTAATGGTTGGAGATGAGATGGTATAAACTTCCGAGAGAGATACACAGTAGAAGGTGAAAAGAGGGAAGAAGGATTAGCAAACACACAAAAAGTTTCCACAAAGCTTAAAACAAAGCCTAAAAAGGCAAACAAGAGTTGCAGTCAGAAGCTTTGATGGTGCTTTGTCACCTTCTTCAGTACCTGTGGGATAATGATTGGTGAGGAGAGAGCTTATGGAAGGCTGTCTAACCAATAGCAAGGGAAAGTATTCATAGTTATTGGTAACATAAAAGGCCCAAGCTGAGGAACTGATAGATCGGATGCAAAGAGAATAAACAGAAATTATCTCATTTCTGATGTAGTTGCAGAAAACCTCAGCTGTGCGCTCTGTGCAGATTGTCATTTCCTACCAAAGTGGGAAGCAGTGCCAGGCATTGTCCTGTCCTTTGTACTAAATGACTGGTTTGTGAAATTCAGACACATTGCATATTTGAGAGCTGCAGAACATTGTACCAATTGTTTTATGAAACCGTGAACTACAAAGGAACATAACAGAAGCTTGGTACTGTTCACTTCCATCTTGAGACTATAATTTGACCATTAGTATCTAGATGCTACATGACCACACCTAGTATTGCATCCTAGAACACAGTCATTTTATTCCAAAATCAGATCAGGCAAATGTTGAAATGTCCTGTCACGCCATACAGTCTAACTAACCCAAGGCACCTACAACTTCCATTTTCAGCATCCATAAGCATCAAGACCACAATGAAAACAAGCACTGGCGTTGCCAATAGGTCTCGCAGTAGGAAAGTTGGAGCTATTACAATTTCAAATAACAATGCCTTTTATTTTTGTTTTCATTTTAAAAACATAAAGGGCTTTGTCATTTACAAAACCAATAGCTCCAACTTTCCTACTGCGAGGCCTATTGTGCACTGCACAGTGTGGGTGAAAGTGGCACTGCGTGGGTGTGAGTGGCTTTGAGTGAGTGGCGTTGCATGGGTGAGTGGCGTTGCGTGGGTGAGTGGTGTTGCGTGGGTGAGTGGCGTTGCGTGGGTGAGTGTGGCGTTGCATGGGTGAGTGTGGCAATGCGTGTGTGAGAGTGGGCTTGCGTGGGTGTGAGTGGCGTTGTGTGTCTGAGAGTGGTGCTGCGTGTGTGAGTGGTGCTGCGTGTGTGAGTGGCGTTGCATGTGTGAGTGGCGTTGCATGTGTGAGTGGCGTTGCATGTGAGTGGCGTTGCATGTGTGAGTGGCATTGCATGTGTGAGTGGCGTTGCATGTGTGAGTGGCGTTGCATGTGTGAGTGGCATTGCATGTGTGAGTGGCGTTGCATGTGTGAGTGGCGTTGCATGTGTGAGTGGTGTTGCATGTGTGAGTGGCATTGCATGTGTGAGTGGCGTTGCATGTGTGAGTGGCGTTGCATGTGTGAGTGGCGTTGCATGTGTGAGTGGCGTTGCATGTATGCGTGTGTGAGTGGCGTTGCATGTGTGAGTGGCGTTGCATGTGTGAGTGGCGTTGCATGTGTGAGTGGCGTTGCGTGTGTGAGTGGCGTTGCGTGTGTGAGTGGCGTTGCGTGTGTGAGTGGCGTTGCGTGTGTGAGTGGCGTTGCGTGTGTGAGTGGCGTTGCGAGTGTGAGTGGCGTTGCGTGTGTGAGTGGCGTTGCGTGTGTGAGTGGTGTTGCGTGGTTGAGTGGCGTTGCGTGGTTGGGTGGCGTTGCGTGGTTGAATGGCGCTGCGTGTGTGAGTGGCGCTGCGTGTGTGAGTGGCGTTGCATGTGTGAGTGGCGTTGCATGTGTGAATGGCGTTGCATGTGTGAGTGGCGTTGCATGTGTGAGTGGCGTTGCGTGGTTGAGTGGCGTTGCGTGGTTGAGTGGCGTTGCGTGGTTGAGTGGCGTTGCGTAGTTGAGTGGCGTTGCGTGGTTGAGTGGCGTTGCGTGGTTGAGTGGCGTTGCATGTGTGAGTGGCGTTGCATGTGTGAGTGGCGTTGCATGTGTGAGTGGCGTTGCATGTGAGTGGCGTTGCATGTGTGAGTGGCATTGCATGTGTGAGTGGCGTTGCATGTGTGAGTGGCGTTGCATGTGTGAGTGGCATTGCATGTGTGAGTGGCGTTGCATGTGTGAGTGGCGTTGCATGTGTGAGTGGTGTTGCATATGTGAGTGGCATTGCATGTGTGAGTGGCGTTGCATGTGTGAGTGGCGTTGCATGTGTGAGTGGCGTTGCATGTGTGAGTGGCGTTGCATGTATGCGTGTGTGAGTGGCGTTGCATGTGTGAGTGGCGTTGCATGTGTGAGTGGCGTTGCATGTGTGAGTGGCGTTGCGTGTGTGAGTGGCGTTGCGTGTGTGAGTGGCGTTGCGTGTGTGAGTGGCGTTGCGTGTGTGAGTGGCGTTGCGTGTGTGAGTGGCGTTGCGAGTGTGAGTGGCGTTGCGTGTGTGAGTGGCGTTGCGTGTGTGAGTGGTGTTGCGTGGTTGAGTGGCGTTGCGTGGTTGGGTGGCGTTGCATGGTTGAATGGCGCTGCGTGTGTGAGTGGCGCTGCGTGTGTGAGTGGCGTTGCATGTGTGAGTGGCGTTGCATGTGTGAATGGCGTTGCATGTGTGAGTGGCGTTGCATGTGTGAGTGGCGTTGCATGTGCAGTAGTTTCTAGCTTTGTGAGCCAAAGCTTTGTGCCTATATGGGGCCTTGATGTCCAATTGGACCGGAAATTGGCAGGCTGCATGTGCTTATCTGCCATTAAATCCTCATTTCTGTAAATCCCATTGGGACGAGATACTATTGCCCAGTAAGTGCCCCGCTATCAGGATAAGTGGCTGCCCCCTGGGGTTGGGCTGAGGGCCCTTCCTTCTCCTTTTGTCACAGCACAGCTAGAGAGTGCGCTGTGAAGAGCTGAGAATGGGGCATTGCTGCTGTGCTTTATTGCAGCCATATAACTGTCTCCGAAAGCAAGAGGTGACGGACCAACACGGGGTGGGGGGAAGGGAGAGGTAGAATGAGATGAGCGGACGTTGTTCTAAAAAGATTGAAGAGTCGTGGTTTCCTCTGAAGGCACCGGGGCACGTGTTCAATGCTGAGTGGAAGGAGGGAGCACAAGGAGCGAGGAGAGAAGAGGGAGGGAGGGGGTCACGGGGAGCTATGGGGATGCTATGGTGACATTTTTAACACCACAGACACGCATATAAAAAAGCCATTAACAAAAATAAGCTGTGTTTTAGGAAGGAAGAAGGCTGTTTGTGAGGGTGCACGTGTGATTGTGCAGTGTGGGCTTGCATGTGTGTTTGGTATGGAAATGCAATGTATGCATATGAGACTGCATGTATGAATGTACATGTTTATAGAAATGTGAGTGCGTGTCTATTTGCATGTATGTAATTATTTAGGCACCTGTGCTCATGCATGAGCCTGTGCCTTGATGTGCGCATTCCCACGCATGTGAGTATTATTGAAGGCAGGCGCGCAACACCCATTGGACTGACCGGGCTTCAGCCCCCCCTGTCGTGTGTGGCAGCCCGGGATGAGACAGATCCCGGGCACACACAGAGCCGCACCCGAACGTTTCACAGGTCTTTAGAAGACCATTTGAATGTTAATTAGGCCTTGCATTTGTTTCACCCCCTTCTAAGAGCCCCTGCAGCTCCACTCTGCCTACTGATTGAACGTTCAGCCCCCCCCGAAATTTTTTCTTAGCCCCCCCGAAAATCGGCTCTAGTTGCGCCTCTGATTGAAGGTCTGTTTGCGTACAAATATGTGGTGTACCTTTGTACCAGATTATCCTTGTTAATTTTCATACCGTCAAATTGCATATTAAACTATCTGAAGGTTCTTCTCTATTGGCCCCGGGATAATGTTATTCTTTATAACACCATTCTGACAAGCAACCTGCTGATTGTGCGTGCAAGATATTGGGGAAATCCGAGCGGCATAACCAAAGAAGGGGCTCCCGCAAGAAACATAATGAAGTCAGACTGCCATTGGAATTTCTTATTTTGCAGAAACAATGCCCTAAATCTGCTGCTTATTTCTGCAATACAAAGATGCACATCCCAGTGGTGCGTGCGCGTGCACACACAAAATGTTTAAAATGCCATGCAATGCCACATTTCCATTAGTGAACTGCGGGCCCTCTTAAAAGGAAAGAAGAGACCCGGTGGAGGGGAAGGACGAGGGGGAAGATGACAGAATGAGAGATGGGGAGCTAATGAATCAAGCATTGGTGGTCCCTTTCAAGTGAAAGCGGGATGTAATTAGGGGGGAGGAGAAGTGAGGCCGAGACGCTGGGGAAGCAACAGATGCCTGTCAGAGTGCATTTTGGTGTGAAGGGCTGGTAAGGCTAGAACTGAGTCAGTTACTTATAAAATAGTTTGATGCTTATGGATTACGAATTATAGCCAAGCAGCCAGTGTTAGGCTGTATGTTATGTTTTTTTTAAAGATTGTTAAACATGGGTTAGATGTTGAAGGAAGACTGGTGGCGGATAGGTTTGGTTGTGGCAAGATAGTCATACCTGGTGCAGCAGCAGAAGTGGGCTATTTGTGTAAATGAACCAAGTCAAAAACGCTCTGCTGAGATTAACAGAGATTGTGTGAAATCACCTATGCACACTGGTGATAGAAGTTTGAAGTAAACCGGAAATCAAAGCGGCCCAATTAACCACTTAATTTGGAGCAAGTACGCAGAGAGAAGGCAGGCGTTGGAGAGGGAGGGGGTGGGCTGCCCATATGGAGAGGGGGCTGGGCTGCCTCTGATGATCTAATGCGAGTCAAGGAAGGCAGGCGCTGGAGAGGGAGGAGGTGGGCAACTCGAACAACCATATGGCTGGGAGAAGCTGTGTGAGGGAGGCTGGGCTGGCTGGGCTCGTTCACGAGAGGCTTGTGGTCACATGCACTGTGAAGAAACTGCAGAGGAAAGTGCAGTGGTTTGACTACTCGATCGAGCACTTGAATTCTTGCCATTTTCCAATGGAAAAGGCGAGACCTAAAAATATACAGATGAAATGTTTTCAAACCTCGTGTAGTGAGATAATGCAACAGATTTAGGAAAATTGCTTCGACCAGAAGATGGCCAGAGTCTCACTATTCTGGGCAGCAGGTGAAGAGAGATGAGCTCATATTTCAAACCTGCTGACAACGAGCCCTGCAATGCATCCATCAACGTACCCAGCAATTCCAGGAACTGTGGTGGTGTATGTGCTGATCTCTATTAACTGATTAGCCCTGCTTTTCTTACTCCTGAATAAGTGGCACATCTTGGTGGTCTTAATTCAACTGCAGCAAGGCACTCTATTGTTAAACAGAATGTTATCAAGATAAATTACTCCAATGCCCTTGGGTCAATAGCCAACACTACCAGCATGAGTGGCATTGCAAAGCAGTGAATGACAGAACAAAAGAAGGCAAACAAATTGTCAAATCACACCTAATCAAACTGAATAAAGTAAATAAAACCTGAAGGAACTGTGAGAAAAACATATTTTAATTATTTTCACTTTGAAAAAGCAGTGTACTCTTATGATCGCACAGAAATCCGCAAGATTGCAGACAAACAAACCTTTTGTTTTTGATTGGAAAACCTTGTAGGAGCTAGTATGACTTCTCAATTACTTCTTTTGGGTCTTATCCAGAACCTCTTTATTAATAATGTTACAGTAGACTTGAGAAGAATTAGTCATACAAGACTTGAGAATTTGGACAGGAGGACAGTAAAAGTCTATTAGCCCACAAAACTGTCTCCAGCATAAGTGGATCACTGGTAATTATTTGTAAAATGCACAGAAATAATGTCACCCTTTCACCTCTCGAGGGAAAGCCAGAACAGTGATGCTGACTTGTGGAAATGTTGCCTGTTAGCACTCTTCGTGCCCTGAGTTTTAACATCTGAGCTTCATGAAGCCAGTACTGTACTCCTGAAGTGCCTCGAGGTAAGGTTTTCTGGTTCCATGAGTCCTCTATGACAGCTGAAAATGGCCAGTTGGAGAACACTCTACGAAGCCAAGTTTGAATCTGATTGAACCAGAAATAAAGATAGACTCACATTTTATCATCATCCCAAAGAATTGGGCTCAAAATGAAGCTGTTATCCTATTTGTGATACATGTAATCAAAATACCTGTAAGCCTTTCATGAAACTGGATTAGCATACTCAAATAAGCAAAAGTTTTTTTCAGTTCAGTTAACAAGCACAACAATATTTAGAAGCGTCCCTAAAGTGGAGGAAGTTTCTGCCCAAACTATAATTTTAGGAAGGGGGTCATGCAAATCCAGAATTTTGTCCAGACAAACGTTAAAATCTGTAATTATTTTTTTCGGATCCTTCACAAAAACAGAAAAGATTAACGAATGTTATGTGATCAATCTCATTTGTGGGTTCACCTTGAGAACACATGAGAATCTAATTATACACTTTTTCCTGAGGGTATCTCAACCCAATATCTGATGTAAATTATTAAAGGAAACTTAATTTCCATTTTATAGAGTTGGAGCAAAATCTTGATTCCAATTTACAGTAGTGCCACAATCCTCACCTTCTGTGATATATACATATTGTCATGGGCTCATCAAGGCACACCGAAAGAGAGTCTGCATACGAAGTGCTCCTCTGTCTGGAGTCCAAGTCAGTGCCATACCTTAACTGAAGGATATACTAGTTCTTAAAGGGGCGTTAATCTGCAGTTAGTTGGCCTAATTGAAACATACTTTGACAGCAATTCTCTGATCATCTTGGAGGACCCGCTCCCCCACAATGCTGAATCACCTTCTACCCCCAGGAAGCAGAATAATCTACAGGAATTGAGAAACCAAAAGGGTACATGTTCCTAAAGTAACTTCAGAGCCATGATGCATATGAATATCTGGCATGGACTACTCATTGGTCGAACTGGCAGCCGTTCCTTGATGACTCGCCCCAATCAACACATCAGATCATTGCAGGAAGAGTAGTTGTGGCTATGTCAAGGATACATACAACTACTAACAGGAAGGATCCGGATTTGATGTACAGATACATAAGTCAGAAACTTTTCTAGGACTTCACAACCACAACAGATACTATTGATGTAGACCAAGCTTCTTCCACAAGATCAGAAGTGGAAGAGCCCATAAACTCTTGAGTATTTCCGTGGGCAATAGCCTCCTCTCTGAAGTCTCCCAGATCAGGACCAAGCTGACAGTGACTATGTTGTTCTGCTCATTTATAAAGCAGAGCAACAAATACTGCAGAACCAAACACTCCAACAGAGTAGCAGGCAAACAACACTTTAAAAAACCAGGGTTCAAAATAACCATGCCACTGCAGATCAGACTAATGGGAGCAACATATCACTGCAGAGAATGCCAGAGACAAAATGCACACGTTTGTGTTGAATACCCATGCAACTGTACATGAGAAAGTTCTCCTCCACCCCAATTGGAAAGAGGCTACTGTGTCAAAGGTCAGAGCATGCCATGCATGCTGGCCTTTTCTTGTGGACAAAGACCGGATCAACTTAATGATCTAGAAGTAAGATATGCAAAATGTCCCACAAATAATGTATATAAAGCACTCTAAGCAAACGTGGAGGTATGGAGCATTACTTGTGAATTAGGAGAGCAACACAACTATAGGACTTGCTGGCTGTACTGGCTGATTACTCACTAATGTATTGCTATACGCGTTAGATTGGAAATCTATTTCACAGGCTTAGCTACACTTGTTTTGCTACTGTGTGATAACGTAAACGAAGCGTAATATAATCCCTCCATCGTGCCATAAACACCCCCTTTCCAGAGTGGCATGCCAAACAATAAAACATGCCACTGACATGGCGAGTTCTTATATTTACACATGGCCATCGTTTTTCAAAAAATGTTTATAGGCTTTACACTGCAGCTCTACTTTTCAATGCTTCTGAAACAGACACAAAAAACCCTTACCAGACATTTAGGTATAATTTAAACTCATATGCACTTTCGAAAAATCTTTTGTCAGCAAGCATCTCCCATCAGCCATGCATAATGAAGCTGATTTACAAAGCCTCTTAGAGCAATTAACCTACACTTACGACTGCAAATTGCTCCATTTGTGCTTGAGAGCCATCAAAAAACGAAGTCGTGCAGGCATTTATGGTTTTACTATTGAGTAATGCTCTGCCAGGAGTGTGTAGAATTACACGGCTGCAAACCCCACACGACGGGTGCGGAGTGAGAGAGGAACGAGGCGGGGGTTGCCTTGTCAGTTTCTCAACATCCCCAAACTTCAAACTCCTATCTGACCCATCCCTGGATGATAGAGTCAGAGCTTTACTCCTTCGTATGTCAGGAGTAATCACACATTGGGTGAAATATCAGTTTTTATTAAAATAATCTCATGATACGCATAGAAAGCGTCGGCTGGTACAGCTTTCAGGGGGTATTGCTGCTGAGTTTTGTGAATGGGGCAACATCGTAAATGGGACCCCCTGATGAATAGTTCTTCTAAGAATGCGAATTTAGGAGTCCCTCAGTGAACTCTGCGCATTGTACCTGCATATGTGTTGTGCAAAATGATGTGCCCTCTGCAGAATGTGAACAGGGGACCTTTAGGATGCCGTATCTCACAGATATTCATTGGTTTGGGGCTAAATGAAATAAATGAAGGATTGAGGGGTGCCCCCATAAAAGGTTGGGGCTCCCTGCTCCGCAGGGACTGTAGTGGGCAGCATTACACCCCTGTGTAGCTGAGAAGTCAGACTCGGATTTTGACAACATTAAATTGTATGCTCAACGAATATGGGGGCATATGTGCTAGAAACTGGCGGAGCGCAGTGTTACTCCACAATTGATAACACCGCGCTCAGTCAGTTTCAGAACTCAATACAGTGCACCCCTGTGTTTCCCCGACTGCTGGCATTAAACAAGCTGTCTAGCACCAGTGCAGGCACCCCAGCGCTGCAGGGGTGATAGGTTTATGTGCAGGAAGGTACACCTTCCTGCACATAAACAATCTTTACAGGCGATATGCTGTTTCTATGTGTGCTACAGAACGCAGCATACATAGAAAGAGCAAAATATGGTACAAATGAAACATTTCTCCATGTGTCACATGATTAAGAACAGGTATTCCCTGGCCGTATTTTTGGCGCTGCCCCATCCCTTCTAAATATGGAGCAGTACCAAAAAGCAATGGGTATTGAGGCTGAAAGCCAACTACAACACCGCACGCCCCTTTCACGCTAAGTGTTGCATGAATAGGGGTATTATTTTCAAGGCAGCTTTATGCCATGTTAAGTGGCGTAACGCCACCTTGCAAATAAGGAGAAGGACTAAAAAAGTGATGTTCTGGTGGCATTAACTCCTCGTAAATATGACCCCAACGTATTTCCCGTCCATCAGCTTGCCCTGAGCAGTGGAAGTGATTCCATGCAAGTCATTTTGAACGCAATAGCACAGCATGAAGTCTAAATGTGTTTTTCCATTTCATTCTAAATTCCTGCCATCTCTAAATGCTATATGTAATATCCTTTCCTACATGTATCCTTGCCCTATACTTTTAAAAATGAATACTAAGAAAGCAATCGATTTAAGGTTTGCGGTTTTAAATGGCTTCTTTTTAATTCTCTTGAGTAGGTAATTAGAAAAAGAATCAGGCATACCAATAAGGAAGCGATAAGTAAAGATTGCAGTTTCCAACAGACGGATTTAAGAATTATTACTTTCCTGCATGCTCATGCACCATAATCGTGTTACTATTTCCAGCATCTGTAATTGTTCCCTTAATGAGTTTCTTCCTTTCTCAAATGTGCATTTTTAAAATATCTTTACAGCTGAATATCAAATTGAGATGATGATAAACCCAATTGAATTGCACAGTGCTAAAAAAGAATTGGATTATTCCAAGTTAGGTTTAGACTGCTGAAATGGGAGCCACAGGCGGTGCTCCGGATACGTTTTTTAAAGGAAAAAGGCTTTTAATGGTATTAAGCCCTGACCTCTGTTGTAAACATAGAGGGCATTTGATAGACCCATCAGCCTTAGGTTAGACTTCCCCTTAACATTTTGCCATCCTCCTCCATTTTGTGTTTCATTTAGCTAGCATTAGGACTGTGTGCACTTTGCCACTGCTAACAAATGCTAAAGTGCATGTGCACTCCTTAAAATATGGTAGTTTTGGCTTATCCCCAATTGACATATTTAATTTACTTATAAGTCCCTTCTAAAGTGGTACTACATGTACCTGGGGCCTGTAAATTACATTCTGCTAGTCACCTGCAGCACTGATTGTGCCACCCAGTTAAATAGACCTTTAAACATGTCTCATGCCTGCCATTGGATAGACTGTGTGTGCAGTTTTAAACTGCTGTTTTCACCTGGCAAAATAAACCAGGCCCTTTTTAATACATGTACGTCACCCCTATGGTAGGCCCTGGACAGCCCAGAGGACAAGGTGCAATGTATTTAAAAAGTAGGACAAGTACATTTAAATTTTACTGTCCCAGGTAGAGATAAACTCTTAAATTCATAGTTTACTATAGCAAGGCCTATCTCTCCCATAATATCAGTGCTTAATTTGGGCCGGTGCTTTCCGGTGCTTAGCACCGGCACTTATATTTCAGGGCCGGGTCTATTGTATTTTTCTAGCCTCGGCCCAGTAAGTATTAAAAATAAATGTACATACCTGTCCTGTTCTCAATTCCGATCGGATGTCTTCCTGGTATGTCAGCAGAGAACGACCCACCCAGGTCCAGGCATGAAGACTGCATCACGTTAGTGATGTCAGCAGTCACGCATGCCTTTTACCACAGGGCGTCGTCATGCTCCTTCCGTTTGGATAATTGCAGCTTAGGGCGGGCGTAAAGGCAAGCTGGGAAAGTTCCGGACGTGCCTCTGAGGCCTGGTAACTGTGGTATTACTTTTAGCCATCCAGAGGCCCAGCTGAGGCTACACGGAGCAACCCGTGTTTCCAGTTTTTCAATGAACTCTCTGGGGCGCTTGCAACCTGTCAGCGGTTGGCAGGCTCGCACTGAGGAGGAATGTAATGCTTTGCTGCAGTTTGAGCCTTTTAACAACGGAAGCAGCAATAACAATATCAGAGGATTCATAATTACCACCAATCCAGGAATTGAATTCGAGCAACTGTAGGCAAAAAAGGTGAGTTGGATGTAGTTCCCAAAAACTGAAGTTTTAATCCGAATGATTATGGAAGTCGGATGAACATGCAGGAACTGGTGAGCTGAGAGCATGAAGATTCATAAATGTGAGCGCGCCAAAACGAACTTCTGTACCTCTACACTTTTCCTGTATATCCAAGCCTTGCTTCGGTGACTATCCCAGAAAACGTGTATATTGTTTGCCCAGCTGATTCCAGCCTTCTATAGTAAAATCAGCAGTTAGTTCCCATGTACTCCCAAAAAAGATACCAACGGTAAAAAAAACAAGCATTGGAAATGCAATAGGTCTCGCATTAGGAAAGTTTGAGCTATTGTTATTGTAAATGACACTTTTTAATGTATGTGTTGGTTTTGAAAGTAGCAAAATTAATAGCTTTGTCAGTTACAATGTCAATAGTTTTAACTTTTGCAAATGTGACACCTATAGCATTTGTAATGCAATGTGTGTTGTATTTACGTGACTTAGATGTATTGATATTACAAATAACAATGGCTTTTAATTTTGTAAATAATTAATACTTAAATAAAAGTTATTGTAATTTATAATGGCAATAGCTTAAACGTTTGTAAATAACTTTTGTGAAGATTATGTTCAGTGTATGTTATTGTGACGAAAATCCAAGAACATTGCATTTGCACCTACAAACACACAGAGCCACACACATATAGATGTGGTGGTGGTGGATCTGGGGGATATGGTGGTGGTGGAGATGGTGGATGTGGTGGTGATGGTGGTGGATGTGGGGGTGGATGTGGTGGTGGATGTGGTGGTGGTGGAGGTGGTGGATGTGGTGGTGATGTGGTGGATGTGGTGGTGGTGGTGGGTGTGGTGGTGGTGGTGGATGTGGTGGTGGTGGTGGATGTGGTGGTGGTGGTGGATGTGGTGTTGGTGGATGCGATGGTGGTGGTGGATGTGGTGGTGGTGGATGCGGTGGTGGTGGATGCGGTGGTGGTGGAAGTGGTGTTGGATGTGTTGGATGTGGTGGTGGATGTGGTGGTGGATGTGGTGGTGGTGGATGCGGTGGTGGTGGAAGTGTTGGATGTGGTGGTGGTGGTGGATGTGGTGGATGCGGTGGATGTGGATGTGGTGGATGTGGTGGTGGTGGATGCGGTGTATGTGGATGTGGTGGTGGATGTGGAGGTGGATGTCATGGTGGATGTGGAGGTGGTGGTGATGGTGGATGTGGTGGTGGATGCGGTGGATGTGGTGGTGGAGGGTGTGGTGGTGGTGGATGCGGTGGTGGTGGATGCGGTGGATGTGGTGGATGTGGTGGTGGATGTGGCGGTGGATGTCATGGTGGATGTGCAGGTGATGGTGGATGTGGTGGTGGATGTGGTGGATGTGGTGGTGGTGGATGCGGTGGTGATGGTGGATGCAGTGGTGGTGGATGGGGTGGTGGTGGATGGGGTGGTGGAGGTAGTGGTGGTGGATGTGGTGGTGGTGGGTGTGGTTAAAGTGTTGGTGGATGTGGTGGTGGATGTGGTGGTGGATGTGGTGGTGGATGTGGTGGTGGTGGATGCGGTGGTGGATGTGGCGGTGGTGGTGGTGGATGTGGTGGTGGATGTGGTGGTGGTGGATGCGGTGGTGGATGTGGCGGTGGTGGTGGTGGATGTGGTGGTGGTGGAGCTAGAGGGAGTAAGATAGAGAGAGAGGGAGCTAGAGGGAGCAAGGGAGAGAGACTATTAGCATTGCAAATGTAGACCTCTAACCACTTATCAATAATGTAGGACAGTGGAAATACACACTTAAAGCCCACTAAGATCAGAAACCGCTAGGAAATATGCTAAAATTAACAGCGCGTGTTGAAATAATAGGAACATTGAAATATTTATCTTCACGAGTATCACTACAACTGATGGTATTCACGTTACAAACACGTCATGGGCAGTATCAGAAGAACACTGATTAATAAATGAATCCTTATGCTGCAATAGATCAATAGGTTGTTTGCATACTGGAGTTATGTTGTCAGTCGAGTTAATAAGAAAGGTGAAGCTAGACACATTTGCACTTTTTTTTTAAATTAAGTGCCTTTAGGAGGAATAAGACGAGTGGGATGGAGGTGTAGAGGTGCAACATTTATTTTGAACATTCTACACAGAAGTCATCAAAGTCCGTTTATGTAGGGAATGTTTGCCAGCAGCGTGGTTTCTTTGCACTGACAAACTCATTTTAAACCAGCCTCAAGAGATCTTGTTTACAGTGACAAAATCCAGAGTGTTGGGAATAATGCTATGAGTATAGGACAATCATTTAACAAGTCAGACATAATGAGAAAGGGGCAAGGAGAGGAAAAGGATATACACAGCTGCAGCCTTCCTACCACAAGCTTCTCCCAGCGTGCGCTCTGTAGCAGGCCATGCAGTGAATAATTAGGGGAGGAGATGTGCCGGCCTGAGTCAGAGCGCACGCTGAGAAGCGTGTAGAACCGGTTTGGTGAAAACAAGAGAAATCTGTGGGCAAGAAACTTGTGTGTGCCTATTTGTACGTTTAAATTTCAAGTCACTTCTGTGGTATTTTTAATAGATCTTGCCGTGTGTATTTGATAAACAACAGAGGACAGACGTACATAAAAAACCTTGGATGTTCTCTAGAAGTCTGACAAGTTGCTGATTTTGTGTTAATTGAACTTAGTTGATCGACTTGGCCCACTGTTATTCATGATTGTTTCTCCCTTTGCTTAAAAACAGATCACAAGTCAGTAATGTACTTTTCAATTATTTCATCTGAAAATGTAAGTACGCATGAATGTAGTATTAGCACGTTTAATGGTCTGTGTGCCAAAGGATTAACTAAAGAATTGTTAACGGAAAGAAGCCTGTTTTCAAAGTGCCAACTTTTTTCGTACTGAGTTATTTCAGATTTTTCCATTTAGAAGCACTAACATATTGTGGAACTGCTACACAATTGAATTGTTTCTCAATAGCTCAGAAGGTCGAAAGCTGAGTTGGCCTTTCCAGGTTTTGAATATGTGGTCCGCAGCATGCACACACGTCAGCAGTGAGCATGTTACTAAGCTAATTTCCCTGCATAAATCATCCATATGCCTTTCTTAAGCAGATGTTACCCTGCAGCTTTATTCCTCATGTTAGGACCCTGTTTTTAAAAAGGTGAAGCAACAATTGCCTACAGTGACAAAATCCCGAGTGTTGGGAATAATGCTATGAATGTTTGAGAGGTGTGGGAGGGAAGGCAGAGAAGGGGAGGGGGGAGGAGAAATGCGACACGGCGGGCAGGGGAGGGGGCGGAGCTGGTGTGAAAGCAGCAGGGGCCTGGAGTGCGGCTGAGGGAACAGACGGCGATTTGGTGATGTGCAGGCGCATTTTAGGTCAATGCGCTTGCGCATTGACCTAAAAGCCACGGGCACAGCACCAAATCGCCCAGTTAGGTAAAGTTTGTTTAAAGCCCTATATCCTCGCAAGCTCGATGCGTGCGCATCGAATAGCGAGACCTAAAAACCTAGCGCTGCTTTCTCCAAGAGCTCGCAACATGCGTCTCCTTTAGAGAAGACACCTTTCGATTTACAAATGCACTCAAATGTGTGCAGTTTTATAACCTGGCTGCAGCACTCTTTGAAAAGAGCTGTCTAAACTGATGTGCATGACGGGGTCAGTTGCTCGCAAATCAGCCATTCTCACAGCTTAGTTGAAGGGAGTTATTAAAGGGCAAATGGTCTATTCAACGTTCCTGTTCGATTGCTTCCAGAACAAAAGATGTGAGCGACCAAAAGATGTAAAACTGCATTGGCCAATGTTTTTATAGCAGTAGTTGGCAGTGCAGTGGTAGATGCATTGTTTTTGTATTAAACTCATCCTTAGTTTTTTTTATTTGTCTGTGCACAGGAGAGATGGCAACAACAAGCGACCCCAACCTTTTGTTATACCCTTTATTTTCCTTCGCTTAAAATACCGACGGTAGAGAGACTCCCAAACATGGGAGAGAAAACGCTATGAAACCCAAACAAAGCCCCCAGGCACAATCACAATACCTGTAAAGTGCCACAGCTACCCTGAAAGGGTGTCCTGTCGCTCTATACCGTAAAGGTAAGAAGGTAGAGACAACTCTACAGGAATAACCAAGACTTAATCTTTTCCGTGGATGACTGTCAGGAATGAAGTGAGACCTGATGTCTTCAGGTTTTTTTCCTAAATGTGCCTGGTGACTCATACAGAGAGCGCTAAGCACTGAGCGCTTTTGCACTGTGAACCAGTGAAGAGACTGAAGGTGTTTATTCATATGGTAACGAGGAGGTATGCCTTCAGGAGCCTGCCCGGCCTGGCCGTTTTACACAATTCAATCTAATTTTATAGCCCTAGAGACCGGGTGACTAGTGTGTGCAAAATCTGTTTCTCAACACCACCCTTGTTTTTGGTGTACCTTTGCAGGACAGATTCTTCCAAGTGCTTATAGCAACATCATGTAGGTATAAGGGGCTAGTCAGTCTGCAGGTCTGTAATCCAGGGGTGTCCAACTTAGGTCCATATGCACTGGCTCCATGCTAGGCCTATGACAGCAGCAAGGAGAAGAATTGGGCTAGTTATTCTGCAGGTCTGTAAGCCAAGGGTGTCCAACTTGGGTCTATGTGCCATGGGTCCATGCTGGGGCCATGACAGCATCTAGAAGAGGAAAGGGGCTAGTCATTCTACAGGTCTGTTACTTAGGGGTGTCCAACTTAGGCCCATATGTACTGAGTCCGTGACCGGCTTATGACAGCAGTGAAGAAGGGGAAGGGGCTAGTCATTCTGCTGGTCTGTGAGCCAGGGATGGCCAATTTAGGCCCATGTGCACAGGGTCACATCTCCTCTAGAGGCAGCAGCTTCAGGGAGGCCCGGATTTGTATCTGCTGCTTGGTAGACATGAAAATGTATTAAGGGATATCTGGGGATCACCTGCTTTGGGTCATATTCTGAAGGGGTTTGTCTGCAGGTACTACAGCCTGGCTTTATATGCACCTTTCCTTCGTTGTACAGAAGGTGAAAACCATTTCCTGCTTTCCAAATTCTGTAAGGTGATGAGAATGTGAGCACTAGGCACAGGGGATATGCCAGATCCAATCGAAGTTCAAGGTGTCTGCTTAAACTGTAAACACAACTTCCAAATGATGGTATTGGGTGGATCTCTTATCGCAGATTCCAGCTCACTCACATTTTTGGGTGATCTCCACTTTGCTTTAGCTGAGGCTGTCTGTGTGTTTTGTTAGGCTCAGAGGGTGGGGCCAGTCTAAGAAGTGGGTGGGCCAGTAGAGGAAGTGGGTGTGGTCTCCTAAATAAAATTGAGCACCTGCACTTAATATTTTACAAACTAAGCACTGCATAATATCACATTGGAGTTGCCTTATTACATTTTATTAGTGAAATTTCCAGGTGGAAAGAGATGACCAGTTCATGTTTAGTGTCTCCAGAATCACAATTTAAAATCCTAACTTATGGTGAAGTCAGATTTTAAATTGCCATTCTGAAAATGCCACTTTTAGAAAGTTGGCTTTTTCTTGCCTTAGCCATTTAGTGCCTGCAGACTGTCTCTGGTCACATCACTGACTGACAGTTGGGTTTTGTGTATTCTTCCTAGACATCCACACACAACAGGAAGCTTAGGTGTGCCTGGATGGGCCCTCACTGGCAGGATGGTGGCGAGGAGCTGGGCACAGCCCCACTTACACATGAATGGGCTATGTCTTGACTCCAGACAAAGGGCTGCATACCCCCTGTAGTTAGTCTGAAGCCAGGACAGGGG